>NC_135237.1:212903866-214124205 GCF_051348905.1 Ranitomeya variabilis
GGTGACTTTTTTGCCTTTGGCCGAGTTTGCCCTTAATAATCGGGCTAGTTCTGCTACTTTGGTTTCACCTTTTTTCTACAATTCTGGTTTCCATCCTCGTTTTTCCTCGGGTCAGGTTGAGTCTTCTGACTGTCCTGGGGTGGATTCTGTGGTGGATAGGTTGCAGCAGATTTGGAACCATGTGATGGACAATTTGAGGTTGTCACAGGAGAAGGCTCAGCGCTTTGCCAACCGCCGCCGCGGTGTGGGTCCCCGACTTCGTGTTGGGGATTTGGTGTGGCTGTCTTCTCGGTATGTTCCTATGAAGGTCTCCTCTCCTAAATTCAAGCCTCGCTTCATCGGTCCTTATAAGATCTTGGAAATCCTTAACCCGGTTGTTTTTTCGTTTGGATCTCCCAGCATCGTTTGCCATTCATAATGTGTTCCATAGGTCTTTGTTGCGGAGGTATGTGGTACCTGTGGTTCCTTCTGTTGAGCCTCCTGCTCCGGTGCTGGTCGAGGGCGAATTGGAGTACGTGGTGGAGAAGATTTTGGATTCTCGTATCTCTAGACGGAGGCTTCAGTATTTGGTTAAGTGGAAGGGCTATGGTCAGGAGGATAATTCCTGGGTTGTCGCCTCTGATGTTCATGCGGCCGATTTGGTTCCTGCCTTCCACGTGGCTCATCCTGATCGCCCTGGGGGTCTTGATGAGGGTTCGGTGACCCCTCCTCAAGGGGGGGGTACTGTTGTGAACTCTATTTTTGGGCTCCCTCTAGTGGTCACAAGCGGTACTGTGTAGTGTTGTCTTTCTGCAGGTTGCAGCATCAGCTGGTTCATTATCCTTGGTTGGTTTCTTATTTAGCTCACCTGGATACTCAGTTCCTTGCCTGCTATCAATGTATTCAGTGCTCTTCAGATGCCTTGTGTCTACCTTGCTCCCAGTCTCTCCAAGACAAGCTAAGTTTTTGTTTGATCATTTTTTGATTATCAGTGTTCATTATGTTTTTAGTCCAGCTCGCTAAAATGTGATTTCCTCGCTTGCTGGTTGCTCTAGGGGACTGAGTTTCTCCCCCCACACCGTGAGTTAGTGTGGGGGTTCTTGAAATCTCAGTGTGGATATTTTGTAAGGGTTTTTTACTGACCGCATAGATTCCCTTTTCTATTTTCTGCTATCTAGTATTAGTGGGCCTCATTTGCTGAATCTGCTTTCACCCCTGTGTATGTGCCTTCCTCTTACCTCACCGTTATTATCTGTTGGGGGCTTCTATACCTTTGGGGATTATTTCTCTGGAGGCACGAGAGGTCTTTCTTTCTCTCTAGGGGTAGTTAGTTCCTCAGGCTGGCTCGAGACATCTAGGATTTTTTAGGCACGTTCACCGGCTACTTCTAGTGTGTTTGGATAGGTTCAGATTTGCGGTCAGTCCAGTTTGCCACCTCCCTAGAGCTTGTCCTATGTTTGTTACTTAGCTGGAGTAATTTGTGATACTCAACCACTAAGGATCATAACACATCCCCACTTACTGATGAAGTTTGCAGGCAGGACCAGGAAGTGTCTAAGTGTCAGTGAAATGGCACTAGGACCCAGCGTGCACACTGCACAGAGTGAAGAAGAACTGCAGCAGGGAAAAGCTTCATCATCAGGTCAGACACAGGCAACACCATACACTGCGGGAGGGAGACTGCAGCTCGTGTTATGACCCCAATGGCGAGGGTCTCAGAGGAACAAGTAAGTCTGCGAAGTACAAAAATCCAGCTCATAGGGCAGTGGTAACTGGGTTGACCATATATCTACTCCTAACGCCAACACTAGAAGTAGCCGGGGAACATGCCTACGTTGGTCACTAGATGTCTCGCGCCAGCCGGAGGACTAACTACCCCTAAAAGAGGAAAACAAAGACCTCTCTTGCCTCCAGAGAATAGACCCCAAAAGTTGGATACAAGCCCCCCACAAATAATAACGGTGAGGTAAGAGGAAATGACAAACACAGAGATGAACTAGGTTTAGCAAAGAGAGGCCCACTTACTAATAGCAGAATGTAGTAAGATAACTTATATGGTCAACAAAAACCCTATCAAAAATCCACACTGGAAATTCAAGAACCCCCGAACCATCTAACGGCCCGGGGGGAGAACTCCAGCCTCCCTAGAGCTTCCAGCAAGGTTAGGATACAGATTATGTACAAGCTGGACAAAAATGCAAACAAAAACAAATAGCAAAAAGCAAGAAAGCAGACTTAGCTTAATCTAGCAGGAACCAGGATCAGTAGACAAGAGCACAACAGATTAGCTCTGATTACAACGTTGCCAGGCATTGAACTGAAGGTCCAGGGAGCTTATATAGCAACACCCCTGACCTAACGACCCAGGTGAGCATACAAGGGATGGCAGACATTCCCAGAGTCAAATCACTAGTAACCACTAGAGGGAGCCAAAAAGGTAAATTCACAACAGTACCCCCCCCTTAGTGAGGGGTCACCGAACCCTCACCAAGACCACCAGGGCGATCAGGATGAGCGGTGTGAAAGGCACGAACCAAATCGGCCGCATGCACATCAGAGGCGACCACCCAGGAATTATCCTCCTGACCATAGCCCTTCCACTTGACCAGGTACTGAAGCCTCCGCCTGGAGAGACGAGAATCTAAGATCTTCTCCACCACGTACTCCAACTCGCCCTCAACCAACACCGGAGCAGGAGGCTCCGCAGAAGGGACCACAGGCACAACGTACCGCCGCAACAAGGACCTATGAAATACGTTGTGAATGGCAAACGACACCGGAAGATCCAGGCGAAAGGATACAGGATTAAGGATTTCCAATATCTTGTAAGGACCAATGAATCGAGGCTTAAATTTGGGAGAGGAGACCTTCATAGGAACAAATCGAGAAGACAGCCATACCAAATCCCCAACGCGAAGTCGGGGACCCACACCGCGGCGGCGGTTGGCAAAACGCTGAGCCTTCTCCTGTGACAACTTCAAGTTGTCCACCACATGACTCCAGATCCGCTGCAACCTATCCACCACAGAATCCACCCCAGGACAGTCAGAAGGCTCCACATGTCCCGAGGAAAAACGAGGATGGAAACCAGAGTTGCAGAAAAATGGCGAAACCAAGGTGGCGGAACTAGCCCGATTATTAAGGGCAAATTCAGCCAACGGCAAGAAGGTCACCCAATCATCCTGATCAGAAGAGACAAAACACCTCAAATAAGCCTCCAGAGTCTGATTAGTTCGCTCTGTTTGTCCGTTAGTCTGGGGATGAAAAGCAGACGAAAACGACAAATCAATGCCCATCCTACCACAAAAGGATCGCCAGAACCTGGAAACAAACTGGGATCCTCTGTCCGACACAATATTCTCAGGAATGCCGTGCAAACGAACCACGTTCTGGCGGAACACAGGAACCAGATCAGAAGAGGAGGGCAGCTTAGGCAAAGGAACCAAATGGACCATCTTGGAGAAACGATCACATATCGCCCAGATGACAGACATGCCCTGAGACACCGGAAGATCAGAAATGAAATCCATAGAGATGTGTGTCCAAGGTCTCTTCGGGACAGGCAAGGGCAAGAGCAACCCGCTGGCACGAGAACAGCAAGGCTTAGCTCGAGCACAAGTTCCACAGGACTGCACAAATGACCGCACATCCCTTGACAAGGAAGGCCACCAAAAGGACCTGGCCACCAGATCTCTGGTGCCAAAAATTCCCGGGTGCCCTGCCAACACTGAGGAATGAACCTCGGAAATGACTCTGCTGGTCCATTTAGTAGGCACAAACAATCTGTCAGATGGACAAGAGTCAGGCCTACCAACCTGAAATCTCTGCAACACACGCCGCAGATCAGGAGAAATAGCTGACAAGATAACTCCTTCCTTAAGAATACCCACAGGTTCAGCGACTCCAGGAGCATCAGGCACAAAGCTCCTAGACAGAGCATCGGCCTTCACATTCTTAGAACCTGGTAAATACGAGACCACAAAGTCAAAACGGGAGAAAAACAATGACCAGCGGGCCTGTCTAGGATTCAGGCGTTTAGCAGACTCGAGATACATCAGATTTTTGTGATCAGTCAAGACCACCACACGATGCTTAGCACCCTCGAGCCAATGACGCCACTCCTCAAATGCCCACTTCATGGCCAACAACTCCTGATTGCCCACATCATAATTTCGCTCTGCCGGCGAAAACTTCCTGGAGAAAAAGGCACAAGGTCTCATAGTAGAGCAACCAGGGCCTCTCTGCGACAAAACGGCCCCTGCCCCAATTTCCGAAGCATCCACCTCCACCTGAAAGGGAAGTGAGGTGTCAGGTTGGCACAAAACAGGCGCCGAAGTAAACCGGCGTTTCAACTCCTGGAAAGCCTCCACGGCAGCAGGAGCCCAGTTAGCTACATCAGAGCCTTTCTTGGTCATATCCGTCAATGGTTTAACAACGCTAGAAAAATTTGCAATAAAACGACGGTAGAAGTTAGCAAAACCCAAGAACTTCTGAAGACTCTTAACTGACGAGGGTTGAGTCCAATCATGAATAGCTCGGACCTTGACTGGGTCCATCTCCACAGCAGAAAGGGAAAAAATGAACCCCAAAAAGGGAACCCTCTGTACACCAAAGAGACACTTTGAGCCTTTAACAAACAAAGAATTTTCACGCAAAATCTTAAAAACCATCCTGACCTGCTCCACATGCGAGTCCCAATCATCAGAAAAAACCAGAATATCATCCAGATAAACAATCAAAAATTTATCCAGATACTTCCGGAAAATGTCATGCATGAAGGACTGAAAAACTGAAGGTGCATTAGAGAGCCCAAATGGCATCACCAAGTACTCAAAATGACCTTCGGGCGTATTGAATGCAGTTTTCCATTCATCGCCTTGCTTAATGCGCACAAGGTTGTACGCACCACGAAGGTCTATCTTGGTGAACCACTTGGCACCTTTAATCCGGGCAAACAAGTCTGACAACAGCGGCAAAGGATACTGAAATTTGACAGTGATCTTGTTTAAAAGCCGATAGTCAATACAAGGCCTCAAAGATCCGTCCTTTTTGGCCACAAAAAAGAATCCCGCACCAAGAGGGGAAGAAGAAGGATGGATATGCCCCTTCTCAAGAGACTCCTTGATATATGAACGCATCGCGGTATGTTCAGGTACCGACAAATTAAACAGTCTCCCCTTAGGAAACTTACTGCCAGGAATCAAATCTATTGCACAGTCACATTCCCTATGAGGAGGCAGTGCACTGGACTTAGACTCGCTGAAGATATCCTGATAATCAGACAAATACGCCGGAACTTCCGAAGGCGTAGAAGAAGCAATAGACAAGGGCAGGGAATCTCCATGAATTCCATGGCAGCCCCAACTTGACACCGACATTGCCTTCCAGTCCAAGACTGGATTATGGGTCTGTAACCATGGCAAACCCAAAACAACCAAATCATGCATCTTATGCAGAACAAGAAAACGTATCACCTCCCGATGTTCGGGAGTCATGCACATGGTAACCTGTGTCCAAAACTGAGGTTTATTTTTTGCCAAAGGCGTAGCATCAATACCCCTAAGAGGGATAGGATTTTCTAATGGCTCCAGAACAAAACCGCAGCGCTTGGCAAATGACAGATCCATCAGACTCAGGGCAGCACCTGAGTCTACAAACGCCATGACAGGATACGATGACAGTGAGCAAATCAAAGTTACAGATAGAATAAATTTAGGTTGCAAATTACCAATGGCGACAGGACTAACAACCCTAGTAAGACGTTTAGAGCATGCTGAGATAACATGTGTAGAATCACCACAGTAGTAACACAAGCCATTCTGGCGTCTATGAATTTTCCGCTCATTTCTAGTCAGGATTCTATCACATTGCATTAAATCAGGTGCCTGTTCAGACAACACCATGAGGGAATTTGCGGTTTTGCGCTCCCGCAACCGCCGGTCGATTTGAATTGCCAGGGCCATGGAATCATTCAGACCTGTGGGAATAGGAAAACCCACCATCACATTCTTAATGGCTTCAGAAAGGCCATTTCTGAAATTTGCAGCCAATGCACACTCGTTCCACTGGGTCAGCACGGACCATTTCCGAAATTTTTGGCAATACACTTCAGCCTCGTCCTGGCCCTGAGACATAGCCAGCAAGGCTTTTTCTGCCTGAATCTCAAGATTGGGTTCCTCATAAAGCAAACCGAGCGCCAGAAAAAACGCATCAATATCAGCCAATGCCGGATCTCCTGGCGCCAGCGAGAAGGCCCCATCCTGAGGGTCGCCCCGTAAAAAAGAAATAACAATTTTCACTTGCTGAGCGGAGTCTCCAGATGAACAGGGTCTCAGGGACAAAAACAATTTACAATTATTCCTGAAATTTCTAAATTTAAATCGGTCTCCGGAAAACAGTTCAGGAATCGGTATCTTAGGTTCTGACATAGGATTTCTGATAACATAATCTTGTATGCCCTGCACACGAGCAGTAAGCTGGTCCACACCTGTAATCAAGGTCTGGACATTCATGTCTGCAGCAAACACAAGCCACTCAGAGGTAAAGGGGAAAAGAAAAAAAAAATGAGAAAAAGAAAAAAAAACTCAGAATTTTCTTTCTTATAATCCCGCTTCTGCAATGCATTTAACATTTAATACTGGCCTGGCAAACTGTTATGACCCCAATGGCGAGGGTCTCAGAGGAACAAGTAAGTCTGCGAAGTACAAAAATCCAGCTCATAGGGCAGTGGTAACTGGGTTGACCATATATCTACTCCTAACGCCAACACTAGAAGTAGCCGGGGAACATGCCTACGTTGGTCGCTAGATGTCTCGCGCCAGCCGGAGGACTAACTACCCCTAAAAGAGGAAAACAAAGACCTCTCTTGCCTCCAGAGAATAGACCCCAAAAGTTGGATACAAGCCCCCCACAAATAATAACGGTGAGGTAAGAGGAAATGACAAACACAGAGATGAACTAGGTTTAGCAAAGAGAGGCCCACTTACTAATAGCAGAATGTAGTAAGATAACTTATATGGTCAACAAAAACCCTATCAAAAATCCACACTGGAAATTCAAGAACCCCCGAACCGTCTAACGGCCCGGGGGGAGAACTCCAGCCTCCCTAGAGCTTCCAGCAAGGTTAGGATACAGATTATGTACAAGCTGGACAAAAATGCAAACAAAAACAAATAGCAAAAAGCAAGAAAGCAGACTTAGCTTAATCTAGCAGGAACCAGGATCAGTAGACAAGAGCACAACAGATTAGCTCTGATTACAACGTTGCCAGGCATTGAACTGAAGGTCCAGGGAGCTTATATAGCAACACCCCTGACCTAACGACCCAGGTGAGCATACAAGGGATGGCAGACATTCCCAGAGTCAAATCACTAGTAACCACTAGAGGGAGCCAAAAAGGTAAATTCACAACAGTACCCCCCCCTTAGTGAGGGGTCACCGAACCCTCACCAAGACCACCAGGGCGATCAGGATGAGCGGTGTGAAAGGCACGAACCAAATCGGCCGCATGCACATCAGAGGCGACCACCCAGGAATTATCCTCCTGACCATAGCCCTTCCACTTGACCAGGTACTGAAGCCTCCGCCTGGAGAGACGAGAATCTAAGATCTTCTCCACCACGTACTCCAACTCGCCCTCAACCAACACCGGAGCAGGAGGCTCCGCAGAAGGGACCACAGGCACAACGTACCGCCGCAACAAGGACCTATGAAATACGTTGTGAATGGCAAACGACACCGGAAGATCCAGGCGAAAGGATACAGGATTAAGGATTTCCAATATCTTGTAAGGACCAATGAATCGAGGCTTAAATTTGGGAGAGGAGACCTTCATAGGAACAAATCGAGAAGACAGCCATACCAAATCCCCAACGCGAAGTCGGGGACCCACACCGCGGCGGCGGTTGGCAAAACGCTGAGCCTTCTCCTGTGACAACTTCAAGTTGTCCACCACATGACTCCAGATCCGCTGCAACCTATCCACCACAGAATCCACCCCAGGACAGTCAGAAGGCTCCACATGTCCCGAGGAAAAACGAGGATGGAAACCAGAGTTGCAGAAAAATGGCGAAACCAAGGTGGCGGAACTAGCCCGATTATTAAGGGCAAATTCAGCCAACGGCAAGAAGGTCACCCAATCATCCTGATCAGAAGAGACAAAACACCTCAAATAAGCCTCCAGAGTCTGATTAGTTCGCTCTGTTTGTCCGTTAGTCTGGGGATGAAAAGCGGACGAAAACGACAAATCAATGCCCATCCTACCACAAAAGGATCGCCAGAACCTGGAAACAAACTGGGATCCTCTGTCCGACACAATATTCTCAGGAATGCCGTGCAAACGAACCACGTTCTGGCGGAACACAGGAACCAGATCAGAAGAGGAGGGCAGCTTAGGCAAAGGAACCAAATGGACCATCTTGGAGAAACGATCACATATCACCCAGATGACAGACATGCCCTGAGACACCGGAAGATCAGAAATGAAATCCATAGAGATGTGTGTCCAAGGTCTCTTCGGGACAGGCAAGGGCAAGAGCAACCCGCTGGCACGAGAACAGCAAGGCTTAGCTCGAGCACAAGTTCCACAGGACTGCACAAATGACCGCACATCCCTTGACAAGGAAGGCCACCAAAAGGACCTGGCCACCAGATCTCTGGTGCCAAAAATTCCCGGGTGCCCTGCCAACACTGAGGAATGAACCTCGGAAATGACTCTGCTGGTCCATTTAGTAGGCACAAACAATCTGTCAGATGGACAAGAGTCAGGCCTACCAACCTGAAATCTCTGCAACACACGCCGCAGATCAGGAGAAATAGCTGACAAGATAACTCCTTCCTTAAGAATACCCACAGGTTCAGCGACTCCAGGAGCATCAGGCACAAAGCTCCTAGACAGAGCATCGGCCTTCACATTCTTAGAACCTGGTAAATACGAGACCACAAAGTCAAAACGGGAGAAAAACAATGACCAGCGGGCCTGTCTAGGATTCAGGCGTTTAGCAGACTCGAGATACATCAGATTTTTGTGATCAGTCAAGACCACCACACGATGCTTAGCACCCTCGAGCCAATGACGCCACTCCTCAAATGCCCACTTCATGGCCAACAACTCCTGATTGCCCACATCATAATTTCGCTCTGCCGGCGAAAACTTCCTGGAGAAAAAGGCACAAGGTCTCATAGTAGAGCAACCAGGGCCTCTCTGCGACAAAACGGCCCCTGCCCCAATTTCCGAAGCATCCACCTCCACCTGAAAGGGAAGTGAGGTGTCAGGTTGGCACAAAACAGGCGCCGAAGTAAACCGGCGTTTCAACTCCTGGAAAGCCTCCACGGCAGCAGGAGCCCAGTTAGCTACATCAGAGCCTTTCTTGGTCATATCCGTCAATGGTTTAACAACGCTAGAAAAATTTGCAATAAAACGACGGTAGAAGTTAGCAAAACCCAAGAACTTCTGAAGACTCTTAACTGACGAGGGTTGAGTCCAATCATGAATAGCTCGGACCTTGACTGGGTCCATCTCCACAGCAGAAGGGGAAAAAATGAACCCCAAAAAGGGAACCCTCTGTACACCAAAGAGACACTTTGAGCCTTTAACAAACAAAGAATTTTCACGCAAAATCTTAAAAACCATCCTGACCTGCTCCACATGCGAGTCCCAATCATCAGAAAAAACCAGAATATCATCCAGATAAACAATCAAAAATTTATCCAGATACTTCCGGAAAATGTCATGCATGAAGGACTGAAAAACTGAAGGTGCATTAGAGAGCCCAAATGGCATCACCAAGTACTCAAAATGACCTTCGGGCGTATTGAATGCAGTTTTCCATTCATCGCCTTGCTTAATGCGCACAAGGTTGTACGCACCACGAAGGTCTATCTTGGTGAACCACTTGGCACCTTTAATCCGGGCAAACAAGTCTGACAACAGCGGCAAAGGATACTGAAATTTGACAGTGATCTTGTTTAAAAGCCGATAGTCAATACAAGGCCTCAAAGATCCGTCCTTTTTGGCCACAAAAAAGAATCCCGCACCAAGAGGGGAAGAAGAAGGATGGATATGCCCCTTCTCAAGAGACTCCTTGATATATGAACGCATCGCGGTATGTTCAGGTACCGACAAATTAAACAGTCTCCCCTTAGGAAACTTACTGCCAGGAATCAAATCTATTGCACAGTCACATTCCCTATGAGGAGGCAGTGCACTGGACTTAGACTCGCTGAAGACATCCTGATAATCAGACAAATACGCCGGAACTTCCGAAGGCGTAGAAGAAGCAATAGACAAGGGCAGGGAATCTCCATGAATTCCATGGCAGCCCCAACTTGACACCGACATTGCCTTCCAGTCCAAGACTGGATTATGGGTCTGTAACCATGGCAAACCCAAAACAACCAAATCATGCATCTTATGCAGAACAAGAAAACGTATCACCTCCCGATGTTCGGGAGTCATGCACATGGTAACCTGTGTCCAAAACTGAGGTTTATTTTTTGCCAAAGGCGTAGCATCAATACCCCTAAGAGGGATAGGATTTTCTAATGGCTCCAGAACAAAACCGCAGCGCTTGGCAAATGACAGATCCATCAGACTCAGGGCAGCACCTGAGTCTACAAACGCCATGACAGGATACGATGACAGTGAGCAAATCAAAGTTACAGATAGAATAAATTTAGGTTGCAAATTACCAATGGCGACAGGACTAACAACCCTAGTAAGACGTTTAGAGCATGCTGAGATAACATGTGTAGAATCACCACAGTAGTAACACAAGCCATTCTGGCGTCTATGAATTTTCCGCTCATTTCTAGTCAGGATTCTATCACATTGCATTAAATCAGGTGCCTGTTCAGACAACACCATGAGGGAATTTGCGGTTTTGCGCTCCCGCAACCGCCGGTCGATTTGAATTGCCAGGGCCATGGAATCATTCAGACCTGTGGGAATAGGAAAACCCACCATCACATTCTTAATGGCTTCAGAAAGGCCATTTCTGAAATTTGCAGCCAATGCACACTCGTTCCACTGGGTCAGCACGGACCATTTCCGAAATTTTTGGCAATACACTTCAGCCTCGTCCTGGCCCTGAGACATAGCCAGCAAGGCTTTTTCTGCCTGAATCTCAAGATTGGGTTCCTCATAAAGCAAACCGAGCGCCAGAAAAAACGCATCAATATCAGCCAATGCCGGATCTCCTGGCGCCAGCGAGAAGGCCCCATCCTGAGGGTCGCCCCGTAAAAAAGAAATAACAATTTTCACTTGCTGAGCGGAGTCTCCAGATGAACAGGGTCTCAGGGACAAAAACAATTTACAATTATTCCTGAAATTTCTAAATTTAAATCGGTCTCCGGAAAACAGTTCAGGAATCGGTATCTTAGGTTCTGACATAGGATTTCTGATAACATAATCTTGTATGCCCTGCACACGAGCAGTAAGCTGGTCCACACCTGTAATCAAGGTCTGGACATTCATGTCTGCAGCAAACACAAGCCACTCAGAGGTAAAGGGGAAAAGAAAAAAAAAATGAGAAAAAGAAAAAAAAACTCAGAATTTTCTTTCTTATAATCCCGCTTCTGCAATGCATTTAACATTTAATACTGGCCTGGCAAACTGTTATGACCCCAATGGCGAGGGTCTCAGAGGAACAAGTAAGTCTGCGAAGTACAAAAATCCAGCTCATAGGGCAGTGGTAACTGGGTTGACCATATATCTACTCCTAACGCCAACACTAGAAGTAGCCGGGGAACATGCCTACGTTGGTCGCTAGATGTCTCGCGCCAGCCGGAGGACTAACTACCCCTAAAAGAGGAAAACAAAGACCTCTCTTGCCTCCAGAGAATAGACCCCAAAAGTTGGATACAAGCCCCCCACAAATAATAACGGTGAGGTAAGAGGAAATGACAAACACAGAGATGAACTAGGTTTAGCAAAGAGAGGCCCACTTACTAATAGCAGAATGTAGTAAGATAACTTATATGGTCAACAAAAACCCTATCAAAAATCCACACTGGAAATTCAAGAACCCCCGAACCGTCTAACGGCCCGGGGGGAGAACTCCAGCCTCCCTAGAGCTTCCAGCAAGGTTAGGATACAGATTATGTACAAGCTGGACAAAAATGCAAACAAAAACAAATAGCAAAAAGCAAGAAAGCAGACTTAGCTTAATCTAGCAGGAACCAGGATCAGTAGACAAGAGCACAACAGATTAGCTCTGATTACAACGTTGCCAGGCATTGAACTGAAGGTCCAGGGAGCTTATATAGCAACACCCCTGACCTAACGACCCAGGTGAGCATACAAGGGATGGCAGACATTCCCAGAGTCAAATCACTAGTAACCACTAGAGGGAGCCAAAAAGGTAAATTCAAAACAAGCTAGCCACTGTGCTAATAGCCAGCTTGCAGAGTCTCCGTAAGACGGGAGCAGACATTATACTACTCTGCTCCTATGCTGTGTTCTACCTCGTCACAGGTAGACAGGGCCCGGGGCGACGGTCCCCTCTGCCTCCAAGTAGCTACGCTACTGGTACAGTCAGTGTTAGATCTGTCCTGCGTTTAGGTAAATATCCTGGACAGAGCATAAGCCTTGCCTTTTCTTGAACCAGGCCGATAAGAAATTATAAAATTAAACCTGGAGAAAAATAAGGCCCAACGTGGTTGTCTTCCAGACAACCTCTTAGCTGTATGGATGTATTCTACATTTTTGTGGTCAGTAAGGACAGTAACCAGATGATTGGCCCCTTCCAAAAGATGTCTCCATTCGGAGAAGACAACTTTAATAGCTAAAAGTTGTTTATTTCCAATGTCAATTCTTTTTTGCAGATGACATGGTATGAGAAAGGAATGCACATCGATGAAGATGCATCTTGTCCCCAATTCACTGGGATAAAACGGTTCTCACCGCAGAATCTGAGGCATCTACTTCAACAACAAATGGCAGTTCAGGATTGAGATGGACTAATAATGGTGCGGAAGCAGGGCCGGACTGGAACAAAAAAACAGCCCTGCCACACAAACCCCACTAGCCCACAAACTATAACACTCCCCATCCCCGATCAGTGAATTTTGCTTTACTTTGTCGTGCCCCTCACTTTCCTAAAAGGAGTTATTTGGAGACCCACATGTGAATGGCGCCACAGTGCGTATGATTGACCACAGCTTCATTTACCCCATATGATGCTTCATATATAATAGGCCCCATATGATGGTCCATATAAAATGGGATGCATATGATGCTCAAAAAAATAAAGGGAACACTAAAATACCACATCCTAGATATGTCTGAAGGAAATATTCCAGTTGCAAATTTTTATTCATTGCATAGTGGAATGTGTTCAGAACAATAAAACATAACAATTATCAATGTAAATCAAAATGAATATCCCATGGAGGCCTTGATTCGGAATGATACTCAAAATCAAAGTGGAAAATCAAATTACAGGCTGATCGAACTTCAGTGGAAATGTCTCATGACAAGGAAAAGATGCTCAGTATTGAGTATTGTGTGGCCTCCACGTGCCTGTATGACCTCCCTACAATGCCTGGGCATGCTCCTGATGGTCTCCTGAGGGATCTCCTTGGACTAAAGCATCCGCCAACTCCTGGACAGTCTGTGATGCAACGTGACGTTGGTGAATGGAGCGAGACATGATGTACCAGATGTGCTCAATCGGATTCAGATCTGGGGAATGGGCGGGCCAGTCTATAGCTTCAATGCCTTCATCTTGCAGGAACTGCTGACACACTCCAGCCACATGAGGTCTGGCATTGTCCTGCATTAGGAGGAACCCAGGGCCCACCACACCAGCATATGGTCTCACAAGGGGTCTGAGGATCTCATCTTGGTAACTAATGGCAGTCAGGCTACCTCTGGCGAGCACATGGAGGGCTGTGCGGCCCTCCAAAGAAATGCCACCCCACTCCATTACTGACCCACTGCCAAACCGGTCATGCTGAAGGATGTTGCAGGCAGCAGATTGCTCTCCATGGCATCTCCAGACTCTGTCGCTTCTGTCACATGTGCTTCGTGTGAACCTGCTTTCATCTGTGAAGAGCACAGGGCGCCAGTGTAGAATTTGCCAATCCTGGTGTTCTGTGGCAAATGCCAAGCACCCTGCACGGTGTTGGGCTGTGAGCACAACCCCCATCTGTGGATGTCGGGCACTCAGACCATCCTCATGGTGTTGGTTTCTAACCGTTTGTGCAGACACTTGCACATTTGTGGCCTGCTGGAGGTCATTTTGCAGGGCTCTGGCAGTGCTCCTCCTGTTCCTCCTTGCACAAAGGTGGAGATAGCGGTTCTGCTGCTGGGTTGTTGATGTGCCATCCTGGATGAG
Source organism: Ranitomeya variabilis (assembly GCF_051348905.1). Taxonomy (NCBI): domain Eukaryota; kingdom Metazoa; phylum Chordata; class Amphibia; order Anura; family Dendrobatidae; genus Ranitomeya; species Ranitomeya variabilis. Next base: position 212,918,182 of record NC_135237.1, read on the forward strand.
CTGCACTACCTGAGCCACTTGTGTGTGTTGTAGAGATTATCTCATGCTACCATGAGTGTGAAAGCACAACCAACATTCATAAGTGACCAAAACATCAGCCAGAAAGCATTGGTACTGAGATGTGGTCTGTGGACCCCACCTGCAGAACCACTCCTTTACTGAGGTTGTCTTGATAATTGCCAATAATTTCCATCTGTTGTCTATTCCATATGCACAACAGCATATGAAATTGATTGTCAATCAGTGTTGCTTCCTAAGTGGACAGTTTGATTTCACAGAAGTTTGATTTACTTGGAGTTATATTCTGTTGTTTAAGTGTTCCCTTTATTTTTTTGAGCAGTGTATAATGGGCCCCATATGGTGCTCCATATATAATGGGCCCCATATGATCCTCTAGTGTATCATCATGGGCCCCATATGATGCTCCAGTGTATAATAGGCCCCATATGATGCTCTAGTATATAATGGGCTCCATATGATGCTACAGTATGAAATGGGCCCCATGTATTGGTCCAAACATTAAAAAAACTGAAATACTCACCTCTCCTCGATGACCATTGCTCTGCTCCAGACTCCTCAACGTCACCGTCTTCCAGCTCTCTGCCTGCACTTTGATTGTTCAGGCAGACGGTGCACACTAGTGACACCATTGCGCCCTCTGACCTGAAACATCACAGTCAGAAGACGTGGAAGATGCCGTAACGGGGAGAGGTAAGTATCGCACGTGCCGGGGCCCTGAACAAGTGGGAGAGGGGTGCCCAATCGCTGTTACCAGCACTGTTCATAGCACGCCGGTGTCCCCAAAGCTGAGTAGGCCCCCCCACCTGCTCAGAGCCCCGACACTTGCCCGGGTGCGCCAGGTGCTGAAGCCGGCCCTAAGGCTATGTGCACACGTTCAAGGAAAGTGTGCAGAATTTTCCTGAGCAAATCCAGACTTTTTCCGCAGGAAATCCACATGCGTATTTTTTCGCGTTTTTATCTCGTTTTTTTTGCGGATTTTTCGCTTTTTCATCCGGAGCTTCCCAATGCAATAATATAGTGGCAAAAATGCAAAAAATCCATAAAACTAATGAACATGCTGCGTTTTTTACCGCTAAAAAACGCAGCATGTGCACAAAAATTGCGGAATGCATTAAAAATGATTGGATGCTTATGTATGCGTTTTTTTACTGTTTTTTCAGCGGAAAACGGCTGAAAAAAACGCAAAAAATCCTGAACGTGTGCACATAGCCTAAGTGTATATATAGGACAGGAGGAGTGGTACTGTGCAGTGTATATATACAGGACAGCAGTATATATACAGGACTGAAGTGCAAGTGACTCGCCGGCACCTGCACAGGAGAACAATGAAGCCAATGCCCATAGAATGGTGGAAAAGGTAAGTATAATTGCGCTATTTCAAAGCGCAGGTGTGGGATCCCAGGGCCACCAGTACATGTCACAGGGCACCGTGACGCTGAAGGGGGGTAGGGTGGTATGCAAATGAGCACTGGAGGCAGAGTTTTCTTTCAGACACTGCACACCCCAGAGCCTGGAAGAACTCATTACCATAAAGAAATAAAAGTCGATTTCTCCAGAACAATACCGCAGATATGGGCATTCCATTCTATTACCTGTATGCCCATATTAATAGCTTAAAACCATCCCAGGGGGTCACAGATTTGAGAAGTATACACAACATACATAGCTCCACAATACATACTGTGTTAAGGATTATAGAGTGAAGCTCTGTATATAGTGTAGAGATGTGCCAGCGTATATAGTGTGAATTCCACACTATATACACAGCAACATACTATATAAACATCTATTCATTATATACTATATATATATATATATATATATATGTATATACGCACAACTCTACACTATACATTATATTAAGACAGCATTATACTACATTATATTATGCTGCATACACTCCCTGACAGAAGTTATGTCGCTTACCCATGTTTTGTAAATAAACGCTTATAACCTGACGTTAAATTCATCCATTGGTTGTATAAATTATTCTTTTAAAAGCAGAAGCCCTCTGAAATGTGGTTTAGGTTAAGAAAATAAATTGGCATAAATGCAGAAATATTGATCATTTAATGGACTCAGAATGGTCAGATTTTGGCAAGACAAAGAAAAACCCAAAAATAACACCAGCTGAAATACAGGACTCTCTGAAAACTAGTGTAGCGCCCCCACTGCCGCAGGGCCGAGGGGTACCCGGTACCGGGCCTCTGAGTCTCTGCTCTGGGGTTGTCACGGTGGCTAGGCCCGGTCCGTGACCCTGCTGAGGGGCGTACAATGATAGATGTCGGTGATGTTGCGGTGCAGTGTAGGTCGTAGTAAATAACGAGGACACCAGGTTGCAGTCTCTTTACCTCTTTACTGAAGATCTCTGGGTCCTCAGTCCGGAATCCAGATAACCAGGCTGCGCAAGTCCGGCCGGTCCAATGGCACCTCCAGAGTTCTCTTAACAGGTGGAAATCTGTGCCTTCCTTCTAGCGCTAGGTGTTGCGGTCCTTCCCTGCTGTGCTTACGGAAAGTCCCCACAACTGTTGTGTCTGTTTCTTAAGTTCCCTCACAACTCGATTAGATGATGTTCTGCTAATCCTCCGTCCCTCCCTGATGTTACGGTTAGGACGGCACCCGTATGACGGGTAGGCTCGGAGCTCTTCCGGGACCCTAGAGTCGCCCTCTCCACAAGTTGCCCCCCAAGACTGCATAGGTGATGTAGTTGAGACAGCCCGCCTTAGACTGACTGTCCTGCCGTTGGTTTAGAGTATTGCTTGAAGCTGATATTGTAATACTCACTCGGCGTTCCGGCCGCCGGTTGTGCGCCTCAGTAGGATGTTGCCTCAGTCTCACAGCACGACTCCTACTGGTATTCTCCTTCTTGCTTTGATCTCGTTTCTCACTCAGCACAATCTATCTCGCTTCTAATCCTTCCTTGGGTACCACCGCTATGCTGAGCAGGCACGGTCCCGTTACGTTCCTTCTTGTAGCCAGGCCTCTGTCAGGATCCCACCCCTGACAGGGACCCTACCGAATCTTCTCCCACAACACCCCCTGCCACAAGGTGTTGCCTGGTTCCAACCCAGTCAGCTTTCTGCCTAACTTCCTGCCTGACCCCCAGTTTACCCACAATGGTGGGGAGTGGCCTAGTGAATAGAACCCTTAGCTCCCCCTGGAGGCCCGGCTGTGAAATGTATTGGTGTCTGTGATACCTGGTCAGATGAACTCCTTCAGTGCCATCAGACGTACCATAGCTCCTCTTAGCGGCGGAGCCACAGTACTGCAACAACCAGGACTCTGGGGCGCTGCACTCCCCCCGGTTAAATCCAGTACTCCTGGACTGGGAAGAAAACAACAATACAGGTTAGCAAAAAGACATACAATTTTGTTGAGTGCAATAACAATAAGTATACTTGAACAGAGCTTCCCTTTATGGGAGGTGAGGACACTTGAACGTTACAAACATGGTTAAATACTTTTAAATAACTTTTCTATAAATAGCTCTCTTTACCCAACCGGGTATTCTACTAAGTGCAAAAATTTCTAGACATTAATTCAACGTTGCCTTTAAGGATGTACACTCTGAATCCACTAAAGACCTTCTTATAACATACTATAAGGCAATTAACTTCATTCTCCTTCTTTGAATCTGCAGGACCGCCTGTCCTAACGGCTCCAGACCTACTGCCTCTCCTTTCTTTACAGGACCGCCCCTTTCAGCCCGGGCCTACTGCCTTTTCAACTACTATACACAGTATAGAACATAACATTTACCTTCAGTTTGAAATCACTTAGCCATCTCTATCTGGCTCCTAAGAGGACTCACCACTAACCCCTACGGGTTCACTTCCTGTCCTCGTTCTTCCATCAACATTATCAAACACTCTTCACATTTAACTAGTTAGGTACATTTAACGTGTTCATATCAACATTATTACTTTCTCTTTCCAAGACATTATTGCCACCCAACTGTCTTAAGGCAATACGGTTCATCAGCGCAATATGTGAACATCCCCTTTATGAGGGGACCAAGTCTTTATGAGGTAGCACATCTTCTCAAGCTACCAGTCCATACTCAGCAAAAGCTCCAGTGCGGTATCTTCGCAAAGAGTCTCTCTTTAAGTAAAACCAGTAGGGAGCACCTTTAATAAGGTGCGAACTATTTACAAGCAGTTTGTATCATGCACTGTTCATGATGGCGGCAGTTCTTGATAACAAAGAAGAAAATAGAAAAATAACCAAAAACAAGCAGTAGGGATCCCGGGTCAACAAAGGGATCCCTTTAAGAGTTAACCCTAGACGGGTTTAGCAGCAAAGTAGTAGAAAACAAACAGTTTGAAGAACTATTTACAAATAATGCAGTGTCTTACTCATTTTTCGGTAGCCCCCACCGAGGCTTCACCTGGCAGGTGGCCCTCTGCGGCCCAAACAGGTCGGACTCCAAGTTCACTCCCACGGCCAGGTGCACCCCGTGGGTTCAGGTCTCCTGCACGACCAGGTCGTGCGCTGCGATGAGTGTCTGCGTGGGTCGATGGATGATGCTGGCAGCGGCGGCAGCAGCAGCAGCGGCTTCAGCGGCCAGCTCCTCCCCCTCGGTTCGGGATACCGCCAGAATGGCGGTACAGCGCTGCATATCCCGGGCCCACCAGCTGTTCCCCTTTAGGTGCCGGCGGTATGTGACCACATTCCCCGGCTTCAGGAAGGACTTGGCGCCGTCTCCGCACAAGCAAGGTTCCACTTCATCCCGAGTGATGCGGACTCTTAGGGCTGTCCCAATCTCCTGCACGAAGCCTTTTCCCGTCTGGGGCAGGTAAACAATCACCACGCCCCACTTCGGCAGGGAGCCCTCCAGCAGTTCTCCTCGCGCCTCCCGCTCCACTTCTCGCTGGAACTCCGCGATCAGGTGGTTCTGATATTCCCCCCAGGGGAAGGGCCCGAGGTCATGCCCCCCCGGTGCATTGGTGCCAGACGGCGAGGACATCGGGGCGCCACTGGTCACAGCAGTGGCCGGGTCGTGTGCAGAGGTGAGGTGGCCTCCCCGGGGGTTGCGGCACTGGGTACCTTCACCTGCGGTAGCTCCTCCGGCGCTGCTCCCCTCTCCTGTGGAAGGCGCACGTACCGGGGACCATTCAGGCACGGGATGCCCCATCGGCAGCTCCCAAGGATTCAAATCTTCCAGCGGGGGCATATCGGAATAATCCGCTGGTGACGGGGGTCGATGCGGGGCCATTCTTTTCTGCAGGCCTTCTCTGGTCTCCAGTTCCGTCTCACCTGAGTCATAGTTTTGTTTCTTCGGTTTCCGCCCAGCATAGAAAATCAGAAGGCGGGTCTCGACTGCTGACGGACACGTCCTCAGAACACAGCAATATTTAGACTGGGCGGTCATTGCTGTTCGCGCTCTCCAGCTTGTCTACACCCACTCCACGCCCCTCTTCTTCTCCTGCGCTCTCCTCAGCGCTGTAATGGCGGCGGATTTTGGCGGCAAGTGGCACAGCACAGTCTTTGCAATAAAGTACAGTCCAAGCACAATAAATCACAGTTCCAAGGCACACATGACCTGATTCTTCAGGCTTAAGTAGATCCTGTTCGTGACGCCAAGTTGTAGCGCCCCCACTGCCGCAGGGCCGAGGGGTACCCGGTACCGGGCCTCTGAGTCTCTGCTCTGGGGTTGTCACGGTGGCTAGGCCCGGTCCGTGACCCTGCTGAGGGGCGTACAATGATAGATGTCGGTGATGTTGCGGTGCAGTGTAGGTCGTAGTAAATAACGAGGACACCAGGTTGCGTCTCTTTACCTCTTTACTGAAGATCTCTGGGTCCTCAGTCCGGAATCCGGATAACCAGGCTGCGCAAGTCCGGCCGGTCCAATGGCACCTCCAGAGTTCTCTTAACAGGTGGAAATCTGTGCCTTCCTTCTAGCGCTAGGTGTTGCGGTCCTTCCCTGCTGTGCTTACGGAAAGTCCCCACAACTGTTGTGTCTGTTTCTTAAGTTCCCTCACAACTCGATTAGATGATGTTCTGCTAATCCTCCGTCCCTCCCTGATGTTACGGTTAGGACGGCACCCGTATGACGGGTAGGCTCGGAGCTCTTCCGGGACCCTAGAGTCGCCCCTTGTTGTGAATTTGCTTTTTGCTCCCTCTAGTGGTTACTAGTTTTTTGACTCTGGTTTTTCTGTCATTCCTTTTATCCGCACCTGGGTCGTTAGTTAGGGGTGTTGCTATATAAGCTCCCTGGACCTTCAGTTCAATGCCTGGCAACGTAGTTATCAGAGCTAGTCTGCTGTGCTCTTGTCTACTGATCCTGGTTCCAGTTATATCAGCTAAGTCTGCCTTTTGCTTTCTTGCTATTTGTTTTGGTTTTGTATTTTTGTCCAGCTTGTTCCAAATCTATATCCTGACCTTGCTGGAAGCTCTAGGGGGCTGGTGTTCTCCCCCCGGACCGTTAGACGGTTCGGGGGTTCTTGAATTTCCAGTGTGGATTTTGATAGGGTTTTTGTTGACCATATAAGTTACCTTTCTTTATTCTGCTATCAGTAAGCGGGCCTCTCTGTGCTAAACCTGGTTCATTTCTGTGTTTGTCATTTCCTCTTACCTCACCGTCATTATTTGTGGGGGGCTTCTATCCAGCTTTGGGGTCCCCTTCTCTGGAGGCAAGAAAGGTCTTTGTTTTCCTCTACTAGGGGTAGCTAGATTCTCCGGCTGGCGCGTGTCATCTAGAATCAACGTAGGAATGATCCCCGGCTACTTCTAGTGTTGGCGTTAGGAGTAGATATATGGTCAACCCAGTTACCACTGCCCTATGAGCTGGATTTTTGTATTCTGCAGACTTCCACGTTCCTCTGAGACCCTCGCCATTGGGGTCATAACAGTTTGCCAGGCCTGTATTAAATGTTTAATGCATTGCAGAAGAGGGATTATAAGAAAGAAGATTCTGAGTTTTTTTTTTCTCCTTCCCCTTTACCTCAGAGTGGCTATGCTTGCTGCAGACATGAATGTCCAGACCTTGATTACAAGTGTGGACCAGCTGGCTACTCGTGTGCAGGGCATACAAGACTATGTTATCAGAAATCCTAGGTCAGAACCTAAAATACCGATTCCTGAACTGTTTTCCGGAGACAGGTTTAAGTTTAGGAATTTCGTGAATAATTGTAAATTGTTTTTGTCCCTGAGACCCTGTTCATCTGGAGATTCTGCTCAGCAAGTAAAAATTGTTATTTCGTTCTTACGGGGCGACCCTCAGGATTGGGCTTTTTCGCTGGCGCCAGGAGATCCGGCATTGGCTGATCTTGATGCATTTTTTCTGGCGCTCGGTTTACTTTATGAGGAACCCAATCTTGAGATTCAGGCAGAAAAGGCCTTGCTGGCTATGTCTCAGGGGCAGGACGAGGCTGAAGTGTATTGCCAAAAATTTCGGAAATGGTCCGTGCTGACACATTGGAACGAGTGTGCACTGGCCGCTAATTTTAGAAATGGCCTTTCTGAAGCTATTAAGAATGTTATGGTGGGTTTTCCCATTCCCACAGGTCTGAATGATACTATGGCACTGGCTATTCAAATTGACCGGCGGTTGCGGGAGCGCAAAACCGCAGATTCCCTCATGGTGTTGTCTGAACAGACACCTAATTCGGTGCAATGTGATAGAAAAACCGCAAATTCCCTCATGGTGTTGTCTGAACAGACACCTGATTTAATGCAATGTGATAGAATCCTGACTAGAAATGAGCGGAAAGTTCATAGACGCCGGAATGGCTTGTGCTACTACTGTGGTGATTCTACACATGTTATCTCAGCATGCTCTAAACGTATAGCTAAGGTTGTTAGTCCTGTCACCGTTGGTAATTTGCAACCTAAATTTATTCTGTCTGTAACTTTGATTTGCTCACTGTCATCTTATCCTGTCATGGCGTTTGTAGATTCAGGTGCTGCCCTGAGTCTCATGGATCTCTCATTTGCTAAGCGCTGTGGTTTTACTCTTGAACCATTAGAAAATCCTATTCCTCTTAGGGGTATTGATGCTACACCATTGGCAGCTAATAAACCGCAGTATTGGACACAGGTTACCATGTGCATGACTCCTGAACACCGCGAGGTGATACGTTTCCTGGTTTTACATAAAATGCATGATTTGGTTGTTTTAGGGCTGCCATGGTTACAGACCCATAATCCAGTCCTGGACTGGAAGGCTATGTCAGTCTCAAGTTGGGGCTGTCGTGGTATTCATGGGGATTCCCTGCCTGTGTCTATTGCTTCTTCTACGCCTTCGGAAGTTCCGGAGTATTTGTCTGATTATCAGGATGTCTTCAGTGAGTCTGAGTCCAGTGCACTGCCTCCTCATAGGGACTGTGACTGTGCTATAGATTTGATCCCAGGCAGTAAATTTCCTAAGGGAAGACTGTTTAATCTGTCGGTACCTGAACATACCGCTATGCGCTCATATATCAAGGAGTCTCTGGAGAAAGGACATATTCGTCCGTCTTCTTCCCCTCTTGGTGCGGGATTCTTTTTTGTGGCAAAAAAGGACGGATCTTTGAGACCTTGTATTGATTATCGGCTTTTAAATAAGATCACTGTCAAATTTCAGTATCCTTTACCGCTGTTGTCTGACTTGTTTGCCCGGATTAAGGGTGCCAAGTGGTTCACCAAGATAGACCTTCGTGGTGCGTACAACCTTGTGCGCATTAAGCAAGGTGATGAATGGAAAACCGCATTCAATACGCCCGAAGGTCATTTTGAGTACTTGGTGATGCCTTTTGGGCTCTCCAATGCGCCTTCAGTTTTTCAGTCCTTTATGCATGACATTTTCCGGAAGTATCTGGATAAATTTTTGATTGTTTATCTGGATGATATTTTGGTTTTTTCTGATAATTGGGATTCGCATGTGGAGCAGGTCAGGTTGGTCTTTAAAATTTTGCGTGAAAATTCTTTGTTTGTCAAGGGCTCAAAGTGTCTCTTTGGTGTACAGAAGGTTCCCTTTTTGGGGTTCATTTTTTCCCCTTCTGCTGTGGAGATGGACCCAGTCAAGGTCCGAGCTATTCTTGATTGGACTCAGCCCTCGTCAGTTAAGAGTCTTCAGAAGTTCTTGGGCTTCGCTAACTTCTACCGTCGTTTTATCGCTAATTTTTCTAGCATTGTGAAACCTTTGACGGATATGACCAAGAAGGGCTCCGATGTAGCTAACTGGGCTCCTGCTGCCGTGGAGGCTTTCCAGGAGTTGAAACGCCGGTTTACTTCGGCGCCTGTTTTGTGCCAGCCTGACGTCTCACTTCCCTTTCAGGTTGAGGTGGATGCTTCGGAGATTGGGGCAGGGGCCGTTTTGTCGCAGAGAGGCCCTGGTTGCTTTGTTATGAAACCTTGTGCCTTTTTCTCTAGGAAGTTTTCGCCTGCCGAGCGAAATTATGATGTGGGCAATCGGGAGTTGTTGGCCATGAAATGGGCATTTGAGGAGTGGCGTCATTGGCTCGAGGGTGCTAAGCATCGTGTGGTGGTCTTGACTGATCACAAAAATCTGATGTATCTCGAGTCTGCTAAACGCCTTAATCCGAGACAGGCCCGCTGGTCATTGTTTTTCTCCCGCTTTGATTTTGTTGTCTCGTATTTACCAGGTTCAAAGAATGTGAAGGCCGATGCTCTTTCTAGGAGCTTTGTGCCTGATGCTCCTGGAGTCGCTGATCCTGTTGGTATTCTTAAAGATGGAGTTATCTTGTCAGCTATTTCTCCGGATCTGCGACGTGTGTTGCAGAGATTTCAGGCTGATAGGCCTGAGTCTTGTCCACCTGACAGACTGTTTGTCCCGGATAAGTGGACCAGCAGAGTCATTTCCGAGGTTCATTCCTCGGTGTTGGCAGGTCACCCGGGAATTTTTGGCACCAGAGATCTGGTGGCCAGGTCCTTTTGGTGGCCTTCCTTGTCAAGGGATGTGCGGTCATTTGTGCAGTCCTGTGGGACTTGTGCTCGAGCTAAGCCTTGCTGTTCTCGTGCCAGCGGTTTGCTCTTGCCCTTGCCTGTCCCGAAGAGACCTTGGACACATATCTCCATGGATTTCATTTCTGATCTTCCGCTATCTCAGGGCATGTCCGTTATCTGGGTGATATGTGATCGCTTCTCCAAGATGGTCCATTTGGTTCCTTTGCCTAAGCTGCCTTCCTCTTCCGATCTGGTTCCTGTGTTTTTCCAGAACGTGGTTCGTTTGCACGGCATCCCTGAGAATATTGTGTCAGACAGAGGATCCCAGTTCGTTTCCAGGTTCTGGCGATCCTTTTGTAGTAGGATGGGCATTGATTTGTCGTTTTCGTCTGCTTTCCATCCTCAGACTAATGGACAGACGGAGCGAACCAATCAGACTTTGGAGGCTTATTTGAGGTGTTTTGTCTCTGCTGATCAGGACGATTGGGTGACATTCTTGCCGTTGGCTGAGTTTGCCCTTAATAATCGGGCTAGTTCCGCCACCTTGGTTTCGCCTTTTTTCTGCAACTCTGGTTTCCATCCTCGCTTTTCTTCGGGTCATGTGGAGCCTTCTGACTGTCCTGGGGTGGATTCTGTGGTGGATAGGTTGCAGCAGATCTGGAATCATGTGGTGGACAACTTGAAGTTGTCACAGGAGAAGGCTCAGCGCTTTGCCAACCGCCGCCGCGGTGTGGATCCCCGACTACGCGTTGGGGATTTGGTATGGCTTTCTTCCCGCTTTGTTCCTATGAAGGTCTCCTCTCCCAAATTTAAACCTCGTTTTATTGGGCCTTACAAGATATTGGAAATCCTTAATCCTGTATCTTTTCGTCTGGATCTTCCTGTGTCGTTTGCTATTCACAATGTATTTCATAGGTCCTTGTTGCGGCGGTACATTGTGCCTGTAGTTCCTTCTGCTGAGCCTCCTGCTCCGGTGTTGGTTGAGGGCGAGTTGGAGTACGTGGTGGAGAAGATCTTGGATTCTCGCCTCTCCAGGCGGAGGCTTCAGTACCTGGTCAAGTGGAAGGGCTATGGTCAGGAGGATAATTCCTGGGTGGTCGCCTCTGATGTTCATGCGGCCGATTTAGTTCGTGCCTTTCATGCCGCTCATCCTGATCGCCCTGGTGGTCGTGGTGAGGGTTCGGTGACCCCTCACTAAGGGGGGGGTACTGTTGTGAATTTGCTTTTTGCTCCCTCTAGTGGTTACTAGTTTTTTGACTCTGGTTTTTCTGTCATTCCTTTTATCCGCACCTGGGTCGTTAGTTAGGGGTGTTGCTATATAAGCTCCCTGGACCTTCAGTTCAATGCCTGGCAACGTAGTTATCAGAGCTAGTCTGCTGTGCTCTTGTCTACTGATCCTGGTTCCAGTTATATCAGCTAAGTCTGCCTTTTGCTTTTTTGCTATTTGTTTTGGTTTTGTATTTTTGTCCAGCTTGTTCCAAATCTATATCCTGACCTTGCTGGAAGCTCTAGGGGGCTGGTGTTCTCCCCCCGGACCGTTAGACGGTTCGGGGGTTCTTGAATTTCCAGTGTGGATTTTGATAGGGTTTTTGTTGACCATATAAGTTACCTTTCTTTATTCTGCTATCAGTAAGCGGGCCTCTCTGTGCTAAACCTGGTTCATTTCTGTGTTTGTCATTTCCTCTTACCTCACCGTCATTATTTGTGGGGGGCTTCTATCCAGCTTTGGGGTCCCCTTCTCTGGAGGCAAGAAAGGTCTTTGTTTTCCTCTACTAGGGGTAGCTAGATTCTCCGGCTGGCGCGTGTCATCTAGAATCAACGTAGGAATGATCCCCGGCTACTTCTAGTGTTGGCGTTAGGAGTAGATATATGGTCAACCCAGTTACCACTGCCCTATGAGCTGGATTTTTGTATTCTGCAGACTTCCACGTTCCTCTGAGACCCTCGCCATTGGGGTCATAACAGCCCCTCTCCACAAGTTGCCCCCCAAGACTGCATAGGTGATATAGTTGAGACAGCCCGCCTTAGACTGACTGTCCTGCCGTTGGTTTAGAGTATTGCTTGAAGCTGATATTGTAATACTCACTCGGCGTTCTGGCCGCCGGTTGTGCGCCTCAGTAGGATGTTGCCTCGGTCTCACAGCACGACTCCTACTGGTATTCTCCTTCTTGCTTTGATCTCGTTTCTCACTCAGCACAATCTATCTCGCTTCTAATCCTTCCTTGGGTACCACCGCTATGCTGAGCAGGCACGGTCCCGTTACGTTCCTTCTTGTAGCCAGGCCTCTGTCAGGATCCCACCCCTGACAGGGACCCTACCGAATCTTCTCCCACAACACCCCCTGCCACAAGGTGTTGCCTGGTTCCAACCCAGTCAGCTTTCTGCCTAACTTCCTGCCTGACCCCCAGTTTACCCACAATGGTGGGGAGTGGCCTAGTGAATAGAACCCTTAGCTCCCCCTGGAGGCCCGGCTGTGAAATGTATTGGTGTCTGTGATACCTGGTCAGATGAACTCCTTCAGTGCCATCAGACGTACCATAGCTCCCCTTAGCGGCGGAGCCACAGTACTGCAACGACCAGGACTCTGGGGCGCTGCACTCCCCCCCGGTTAAATCCAGTACTCCTGGACTGGGAAGAAAACAACAATACAGGTTAGCAAAAAGACATACAATTTTGTTGAGTGCAATAACAATAAGTATACTTGAACAGAGTTTCCCTTTATGGGAGGTGAGGACACTTGAACGTTACAAACATGGTTAAATACTTTTAAATAACTTTTCTATAAATAACTCTCTTTACCCAACCGGGTATTCTACTAAGTGCAAAAATTTCTAGACATTAATTCAACGTTGCCTTTAAGGATGTACACTCTGAATCCACTAAAGACCTTCTTATAACATACTATAAGGCAATTAACTTCATTCCCCTTCTTTGAATCTGCAGGACCGCCTGTCCTAACGGCTCCAGACCTACTGCCTCTCCTTTCTTTACAGGACCGCCCCTTTCAGCCCGGGCCTACTGCCTTTTCAACTACTATACACAGTATAGAACATAACATTTACCTTCAGTTTGAAATCACTTAGCCATCTCTATCTGGCTCCTAAGAGGACTCACCACTAACCCCTACGGGTTCACTTCCTGTCCTCGTTCTTCCATCAACATTATCAAACACTCTTCACATTTAACTAGTTAGGTACATTTAACGTGTTCATATCAACATTATTACTTTCTCTTTCCAAGACATTATTGCCACCCAACTGTCTTAAGGCAATACGGTTCATCAGCGCAATATGTGAACATCCCCTTTATGAGGGGACCAAGTCTTTATGAGGTAGCACATCTTCTCAAGCTACCAGTCCATACTCAGCAAAAGCTCCAGTGCGGTATCTTCGCAAGGAGTCTCTCTTTAAGTAAAACCAGTAGGGAGCACCTTTAATAAGGTGCGAACTATTTACAAGCAGTTTGTATCATGCACTGTTCATGATGGTGGCAGTTCTTGATAACAAAGAAGAAAATAGAAAAATAACCAAAAACAAGCAGTAGGGATCCCGGGTCAACAAAGGGATCCCTTTAAGAGTTAACCCTAGACGGGTTTAGCAGCAAAGTAGTAGAAAACAAACAGTTTGAAGAACTATTTACAAATAATGCAGTGTCTTACTCATTTTTCGGTAGCCCCCACCGAGGCTTCACCTGGCAGGTGGCCCTCTGCGGCCCAGACAGGTCGGACTCCAAGTTCACTCCCACGGCCAGGTGCACCCCGTGGGTTTGGGTCTCCTGCACGACCAGGTCGTGCGCTGCGATGAGTGTCTGCGTGGGTCGATGGATGATGCTGGCAGCGGCGGCAGCAGCAGCAGCGGCTTCAGCGGCCAGCTCCTCCCCCTCGGTTCGGGATACCGCCAGAATGGCAGTACAGCGCTGCATATCCAGGGCCCACCAGCTGTTCCCCTTTAGGTGCCGGCGGTATGTGACCACATCCCCCGGCTTCAGGAAGGACTTGTCGCCGTCTCCGCACAAGCAAGGTTCCACTTCATCCCGAGTGATGCGGACTCTTAGGGCTGTCCCAATCTCCTGCACGAAGCCTTTTCCCATCTGGGGCAGGTAAACAATCACCACGCCCCACTTCGGCAGGGAGCCCTCCAGCAGTTCTCCTCGCGCCTCCCGCTCCACTTCTCGCTGGAACTCCGTGATCAGGTGGTTCTGATATTCCCCCCAGGGGAAGGGCCCGAGGTCATGCCCCCCCGGTGCATTGGTGCCAGACGGCGAGGACATCGGGGCGCCACTGGTCACAGCAGTGGCCGGGTCGTGTGCAGAGGTGAGGTGGCCTCCCCGGGGGTCGCGGCACTGGGTACCTTCACCTGCGGTAGCTTCTCCGGCGCTGCTCCCCTCTCCTGTGGAAGGCGCACGTACCGGGGACCATTCAGGCACGGGATGCCCCATTGGCAGCTCCCAAGGATTCAAATCTTCCAGCGGGGGCATATCGGAATAATCCGCTGGTGACGGGGGTCGATGCGGGGCCATTCTTTTCTGCAGGCCTTCTCTGGTCTCCAGTTCCGTCTCACCTGAGTCATAGTTTTGTTTCTTCGGTTTCCGCCCAGCATAGAAAATCAGAAGGCGGGTCTCGACTGCTGACGGACACGTCCTCAGAACACAGCAATATTTAGACTGGGCGGTCATTGCTGTTCGCGCTCTCCAGCTTGTCTACGCCCACTCCACACCCCTCTTCTTCTCCTGCGCTCTCCTCAGCGCTGTAATGGCGGCGGATTTTGGCGGCAAGTGGCACAGCACAGTCTTTGCAATAAAGTACAGTCCAAGCACAATAAATCACAGTTCCAAGGCACACATGACCTGATTCTTCAGGCTTAAGTAGATCCTGTTCGTGACGCCAAGTTGTAGCGCCCCCACTGCCGCAGGGCCGAGGGGTACCCGGTACCGGGCCTCTGAGTCTCTGCTCTGGGGTTGTCACGGTGGCTAGGCCCGGTCCGTGACCCTGCTGAGGGGCGTACAATGATAGATGTCGGTGATGTTGCGGTGCAGTGTAGGTCGTAGTAAATAACGAGGACACCAGGTTGCAGTCTCTTTACCTCTTTACTGAAGATCTCTGGGTCCTCAGTCCGGAATCCGGATAACCAGGCTGCGCAAGTCCGGCCGGTCCAATGGCACCTCCAGAGTTCTCTTAACAGGTGGAACTCTGTGCCTTCCTTCTAGCGCTAGGTGTTGCGGTCCTTCCCTGCTGTGCTTACGGAAAGTCCCCACAACTGTTGTGTCTGTTTCTTAAGTTCCCTCACAACTCGATTAGATGATGTTCTGCTAATCCTCCGTCCCTCCCTGATGTTACGGTTAGGACGGCACCCGTATGACGGGTAGGCTCGGAGCTCTTCCGGGACCCTAGAGTCGCCCCTCTCCACAAGTTGCCCCCCAAGACTGCATAGGTGATGTAGTTGAGACAGCCCGCCTTAGACTGACTGTCCTGCCGTTGGTTTAGAGTATTGCTTGAAGCTGATATTGTAATACTCCCTTGGTGTTCCGGCCGCCGGTTGTGCGCCTCAGTAGGATGTTGCCTCGGTCTCACAGCACGACTCCTACTGGTATTCTCCTTCTTGCTTTGATCTCGTTTCTCACTCAGCACAATCTATCTCGCTTCTAATCCTTCCTTGGGTACCGCCGCTATGCTGAGCAGGCATGGTCCCGTTACGTTCCTTCTTGTAGCCAGGCCTCTGTCAGGATCCCACCCCTGACAGGGACCCTACCGAATCTTCTCCCACAACACCCCCTGCCACAAGGTGTTGCCTGGTTCCAACCCAGTCAGCTTTCTGCCTAACTTCCTGCCTGACCCCCAGTTTACCCACAATGGTGGGGAGTGGCCTAGTGAATAGAACCCTTAGCTCCCCCTGGAGGCCCGGCTGTGAAATGTATTGGTGTCTGTGATACCTGGTCAGATGAACTCCTTCAGTGCCATCAGACGTACCATAGCTCCCCTTAGCGGCGGAGCCACAGTACTGCAACGACCAGGACTCTGGGGCGCTGCACTAGCAGTGTGACTGTTTCAAGATGTACAGTAAGGAGGCACTTGAGGAAAAATGGGCTGCATAGTCGAGTCGCCAGAAGAAAGCCATTACTGTGCAAATGCCACAAAGTATCTCACCTACAATACGCAAAACAGCACACAGACAAGCCTCAAAACTTCTGTAGCAAGGTCATTTGGAGTGATGAGACTAAAATTGAACTTTTTGGCCACAATCATAAATGCTACATTTGGAGAGAGGTCAACAAGGCCTATGATGAAAGGAACACCATTTCGACTGTAAAGCACGAAGGTGGATCGCTGATGTTTTGGGGATGTGTGAGATACAAAGGCACAGGAAACTTGGTCAAAGTTGAAGGAAAGATGAATGCAGCACATTATCAGCAAATACTGGAGGCAAATTTGCACTCATCAGCCCGGAAGCTGCACATGGGACTTAGGCTGGTTCCACATTTGCGATTGTGTCCGCAGCATTTCTGACGCATACATGCGCATGCGTCTTGATTTCCTATCTTTAACATTGTAGACGCAGGTGCTTGCGTTTGCATGCATTCACCCGCGTTTGCTAACGCATGCATTTTTCGCGGTGTGCGGCAGGGCGCGGCTGATGCACCATGTTAGAATTTTTGAGGCGGCAAATTTCAAATAAGTGCAGGCATGCGCATGCGGCTGAGTGCGTTAAAAAATGCATTACTGTCTATGGGAACGCATGCGTGCGTTCGATGTGCTTGCGTACTTTGGACTGCGCATGTCCAGGAACTGATAGAGACACACCATTGAGACACACCCTCCTGGAAATATCAAATGCATGCGCATAAAAAATGCGATTGCATGCAAAAACACATACAAACGCGTGCAAATGTTTTTTTTTAACCGTCATGCTTAATGTGATGCGGATATAAAAACGCAGCATTAGCATGCGTTTTGCAGTGCAGTTGCGGTTGCGGTTGCGGTTGCGGACGAGATGCTGCGGACTCAACCACAAATGTGAACCTAGCTTATCTTGGACATTCCAACATGACAACGATCCAAAACACAAGGCCAAGTCAATCTGTCATTGGCTACAGCAGAACAAAGTGAAGGTTCTGGAGTGGTCATCTCAGTCTCCTGACTTCAATATCATTGAGCCACTCTGGTGAAATCTCGAGCATGCAGTTCATGCTAGACAGGCCAGGAATTTACAGGAACTGGAGGCTTTTTGCCAAGGAGAGTGGGCAGCTTTACCATCTGAGAAAATAAAGAACCTCATCCATAACTACCACAAAAGACTTGAAGCTGTCATTGATGTTAGAGGGGGCAATACACTTTACTATTATTATTATTAATATTAAGAAATGGGGCATTTGAACTTTTGATCAGGGTCATTTGGATGTTTTGGGTTGTCATTATGATTTAAAAAGAGAAAACACATCAGTGTGACAATAAATGACACCCAACCACTAACCATGATTGGAGAAAAACGTTTGGTGTTATCGTTCATAGTATCTGAAAAAGGCCAAGAAAGCAAAAATTCTGCCGAGGTATGTAAACTTTTGAGCACAACTGTATATACATGTTATATTGGATACTATGACTGCTATAAATACAATATATATGTGATACTGCTGTATATATGTTACATAGGTGATACTGCGACCGTATACGCCAATCGCAGTATCACCTATATCAGTGTTCCCCAAGTTCGGTCCTCAAGAGCCACCAGCGGGTCATGTTTTCAGGATTTCCTTAGTATTGCCCAGGTGATGGAATTATTCCATCATCTAGACAGGCAATAATTCCATCACCTGGGCCATACTAAGGAAATCCTGAAAACATAACCTGTTGGTGGCTCTTGAGGACCGAACTTGGGGAACACTGTATTGTAGCGTGGCTAAGGGTCGTATAGTCGACGAGAGGTACAGTATGTATCACAGAGATGGCTTGTCTCTGTGATGTAACCCGGAGTGTTTTCTTTAATGCAAAAAAGCACTAAGGGATCGTTTAGTACACTTGGGTCTGGGTTACGGGTAGCTGTGAGAGATGGGAGGGTCTGGCTACCCATATATTTCACCCCTGCATCACTGTACCTCTATATCTGTTTGAGGACCTGCGGTGATGTCACGACCATGTGACTAATCATGTGATAGGTTCCTTGGTGTGGTTATAGCTATATAATGTAGCCTACTGCTTAACATTGGTCCTGTATGTGGCAAGGTGGAAGCCTCCAGTGTGTGTTGAGGCTCCAGGACTGAGCCTTAAGTACTGGTCACTTGTACTTTCTTTTGCCTGAGCTAAAGGCTATTTGTTTTTTTGTTTTGTGGGTTTGTGAAACAATAAACCCTGTGAACTTTTAAAGGAACGTGCCTCCTGATTGCCACCCAATAAATACCTTTTATATTCCCCCAGCGGTGTATGTAAATCAGCTCGGTCCAGTCCGATGGGCGGGGGATTATTGTCCGTCTCTCCCCCACTCCTCGCTTACTCTACGCATTCTTTTTGGGGAATTTGTGTGTTGGCGTATAGTTTTGGAGCATGCACATTGAAATGGCCTCTCGGGCGTGCGGAGTATGCTTTGCCCAACGGTGGGCAAAGCCGAAAAACAGTATTGCACATGCGCTGAAATACGCTATTGCGTTCTATGGCCCGGAAGTATACTTGCATACTTCCAGGCCATAGAAAGCCATGGCGTATGCCGGCACATGCGCAATAATGATTGTATGCTTTGCCCACATTTAAGCAAAGCAAACTGCGCATGCGCAAGAGGCCATTTGACTGCGCACGCACCAAAACTATAAGCAATCTGTGTTATTCACAGAAAGGAATACATAGAGCAAGCCGAGGAGGGGGGGTGGAGATGGACAATAAGCCCCGCCCATCGGACTGGACCAAGCTGATTTACATACACCACGGGAGGAATATAAATGGTATTTATTGATCAAAGGTGGGGAGTCAAGGGGTATCAAAAATACTGTTATAATGCAAAGTTGGCACTGAATTGAATTATATTTTTACATGAAGTGCTAAAAAAGTGGTGACAGATTCCCTTTAAAAGCCACCTGTGCCTCTGGGGTCCAGGAAAACACTTTGGTTTTCTTTGTGAGTGAAGTAACTGGTAAAATATTTTTTGAAACATTATTAATGAATCTTCTGTAGAAATTTGCAAATCCTATAAAGCATTGGACATCTTTTAGATTTATTGAGGTAGACCAGTCAACTCGCTCTTAGACAACCTACAATTTGGCTTCCGTCCCCACCATTCCACTGAGTCTGCCCTGACCAAACTTACGAACAACTTACTTACAACCAAAGCTAACAGACAATTCTCTATACTTCTCCTTCAAGACCTGTCCTCTGCCTTCGACACATTTGACCACTGCCTCCTACTACAGATCCTCTCTTCCTTAGGTGTCAAAGACCTTTCCCTATCCTGGATCTCCTCATAAATTACCAACCGCACATTTAGCGTTTCCTACTCCCATACTACTAGGTTTGAGCGACTTTCATTTTTTTAAGATCGAGTCAGGTT
Organism: Ranitomeya variabilis; assembly: GCF_051348905.1. NCBI lineage: Eukaryota > Metazoa > Chordata > Amphibia > Anura > Dendrobatidae > Ranitomeya > Ranitomeya variabilis. The sequence goes on from NC_135237.1 coordinate 212,937,615, forward strand.
TTGTGAAACCCGACTTTGTCCAGAGTCGAGTCGAGTGCAGTCGGCCGATTATCGCTAAAAGTCGGGGATCGACCGAAACACGAAACCCAATGCAAGTCAATGGGGAAGCATAGTCGGCAGTGAGTGGAGGCCAGGAAAACACCTACAGTGCCCATTTTAATGCCAAAAACATCCATTCTTGTTTTCTGAAGCTTGTCAATCTTAATTAACTTTATAATAATAGTTGGGCATTGGAAATTGGGGGTCTTTTGGCAAAAGTTGTGGGGGGTAGGGCTGGTTCAAGGTTTTAGTGGGCCCAGGAAACGTGGACTACGTCACGGCGGTGGAGCAGTGAGAGGTAAGTATGTCAAGTTTGCAAGTGCTCTGATCCTAAGCAAGCAGGGGGGCCCACTCGTTGGCATTGGCACTGGCACAGGGCCCCTCAAAGTACAGCGGTGTGTTTGCACGGCGGGGGCGCCTCCCACCAGCAGCGACACTTTTGCGTACTCTGAGGAGCCCTGTGCCAGTGACGTCGCCAACGAGTATGCCCCCCCACCTGATGAAGGAACCTGCACTTTCATCTGCACCTTCCTCTTTGTCCCTGTGTAAGGTGGTATAACATGCGGGAAGGGGAACCTTACATCCAGCAGGGTCAGATTCGGGCTGTGTAGAGTGCAAGGGGAATGTAGTGGTCTAGGTCAATGTACCAGCAGACTCATCTAGCAGTGGCTGGGCAATGGGCAGGATGAGAAGGAAACACAGATATAGGGTCAAAGAATAAAGTAGGCTAAATGCAGTTCAAATTTGGTAACAGGACTAAACAGGCGGCATTGCTTTGTTCAGTGGAGGAGCAAACCCAGGAGCAGCAGACACTGTTTTAAGGGCCCAACCACACTAGTAGGCCAAATGCAGTTTAATATCTGCTACTATAGGCCAAAAGCCTAAAGACTGAAGCTCAGCTTTATACAGTGGAGGACAACACCAGGGAGCGGCAGACACCGTTAGTAGGCCGTAACCAAAGTTGAAGGCCAAATGCAGTTTTATATCTGATACTATAGGCCGAAAGCCAGAAGGTTGAAGCTCAGCTTTATTCAGTTGAGGACAAACACCAGGGAGGGGCAGACACCATTAGTAGGCCCTAACCACCAATTTTTTAAAAAACATCACTTAATGAGAGCCAGAAGGTTGAAGCTCAGATTTATTCAGTTGAGGAAAACACCAGGGAGCGGCAGACACCGTTAGTAGGTCGTAACCAAAGTTGAAGGCCAAATGCAGTTTAATATCTGATACTATAGGCCGAAAGCCAGAAGGTTGAAGCTCAGCTTTATACAGTTGAGGACAAACACCAGGGAGGGGCAGACACCGTTAGTAGGCCCGAACCACCAAATTTTTTAAAAAACATCACTTAATGAGAGCCAGAAGGTTGAAGCTCAGATTTATTCAGTTGAGGAAAACACCAGGGAGCGGCAGACACCGTTAGTAGGCCGTAACCAAAGTTGAAGGCCAAATGCAGTTTAATATCTGATACTATAGGCCGAAAGCCAGAAGGTTGAAGCTCAGCTTTATTCAGTTGAGGACAAACACCAGGGAGGGGCAGACACCGTTAGTAGGCCCTAACCACCAATTTTTTAAAAAACATCACTTAATGAGAGCCAGAAGGTTGAAGCTCAGATTTAGACAGTGGAGGACAATTTGAATTAGGGACTGCAGACAGACTTAGTAGGCTGTCCCCTGTGGACCATGCATCCACCACATTAACCCATTGAGACCTAATGGACACATAACCTTCCATGGCCATGCCTACAGGTCCATGCGTCTGTTGTCAGGTGCACCTTTGTACTCACAGATTGCCAGAGTGCATGGACAATGCAGTCTTTTACATGCTGGTGGAGGGTTGGGATGGCTCTTCTCGCAAAAGAAGTGTCGACTGGTTAGCTTGTAGCGTGGTACAGCGTAGTCCATCATGGCTTTATTAATATTAAATAAAATATATAAATAGGCTCTATGAACTTTTAAATAGGTTCCAGGGGTACACGGGAAGCATTGGTGTGGTCAGTGGAGGAGTATTGCAAGGAGGGACCGCAGACAGGCTAACGAAGGCCTCAAATAACAAAAATTAGTCTCAAGGCAGTATTAAATCGGTTACATGGATACACAGGCAGCATTGTGGTCAGTGGAGGAGGATTGCAAGGAGGGACAGCAGACAGGCTAATGAAGGCCTAAAATAACAAAAATTAGTCTCATGGCAGTTTTAAATCGGTTACATGGATACACAGGCAGCATTGTGGTCAGCGGAGGAGGATTGCAAGGAGGGACAGCAGACAGGCTAACGAAGGCCTAAAATAACAAAAATTAGTCTCATGGCAGTTTTAAATCGGTTACATGGATACACAGGCAGCATTGTGGTCAGTGGAGGAGGATTGCAAGGAGGGACAGCAGACAGGCTAACGAAGGCCTAAAATAACAAAAATTAGTCTCATGGCAGTTTTAAATTGGTTACATGGATACACAGGCAGCATTGTGGTCAGTGGAGGAGGATTGCAAGGAGGGACAGCAGACAGGCTAATGAAGGCCTAATATAACAAAAATTAGTCTCATGGCAGTTTTAAATCGGTTACATGGATACAGAGGCAGTATTGTGGTCAGCGGAGGAGGATTGCAAGGAGTGTCTGACACAGTTAGTACTCTCAAAAAATAAATAGATGTTAATGTCTCGCAAAACAACAAAAAAAAAAAGTGGGCATACTTAGGTACAGGGGTGGGCTCATCTGCTGAGTTTCTGACAAAGTAATTTGGCAGTAAGTATTTACTGGTGTCAATATAGGACACTGACCCAGACTACTTTAACTAGCATCATAGATGTCAACAAATTGGTATTGTCAGTGCCAGGCATTGAATGATGTCAGCGCATAGACTAAACATTGGTGGAGCTGAGTGAGATAATTTTGCACGTGGTTGGGGGGGGGGTTAACTCTCTTGTGGCCGGCGGTACCGTCCCAGGGCCCCTCATGTTACAACGGTGTGTCTGACATTGGGTGCGCGCCACCACCGCCAGAGACACTTCATTGTACTATGAGGGACCCAGTGGCAGTGCCGTCGACCAAAAGTGGGCACACCCACCTCTTCAGACGAACAGCACTGTAACGGGTGCTTGCGCCAAGTGGCGAGACCACGGCCCCGTGGGGGGAGTTTTCCCATTGAGGGAGGTGTAAACATGTCGTATGCTGGACAAACAGCTGCTGCAAATTAAGAGATTGGAACACTCAGTAAGACCAGTCCACAAGCAAGACCTTTTTATAGGAAAGCTAGGTGTCAGCCGGGAAAGGTGGGGCAAAATAATTTGAAATCCAGGAGTGGTTCATTTTAATGAAGGTGAGATTATCCACATTTTGGGTAGCCAGACGAGTCCTTTTTTCGGTTAATATTGAACCAGCAGCACTGAATACTCTTTCTGATAGCACACTAGCTGCTGGGCAAGCAAGCTCCTGCAATGCATATTCTGCCAATTCAGGCCAGGTGTCTAATTTGGATGCCCAGTAATCAAATGGGAATGACGGTTGAGGGAGAACATCGGTAATGGAGGAAAAATAGTTAGTAACCATACTGGACAAATATTGTCTCCTGTCACTTTGAATTGATGCTGCTGTACCTGTCATGTCTGCGGTCATTGCGAAATCACTCCACAACCTGGTCAGAAAACCTCTCTGTCCTACGCCACTTCTGATTTGTGCACCTCTAACACCTCTGCCCTGTTGCCCCCTGCAGCTCGTGTGAGAACCATCACCGGCGCTGTGTGCTGGGAATGCCTGAATCAAATGGTCTACAAGAGTAGCTTGTTTGGTTGCTAATATTTGTTCGAGGTTCTCACGTGGCATAATATTTTGCAATTTGCCTTTATAGCGAGGGTCAAGGATGCAGGCCAACCAGTAATCGTCATCGCTCATCATTTTAATAATGCGCGGGTCCTTTTTGAGGATACGTAAGGCATAATCCGCCATGTGGGCCAAAGTTCCAGTTGGCAAATCTGCGGTTGTGCTGGTTTGAGGGGCAGTTACAGGCAAATCTACGTCACTTGTCTCCCTTAAAAAAAAACAGAACCCGGCCTTGCAATGCCACTAATTTCTGTTGGCCCAGGAGAAGCTTCCTCATTAAAAAAGTACTCATCCCCATCATCCTCCTCGTCCTCGTCCTCCTCTTCGCCCGCTACCGCATCCTCTACACGGCCCTGACCAGACAATGGCTGACTGTCATCAAGGCTTTCCTCTTCCTCGGCTGCAGACGCCTGCTCCTTTATGTGCGTCAAACTTTGCATCAGCAGACGCATTAGGGGGATGCTCATGCTTATTATGGCGTTGACTGCACTAACCAGCCGTGTGCATTCCTCAAAACACTGAAGGACTTGACACAGGTCTTGTAGCTTCGACCACTGCACACCTGACAACTCCATGTCTGCCATCCAACTGCCTGCCCATGTATCCTCCCACAAATACATAACAGCACGCCTCTGTTCGCACACTCTCTGAAGCATGTGCAGTGTGGAGTTCCACCTTGTTGCAACGTCGATGATTAGGCGATGCTGAGGAAGGTTCAAAGAACGCTGATAGTTCTGCATACGGCTGGAGTGTACGGGCGAACGGCGGATATGCGAGCAAAGTCTGCGCACTTTGAGGAGCAGGTCGGGTAACTCCGGATAACTTTTCAGGAAGCACTGCACCACCAGGTTTAAGGCGTGAGCCAGGCAAGGAATGTGTTTCAGTTGGGAAAGGGCTATGGCAGCCATGAAATTCCTTCCGTTATCACTCACTACCTTGCCTGCCTCAAGATGTACAGTGCCCAGCCATGACTGAGTTTCTTTCTGCAAGAACTCGGACAGAACTTCCACGGTGTGTCTGTTGTCGCCCAAACACTTCATTGCCAATACAGCCTGCTGACGCTTGCCACTAGCTGTCCCATAATGGCACACCTGGTGTGCAACAGTGGCATCTGCGGATGGAGTGGATGTGCGACTGCGGTCTGTGGACGAGCTCTCACTTCTGCAGGAGGATGAGGAAGAGGAGGAGGGGGGGCGAACGCCTACAGCCAACTCTTTCCTTGACCGTGGGCTAGGCAGAACTGTCCCAATATTGCTGTCCCCTGTGGACCCTGCATCCACCACATTCACCCAGTGTGCCGTGATGGACACGTAATGTCCCTGGCCATGCCTACTGGTCCATGCATCTGTTGTCAGGTGCACCTTTGTAGTCACAGACTGCCTGAGTGCATGGACGATGCGGTCTTTAACATGCTGTTGGAGGGCTGGGATGGCTTTTCTAGAAAAGAAGTGCCGACTGGGTAGCTCGTAGCGTGGTACAGCATAGTCCATCAGCGCTTTGAAAGCTTCGCTTTCAACTAACCAGTAGGGCATCATCTCTAATGAGATTAGTCTAGCAATGTGGGTGTTCAAACCCTGTGTACGCGGATGCGAGGATGAGTACTTCCTTTTCCTAACAAGAGTCTCATGTAGGGTGAGCTGGACTGGAGAGCTGGAGATCGTGGAACTAGCGGTGGTGCCGGTGGACATGGGTGACTGAGAGAGGGTTGGAGATGGTATTCTTGCCGGTGCCCTACATGCAGTGTTTCCTACTGCAAACCTGGTGATTCCCTGACTGCTTTGGCCTGGCGACGAAAGCTGCACAGATACTGCAGGTGGTGCGGGAAATGGTGGGTTGACAGTGAGAGAAGGGATGTAGCGTTGCTGACTAGCTTCATTGGCCGAGGGTGCTGCAACCTTTAGGGACGTTTGGTAGTTAGTCCAGGCTTGCAAATGCATGGTGGATAAGTGTCTATGCATGCAACTTGTATTTAGACTTTTAAGATTCTGACCTCTGCTTAAGGTAGTTGAACATTTTTGACAGATGACTTTGTGCTGATCATTTGGATGTTGTTTAAAAAAATGCAAGACTGCACTCTTTCTATTATCGGATACCTTTTCAGGCATTGCAGACTGAGCTTCTTTAACCGGATGGCCACGCTGTCCTCCAACTGCTTTTGGTTTTGCCACGCATTTTTTGCCAGATACGGGCCCGGCAGATGGAACCTGTTGTGATGTTGATGCCTGCTGCGGCTCCTCCTCCTCCGCTTCAGAACTACTGCCGCCTGCACCCTGTTCCCCCAATGGCTGCCAATCGGGGTCAACAACTGGGTCATCTATGACCTCCTCTTCTATGTCGTGTGCAACTTCGTCTGTGTCACCGTGTAAGCCGGTGGTATTGCGTTCGTGACGGGGCACCATAGTCTCCGCTGGGTTTGATTCTGCCTCAGTACACTGCGAGGGCAATGTTCTGGTCTGAGTCAAAGGAACAGCATAGTAATCTGGCTGTGGCTGTGCATCTGTGCACTCCATGTCCGATTCAACTTCGAATGGGCATGGCCTGTTAACTGTTTCACTGTCTAACCCAGGAACGGTATGTGTAAAGAGCTCCATGGAGTAACCTGTTCTGTCGACTGACGCATCCTTCACTGTTGTTCTGGGTGAAGGACACAAGGAAGCGACTTGTTCCTGACCGGGAGCATCCACTGACGATGCACTGCTCTGACATTTTGCACTTTCCGAGGAGGAGGCGAAAGAGCTAGAGGCAGAGTCAGCAATGAAAGCCAATACTTGTTCCTCCTGCTCCGGCTTCAAAAGTGGTTTTCCTACTCCCAGAAAAGAGAGCGTTCGAGGCCTTGTGTAGCCAGACAACGAAAGTGGCTCAACAACTCGAGACTTAGGTGCTGTACTGCTTTTACCATGACCACCTGATGCTCCACCACCACTACCATCATTACCAGCTGAAAATGACCGCCCACGGCCACGACCTCTTCCACTAGACTTCCTCATTGTTTGCAAAACGTAACCAAAGTAACGGTATTTGTTACTGTAAAACAACTTATAAAGTGAACTCAAACTTCTGTTGGATTTATATATACCTTTATAGGTGCCTGACACTGAAAGGAAAATCAGGCCCAATGTTACACACTAGGTTTTCTGTGCCCCAATAATTTGAGACAGATGGCACACACAGGACCAGCACTCAAGCAGAAATGCCAATCTTAATATCCCACTATTTTTTTTTTATGGGAGAATGCAAAAAAAAAAAATATATATATTACACACTAGGTTTTAGGTGGCACACAATGAGAGACAGATGCCACACACAGGACTGGCACAGAGGCAGACTTGCCAATCTTTATCTCCCACTAATTATTTTTTTTTAAAAGGGAGAATTTACCCAAAAAAATAAATGGCCAAGTATTACACAGTGGTTTTCGGTGGCACACAATGAGAGACAGATGCCACACACAGGACTGGCACAGCGGCAGACTTGCCAATCTTTATCTCCCACTAATTTTTTTTTTTTCAGGGAGAATTTACCCCCCCCAAAAAAATGGCCAAGTATTACACAGTGGTTTTCGGTGGCACACAATGAGAGACAGATGCCACACACAGGACTGGCACAGCGGCAGACTTGCCAATCTTTATCTCCCACTATTTTTTTTTTTTTTACAGGGAGAATTTACCCCCCCAAAAAAAATGGCCAAGTGTTACACAGTGGTTTTCGGTGGCACACAATGAGAGACAGATGCCACACACAGGACTGGCACAGAGGCAGACTTGCCAATCTTTATCTCCCACTAATTATTTTTTTTTTAAAAGGGAGAATTTACCCAAAAAAATAAATGGCCAAGTATTACACAGTGGTTTTCGGTGGCACACAATGAGAGACAGATGCCACACACAGGACTGGCACAGAGGCAGACTTGCCAATCTTTATCTCCCACTAATTATTTTTTTTTTAAAGGGAGAATTTAGAAAAAAAAAAAAAAAAGGCCAGTATTACACAGTGGTTTTTGGTGGCACACAATGAGAGACAGATTCCACACACAGGACTGGCACAGAGGCAGACTTGCCAATCTTTATCTCCCACTAATTATTTATTTTTTTAAAAGGGAGAATTTACCCAAAAAATAAATGGCCAAGTATTACACAGTGGTTTTCTGTGGCACACAATGAGAGACAGATGCCACACACAGGACTGGCACAGAGGCAGACTTGCCAATCTTTATCTCCCACTAATTTTTTTTTTTTTACAGGGAGAATTTACCCCCCCCAAAAAAAAAATGGCCAAGTATTACACAGTGGTTTTCGGTGGCACACAATGAGAGACAGATGGCACACACAGGACTGGCACAGCGGCAGACTTGCCAATCTTTATCTCCCACTAATTATTTTTTTTTAAAAGGGAGAATTTACCCAAAAAAATAAATGGCCAAGTATTACACAGTGGTTTTCTGTGGCACACAATGAGAGACAGATGCCACACACAGGACTGGCACAGCGGCAGACTTGCAAATCTTTATCTCCCACTATTTTTTTTTTTTTTTACAGGGAGAATTTACCCCCCCCCAAAAAAATGGCCAAGTATTACACAGTGGTTTTCGGTGGCACACAATGAGAGACAGATGCCACACACAGGACTGGCACAGAGGCAGACTTGCCAATCTTTATCTCCCACTAATAATTTTTTTTTTAAAAGGGAGAATTTACCCAAAAAACAAATGGCCAAGTATTACACAGTGGTTTTCGGTGGCACACAATGAGAGACAGATGCCACACACAGGACTGGCACAGAGGCAGACTTGCCAATCTTTATCTCCCACTAATTATTTTTTTTTAAAAGGGAGAATTTACCCAAAAAAATAAATGGCCAAGTATTACACAGTGGTTTTCGGTGGCACACAATGAGAGATAGATGCCACACACAGGACTGGCACAGAGGCAGACTTGCCAATCTTTATCTCCCACTAATTTTTTTTTTTTCAGGGAGAATTTACCCAAAAAAAAAAAATGGCCAAGTATTACACAGTGGTTTTCGGTGGCACACAATGAGAGACAGATGCCACACACAGGACTGGCACAGCGGCAGACTTGCCAATCTTTATCTCCCACTATTTTTTTTTTTTTTACAGGGAGAATTTACCCCCTCAAAAAAATGGCCAAGTATTACACAGTGGTTTTCGGTGGCACACAATGAGAGACAGATGCCACACACAGGACTGGCACAGAGGCAGACTTGCCAATCTTTATCTCCCACTAATTATTTTTTTTTTAAAGGGAGAATTTAGAAAAAAAAAAAAAAAAAGGCCAGTATTACACAGTGGTTTTCGGTGGCACACAATGAGAGACAGATGCCACACAAAGGACTGGCACAGAGGCAGACTTGCCAATCTTTATCTCCCACTAATTATTTTTTTTTAAAAGGGAGAATTTACCCAAAGAATAAATGGCCAAGTATTACACAGTGGTTTTCGGTGGCACACAATGAGAGACAGATGCCACACACAGGACTGGCACAGCGGCAGACTTGCCAGTCTTTATCTCCCACTATTTATTTTTTTTTACAGGGAGAATTTACCCCCCAAAAAAAAATGGCCAAGTATTACACAGTGGTTTTCGGTGGCACACAATGAGAGACAGATGCCACACACAGGACTGGCACAGAGGCAGACTTGCCAATCTTTATCTCCCACTAATAATTTTTTTTTTAAAAGAGAGAATTTACCCAAAAAACAAATGGCCAAGTATTACACAGTGGTTTTCGGTGGCACACAATGAGAGACAGATGCCACACAAAGGACTGGCACAGAGGCAGACTTGCCAATCTTTATCTCCCACTAATTATTATTTTTTTTTTAAACGGAGAATTTATTAAAAAAAAAAAAGGCCAGTCAGTAATACACAGGGTTTTCGGTGGCACACAATGAGAGACAGATGCCACACACAGGACTGGCACAGAGGCAGACTTGCCAATCTTTATCTCCCACTAATTATTTTTTTTTTAAAAGGGAGAATTTACCCAAAAAAATAAATGGCCATGTATTACACAGTGGTTTTCGGTGGCACACAATGAGAGACAGATGCCACACACAGGACTGGCACAGCGGCAGACTTGCAAATCTTTATCTCCCACTATTTTTTTTTTTTTTACAGGGAGAATTTACCCCCCCCAAAAAAATGGCCAAGTATTACACAGTGGTTTTCGTTGGCACACAATGAGAGACAGATGCCACACACAGGACTGGCACAGAGGCAGACTTGCCAATCTTTATCTCCCACTAATAATTTTTTTTTTAAAAGGGAGAATTTACCCAAAAAACAAATGGCCAAGTATTACACAGTGGTTTTCGGTGGCACACAATGAGAGACAGATGCCACACACAGGACTGGCACAGAGGCAGACTTGCCAATCTTTATCTCCCACTAATAATTTTTTTTTTAAAAGGGAGAATATACCCAAAAAAATAAATGGCCAAGTATTACACAGTGGTTTTCGGTGGCACACAATGAGAGACAGATGCCACACACAGGACTGGCACAGAGGCAGACTTGCCAGTCTTTATCTCCCACTAATAATTTTTTTTTAAAAGGGAGAATTTACCCAAAAAACAAATGGCCAAGTATTACACAGTGGTTTTCGGTGGCACACAATGAGAGACAGATGCCACACACAGGACTGGCACAGAGGCAGACTTGCCAATCTTTATCTCCCACTAATTATTTTTTTTTAAAAGGGAGAATTTACCCAAAAAAATAAATGGCCAAGTATTACACAGTGGTTTTCGGTGGCACACAATGAGAGACAGATGCCACACACAGGACTGGCACAGCGGCAGACTTGCCAATCTTTATCTCCCACTAATTTTTTTTTTTTCAGGGAGAATTTACCCCCCCCAAAAAAATGGCCAAGTATTACACAGTGGTTTTCGGTGGCACACAATGAGAGACAGATGCCACACACAGGACTGGCACAGAGGCAGACTTGCCAATCTTTATCTCCCACTAATTATTTTTTTTTTACAGGGAGAATTTAGAAAAAAAAAAAAAAGGCCAGTATTACACAGTGGTTTTCGGTGGCACACAATGAGAGACAGATGCCACACACAGGACTGGCACAGAGGCAGACTTGCCAATCTTTATCTCCCACTAATTATTTTTTTTTTAAAAGGGAGAATTTACCCAAAGAATAAATGGCCAAGTATTACACAGTGGTTTTCGGTGGCACACAATGAGAGACAGATGCCACACACAGGACTGGCACAGAGGCAGACTTGCCAATCTTTATCTCCCACTAATTATTTTTTTTTTAAAAGGGAGAATTTACCCAAAGAATAAATGGCCAAGTATTACACAGTGGTTTTCGGTGGCACACAATGAGAGACAGATGCCACACACAGGACTGGCACAGAGGCAGACTTGCCAATCTTTATCTCCCACTAATTTTTTTTTTTTTACAGGGAGAATTTACCCCCCCCCCCCAAAAAAAAATGGCCAAGTATTACACAGTGGTTTTCGGTGGCACACAATGAGAGACAGATGCCACACTCAGGACTGGCACAGAGGCAGACTTGCCATTCTTTATCTCCCACTAATTATTTTTTTTTTAAAAGGGAGAATTTACCCAAAAAAATAAATGGCCAAGTATTACACAGTGGTTTTCGGTGGCACACAATGAGAGACAGATGCCACAAAAATGACTGGCACAGCGGCAGACTTGCCAATCTTTATCTCCCACTAATTTTTTTTTTTTTACAGGGAGAATTTACCCCCCCCCAAAAAATGGCCAAGTATTACACAGTGGTTTTCGGTGGCACACAATGAGAGACAGATGCCACACACAGGACTGGCACAGAGGCAGACTTGCCAATCTTTATCTCCCACTAATATTTTTTTTTTTAAAAGGGGGAATTTACCCAAAAAACAAATGGCCAAGTATTACACAGTGGTTTTCGGGGGCACACAATGAGAGACAGATGCCACACACAGGACTGGCACAGCGGCAGACTTGCCAATCTTTATCTCCCACTAATTATTTTTTTAAAAATGGAGAATTTATAAAAAAAAAAAAAAAAGTCAGTATTACACAGTGTTTTTCGGTGGCACACAATGAGAGACAGATGCCACACACAGGACTGGCACAGAGGCAGACTTGTCAATCTTTATCTCCCACTAATTTTTTTTTTAAAAGGGAGAATTTACCCAAAAAAATAAATGGCCAAGTATTACACAGTGGTTTTCGGTGGCACACAATGAGAGACAGATGCCACACACAGGACTGGCACAGCGGTAGACTTGCCAATCTTTATCTCCCACTAATTATTTTTTTTTTACAGGGAGAATTTACCCCCCCAAAAAAATGGCCAAGTATTACACAGTGGTTTTCGGTGGCACACAATGAGAGACAGATGCCACACACAGGACTGGGACAGAGGCAGACTTGCCAATCTTTATCTCCCACTAATTATTTTTTTTTAAAATGGAGAATTTATAAAAAAAAAAAAAAAAAGTCAGTATTACACAGTGTTTTTCGGTGGCACACAATGAGAGACAGATGCCACACACAGGACTGGCACAGAGGCAGACTTGTCAATCTTTATCTCCCACTAATTATTTTTTTTTTAAAAGGGAGAATTTACCCAAAAAAATAAATGGCCAAGTATTACACAGTGGTTTTCGGTGGCACACAATGAGAGACAGATGCCACACACAGGACTGGCACAGCGGCAGACTTGCCAATCTTTATCTCCCACTAATTATTTTTTTTTTACAGGGAGAATTTACCCCCCCAAAAAAATGGCCAAGTATTACACAGTGGTTTTCGGTGGCACACAATGAGAGACAGATGCCACACACGGGACTGGGACAGAGGCAGACTTGCCAATCTTTATCTCCCACTAATTATTATTTTTTTTTTAAAGGGAGAATTTATAAAAAAAAAAAAAGGCCAGTAATACACAGGGTTTTTGGTGGCACACAATGAGAGACAGATGCCACACACAGGACTGGCACAGAGGCAGACTTGCCAATCTTTATCTCCCACTAATTATTTTTTTTTTAAAAGGGAGAATTTACCCAAAAAACAAATGGCCAAGTAATACACAGTGGTTTTCGGGGGCACACAATGAGAGACAGATGCCACACACAGGACTGGCACAGAGGCAGACTTGCCAATCTTTATCTCCCACTAATAATTTTTTTTTTAAAAGGGAGAATTTACCCAAAAAACAAATGGCCAAGTATTACACAGTGGTTTTCGGTGGCACACAATGAGAGACAGATGCCACACACAGGACTGGCACAGAGGCAGACTTGCCAATTTTATCTCCCACTAATTATTTTTTTTTTAAATGGAGAATTTATAAAAAAAAAAAAAAAAAAGCCAGTATTACACAGTGGTTTTCGGTGGCACACAATGAGAGACAGATGCCACACACAGGACTGGCACAGAGGCAGACTTGCCAATCTTTATCTCCCACTACTTATTTTTTTTTAAAAGGGAGAATTTACCCAAAAAAATAAATGGCCAAGTATTAGTGGTTTTCGGTGGCACACAATGAGAGACAGATGCCACACACAGGACTGGCACAGCGGCAGACTTGCCAATCTTTATCTCCCACTATTTTTTTTTTTTCAAGGAGAATTTACCCAGAAAAAAAAATGGCCAAGTATTACACAGTGGTTTTCGGTGGCACACAATGAGAGACAGATGCCACACACAGGACTGGCACAGCGGCAGACTTGCCAATCTTTATCTCCCACTAATTATTTTTTTTTTAAAAGGGAGAATTTACCCAAAAAAATAAATGGCCAAGTATTACACAGTGGTTTTCGGTGGCACACAATGAGAGACAGATGCCACACACAGGACTGGCACAGCGGCAGACTTGCCAATCTTTATCTCCCACTATTTTTTTTTTTTTACAGGGAGAATTTACCCCCCTCCAAAAAATGGCCAAGTATTACACAGTGGTTTTCGGTGGCACACAATGAGAGACAGATGCCACACACAGGACTGGCACAGAGGCAGACTTGCCAATCTTTATCTCCCACTAATTATTTTTTTTTTAAAGGGAGAATTTAGAAAAAAAAAAAAAAAGGCCAGTATTACACAGTGGTTTTCGGTGGCACACAATGAGAGACAGATGCCACACACAGGACTGGCACAGAGGCAGACTTGCCAATCTTTATCTCCCACTAATTATTTTTTTTTTAAAAGGGAGAATTTACCCAAAGAATAAATGGCCAAGTATTACACAGTGGTTTTCAGTGGCACACAATGAGAGACAGATGCCACACACAGGACTGGCACAGAGGCAGACTTGCCAATCTTTATCTCCCACTATTTTTTTTTTTTTACAGGGAGAATTTACCCCCCTCCAAAAAATGGCCAAGTATTACACAGTGGTTTTCGGTGGCACACAATGAGAGACAGATGCCACACACAGGACTGGCACAGAGGCAGACTTGCCAATCTTTATCTCCCACTAATTTTTTTTTTTTTACAGGGAGAATTTACCCCCCCCCCAAAAAAAATGGCCAAGTATTACACAGTGGTTTTCGGTGGCACACAATGAGAGACAGATGCCACACACAGGACTGGCACAGAGGCAGACTTGCCAATCTTTATCTCCCACTAATTATTTTTTTTTAAAATGGAGAATTTATAAAAAAAAAAAAAAAAGTCAGTATTACACAGTGGTTTTCGGTGGCACACAATGAGAGACAGATGCCACACACAGGACTGGCACAGAGGCAGACTTGTCAATCTTTATCTCCAACCAATTATTTTTTTTTTAAAAGGGAGAATTTACCCAAAAAAATAAGTGGCCAAGTATTACACAGTGGTTTTCGGTGGCACACAATGAGAGACAGATGCCACACACAGGACTGGCACAGCGGCAGACTTGCCAATCTTTATCTCCCACTAATTTTTTTTTCTTTACAGGGAGAATTTACCCCCCAAAAAAAGGCCAAGTATTACACAGTGGTTTTCGGTGGCACACAATGAGAGACAGATCCCACACACAGGACTGGCACAGAGGCAGACTTGCCAATCTTTATCTCCCACTAATTTTTTTTTTTTAAAAGGGAGAATTTACCCAAAGAATAAATGGCCAAGTATTACACAGTGGTTTTCAGTGGCACACAATGAGAGACAGATGCCACACACAGGACTGGCACAGAGGCAGACTTGCCAATCTTTATCTCCCACTAATTTTTTTTTTTACAGGGAGAATTTACCCCCCCCCCCAAAAAAAAATGGCCAAGTATTGCACAGTGGTTTTCGGTGGCACACAATGAGAGACAGATGCCACACACAGGACTGGCACAGAGGCAGACTTGTCAATCTTTATCTCCCACTAATTATTTTTTTTTTAAAAGGGAGAATTTACCCAAAAAAATAAGTGGCCAAGTATTACACAGTGGTTTTCAGTGGCACACAATGAGAGACAGATGCCACACACAGGACTGGCACAGCGGCAGACTTGCCAATCTTTATCTCCCACTAATTTTTTTTTTTTTACAGGGAGAATTTACCCCCCCCAAAAAAATGGCCAAGTATTACACAGTGGTTTTCGGTGGCACACAATGAGAGACAGATGCCACACACAGGACTGGCACAGCGGCAGACTTGCCAATCTTTATCTCCCACTAAATTTTTTTTTAAAACAGGGAGAATTTACCCCCCCCCAAAAAAGGCCAAGTATTACACAGTGGTTTTCGGTGGCACACAATGAGAGACAGATGCCACACACAGGACTGGCACAGCGGCAGACTTGCCAATCTTTATCTCCCACTAATTATTTTTTTTTAAAAGGGAGAATTTACCCAAAAAAATAAATGGCCAAGTATTACACAGTGGTTTTCGGTGGCACACAATGAGAGACAGATGCCACACACAGGACTGGCACAGCGGCAGACTTGCCAATCTTTATCTCCCACTATTTTTTTTTTTTTTACAGGGAGAATTAACCCCCCCCAAAAAAATGGCCAAGTATTACACAGTGGTTTTCGGTGGCACACAATGAGAGACAGATGCCACACACAGGACTGGCACAGAGGCAGACTTGCCAATCTTTATCTCCCTCTAATTATTTTTTTTTTAAAAGGGAGAATTTACCCCAAAAAATAAATGGCCATGTATTACACAGTGGTTTTCGGTGGCACACAATGAGAGACAGATGCCACACACAGGACTGGCACAGCGGTAGACTTGCCAATCTTTATCTCCCACTAATTTTTTTTTTTTACAGGGAGAATTTACCCCCCTCAAAAAAATGGCCAAGTATTACACAGTGGTTTTCGGTGGCACACAATGAGAGACAGATGCCACACACAGGACTGGCACAGAGGCAGACTTGGCAATCTTTATCTCCCACTAATTTTTTTTTTTTTTAAAGGGAGAATTTACCCAAAAAATAAATGGCCAAGTATTACACAGTGGTTTTCAGTGGCACACAATGAGAGACAGATGCCACACACAGGACTAGCACAGCGGCAGACTTGCCAATCTTTATCTCCCACTAATTTTTTTTTTTTACAGGGAGAATTTACCCCCCCAAAAAAAATGGCCAAGTATTACACAGTGGTTTTCGGTGGCACACAATGAGAGACAGATGCCACACACAGGACTGGCACAGAGGCAGACTTGCCAATCTTTATCTCCCACTAATTATTTTTTTTTAAAAAGGGAGAATTTACCCAAAAAAATAAATGGCCAAGTATTACACATTGGTTTTCGGTGGCACACAATGAGAGACAGATGCCACACACAGGACTGGCACAGCGGCAGACTTGCCAATCTTTATCTCCCACTAATTATTTTTTTTTTACAGGGAGAATTTACCCCCCCAAAAAAGGGCCAAGTATTACACAGTGGTTTTCGGTGGCACACAATGAGAGACAGATGCCACACACAGGACTGGGACAGAGGCAGACTTGCCAATCTTTATCTCCCACTAATTATTATTTTTTTTAAAGGGAGAATTTATTAAAAAAAAAAGGCCAGTAATACACAGGGTTTTCGGTGGCACACAATGAGAGACAGATGCCACACACAGGACTGGCACAGAGGCAGACTTGCCAATCTTTATCTCCCACTAATAATTTTTTTTTTTAAAGGGAGAATTTACCCAAAAAACAAATGGCCAAGTAATACACAGTGGTTTTCGGGGGCACACAATGAGAGACAGATGCCACACACAGGACTGGCACAGAGGCAGACTTGCCAATCTTTATCTCCAACTAATAATTTTTTTTTTAAAAGGGAGAATTTACCCAAAAAACAAATGGCCAAGTATTACACAGTGGTTTTCGGTGGCACACAATGAGAGACAGATGCCAGACACAGGACTGGCACAGAGGCAGACTTGCCAATCTTTATCTCCCACTAATTATTTTTTTTTAAAAGGGAGAATTTACCCAAAAAAATAAATGGCCAAGTATTACACAGTGGTTTTCGGTGGCACACAATGAGAGACAGATGCCACACACAGGACTGGCACAGCGGCAGACTTGCCAATCTTTATCTCCCACTATTTTTTTTTTTCAGGGAGAATTTACCCAAAAAAAAAAATGGCCAAGTATTACACAGTGGTTTTCGGTGGCACACAATGAGAGACAGATGCCACACACAGGACTGGCAAAGCGGCAGACTTGCCAATCTTTATCTCCCACTATTTTTTTTTTTTTACAGGGAGAATTTACCCCCCCCAAAAAAATGGCCAAGTATTACACAGTGGTTTTCGGTGGCACACAATGAGAGACAGATGCCACACACAGGACTGGCACAGAGGCAGACTTGCCAATCTTTATCTCCCACTAATTATTTTTTTTTTTAAAGGGAGAATTTAGAAAAAAAAAAAAAAGGCCAGTATTACACAGTGGTTTTCGGTGGCACACAATGAGAGACAGATGCCACACACAGGACTGGCACAGAGGCAGACTTGCCAATCTTTATCTCCCACTAATTATTTTTTTTTTAAAAGGGAGAATTTACCCAAAGAATAAATGGCCAAGTATTACACAGTGGTTTTCAGTGGCACACAATGAGAGACAGATGCCACACACAGGACTGGCACAGAGGCAGACTTGCCAATCTTTATCTCCCACTAATTTTTTTTTTTTTACAGGGAGAATTAACCCCCCCCAAAAAAAAATGGCCAAGTATTACACAGTGGTTTTCGGTGGCACACAATGAGAGACAGATGCCACACACAGGACTGGCACAGAGGCAGACTTGCCAATCTTTATCTCCCACTAATTATTTTTTTTTTAAATGGAGAATTTATAAAAAAAAAAAAAAAAAAGCCAGTATTACACAGTGGTTTTCGGTGGCACACAATGAGAGACAGATGCCACACACAGGACTGGCACAGAGGCAGACTTGCCAATCTTTATCTCCCACTACTTATTTTTTTTTAAAAGGGAGAATTTACCCAAAAAAATAAATGGCCAAGTATTAGTGGTTTTCGGTGGCACACAATGAGAGACAGATGCCACACACAGGACTGGCACAGCGGCAGACTTGCCAATCTTTATCTCCCACTATTTTTTTTTTTTCAAGGAGAATTTACCCAGAAAAAAAAATGGCCAAGTATTACACAGTGGTTTTCGGTGGCACACAATGAGAGACAGATGCCACACACAGGACTGGCACAGCGGCAGACTTGCCAATCTTTATCTCCCACTAATTATTTTTTTTTTAAAAGGGAGAATTTACCCAAAAAAATAAATGGCCAAGTATTACACAGTGGTTATCGGTGGCACACAATGAGAGACAGATGCCACACACAGGACTGGCACAGCGGCAGACTTGCCAATCTTTATCTCCCACTATTTTTTTTTTTTTACAGGGAGAATTTACCCCCCTCCAAAAAATGGCCAAGTATTACACAGTGGTTTTCGGTGGCACACAATGAGAGACAGATGCCACACACAGGACTGGCACAGAGGCAGACTTGCCAATCTTTATCTCCCACTAATTATTTTTTTTTTTAAAGGGAGAATTTAGAAAAAAAAAAAAAAAGGCCAGTATTACACAGTGGTTTTCGGTGGCACACAATGAGAGACAGATGCCACACACAGGACTGGCACAGAGGCAGACTTGCCAATCTTTATCTCCCACTAATTATTTTTTTTTTTAAAAGGGAGAATTTACCCAAAGAATAAATGGCCAAGTATTACACAGTGGTTTTCAGTGGCACACAATGAGAGACAGATGCCACACACAGGACTGGCACAGAGGCAGACTTGCCAATCTTTATCTCCCACTAATTTTTTTTTTTTTACAGGGAGAATTTACCCCCCCCCAAAAAAAAATGGCCAAGTATTACACAGTGGTTTTCGGTGGCACACAATGAGAGACAGATGCCACACACAGGACTGGCACAGAGGCAGACTTGCCAATCTTTATCTCCCACTAATTATTTTTTTTTAAAATGGAGAATTTATAAAAAAAAATAAAAAAGTCAGTATTACACAGTGGTTTTCGGTGGCACACAATGAGAGACAGATGCCACACACAGGACTGGCACAGAGGCAGACTTGTCAATCTTTATCTCCCACTAATTATTTTTTTTTTAAAAGGGAGAATTTACCCAAAAAAATAAGTGGCCAAGTATTACACAGTGGTTTTCGGTGGCACACAATGAGAGACAGATGCCACACACAGGACTGGCACAGCGGCAGACTTGCCAATCTTTATCTCCCACTAATTTTTTTTTCTTTACAGGGAGAATTTACCCCCCTCCAAAAAATGGCAAAGTATTACACAGTGGTTTTCGGTGGCACACAATGAGAGACAGATGCCACACACAGGACTGGCACAGAGGCAGACTTGCCAATCTTTATCTCCCACTAATTTTTTTTTTTTTAAAAGGGAGAATTTACCCAAAGAATAAATGGCCAAGTATTACACAGTGGTTTTCAGTGGCACACAATGAGAGACAGATGCCACACACAGGACTGGCACAGAGGCAGACTTGCCAATCTTTATCTCCCACTAATTTTTTTTTTTACAGGGAGAATTTACCCCCCCCCAAAAAAAAAAAATGGCCAAGTATTACACAGTGGTTTTCGGTGGCACACAATGAGAGACAGATGCCACACACAGGACTGGCACAGAGGCAGACTTGTCAATCTTTATCTCCCACTAATTATTTTTTTTTTAAAAGGGAGAATTTACCCAAAAAAATAAGTGGCCAAGTATTACACAGTGGTTTTCAGTGGCACACAATGAGAGACAGATGCCACACACAGGACTGGCACAGCGGCAGACTTGCCAATCTTTATCTCCCACTAATTTTTTTTTTTTACAGGGAGAATTTACCCCCCCCCAAAAAATGGCCAAGTATTACACAGTGGTTTTCGGTGGCACACAATGAGAGACAGATGCCACACACAGGACTGGCACAGCGGCAGACTTGCCAATCTTTATCTCCCACTAAATTTTTTTTTAAAACAGGGAGAATTTACCCCCCCCCAAAAAAAGGCCAAGTATTACACAGTGGTTTTCGGTGGCACACAATGAGAGACAGATGCCACACACAGGACTGGCACAGCGGCAGACTTGCCAATCTTTATCTCCCACTATTTATTTTTTTTTAAAAGGGAGAATTTACCCAAAAAAATAAATGGCCAAGTATTACACAGTGGTTTTCGGTGGCACACAATGAGAGACAGATGCCACACACAGGACTGGCACAGCGGCAGACTTGCCAATCTTTATCTCCCACTATTTTTTTTTTTTTTTACAGGGAGAATTAACCCCCCCCAAATAAATGGCCAAGTATTACACAGTGGTTTTCGGTGGCACACAATGAGAGACAGATGCCACACACAGGACTGGCACAGAGGCAGACTTGCCAATCTTTATCTCCCTCTAATTATTTTTTTTTTAAAAGGGAGAATTTACCCCAAAAAATAAATGGCCATGTATTACACAGTGGTTTTCGGTGGCACACAATGAGAGACAGATGCCACACACAGGACTGGCACAGCGGTAGACTTGCCAATCTTTATCTCCCACTAATTTTTTTTTTTTACAGGGAGAATTTACCCCCCTCAAAAAAATGGCCAAGTATTACACAGTGGTTTTCGGTGGCACACAATGAGAGACAGATGCCACACACAGGACTGGCACAGAGGCAGACTTGTCAATCTTTATCTCCCACTAATTATTTTTTTTTTAAAAGGGAGAATTTACCCAAAAAAATAAGTGGCCAAGTATTACACAGTGGTTTTCGGTGGCACACAATGAGAGACAGATGCCACACACAGGACTGGCACAGCGGCAGACTTGCCAATCTTTATCTCCCACTAATTTTTTTTTCTTTACAGGGAGAATTTACCCCCCAAAAAAAGGCCAAGTATTACACAGTGGTTTTCGGTGGCACACAATGAGAGACAGATGCCACACACAGGACTGGCACAGAGGCAGACTTGCCAATCTTTATCTCCCACTAATTTTTTTTTTTTTAAAAGGGAGAATTTACCCAAAGAATAAATGGCCAAGTATTACACAGTGGTTTTCAGTGGCACACAATGAGAGACAGATGCCACACACAGGACTGGCACAGAGGCAGACTTGCCAATCTTTATCTCCCACTAATTTTTTTTTTTACAGGGAGAATTTACCCCCCCCCCAAAAAAAAAATGGCCAAGTATTACACAGTGGTTTTCGGTGGCACACAATGAGAGACAGATGCCACACACAGGACTGGCACAGAGGCAGACTTGTCAATCTTTATCTCCCACTAATTATTTTTTTTTTAAAAGGGAGAATTTACCCAAAAAAATAAGTGGCCAAGTATTACACAGTGGTTTTCAGTGGCACACAATGAGAGACAGATGCCACACACAGGACTGGCACAGCGGCAGACTTGCCAATCTTTATCTCCCACTAATTTTTTTTTTTTTACAGGGAGAATTTACCCCCCCCAAAAAAATGGCCAAGTATTACACAGTGGTTTTCGGTGGCACACAATGAGAGACAGATGCCACACACAGGACTGGCACAGCGGCAGACTTGCCAATCTTTATCTCCCAATAAATTTTTTTTTAAAACAGGGAGAATTTACCCCCCCCCAAAAAAAGGCCAAGTATTACACAGTGGTTTTCGGTGGCACACAATGAGAGACAGATGCCACACACAGGACTGGCAAAGTGGCAGACTTGCCAATCTTTATCTCCCACTAATTATTTTTTTTTAAAAGGGAGAATTTACCCAAAAAAATAAATGGCCAAGTATTACACAGTGGTTTTCGGTGGCACACAATGAGAGACAGATGCCACACACAGGACTGGCACAGCGGCAGACTTGCCAATCTTTATCTCCCACTATTTTTTTTTTTTTTTACAGGGAGAATTAACCCCCCCCAAAAAAATGGCCAAGTATTACACAGTGGTTTTCGGTGGCACACAATGAGAGACAGATGCCACACACAGGACTGGCACAGAGGCAGACTTGCCAATCTTTATCTCCCTCTAATTATTTTTTTTTTAAAAGGGAGAATTTACCCCAAAAAATAAATGGCCATGTATTACACAGTGGTTTTCGGTGGCACACAATGAGAGACAGATGCCACACACAGGACTGGCACAGCGGTAGACTTGCCAATCTTTATCTCCCACTATTTTTTTTTTTTTACAGGGAGAATTTACCCCCCTCAAAAAAATGGCCAAGTATTACACAGTGGTTTTCGGTGGCACACAATGAGAGACAGATGCCACACACAGGACTGGCACAGAGGCAGACTTGGCAATCTTTATCTCCCACTAATTTTTTTTTTTTTTAAAGGGAGAATTTACCCAAAAAATAAATGGCCAAGTATTACACAGTGGTTTTCAGTGGCACACAATGAGAGACAGATGCCACACACAGGACTGGCACAGAGGCAGACTTGCCAATCTTTATCTCCCACTAATTTTTTTTTTTACAGGGAGAATTTACCCCCCCCCAAAAAAAAAAAATGGCCAAGTATTACACAGTGGTTTTCGGTGGCACACAATGAGAGACAGATGCCACACACAGGACTGGCACAGAGGCAGACTTGCCAATCTTTATCTCCCTCTAATTATTTTTTTTTTAAAAGGGAGAATTTACCCCAAAAAATAAATGGCCATGTATTACACAGTGGTTTTCGGTGGCACACAATGAGAGACAGATGCCACACACAGGACTGGCACAGCGGTAGACTTGCCAATCTTTATCTCCCACTATTTTTTTTTTTTTACAGGGAGAATTTACCCCCCTCAAAAAAATGGCCAAGTATTACACAGTGGTTTTCGGTGGCACACAATGAGAGACAGATGCCACACACAGGACTGGCACAGAGGCAGACTTGGCAATCTTTATCTCCCACTAATTTTTTTTTTTTTTAAAGGGAGAATTTACCCAAAAAATAAATGGCCAAGTATTACACAGTGGTTTTCAGTGGCACACAATGAGAGACAGATGCCACACACAGGACTGGCACAGAGGCAGACTTGCCAATCTTTATCTCCCACTAATTTTTTTTTTTACAGGGAGAATTTACCCCCCCCCAAAAAAAAAAAATGGCCAAGTATTACACAGTGGTTTTCGGTGGCACACAATGAGAGACAGATGCCACACACAGGACTGGCACAGAGGCAGACTTGTCAATCTTTATCTCCCACTAATTATTTTTTTTTTAAAAGGGAGAATTTACCCAAAAAAATAAGTGGCCAAGTATTACACAGTGGTTTTCAGTGGCACACAATGAGAGACAGATGCCACACACAGGACTGGCACAGCGGCAGACTTGCCAATCTTTATCTCCCACTAATTTTTTTTTTTTACAGGGAGAATTTACCCCCCCAAAAAAAATGGCCAAGTATTACACAGTGGTTTTCGGTGGCACACAATGAGAGACAGATGCCACACACAGGACTGGCACAGCGGCAGACTTGCCAATCTTTATCTCCCACTAAATTTTTTTTTAAAACAGGGAGAATTTACCCCCCCCCAAAAAAAGGCCAAGTATTACACAGTGGTTTTCGGTGGCACACAATGAGAGACAGATGCCACACACAGGACTGGCACAGCGGCAGACTTGCCAATCTTTATCTCCCACTAATTATTTTTTTTTAAAAGGGAGAATTTACCCAAAAAAATAAATGGCCAAGTATTACACAGTGGTTTTCGGTGGCACACAATGAGAGACAGATGCCACACACAGGACTGGCACAGCGGCAGACTTGCCAATCTTTATCTCCCACTATTTTTTTTTTTTTTACAGGGAGAATTAACCCCCCCCAAAAAAATGGCCAAGTATTACACAGTGGTTTTCAGTGGCACACAATGAGAGACAGATGCCACACACAGGACTGGCACAGAGGCAGACTTGCCAATCTTTATCTCCCTCTAATTATTTTTTTTTTAAAAGGGAGAATTTACCCCAAAAAATAAATGGCCATGTATTACACAGTGGTTTTCGGTGGCACACAATGAGAGACAGATGCCACACACAGGACTGGCACAGCGGTAGACTTGCCAATCTTTATCTCCCACTAATTTTTTTTTTTTACAGGGAGAATTTACCCCCCTCAAAAAAATGGCCAAGTATTACACAGTGGTTTTCGGTGGCACACAATGAGAGACAGATGCCACACACAGGACTGGCACAGAGGCAGACTTGTCAATCTTTATCTCCCACTAATTATTTTTTTTTTAAAAGGGAGAATTTACCCAAAAAAATAAGTGGCCAAGTATTACACAGTGGTTTTCGGTGGCACACAATGAGAGACAGATGCCACACACAGGACTGGCACAGCGGCAGACTTGCCAATCTTTATCTCCCACTAATTTTTTTTTCTTTACAGGGAGAATTTACCCCCCCAAAAAAGGCCAAGTATTACACAGTGGTTTTCGGTGGCACACAATGAGAGACAGATGCCACACACAGGACTGGCACAGAGGCAGACTTGCCAATCTTTATCTCCCACTAATTTTTTTTTTTTTAAAAGGGAGAATTTACCCAAAGAATAAATGGCCAAGTATTACACAGTGGTTTTCAGTGGCACACAATGAGAGACAGATGCCACACACAGGACTGGCACAGAGGCAGACTTGCCAATCTTTATCTCCCACTAATTTTTTTTTTTACAGGGAGAATTTACCCCCCCCCCAAAAAAAAAATGGCCAAGTATTACACAGTGGTTTTCGGTGGCACACAATGAGAGACAGATGCCACACACAGGACTGGCACAGAGGCAGACTTGTCAATCTTTATCTCCCACTAATTATTTTTTTTTTAAAAGGGAGAATTTACCCAAAAAAATAAGTGGCCAAGTATTACACAGTGGTTTTCAGTGGCACACAATGAGAGACAGATGCCACACACAGGACTGGCACAGCGGCAGACTTGCCAATCTTTATCTCCCACTAATTTTTTTTTTTTTACAGGGAGAATTTACCCCCCCCAAAAAAATGGCCAAGTATTACACAGTGGTTTTCGGTGGCACACAATGAGAGACAGATGCCACACACAGGACTGGCACAGCGGCAGACTTGCCAATCTTTATCTCCCAATAAATTTTTTTTTAAAACAGGGAGAATTTACCCCCCCCCAAAAAAAGGCCAAGTATTACACAGTGGTTTTCGGTGGCACACAATGAGAGACAGATGCCACACACAGGACTGGCAAAGTGGCAGACTTGCCAATCGTTATCTCCCACTAATTATTTTTTTTTAAAAGGGAGAATTTACCCAAAAAAATAAATGGCCAAGTATTACACAGTGGTTTTCGGTGGCACACAATGAGAGACAGATGCCACACACAGGACTGGCACAGCGGCAGACTTGCCAATCTTTATCTCCCACTATTTTTTTTTTTTTTACAGGGAGAATTAACCCCCCCCAAAAAAATGGCCAAGTATTACACAGTGGTTTTCGGTGGCACACAATGAGAGACAGATGCCACACACAGGACTGGCACAGAGGCAGACTTGCCAATCTTTATCTCCCTCTAATTATTTTTTTTTTAAAAGGGAGAATTTACCCCAAAAAATAAATGGCCATGTATTACACAGTGGTTTTCGGTGGCACACAATGAGAGACAGATGCCACACACAGGACTGGCACAGCGGCAGACTTGCCAATCTTTATCTCCCACTAATTTTTTTTTTTTACAGGGAGAATTTACCCCCCCCAAAAAAATGGCCAAGTATTACACAGTGGTTTTCGGTGGCACACAATGAGAGACAGATGCCACACACAGGACTGGCACAGCGGCAGACTTGCCAATCTTTATCTCCCACTAAATTTTTTTTTAAAACAGGGAGAATTTACCCCCCCCCAAAAAAAGGCCAAGTATTACACAGTGGTTTTCGGTGGCACACAATGAGAGACAGATGCCACACACAGGACTGGCACAGCGGCAGACTTGCCAATCTTTATCTCCCACTAATTATTTTTTTTTAAAAGGGAGAATTTACCCAAAAAAATAAATGGCCAAGTATTACACAGTGGTTTTCGGTGGCACACAATGAGAGACAGATGCCACACACAGGACTGGCACAGCGGCAGACTTGCCAATCTTTATCTCCCACTATTTTTTTTTTTTTTACAGGGAGAATTAACCCCCCCCAAAAAAATGGCCAAGTATTACACAGTGGTTTTCAGTGGCACACAATGAGAGACAGATGCCACACACAGGACTGGCACAGAGGCAGACTTGCCAATCTTTATCTCCCTCTAATTATTTTTTTTTTAAAAGGGAGAATTTACCCCAAAAAATAAATGGCCATGTATTACACAGTGGTTTTCGGTGGCACACAATGAGAGACAGATGCCACACACAGGACTGGCACAGCGGTAGACTTGCCAATCTTTATCTCCCACTAATTTTTTTTTTTTACAGGGAGAATTTACCCCCCTCAAAAAAATGGCCAAGTATTACACAGTGGTTTTCGGTGGCACACAATGAGAGACAGATGCCACACACAGGACTGGCACAGAGGCAGACTTGTCAATCTTTATCTCCCACTAATTATTTTTTTTTTAAAAGGGAGAATTTACCCAAAAAAATAAGTGGCCAAGTATTACACAGTGGTTTTCGGTGGCACACAATGAGAGACAGATGCCACACACAGGACTGGCACAGCGGCAGACTTGCCAATCTTTATCTCCCACTAATTTTTTTTTCTTTACAGGGAGAATTTACCCCCCCAAAAAAGGCCAAGTATTACACAGTGGTTTTCGGTGGCACACAATGAGAGACAGATGCCACACACAGGACTGGCACAGAGGCAGACTTGCCAATCTTTATCTCCCACTAATTTTTTTTTTTTTAAAAGGGAGAATTTACCCAAAGAATAAATGGCCAAGTATTACACAGTGGTTTTCAGTGGCACACAATGAGAGACAGATGCCACACACAGGACTGGCACAGAGGCAGACTTGCCAATCTTTATCTCCCACTAATTTTTTTTTTTACAGGGAGAATTTACCCCCCCCCCAAAAAAAAAATGGCCAAGTATTACACAGTGGTTTTCGGTGGCACACAATGAGAGACAGATGCCACACACAGGACTGGCACAGAGGCAGACTTGTCAATCTTTATCTCCCACTAATTATTTTTTTTTTAAAAGGGAGAATTTACCCAAAAAAATAAGTGGCCAAGTATTACACAGTGGTTTTCAGTGGCACACAATGAGAGACAGATGCCACACACAGGACTGGCACAGCGGCAGACTTGCCAATCTTTATCTCCCACTAATTTTTTTTTTTTTACAGGGAGAATTTACCCCCCCCAAAAAAATGGCCAAGTATTACACAGTGGTTTTCGGTGGCACACAATGAGAGACAGATGCCACACACAGGACTGGCACAGCGGCAGACTTGCCAATCTTTATCTCCCAATAAATTTTTTTTTAAAACAGGGAGAATTTACCCCCCCCCAAAAAAAGGCCAAGTATTACACAGTGGTTTTCGGTGGCACACAATGAGAGACAGATGCCACACACAGGACTGGCAAAGTGGCAGACTTGCCAATCGTTATCTCCCACTAATTATTTTTTTTTAAAAGGGAGAATTTACCCAAAAAAATAAATGGCCAAGTATTACACAGTGGTTTTCGGTGGCACACAATGAGAGACAGATGCCACACACAGGACTGGCACAGCGGCAGACTTGCCAATCTTTATCTCCCACTATTTTTTTTTTTTTTTACAGGGAGAATTAACCCCCCCAAAAAAAATGGCCAAGTATTACACAGTGGTTTTCGGTGGCACACAATGAGAGACAGATGCCACACACAGGACTGGCACAGAGGCAGACTTGCCAATCTTTATCTCCCTCTAATTATTTTTTTTTTAAAAGGGAGAATTTACCCCAAAAAATAAATGGCCATGTATTACACAGTGGTTTTCGGTGGCACACAATGAGAGACAGATGCCACACACAGGACTGGCACAGCGGTAGACTTGCCAATCTTTATCTCCCACTATTTTTTTTTTTTTACAGGGAGAATTTACCCCCCTCAAAAAAATGGCCAAGTATTACACAGTGGTTTTCGGTGGCACACAATGAGAGACAGATGCCACACACAGGACTGGCACAGAGGCAGACTTGGCAATCTTTATCTCCCACTAATTTTTTTTTTTTTTAAAGGGAGAATTTACCCAAAAAATAAATGGCCAAGTATTACACAGTGGTTTTCAGTGGCACACAATGAGAGACAGATGCCACACACAGGACTGGCACAGCGGCAGACTTGCCAATCTTTATCTCCCACTAATTATTTTTTTTTTACAGGGAGAATTTACCCCCCAAAAAAAGGGCCAAGTATTACACAGTGGTTTTCGGTGGCACACAATGAGAGACAGATGCCACACACAGGACTGGCACAGAGGCAGACTTGCCAATCTTTATCTCCCACTAATAATTTTTTTTTTAAAAGGGAGAATTTACCCAAAAAACAAATGGCCAAGTAATACACAGTGGTTTTCGGGGGCACACAATGAGAGACAGATGCCACACACAGGACTGGCACAGAGGCAGACTTGCCAATCTTTATCTCCAACTAATAATTTTTTTTTTAAAAGGGAGAATTTACCCAAAAAACAAATGGCCAAGTATTACACAGTGGTTTTCGGTGGCACACAATGAGAGACAGATGCCAGACACAGGACTGGCACAGAGGCAGACTTGCCAATCTTTATCTCCCACTAATTATTTTTTTTTAAAAGGGAGAATTTACCCAAAAAAATAAATGGCCAAGTATTACACAGTGGTTTTCGGTGGCACACAATGAGAGACAGATGCCACACACAGGACTGGCACAGCGGCAGACTTGCCAATCTTTATCTCCCACTATTTTTTTTTTTTCAGGGAGAATTTACCCAAAAAAAAAAATGGCCAAGTATTACACAGTGGTTTTCGGTGGCACACAATGAGAGACAGATGCCACACACAGGACTGGCAAAGCGGCAGACTTGCCAATCTTTATCTCCCACTATTTTTTTTTTTTTACAGGGAGAATTTACCCCCCCAAAAAAAATGGCCAAGTATTACACAGTGGTTTTCGGTGGCACACAATGAGAGACAGATGCCACACACAGGACTGGCACAGAGGCAGACTTGCCAATCTTTATCTCCCACTAATTATTTTTTTTTTAAAAGGGAGAATTTACCCAAAGAATAAATGGCCAAGTATTACACAGTGGTTTTCAGTGGCACACAATGAGAGACAGATGCCACACACAGGACTGGCACAGAGGCAGACTTGCCAATCTTTATCTCCCACTAATTTTTTTTTTTTTACAGGGAGAATTAACCCCCCCCCAAAAAAATGGCCAAGTATTACACAGTGGTTTTCGGTGGCACACAATGAGAGACAGATGCCACACACAGGACTGGCACAGAGGCAGACTTGCCAATCTTTATCTCCCACTAATTATTTTTTTTTAAATGGAGAATTTATTAAAAAAAAAAAAAAAGTCAGTATTACACAGTGGTTTTCGGTGGCACACAATGAGAGACAGATGCCACACACAGGACTGGCACAGAGGCAGACTTGTCAATCTTTATCTCCCACTAATTATTTTTTTTTTAAAAGGGAGAATTTACCCAAAAAAATAAGTGGCCAAGTATTACACAGTGGTTTTCGGTGGCACACAATGAGAGACAGATGCCACACACAGGACTGGCACAGCGGCAGACTTGCCAATCTTTATCTCCCACTAATTTTTTTTTTTTTACAGGGAGAATTTACCCCCCCAAAAAAAATGGCCAAGTATTACACAGTGGTTTTCGGTGGCACACAATGAGAGACAGATGCCACACACAGGACTTGGACAGAGGCAGACTTGCCAATCTTTATCTCCCTCTAATTATTTTTTTTTTAAAAGGGAGAATTTACCCCAAAAAATAAATGGCCATGTATTACACAGTGGTTTTCGGTGGCACACAATGAGAGACAGATGCCACACACAGGACTGGCACAGCGGTAGACTTGCCAATCTTTATCTCCCACTAATTTTTTTTTTTTACAGGGAGAATTTACCCCCCTCAAAAAAATGGCCAAGTATTACACAGTGGTTTTCGGTGGCACACAATGAGAGACAGATGCCACACACAGGACTGGCACAGAGGCAGACTTGCCAATCTTTATCTCCCACTAATTTTTTTTTTTTTTAAAGGGAGAATTTACCCAAAAAATAAATGGCCAAGTATTACACAGTGGTTTTCAGTGGCACACAATGAGAGACAGATGCCACACACAGGACTAGCACAGCGGCAGACTTGCCAATCTTTATCTCCCACTAATTTTTTTTTTTTTTTACAGGGAGAATTTACCCCCCCCAAAAAAATGGCCAAGTATTACACAGTGGTTTTCGGTGGCACACAATGAGAGACAGATGCCACACTCAGGACTGGCACAGAGGCAGACTTGCCAATCTTTATCTCCCACTAATTATTTTTTTTTTAAAAGGGAGAATTTAC
Source organism: Ranitomeya variabilis (assembly GCF_051348905.1). Lineage (NCBI taxonomy): Eukaryota > Metazoa > Chordata > Amphibia > Anura > Dendrobatidae > Ranitomeya > Ranitomeya variabilis. Next base: position 212,968,418 of record NC_135237.1, read on the forward strand.
CCAAAAAAATAAATGGCCAAGTATTATACAGTGGTTTTCTGTGGCACACAATGAGAGACAGATGCCACACACAGGACTGGCACAGCGGCAGACTTGCAAATCTTTATCTCCCACTATTTTTTTTTTTTTTACAGGGAGAATTTACCCCCCCAAAAAAAAATGGCCAAGTATTGCACAGTGGTTTTCGGTGGCACACAATGAGAGACAGATGCCACACACAGGACTGGCACAGAGGCAGACTTGCCAATCTTTATCTCCCACTAATAATTTTTTTTTTAAAAGGGAGAATTTACCCAAAAAACAAATGGCCAAGTATTACACAGTGGTTTTCGGTGGCACACAATGAGAGACAGATGCCACACACAGGACTGGCACAGAGGCAGACTTGCCAATCTTTATCTCCCACTAATAATTTCTTTTTTAAAAGGGAGAATTTACCCAAAAAACAAATGGCCAAGTATTACACAGTGGTTTTCGGTGGCACACAATGAGAGACAGATGCCACACACAGGACTGGCACAGAGGCAGACTTGCCAATCTTTATCTCCCACTAATTATTTTTTTTTTAAATGGAGAATTTATAAAAAAAAAAAAAAAAGTCAGTATTACACAGTGGTTTTCGGTGGCACACAATGAGAGACAGATGCCACACACAGGACTGGCACAGAGGCAGACTTGTCAATCTTTATCTCCCACTAATTATTTTTTTTTTAAAAGGGAGAATTTACCCAAAAAAATAAGTGGCCAAGTATTACACAGTGGTTTTCGGTGGCACACAATGAGAGACAGATGCCACTCACAGGACTGGCACAGCGGCAGACTTGCCAATCTTTATCTCCCACTAATTTTTTTTTTTTTTACAGGGAGAATTTACCCCCCCCAAAAAAATGGCCAAGTATTACACAGTGGTTTTCGGTGGCACACAATGAGAGACAGATGCCACACACAGGACTGGCACAGCGGCAGACTTGCCAATCTTTATCTCCCACTAATTTTTTTTTTAAAACAGGGAAAATTTACCCCCCCCAAAAAAAGGCCAAGTATTACACAGTGGTTTTCGGTGGCACACAATGAGAGACAGATGCCACACACAGGACTGGCACAGCGGCAGACTTGCCAATCTTTATCTCCCACTAATTATTTTTTTTTTAAAAGGGAGAATTTACCCAAAAAAATAAATGGCCAAGTATTACACAGTGGTTTTCGGTGGCACACAATGAGAGACAGATGCCACACACAGGACTGGCACAGCGGCAGACTTGCCAATCTTTATCTCCCACTATTTATTTTTTTTTACAGGGAGAATTAACCCCCCCCAAAAAAATGGCCAAGTATTACACAGTGGTTTTCGGTGGCACACAATGAGAGACAGATGCCACACACAGGACTGGCACAGAGGCAGACTTGCCAATCTTTATCTCCCTCTAATTATTTTTTTTTTAAAAGGGAGAATTTACCCCAAAAAATAAATGGCCATGTATTACACAGTGGTTTTCGGTGGCACACAATGAGAGACAGATGCCACACACAGGACTGGCACAGCGGTAGACTTGCCAATCTTTATCTCCCACTAATTTTTTTTTTTTACAGGGAGAATTTACCCCCCTCAAAAAAATGGCCAAGTATTACACAGTGGTTTTCGGTGGCACACAATGAGAGACAGATGCCACACACAGGACTGGCACAGAGGCAGACTTGCCAATCTTTATCTCCCACTAATTTTTTTTTTTTTTAAAGGGAGAATTTACCCAAAAAATAAATGGCCAAGTATTACACAGTGGTTTTCAGTGGCACACAATGAGAGACAGATGCCACACACAGGACTAGCACAGCGGCAGACTTGCCAATCTTTATCTCAAACTAATTTTTTTTTTTTACAGGGAGAATTTACCCCCCCCAAAAAAATGGCCAAGTATTACACAGTGGTTTTCGGTGGCACACAATGAGAGACAGATGCCACACACAGGACTGGCACAGAGGCAGACTTGCCAATCTTTATCTCCCACTAATTTTTTTTTTTTTAAAAGGGAGAATTTACCCAAAAAAATAAATGGCCAAGTATTATACAGTGGTTTTCTGTGGCACACAATGAGAGACAGATGCCACACACAGGACTGGCACAGCGGCAGACTTGCAAATCTTTATCTCCCACTATTTTTTTTTTTTTTTACAGGGAGAATTTACCCCCCCCCCCAAAAAAATGGCCAAGTATTGCACAGTGGTTTTCGGTGGCACACAATGAGAGACAGATGCCACACACAGGACTGGCACAGAGGCAGACTTGCCAATCTTTATCTCCCACTAATAATTTTTTTTTTAAAAGGGAGAATTTACCCAAAAAACAAATGGCCAAGTATTACACAGTGGTTTTCGGTGGCACACAATGAGAGACAGATGCCACACACAGGACTGGCACAGAGGCAGACTTGCCAATCTTTATCTCCCACTAATAATTTTTTTTTTAAAAGGGAGAATTTACCCAAAAAACAAATGGCCAAGTATTACACAGTGGTTTTCGGTGGCACACAATGAGAGACAGATGCCACACACAGGACTGGCACAGAGGCAGACTTGCCAATCTTTATCTCCCACTAATAATTTTTTTTTTAAAAGGGAGAATTTACCCAATTAACAAATGGCCAAGTATTACACAGTGGTTTTCGGTGGCACACAATGAGAGACAGATGCCACACACAGGACTGGCACAGAGGCAGACTTGCCAATCTTTATCTCCCACTAATTATTTTTTTTTAAAAGGGAGAATTTACCCAAAAAAATAAATGGCCAAGTATTATACAGTGGTTTTCGGTGGCACACAATGAGAGACAGATGCCACACACAGGACTGGCACAGCGGCAGACTTGCCAATCTTTATCTCCCACTATTTTTTTTTTTCAGGGAGAATTTACCCCCCCAAAAAAAATGGCCAAGTATTACACAGTGGTTTTCGGTGGCACACAATGAGAGACAGATGCCACACACAGGACTGGCACAGAGGCAGACTTGCCAATCTTTATCTCCCACTAATTATTTTTTTTAAAATGGAGAATTTATAAAAAAAAAAAAAAAAGTCAGTATTACACAGTGTTTTTCGGTGGCACACAATGAGAGACAGATGCCACACACAGGACTGGCACAGAGGCAGACTTGTCAATCTTTATCTCCCACTAATAATTTTTTTTTTAAAAGGGAGAATTTACCCAAAAAAATAAATGGCCAAGTATTACACAGTGGTTTTCGGTGGCACACAATGAGAGACAGATGCCACACACAGGACTGGCACAGCGGCAGACTTGCCAATCTTTATCTCCCACTAATTATTTTTTTTTTACAGGGAGAATTTACCCCCCCCAAAAAATGGCCAAGTATTACACAGTGGTTTTCGGTGGCACACAATGAGAGACAGATGCCACACACAGGACTGGGACAGAGGCAGACTTGCCAATCTTTATCTCCCACTAATTATTTTTTTTTTAAATGGAGAATTTATAAAAAAAAAAAAAAAAAAAAGACAGTATTACACAGTGTTTTTCGGTGGCACACAATGAGAGACAGATGCCACACACAGGACTGGCACAGAGGCAGACTTGCCAATCTTTATCTCCCACTAATAATTTTTTTTTTAAAAGGGAGAATTTACCCAAAAAAATAAATGGCCAAGTATTACACAGTGGTTTTCGGTGGCACACAATGAGAGACAGATGCCACACACAGGACTGGCACAGCGGCAGACTTGCCAATCTTTATCTCCCACTAATTATTTTTTTTTTACAGGGAGAATTTACCCCCCCCAAAAAATGGCCAAGTATTACACAGTGGTTTTCGGTGGCACACAATGAGAGACAGATGCCACACACGGCACTGGGACAGAGGCAGACTTGCCAATCTTTATCTCCCACTAATTATTATTTTTTTTTTAAAGGGAGAATTTATAAAAAAAAAAAAGGCCAGTAATACACAGGGTTTTCGGTGGCACACAATGAGAGACAGATGCCACACACAGGACTGGCACAGAGGCAGACTTGCCAATCTTTATCTCCCACTAATAATTTTTTTTTAAAAGGGAGAATTTACCCAAAAAACAAATGGCCAAGTAATACACAGTGGTTTTCGGGGGCACACAATGAGAGACAGATGCCACACACAGGACTGGCACAGAGGCAGACTTGCCAATCTTTATCTCCCACTAATAATTTTTTTTTTAAAAGGGAGAATTTACCCAAAAAACAAATGGCCAAGTATTACACAGTGGTTTTCGGTGGCACACAATGAGAGACAGATGCCACACACAGGACTGGCACAGAGGCAGACTTGCCAATTTTATCTCCCACTAATTATTTTTTTTTTAAATGGAGAATTTATAAAAAAAAAAAAAAAAAAGCCAGTATTACACAGTGGTTTTCGGTGGCACACAATGAGAGACAGATGCCACACACAGGACTGGCACAGAGGCAGACTTGCCAATCTTTATCTCCCACTACTTATTTTTTTTTAAAAGGGAGAATTTACCCAAAAAAATAAATGGCCAAGTATTAGTGGTTTTCGGTGGCACACAATGAGAGACAGATGCCACACACAGGACTGGCACAGCGGCAGACTTGCCAATCTTTATCTCCCACTATTTTTTTTTTTTTCAAGGAGAATTTACCCAGAAAAAAAAATGGCCAAGTATTACACAGTGGTTTTCGGTGGCACACAATGAGAGACAGATGCCACACACAGGACTGGCACAGCGGCAGACTTGCCAATCTTTATCTCCCACTAATTATTTTTTTTTTAAAAGGGAGAATTTACCCAAAAAAATAAATGGCCAAGTATTACACAGTGGTTTTCGGTGGCACACAATGAGAGACAGATGCCACACACAGGACTGGCACAGCGGCAGACTTGCCAATCTTTATCTCCCACTATTTTTTTTTTTTTACAGGGAGAATTTACCCCCCCCCCAAAAAATGGCCAAGTATTACACAGTGGTTTTCGGTGGCACACAATGAGAGACAGATGCCACACACAGGACTGGCACAGAGGCAGACTTGCCAATCTTTATCTCCCACTAATTATTTTTTTTTTTAAAGGGAGAATTTAGAAAAAAAAAAAAAAGGCCAGTATTACACAGTGGTTTTCGGTGGCACACAATGAGAGACAGATGCCACACACAGGACTGGCACAGCGGCAGACTTGCCAATCTTTATCTCCCACTAATTTTTTTTTTTTTACAGGGAGAATTTACCCCCCCAAAATAAATGGCCAAGTATTACACAGTGGTTTTCGGTGGCACACAATGAGAGACAGATGCCACACACAGGACTGGCACAGCGGCAGACTTGCCAATCTTTATCTCCCACTAATTTTTTTTTTTTTACAGGGAGAATTTACCCCCCCAAAAAAAATGGCCAAGTATTACACAGTGGTTTTCGGTGGCACACAATGAGAGACAGATGCCACACACAGGACTTGGACAGAGGCAGACTTGCCAATCTTTATCTCCCTCTAATTATTTTTTTTTTAAAAGGGAGAATTTACCCCAAAAAATAAATGGCCATGTATTACACAGTGGTTTTCGGTGGCACACAATGAGAGACAGATGCCACACACAGGACTGGCACAGCGGTAGACTTGCCAATCTTTATCTCCCACTAATTTTTTTTTTTTACAGGGAGAATTTACCCCCCTCAAAAAAATGGCCAAGTATTACACAGTGGTTTTCGGTGGCACACAATGAGAGACAGATGCCACACACAGGACTGGCACAGAGGCAGACTTGCCAATCTTTATCTCCCACTAATTTTTTTTTTTTTTAAAGGGAGAATTTACCCAAAAAATAAATGGCCAAGTATTACACAGTGGTTTTCAGTGGCACACAATGAGAGACAGATGCCACACACAGGACTAGCACAGCGGCAGACTTGCCAATCTTTATCTCCCACTAATTTTTTTTTTTTTTACAGGGAGAATTTACCCCCCCCAAAAAAATGGCCAAGTATTACACAGTGGTTTTCGGTGGCACACAATGAGAGACAGATGCCACACTCAGGACTGGCACAGAGGCAGACTTGCCAATCTTTATCTCCCACTAATTATTTTTTTTTTAAAAGGGAGAATTTACCCAAAAAAATAAATGGCCAAGTATTATACAGTGGTTTTCTGTGGCACACAATGAGAGACAGATGCCACACACAGGACTGGCACAGCGGCAGACTTGCAAATCTTTATCTCCCACTATTTTTTTTTTTTTTACAGGGAGAATTTACCCCCCCAAAAAAAAATGGCCAAGTATTGCACAGTGGTTTTCGGTGGCACACAATGAGAGACAGATGCCACACACAGGACTGGCACAGAGGCAGACTTGCCAATCTTTATCTCCCACTAATAATTTTTTTTTTAAAAGGGAGAATTTACCCAAAAAACAAATGGCCAAGTATTACACAGTGGTTTTCGGTGGCACACAATGAGAGACAGATGCCACACACAGGACTGGCACAGAGGCAGACTTGCCAATCTTTATCTCCCACTAATAATTTCTTTTTTAAAAGGGAGAATTTACCCAAAAAACAAATGGCCAAGTATTACACAGTGGTTTTCGGTGGCACACAATGAGAGACAGATGCCACACACAGGACTGGCACAGAGGCAGACTTGCCAATCTTTATCTCCCACTAATTATTTTTTTTTTAAATGGAGAATTTATAAAAAAAAAAAAAAAAGTCAGTATTACACAGTGGTTTTCGGTGGCACACAATGAGAGACAGATGCCACACACAGGACTGGCACAGAGGCAGACTTGTCAATCTTTATCTCCCACTAATTATTTTTTTTTTAAAAGGGAGAATTTACCCAAAAAAATAAGTGGCCAAGTATTACACAGTGGTTTTCGGTGGCACACAATGAGAGACAGATGCCACTCACAGGACTGGCACAGCGGCAGACTTGCCAATCTTTATCTCCCACTAATTTTTTTTTTTTTTACAGGGAGAATTTACCCCCCCCAAAAAAATGGCCAAGTATTACACAGTGGTTTTCGGTGGCACACAATGAGAGACAGATGCCACACACAGGACTGGCACAGCGGCAGACTTGCCAATCTTTATCTCCCACTAATTTTTTTTTTAAAACAGGGAAAATTTACCCCCCCCAAAAAAAGGCCAAGTATTACACAGTGGTTTTCGGTGGCACACAATGAGAGACAGATGCCACACACAGGACTGGCACAGCGGCAGACTTGCCAATCTTTATCTCCCACTAATTATTTTTTTTTTAAAAGGGAGAATTTACCCAAAAAAATAAATGGCCAAGTATTACACAGTGGTTTTCGGTGGCACACAATGAGAGACAGATGCCACACACAGGACTGGCACAGCGGCAGACTTGCCAATCTTTATCTCCCACTATTTTTTTTTTTTTACAGGGAGATTTAACCCCCCCCAAAAAAATGGCCAAGTATTACACAGTGGTTTTCGGTGGCACACAATGAGAGACAGATGCCACACACAGGACTGGCACAGAGGCAGACTTGCCAATCTTTATCTCCCTCTAATTATTTTTTTTTTAAAAGGGAGAATTTACCCCAAAAAATAAATGGCCATGTATTACACAGTGGTTTTCGGTGGCACACAATGAGAGACAGATGCCACACACAGGACTGGCACAGCGGTAGACTTGCCAATCTTTATCTCCCACTAATTTTTTTTTTTTACAGGGAGAATTTACCCCCCTCAAAAAAATGGCCAAGTATTACACAGTGGTTTTCGGTGGCACACAATGAGAGACAGATGCCACACACAGGACTGGCACAGAGGCAGACTTGCCAATCTTTATCTCCCACTAATTTTTTTTTTTTTTAAAGGGAGAATTTACCCAAAAAATAAATGGCCAAGTATTACACAGTGGTTTTCAGTGGCACACAATGAGAGACAGATGCCACACACAGGACTAGCACAGCGGCAGACTTGCCAATCTTTATCTCAAACTAATTTTTTTTTTTTACAGGGAGAATTTACCCCCCCCAAAAAAATGGCCAAGTATTACACAGTGGTTTTCGGTGGCACACAATGAGAGACAGATGCCACACACAGGACTGGCACAGAGGCAGACTTGCCAATCTTTATCTCCCACTAATTTTTTTTTTTTTAAAAGGGAGAATTTACCCAAAAAAATAAATGGCCAAGTATTATACAGTGGTTTTCTGTGGCACACAATGAGAGACAGATGCCACACACAGGACTGGCACAGCGGCAGACTTGCAAATCTTTATCTCCCACTATTTTTTTTTTTTTTTACAGGGAGAATTTACCCCCCCCCCAAAAAAAATGGCCAAGTATTGCACAGTGGTTTTCGGTGGCACACAATGAGAGACAGATGCCACACACAGGACTGGCACAGAGGCAGACTTGCCAATCTTTATCTCCCACTAATAATTTTTTTTTTAAAAGGGAGAATTTACCCAAAAAACAAATGGCCAAGTATTACACAGTGGTTTTCGGTGGCACACAATGAGAGACAGATGCCACACACAGGACTGGCACAGAGGCAGACTTGCCAATCTTTATCTCCCACTAATAATTTTTTTTTTAAAAGGGAGAATTTACCCAAAAAACAAATGGCCAAGTATTACACAGTGGTTTTCGGTGGCACACAATGAGAGACAGATGCCACACACAGGACTGGCACAGAGGCAGACTTGCCAATCTTTATCTCCCACTAATAATTTTTTTTTTAAAAGGGAGAATTTACCCAATTAACAAATGGCCAAGTATTACACAGTGGTTTTCGGTGGCACACAATGAGAGACAGATGCCACACACAGGACTGGCACAGAGGCAGACTTGCCAATCTTTATCTCCCACTAATTATTTTTTTTTAAAAGGGAGAATTTACCCAAAAAAATAAATGGCCAAGTATTATACAGTGGTTTTCGGTGGCACACAATGAGAGACAGATGCCACACACAGGACTGGCACAGCGGCAGACTTGCCAATCTTTATCTCCCACTATTTTTTTTTTTCAGGGAGAATTTACCCCCCCCAAAAAAATGGCCAAGTATTACACAGTGGTTTTCGGTGGCACACAATGAGAGACAGATGCCACACACAGGACTGGCACAGAGGCAGACTTGCCAATCTTTATCTCCCACTAATTATTTTTTTTAAAATGGAGAATTTATAAAAAAAAAAAAAAAAGTCAGTATTACACAGTGTTTTTCGGTGGCACACAATGAGAGACAGATGCCACACACAGGACTGGCACAGAGGCAGACTTGTCAATCTTTATCTCCCACTAATAATTTTTTTTTTAAAAGGGAGAATTTACCCAAAAAAATAAATGGCCAAGTATTACACAGTGGTTTTCGGTGGCACACAATGAGAGACAGATGCCACACACAGGACTGGCACAGCGGCAGACTTGCCAATCTTTATCTCCCACTAATTATTTTTTTTTTACAGGGAGAATTTACCCCCCCCAAAAAATGGCCAAGTATTACACAGTGGTTTTCGGTGGCACACAATGAGAGACAGATGCCACACACAGGACTGGGACAGAGGCAGACTTGCCAATCTTTATCTCCCACTAATTATTTTTTTTTTAAATGGAGAATTTATAAAAAAAAAAAAAAAAAAAAGACAGTATTACACAGTGTTTTTCGGTGGCACACAATGAGAGACAGATGCCACACACAGGACTGGCACAGAGGCAGACTTGCCAATCTTTATCTCCCACTAATAATTTTTTTTTTAAAAGGGAGAATTTACCCAAAAAAATAAATGGCCAAGTATTACACAGTGGTTTTCGGTGGCACACAATGAGAGACAGATGCCACACACAGGACTGGCACAGCGGCAGACTTGCCAATCTTTATCTCCCACTAATTATTTTTTTTTTACAGGGAGAATTTACCCCCCCCAAAAAATGGCCAAGTATTACACAGTGGTTTTCGGTGGCACACAATGAGAGACAGATGCCACACACGGCACTGGGACAGAGGCAGACTTGCCAATCTTTATCTCCCACTAATTATTATTTTTTTTTTAAAGGGAGAATTTATAAAAAAAAAAAAGGCCAGTAATACACAGGGTTTTCGGTGGCACACAATGAGAGACAGATGCCACACACAGGACTGGCACAGAGGCAGACTTGCCAATCTTTATCTCCCACTAATAATTTTTTTTTAAAAGGGAGAATTTACCCAAAAAACAAATGGCCAAGTAATACACAGTGGTTTTCGGGGGCACACAATGAGAGACAGATGCCACACACAGGACTGGCACAGAGGCAGACTTGCCAATCTTTGTCTCCCACTAATAATTTTTTTTTTAAAAGGGAGAATTTACCCAAAAAACAAATGGCCAAGTATTACACAGTGGTTTTCGGTGGCACACAATGAGAGACAGATGCCACACACAGGACTGGCACAGAGGCAGACTTGCCAATTTTATCTCCCACTAATTATTTTTTTTTTAAATGGAGAATTTATAAAAAAAAAAAAAAAAAAGCCAGTATTACACAGTGGTTTTCGGTGGCACACAATGAGAGACAGATGCCACACACAGGACTGGCACAGAGGCAGACTTGCCAATCTTTATCTCCCACTACTTATTTTTTTTTAAAAGGGAGAATTTACCCAAAAAAATAAATGGCCAAGTATTAGTGGTTTTCGGTGGCACACAATGAGAGACAGATGCCACACACAGGACTGGCACAGCGGCAGACTTGCCAATCTTTATCTCCCACTATTTTTTTTTTTTTCAAGGAGAATTTACCCAGAAAAAAAAATGGCCAAGTATTACACAGTGGTTTTCGGTGGCACACAATGAGAGACAGATGCCACACACAGGACTGGCACAGCGGCAGACTTGCCAATCTTTATCTCCCACTAATTATTTTTTTTTTAAAAGGGAGAATTTACCCAAAAAAATAAATGGCCAAGTATTACACAGTGGTTTTCGGTGGCACACAATGAGAGACAGATGCCACACACAGGACTGGCACAGCGGCAGACTTGCCAATCTTTATCTCCCACTATTTTTTTTTTTTTACAGGGAGAATTTACCCCCCCCCCAAAAAATGGCCAAGTATTACACAGTGGTTTTCGGTGGCACACAATGAGAGACAGATGCCACACACAGGACTGGCACAGAGGCAGACTTGCCAATCTTTATCTCCCACTAATTATTTTTTTTTTTAAAGGGAGAATTTAGAAAAAAAAAAAAAAGGCCAGTATTACACAGTGGTTTTCGGTGGCACACAATGAGAGACAGATGCCACACACAGGACTGGCACAGAGGCAGACTTGCCAATCTTTATCTCCCACTAATTATTTTTTTTTTAAAAGGGAGAATTTACCCAAAGAATAAATGGCCAAGTATTACACAGTGGTTTTCAGTGGCACACAATGAGAGACAGATGCCACACACGGGACTGGCACAGAGGCAGACTTGCCAATCTTTATCTCCCACTAATTTTTTTTTTTTTACAGGGAGAATTTACCCCCCCCAAAAAAAAAAATGGCCAAGTATTACACAGTGGTTTTCGGTGGCACACAATGAGAGACAGATGCCACACACAGGACTGGCACAGAGGCAGACTTGCCAATCTTTATCTCCCACTAATTATTTTTTTTTAAAATGGAGAATTTATAAAAAAAAAAAAAAAAGTCAGTATTACACAGTGGTTTTCGGTGGCACACAATGAGAGACAGATGCCACACACAGGACTGGCACAGAGGCAGACTTGTCAATCTTTATCTCCCACTAATTATTTTTTTTTTAAAAGGGAGAATTTACCCAAAAAAATAAGTGGCCAAGTATTACACAGTGGTTTTCGGTGGCACACAATGAGAGACAGATGCCACACACAGGACTGGCACAGCGGCAGACTTGCCAATCTTTATCTCCCACTAATTTTTTTTTCTTTACAGGGAGAATTTACCCCCCCCAAAAAAAGGCCAAGTATTACACAGTGGTTTTCGGTGGCACACAATGAGAGACAGATGCCACACACAGGACTGGCACAGAGGCAGACTTGCCAATCTTTATCTCCCACTAATTTTTTTTTTTTTAAAAGGGAGAATTTACCCAAAGAATAAATGGCCAAGTATTACACAGTGGTTTTCAGTGGCACACAATGAGAGACAGATGCCACACACAGGACTGGCACAGAGGCAGACTTGCCAATCTTTATCTCCCACTAATTTTTTTTTTTTACAGGGAGAATTTACCCCCCCCAAAAAAAAAAAATGGCCAAGTATTACACAGTGGTTTTCGGTGGCACACAATGAGAGACAGATGCCACACACAGGACTGGCACAGAGGCAGACTTGTCAATCTTTATCTCCCACTAATTATTTTTTTTTTAAAAGGGAGAATTTACCCAAAAAAATAAGTGGCCAAGTATTACACAGTGGTTTTCGGTGGCACACAATGAGAGACAGATGCCACACACAGGACTGGCACAGCGGCAGACTTGCCAATCTTTATCTCCCACTAATTTTTTTTTTTTTACAGGGAGAATTTACCCCCCCCAAAAAAATGGCCAAGTATTACACAGTGGTTTTCGGTGGCACACAATGAGAGACAGATGCCACACACAGGACTGGCACAGCGGCAGACTTGCCAATCTTTATCTCCCACTAATTATTTTTTTTTTAAAAGGGAGAATTTACCCAAAAAAATAAATGGCCAAGTATTACACAGTGGTTTTCGGTGGCACACAATGAGAGACAGATGCCACACACAGGACTGGCACAGCGGCAGACTTGCCAATCTTTATCTCCCACTATTTTTTTTTTTTTTACAGGGAGAATTAACCCCCCCCAAAAAAATGGCCAAGTATTACACAGTGGTTTTCGGTGGCACACAATGAGAGACAGATGCCACACACAGGACTGGCACAGAGGCAGACTTGCCAATCTTTATCTCCCTCTAATTATTTTTTTTTTAAAAGGTAGAATTTACCCCAAAAAATAAATGGCCATGTATTACACAGTGGTTTTCGGTGGCACACAATGAGAGACAGATGCCACACACAGGACTGGCACAGCGGTAGACTTGCCAATCTTTATCTCCCACTAATTTTTTTTTTTTACAGGGAGAATTTACCCCCCTCAAAAAAATGGCCAAGTATTACACAGTGGTTTTCGGTGGCACACAATGAGAGACAGATGCCACACACAGGACTGGCACAGAGGCAGACTTGGCAATCTTTATCTCCCACTAATTTTTTTTTTTTTTAAAGGGAGAATTTACCCAAAAAATAAATGGCCAAGTATTACACAGTGGTTTTCAGTGGCACACAATGAGAGACAGATGCCACACACAGGACTAGCACAGCGGCAGACTTGCCAATCTTTATCTCCCACTAATTTTTTTTTTTTACAGGGAGGATTTACCCCCCAAAAAAAAATGGCCAAGTATTACACAGTGGTTTTCGGTGGCACACAATGAGAGACAGATGCCACACACAGGACTGGCACAGAGGCAGACTTGCCAATCTTTATCTCCCACTAATTATTTTTTTTTTAAAAGGGAGAATTTACCCAAAAAAATAAATGGCCAAGTATTACACAGTGGTTTTCGGTGGCACACAATGAGAGACAGATGCCACACACAGGACTGGCACAGCGGCAGACTTGCCAATCTTTATCTCCCACTAATTATTTTTTTTTTACAGGGAGAATTTACCCCCCCCAAAAAATGGCCAAGTATTACACAGTGGTTTTCGGTGGCACACAATGAGAGACAGATGCCACACACAGGACTGGGACAGAGGCAGACTTGCCAATCTTTATCTCCCACTAATTATTATTTTTTTTAAAAGGGAGAATTTATTAAAAAAAAAAGGCCAGTAATACACAGGGTTTTCGGTGGCACACAATGAGAGACAGATGCCACACACAGGACTGGCACAGAGGCAGACTTGCCAATCTTTATCTCCCACTAATAATTTTTTTTTTAAAAGGGAGAATTTACCCAAAAAACAAATGGCCAAGTAATACACAGTGGTTTTCGGGGGCACACAATGAGAGACAGATGCCACACAGGACTGGCACAGAGGCAGACTTGCCAATCTTTATCTCCAACTAATAATTTTTTTTTTAAAAGGGAGAATTTACCCAAAAAACAAATGGCCAAGTATTACACAGTGGTTTTCGGTGGCACACAATGAGAGACAGATGCCAGACACAGGACTGGCACAGAGGCAGACTTGCCAATCTTTATCTCCCACTAATTATTTTTTTTTAAAAGGGAGAATTTACCCAAAAAAATAAATGGCCAAGTATTACACAGTGGTTTTCGGTGGCACACAATGAGAGACAGATGCCACACACAGGACTGGCACAGCGGCAGACTTGCCAATCTTTATCTCCCACTATTTTTTTTTTTTCAGGGAGAATTTACCCAAAAAAAAAATGGCCAAGTATTACACAGTGGTTTTCGGTGGCACACAATGAGAGACAGATGCCACACACAGGACTGGCAAAGCGGCAGACTTGCCAATCTTTATCTCCCACTATTTTTTTTTTTTTACAGGGAGAATTTACCCCCCCCAAAAAAATGGCCAAGTATTACACAGTGGTTTTCGGTGGCACACAATGAGAGACAGATGCCACACACAGGACTGGCACAGAGGCAGACTTGCCAATCTTTATCTCCCACTAATTATTTTTTTTTTAAAGGGAGAATTTAGAAAAAAAAAAAAAAGGCCAGTATTACACAGTGGTTTTCGGTGGCACACAATGAGAGACAGATGCCACACACAGGACTGGCACAGAGGCAGACTTGCCAATCTTTATCTCCCACTAATTATTTTTTTTTTAAAAGGGAGAATTTACCCAAAGAATAAATGGCAAAGTATTACACAGTGGTTTTCAGTGGCACACAATGAGAGACAGATGCCACACACAGGACTGGCACAGAGGCAGACTTGCCAATCTTTCTCTCCCACTAATTTTTTTTTTTTTACAGGGAGAATTAACCCCCCCAAAAAAAAAATGGCCAAGTATTACACAGTGGTTTTCGGTGGCACACAATGAGAGACAGATGCCACACACAGGACTGGCACAGAGGCAGACTTGCCAATCTTTATCTCCCACTAATTATTTTTTTTTTAAATGGAGAATTTATAAAAAAAAAAAAAAAGTCAGTATTACACAGTGGTTTTCGGTGGCACACAATGAGAGACAGATGCCACACACAGGACTGGCACAGAGGCAGACTTGTCAATCTTTATCTCCCACTAATTATTTTTTTTTTTAAAGGGAGAATTTACCCAAAAAAATAAGTGGCCAAGTATTACACAGTGGTTTTCGGTGGCACACAATGAGAGACAGATGCCACACACAGGACTGGCACAGCGGCAGACTTGCCAATCTTTATCTCCCACTAATTTTTTTTTTTTTACAGGGAGAATTTACCCCCCAAAAAAAAATGGCCAAGTATTACACAGTGGTTTTCGGTGGCACACAATGAGAGACAGATGCCACACACAGGACTGGCACAGAGGCAGACTTGCCAATCTTTATCTCCCTCTAATTATTTTTTTTTTAAAAGGGAGAATTTACCCCAAAAAATAAATGGCCATGTATTACACAGTGGTTTTCGGTGGCACACAATGAGAGACAGATGCCACACACAGGACTGGCACAGCGGTAGACTTGCCAATCTTTATCTCCCACTAATTTTTTTTTTTTACAGGGAGAATTTACCCCCCTCAAAAAAATGGCCAAGTATTACACAGTGGTTTTCGGTGGCACACAATGAGAGACAGATGCCACACACAAGACTGGCACAGAGGCAGACTTGCCAATCTTTATCTCCCACTAATTTTTTTTTTTTTTAAAGGGAGAATTTACCCAAAAAATAAATAGCCAAGTATTACACAGTGGTTTTCAGTGGCACACAATGAGAGACAGATGCCACACACAGGACTAGCACAGCGGCAGACTTGCCAATCTTTATCTCCCACTAATTTTTTTTTTTTACAGGGAGAATTTACCCCCCCCAAAAAAATGGCCAAGTATTACACAGTGGTTTTCGGTGGCACACAATGAGAGACAGATGCCACACACAGGACTGGCACAGAGGCAGACTTGCCAATCTTTATCTCCCACTAATTATTTTTTTTTTAAAAGGGAGATTTTACCCAAAAAAATAAATGGCCAAGTATTATACAGTGGTTTTCTGTGGCACACAATGAGAGACAGATGCCACACACAGGACTGGCACAGCGGCAGACTTGCAAATCTTTATCTCCCACTATTTTTTTTTTTTTTACAGGGAGAATTTACCCCCCCCAAAAAAAATGGCCAAGTATTGCACAGTGGTTTTCGGTGGCACACAATGAGAGACAGATGCCACACACAGGACTGGCACAGAGGCAGACTTGCCAATCTTTATCTCCCACTAATAATTTTTTTATTAAAAGGGAGAATTTACCCAAAAAATAAATGGCCAAGTATTACACAGTGGTTTTCGGTGGCACACAATGAGAGACAGATGCCACACACAGGACTGGCACAGAGGCAGACTTGCCAATCTTTATCTCCCACTAATTATTTTTTTTTTAAAAGGGAGAATTTACCCAAAAAACAAATGGCCAAGTATTACACAGTGGTTTTCGGTGGCACACAATGAGAGACAGATGCCACACACAGGACTGGCACAGAGGCAGACTTGCCAATTTTATCTCCCACTAATTATTTTTTTTTTAAATGGAGAATTTATAAAAAAAAAAAAAAAAAAGCCAGTATTACACAGTGGTTTTCGGTGGCACACAATGAGAGACAGATGCCACACACAGGACTGGCACAGAGGCAGACTTGCCAATCTTTATCTCCCACTACTTATTTTTTTTTAAAAGGGAGAATTTACCCAAAAAAATAAATGGCCAAGTATTAGTGGTTTTCGGTGGCACACAATGAGAGACAGATGCCACACACAGGACTGGCACAGCGGCAGACTTGCCAATCTTTATCTCCCACTATTTTTTTTTTTTTCAAGGAGAATTTACCCAGAAAAAAAAATGGCCAAGTATTACACAGTGGTTTTCGGTGGCACACAATGAGAGACAGATGCCACACACAGGACTGGCACAGCGGCAGACTTGCCAATCTTTATCTCCCACTAATTATTTTTTTTTTAAAAGGGAGAATTTACCCAAAAAAATAAATGGCCAAGTATTACACAGTGGTTTTCGGTGGCACACAATGAGAGACAGATGCCACACACAGGACTGGCACAGCGGCAGACTTGCCAATCTTTATCTCCCACTATTTTTTTTTTTTTACAGGGAGAATTTACCCCCCCCCAAAAAAATGGCCAAGTATTACACAGTGGTTTTCGGTGGCACACAATGAGAGACAGATGCCACACACAGGACTGGCACAGAGGCAGACTTGCCAATCTTTATCTCCCACTAATTATTTTTTTTTTAAAGGGAGAATTTAGAAAAAAAAAAAAAAGGCCAGTATTACACAGTGGTTTTCGGTGGCACACAATGAGAGACAGATGCCACACACAGGACTGGCACAGAGGCAGACTTGCCAATCTTTATCTCCCACTAATTATTTTTTTTTTTAAAAGGGAGAATTTACCCAAAGAATAAATGGCCAAGTATTACACAGTGGTTTTCAGTGGCACACAATGAGAGACAGATGCCACACACAGGACTGGCACAGAGGCAGACTTGCCAATCTTTATCTCCCACTAATTTTTTTTTTTTTACAGGGAGAATTTACCCCCCCCAAAAAAAAAATGGCCAAGTATTACACAGTGGTTTTCGGTGGCACACAATGAGAGACAGATGCCACACACAGGACTGGCACAGAGGCAGACTTGCCAATCTTTATCTCCCACTAATTATTTTTTTTTAAAATGGAGAATTTATAAAAAAAAAAAAAAAAGTCAGTATTACACAGTGGTTTTCGGTGGCACACAATGAGAGACAGATGCCACACACAGGACTGGCACAGAGGCAGACTTGTCAATCTTTATCTCCCACTAATTATTTTTTTTTTAAAAGGGAGAATTTACCCAAAAAAATAAGTGGCCAAGTATTACACAGTGGTTTTCGGTGGCACACAATGAGAGACAGATGCCACACACAGGACTGGCACAGCGGCAGACTTGCCAATCTTTATCTCCCACTAATTTTTTTTTCTTTACAGGGAGAATTTACCCCCCCCAAAAAAAGGCCAAGTATTACACAGTGGTTTTCGGTGGCACACAATGAGAGACAGATGCCACACACAGGACTGGCACAGAGGCAGACTTGCCAATCTTTATCTCCCACTAATTTTTTTTTTTTAAAAGGGAGAATTTACCCAAAGAATAAATGGCCAAGTATTACACAGTGGTTTTCAGTGGCACACAATGAGAGACAGATGCCACACACAGGACTGGCACAGAGGCAGACTTGCCAATCTTTATCTCCCACTAATTTTTTTTTTTTACAGGGAGAATTTACCCCCCCCCCCCAAAAAAAAAATGGCCAAGTATTACACAGTGGTTTTCGGTGGCACACAATGAGAGACAGATGCCACACACAGGACTGGCACAGAGGCAGACTTGTCAATCTTTATCTCCCACTAATTATTTTTTTTTTAAAAGGGAGAATTTACCCAAAAAAATAAGTGGCCAAGTATTACACAGTGGTTTTCGGTGGCACACAATGAGAGACAGATGCCACACACAGGACTGGCACAGCGGCAGACTTGCCAATCTTTATCTCCCACTAATTTTTTTTTTTTTACAGGGAGAATTTACCCCCCCAAAAAAAATGGCCAAGTATTACACAGTGGTTTTCGGTGGCACACAATGAGAGACAGATGCCACACACAGGACTGGCACAGCGGCAGACTTGCCAATCTTTATCTCCCACTAATTATTTTTTTTTTAAAAGGGAGAATTTACCCAAAAAAATAAATGGCCAAGTATTACACAGTGGTTTTCGGTGGCACACAATGAGAGACAGATGCCACACACAGGACTGGCACAGCGGCAGACTTGCCAATCTTTATCTCCCACTATTTTTTTTTTTTTACAGGGAGAATTAACCCCCCCAAAAAAAATGGCCAAGTATTACACAGTGGTTTTCGGTGGCACACAATGAGAGACAGATGCCACACACAGGACTGGCACAGAGGCAGACTTGCCAATCTTTATCTCCCTCTAATTATTTTTTTTTTAAAAGGGAGAATTTACCCCAAAAAATAAATGGCCATGTATTACACAGTGGTTTTCGGTGGCACACAATGAGAGACAGATGCCACACACAGGACTGGCACAGCGGTAGACTTGCCAATCTTTATCTCCCACTAATTTTTTTTTTTTACAGGGAGAATTTACCCCCCTCAAAAAAATGGCCAAGTATTACACAGTGGTTTTCGGTGGCACACAATGAGAGACAGATGCCACACACAGGACTGGCACAGAGGCAGACTTGGCAATCTTTATCTCCCACTATTTTTTTTTTTTTTTAAAGGGAGAATTTACCCAAAAAATAAATGGCCAAGTATTACACAGTGGTTTTCAGTGGCACACAATGAGAGACAGATGCCACACACAGGACTAGCACAGCGGCAGACTTGCCAATCTTTATCTCCCACTAATTTTTTTTTTTACAGGGAGAATTTACCCCCCCAAAAAAAATGGCCAAGTATTACACAGTGGTTTTCGGTGGCACACAATGAGAGACAGATGCCACACACAGGACTGGCACAGAGGCAGACTTGCCAATCTTTATCTCCCACTAATAATTTTTTTTTTAAAAGGGAGAATTTACCCAAAAAACAAATGGCCAAGTAATACACAGTGGTTTTCGGGGGCACACAATGAGAGACAGATGCCACACACAGGACTGGCACAGAGGCAGACTTGCCAATCTTTATCTCCAACTAATAATTTTTTTTTTAAAAGGGAGAATTTACCCAAAAAACAAATGGCCAAGTATTACACAGTGGTTTTCGGTGGCACACAATGAGAGACAGATGCCAGACACAGGACTGGCACAGAGGCAGACTTGCCAATCTTTATCTCCCACTAATTATTTTTTTTTAAAAGGGAGAATTTACCCAAAAAAATAAATGGCCAAGTATTACACAGTGGTTTTCGGTGGCACACAATGAGAGACAGATGCCACACACAGGACTGGCACAGCGGCAGACTTGCCAATCTTTATCTCCCACTATTTTTTTTTTTCAGGGAGAATTTACCCAAAAAAAAAATGGCCAAGTATTACACAGTGGTTTTCGGTGGCACACAATGAGAGACAGATGCCACACACAGGACTGGCAAAGCGGCAGACTTGCCAATCTTTATCTCCCACTATTTTTTTTTTTTTACAGGGAGAATTTACCCCCCCCAAAAAAATGGCCAAGTATTACACAGTGGTTTTCGGTGGCACACAATGAGAGACAGATGCCACACACAGGACTGGCACAGAGGCAGACTTGCCAATCTTTATCTCCCACTAATTATTTTTTTTTTAAAGGGAGAATTTAGAAAAAAAAAAAAAAGGCCAGTATTACACAGTGGTTTTCGGTGGCACACAATGAGAGACAGATGCCACACACAGGACTGGCACAGAGGCAGACTTGCCAATCTTTATCTCCCACTAATTATTTTTTTTTTAAAAGGGAGAATTTACCCAAAGAATAAATGGCAAAGTATTACACAGTGGTTTTCAGTGGCACACAATGAGAGACAGATGCCACACACAGGACTGGCACAGAGGCAGACTTGCCAATCTTTATCTCCCACTAATTTTTTTTTTTTTACAGGGAGAATTAACCCCCCCCCCAAAAAAATGGCCAAGTATTACACAGTGGTTTTCGGTGGCACACAATGAGAGACAGATGCCACACACAGGACTGGCACAGAGGCAGACTTGCCAATCTTTATCTCCCACTAATTATTTTTTTTTTAAATGGAGAATTTATAAAAAAAAAAAAAAGTCAGTATTACACAGTGGTTTTCGGTGGCACACAATGAGAGACAGATGCCACACACAGGACTGGCACAGAGGCAGACTTGTCAATCTTTATCTCCCACTAATTATTTTTTTTTAAAAGGGAGAATTTACCCAAAAAAATAAGTGGCCAAGTATTACACAGTGGTTTTCGGTGGCACACAATGAGAGACAGATGCCACACACAGGACTGGCACAGCGGCAGACTTGCCAATCTTTATCTCCCACTAATTTTTTTTTTTTTACAGGGAGAATTTACCCCCCCAAAAAAAATGGCCAAGTATTACACAGTGGTTTTCGGTGGCACACAATGAGAGACAGATGCCACACACAGGACTGGCACAGAGGCAGACTTGCCAATCTTTATCTCCCTCTAATTATTTTTTTTTTAAAAGGGAGAATTTACCCCAAAAAATAAATGGCCATGTATTACACAGTGGTTTTCGGTGGCACACAATGAGAGACAGATGCCACACACAGGACTGGCACAGCGGTAGACTTGCCAATCTTTATCTCCCACTAATTTTTTTTTTTTACATGGAGAATTTACCCCCCTCAAAAAAATGGCCAAGTATTACACAGTGGTTTTCGGTGGCACACAATGAGAGACAGATGCCACACACAGGACTGGCACAGAGGCAGACTTGCCAATCTTTATCTCCCACTAATTTTTTTTTTTTTTAAAGGGAGAATTTACCCAAAAAATAAATAGCCAAGTATTACACAGTGGTTTTCAGTGGCACACAATGAGAGACAGATGCCACACACAGGACTAGCACAGCGGCAGACTTGCCAATCTTTATCTCCCACTAATTTTTTTTTTTTACAGGGAGAATTTACCCCCCCCAAAAAAATGGCCAAGTATTACACAGTGGTTTTCGGTGGCACACAATGAGAGACAGATGCCACACACAGGACTGGCACAGAGGCAGACTTGCCAATCTTTATCTCCCACTAATTATTTTTTTTTTAAAAGGGAGATTTTACCCAAAAAAATAAATGGCCAAGTATTATACAGTGGTTTTCTGTGGCACACAATGAGAGACAGATGCCACACACAGGACTGGCACAGCGGCAGACTTGCAAATCTTTATCTCCCACTATTTTTTTTTTTTTTACAGGGAGAATTTACCCCCCCCCAAAAAAATGGCCAAGTATTGCACAGTGGTTTTCGGTGGCACACAATGAGAGACAGATGCCACACACAGGACTGGCACAGAGGCAGACTTGCCAATCTTTATCTCCCACTAATAATTTTTTTTTTAAAAGGGAGAATTTACCCAAAAAACAAATGGCCAAGTATTACACAGTGGTTTTCGGTGGCACACAATGAGAGACAGATGCCACACACAGGACTGGCACAGAGGCAGACTTGCCAATCTTTATCTCCCACTAATAATTTTTTTTTTAAAAGGGAGAATTTACCCAAAAAACAAATGGCCAAGTATTACACAGTGGATTTCGGTGGCACACAATGAGAGACAGATGCCACACACAGGACTGGCACAGAGGCAGACTTGCCAATCTTTATCTCCCACTAATTATTTTTTTTTTAAAAGGGAGATTTTACCCAAAAAAATAAATGGCCAAGTATTATACAGTGGTTTTCTGTGGCACACAATGAGAGACAGATGCCACACACAGGACTGGCACAGCGGCAGACTTGCAAATCTTTATCTCCCACTATTTTTTTTTTTTTTACAGGGAGAATTTACCCCCCCCAAAAAAAATGGCCAAGTATTGCACAGTGGTTTTCGGTGGCACACAATGAGAGACAGATTCCACACACAGGACTGGCACAGAGGCAGACTTGCCAATCTTTATCTCCCACTAATAATTTTTTTTTTAAAAGGGAGAATTTACCCAAAAAACAAATGGCCAAGTATTACACAGTGGATTTCGGTGGCACACAATGAGAGACAGATGCCACACACAGGACTGGCACAGAGGCAGACTTGCCAATCTTTATCTCCCACTAATTATTTTTTTTTTAAATGGAGAATTTATAAAAAAAAAAAAAAAAGTCAGTATTACACAGTGGTTTTCGGTGGCACACAATGAGAGACAGATGCCACACACAGGACTGGCACAGAGGCAGACTTGTCAATCTTTATCTCCCACTAATTATTTTTTTTTTAAAAGGGAGAATTTACCCAAAAAAATAAGTGGCCAAGTATTACACAGTGGTTTTCGGTGGCACACAATGAGAGACAGATGCCACTCACAGGACTGGCACAGCGGCAGACTTGCCAATCTTTATCTCCCACTAATTTTTTTTTTTTTTACAGGGAGAATTTACCCCCCCCAAAAAAATGGCCAAGTATTACACAGTGGTTTTCGGTGGCACACAATGAGAGACAGATGCCACACACAGGACTGGCACAGCGGCAGACTTGCCAATCTTTATCTCCCACTAATTTTTTTTTTAAAACAGGGAGAATTTACCCCCCCCAAAAAAAGGCCAAGTATTACACAGTGGTTTTCGGTGGCACACAATGAGAGACAGATGCCACACACAGGACTGGCACAGCGGCAGACTTGCCAATCTTTATCTCCCACTAATTATTTTTTTTTTAAAAGGGAGAATTTACCCAAAAAAATAAATGGCCAAGTATTACACAGTGGTTTTCGGTGGCACACAATGAGAGACAGATGCCACACACAGGACTGGCACAGCGGCAGACTTGCCAATCTTTATCTCCCACTATTTTTTTTTTTTTACAGGGAGAATTAACCCCCCCCAAAAAAATGGCCAAGTATTACACAGTGGTTTTCGGTGGCACACAATGAGAGACAGATGCCACACACAGGACTGGCACAGAGGCAGACTTGCCAATCTTTATCTCCCTCTAATTATTTTTTTTTTAAAAGGGAGAATTTACCCCAAAAAATAAATGGCCATGTATTACACAGTGGTTTTCGGTGGCACACAATGAGAGACAGATGCCACACACAGGACTGGCACAGCGGTAGACTTGCCAATCTTTATCTCCCACTAATTTTTTTTTTTTACAGGGAGAATTTACCCCCCTCAAAAAAATGGCCAAGTATTACACAGTGGTTTTCGGTGGCACACAATGAGAGACAGATGCCACACACAGGACTGGCACAGAGGCAGACTTGCCAATCTTTATCTCCCACTAATTTTTTTTTTTTTAAAGGGAGAATTTACCCAAAAAATAAATGGCCAAGTATTACACAGTGGTTTTCAGTGGCACACAATGAGAGACAGATGCCACACACAGGACTAGCACAGCGGCAGACTTGCCAATCTTTATCTCAAACTAATTTTTTTTTTTTACAGGGAGAATTTACCCCCCCCAAAAAAATGGCCAAGTATTACACAGTGGTTTTCGGTGGCACACAATGAGAGACAGATGCCACACACAGGACTGGCACAGAGGCAGACTTGCCAATCTTTATCTCCCACTAATTATTTTTTTTTTAAAAGGGAGAATTTACCCAAAAAAATAAATGGCCAAGTATTATACAGTGGTTTTCTGTGGCACACAATGAGAGACAGATGCCACACACAGGACTGGCACAGCGGCAGACTTGCAAATCTTTATCTCCCACTATTTTTTTTTTTTTTTACAGGGAGAATTTACCCCCCCCCCAAAAAAATGGCCAAGTATTGCACAGTGGTTTTCGGTGGCACACAATGAGAGACAGATGCCACACACAGGACTGGCACAGAGGCAGACTTGCCAATCTTTATCTCCCACTAATAATTTTTTTTTTAAAAGGGAGAATTTACCCAAAAAACAAATGGCCAAGTATTACACAGTGGTTTTCGGTGGCACACAATGAGAGACAGATGCCACACACAGGACTGGCACAGAGGCAGACTTGCCAATCTTTATCTCCCACTAATAATTTTTTTTTTAAAAGGGAGAATTTACCCAAAAAACAAATGGCCAAGTATTACACAGTGGTTTTCGGTGGCACACAATGAGAGACAGATGCCACACACAGGACTGGCACAGAGGCAGACTTGCCAATCTTTATCTCCCACTAATAATTTTTTTTTTAAAAGGGAGAATTTACCCAAAAAACAAATGGCCAAGTATTACACAGTGGTTTTCGGTGGCACACAATGAGAGACAGATGCCACACACAGGACTGGCACAGAGGCAGACTTGCCAATCTTTATCTCCCACTAATTATTTTTTTTTAAAAGGGAGAATTTACCCAAAAAAATAAATGGCCAAGTATTATACAGTGGTTTTCGGTGGCACACAATGAGAGACAGATGCCACACACAGAACTGGCACAGCGGCAGACTTGCCAATCTTTATCTCCCACTATTTTTTTTTTTTCAGGGAGAATTTACCCCCCAAAAAAAAATGGCCAAGTATTACACAGTGGTTTTCGGTGGCACACCAATGAGAGACAGATGCCACACACAGGACTGGCACAGCGGCAGACTTGCCAATCTTTATCTCCCACTATTTTTTTTTTTTTACAGGGAGAATTTACCCCCCCCAAAAAAATGGCCAAGTATTACACAGTGGTTTTCGGTGGCACACAATGAGAGACAGATGCCACACACAGGACTGGCACAGCGGCAGACTTGCCAATCTTTATCTCCCACTATTTTTTTTTTTTTTACAGGGAGAATTTACCCCCCCCAAAAAAAATGGCCAAGTATTACACAGTGGTTTTCGGTGGCACACAATGAGAGACAGATGCCACACACAGGACTGGCACAGCGGCAGACTTGCCAATCTTTATCTCCCACTCATTTTTTTTTTTACAGGGAGAATTTACCCCCAAAAAAATAAATGGGCAAGTATTACACAGTGGTTTTCGGTGGCATACAATGAGAGACAGATGCCACACACAGGACTGGCACAGCGGCAGACTTGCCAATCTTTATCTCCCACTAATTTTTTTTTTTTTTACAGGGAGAATTTACCCCCCCAAAAAAATGGCCAAGTATTACACAGTGCTTTTCGGTGGCACACAATGAGAGACAGATGCCACACACAGGACTGGCACAGCGGCAGACTTGCCAAACTTTATCTCCCACCATTTTTTTTTTTACAGGGAGAATTTACCCCCCCAAAAAAATGGCCAAGTATTACACAGTGGTTTTCGGTGGCACACAATGAGAGACAGATGCCACACACAGGACTGGCACAGAGGCAGACTTGCCAATCTTTATCTCCCACTATTTTTTTTTTTTTTTACAGGGAAAATTTACCCCCCCAAAAAAATGGCCAAGTATTACACAGTGGTTTTCGGTGGCATACAATGAGAGACAGATGCCATACACAGGACTGGCACAGCGGCAGACTTGCCAATCTTTATCTCCCACTAATTATTTTTTTTTACAGGGAGAATTTACCCCCCCCAAAAAAATGGCCAAGTATTACACAGTGGTTTTCGGTGGCACACAATGAGAGACAGATGCCACACACAGGACTGGCACAGAGGCAGACTTGCCAATCTTTATCTCCCACTATTTTTTTTTTTTTACAGGGAGAATTTACCCCCCCCAAAAAATGGGCAAGTATTACACAGTGGTTTTCGGTGGCACACAATGAGAGACAGATGCCACACACAGGACTGTCACAGCGGCAGACTTTCCAATCTTTATCTCCCACTAATTTTTTTTTTTTACGGGGAGAATTTACCCCCCCCCAAAAAAATGGCCAAGTATTACACAGTGGTTTTCGGTGGCACACAATGAGAGACAGATGCCACACACAGGACTGGCACAGCGGCAGACTTGCCAATCTTTATCTCCCACTATTTTTTTTTTTTTTACAGGGAGAATTTACCCCCCCCAAAAAATGGCCAAGTATTACACAGTGGTTTTCGGTGGCACACAATGAGAGACAGATGCCACACACAGGACTGGCACAGCGGCAGACTTGCCAATCTTTATCTCCCACTAATTATTTTTTTTCTTAAAAGGGAGAATTTAGAAAAAAAAAGGCCAGTATTACACAGTGGTTTTCGGTGGCACACAATGAGAGACAGATGCCACACACAGGACTGGCACAGAGGCAGACTTGCCAATCTATCTCCCTGCAGTAATCTCAGGAAAGTATGGCAGGCAGCTATAAAAAGGACTGCTGCACACAAAAGTGGGGACAAACACACAAGATAGCTGTGCAGAAAGGAAGGAACAACAGGATTTGTGCTTTGAAAAAAGCAGTTGGTTTGCACAGCGCACGGTGTACACACACAGCAACGCAGCTATCAGGGAGTGGAGCGCCCCCACTGCCGCAGGGCCGAGGGGTACCCGGTACCGGGCCTCTGAGTCTCTGCTCCGGGGTTGTCACGGTGGCTAGGCCCGAGAATTTACCCCCCAAAAAAAATGGGCAAGTATTACACAGTGGTTTTTTTTTACAGGGAGAATTTACCCCCAAAAAAATAAATGGGCAAGTATTACACAGTGGTTTTCGGTGGCATACAATGAGAGACAGATGCCACACACAGGACTGGCACAGCGGCAGACTTGCCAATCTTTATCTCCCACTAATTTTTTTTTTTTTTTACAGGGAGAATTTACCCCCCAAAAAAAATGGCCAAGTATTACACAGTGCTTTTCGGTGGCACACAATGAGAGACAGATGCCACACACAGGACTGGCACAGCGGCAGACTTGCCAAACTTTATCTCCCACCATTTTTTTTTTTTACAGGGAGAATTTACCCCCCCCAAAAAATGGCCAAGTATTACACAGTGGTTTTCGGTGGCACACAATGAGAGACAGATGCCACACACAGGACTGGCACAGAGGCAGACTTGCCAATCTTTATCTCCCACTATTTTTTTTTTTTTTACAGGGAAAATTTACCCCCCCAAAAAAATGGCCAAGTATTACACAGTGGTTTTCGGTGGCACACAATGAGAGACAGATGCCATACACAGGACTGGCACAGCGGCAGACTTGCCAATCTTTATCTCCCACTAATTATTTTTTTTTACAGGGACAAATTTACCCCCCCAAAAAAAATGGCCAAGTATTACACAGTGGTTTTCGGTGGCACACAATGAGAGACAGATGCCACACACAGGACTGGCACAGAGGCAGACTTGCCAATCTTTATCTCCCACTATTTTTTTTTTTTTACAGGGAGAATTTACCCCCCCAAAAAAATGGGCAAGTATTACACAGTGGTTTTCGGTGGCACACAATGAGAGACAGATGCCACACACAGGACTGTCACAGCGGCAGACTTGCCAATCTTTATCTCCCACTAATTTTTTTTTTTTACGGGGAGAATTTACCCCCCCCCAAAAAAATGGCCAAGTATTACACAGTGGTTTTCGGTGGCACACAATGAGAGACAGATGCCACACACAGGACTGGCACAGCGGCAGACTTGCCAATCTTTATCTCCCACTATTTTTTTTTTTTTTTACAGGGAGAATTTACCCCCCCAAAAAAATGGCCAAGTATTACACAGTGGTTTTCGGTGGCACACAATGAGAGACAGATGCCACACACAGGACTGGCACAGCGGCAGACTTGCCAATCTTTATCTCCCACTAATTATTTTTTTTCTTAAAAGGGAGAATTTAGAAAAAAAAAAGGCCAGTATTACACAGTGGTTTTCGGTGGCACACAATGAGAGACAGATGCCACACACAGGACTGGCACAGAGGCAGACTTGCCAATCTATCTCCCTGCAGTAATCTCAGGAAAGTATGGCAGGCAGCTATAAAAAGGACTGCTGCACACAAAAGTGGGGACAAACACACAAGATAGCTGTGCAGAAAGGAAGGAACAACAGGATTTGTGCTTTGAAAAAAGCAGTTGGTTTGCACAGCGCACGGTGTACACACACAGCAACGCAGCTATCAGGGAGTGGAGCGCCCCCACTGCCGCAGGGCCGAGGGGTACCCGGTACCGGGCCTCTGAGTCTCTGCTCCGGGGTTGTCACGGTGGCTAGGCCCGAGAATTTACCCCCCCAAAAAAATGGGCAAGTATTACACAGTGGTTTTCGGTGGCACACAATGAGAGACAGATGCCACACACAGGACTGTCACAGCGGCAGACTTGCCAATCTTTATCTCCCACTAATTTTTTTTTTTTACGGGGAGAATTTACCCCCCCCAAAAAAAATGGCCAAGTATTACACAGTGGTTTTCGGTGGCACACAATGAGAGACAGATGCCACACACAGGACTGGCACAGCGGCAGACTTGCCAATCTTTATCTCCCACTATTTTTTTTTTTTTTTACAGGGAGAATTTACCCCCCCCAAAAAATGGCCAAGTATTACACAGTGGTTTTCGGTGGCACACAATGAGAGACAGATGCCACACACAGGACTGGCACAGCGGCAGACTTGCCAATCTTTATCTCCCACTAATTATTTTTTTTCTTAAAAGGGAGAATTTAGAAAAAAAAAAGGCCAGTATTACACAGTGGTTTTCGGTGGCACACAATGAGAGACAGATGCCACACACAGGACTGGCACAGAGGCAGACTTGCCAATCTATCTCCCTGCAGTAATCTCAGGAAAGTATGGCAGGCAGCTATAAAAAGGACTGCTGCACACAAAAGTGGGGACAAACACACAAGATAGCTGTGCAGAAAGGAAGGAACAACAGGATTTGTGCTTTGAAAAAAGCAGTTGGTTTGCACAGCGCACGGTGTACACACACAGCAACGCAGCTATCAGGGAGTGGAGCGCCCCCACTGCCGCAGGGCCGAGGGGTACCCGGTACCGGGTCTCTGAGTCTCTGCTCCGGGGTTGTCACGGTGGCTAGGCCCGATCCGTGACCCTGCCGAGGGGCGCACAGTGAAAGATGTGACAGATGATGGTAGTGGTGGTGAGGCTGTGGTGGTGCAGTGCAGTAAATAACGAGGACACCAGGTTGCAGTCTCTTTACCTCTTTACTGAAGATTTCTGGGTCCTCAGTCCGGAATCCGGATAACCAGGCTGCGCAAGTCCGGCCGGCCCAATGGCACCTCCAGAGTTCTCTTAGCAGGTGGAAATCTGTGCCTTCCTGCTAGCGCTAGGTGTTGTGGTCCTTCCCTGCTGTGCTTACAGAAAGTCCCCACAACTGTTGTGTCTGTTTCTTAAGTTCCCTCACAACTCGATTAGATGATGTTCTGCTAATCCTTCGTCCCTCCCTGGTGTTCTGGTTGGGACGGCACCCATTTGACGGGTAGGCTCGGAGCTCTTCCGGGACCCTAGAGTCGCCCCTCTCCACAAGTTGCCCCCCAAGACTGCATAGGTGATTTAAGTGAGACAGCCCGCCTTAAACTGACTGTCCTGCCGCTGTTTGGAGTATTGTTTGAAGCTGAATGTTATGATACTCCCTCGGCGTTCCGGCCACCGGTAGTGCGCCTCAGTAAGATGTTGCTTCGGTCTTACAGCACAACTCCTACTGGTATTTCTCCTTTTGCTTGATCTCGTTTCTCACTCAGCACAATCTATCTCGTTTCTAATCCTTCCTTGGGCACCGCCGCTATCCTGAGCAGGCACGGTCCCGTTACGTTCGTTCAAGTTGCCAAGCCTCTGTCAGGATCCCACCCCTGACAGAGACCCTACTGTATCTTCCCCCGCAACACCCTCTGCCACAAGGTGTTGCCTGGTTCCAACCCAGTCAGCTTTCTGATCTAACTTCCTGCCTGACCCCCAGTTTACCCACTATGGTGGGGAGTGGCCTAGTGAATAGAACCCTTAGCTCCCCCCGGAGGCCCGGCTGTGAAATGTATTGGTGTCTGTGATACCTGATCAGATGAACTCCTTCAGTGCCATCAGACGCACCATAGCTCCCCATAGTGGCGGAGCCACAGTACTGCAACGACCAGGACTCTGGGGCGCTGCACTCCCCCCTGGTTAATCACAGTACTCCGGTACTGAGAAGAAAACAACAATACAAGTTAGCAAAAAGACATACAGTTTTGTTGAGTGCAATAACAATAAGTATACTTAAATAGAGCTTCCCTTTATGGGAGGTGAGGACACTTGAACGTTACAAACATGGTTAGATATCATAGCAACATGCTATAATTAACTTTTCTTACCCAACCGGGTATTCTACTAAGTGCAAAATTGTTGAACAATAATTTAACATTGCCTTTAAGGACATACACTCTG
This sequence comes from Ranitomeya variabilis, assembly GCF_051348905.1. Taxonomy (NCBI): domain Eukaryota; kingdom Metazoa; phylum Chordata; class Amphibia; order Anura; family Dendrobatidae; genus Ranitomeya; species Ranitomeya variabilis. The sequence goes on from NC_135237.1 coordinate 212,999,449, forward strand.
AATCCACTAAAGACCTTCTTATAATCATATTATAAGGCAATTTAACTTTTTCATTCTCCTTCTTTAACCCCTTAACGACCGCCGATACGCCTTTTAACGGCGGCCGCTAAGGGTACTTAATCCACAGCGCCGTTAATTAACGGCGCTGTGGAAAAAGTGAATAGCGCCCCCCAGAGTCGGATTTTCTCTGGGGTCTCGGTTGCCGAGGGTAGCCGAGACCCCAGAGAACATGATTCGGGAGGTTTTTACCGACCCCCGAGTTGCGATCGCCGGTAATTAACCGTTTACCGGCGGTCGCAACAAAAAAAAAAACAACGCGATTTGCCGTTTAATTTCTCTGTCCTCCGATGTGATCGCACATCGGAGGACAGAGAAATGTGGTCCCCGATGGCCCCCAATAGCCCCCCAATACTTACCTACCTCCCCCGGTGCTCCTCGTGTCTCCCCCTGGGCGCCGCCATCTTTTTTCCGGGAAAAAATGGCGGGCGCACGCGCAGTGCGCCCGCCGCCCGGCACCCGGAAGATCTTTGGGGTCTCGGCTGCCGGGGGTAGCCGAGACCCCAAAGAACATGATCGGGGTCGGTTTGCACCGACACCTGCTTTGCGATCGCCGGTAATTAACAGTTTACCGGCGACCGCAAAAAAAAAAAAAAAAGCGATCAGTTATTTCTCTGTCCTCTGATGTGATCGCACATCAGAGGACAAAGAAATAGGGGGATTCGGGGACCCTATCATACTCACCCGGGGTCCCTGGGTCCTCTTCTGTCTTCTCCTGCCAGCCGGCTTTTTCATCATGGCGGGCGCATGCGCAGTGCGCCCGCCATCTGCTGCCATCTGCCGGCCGGCAGGAGAAGACAAGTTGGGGCTAAAATTAGGGTTAGGGTTAGGGTTAGGGTTAGAGTTAGGGTTAGGGTTAGAGTTAGGGTTAGGGTTAGGGTTAGAGTTAGGGTTAGGGTTAGGGTTAGAGTTAGGGTTAGGGTTAGAGTTAGGGTTAGGGTTAGAGTTAGGGTTAGGGTTAGAGTTAGGGTTAGGGTTGGGGCTAAATTTAGGGTTAGGGTTAGGGCTAGGGTTAGGGTTAGGCTACTTTCACACTAGCGTTTTTTGGCTTCCGTCGCAATGCGTCGTTGGAGAAAAAATGCATCCTGCAAAAGTGCTTGCAGGATGCGTTTTTTCTCCATTGGCTTGCATTAGCGACGCATTGCGACGGATTGCCACATGTCGCATCCGTCGTGCGACGCATGCGTCGTGCTTCGGCAGACCGTCGACAAAAAAAAAACTACATGTAACTTTTTTGTGCGACGTGTCCGCCATTTCCGACCGCGCATGCGTGGAACTCCGCCCCCGCCTCCCCGCACCTCACAATGGGGCAGCGGATGCGTTGAAAAAACAGCATCCGCTGCACCCGTTGTGCGGCGCTTACAACGCTAGCGTCGGTACGTCGGCCCGACACACTGCGATGGGCCGAGTACGACGCTAGTGTGAAAGTAGCCTTAGGCTTCTTTCACACTTGCGTCGGTACGGGGCGGTCGCAATGCGTCGGCCCGATGTACCGACGCACGTTGTGAAAATTGTGCACAACGTGGGCAGCGGATGCAGTTTTTCAACGCATCCGCTGCCCAGTCTATGTCCTGGGGAGGAGGGGGCAGAGTTACGGCCACGCATCTGCGGAAATGGCGGACGCGACGTACAAAAAAAAGGTTACATTGAACTTTTTTTGTGACGACGGGGGCTAAAGTTATGGTTAGGGTTGGGGCTAAAGTTAGGGTTGGGGCTAAAGTTAGGGTTAGAGTTGGGATTAGGGTTAGGGTTTGGATTAGGGTTGGGATTAGTGTTACGTTTGGGATTAGGGTTGGGATTAGGGTTAGGGTTGGGATTAGGGTTAGGGGTGTGTTGGATTTAGGGTTTTGATTAGGGTTATGGTTAGGGTTGAGATTAGGGCTGTTTTGGGGTTAGGGTTGTGATTATCGTTAGGGTTGTGATTAGGATTATGGATCGGGTTGAGATTAGGGTTAGGGGTGTGTTGGGGTTAGGGTTGGAGTTAGAATTGGGGGGTTTCCACTGTTTAGGTACATCAGGGGGTCTCCAAACACGACAGCCAATTTTGCGCTAAAAAAGTCAAATGGTACTCCCTTCCTTCTGAGCTCTGCCGTGCGCCCAAACAGTGGTTTACCCCCACATATGGGGCATCAGCGTACTCGGGATAAATTGGACAACAACTTTTGGGGTCCAATTTCTCCTGTTACCCTTGTGAAAATAAAAACTTGGGGGCTAAAAATCTTTTTTGTTGGAAAAAAATATATTTTTTTATTTTCACTACTAGTGTTGAGCGATACCGTCCGATACTTGAAAGTATCGGTATCGGAAAGTATCGGCCGATACCGGCAAAGTATCGGATCCAATCCGATACCGATACCCGATACCAATACAAGTCAATGGGACTCAAGTATCGGACGGTATTCCTGATGGTTCCCAGGGTCTGAAGGAGAGGAAACTCTCCTTCAGGCCCTGGGATCCATATAAATGTGTAAAAGAAAGAATTAAAATAAAAAATATCGCTATACTCACCCTCCGACGCAGCCTGGACCTCAGCGAGGGAACCGGCAGCGTTGTTTGTTTAAAATTCGCGCTTTTACTTGGTTACGTGAAGTCCCGGCTTGTGATTGGTCAGGGCGGCCATGTTGCCGGGACGCGGACCAATCACAGCAAGCCGTGACGAAATTACGTCACAGCTTGCTGTGATTGGTCCGCTGTTGTGAATTTGCTTTTTGCTCCCTCTAGTGGTTACTAGTTTTTTGACTCTGGTTTTTCTGTCATTCCTTTTATCCGCACCTGGGTCGTTAGTTAGGGGTGTTGCTATATAAGCTCCCTGGACCTTCAGTTCAATGCCTGGCAACGTAGTTATCAGAGCTAGTCTGCTGTGCTCTTGTCTACTGATCCTGGTTCCAGTTATATCAGCTAAGTCTGCCTTTTGCTTTTTGCTATTTGTTTTGGTTTTGTATTTTTGTCCAGCTTGTTCCAAAACTATATCCTGACCTTTGCTGGAAGCTCTAGGGGGGCTGGTGTTCTCCCCCCGGACTGTTAGACGGTTCGGGGGTTCTTGAATTTCCAGTGTGGATTTTGATAGGGTTTTTGTTGACCATATAAGTTACCTTTCTTTATTCTGCTATCAGTAAGCGGGCCTCTCTGTGCTAAACCTGGTTCATTTCTGTGTTTGTCATTTCCTCTTACCTCACCGTCATTATTTGTGGGGGGCTTCTATCCAGCTTTGGGGTCCCCTTCTCTGGAGGCAAGAAAGGTCTTTGTTTTCCTCTACTAGGGGTAGCTAGATTCTCCGGCTGGCGCGTGTCATCTAGAATCAACGTAGGAATGATCCCCGGCTACTTCTAGTGTTGGCGTTAGGAGTAGATATATGGTCAACCCAGTTACCACTGCCCTATGAGCTGGATTTTTGTATTCTGCAGACTTCCACGTTCCTCTGAGACCCTCGCCATTGGGGTCATAACAGTTTGCCAGGCCCGTATTAAATGTTTAATGCATTGCAGAAGAGGGATTATAAGAAAGAAGATTCTGAGTTTTTTTTTTTTTTTTTTTTCTTCTTCCCCTTTACCTCAGAGTGGCTATGCTTGCTGCAGACATGAATGTCCAGACCTTGATTACAAGTGTGGACCAGCTGGCTACTCGTGTGCAGGGCATACAAGACTATGTTATCAGAAATCCTAGGTCAGAACCTAAAATACCGATTCCTGAACTGTTTTCCGGAGACAGGTTTAAGTTTAGGAATTTCGTGAATAATTGTAAATTGTTTTTGTCCCTGAGACCCTGTTCATCTGGAGATTCTGCTCAGCAAGTAAAAATTGTTATTTCGTTCTTACGGGGCGACCCTCAGGATTGGGCTTTTTCGCTGGCGCCAGGAGATCCGGCATTGGCTGATCTTGATGCGTTTTTTCTGGCGCTCGGTTTACTTTATGAGGAACCCAATCTTGAGATTCAGGCAGAAAAGGCCTTGCTGGCTATGTCTCAGGGGCAGGACGAGGCTGAAGTGTATTGCCAAAAATTTCGGAAATGGTCCGTGCTGACACATTGGAACGAGTGTGCACTGGCCGCTAATTTTAGAAATGGCCTTTCTGAAGCCATTAAGAATGTTATGGTGGGTTTTCCCATTCCCACAGGTCTGAATGATACTATGGCACTGGCTATTCAAATTGACCGGCGGTTGCGGGAGCGCAAAACCGCAAATTCCCTCATGGTGTTGTCTGAACAGACACCTAATTCGGTGCAATGTGATAGAAAAACCGCAAATTCCCTCATGGTGTTGTCTGAACAGACACCTGATTTAATGCAATGTGATAGAATCCTGACTAGAAATGAGCGGAAAATTCATAGACGCCGGAATGGCTTGTGCTACTACTGTGGTGATTCTACACATGTTATCTCAGCATGCTCTAAACGTATAGCTAAGGTTGTTAGTCCTGTCACCGTTGGTAATTTGCAACCTAAATTTATTCTGTCTGTAACTTTGATTTGCTCACTGTCATCTTATCCTGTCATGGCGTTTGTAGATTCAGGTGCTGCCCTGAGTCTCATGGATCTCTCATTTGCTAAGCGCTGTGGTTTTACTCTTGAACCATTAGAAAATCCTATTCCTCTTAGGGGTATTGATGCTACACCATTGGCAGCAAATAAACCGCAGTATTGGACACAGGTTACCATGTGCATGACTCCTGAACACCGCGAGGTGATACGTTTCCTGGTTTTACATAAAATGCATGATTTGGTTGTTTTAGGGCTGCCATGGTTACAGACCCATAATCCAGTCCTGGACTGGAAGGCTATGTCAGTCTCAAGTTGGGGCTGTCGTGGTATTCATGGGGATTCCCTGCCTGTGTCTATTGCTTCTTCTACGCCTTCGGAAGTTCCGGAGTATTTGTCTGATTATCAGGACGTCTTCAGTGAGTCTGAGTCCAGTGCACTGCCTCCTCATAGGGACTGTGACTGTGCTATAGATTTGATCCCAGGCAGTAAATTTCCTAAGGGAAGACTGTTTAATCTGTCGGTACCTGAACATACCGCTATGCGTTCATATATCAAGGAGTCTCTGGAAAAAGGACATATTCGTCCGTCTTCTTCCCCTCTTGGTGCGGGATTCTTTTTTGTGGCAAAAAAGGACGGATCTTTGAGACCTTGTATTGATTATCGGCTTTTAAATAAGATCACTGTCAAATTTCAGTATCCTTTACCGCTGTTGTCTGACTTGTTTGCCCGGATTAAGGGTGCCAAGTGGTTCACCAAGATAGACCTTCGTGGTGCGTACAACCTTGTGCGCATTAAGCAAGGTGATGAATGGAAAACCGCATTCAATACGCCCGAAGGTCATTTTGAGTACTTGGTGATGCCTTTTGGGCTCTCCAATGCGCCTTCAGTTTTTCAGTCCTTTATGCATGACATTTTCCGGAAGTATCTGGATAAATTTTTGATTGTTTATCTGGATGATATTTTGGTTTTTTCTGATAATTGGGATTCGCATGTGGAGCAGGTCAGGTTGGTCTTTAAAATTTTGCGTGAAAATTCTGTTTGTCAAGGGCTCAAAGTGTCTCTTTGGTGTACAGAAGGTTCCCTTTTTGGGGTTCATTTTTTCCCCTTCTGCTGTGGAGATGGACCCAGTCAAGGTCCGAGCTATTCTTGATTGGACTCAGCCCTCGTCAGTTAAGAGTCTTCAGAAGTTCTTGGGCTTCGCTAACTTCTACCGTCGTTTTATCGCTAATTTTTCTAGCATTGTGAAACCTTTGACGGATATGACCAAGAAGGGCTCCGATGTAGCTAACTGGGCTCCTGCTGCCGTGGAGGCTTTCCAGGAGTTGAAACGCCGGTTTACTTCGGCGCCTGTTTTGTGCCAGCCTGACGTCTCACTTCCCTTTCAGGTTGAGGTGGATGCTTCGGAGATTGGGGCAGGGGCCGTTTTGTCGCAGAGAGGCCCTGGTTGCTCTGTTATGAAACCTTGTGCCTTTTTCTCTAGGAAGTTTTCGCCTGCCGAGCGAAATTATGATGTGGGCAATCGGGAGTTGTTGGCCATGAAATGGGCATTTGAGGAGTGGCGTCATTGGCTCGAGGGTGCTAAGCATCGTGTGGTGGTCTTGACTGATCACAAAAATCTGATGTATCTCGAGTCTGCTAAACGCCTTAATCCGAGACAGGCCCGCTGGTCATTGTTTTTCTCCCGCTTTGATTTTGTTGTCTCGTATTTACCTGGTTCAAAGAATGTGAAGGCCGATGCTCTTTCTAGGAGCTTTGTGCCTGATGCTCCTGGAGTCGCTGATCCTGTTGGTATTCTTAAAGATGGAGTTATCTTGTCAGCTATTTCTCCGGATCTGCGACGTGTGTTGCAGAGATTTCAGGCTGATAGGCCTGAGTCTTGTCCACCTGACAGACTGTTTGTCCCGGATAAGTGGACCAGCAGAGTCATTTCCGAGGTTCATTCCTCGGTGTTGGCAGGTCACCCGGGAATTTTTGGCACCAGAGATCTGGTGGCCAGGTCCTTTTGGTGGCCTTCCTTGTCAAGGGATGTGCGGTCATTTGTGCAGTCCTGTGGGACTTGTGCTCGAGCTAAGCCTTGCTGTTCTCGTGCCAGCGGTTTGCTCTTGCCCTTGCCTGTCCCGAAGAGACCTTGGACACATATCTCCATGGATTTCATTTCTGATCTTCCGCTATCTCAGGGCATGTCCGTTATCTGGGTGATATGTGATCGCTTCTCCAAGATGGTCCATTTGGTTCCTTTGCCTAAGCTGCCTTCCTCTTCCGATCTGGTTCCTGTGTTTTTCCAGAACGTGGTTCGTTTGCACGGCATCCATGAGAATATTGTGTCAGACAGAGGATCCCAGTTCGTTTCCAGGTTCTGGCGATCCTTTTGTAGTAGGATGGGCATTGATTTGTCGTTTTCGTCTGCTTTCCATCCTCAGACTAATGGACAGACGGAGCGAACCAATCAGACTTTGGAGGCTTATTTGAGGTGTTTTGTCTCTGCTGATCAGGACGATTGGGTGACATTCTTGCCGTTGGCTGAGTTTGCCCTTAATAATCGGGCTAGTTCCGCCACCTTGGTTTCACCTTTTTTCTGCAACTCTGGTTTCCATCCTCGCTTTTCTTCGGGTCATGTGGAGCCTTCTGACTGTCCTGGGGTGGATTCTGTGGTGGATAGGTTGCAGCAGATCTGGAATCATGTGGTGGACAACTTGAAGTTGTCACAGGAGAAGGCTCAGCGCTTTGCCAACCGCCGCCGCGGTGTGGGTCCCCGACTACGCGTTGGGGATTTGGTATGGCTTTCTTCCCGCTTTGTTCCTATGAAGGTCTCCTCTCCCAAATTTAAACCTCGTTTTATTGGGCCTTACAAGATATTGGAAATCCTTAATCCTGTATCTTTTCGTCTGGATCTTCCTGTGTCGTTTGCTATTCACAATGTATTTCATAGGTCCTTGTTGCGGCGGTACATTGTGCCTGTAGTTCCTTCTGCTGAGCCTCCTGCTCCGGTGTTGGTTGAGGGCGAGTTGGAGTACGTGGTGGAGAAGATCTTGGATTCTCGCCTCTCCAGGCGGAGGCTTCAGTACCTGGTCAAGTGGAAGGGCTATGGTCAGGAGGATAATTCCTGGGTGGTCGCCTCTGATGTTCATGCGGCCGATTTAGTTCGTGCCTTTCATGCCGCTCATCCTGATCGCCCTGGTGGTCGTGGTGAGGGTTCGGTGACCCCTCACTAAGGGGGGGGTACTGTTGTGAATTTGCTTTTTGCTCCCTCTAGTGGTTACTAGTTTTTTGACTCTGGTTTTTCTGTCATTCCTTTTATCCGCACCTGGGTCGTTAGTTAGGGGTGTTGCTATATAAGCTCCCTGGACCTTCAGTTCAATGCCTGGCAACGTAGTTATCAGAGCTAGTCTGCTGTGCTCTTGTCTACTGATCCTGGTTCCAGTTATATCAGCTAAGTCTGCCTTTTGCTTTTTGCTATTTGTTTTGGTTTTGTATTTTTGTCCAGCTTGTTCCAAAACTATATCCTGACCTTTGCTGGAAGCTCTAGGGGGGCTGGTGTTCTCCCCCCGGACCGTTAGACGGTTCGGGGGTTCTTGAATTTCCAGTGTGGATTTTGATAGGGTTTTTGTTGACCATATAAGTTACCTTTCTTTATTCTGCTATCAGTAAGCGGGCCTCTCTGTGCTCTCTGTGCTAAACCTGGTTCATTTCTGTGTTTGTCATTTCCTCTTACCTCACCGTCATTATTTGTGGGGGGCTTCTATCCAGCTTTGGGGTCCCCTTCTCTGGAGGCAAGAAAGGTCTTTGTTTTCCTCTACTAGGGGTAGCTAGATTCTCCGGCTGGCGCGTGTTGGCGTTAGGAGTAGATATATGGTCAACCCAGTTACCACTGCCCTATGAGCTGGATTTTTGTATTCTGCAGACTTCCACGTTCCTCTGAGACCCTCGCCATTGGGGTCATAACAGTCCGCATCCCGGCAACATGGCCGCCATTAACCAATCACAAGCCGGGACGTCACGGGAGGCTGGACACGCGCTCATTTTAAAAAGCGCGCGTGTCCAGCCTCCAGTGACGTCCCAGCTTATGATTGGTCACGGCGCCATGTTGCCGGGACGCGGACCAATCACAGCAAGCCGTGACGAAATTACGTCACGGCTTGCTGTGATTGGTCCGCGTCCCGGCAACATGGCCGCCATTAACCAATCACAAGCCGTGACGTCACGGGAGGCTGGACATGCGCGCTTTTTAAAATGGGCGCGTGTCCAGCCTCCCGTGACGTCCCGGCTTGTGATTGGTTGCGCCGCGGTCAACCAATCACAAGCCGGGAGGCTGGACACGCGCGCATTTTAAAATTTTAAAATGCGCGCGTGTCCAGCCTCCCGGCTTGTGATTGGTTGATCGCGGCGCAACCAATCACAAGCCGGGACGTCACGGGAGGCTGGACACGCGCCCATTTTAAAATGCGCGCGTGTCCAGCCTCCCGTGACGTCACGGCTTGTGATTGGTTGCGTCTCCCATGTGACTGCGACGCAACCAATCACAAAGCCGGGACGTAATTTTAAAATCCTTAAGGACCTGAAATTACGTCACGGCTTGCTGTGATTGGTTGCGTCGCCCATGTGACTGCGACGCAACCAATCACAACGCCGGAACGTAATTTTAAAATCCTGAAGGACCTGAAATTACGTCACGGCTTGCTGTGATTGGTTGCGTCCCGGTCACATGGGCGGCACGCAACCAATCACAAGCCGGGACTCACGTAAAGGAAAGAAAAGCGCGAATTTTAAACAAAGAACGCTGCCGCTTCCCTCGGTAAGGTGCAGGCTGCGTCGGAGAGGTGAGTATAGCAATATTTTTTATTTTAATTCTCTCTTTTACACATTTTTACATTAATGTTGTTTCGATACCGATACCCGATATCACAAAAATATCGGATCTCGGTATCGGAATTCCGATACCCGCAAGTATCGGCCGATACCCGATACTTGCAGTATCGGAATGCTCAACACTATTCACTACTCTGCATTATAAATTTCTGTGAAGCACTTGAGCTTTCAAAGTTCTCACCACATATCTAGATAAGTTCCTTAGGGGGTCTAGTTTCCAAAATTTGGTCACTTGTGGGGGTTTCTACTGTTTAGGTACATTAGGGGTCTGCAAACGCAACATAACGCCCGCAGACAATTCTATCAAAGTCTGCATTCCAAAATGGCGCTCCTTCCCTTCCGAGCTCTGCCGTGCGCCCAAACAGTGGTTTACCCCCACATATGGGGTACCAGCATACTCAGGACAAATTGGACAACAACTTTTGGGGTCCCATTTCTCTTGTTACCCTTGTGAAAATAAAAATTTGGGGGCTAAAAAAATCTTTTTTGTGGGAAAAAAAATATTTTCTATTTTCACTACTCTGCATTATAAACTTCTGTGAAGCACTTGGGCATTCAAAGTTCTCACCACATATCTAGATAAGTTCCTTGGGGGGTCTAGTTTCCAAAATGGGGTCACTTGTTGGGGGTTTCTACTGTTTAGGTACATTAGGGGTCTGCAAACGCAACATAACGCCCGCAGACAATTCTATCAAAGTCTGCATTCCAAAATGGCGCTCCTTCCCTTCCGAGCTCTGCCGTGCGCCCAAACAGTGGTTTACCCCCACATATGGGGTACCAGCATACTCAGGACAAATTGGACAACAACTTTTGTGGTCCAATTTCTCTTGTTACCCTTGTGAAAATAAAAATTTGGGGGCTAAAAAAATCTTTTTTGTGGGAAAAAAAATATTTTTTATTTTCACTACTCTGCATTATAAACTTCTGTGAAGCACTTGGGCATTCAAAGTTCTCACCACATATCTAGATAAGTTCCTTGGGGGGTCTAGTTTCCAAAATGGGGTCATTTGTTGGGGGTTTCTACTGTTTAGGTACATTAGGGGTCTGCAAACGCAACATAACGCCCGCAGACAATTCTATCAAAGTCTGCATTCCAAAATGGCGCTCCTTCCCTTCCGAGCTCTACCGTGCACCCAAACAGTGGTTTACCCCCACATATGGGGTACCAGCATACTCAGGACAAATTGGACAACAACTTTTGGGGTCCAATTTCTCTTGTTACCCTTGTGAAAATAAAAATTTGGGGGCTAAAAAAATCTTTTTTGTGGGAAAAAAAATATTTTTTATTTTCACTACTCTGCATTATAAACTTCTGTGAAGTACTTGGGCATTCAAAGTTCTCACCACATATCTAGATAAGTTCCTTGGGGGGTCTATTTTCCAAAATGGGGTCACTTGTTGGGGGTTTCTACTGTTTAGGTACATTAGGGGTCTGCAAACGCAACATAACGCCCGCAGACAATTCTATCAAAGTCTGCATTCCAAAATGGCACTCCTTCCCTTCCGAGCTCTGCCGTGCGCCCAAACAGTGGTTTACCCCCACATATGGGGTACCAGCATACTCAGGACAAATTGGACAACAACTTTTGGGGTCCAATTTCTCTTGTTACCCTTGTGAAAATAAAAACTTGGGGGCTAAAAAATCTTTATTGTTAAAAAATATATATTTTTTATTTTCACGACTCTGCATTATAAACTTCTGTGATGCACTTGGGCATTCAAAGTTCTCACTACACATCTAGATAAGTTCCATGGGGGGTCTAGTTTCCAAAATGGGGTCACTTTTGGGGGGTTTCTACTGTTTAGGCACATCAGGGGCTCTCCAAACACGACATGGCGTCCGATCTCAATTCCAGTCAATTTTGCATTGAAAAGTCAAATGGCGCTCCTTTGCTTCCGAGCTCAGCCATGCGCCCAAACAGTGGTTTACCCCCACATATGGGGTGTCGGCGTACTCAAGACAAATTGTACAACAGCTTCTGGGGTCCATTTTCTCCTGTTACCCTTGGTAAAATAAAAATTTGGAGGCAAAAAGATCATTTTTGTAGAAAAAATGCGATTTTTTTATTTTCACGGCTCTACGTTATAAACTTCTGTGAAGCACCTGGGGGTTTAAAGTGCTCACCACACATCTAGATAAGTTCCTTAAGGGGTCCAGTTTCCAAAATGGTGTCATATGTTGGGGGTCTCTACTGTTTAGGCACATCAGCGGCTCTCCAAACGTGACATGGCGTCCGATCTCAATTCCAGCCAATTCTACATTGAAAAAGTAAAACGACACTCCTTCTCTTCCAAGCTCTGCGGTGCGCCCAAACAGTGGTTTACCCCCATATATGGGGTATCGACGTACTCAGGAGAAATTGCACAACAACTTTTGTGGTCTAATTTCTCCTGTTACCCTTGTGAAAATAAAAATTTGGGGGCAAAAAGATCATTTTTGTAGAAAAAATGAGATTTTTTATTTTCACGGCTCTACGTTATAAACTTCTGTGAAGCACTTGGGGGTTCAAAGTGTTCACCACACATCTAGATAAGTTCCTTTAGGGGTCTAGTTTCCAAAATGGTATCACTTGTGGGGTTTTCCACTGTTTAGGCACATCAGGGACTCTCCAAACGCGACATGGCATCCGATCTCAATTCCAGCCAATTCTGCATTGAAAAAGTCAAACGGTGCTCCTTCACTTCCAAGCTCTGCGGTGCGCCCAAACAGTGGTTTACCTCCACATATGGGGTATCGACGTACTCAGGAGAAATTGCACAACAACTTTTGTGGTCTAATTTCTCCTGTTACCCTTGTGAAAATAAGAATTTGTGGGCAAAAAAATCATTTTTGTGAAAACAAATGCGATTTTTTATTTTCACGGCTCTACGTTATAAACTTCTGTGAAGCACTTGGGGGTTCAAAGTGCTCACCACACATCTAGATAAGTTCCTTGGGGGGTCTAGTTTCCAAAATGGTGTCACTTGTGGGGGGTTTCCACTGTTTAGGCACATTAGGGGCTCTCCAAACGCGACATGGCGTCCGATCTCAATTCCAGCCAATTCTGCATTGAAACAGTCAAACGGTGCTCCTTCACTTCCAAGCTCTGCGGTGCGCCCAAACAGTGGTTTACCTCCACATATGGGGTATCGGCGTACTCAGGAAAAATTGCACAACAAAATTTGTGGTTAAATTTCTGTTTTTACACTTGTGAAAATTAAAAAAAATGGTTCTGAAGTAAAATGTTTGCAAAAAAAAGTTAAATGTTCATTTTTTGTTCCACATTGTTTTAGTTCCTGTGAAGTACGTAAAGGGTTAATAAACTTCTTGAATGTGGTTTTGAGCAGCTTGAGGGGTGCAGTTTTTAGAATGGTGTCACACTTGGTTATTTTCTATCATATAGACCCCTCAAAATCACTTCAAAGGTGATGTGGTCCCTAAAAAAAACATGGTGTTGTAAAAATGAGAAATTGCTGGTCAACTTTTAACCCTTATAACTCCCTAACAAAAAAAAAAATTGTTTCCAAAATTGTGCTGATGTAAAGTAGACATGTGAGAAATGTTATTTATTAACTATTTTTTGTGACATATCTCTCTGATTTAAGGGCATAAAAATACAAAGTTTGAAAATTGCAAAATTTTAAAAATTTTCGCCATATTTCCATTTTTTTCATAAATAATCGCAAGTAATATCGAAGAAATGTTACCACTAACTTGAAGTACAACATGTCACGAAAAAACAATCTCAGAATCAGCGGGATCCGATAAAGCGTTCCAGAGTTATAACCTCATAAAGTGACACTGGTCAGAATTGTAAAAATTGGCTCGGTCATTAAGTACCAAATTGGCTCTGTCACTAAGGGGTTAAATCTGCAGGCCCGCCTGTCCTAACGGCACCAGACCTACTGCCTCTCCTTTCTATGCAGGACCGCCCCATTCAGCCCGGGCCTACTGCCTTTTCAACTACTATACACAGTATAGAGCATAACATTACTTTCAGTTTAAGAGCACCGAGCCATTTTTACATGACTCCTCTGAGGACTCAGGGTTCACCTTCTATCCCCATTATCTATCAACATTATCAAAAACAGTTTCTATTGAACATTAAACCTTCTCATTATCTTTCTCACTAACATGCATGCTGGACACCACGTCTACCCCTACGGGCCCACTGCATCCTTCTTCTAGCTTTCACTTTCTTTCTGGGAACATCATCAGCATTTCTTTACAATTAACTAGTTGGGTACGTATAACTTTCTCACATTAACATTATCATCACGTTCTCTTTATCAAAACATCATTGCTATCTCTCAGTCTTAAAGCAATGCCATTCTTTTAAGTGCAACAAGTGAACATCCCCTTTAAGAGGGGACCAAGTCTCTATGAGGTAGCATATCTTCTCAAGCTACCAGTCCATACTCAGCAAAGGTTCCAGTGTGGTATCTTCACAAAGAGTCCTTCTTTAAGTAAAACCAGTAGGGAGCACCTTTAATAAGGTGCAAACTATGTACAAAAAGTTTGTATCATGCACTGTTCATGATTGCGGCAGTTCTGAAAACTTGTGCAAAACTAGAAAGACAAACAAAACAATAGGGATCCCGGGTCAACAAAAAGGATCCCCTTAAGAGTTAACCCTGGACGGGTTTTAGCAGCAACATAAGAGAACAGTAACTATTTACATATTCAGAATACGGAGACATTTACTCAAACCACCCAGGAGGCAGCACCGGCGGAGGTAACCCCTTTGGGTATTGCGAGCCGCCTGGTACTGCATAAGGGGGTCTGTCGTCCCATCTGGGGGTCTGTGTACCCACAGTCTTCAGCTCCGCAGCAGCACGGGCACCACCCTCCGAGAGAGGTGCCTCCTTGGCCACGAGGGTGGTGGAGGTGACAATGCTGCATGTCGTGGTCTTGACCATAGTGCACATGGGGGTGTCTTCGGTGGTCCTGGCCACGACCACGGGCTGACCGCAGGGGGACACCTTTGCTACAGGGGTCAGCTTTACTGGCACCCTAATCGGAGGCATCGCAGGGGTTGGCTCCTTATGGACATTCAGGGCAAACCACCCTTTTTCCCCAAAGTGCCTGGTGTATGAGACTTCATCCCCCGGATAGAGATCCCGGCCTGGGTGGCCCTCCCTGAGGTGCGACTCAACATCCCTCCGGTTCACAAACACCTCCGCATACAGACCCTGTTCTTTGATAAAGCCCCAGCCCCCACGGAGCTTAAAGGTGGTGATGATGCCCTGCCTGCGCAGGGCCTGGTGAGCAGTGGGGTCCTTGCGGGCCCGGTCCTTGACCGCCAAGTCTTTCCGATGGTAGGCCTCCAGCCCGGCCTGGTACTTTTTTTCCTGTTCCTTCCACTGCTGCTCTAGCTGGGCCTGATATTCTCCCCAGCTTAGGGCCTGCACCATCTCTCCCTCCTGGGTCTCCACCCTGGGGAACCCCATAAGATTGGATCCGGGGTTCACCCAGCGGCACACTGTGCGCTCCGCGTGGACCTCACACAGCAGGGGAGTAGGGGTGATTGGGGCTCGCATACGGTGTTCCATGCCCGTGGCTTCCTCCCATGGTAGCAGGCGCTGGAGTCTATGGGTTCCCGGGAGAGGTGGTGCTGCTACGGGACCCACCAGCAAACCCTCGGCCAGCGGGACGGGGTCGGCGGACTCACCAGCCGATGCAGGTTCCTCCTCCGCGGCGGGTTCCTCCGGCGGGGTCAGCGAGGATCTCAGCGGTTGCTCCAGTAACGGTGCAGGATCCGGTGCCTGAGGACATTCTTCCGGCGCTGCCTGGTGCGGAGCCTGGGCCTTCACATTCAGTTGGAGGAGTTGGTCGATCAGGTTCTCCATCTCGACCCGCAGAAGTTCAGTGCTGTCCACGGAGAACGGGCTGCTGTGCTCATCCGGGTAGTTGGGGGAGACTTCCACTTCAACCCCACTGTCGGGTTCGGAGCTGCAGGCCATAGTGTCCTCCACGTGGGTCACTTCCTGGTCTTTTTCCCGCTCTCTCCTTCGTGGGCGGTGTCGTTTTCTCGGTCTCCGCCCTCCATTGAGGATTAGGAGGCGGATCTCTGCTGCTGACGGACACGTCCTCACGGTGCAGAAATATTTAGACTGGGCGGCCATTCTTCTTCGCGCTCTTCAGCTTGCCTACGCCCACTCCACGCCCCTCTTCTTCTCCTGCGCTCTCCTCAGTGCTGTAATGGCGGCGGATTTTGGCGGTAAATGGCGCAACACACAGTCTTTGCAATAAAGTACAGTCCAAGCACAACAAATCACAGTCCCAAGGCACACATGACCTGATTCTTCAGGCTTAAGTAGATCCTGTTCGTGACGCCAAGTTGGAGTGCCCCCACTGCCGCAGGGCCGAGGGGTACCCGGTACCGGGCCTCTGAGTCTCTGCTCCGGGGTTGTCACGGTGGCTAGGCCCGATCCGTGACCCTGCCGAGGGGCGCACAGTGAAAGATGTGACGGATGATGGTAGTGGTGGTGAGGCTGTGGTGGTGCAGTGCAGTAAATAACGAGGACACCAGGTTGCAGTCTCTTTACCTCTTTACTGAAGATTTCTGGGTCCTCAGTCCGGAATCCGGATAACCAGGCTGCGCAAGTCCAGCCGGCCCAATGGCACCTCCAGAGTTCTCTTAGCAGGTGGAAATCTGTGCCTTCCTGCTAGCGCTAGGTGTTGTGGTCCTTCCCTGCTGTGCTTACAGAAAGTCCCCACAACTGTTGTGTGTTTCTTAAGTTCCCTCACAACTCGATTAGATGATGTTCTGCTAATCCTCCGTCCCTCCCTGGTGTTCTGGTTGGGACGGCACCCGTTTGACGGGTAGGCTCGGAACTCTTCCAGGACCCTAGAGTCGCCCCTCTCCACAAGTTGCCCCCCAAGACTGCATAGGTGATTTAAGTGAGACAGCCCGCCTTAAACTGACTGTCCTGCCACTGTTTGGAGTATTGCTTGAAGCTGAATGTTATGATACTCCCTCGGCGTTCCGGCCACCGGTAGTGCGCCTCAGTAGGATGTTGCTTCGGTCTTACAGCACGACTCCTACTGGTATTTCTCCTTTTGCTTGATCTTGTTTCTCACTCAGCACAATCTATCTCGCTTCTAATCCTTCCTTGGGCACCGCCGCTATCCTGAGCAGGCACGGTCCCGTTACGTTCGTTCAAGTTGCCAAGCCTCTGTCAGGATCCCACCCCTGACAGAGACCCTACTGTATCTTCCCCCGCAACACCCTCTGCTACAAGGTGTTGCCTGGTTCCAACCCAGTCAGCTTTCTGATCTAACTTCCTGCCTGACCCCCAGTTTACCCACTATGGTGGGGAGTGGCCTAGTGAATAGAACCCTTAGCTCCCCCCGGAGGCCCGGCTGTGAAATGTATTGGTGTCTGTGATACCTGATCAGATGAACTCCTTCAGTGCCATCAGACGCACCATAGCTCCCCATAGTGGCGGAGCCACAGTACTGCAATGACCAGGACTCTGGGGCGCTGCAGGAGCCTTCTAGGGCAGCCCAATGAGCTACAGCGCTGAGGAAAAAAAAATGTAGCTTCCACTGTCCCTGCAAACAAAAGGTGGTGTTGGACAGTGGAAATTGCTACAGCACAAGCGGTTTGTGGCTTTATGTACCCTGCCTATCACTATCCCTGCTTCTGAAGAAGCGGCAGCAACCTCTCCCTATGCTCAGATCAGCAGCAGTAAGATGGCGGTCGGCGGGAACGCCCCTTTATAGCCCCTGTGACGTGGCAGAAAGCAAGCCAATCACTGCAATGCCCTTCTCTAAGATGGTGGGGACTGAGATCTATGTCATCACGCTGCCCACACTCTGCGTCCACCTTCATTGGCTGAGAAATGGCGCTTTTAGCGTCATTGAAATGCGACTTTGGCGCGAAAGTCGCGTACCGCATGGCAGACCCCACACAGGGATCGGGTAGGTTTCATGAGACGCCGACTTTGCCAAAAGCCAGCGACTTATGAAAATGAACGATCCGTTTTGCTCAACCCTACATACTACCTCTTCATCTCGCCTCCTCTCTGTTGGTGTCCTTCAAGGCTCTGTCCTAGGACCCCTTCTCTTCTCAATCTATACCCTTGGCCTGAGACAACGCATAAAGTCCTATGGCTTCCAGTACCATCTATATGCTGATGATACTCAGATCTACCTCTCTGGCCCAGATGTCACCTCTCTGCTCTCCAGAGTCCCAGAGTGTCTATCAGCTACAGTATATCCTCCTTCTTCTCCTCCCTACCTGATCTATCTATCACAATAAATGAATTCACACTTTCCCCTGTCCCGGTAATCCGCTGCCTCGGAGTAACCCTTGACTCTGCCCTGTCCTTCAAACCGCACATCCAAGCTCTCGTCACCTCATGTAGCCTCCAGCTCAAAAATATTTCCAGAATCCGTCCTTTCCTCAACCTTCACTCTACCAAAATGCTTGTGCATGCCCTAATCATCTCCCACCTCGACTATTGCAACATCCTCCTCTGTGGCCTACCTTCTAACACTCTCACACCTCTCCAGTCCATCCTTAACTTTGCTTCCCGGACTAATTAATCTCTCTCCTCGCTACACTCCCGCTTCCCCCTTTGCAAATCCCTTCACTGGTTCCCAATTTCCCAGCGTATCCAGTTTAAACTACTAACACTGATCTACAAAGCCATCCTTTCTCCTCAGTACATTTCCGAACTGATCTCTCAATATCCTCCCTCATGTAATCTCCGGTCCTCCCAAGACCTTCTTCTCTCCTCCACGCTTATTCGCCCCTCACCCAATCGCCTCCAAGACTTTTCCAGAATATCCCCCATCATCTGGAATTCTGTGCCCCAACACATCCGATTATCCACCACATTTGGATCTTTCAAACGGAACCTGAAAACCCATCTTCTCAAAGAATCTTACAACCTGTAATGACCACATGGCCACCTTAACACCATTGGCGCTACTGCAACCCCCAACTTACTGTCTCCTTCTCCATAATCCTTTAGAATGTAAGCCCGCAAGGGCAGGGTCCTCTTCCCTCTGTATCAGTCTGTCATTGTTAGTTTTGTTTGCTGTAAGTGATAATTATATTTTGATGTAACCCCATCTAATGTACAGCACCATGGAATTAATGGTGCTATATAAATAAATAATAAGAATAATAATAATAACTACCACTATAATTTTACTGGGATCCATGCTCAGACCTTCTGCGGAGATGATTTATCCCAGAAATTTAATCCTAGTTTGTTCAAATTCACATTTTTCAAGTTTGATATAGAGCTGATTCTCCGGTAGACGTTTCAGGACTAACTGGACATGCCTCTGCAATGCCCCTCCAAGAAATCTGAAAATATAAGAAAGTTATCGAGATAAACAACACAAATTGATCCAAGAAATTTAAAAAAACATAATTAATGAAAGCATCCGTGAAACGCGCATCGGGGCATTTGTGGTACCGAGGACGGGCACTTCATTCTGACATGGGTATGTCTTAGATCTTGTATATAATATTTTGCTCTGCACTTTTGGCACTATTGGCGCTTTATGACGTGTTATACCTAGTACTAGCAAAATATTATCTTTTCCACGAGAGATCCTTGTTACTTAGTCTTTGTACTAACCCATAACCCATTACTTTTCCACTTTACCATGTGTGGTTTACTTGAGTACACTCTTTCCCTCTTACTTTATGTGTGTTATTTAACATTTTTATGAATTTTTGTGTTATATATGTTTAAATAAAATTTATATATTTTTATATTATACCTCTTTAGTGGTGTGTATGGATACTTGTTAGACAATTTTTTGGCTATACATTTTCTGTACATCACCTCTCCTTCTCTACTGCAGAGAGAGGTTTATTGATTGCATCAATTTGCATAGGTTGGGGCATTCTTTTCATTTCATGTTGGTGTTTTAAGGCTGATTGAGCAAAGTAGTTAGGTGTGTTTCCAAATACTCGCAGTCTTTCCTTTCTTTGTACAGTGAGTCTCTGATCAATTTGGATGCATAGCTGAATAAAGTCCTCTATATTATCAGGGGTCTCAACCCTTGTAAGTTCATCCTTAATTAGAAAAGAAAAAAGCAACAAAGATCAGCTCACCTCCTCTCAGTCCCACCGCGCAGATCATGCAGTGCTGGAAGTAGTATGAAGGTGAAGCAGAAGTCCAGCGTGGGTGATATCCATAAAAAATAGCTTTTATTCCATTATTATTAAAAACACATAAGTCCAAAATTATTCTTTACATCCAGAGACACAAAAACGGGTGATTCATACCAGTGACGGTCACAGGCTTAAAGTGCATTTAAAATCATACGCGTTTCAATGGTCGTGCCGCCTTAATCATTGTGATAGAAATAAAATGAAAGAGGGTTGCTATAAAGGACTAGGCCCATTAGGTTATGCCCTCTAATCTTGCAGACAGAAACAAGGCAACACCTACAGGTAATTAATTAGTTAAGCCTGAAATTAGCATGTATAGATACTATGCTAAAGGCAGGAGAAAGAAGAGAAAAATTTTTTTTTTAACAAGAATTATAACTTATCATCATTCATAATAATTCATAAGATCCTGCCGGATATTCATGCCTAGGGGGCTCTGGACTTAAGTATCTCTATGTTATTTTTCTTTTTATATCTCCCCCTCGAAACGGAGCTTTAAAGGGAACCTGTCACCACGTTTTTGGAAGATGGGATAAAAATAGCGTTAAATAGGGGCAGAGGTGGGCGTTACATTAGTGTGTGTGTTATGCGTTTATTACCCACCTAAGTTGCCGAAATAACTTTGCAAAGTCTCCGTTTTCGCCTGTCAATCAGGCTGGTCAGGTCACATGGGCGTGGTGTCTTCACCCAGATTTGGCGTAGTTTTCCGTTGGTGGCGTAGTGGTGTGCGCATGCCCAAAGTCCGGAATCCTCTTCCAGGGGATTTAAAATAGCGCGGTGTTCGTTATTGCATTGGTGATCGGTGGGCGCGGCCATCTTCCTTTGGCCGCGCGTGCGCAGAAGCGGCGCTCTGCTGGCCGCGGCTTCAGGAAAATGGCCGCGGGATGCCGCGCGTGCGCAGATGGATATCGCGGCGGCCATTTTCCTGAAGCCGCGGCCAGCAGAGCGCCGCTTCTGCGCACGCGCGGCCAAAGGAAGATGGCCGCGCCCACCGATCACCAATGCAATAACGAACACCGCGCTATTTTAAATCCCCTGGAAGAGGATTCCGGACTTTGGGCATGCGCACACCACTACGCCACCAACGGAAAACTACGCCAAATCTGGGGGAAGACAACGCCCATGCGACCTGACCAGCCTGATTGACAGGCGAAAACGGAGACTTTGCAAAGTTATTTCGGCAACTTAGGTGGGTAATAAACGCATAACACACACACTAATGTAACGCCCACCTCTGCCCCTATTTAACGCTATTTTTATCCCATCTTCCAAAAACGTGGTGACAGGTTCCCTTTAACTCTTTCAATATCGCAGACCTAAAAGGAGCTGACATCCCCATTATGTTTATGGATGAAATGTTTGGATGCAGCAGAGCTCTTATGAGTAGTGTTGAGCGATACTTTCCGATATCGGAAAGTATCGGTATCGGAAAGTATCGGCCGATACCGTCAAAATATCGGATCTAATCCGATACCGATACCCGATCCCAATGCAAGTCAATGGGACGAAAATATCGGAATTAAAATAAACCCTTTCTTTCCTTGTAGGTTCATTCTACATGAAGGAAAACAACTAAGAATAATGTAGGATGTATTGGGGGACGTGGCGGAGACATTAAAGGCACAGAGGTTTAGCCCAATGTAATAGAATAGCAGGTTTTGGGTTTTTTTATGACGTTCGGCGGTAGAAAGATTTTGACTATGTTAATTTTTTTTTATTTTGTCAGATATTGATGTTTCACTACTTCCACGCCCTTCACCTTCTTTTTTACTTCTCCCACACTTTCTTCTTCATTATCCTCATCATCAGCTTCTTTGACATCAACTTCTTCACCTTATTCATCTTCTTCTTCATCTTCTACCTATTATTTTTTTTCTTACATTGTTCATATTCTTTTTATTTTACTATTATCTTCATCATATTCTACTTCTTCATCATATTCTTATTTGTGACAGGCATTCCCGTAGTTGTTATCTATAAAAGTTTGAAGATTACACCTTCCGTTCTGCCTGTCACAAAAGAGTTACATTTGTCCGCGTTCAGTTTGGCCTGCAGCATCAGGCTTTATCCAGGGGCACCACGAGGAGAAACGGACTCACCCCCATACACTGCTTAGTCTTCTTCTGCTTATAATTTAGATAATATTTTTTGCTCTGATATATAGTGTTATGCTTAATGTTCTTCTGCTCTTTGTTCTGCAGCCTCTTGTTCTTCTGCTTCTCGGTCTTCCAGGTCGTCGTCGTCTCCAGGGTCGCCGTCTCCGGGGTCGTCGTCATCGGGGTGGTCTTCAGGGTCGTCGTCTCCGGGGTCGTCGTCATCGGGGTGGTCTTCGGGGTCATCGTCTCCAGGGTCGTCGTCATCACGGTGGTTGTCGTCTCTGGTGTCGTCGTCATCTTAGGGGTGGTCTTCCGGGTCATCGTGTTTAGTCTCTTGAACTTGGAAATGTAGCAGAAGGTACAAGAAGGCTGAGAAAATGCCGAGAACCAGCTGATGGAACTGGAACTCGGATGGCTACCCGAAGGTCCAAGAGCCAATGGAACTACCGAGGACCAGCTGACGTTACTGGAACCCGGTTACTAAGCAGGAGGTACCCGTGCCTGAAAGCACTACCAAGGACCACCTGACATTGGTGGAACTCGGATACCCAGAGGGAGGCACCTAAGCCAAAGGCTCTGCCCGGAACCAGCTGACGGTACTGGAACCAGGATGGGGAGCAGAAGGTACAAGAGCAAGTGTCTGCGTGGCTTTTGCAGGACACGATGCCGGCTGCACAGCAGGGGAACAGCTGGCGGTGCTGAACCCCACTGACACATTGGCTGGTGTTTTTCTCTGTGCAGCTAGCAGTACCGGGCCCCAACTGGCGGTGTTAGAGCCCGGGGTCAGCAGGAGGAGGAGATGGAGCAGAGTGTAGGCCGAAGCCTGCACTGGCGGCAGCTTTGGGTCTGTTGTGCCTGCGTGGCTGTTGCAGGACACGTTGCCGGCTGCACAGCAGGGGAACAGCTGGCGGTGCTGAACCCCACTGACACATTGGCTGGTGTTTGGCTCTGTGCAGCTAGCAGTACCGGGCCCCAACTGGCGGTGTTGGAGCCCGGGCTCTGCAGGGGGAGCAGAGTGTAGGCCGAAGCCTACTTGAACCAATTTCAAAGGTAACCTTTAACCCCCCCCTCAGGGGTTACAAAGTAGAAGAGCCACAGCTTATGCAGCAGTAGTGCTGCACAAGTCAAAGGTTGCTCTTTTAATTTTGCTCCTTGCACACGCTGAATGAAACACGTATAACATTTAGCCCTTTATACAGTCAAACTGTGTTGGAGGCGCGAGTTCCCTTTGTAATGAGATGCAGCACAGATGTCAAGAATCCCACCTTGGTGCTGGGTGCAGCCTCCTGAGCGTTGTTATTTGCTGTACAGGAGTCTGCGCTGTCGTGTTATCCCCTGGCCTAGCGCTGTTAGCGCTGCCCATCTTCTGACCTCATTTAATGTCGGCCGCTGCGGTTCGCGATGACCATGAATCCCAGCCCCGCGGTGTCTTAACATTGTTAAAACACTGTGGGGCTGGGATTCATGGCCTGGCGCAGCACATATGTTCGCCTCTCGCACTCGGGTCCTTACACCCGCTGCAGACTGTGCGGCGTCAGCTGATCCCTTATCGCATACCACGGCCATGAAGCCGCACAGTCTGAAGAAGGCGGAAGGAGATGAGGGACAGGCGAACTGATGCACTGCTCATGCCCATCAATCACACCCTCGCAGTCCCAAGAAATAAGACACCGAGGGGCGTTGTGTGGGTCAGGGCGGCCGCAGAGGCGCAGGCAGCCAAACAATGATGCCAGAAGACGGGCAGCGCTACCAAGGGGGTTGCAGCGTGTCATTACAAAGGAAAGTCACACCCCCGGGACGGTTAAATGGTCACACAGAGGACACATTTCAGACGTGTTTTCAGTTCCACATGTGCGAGGAGAATACGTTTATGAGCCACCTTGCACACATGCAGCATTACCGCTGTACAAGGTGGCCTTAAAAACGTACAAACGCCTGGGGGAGGGGGGACAGGTTCCCTTCAATTTCAGTTCTTGTGTCTGCGTGGCTTTTGCAGGACACGATGCCGGCTGCACAGCAGGGGAACAGCTGGCGGTGCTGAACCCCACTGACACATTGGCTGGTGTTTTTCTCTGTGCAGCTAGCAGTACCGGGCCCCAACTGGCGGTGTTAGAGCCCGGGGTCAGCAGGAGGAGGAGATGGAGCAGAGTGTAGGCCGAAGCCTGCACTGGCGGCAGCTTTGGGTCTGTTGTGCCTGCGTGGCTGTTGCAGGACACGTTGCCGGCTGCACAGCAGGGGAACAGCTGGCGGTGCTGAACCCCACTGACACATTGGCTGGTGTTTGGCTCTGTGCAGCTAGCAGTACCGGGCCCCAACTGGCGGTGTTGGAGCCCGGGCTCTGCAGGGGGAGCAGAGTGTAGGCCGAAGCCTACTTGAACCAATTTCAAAGGTAACCTTTAACCCCCCCCTCAGGGGTTACAAAGTAGAAGAGCCACAGCTTATGCAGCAGTAGTGCTGCACAAGTCAAAGGTTGCTCTTTTAATTTTGCTCCTTGCACACGCTGAATGAAACACGTATAACATTTAGCCCTTTATACAGTCAAACTGTGTTGGAGGCGCGAGTTCCCTTTGTAATGAGACGCAGCACAGATGTCAAGAATCCCACCTTGGTGCTGGGTGCAGCCTCCTGAGCGTTGTTATTTGCTGTACAGGAGTCTGCGCTGTCGTGTTATCCCCTGGCCTAGCGCTGTTAGCGCTGCCCATCTTCTGACCTCATTTAATGTCGGCCGCTGCGGTTCGCGATGACCATGAATCCCAGCCCCGCGGTGTCTTAACATTGTTAAAACACTGCGGGGCTGGGATTCATGGCCTGGCGCAGCACATATGTTCGCCTCTCGTACTCGGGTCCTTACACCCGCTGCAGACTGTGCGGCAGCAGCTGATCCCTTATCGCATGCCACGGCCATGAAGCCGCACAGTCTGAAGAAGGCGGAAGGAGATGAGGGACAGGCGAACTGATGCACTGCTCATGCCCATCAATCACACCCTCGCAGTCCCAAGAAATAAGACACCGAGGGGCGTTGTGTGGGTCAGGGCGGCCGCAAAGGCGCAGGCAGCCAAACAATGATGCCAGAAGACGGGCAGCGCTACCAAGGGGGTTGCAGCGTGTCATTACAAAGGAAAGTCACACCCCCGGGATGGTTAAATGGTCACACAGAGGACACATTTCAGACGTGTTTTCAGTTCCACATGTGCGAGGAGAATACGTTTATGAGCCACCTTGCACACATGCAGCATTACCGCTGTACAAGGTGGCCTTAAAAACGTACAAACGCCTGGGGGAGGGGGGACAGGTTCCCTTCAATTTCAGTTCTTGTGTCTGCGTGGCTTTTGCAGGACACGATGCCGGCTGCACAGCAGGGGAACAGCTGGCGGTGCTGAACCCCACTGACACATTGGCTGGTGTTTTTCTCTGTGCAGCTAGCAGTACCGGGCCCCAACTGGCGGTGTTAGAGCCCGGGGTCAGCAGGAGGAGGAGATGGAGCAGAGTGTAGGCCGAAGCCTGCACTGGCGGCAGCTTTGGGTCTGTTGTGCCTGCGTGGCTGTTGCAGGACACGTTGCCGGCTGCACAGCAGGGGAACAGCTGGCGGTGCTGAACCCCACTGACACATTGGCTGGTGTTTGGCTCTGTGCAGCTAGCAGTACCGGGCCCCAACTGGCGGTGTTGGAGCCCGGGCTCTGCAGGGGGAGCAGAGTGTAGGCCGAAGCCTACTTGAACCAATTTCAAAGGTAACCTTTAACCCCCCCCTCAGGGGTTACAAAGTAGAAGAGCCACAGCTTATGCAGTAGTAGTGCTGCACAAGTCAAAGGTTGCTCTTTTAATTTTGCTCCTTGCACACGCTGAATGAAACACGTATAACATTTAGCCCTTTATACAGTCAAACTGTGTTGGAGGCGCGAGTTCCCTTTGTAATGAGACGCAGCACAGATGTCAAGAATCCCACCTTGGTGCTGGGTGCAGCCTCCTGAGCGTTGTTATTTGCTGTACAGGAGTCTGCGCTGTCGTGTTATCCCCTGGCCTAGCGCTGTTAGCGCTGCCCATCTTCTGACCTCATTTAATGTCGGCCGCTGCGGTTCGCGATGACCATGAATCCCAGCCCCGCGGTGTCTTAACATTGTTAAAACACTGCGGGGCTGGGATTCATGGCCTGGCGCAGCACATATGTTCGCCTCTCGCACTCGGGTCCTTACACCCGCTGCAGACTGTGCGACGTCAGCTGATCCCTTATTGCATGCCACGGCCATGAAGCCGCACAGTCTGAAGAAGGCGGAAGGAGATGAGGGACAGGCGAACTGATGCACTGCTCATGCCCACCAATCACACCCTCGCAGTCCCAAGAAATAAGACACCGAGGGGCGTTGTGTGGGTCAGGGCGGCCGCAGAGGCGCAGGCAGCCAAACAATGATGCCAGAAGACGGGCAGCGCTACCAAGGGGGTTGCAGCGTGTCATTACAAAGGAAAGTCACACCCCCGGGACGGTTAAATGGTCACACAGAGGACACATTTCAGACGTGTTTTCAGTTCCACATGTGCGAGGAGAATACGTTTATGAGCCACCTTGCACACATGCAGCATTACCGCTGTACAAGGTGGCCTTAAAAACGTACAAACGCCTGGGGGAGGGGGGACAGGTTCCCTTCAATTTCAGTTCTTGTGTCTGCGTGGCTTTTGCAGGACACGATGCCGGCTGCACAGCAGGGGAACAGCTGGCGGTGCTGAACCCCACTGACACATTGGCTGGTGTTTTTCTCTGTGCAGCTAGCAGTACCGGGCCCCAACTGGCGGTGTTAGAGCCCGGGGTCAGCAGGAGGAGGAGATGGAGCAGAGTGTAGGCCGAAGCCTGCACTGGCGGCAGCTTTGGGTCTGTTGTGCCTGCGTGGCTGTTGCAGGACACGTTGCCGGCTGCACAGCAGGGGAACAGCTGGCGGTGCTGAACCCCACTGACACATTGGCTGGTGTTTGGCTCTGTGCAGCTAGCAGTACCGGGCCCCAACTGGCGGTGTTGGAGCCCGGGCTCTGCAGGGGGAGCAGAGTGTAGGCCGAAGCCTACTTGAACCAATTTCAAAGGTAACCTTTAACCCCCCCTCAGGGGTTACAAAGTAGAAGAGCCACAGCTTATGCAGCAGTAGTGCTGCACAAGTCAAAGGTTGCTCTTTTAATTTTGCTCCTTGCACACGCTGAATGAAACACGTATAACATTTAGCCCTTTATACAGTCAAACTGTGTTGGAGGCGCGAGTTCCCTTTGTAATGAGACGCAGCACAGATGTCAAGAATCCCACCTTGGTGCTGGGTGCAGCCTCCTGAGCGTTGTTATTTGCTGTACAGGAGTCTGCGCTGTCGTGTTATCCCCTGGCCTAGCGCTGTTAGCGCTGCCCATCTTCTGACCTCATTTAATGTCGGCCGCTGCGGTTCGCGATGACCATGAATCCCAGCCCCGCGGTGTCTTAACATTGTTAAAACACTGCGGGGCTGGGATTCATGGCCTGGCGCAGCACATATGTTCGCCTCTCGCACTCGGGTCCTTACACCCGCTGCAGACTGTGCGGCATCAGCTGATCCCTTATCGCATGCCACGGCCATGAAGCCGCACAGTCTGAAGAAGGCGGAAGGAGATGAGGGACAGGCGAACTGATGCACTGCTCATGCCCATCAATCACACCATCGCAGTCCCAAGAAATAAGACACCGAGGGGCGTTGTGTGGGTCAGGGCGGCCGCAGAGGCGCAGGCAGCCAAACAATGATGCCAGAAGACGGGCAGCGCTACCAAGGGGGTTGCAGCGTGTCATTACAAAGGAAAGTCACACCCCTGGGACGGTTAAATGGTCACACAGAGGACACATTTCAGACGTGTTTTCAGTTCCACATGTGCGAGGAGAATACGTTTATGAGCCACCTTGCACACATGCAGCATTACCGCTGTACAAGGTGGCCTTAAAAACGTACAAACGCCTGGGGGAGGGGGGACAGGTTCCCTTCAATTTCAGTTCTTGTGTCTGCGTGGCTTTTGCAGGACACGATGCCGGCTGCACAGCAGGGGAACAGCTGGCGGTGCTGAACCCCACTGACACATTGGCTGGTGTTTTTCTCTGTGCAGCTAGCAGTACCGGGCCCCAACTGGCGGTGTTAGAGCCCAGGGTCAGCAGGAGGAGGAGAGGGAGCAGAGTGTAGGCCGAAGCCTGCACTGGAGCAAGTTGAAAGGGAAACTTTAACCCCCCCCCCCCAGGCGTTTGTAGCTGAAAGAGCCATCGTGTACAGCACTAATGCTGGAAAAGGTAAACTTAGCTCTTTTAATTATGGTCCTTGCACATGCTGAACCTAACACTTATAAAAAGTGTCCCCTCCTACCGTGATAACGTCCGGTTGGTGGAACTTTCCTTTGTGATGTGACGCAGCACAGCCGTCATTCTTACCCCCTTGGTGCCGTGCGCCGCCTCCTCAGCGTTGTTTGAATCAGTCCCGGAGCCTGCGCTGTTAGGTTAGCCCTTGACCATGCACACATTTTGCGCTGCCCGTCTTCTGACATCATTTGGTGTCAGGCTGGCTGCGCCTGTGCGGCCGCGCTGGCAGAGAGCCCGCCTCGTACTGTCTTCTGATTAAATCCCACTGGGGGCCTGAGATCCATGGACATGCGCAGTGCATATCTGAACCTCCACCTCTCACTCATCTCCCTACGGCTTCTTCTGACTGTGCGGTGTCACGGCCGTGGCATGCTATTAGGGACCAGCTGACACCGCACAGTTTGAATAAGCCGTAGGGAGATGAGTGAGAGGTGGAGGTTCAGATATGCACTGCGCATGTCCATGGATCTCAGGCCCCCAGTGGGATTTAATCAGAAGACAGTACGAGGCGGGCTCTCTGCCAGCGCGGCCGCACAGGCGCAGCCAGCCTGACACCAAATGATGTCATTACTGCTGCACAAGTGGCTCTTTCAGTAACAAACGCCTTGGGGGGGGGACAGATTCCCTTACATTTCAGTTGTTGTGTCAGCGTGGCGGTCGCATGACACATTGCCGGCTACACAGCTGGGGATCAGCTGACGTTACTGAAACCCAATAACACTGGGTCGTATGTTTTGACTGTGCAGACGGCACTTCTGAGCCTCAACTGGCGGTGTTGGAGCCCAGGAATTTAAGTTCAGGTGGTAGAAAGATGAACACAACAGGAGACCTGGATAACGTATACAGTGACCTAATTATTTAATCAGGAGGAGGAGTGGCAAATTCCTGCGAGATCCAGGCCTTGTTCATTTTCAGGAAAGTAAGCCGGTCAACGTTATCGGAGGATAGTCGCATGCGACGGTCAGTTAGTACACCACCTGCAGCACTAAAGACACGTTCCGATAATACACTGGCCGCAGGGCAAGACAGCACCTCCAATGCATACTGGCTTAGCTCTGGCCATGTATCCAGCTTTGAGACCCAAAACTTGAAAGGGGAAGAGCCGTCTGGGAGTACAGCAAGAGGGCAAGACATGTAGTCTGTCACCATCTGACGGAACCGTTGCCTCCTGCTGACTGGAGCCGTCTGTGATGGTGTAGACTTTTGTGGGGGGCACAGAAAACTGTGCCACAGTTGGGCCATACTGGTCTTGCCTTGGGCAGAGGCACTGCTTCTGCTCCCTCTTTGTGCAGAGCCTCCACCACTGCCTGGACGCACTGAGCTGCTTTGGAATGCACTAGCAGCACTTCTCTCAGTTGGAATGGAGAAGATGATGGAATTGACCAGTGTGTCTTGGTACTCCCGCATTTTTCGCTCCCGGTTCAACGGTGTGATGAGGCTTTCTACGTTGTCCCGGTAGCGAGGATCGAGGAGGGTGAACACCCAATAATCAGACATGTTGAGAATGTGGGCGATGCGGCGGTCGTTTCTCAGGCACTGCAGCATGTAATCCACCATGTGCTGCAGACTGCCAACTGCCCAAGAAACGCTGTCCCCTGCTGGAGGCGTGGTCTCTGCCCGCTCGTCATCACCCCACCCTCGCTGTACACACTGAGTACTGGACAATTCGGTAACTCCCTCCTCTGGACGGATGTCTTCCTCCTCCATTGACTCCTCCTCATCCTCCTCACAAACTGTCCCCTGCCTACGCGTTTGTGAGGAACCACGTGGCGCTGACTGTCCAGAAGATGATGGAAATGGTGAATCCTCATCCTCCACCTCTTCCACAACATCATCCCTTAGCGCTTGCAGTGATTTTTCAAGCAGGCAGATAAGGGGGACAGTCATGCTGACTAGTGCATCATCTGCACTCGCCATCCGCGTGGAATAATCAAAGGGACGCAAAACCTGGCAGACGTCATTCATAGTGGCCCACTCTGTGGTTGTGAAGTCTGTACGGCGCTGACTGCGACTTCTTTGCGCCTGAAGCAGCTGGTACTCCATTACAGCTTGCTGCTGCTCACACAACCGCTCCAACATATGTAACGTGGAATTCCACCTGGTAGGTAGGTCACATATGATGCGATGTTCCGGCAGGCGGTGTCGGCGCTGCAGAGCCGCAATGCGCGCTTTTGCCGTGCTGGAACGCCGCAAGTGAGCACACTCTAGGCGGACCTTGTGCAGCAGTGCATCAAGATCCGGATAGTCCCTCAAAAAGCTCTGCACGACCAAATTGAGCACATGTGCCAGACATGGGATGTGAGTGAGGTTGCCGAGGCCCAGAGCTGCCACCAGATTTCGGCCATTATCACACACTACCATGCCTGGCTGGAGATTCGCTGGCACAAACCACACATCGCTCTCCTGCTTGATGGCATTCCAGAGCTCCTGCGCTGTGTGGCTACGATTCCCCAAAAAAATTAATTTCAACACGGCCTGTTGACGTTTGGCCACGGCTGTGCTCATGTCGGTCGTAACAGGTACACGTTCATCACGGGTCCATGTGGAGGTGGACTGTGACGGCTCCTGCAGCGATGATTCTGAGGAACTGGTGTAAGAGGAGGAGTCAATGCGTACAGAATGGATTCCTGCAATCCTTGGAGTGGGCAGGACACGTCCTGCGCCACTCGCACGGTCTGTACCCGGCTCAACGACATTAACCCAATGGGCAGTGAGGGAAAGGTATCGCCCCTGTCCATGTTGACTGGTCCACGCATCGGTGGTGAGGTGGACCTTGCTACTGACGGCGTTCAGTAGCGCGTGTTTTATGTGTCCCTCCACATGCTTGTGCAGGGCAGGGACGGCTTGCCTGCTGAAGTAAAAGCGGCTGGGCACATTGTACTGTGGGACTGCCAATGACATCAAGTCACGGAAGCTGTCAGTTTCCACCAGCCTGAATGACAGCATTTCCAGTGAAAGAAGTTTGGCAATGCCTGCAGTCAGAGCCTGTGCTCGTGGGTGGTTTGACGAGAAAGGCCGCCTTTTCTCCCATGCCTGTACTACCGATGGCTGTAGAGTGGGCTGGGAGTGTGTGGATGACTGGGAAAGTGGTGCTGCGGGTGGAATTACAGCGGGTCTCTGGATAACAGGGCCAGAGGTTCTTCCACGGCGATCCTGGGAGGAAGCCGAACCAGCTGCGTGTGAGCTAGAGGAAGAGGCAACACGAGCTGAAGAGGTGGTAGCTGCCGCTGTTGGTTGGCCTAGCTCTTCAGTGTGTTTTTCTAACTCCGCCGGGTGCCTGTTGCGCACATGTTTCCACATGTTGGAGGTATTGAGGTTGCTGACATTTTTCCCTCTTTTGACTTTTTGATGACACACCTTGCATCTGACATAGCAAATGTCATCTGCAACTGTGTCAAAAAAGGACCAGGCACTGCAAGTCTTGGGAGCGCCCTTTTTGGCTTTTGGAAGAGACATGCTCCTAACGGGTGCCAAAGCGGAGGCTGCAGGATCCGCAGTCTTCCCCCTCCCTCTCCCTCTTTGGGCCGTACGGGGAATCTCTTCCTCAGAGCTGCACCCACCACCTTCCTGTCCCTCACGCCAAGATGGGTCAAGGACCTCATCATCTACACTACCCTCTGCCCCCAACTGCTCCTCCTGGGTAGTCTCAGCAGCAGAGCACGCACCAGTAAGTGGCACCTGAGTGTCATCATCAGCTGATGCGGCCTGCGATGTGGTGACCGGAGCCACTGGCCCACCCGCCTCTTCAGAGGAAGAGAGAAAAAGCTGTTGGGCATCACTGCACCCTGCCTCTTCTTCCATTTCTCCAATGCTGCTTGGCTGGCCCCCTGTTTCCAAGCCAAGAGATTCAGAGAACAGAAGTAGAGATGGCTCCTGTCCTGGGCTCTCTGTCTGCCTGGGCAATTTGGCAGGTGGTGAAGAGACAGATGGCTGCTCTCCAGTGCTCTGTGTCTGAGAGGATGTGGCACTAATTGAAGTTGATGCATTAGCTGCCATCCATCCGACAACGGCTTCAATTTGTTCTTCACGCAGCAGCGGTGTACGGCGCTCTGACACAAAGCTGCGCATGAACGACTGTTGCCTGGTGAATGTGGGTGCTGATGAGTCACCGGTGCCCGCAGCAGACACAGAATCCCCACGTCCCCTCCCTGCTCCGTGCCCACGCCCACGCCCACGTGCCTTACTCACTGCCTTCTTCATCTTGGTTGACTGATAAAGATAAGCAGAAAAGTACTAACGGCTTTGTGTGCTTATTCCTGAGCAACTCCTCCTAACAGGTATAAGAAACACTAATTTTCTAAAGTGTGGACTAGACTTTAATATGAGCTAATGTGGCCTACACAAATGTAAAGTGGTGTAACTGGTGTGTTTGGTGAACTTTATTATTTATTTATTTTTTGGGGGCTGAACTGACAACGGATAGAGCTGCAGTCACACGGAGACCGTGCAGACAGACGTAAACGGCGCTGCAAGGCCCAAAAACCCTCCTCTACGTTATCCTATGTAGTGTTTTTCCACAAGTTAGCTGGAGACGGGTGGAAAGACACTAATAGGAATTTTTTGAAAAAATGTGCAGCAGCCTGCACTACTTAAAACAAAATGAAAATTGATTTGGCGGTATGACGCAGTGAACATCCCTGAGCTGGAGACAACCAGGCTACGGCTGCTCACAGACTACAGGGCGAGCTGCAGTCACACGGAGACCGTGCAGACAGCCGTAAACGGCGCTGCAAGGCCCAAAAACCCTCCTCTACGTTATCCTATGTAGTGTTTTTCCACAAATTAGCTGGAGACAGGTGGAAAGACACTAATAGGAATTTTTTGAAAAAATGTGCAGCAGCCTGCACTACTTAAAACAAAATGAAAATTGATTTGGCGGTATGACGCAGTGAACAACCCTGAGCTGGAGACAACCAGGCTACGGCTGCTCACAGACTACAGGGCGAGCTGCAGTCACACGGAGACCGTGCAGACAGCCGTAAACGGCGCTGCAAGGCCCAAAAACCCTCCTCTACGTTATCCTATGTAGTGTTTTTCCACAAATTAGCTGGAGACGGGTGGAAAGACACTAATAGGATTTTTTTGAATAAATTAGCAGCAGACTACACTACTTGAAAAAAAAAAAAAAAAAGAACAGTATGAGGCAATGAACCACCCTCCCTGAACTGAATACAACCAGCTATGGATGGCCTATGTGGCTGCACTCAGACTAGAGAGTGGGCTGCACTCACACACACACACACAGACCTTGCAGATCGCTGTGAAAACAGCGCTACAAGGCAAAAGCAAGGTGAATAGTAGGTGAACACAGCGGTTGCTAAATTAGCCTTTGGAAAGCACAAAGAAGCAAATCGCTATCTCTAAACTGTCCCTCAGTCAGCAAACAGCGTCCTGTCACTAACTGAATTCACAGCAGAGTGATCGCAAAATGGCGCCAGCGACTTTTAAACTGCATCATGACATCATTTCAGCAGCCAATCACAGCCTTGCCAGTAGTTTCATGCCCTCCATGCTAAACAGGATGTGCCCACACTTGGAATCATTCTCATTGGCTGAATTTCTGCATTTTGAATCTTGGAACTTCCGATTCCGGTATCCGATACGCGGCAAGTATCGGAATCCCGGTATCGGAATTCCGATACCGCAAGTATCGGCCGATACCCGATACTTGCGGTATCGGAATGCTCAACACTACTTATGAGTGATTTTATTCACTGCATCAGACAGGTGCCTTCTGATTCTCACTTTCAGGGGGCCCCCTGTACACCCCAAATATTGCTGGTCGCAAATGGTGGAATTAATCAAATACACAACATTGGTGGTATTACAATTGATGTAGTGGTTAATTTTGTACATCTTTTTAGTGACAGATGAGTGAAATTCCTTACTGTTCACCATATGTTTACAGCAGTGCATATATTATGCCTACACTTGTATGTATCTTTTGTACTGAGCCATTTTTCTTTCTCTTTTAACCTTTTGTCCTCACTAACAAAGAGGCTGGGGGATAAGATGTTATTCAGACTAGGAGCTTTTTTAGCAATATAACGCACTGGTTTGGACAGCATTTGGTTCAACTTTTTATCCTGGCTCAACATAGGGATTCTTTTGCTGATGATATTAGTAAATTCTTTGAACTGAGGGCTGTATGTAGTGGTGAAGGCGATATGTTCCTCACTAGACATATGTTTATTATTTGCCTTATTAAGCATAGTATCCCGATCAATATCATCAATAATGCTCTCAGCCCTCTGTAGCATCCAGCTGGAGTAACCCCTATGAGCCAGCCTTTCCTTCACCTCTCTTTTACTCCTGTCATAGACTTCCTTGGTGGTACAATTCCTCTTAAACCTGTAGAGTTCCCCCACAGGTATGTTTTTTATTACATTTAAACCTATAACAGTACAGTCCAAACTTCTCAAGATACCCAAAATAATATTCTGTGAGGACTATATACCGTGATGGAGGCAAAACAGCCAAAAATTATAAACATAACAAACTTTATTAGATATAATATTAAACGATAACATCATATATATAATAAATCTGTGAAAAGCACCAATAGCAGACAAAAAAAACAAAAGACAGGAGTTTTTTTTGCCAGGCAGCAAAAGCAAGATGGAGAAACACACCACATAGAATACCTATAAAAGGCCCCAGTCTGGGATACCAGATATTTAGATCGCCATGGCTATCGCCTCCTGACTAAGCTCATCGGGCGAAACGCGCGTCGAGGCGCTTGGCAGCACGGCAACAGGATCTACCCACCCTCTACAGATCAGCCATGGCTACAGGTATAGCAAGCTAACATATTATGGCGTTATTTTTCTTTAAACTGTTAAGCTAGTGGTGTAAACCGGGTAGTTACTTTTGTGAACCTTCAAGTCTATTATGACTCAATAGCCATGGCGATCTAAATATCTGGTATCCCAGACTGGGGCCTTTTATAGGTATTCTATGTGGTGTGGTTCTCCATCTTGCTTTTGCTGCCTGGCAAAAAAACTCCTGTCTTCTGTTTCTTTTGTCTGCTATTGGTGCTTTTCACAGATTTATTATATATATGATGTTATCGTTTAATATTATATCTAATAAAGTTTGTTATGTTTATACATTTTGGCTGTTTGGAAGTTTGGACTGTACTGTTATAGGTTTAAATGCTTTCTTGTTGTTCTGGAGGTATACACTAATTTTGGAAGAAAATCTATAGGTTATGATGTTTTTTATTACATGTCTTGGATGACATGATTTGGCGTGTAATATGGAGTTAGTGGCGGTACTTTTCCTAAAAGGGGAAATTGTGATGATTGAATCTGAATTTAGGTCTAAAGTAACATCTAAAAAATTAATGTTTCTGCCACCAATTGTATAGGTGAATTTCAAATTCATTTCAT
Source organism: Ranitomeya variabilis (assembly GCF_051348905.1). Lineage (NCBI taxonomy): Eukaryota > Metazoa > Chordata > Amphibia > Anura > Dendrobatidae > Ranitomeya > Ranitomeya variabilis. The sequence continues at coordinate 213,034,799 of NC_135237.1, forward strand.
TATCATTCATATATTTGATAAGTTCAGATATCAAGTCTGCAGGTCCCTCCCATATCAGGAGCAAGTCATTCAGATAGCGCCCCAGCCACCTAATATGGGGGGAGAAGGGGTTAACATGTGAAAACATGAACAATCTCTCCCAGGCTGCCATATACAAGTTAGTGATAGATGGCGAGAACCCTGTGCCCATCAGGGCTCCGCAAACCTGCAAAAAAATTATTTGTTAAAGGAAAAAAAGTTGTGTTTAAGGAGAAAGTCCACAGAGGAAATCAAAAATTCTTGTATAGCTGGAGTGTAGTCACTGTAATCCTGGAGATGTCTTCTCAGGACTGAGATCGTCAAATCATGCATCAGGGAAGGATACAAGGCCTCCACATGTCTGGATACTTGTTAGCCAATTTTTTGGCTATACATTTTCTGTACATCACCTCTCCTTCTCTACTGCAGAGATAGGTTTATTGATTGCATCAATTTGCATAGGTTCAGGCATACTTTTAATTTCATGTTGGTGTTTTAAGGCTGATTGAGCAAAGTAGTTAGGGGTGTTTCCAAATACTCGCAGTCTTTCCTTTCTTTGTACAGTGAGTCTCTGATCAATTCGGATGCATAGCTGAATAAAGTCCTCTAAATTATCAGGGGTCTCAACCCTTGTAAGTTCATTCTTAAATAGCTCTGATAATCCTCGTTGAAATTGACTCCTCAGGGCAGGTAAATTCCATGTGGTGTCTGCCACCCAGCGCCAAAATTCGGAGGTATATTCAGCTACAGAGCACCACCCTTGATGTAGGTTATGCAATTTGGTTTCAGCTGTAGCACAAGGATTCGGGTCATCAAACACTTGATCCATAGCTATGCTGAAGGAAACTTAAGTCAATTAGGAGCTCAGAATTCTTTTCCAAATAAAGTGAAGCCCATGCAAAAGAGCTTCATCAGTCAGGATATTAATGATGAAAAGAACCTTTTTCCTATCACTGGTAAATGGAGAAGGCTGCATCTGGAAATAGATATGACATTGATTAAGGAATCCATGATAATGATAATGATCCCAACTGAACTTTGTGGGCAGCGGCATGCGTGCGTTTGATCCCGAACCTGAGCTTTGCAATTCCATAAGTTGCCTCTGTAACGCAATTATTTTCCTTTTGCTGACCCAACACCTGTGTTTGCAACTTAGAAAATTTTTCTTGGTATGTGGCACCAAAATAAATTCTGAAGTTCAGCAACTTGTTGCCTCAGTTGGGCTGGAACAGATTTCATTTTGTGTGTGAGATTATTCTGTTAAGGACTGGCCTGAGTTGAAGTAGTGATATTGCAACCACTAGGGACAGCACCGTCAAGTAGCATCATCAGGATATAGCCAGAGGTTGGTACACGGAGCAGCAGTGTAGTTGGGAGGATAAGCAGGAATCATATCAAGATGTAGCCAGAGTTCAGTACACGGAGCAGCAGTATAGTTGGAAGGATAAGTCAGGATATAGCTAGAGGTCGGTACACGGAGCAGCAGTAGGATCTTGAGCATGTGGGAAGAAGCTAGACATGTGGGTGCTCAATAATCTCACAAGGAAGAAAGTGCAGTGCCAGGTTTAAGTAGGGTGTTCAATCAGTAGATCACACGCTTGAGACAATCAGGAGCTCGGGGTGGCGACAATCAAGAACTCAGGATGGAGTCAATCTGGAACCAACCAGGTAGTTGTGTCTGGTTTAGCAAGGAACTGTCCAGTGAGCTGAATAGCTCAGAAGGAAGAGCCGCTGCCTGGTGCACCAAAGCTGCTGGGTTTGAATCCTGACAGCGAATCTCTACCATTCAGTCTCCTTTTACTACACTCTCCCTTCTCCAATCCATCCTGAAAGCAGCAGCCAATCGCTACACTGATATCTCTACCCTGTGCCAGTCATTGCACTGGTTGCACATTTTCTTCAGAATCCAATACAAACTTATCACTCTTCTCGACAGAGCTCTAACAAAGTTCACCCTACCTGTGCTCTCCATTCCGCTAATGAACTAAGACTAGCATCCTCAATAATCCGATCTTGAGGAAGACTTTTGTCGAAAATGCGTTGATCTACCCTCCTCAGAGTGTGCAATGCCCGACATTATGTGCCATTCATTGTTTTTATAGCTTTATAATAAAAGTTATTTTTTTGTCAATCCAAGCCGTCGCTAGATATTTTTTTTTGCTTCTCCCAATAATCCAAACCTCCCAATACGGCCTCCAAGACTTTTCATGAGCTACGCCACTTCTCTGAAATGATCAATAAAAAAACATAACAAGTTAAAAGTGCACACGCAGAAAATGTGAATAACAAGGCTTTATTGAAAAAAGTGCCAAAGGACAAATACAAGTTAAAAACATGAAAAAAGACATGCAAGAATAGCAAGCAGGCACAATGAGGAAATATATCCTATATACAGGTCCTTCTCAAAAAATTAGCATATAGTGTTAAATTTCATTATTTACCATAATGTAATGATTACAATTAAACTTTCATATATTATAGATTCATTATCCACCAACTGAAATTTGTCAGGTCTTTTATTGTTTTAATACTGATAATTTTGGCATACAACTCCTGATAACCCAAAAAACCTGTCTCAATAAATTAGCATATTTCACCCGTCCAATCAAATAAAAGTGTTTTTTAATAACAAACCAAAAAACCAACAAATAATAATGTTCAGTTATGCACTCAATACTTGGTCGGGAATCCTTTGGCAGAAATGACTGCTTCAATGCGGCGTGGCATGGAGGCAATCAGCCTGTGACACTGCTGAGATGTTATGGAGGCCCAGGATGCTTCAATAGCGGCCTTAAGCTCATCCAGAGTGTTGGGTCTTGCGTCTCTCAACTTTCTCTTCACAATATCCCACAGATTCTCTATGGGGTTCAGGTCAGGAGAGTTGGCAGGCCAATTGAGCACAGTAATACCATGGACAGTAAACCATTTACCAGTGGTTTTGGCACTGTGAGCAGGTGCCAGGTCGTGCTGAAAAATGAAATCTTCATCTCCATAAAGCATTTCAGCAGATGGAAGCATGAAGTGCTCCAAAATCTCCTGATAGCTAGCTGCATTGACCCTGCCCTTGATGAAACACAGTGGACCAACACCAGCAGCTGACATGGCACCCCACACCATCACTGACTGTGGGTACTTGACACTGGACTTCAGGCATTTTGGCATTTCCTTCTCCCCAGTCTTCCTCCAGACTCTGGCACCTTGATTTCCGAATGACATGCAAAATTTGCTTTCATCAGAAAAAAGTACTTGGGACCACTTAGCAACAGTCCAGTGCTGCTTCTCTGTAGCCCAGGTCAGGCGCTTCTGCCGCTGTTTATGGTTCAAAAGTGGCTTTACCTGGGGAATGCGGCACCTGTAGCCCATTTCCTGCACACGCCTGTGCACGGTGGCTCTGGATGTTTCCACACCAGACTCAGTCCACTGCTTCCTCAGCAATCTTCCTCAGGGTCCGGTCACCTCTTCTCGTTGTACAGCGTTTTCTGCCACATTTTTTCCTTCCAACAGACTTACCATTGAGGTGCCTTGATACAGCACTCTGGGAACAGCCTATTTGTTGAGAAATTTCTTTCTGGGTCTTACCCTCTTGCTTGAGGGTGTCAATGATGGCCTTCTTGACATCTGTCAGGTCGCTAGTCTTACCCATGATGGGGGTTTTGAGTAATGAACCAGGCAGGGAGTTTTTAAAAGCCTCAGGTATCTTTTGCATGTGTTTAGAGTTAATTAGTTGATTCAGAAGATTAGGGTAATAGGTCGTTTAGAGAACCTTTTCTTGATATGCTAATTTATTGAGACAGGTTTTTTGGGTTATCAGGAGTTGTAGGCCAAAATCATCAGTATTAAAACAATAAAAGACCTGACAAATTTCAGTTGGTGGATAATGAATCTATAATATATGAAAGTTTAATTGTAATCATTACATTATGGTAAATAATGAAATTTAACACTATATGCTAATTTTTTGAGAAGGACCTGTATAACCAAGTCAATAAATAATGTGAATAATGCACAAAATCAGATATGGCATATAAATGGCAAAATATATGCAATATTGTATTACAATAAATATGAGAAAACAGGAAGACCCATCCAAGAGTAGCCAAACATTGGAATGTATCGCATAAGGCTTGTGAAATTATACAACTCTTAGAACTTCTGAGTATTCAAAGTGTGGGTAATGCCGCCAAAGAGCTTATAAAAGGGTATACAAAAACAGTGGCAAAATCCATGAACAATACAACCTATAAGCAATCTAATAACCATGAATACAGAATAAAATATTTACTGAGTTGTGGTGTTACATGTGCCAGTCGCACCCAGCGCGTGTCGCTACTACCTGAAGCTTTGTCAGGGGAAGTCAGGAAAATGTCAGTCTTGTCCATTTAAATACAGGTAAGTGCACTTACAGTTTATTCGATAAACGCCAACATCTGTGGGCGTCGTTCATTGAGTATCAAGCCTTGGTCAGTGAAAAAGAGGAAGCATGCTCACAAGGGCGCTATGCGTTCCACGAACACCGGAAATAGGAAGTATGCATTTCACTTGCTGTATGCAGGTGGTATGTGCGACATACATCGATACCGCTGAGATTTGGATGGTAAGGCTGGCGTCACACTAAACATATGTAAAATTGGTCCGACACTCCGTGCCGAGAGTCACACGAGTGTTCTCCGTATGGTTATCCGTGTGGAATGCATTTGCAATGAAATGATGCAATTTTCTCCCACCCATGTATCCGTATGGCATCCGTATGACATGTGTGGCTTTCTTATGTGGTGTATGGCTGAGGGTTGTACTCCTGACAGGGTATGAATCATGATGTATCTTATGGTGGCCAAGCTTTCTGTAAGGAGAAGAGTCTTTCCTTCTCAAATTACACACACACAAGAAACTCCGCAATACAATGCTTGCACAGTAACTGCCACTAGGCAGAAGATGATGATGGTGGTAGTAGTTGGTGCATTTGAGCCCCAGTCATGAAGCAGCCGTAAGAATTTAAAACAGAAGTGTTTTTACTGAAAGTAATGTGGCAAATTGTTATTTACAAACAGCAGGAAACTGAGGTACAGGATTACACTCACGGTTGATGATTGCTGTGTACCTGCAGAAAGCCAGATCTTAGTAACCTCAGGTTTTATTAAGTCTGAATATTTCTTCTTCAGCACTGTGCTCTGCTTCTGCCCTGTGGTAATTCTTCCTCCTAGAGGTGCAATGGTAGTCTTCCTCATATGAAGACTATTAACTCCCCTTATTGTGTCAGCCCCCTTTTTACGCAAAGCAGGCAGGGAAAAGGTAGATAATTCCTTCACTTACAAAATGGCTTCCTCTTCTCAAGATGTCCAACTACCAACTGCCACTTCAAATTAAAACTATCTCACAGGACTTGGCTCCTCCCCCTTCTATTTGACTGTAGAGCTGCAGTCATTGGCTGACTGCCCTGAGGCATTTTTCCAGAAACTTCTGCATATTAAAACAAAGCTGGGTTACCTGATCAAGCCTGTGAGAAGATTAACCCTTTTTATGCTGCCTGTCAGCAGGTCTCACAATGTATTTAAAATGCACAGTCCACATAAAAATTCACAGCATTTATATGAAAAACACTATATATCCGGTATCCAATAGAAATGGCCACTTTGTGGGATATCTCCCATGCGTATGCCTTTACATTTCTCAATGACTTTCCCCATTAAATTAAATGGCTCAATGGTCTGAAATGAATAAAAACTTAATCAAGGAGCCATACAGTATATTGGCTCCACAACAAGTTCCCTCCTCGAATCTTTCAAATAGAGGCCCTGCTGGTGTATTGGTTTTGCTGGTTTGTGTCAAACATGTGTGACATGCTAACCTTCAACACAACTGAGCGGGCTCTCTTCCATTACCCAGTGATTGTTGATCTGAGGAGTGTTAGAATCTGTTTAGTTTGTGACTATTCGCCATTTTCTTGTGGTGTTCTGGCTGCTGGTCTTTTCCCTCTGGTTCTTGGTTTGTCTTGTATTGTATCACTCTTTATTAACCAGCACCTGCCTCCCAGTCCTTGCTGGACAACAGTGTTAATCTGCTCTAGTTCTGGCTTGGAGCTTTGCTTTGTCTTCCGTGAGTGTAATTTGTGCAGTACTGGGACATCTGGTTCTGCTAGTCTTAGTTTCTGTTTTCTGTTAGTATCTGCAGCCTTCTCTGTGATTTCTAGTAGGAGGTGACCCGTTTTTGTACCTAGTCCTTAGATCTTTTAGGGAACCTCTTCCCCCTATCTATAGGTCTTCGCTCGAGATTAACCTAGGATCGTCGGTGGGTCTATTTGCAAGGAATGGGTCACCCACTCCATTGTAGGGTATCAGCCTAGTCATAGTGCAGGGTCAGTTTCCCTCTCTACCCTAGTCTTGTGTTGTAGTTCCATAATAGTTTGTCCAGCCAGGACTAGGAGGCAGGTGGTGGTTAATAAAGAGTGATACAAACACCTGACCCAAGACAAACCCATCACCAAAGGGAAAAGACCAGCAGCCAGAAAATGGTGGATAGTCACAAACTAAACAGATTCTAACAAGGAGGTGGAGACCAAAGTATACCTGCCTTTGAGGTGACCGCTGACTAAGGGACATTTCCACTGACTGTATGTGCAGCGCCCCAGAGACCTGGTCGTTGCAGTAACGTCGCTCTGCCGCTATGGGGAGTGATGTTATGTCTTATTGCACTAAAGCGAGGGTGACCAGCGAGTACCTGAACGACGACGAAGTGATCCCGGACTATCCCCAACGACCGGAGGCGGATCCGAACCCACCGCAGCTGGAGGATCCGGACCTCTTGGAGCCGCCGGCGGGGGAGCCGAGTCAACCTATCCCGAATTCGGAGCCAGCAGATGTGAAGCAATGGAAGTCGGAGCTGTCCCAGAGGGCATCAGAAGAACTGCGGTCCGAGCCGCTGCCGACTCCAGTGTCCTCATCAATGGAACGGACCGGCATCGGTGGAACCACATCAGACGCAGGTATGGAAAGCTCCCCTGCTCTCCCAACCGATCCTGCTCCCGCGACCGCTCCCCGTCTCGACAGTGACCGATTCCTCTCCGCTGAGCTAGTAGTGGTAACCCCCGATACTATGGAGAAGCTGGTGCCTCTGTTACCGACAGCTATGGGAGAACTGCTAGATGTGAGCTCGGAGGGGGTGATCTTCCAATGGGACACCCCGAGGGTTGGGCCAGACGGGGCCGGGCAGGAGGGCCTCAGCATTGCTGTGCTCACCTGGGAACAATATAAACAATGCTTAATCCTACACTGGAAAAACCGAAAAGAGACAGAACAAAGTGACCCCCCGAAAGTACAAAACTCAAAGACCGAATGAGGTAAGAAGAACTTGGTAAAACAGGGGACTGTGTTAGCCTTTCACCCGAAACGGGGTTGGGGCTCTATACAAGAACTGGGACTGCCGACTGAAATCTTTACCAGCTACAATGTGAAGGCCCCGTTCCGCAACAGATGTGACGATCCACTACTATGTAAAGGAGATCAGGTGACCTACACTCGCCATTGGAGTGCGCAAGGATGGTGCGCTCGGAACGTCCAACGATGCGAGCCGGCAGTGGCGCCACCTGCTGCCCTGACTACGACTAACTCTGACCTGACAAATTCTACCACTATCACCACTGTGTGCGTAATTGCTGCTACTGAACTTGCAACCAGAGCTGACATTCGAATCCAGACACCGGGTGACCTGACCGCACCTGAGAGACGAACCACTGATACTGACACCGCATCAGCCGAGAACAGGGAACCGGAGCTTCCCCGGTCAGGAAGTGTTCGCTACCGGCTGGTGTCTTGCAACTTACTATGAGGATAAACCTTGGAACAACGAAACTGTAAATAGTTAACTGTGCGTTTTCCTTGTTGCTTTAAACCTGACCAGGGTTAGTCCTTAAAGGGATCCCTTTGTTTACCCGGGATCCCTATTGTTTTATGTTTTGTACCAAGTTCATCACTGTTTTAAAAGACTGCCGAATCATGGACGGTGAATGATTCACAAACTGTTGCTGTAAATAGTTTGCACCTTCTTAAAGGTGCCCCCTACTGGTTTTACAAAAAAAAAAGAGCTTTTTGAAGAGACTGTTCCTGGATACAGCGCAAAAGTTCTTGGTTACTGCAGACTTGCAACTTGAGAGTTGCACTACCTCAAAGAGACTTGAGATGTCCCTCTTAAAGGGAATGTTCATTGTTGCAATTAGCCGAGATATAATCTTGCCTTAAGAAAGTTAGATAGTAATAATGTTTTACATAGTAGTATGTAGATAGAAAGATAGTGATAAGGAATAGAAATGTTGATGATGGTATGTGAATAAAATTGAAGTTAAAGTGATTATCGGAACTAATGATAGAGAGCCAAGAATAGATGCAGTAGGCCCGTGGGGGTAGACAAGAGAGTCCTGCATACGAGAAAGAGAGCTCAGGAAAATGTTGATTTACACTTTTAGTTTTATAGTATGCCTTTAGTGGGTACCTGCCCTTACGCCCTTAAAGGAAAAGTTAAATAATTGTTCAGAATTTGCACTTAGTAGATAGAATGCCCGGCTGGGTAATGATAGTTATTTATAGTCAGTTATTTAATAAGAGTTATTTAAAATCTTAAGCACAATGTAAATATGTTTTTGTTTGTAACGTTCAAGTGTCCTCACCTCCCATAAAGGGAAGCACTGTTAAATTTACTTGTTTATTGCATTTCAAAATTTTGTATGTCTTTTGCTAACATGTATTGTTGTTCTTCTTTCCCAGTCCGGGAGTACTGGATTTAACCGGGGGGGAGTGCAGCGCCCCAGAGACCTGGTTGTTGCAGTAACGTCGCTCTGCCGCTAAGGGGAGTGATGTTATGTCTGATTGCACTAAAGGAGTTCACCTGACCAGGTATCACAGTCACACATTACACTTCACACTCCGGCCACCAGAGGGAGCAAAGGGTTCTATGTATTAGGCCACTCCTCACACTCTGGTAAAACTGGGGGTTGGATAGGAAGTTAGGGAGAAGCTGACTGGGTTTTGCCAAGGTAACATCTAGTGAGAGGAGTGCGTTACTTGGGAAGATTCAGGGGGTCCCTGTCAGGGGTGGGATCCTGACAGAGGCCTAGCAAAAGGACAGATCGTTACGGAGCCGTGCCTGCACCTCATTGCGGCGGCATCTTAAGAAAGGACACGAAGCGAAGTATATTGTGGAGAAGTGAGAAACGAGATCACAGCACAAAGGCGATAGAATCAGTAGGAGTCGTGCCCCGAGATCGGCAACATCCTACTGAGGCGTGTAGCCGGTGGCCGGAACGCCGAGAAAGTAACAGACTCTACGCATTACTTTAAACCAACGGCAGGACAGTTAACTTTAGGTTGGCTGTCTCACCTTAATCACCTAATGAAGACAACGGAGGCAATTGTGGGAGAGGGGCGTCTCTAGGGTCCCAAAAAAATAACTCCAGGCCTACCCCGTCATACGGGTGCGTCCTATCCATATCATCTGGGGGACGGAGAGAGAAAGAACAGAAACATACATGACAGTTGTGAGTAGGGTTGAGCGACTTTCATTTTTTTAAGATCGAGTAGGGTTTTGGGAAACCCGATTTTGTCCAGAGTCGAGTCGAGTGCAGTCGGCCGATTATCGCTAAAAGTCGGGGATCGACCGAAACACGAAACCCAATGCAAGTCAATGGGGAAGCATAGTCGGCAGTGAGTGGAGGCCAGGAAAACACCTACAGTGCCCATTTTAATGCCAAAAACATCCATTCTTGTTTCTGAAGCTTGCCAATCTTAATTAACTGTATAATAATAGTTGGGCATAGGGAATTGGGGGAAAGTTGTGGGGGGAGTAGGGCTGGCTCAAGTTTTTCGTGGGCCCAGGAAATGCGGACTACGTCACGGCGGTGTTGCAGGGAAAGGTAAGTATTTAAAAGTTGCAAGTGCTGTGATCCTGAGCAAGCAGGGGGGGGGCCCACTCGTTCGCATTGCCACTGGCACAGGGCCCCTCAAAGTACGGCGGTGTGTTTGCATGGCGGGGGCGCCTCCCACCAGCAGCGACACTTTTGCGTACTCTGAGGGGCCCTGTGCCAGTGACGTCGCCAACGAGTATGCCCCCCCACCTGATGAAGGAACCTGCACTTTCATCTGCACCTTCCTCTTTGTCCCTGTGTAAGGTGGTATAACATGCGGGAAGGGGAACCTTACTTTCAGCAGGGACAGATTCTGGCTGTGTAGAGTACAAGGGGAATGTAGTGGTCTAGGTCAATGTACCAGCAGACTCATTTAGCAGTGGCTGGGCAATGGGCAGGATGAGGAGGAAACAGATATAGGGCCAAAGAATAAAGTAGGCTACATGCAGTTCAAAATTGGTAACAGGACTAAACAGGCGGCATTGCTTTGTTCAGTGGAGTAGCAAACCCAAGAGCAGCAGACACTGTTTCAAGGGCCTAACCACACTAGTAGGCCAAATGCAGTTTAATATCTGATAGTATAGGGCGAAAGCCAGAATGTGGAAGCTCAGCTTTGTTCAGTTGAGGACAACACCAGGGAGGGGCAGACACCTTTAGTAGGCCGGAAAAGCCTATTGCATTTTTTAAAATGGTAATTTGGAGCAGAAGGTTGAAGCTCAGCTTTATTTAGTTGAGGGCAACACCAGGCAGGGGCACACAGACAGACACCTTTAGTAGGCCGGAAAAGCCTATTGCATTTTTCAAAATGGTAATTTGGAGCAGAAGGTTGAAGCTCAGCTTTATTTAGTTGAGGGCAACACCAGGGAGGGGCAGAAGCCGTTAGTAGGCCCTAACCACCATTTTTTTTTTAAAACCACTTAATGAGAGCCGGAAGGTTGAAGCTCAGCTTTATTTAGTTGAGGACAACACCAGGGAGGGGCAGAAGCCGTTAGTAGGCCCTAACCACCATTTTTTTTTTTTAAAACCACTTAATGAGAGCCGGAAGGTTGAAGCTCAGCTTTATTTAGTTGAGGACAACACCAGGGAGGGGCAGAAGCCGTTAGTAGGCCCTAACCACCATTTTTTTTTTTAAAACCACATAATGAGAGCCGGAAGGTTGAAGCTCAGCTTTATTTAGTTGAGGACAACACCAGGGAGGGGCAGAAGCCGTTAGTAGGCCCTAACCACCATTTTTTTTTTTAAAACCACATAATGAGAGCCGGAAGGTTGAAGCTCAGCTTTATTTAGTTGAGGACAACACCAGGGAGGGGCACACAGACAGACACCTTTTGTAGGCCTGAAAAGCCTATTGCATTTTTCAAAATGGTAATTTGGAGCAGAAGGTTGAAGCTCAGCTTTATTTAGTTGAGGGCAACACCAGGGAGGGGCAGAAGCCGTTAGTAGGCCCTAACCACCATTTTTTTTTTTAAAACCACATAATGAGAGCCGGAAGGTTGAAGCTCAGCTTTATTTAGTTGAGGACAACACCAGGGAGGGGCAGAAGCCGTTAGTAGGCCCTAACCACCATTTTTTTTTTTAAAACCACATAATGAGAGCCGGAAGGTTGAAGCTCAGCTTTATTTAGTTGAGGACAACACCAGGGAGGGGCAGAAGCCGTTAGTAGGCCCTAACCACCATTTTTTTTTTTAAAACCACATAATGAGAGCCGGAAGGTTGAAGCTCAGCTTTATTTAGTTGAGGACAACACCAGGGAGGGGCACACAGACAGACACCTTTAGTAGGCCTGAAAAGCCTATTGCATTTTTCAAAATGGTAATTTGGAGCAGAAGGTTGAAGCTCAGCTTTATTTAGTTGAGGGCAACACCAGGGAGGGGCAGAAGCCGTTAGTAGGCCCTAACCACCATTTTTTTTTTTTAAAACCACTTAATGAGAGCCGGAAGGTTGAAGCTCAGCTTTATTTAGTTGAGGACAACACCAGGCAGGGGCACACAGACAGACACCTTTAGTAGGCCTGAAAAGCCTATTGCATTTTTCAAAATGGTAATTTGGAGCAGAAGGTTGAAGCTCAGCTTTATTTAGTTGAGGGCAACACCAGGGAGGGGCAGAAGCCGTTAGTAGGCCCTAACCACCATTTTTTTTTTTAAAACCACATAATGAGAGCCGGAAGGTTGAAGCTCAGCTTTATTTAGTTGAGGACAACACCAGGGAGGGGCAGAAGCCGTTAGTAGGCCCTAACCACCATTTTTTTTTTTAAAACCACATAATGAGAGCCGGAAGGTTGAAGCTCAGCTTTATTTAGTTGAGGACAACACCAGGGAGGGGCACACAGACAGACACCTTTTGTAGGCCTGAAAAGCCTATTGCATTTTTCAAAATGGTAATTTGGAGCAGAAGGTTGAAGCTCAGCTTTATTTAGTTGAGGGCAACACCAGGGAGGGGCAGAAGCCGTTAGTAGGCCCTAACCACCATTTTTTTTTTTAAAACCACATAATGAGAGCCGGAAGGTTGAAGCTCAGCTTTATTTAGTTGAGGACAACACCAGGGAGGGGCAGAAGCCGTTAGTAGGCCCTAACCACCATTTTTTTTTTTAAAACCACATAATGAGAGCCGGAAGGTTGAAGCTCAGCTTTATTTAGTTGAGGACAACACCAGGGAGGGGCACACAGACAGACACCTTTAGTAGGCCGGAAAAGCCTATTGCATTTTTCAAAATGGTAATTTGGAGCAGAAGGTTGAAGCTCAGCTTTATTTAGTTGAGGGCAACACCAGGGAGGGGCACACAGACAGACACCTTTAGTAGGCCGGAAAAGCCTATTGCATTTTTCAAAATGGTAATTTGGAGCAGAAGGTTGAAGCTCAGCTTTATTTAGTTGAGGGCAACACCAGGGAGGGGCAGAAGCCGTTAGTAGGCCCTAACCACCATTTTTTTTTTTAAAACCACATAATGAGAGCCGGAAGGTTGAAGCTCAGCTTTATTTAGTTGAGGACAACACCAGGGAGGGGCACACAGACAGACACCTTTAGTAGGCCTGAAAAGCCTATTGCATTTTTCAAAATGGTAATTTGGAGCAGAAGGTTGAAGCTCAGCTTTATTTAGTTGAGGGCAACACCAGGGAGGGGCAGAAGCCGTTAGTAGGCCCTAACCACCATTTTTTTTTTTTAAAACCACTTAATGAGAGCCGGAAGGTTGAAGCTCAGCTTTATTTAGTTGAGGACAACACCAGGCAGGGGCACACAGACAGACACCTTTAGTAGGCCTGAAAAGCCTATTGCATTTTTCAAAATGGTAATTTGGAGCAGAAGGTTGAAGCTCAGCTTTATTTAGTTGAGGGCAACACCAGGGAGGGGCAGAAGCCGTTAGTAGGCCCTAACCACCATTTTTTTTTTTAAAACCACATAATGAGAGCCGGAAGGTTGAAGCTCAGCTTTATTTAGTTGAGGACAACACCAGGGAGGGGCAGAAGCCGTTAGTAGGCCCTAACCACCATTTTTTTTTTTAAAACCACATAATGAGAGCCGGAAGGTTGAAGCTCAGCTTTATTTAGTTGAGGACAACACCAGGGAGGGGCAGAAGCCGTTAGTAGGCCCTAACCACCATTTTTTTTTTTAAAACCACATAATGAGAGCCGGAAGGTTGAAGCTCAGCTTTATTTAGTTGAGGACAACACCAGGGAGGGGCACACAGACAGACACCTTTTGTAGGCCTGAAAAGCCTATTGCATTTTTCAAAATGGTAATTTGGAGCAGAAGGTTGAAGCTCAGCTTTATTTAGTTGAGGGCAACACCAGGGAGGGGCAGAAGCCGTTAGTAGGCCCTAACCACCATTTTTTTTTTTAAAACCACATAATGAGAGCCGGAAGGTTGAAGCTCAGCTTTATTTAGTTGAGGACAACATCAGGGAGGGGCAGAAGCCGTTAGTAGGCCCTAACCACCATTTTTTTTTTTAAAACCACATAATGAGAGCCGGAAGGTTGAAGCTCAGCTTTATTTAGTTGAGGACAACACCAGGGAGGGGCACACAGACAGACACCTTTAGTAGGCCGGAAAAGCCTATTGCATTTTTCAAAATGGTAATTTGGAGCAGAAGGTTGAAGCTCAGCTTTATTTAGTTGAGGGCAACACCAGGGAGGGGCACACAGACAGACACCTTTAGTAGGCCGGAAAAGCCTATTGCATTTTTCAAAATGGTAATTTGGAGCAGAAGGTTGAAGCTCAGCTTTATTTAGTTGAGGGCAACACCAGGGAGGGGCAGAAGCCGTTAGTAGGCCCTAACCACCATTTTTTTTTTTAAAACCACATAATGAGAGCCGGAAGGTTGAAGCTCAGCTTTATTTAGTTGAGGACAACACCAGGCAGGGGCACACAGACAGACACCTTTAGTAGGCCGGAAAAGCCTATTGCATTTTTCAAAATGGTAATTTGGAGCAGAAGGTTGAAGCTCAGCTTTATTTAGTTGAGGGCAACACCAGGGAGGGGCAGAAGCCGTTAGTAGGCCCTAACCACCATTTTTTTTTTTAAAACCACATAATGAGAGCCGGAAGGTTGAAGCTCAGCTTTATTTAGTTGAGGACAACACCAGGCAGGGGCACACAGACAGACACCTTTAGTAGGCCTGAAAAGCCTATTGCATTTTTCAAAATGGTAATTTGGAGCAGAAGGTTGAAGCTCAGCTTTATTTAGTTGAGGGCAACACCAGGGAGGGGCAGAAGCCGTTAGTAGGCCCTAACCAAAGTTGAAGGCCAAATGCAGTTTAATTTCTGATACTATAGGCCGAAAGCCAGAAGGTGGAAGTTCCGATTTAGACAGTGGAGGACAATTTGAATTAGGGACTGCAGACAGACTTAGTAGGCTGTCCCCTGTGGACCATGCATCCACCACATTAACCCATTGCGCCGTAATGGACACGTAATCTTCCGTGGCCATGCCTACAGGTCCATGCGTCTGTTGTCAGGTGCACCTTTGTACTCACAGATTGCCAGAGTGCATGGACAATGCGGTCTTCTACATGCTGGTGGAGGGTTGGGATGGCTTTTCTCGCAAAAGAAGTGTCGACTGGTTAGCTTGTAGCGTGGTACAGCGTAGTCCATCATGGCCTTATTAATAGTAAATAAAATATATAACTAGGCTCTATGAACTTTTAAATAGGTTCCAGGGGTACACGGGCAGCATTGGTGTGGTCAGTGGAGGAGTATTGCAAGTAGGGGCTGCAGACAGGCTATCAAAGGCCTAAAATAACAAACAGTAGGCAGTCATGGCAGTTTTACATCGGTTACATGGATACACAGGCAGGCACTCCAGGCAGCATTGTGGTCAGTGGAGGAGTATTGCAAGTAGGGGCCGCAGACAGGCTATCAAAGGCCTAAAATAACAAACAATAGGCTCATGGCAGTTTTACAGCGGTTACATGGATACACGGGCAGGCAGCTTGGTGGTCAGTGGAGGAGTATTTAAAGTAGGGACCGCAGACAGGCTATCAAAGGCCTAAAATAACAAACAATAGGCTCATGGCAGTTTCACAGCGGTTACATGGATACACGGGCAGGCAGCTTGGTGGTGGTGAGTGGAGGAGTATTTAAAGTAGGGACCGCAGACAGGCTTCAAAGGCCTAACATAAGAAAATGGGCTGGCTGTAGGCACTTTATAATTGGTTCCAGGGGTACACGGGCAGCAGTGGTCTGGTCAGTGGAGGAGTATTTAAAGTAGGGACCGCAGACAGGCTATCAAAGGCCTAACATAACAAACAATAGGCTCATGGCAGTTTCACAGCGGTTACATGGATACACGGGCAGGCAGCTTGGTGGTGGTGAGTGGAGGAGTATTTAAAGTAGGGACCGCAGACAGGCTTCAAAGGCCTAACATAAGAAAATGGGCTGGCTGTAGGCACTTTATAATTGGTTCCAGGGGTACACGGGCAGCAGTGGTCTGGTCAGTGGAGGAGTATTTAAAGTAGGGACCGCAGACAGGCTTCAAAGGCCTAACATAAGAAAATGGGCTGGCTGTAGGCACTTTATAATTGGTTCCAGGGGTACACGGGCAGCAGTGGTCTGGTCAGTGGAGGAGTATTTAAAGTAGGGACCGCAGACAGGCTATCAAAGGCCTAACATAACAAACAATAGGCTCATGGCAGTTTCACAGCGGTTACATGGATACACGGGCAGGCAGCTTGGTGGTGGTGAGTGGAGGAGTATTTAAAGTAGGGACCGCAGACAGGCTTCAAAGGCCTAACATAAGAAAATGGGCTGGCTGTAGGCACTTTATAATTGGTTCCAGGGGTACACGGGCAGCAGTGGTCTGGTCAGTGGAGGAGTATTTAAAGTAGGGACCGCAGACAGGCTATCAAAGGCCTAACATAACAAACAATAGGCTCATGGCAGTTTCACAGCGGTTACATGGATACACGGGCAGGCAGCTTGGTGGTGGTGAGTGGAGGAGTATTTAAAGTAGGGACCGCAGACAGGCTTCAAAGGCCTAACATAAGAAAATGGGCTGGCTGTAGGCACTTTATAATTGGTTCCAGGGGTACACGGGCAGCAGTGGTCTGGTCAGTGGAGGAGTATTTAAAGTAGGGACCGCAGACAGGCTTCAAAGGCCTAACATAAGAAAATGGGCTGGCTGTAGGCACTTTATAATTGGTTCCAGGGGTACACGGGCAGCAGTGGTCTGGTCAGTGGAGGAGTATTTAAAGTAGGGACCGCAGACAGGCTATCAAAGGCCTAACATAACAAACAATAGGCTCATGGCAGTTTCACAGCGGTTACATGGATACACGGGCAGGCAGCTTGGTGGTGGTGAGTGGAGGAGTATTTAAAGTAGGGACCGCAGACAGGCTTCAAAGGCCTAACATAAGAAAATGGGCTGGCTGTAGGCACTTTATAATTGGTTCCAGGGGTACACGGGCAGCAGTGGTCTGGTCAGTGGAGGAGTATTTAAAGTAGGGACCGCAGACAGGCTTCAAAGGCCTAACATAAGAAAATGGGCTGGCTGTAGGCACTTTATAATTGGTTCCAGGGGTACACGGGCAGCAGTGGTCTGGTCAGTGGAGGAGTATTTAAAGTAGGGACCGCAGACAGGCTATCAAAGGCCTAACATAACAAACAATAGGCTCATGGCAGTTTCACAGCGGTTACATGGATACACGGGCAGGCAGCTTGGTGGTGGTGAGTGGAGGAGTATTTAAAGTAGGGACCGCAGACAGGCTTCAAAGGCCTAACATAAGAAAATGGGCTGGCTGTAGGCACTTTATAATTGGTTCCAGGGGTACACGGGCAGCAGTGGTCTGGTCAGTGGAGGAGTATTTAAAGTAGGGACCGCAGACAGGCTTCAAAGGCCTAACATAAGAAAATGGGCTGGCTGTAGGCACTTTATAATTGGTTCCAGGGGTACACGGGCAGCAGTGGTCTGGTCAGTGGAGGAGTATTTAAAGTAGGGACCGCAGACAGGCTATCAAAGGCCTAACATAACAAACAATAGGCTCATGGCAGTTTCACAGCGGTTACATGGATACACGGGCAGGCAGCTTGGTGGTCAGTGGAGGAGTATTTAAAGTAGGGACCGCAGACAGGCTATCAAAGGCCTAAAATAACAAACAATAGGCTCATGGCAGTTTTACAGCGGTTACATGGATACACGGGCAGGCAGCTTGGTGGTCAGTGGAGGAGTATTGCAAGTAGGGGCCGCAGACAGGCTATCAAAGGCCTAAAATAACAAACAATAGGCTCATGGCAGTTTTACAGCGGTTACATGGATACACAGGCAGCTTGGTGGTGAGTGGAGGAGTAGTGCAAGGAGTGTCTGTCCCAGTACTCCCAAAATATAAATAGATGTTAATGTCTCGCAAAACAACCAAAACAAAAAAAAAAGGTGGCATACTTAGGTACAGGGGTGGGCTCATCTACTGAGTTTCTGACATAGTAATTTGGCAGTAACTATTTAATGGTGCCAATATAGGACACAGACACAGACTACTTTAAGTTGCATCATAGATGTCTACAAATTTGTATTGTCAGTGCCAGACATTGAATGATGTCAGCGAATAGACTAAAGATTGGTGGAGCTGTGCGACATAATTTTGCACGTGGTAGAGCACATTTTGAGCTGGGGTAGGGGGGAACTCTCTTGAGGCCGGCGGGACCGCCCCAGGGCCCCTCATGTTACAACGGTGTGTCTGACGTTGGGTGCGCACCACCACCGCCAGAGACACTACATTGTACTATGAGGGACCCAGTAGCAATGCCGTCAACCAAAAGCGAGCACACCCACCTCTTCAGACAAACAGCAGTCTCACGGGTGCTTGCGCCAAGTCGCGATACCACGGCCCCGTGTGGGGAGTTTTGCCATTTAGGGAGGTGTAAACATGTCGTATGCTGTACAATCAGCTGCAGCAAATTAGACATTAGAAAAGTAATTCACAGGCAAGAGCTTTTCATAGGAAAGCTAGGTGTCGGCCGGGCAAGGTGGGGCAAAAGATTTCGAAATCCAGTTGTGGTTCATTTTAATGAATGTTAGATCGTCAACATTTTGGGTAGCCAGACGAGTCCTTTTTTCGGTTAATATTGAACCTGCAGCACTGAATACTCTTTCTGATAGGACACTTGCTGCCGGGCAAGCAAGCTCCTGCAATGCATATTCTGCCAATTCTGGCCAGGTGTCTAATTTGGAGGCCCAGTAATCAAATGGGAATGACGGTTGAGGGAGAACATCGATAAGGGATGAAAAATAGTTAGTAACCATACTGGACAAATGTTGTCTCCTGTCACTTTCAATTGATGCAGCAGTACCTGTCCTGTCTGCGGTCATAGCAAAATCACTCCACAACCTGGTCAGAAAACCCCTCTGTCCAACGCCACTTCTGATGTGTGCACCCCTAACACTCCTAGTCTGCTGCCCCCTGGAGCTCGTGTGAGAACGATCACGTGCGCTGTGTGCTGGGAATGCCTGAAGCAAACGGTCAACAAGAGTTGATTGTTTGGTTGCTAATATTAGTTCCAAGTTCTCATGTGGCATAATATTTTGCAATTTGCCTTTATAGCGTGGATCAAGGAGGCAGGCCAACCAGTAATCGTCATCGTTCATCATTTTCGTAATGCGTGTGTCCCTTTTTAGGATACGTAAGGCATAATCCGCCATGTGGGCCAAAGTTCCAGTTGTCAAATCTCCGGTTGTGATTGGTTGAGGGGCAGTTGCAGGCAAATCTACGTCACTTGTGTCCCTCAAAAAACCAGAACCCGGCCGTGACACGCAACCAAATTCCTGTGCCCCCGGGAAAGGTTCGGCATTAAAAATATACTCATCCCCATCATCCTCCTCGTCCTCCACCTCCTCTTCGCCCGCTACCTCGTCCTGTACACTGCCCTGACCAGACAATGGCTGACTATCATCAAGGCTTTCCTCTTCCTCTGGTGCAGACGCCTGCTCCTTTATGTGCGTCAAACTTTGCATCAGCAGACGCATTAGGGGGATGCTCATGCTTATTACGGCGTTGTCTGCACTAACCAGCCGTGTGCATTCCTCAAAGCACTGAAGGACTTGACACATGTCTTGTATCTTAGACCACTGCACACCTGACAACTCCATGTCTGCCATCCTACTGCCTGCCCGTGTATCCTCCCACAAATAAATAACAGCACGCCTCTGTTCGCACAGTCTCTGAAGCATGTGCAGTGTTGAGTTCCACCTTGTTGCAACGTCTATGATTAGGCGATGCTGGGGAAGGTTCAAAGACCGCTGATAGGTCTGCATACGGCTGGCGTGTACAGGCGAACGTCGGATATGTGAGCAAAGTGCACGCACTTTGAGGAGCAGGTCGGAGAACCCAGGATAAGTTTTCAATAAGCACTGCACCACCAGGTTTAAGGTGTGAGCCAGGCAAGGAATGTGTTTCAGTTGGGAAAGGGAGATGGCAGCCATGAAATTCCTTCCGTTATCACTCACTACCTTGCCTGCCTCAAGATCTACTGTGCCCAGCCACGACTGCGTTTCTTGTTGCAAGAACTCGGACAGAACTTCCGCGGTGTGTCTATTGTCGCCCAAGCACTTCATAGCCAATACAGCCTGCTGACGCTTGGCAGTAGCTGGCCCATAATGGGACAACTGGTGTGCAACAGTGTCATCTGCCGATGGAGTGGTTGGCAGACTGCGTTCTGTGGAAGAGCTGTAGCTTCTGCAGGAGGACGAGGAGGAGGAGGAGGAGGGGGTGCGAACGCCTACAGCCAACTGTTTCCTAGACCGTGGGCTAGGCACAACTGTCCCTAAATTGATGTCGCCTGTGGACCCTGCATCCACCACATTCACCCAGTGTGCCGTGATGGACACATAACGTCCCTGGCCATGCCTACTGGTCCATGCATCTGTAGTCAGGTGCACCTTTGTACTCACAGATTGCCTGAGTGCATGGACGATGCGCTGTTTAACATGCTGGTGCAGGGCTGGGATGGCTTTTCTGGAAAAAAAGTGTCGACTGGGTAGCTCGTATCGTGGTTCAGCGTACTCCATCAGGGCTTTGAAAGCTTCGCTTTCAACTAACCGGTAGGGCATCATCTCTAACGAGATTAGTCTAGCTATGTGGGCGTTAAAACCCTGTGTACGCGGATGCGAGGATAAGTACTTCCTTTTTCTAACCAGAGTCTCATGTAGGGTGAGCTGGACTGGAGAGCTGGAGATCGTGGAACTTTCGGGTGTGCCGGTGTACATGGCAGACTGAGAGACGGTTGGAGACGGTATTGTTTCCGCCGGTGCCCTAGATGCAATATTTCCTCCTACAAAACTGGTGATTCCCTGACCCTGACTGCTTTTGGATGGCAAAGAAACCTGCACAGATACTGCCGGTGGTGCGGAAAATGGTGGCCTTACAGTGACGGAAGGGATGTTGCGTTGCTGACTAGCTTCATTGGCCGAGGGTGCTACAACCTTGAGGGACGTTTGGTAGTTAGTCCAGGCTTGAAAATGCATGGTGGTTAAGTGTCTATGCATGCAACTAGTATTTAGACTTTTCAGATTCTGACCTCTGCTTAAGCTAGTTGAACATTTTTGACAGATGACTTTGCGCTGATCAGTTGGATGTTGTTTAAAAAAATGCCAGACTGCACTCTTCCTAGACTCGGATCCCTTTTCAGGGATTGCAGACTGAGCTTTAACCGGATGGCAACGCTGTGCTCCAACAGGTTTTGGCTTTGACACGCGTTTTGGTCCAGATACGGGCCCGGCAGATGGAACCTGTTGCGATGTTGATGCCTGCTGCGGCCCCTCCTCCACCTCCGCTTCTGAACTACTGCCGCCTGCACCCTGTTCCCCCAATGGCTGCCAATCGGGGTCAATAACTGGGTCATCTATTACCTCCTCTTCGAGCTCGTGTGCAACTTCGTCTGTGTCACTGTGTCGGTCGGTGGTATAGCGTTCGTGGCGGGGCAACATAGTCTCATCAGGGTCTGATTGTGGATCTGTACCCTGAGAGGGCAATGTGGTGGTCTGAGTCAAAGGAGCAGCATAGTACTCTGGCTGTGGCTGTGCATCAGTGCACTCCATGTCAGAATATACTTGTAATGGGCATGGCCTGTTAAATGTTTCACTTTCTAAGCCAGGGACGGTATGTGTAAAGAGCTCCATGGAGTGACCCGTTGTGTCGCCTGCTGCATCCTTCTCTCTTGTTGTAGTTTTTGCTGAGGAGGACAAGGAAGCGACTTGTCCCTGACCGTGAACATCCACAAGCGACGCGCTGCTTTTACATTTACCAGTTTCGGAAGAGGAGGCAAAAGAGCTAGAGGCTGAGTCTGCAATGTAAGCCAAAACTTGCTGTTGCTGCTCCGCCTTTAAAAGCGGTTTTCCTACTCCCAGAAAAGAGAGCGTTCGAGGCCTTGTGTAGCCTGACGACGAAACTGGCTCCACAGCTCCAGACTTAGGTGGAATATTTTTATCCCCATGACCACCTGATGCTCCACTACCACTACCATCATTACCAGCTGACAATGAACGCCCACGACGACCTCTTGCACCAGACTTCCTCATTGTTTTAAAATCTTAACCAAAGTAACTTTATTTGTTGCTGTCAAACAACTTACACGGTGAGCTATAACTTCAGTATGATTTCAATATCCCTTAACAGGTTGGTGAGACCACAAGGAAAATCAGGCACAATGTTACACACTCTGTTTTCTGTGGCACAAAATCACAGAGATGACACACACGC
Source organism: Ranitomeya variabilis (assembly GCF_051348905.1). Taxonomy (NCBI): domain Eukaryota; kingdom Metazoa; phylum Chordata; class Amphibia; order Anura; family Dendrobatidae; genus Ranitomeya; species Ranitomeya variabilis. The sequence continues at coordinate 213,056,887 of NC_135237.1, forward strand.
AGGACTGTCACTCAAGCACTAATGTCAATATTAATCTCCCACCTAATTTATTTATTTTTTTTTCTCAGGGAGACTTTAGAAACCAAATAATATTAAAAAAAAAAAAAAAAAAAGGCTTTCTATGGCCCACAATTAGAGAGAGAGAGGTGGCACAACCAGGAGTCAAGACTGGCGCACAAGCTGAAAGGGCAATATTACTCTCCCACTGTTTTTTATGTTTTTTTTGTTTTTTTCAGGGAGACTTTAGAAACCAAATAATATTAAAAAAACCAAAAAAAAAAAAGGCTTTCTATGGCCCACTGAATGAGAGGGAGAGAGGTGGCACACCCAGGAGTCAAGACTGGCACACAAGCTGAAAGGGCAATATTACTCTCCCACTGTTTTTTTAGGTTTTTTTTTTTTTTTCAGGGAGACTTTAGAAACCAAATAATATTAAAAAAAAAATAAAAAAAAAAAATAGGCTTGCTATAGCCCACTGAATGAGAGATAGCACACACAGCAGTGGCACACAAGCCCTGACTGAGGCCAATATTTTTCTCCCACTGATTGATGTAGTGTTTTTGTGTTGAGGTAGAATTTAGAACACAAATCACGGAAAAAATAAATAGGCTTTCTATGGCCCACTGAATGAAAGGGAGAGAGGTGGCACACCCAGGAGTCAAGACTGGCACACAAGCTGAAAGGGCAATATTACTCTCCCACTGTTTTTTTATGTATTTTTTGTTTTTTCAGGGAGACTTTAGAAACCCAATAATATTTAAAAAAAAAAATAAATAGGCTTTCTATGGCCCACTGAATGAGAGGGAGAGAGGTGGCACACCCAGGAGTCAAGACTGGCACACAAGCTGAAAGGGCAATATTATTCTCCCACTGTTTTTTTAGGTTTTTTTTTTTTTTTTCAGGGAGAATTAGAAACCAAATAATATTAAAAAAAAAAAATAAATAGGCTTTCTATGGCCCACTGAATGAGAGGGAGAGAGGTGGCACACCCAGGAGTCAAGACTGGCACACAAGCTGAAAGGGCAATATTACTCTCCCACTGTTTTTTTAGGTTTTTTTTTTTTTTTCAGGGAGACTTTAGAAACCAAATAATATTAAAAAAAAAAAAAAAAAAAAAAAAAAAAATAGGCTTGCTATAGCCCACTGAATGAGAGATAGCACACACAGCAGTGGCACACAAGCCCTGACTGAGGCCAATATTTTTCTCCCACTGATTGATGTAGTGTTTTTGTGTTGAGGTAGAATTTAGAACACAAATCACGGAAAAAATAAATAGGCTTTCTATGGCCCACTGAATGAAAGGGAGAGAGGTGGCACACCCAGGAGTCAAGACTGGCACACAAGCTGAAAGGGCAATATTACTCTCCCACTGTTTTTTTATGTATTTTTTGTTTTTTCAGGGAGACTTTAGAAACCCAATAATATTTAAAAAAAAAAATAAATAGGCTTTCTATGGCCCACTGAATGAGAGGGAGAGAGGTGGCACACCCAGGAGTCAAGACTGGCACACAAGCTGAAAGGGCAATATTATTCTCCCACTGTTTTTTTAGGTTTTTTTTTTTTTTTTCAGGGAGAATTAGAAACCAAATAATATTAAAAAAAAAAAAAAAATAGGCTTTCTATGGCCCACTGAATGAGAGGGAGAGAGGTGGCACACCCAGGAGTCAAGACTGGCACACAAGCTGAAAGGGCAATATTACTCTCCCACTGTTTTTTTAGGGTTTTTTTTTTTTTTCAGGGAGACTTTAGAAACCAAATAATATTAAAAAAAAAAAAAAAATAGGCTTGCTATAGCCCACTGAATGAGAGATAGCACACACAGCAGTGGCACACAAGCCCTGACTGAGGCCAATATTTTTCTCCCACTGATTGATGTAGTGTTTTTGTGTTGAGGTAGAATTTAGAACACAAATCACGGAAAAAATAAATAGGCTTTCTATGGCCCACTGAATGAAAGGGAGAGAGGTGGCACACCCAGGAGTCAAGACTGGCACACAAGCTGAAAGGGCAATATTACTCTCCCACTGTTTTTTTATGTATTTTTTGTTTTTTCAGGGAGACTTTAGAAACCCAATAATATTTAAAAAAAAAAATAAATAGGCTTTCTATGGCCCACTGAATGAGAGGGAGAGAGGTGGCACACCCAGGAGTCAAGACTGGCACACAAGCTGAAAGGGCAATATTACTCTCCCACTGTTTTTTTAGGTTTTTTTTTTTTTTCAGGGAGACTTTAGAAACCAAATAATATTAAAAAAAAAAAAAAAAAATAGGCTTGCTATAGCCCACTGAATGAGAGATAGCACACACAGCAGTGGCACACAAGCCCTGACTGAGGCCAATATTTTTCTCCCACTGATTGATGTAGTGTTTTTGTGTTGAGGTAGATTTTAGAACACAAATCACGGAAAAAATAAATAGGCTTTCTATGGCCCACTCAGTGAGAGATGGCACACACAGGGATGGCACTGTAGCAGAAATGCCAATCTTAATCTCCCACAAAAAAAAAACAAAAAAAAAAAAAAAACTGTCCTACAATTACTATCTCCCTGCAGTAATGTAAGCCAGGTATGGCAGGCAGCAATAGGAGTGGACTGATGCACAAATTAAATAAAAAGTGTGGACAAACAAAAAAGATAGCTGTGCAGAAAGGAAGGAACAAGAGGATATGTGCTTTGAAAAAAGCAGTTGGTTTCCACAGTGGCGTACACACAGCAATACAGCTATCACGGAGCCTTCTAGGGCAGCCCAATGAGCTACAGCGCTGAGGGGAAAAAAAAAAAAAATAGCTTCCACAGTCCCTGCACACCGAAGGTGGTGTTGGACAGTGGAAATCGCTGCAGCACAAGCGGTTTGGTGGTTAGTGGACCCTGCCTAACGCTCTCCCTGCTTCTGACGAAGCGGCAGCAACCTGTCCCTAAGCTCAGATCAGCAGCAGTAAGATGTCGGTCGGCGGGAACGCCCCTTTATAGCCCCTGTGACGCCGCAGACAGCAAGCCAATCACTGCAATGCCCTTCTCTAAGATGGTGGGGACCAGGATCTATGTCATCACGCTGCCCACACTCTGCGTTCACCTTCATTGGCTGAGAAATGGCGCTTTTCGCGTCATTGAAACGCGACTTTGGCGCGAAAGTCGCGTACCGCATGGCCGACAAGCACAGGGGTCGGATCGGGTTTCATGAGACGCCGACTTAGCCAAAAGTCGGCGACTTTTGAAAATGATCGACCCGTTTCGCTCAACCCTAGTTGTGAGGACTATCCCGTGGTGCTCAGCAGGGAAGTACTACAACACCCAGGCGCTAGTAGGTAGGCGACTGATTTCCACCTGCAAAGGGAACTCTGGATGTGCCTTCGGACCGGCCGGTCTCAGCCAGCCCTGTTAGCAGTGCTCTGGATTGCGGATGCCGAAGCCTTCAGTAAAGAGGTAAAGAGACTGCAACCCTGTGTCCTCGTTATTTACTGCGACCTACACCACCACCTACACCTTTTATTGGGCGCCCCTTAGCAGGACCACGGACCGGGTCGGGCCACCGTGACATCCTCAGAACCGAGAGACCCGGATCCGAGTACCCCGCTGTCCTGAGTTTGGGGGCCGCTCCATATGTTTCTCTACACAGTCATCCTGACAAGTTCTATCAGTACTGTCAGATGAGCCTGGCTCCATTTGACCTTCATTTGGAGGCTGTGCACCTGGCATAATCTTCAAGGACATCAAGATGCGCAAATATATTTTGGCACAGGAGCGACTTTTACTTACATTGCGGTATGTATTAAACCTATATTTGTGTGATCTTAAAAGTCTTTTGCTATTTGAAACCCGCTCCGGCCTTCCTTTTTGTCTAAATGTTGTCTGTATGTTTCCCTCATCTTAACTTAAATTACTTCATCACATTTTGTCATTTTCCCTCCCTGATGTTTATCATAATGATCTGTTCCTTAGCAATTTTTATTATTATTATTATTATTATTATTATTATTATTTTATATAGCACCATTGATTCCATGGTGCTGTACATGAGAAGGGGTTACATACAAGTTACAGATATCACTTACAGTAAACAAACTAACAATGACAGACTGATACAGAGGGGCGAGGACCCTGCCTTTGCGGGCTTACATTCTACAGGATTATGGGGAAGGAGACAATAGGTTGAGGGTTGCTGCAGCTCCGGCGTTGGTGAGGCGGTAGCTTCAGTAGTGATGAGGAGGCAGCGGGGTCAGTGCAGGCTGTAGGCTTTCCTGAAGAGAAGGGTTTTCAGGTTCCGTCTGAAGGATCTGAATGTGGTTGATAGTCGGACGTGTTGGGGCAAAGAATTCCAGAGGATGGGGGATATTCGTGAGAAGTCTTGGAGGCGATTGGATGAGAAGCAAATAAGTGTGGAGAGAAGGAGGTCTTGGGAGGACCGGAGATTACGTGAGGGAAGATATTGGGAGATTAGTTCAGAGATATATGGAGGAGACAGGTTATGGATGGCTTTGTAGGTCAGTATTAGTAATTTGAACGGGATACGCTGAGGGAATGGGAGCCAGTGAAGAGATTTGCAGAGGGGGGGAAGCAGAGGAGTAGCGAGGAGAGAGATGAATTAGTAGGGCAGCAGAGTTAAGGATGGACTGGAGAGGTGCAAGGGTGTTAGCAGGGAGGCCGCAGAAAAGGATGTTGCAGTAGTCAAGGCGGGAGATGATGAGGGCATGCACAAGCATTTTAGTAGATTGACGGTTGAGGAAAGGACAGATTCTGGAGATGTTTTTGAGCTGGAGGCGACAGGAGGTGGAAAGAGCTTGGATGTGCGGTTTGAAGGACAGGGCAGAGTCGAAGGTTACTCCGAGGCAGCGGACTTCCGGTACGGGGGAAAGCATGATGTCATTGATTGCGATAGATAGGTCAGGTAAGGAAGATCTATGGGATAGAGGAAAGATGATGAGTTCAGATTTGTCCACATTGAGTTTGAGGAAGCAAGAGAAGGAGGGTATGGCTGATAGGCACTCTGGGATTCTGGACAGCAGAGTGGTGACGTCTGGGCCAGAGAGGTAGATTTGAGTGTCATCAGCATAGAGGTGGTACTGGAATCCATGGGACTTTACGAGTTGTCCCAAGCCGAGTGTATAGATTGAGAAGAGTAGGGGTCCTAGAACAGAGCCTTGGGGGACTCCAACAGAGAGAGGATGGGATCAGGAGGTAGTGTGGGAGTGGGAGACGCTGAATGTGCGGTTGGAAAGGTACAAGGAGATCCAGGATAGGGCGAGGTCTTTGATGCCAAAGGAGGAGAAGATCTGTAGTAGGAGGCATTGGTCAACTGTGTCGAAAGCAGAGGACAGGTCTAGAAGGAGGAGTACAGAGTATTGTCCATTACCTTTGGCGGTAAGTAGGGCGTTAGTGATTTTGGTCAGGGCTGTCTCAGTTGAGTGATGGGGCGGAAACCATATTGTAGATTGTCAAAGAGCAAGTTAGATGAGAGGTAGGAGGAAAGTTCAGAGTGGACGTGCTGCTCCAGGAGTTTGGAAGCGAATGGGAGCAGTGATATGGGGCGATAGCTGGACATAGCAGTTGGATCGAGGGTTGGCTTTTTAAGGATAGGCGTGATTGTGGCATGTTTGAAAGCAGAAGGGAAGGTGCCAGAAGATAGTGATAGGTTGAAGAGGTGGTGTCAGGACTCTGAACATTTTTTACCTTTTGTGCATTACTGCCCTTTTCCAAGATGGCGTCTTTGGTCTCATCTGCACTGTGTTTTCCTGCTATAAAACTCCACCACAGCCTTCAGTCTTTGATAGAGTATTCTGCCTTGCATCCAGCTCCTGACCTCTGATTACTCCCTGGCTATATACCTGCTCCTGTGAGCCTGTGTGGTGATCCTGCTACTCTGCTCTGAGTTCCTGCTGCATACACCAGTTTCCAGTAATCCTCCTTCATCTGCTGCTCGTGTTTACTTCCATCTGCATTTGCTGGACATCTAAGCTGTTTCTGCTCTGCAAAAACATGAGACTATTAACCAGGCCTCCCTGGTTGAGCTAAGATATGATTTGAACTGCCTTATAAGCTTATCTATCTCTGTTTGGACTAAGACAAGGATTTATTCGTGTCATGTATGCACAAGAATAACTGTGCTTCATAGATTTTTTGCTTGATTGCATTTTCCTCTGAAGTTTCTTATAGACTGCTAAGCTGCATTTAATATTTACACCAAGTGTTGTGGACTTGAGTTTCTCTCTGCACCTGTTTGAATCACCGTGTGATAATATAGACTTTACCACTTATAAAACTGTGTCCTGTAGTTGTCTTGTTCCACGCAAAGAGTCTCCTGAGTTATCCCCTATAATTATTACAGGATACTCTAGCCATAAAAAAAAAGGAGACTGCTGGAACAATGACTGCAGAGAGCAGGTTAGAGCAGGTGTTTTCCATAATTAGATCACTGCAGAAAGATGTGGAAGGTCTGCAAAAGAAGTTTGGAAGCTTTGAACACAATCAACAAGTGTTTGGACAAACTTTGCAGGACTTGAGCAACCGCATGGCAGCCCAGGAAAACAAACTTGCTGGCATAGAGTCCCAGTATGGACGGGCTTTTCAGGACATAAGCACGCAAATAGCTGCACAAGTGACTTTACCCTCTGGGCAACCGCCACAAGCTAGCCCACCTAAGTTGCCCCCATTCAGATTTAATGGTGATCGCAACAAATTTCATGGCTTTGTGAATCAATGTATGCTATATTTTGATGTGCATGCTGACCGTTTTCCTACTGATAGATCCAAAGTATTGTGTGTAATAATGCTACTGACCTCACGAGCGCTCGCCTGGGCGAATCCGATGATTGAGTCTTGTGACCCATGGTTAAATAACTTGGATGATTTCTTGGCCGCTATGGCATTAATGTTTGATGACCCTAATCGCCGTGCAACCGCTGAATCTGCTTTGTTGTCTTTACGCCAGGCTAAATGTTCTGTTGTTGAGAATGCCACTGAATTCAGGAGATTAGCGGTAGATACTAATTGGGACAGTTATGCACAATTGCCTATTTTTAAAAGGGGTCTGTCTAGTATTATAAAAGATGAACTAGCTCGCTCTGAGTCACCACAAGAGCTAGAGACATTTATACAGCATTGTGTGCGCATAGACATTCGCCTTACTGAGCGTAGGCAGGAGAAATTTGCTGCATATAACTGTATTTCTAACTTTTCCCTTCCTTCCAAAGAGCCTGCAGGTAAAACCTGTTGTGAATTCTGCTCTTGGGTTCCCCCCGGTGGTTGCTGGTGGTAATGCAGTTGTCTCTGGGTTGCAATCCTGGGCAGGTGTTCCTGCTGATTGCAGCTCTGACTGGGGTATTTAGGTGTGCAGGATTCATTAGCCCTTGCCAGTTGTCCATTGTTCTTGGAGGTTATGCATCTCTCTCTGGTTCCTCCTGCCCTGCTGCCAAATCAGCCAAGATAAGTGTCTGGTTTTGTTTCTGCTGCACACATGCTGAGTGCTTTAAAATTCAGTGCTATTCATTGTTTTTTCTTGTCCAGCTTAGACTGTGTTTGGATATTTTCAGTCAAGTTGGATTCTCAGGAGATGCAGAGATACATTCCATGTCTTAGTTAGATGGTGGAATTTTTGTATTATCTGCTGTGGATATTTTTAGGGTTTTAATACTGACCGCTTAGTATTCTGTCCTATCCTTTCCTATTTAGCTAGCATGGCCTCTTTTGCTAAATCCTGATTTCTGCCTGCGTTTGTCTTTCCTCTTATACGCACAGTCAATATTTGTGGGGGGCTGCCTATCCTTTGGGGTTCTGCTCTGAGGCAAGATAGAATTCCCATTTCCATCTATAGGGGTATTTAGTCCTCCAGCTGTGTCGAGGTGTCTAGGATGTGTTAGGTACACCCCACGGCTACTTCTAGTTGCGGTGTCAGTTTAGGGTTTGCGGTCAGTACAGGTTCCACCTTCTCCTGAGAAAGTCTCATGAGGCACCAAGGTCACCGGATCATAACAGTACAACTGGCCAACAATGAGTTAAATGCATCTCAGAAGAAGGGAAGAAAGGTGTTGAGCCATTTTTTTTCTGTAGTCTGCTTGGTCTCTTCTTCCCTCTTTTTCTCTGGGTGGCTGAGGAGTCTTGTGCTAGCATGGATGTTCAGGGATTGGCTTCTTGTGTGGACCAGCTTGCTGCTAGGGTACAGGATATTTCTGATTATATTGTTCAGACTCCAGTTTTGGAGCCTAGGATTCCTACTCCTGATTTGTTTTTTGGGGACAGGTCCAAGTTTTTGAGTTTTAAAAACAACTGTAAACTGTTTTTTGCTCTGAAACCTCGATCCTCTGGTGATTCCATTCAGCAGGTTAAAATTGTCATCTCCCTGCTGCGTGGCGATCCTCAGGATTGGGCATTTTCCCTGGAATCTGGGAATCCGGCCTTGCTTAATGTAGACGCCTTTTTTCAGGCTTTAGGATTATTATATGATGAACCAAATTCGGTGGATCAAGCGGAGAAGACCTTGTTGGCCCTGGTTCAGGGTCAAGAAGCAGCAGTGTTGTATTGTCAGAAATTTAGAAAATGGTCTGTGTTGACTAAATGGAATGATGATGCTTTGGCGGCAATTTTCAGAAAGGGTCTTTCTGAATCCGTCAAAGATGTTATGGTGGGGTTTCCCACACCTTTCGGTCTGAATGATTCTATGTCTCTGGCCATTCAGATTGATCGGCACTTGCGGGAGCACAGAACTGTGCGCGCTGTGGCATTGTCCTCAGAGCAGATGCCTGAGCCAATGCAGTGTGATAGGATTCTGTCTAGAACGGAACAACATGGATTCAGACGTCAGAATAGGTTGTGTTTTTATTGTGGTGATGCTTCTCATGTCATTTCAGCCTGCCCTAAGCGTACAAAGAGGATCGCTACTTTATTTACCATCAGTACTGCACAACCTAAATTTCTGTTATCTATGTCCTTGATATGCTCATTGTCATCATTTTCTGTCATGGCGTTTGTGGATTCAGGTGCCGCCTTGAACTTAATGGACTTTGTGTTTGCCAGGCGTTGTGGATTTCCCTTGCAGTCTTTGCAGAACCCTATTCCTTTAAGGGGCATTGATGCTACACCTTTGGCTAAAAATAAGCCCCAGTTCTGGACACAGGTGACAATGTGCATGGCGCCAGCCCATCAGGAAGATTGTCGATTTCTGGTGTTGCATAATTTGCATGATGCTATCGTGCTGGGTTTTCCGTGGTTGCAGGTACATAATCATGTGTTGGATTGGAAGTCTATGTCTGTGACTAGTTGGGGATGTCAGGGGGTTCATAATGACGTTCCTTTGATGTCAATCTCCTCTTCTTCCTCTTATGAAATTCCAGAGTTTTTGTCTGATTTTCAGGATGTATTCGATGAGCCCAGGTCCAGTTCCCTCCCACCGCATAGGGACTGTGATTGTGCGATTGACTTGATTCCAGGCTGTAAGTTTCCTAAGGGCCGACTTTTTAACCTGTCTGTGCCTGAACATACCGCCATGCGGAGTTATGTTAAGGAGTCTTTGGAGAAAGGGCATATTCGGCCATCTTCTTCACCGTTGGGAGCGGGGTTTTTTTTGTTGCTAAGAAGGATGGCTCCTTGAGACCCTGTATTGATTATCGCCTCTTGAATAAGATCACGGTCAAGTTTCAATACCCTTTATGTTGTGAACTACTTTTTGGCTCCCTCTTGTGGTCACTAGTGATTTGGCACTTGGATTGTCTTTTACCAGGTTGGTGCTCACCTGCTTCGTTAGGCCTGGGGTGTTGCTATTTAAACTTCCTGGATTCTCAGTCCAGTGCCTGGCATCGTTGTAATCAGTTCACTTCTGTTTGCTCCTGTCTTCAGGTCCTGGTTCTTTGCAAGATAAGCTAAGTCCTGCTTTCGTACTCTTGATCATTTGCATTGTGCATATTTTTTGTCCAGCTTGTACAATATGTGATTCCTGTTATTGCTGGAAGCTCTAGGGGGGCTGATATTCTCCCCCCACACCGTCAGTCGGTTTGGGGGTTCTTGGATATTCAGCGTGGATATTTTGCAGGGTTTTTTGCTGACCATATAAGTCTTCTTACTATATTCTGCTATTAGTCAGTGGGCCTCTCTTTGCTAAATCTAGTTCATTCTTACATTTGTCTTTTCTTCTTACCTCACCGTTATTATTTGTTGGGGGCTTGTATTACTTTGGGGTCTTTTCTCTGGAGGCAAGAGAGGTCTTATTTTCCCTGATAGGGGTAGTTAGTTCTCCGGCTGGCGCGAGATGTCTAGGACCAACGTAGGCACGTTCCCCGGCTGCTGTTAGTGTTTGCGCTAGGATCAGGTATATGGTCAGCCTAGTTACCACTTCCCTATGAGCTAGTATTTATGTTTTGCAGACTTTGCTGTAATCTTTGAGGTCCCCTGCCATTGGGATCATAACAGTATGCCAGGCCAATAAATAGTTAATGCATTGCTGAAGTGGGATTAAAAGAAAAGAAGTTCTGAGTTGTTTTTTTTTTGTTTGTTTGTTTTTTTTTTTTCTTCCTCCCCTTTATCTCTGAGTGGCTTGAAGCTTTGCTGCAGACATGAATGTTCAGACCTTGATTACTAGTGTGGATCAGCTTGCTGCACGTGTGCAGGGCATTCAGGATTTTGTTGTTAGCAGTCCTATGTCAGAGCCTAAGATACCTATTCCTGAGCTGTTCTCTGGAGATCGATTTAAATTTAGGAATTTTAGGAATAATTGTAAATTGTTTCTATCTTTGAAACCTCGTTCGTCTGGAGATTCAGCTCAGCAAGTCAAAATTATTATCTCCTTCTTGCGTGGCGACCCTCAGGATTGGGCTTTCTCGTTAGCGCCAGGAGATCCTGCATTGGCGGATGTTGATGCGTTTTTTCTGGCGCTCGGATTGCTTTATGAGGAGCCTAATCTTGAAATTCAGGCAGAAAAAGCTCTACTGGCCATCCCTCAGGGCCAGGATGAAGCTGAGGTGTACTGCCAAAAATTTCGGAAATGGTCCGTGCTTACTCGATGGAATGAATGTGCTCTGGCCGCAAATTTCAGAAATGGCCTTTCTGAAGCCATTAAGAATGTGATGGTGGGTTTTACAATTCCTACAAGTCTGAATGATTCTATGGCGCTGGCTATTCAGATTGATCGGCGTTTGCGGGAGTGCAAATCCGCTAAACCTCTGGCGGTGTTGTCTGAACAGACACCTGTCTCAATGCAATGCGATAGAATCCTGACTAGAACCGAACGACAAAATCATAGACGTCAGAATGGGCTGTGTTTTTACTGTGGTGATTCTACACATTTTATATCAGCATGCTCTAAACGCCTAACCAAGGTTGTCAGTCCTGTCACCATTGGTAATTTGCAGCCTAAATTTATTTTGTCTGTGACTTTAATTTGTTCATTGTCTTCCTACCCTGTTATGGCATTTGTGGATTCAGGTGCTGCCCTGAGTCTTATGGACTTGTCGTTTGCCAAGCGCTGCGGTTTTGTCCTGGAGCCTTTAAAGGTTCCGATTCCTCTCAGAGGAATTGATGCTACGCCACTGGCGGAAAATAAACCGCAGTATTGGACACAAGTGACCATGTGCATGACTCCTGAACATCGGGAGGTGATTCGTTTTCTTGTTCTGCATAAAATGAATGATTTGGTCGTTTTAGGTCTGCCATGGTTACAGACCCATAATCCTGTTTTGGATTGGAAGGTTATGTCTGTCTCAAGTTGGGGTTGTCAGGGAATTCATTGTGATTCTCCGCCGGTGTCTATTGCTACTTCTACTCCTTCAGAAGTTCCTGAGTATTTGTGTGACTATCAGGATGTATTCAGTGAGTCCAGGTCCAGTGCTCTTCCTCCTCATAGGGACTGTGACTGCGCTATAGATTTGATTCCTGGCAGTAAATTTCCTAAGGGACAATTATTTAATTTGTCTGTACCCGAGCATCCCGCGATGCGTTCTTATGTCAAGGAGTCTTTGGAGAAGGGGCATATTCGTCCATCCTCTTCCCCTCTCGGTGCGGGATTCTTTTTTGTGGCCAAGAAAGACGGGTCTTTGAGACCTTGTATAGACTATCGGCTTCTGAATAAAATCACTGTTAAGTTTCAGTATCCGTTGCCGCTATTGTCAGACTTGTTTGCTCGGATTAAGGGCGCCAAGTGGTTCACCAAGATAGATCTTCGTGGTGCGTACAACCTTGTGCGCATTAGGCAGGGAGATGAATGGAAAACTGCATTCAATACGCCCGAAGGTCATTTTGAATACTTGGTGATGCCCTTTGGGCTTTCTAATGCCCCTTCAGTGTTTCAGTCCTTTATGCATGATATCTTCCGGAAGTATCTGGATAAATTTTTGATTGTGTATCTTGATGATATTCTAGTTTTCTCGGATGATTGGGATTCTCATGTAAAGCAGGTCAGGATGGTGTTTCAGGTTTTGCTTGATAACGCTTTGTTTGTGAAGGGCTCAAAGTGTCTCTTTGGAGTGCAGAAGGTTTACTTTTTGGGTTTTATTTTCTCCCCTTCTGCCGTGAAGATGGACCCAGTCAAGGTCCGAGCTATTCATGATTGGACTCAGCCCACGTCTGTTAAGAGTCTTCAGAAGTTCTTGGGGTTCGCTAATTTCTACCGTCGCTTTATCGCTAATTTTTCTAGCGTTGTTAAACCTTTGACGGATATGACCAAGAAAGGTTCTGATGTTGCTAATTGGGCTCCTGCAGCCGTGGAGGCCTTCCAGGAGCTGAAGCGCCGGTTTACTTCGGCGCCTGTTTTGTGCCAGCCTGATGTCTCACTTCCCTTTCAGGTTGAAGTGGATGCTTCTGAGATCGGTGCTGGGGCTGTTTTGTCGCAGAGAGGCTCTGGTTGTTCTGTGATGAGACCATGTGCCTTTTTCTCTAGGAAGTTTTCGCCTGCTGAGTGGAACTATGATGTTGGTAATCGGGAGTTGTTGGCCATGAAGTGGGCATTTGAGGAGTGGCGTCATTGGCTCGAGGGTGCTAAGCATCGTGTGGTGGTCTTGACTGATCACAAAAATCTGATGTATCTTGAGTCTGCTAAGCGCCTGAATCCTAGACAGGCTCGTTGGTCATTGTTTTTCACTCGTTTTGACTTTGTGGTCTCATACCTGCCTGGTTCGAAGAATGTTAAGGCTGATGCTCTCTCTAGGAGCTTTGTGCCTGACTCTCCTGGAGTCTCGGAGCCAGCTGGTATTCTTAAAGAGGGAGTGATCGTGTCGGCCATATCTCCAGATTTGCGACGTGTGTTGCAGAGATTTCAGGCTGGTAGACCTGACTCGTGTCCACCCGACAGACTGTTTGTTCCTGATAAATGGACCAGCAGAGTAATTTCCGAGGTTCATTCCTCGGTGTTGGCAGGGCATCCGGGAATTTTTGGTACCCGAGATTTGGTGGCTAGGTCCTTTTGGTGGCCTTCCTTGTCACGGGATGTGCGGTCATTTGTGCAGTCCTGTGGGACTTGTGCTCGGGCTAAGCCTTGTTGTTCTCGTGCTAGCGGGTTGCTTTTGCCCTTGCCCGTCCCGAAGAGGCCTTGGACGCACATTTCCATGGATTTCATTTCTGATCTTCCGGTGTCTCGGGGAATGTCTGTCATCTGGGTGGTGTGTGATCGTTTTTCCAAGATGGTCCATTTGGTACCCTTGCCTAAGTTGCCTTCCTCTTCCGATCTGGTTCCTTTGTTTTTTCAGAATGTGGTTCGTTTACATGGCATTCCGGAGAATATCGTGTCCGACAGAGGATCCCAGTTTGTGTCCAGATTCTGGCGATCTTTTTGTGCTAAGATGGGCATTGATTTGTCGTTTTCATCTGCCTTCCATCCTCAGACTAATGGTCAAACGGAGCGAACTAATCAGACACTGGAGGCTTATTTGAGATGTTTTGTTTCTGCGGACCAGGATGATTGGGTGACCTTCTTGCCATTGGTGGAGTTTGCCCTTAATAATCGGGCTAGTTCCGCTACTATGGTTTCGCCATTCTTCTGCAACTCTGGTTTTCATCCTCGTTTCTCCTCGGGTCATGTTGAGTCTTCTGACTGTCCTGGGGTGGATTCCGTGGTGGATAGGTTGCAGCGGATTTGGAATCATGTGGTGGACAACTTGAAGTTGTCACAGGAGAAGGCTCAGCGTTTTGCCAACCGCCGCCGTGGTGTGGGCCCCCGACTTCGTGTTGGGGATTTGGTTTGGTTGTCTTCTCGGTATGTCCCTCTGAAGGTTTCCTCTCCTAAGTTTAAGCCTCGCTTTATTGGTCCTTATAAAATTTTGGAAGTTCTTAACCCGGTTTCTTTTCGTTTGGATCTTCCGGTGTCGTTTGCCATTCACAACGTGTTCCATAGGTCTTTGTTACGGCGGTACGTTGTGCCTGTGGTTCCTGCTGTTGAGCCTCCTGCTCCGGTGTTGGTTGAGGGCGAGTTGGAGTACGTGGTGGAGAAGATCTTGGATTCTCGTCTCTCTAGACGGAGGCTCCAGTATTTGGTCAAATGGAAGGGCTATGGTCAGGAGGATAATTCCTGGGTGGCCGCCTCTGATGTTCATGCGGCCGATTTGGTTCGTGCCTTCCACGCTGCTCATCCTGGTCGCCCTGGTGGTCTTGGTGAGGGTTCGGTGACCCCTCCTACCGCCATGTGGAGTTATGTTAAGGAGTCTTTGGAGAAAGGGCATATTCGGCCATCTTCTTCACCGTTGGGAGCGGGGTTTTTTTTGTTGCTAAGAAGGATGGCTCCTTGAGACCCTGTATTGATTATCGCCTCTTGAATAAGATCACGGTCAAGTTTCAATACCCTTTATGTTGTGAACTATACTTTTTGGCTCCCTCTTGTGGTCACTAGTGATTTGGCACTTGGATTGTCTTTTACCAGGTTGGTGCTCACCTGCTTCGTTAGGCCTGGGGTGTTGCTATTTAAACTTCCTGGATTCTCAGTCCAGTGCCTGGCATCGTTGTAATCAGTTCACTTCTGTTTGCTCCTGTCTTCAGGTCCTGGTTCTTTGCAAGATAAGCTAAGTCCTGCTTTCGTACTCTTGATCATTTGCATTGTGCATATTTTTTGTCCAGCTTGTACAATATGTGATTCCTGTTATTGCTGGAAGCTCTAGGGGGGCTGATATTCTCCCCCCACACCGTCAGTCGGTTTGGGGGTTCTTGGATATTCAGCGTGGATATTTTGCAGGGTTTTTTGCTGACCATATAAGTCTTCTTACTATATTCTGCTATTAGTCAGTGGGCCTCTCTTTGCTAAATCTAGTTCATTCTTACGTTTGTCTTTTCTTCTTACCTCACCGTTATTATTTGTTGGGGGCTTGTATTACTTTGGGGTCTTTTCTCTGGAGGCAAGAGAGGTCTTATTTTCCCTGATAGGGGTAGTTAGTTCTCCGACTGGCGCGAGACGTCTAGGACCAACGTAGGCACGTTCCCCGGCTGCTGTTAGTGTTTGCGCTAGGATCAGGTATATGGTCAGCCTAGTTACCACTTCCCTATGAGCTGGTATTTATGTTTTGCAGACTTTGCTGTAATCTTTGAGGTCCCCTGCCATTGGGATCATAACACCTTTACCTCTGCTTTCTGATTTGTTTGCTAGGATTAAGGGGGCTAGTTGGTTTACGAAGATTGACCTTCGGGGGGCATATAATCTTGTTCGTATTAAGCAGGGTGATGAATGGAAAACTGCGTTTAATACGCCCGAAGGCCATTTTGAATACCTTGTGATGCCATTCGGGCTCTCTAATGCTCCATCTGTTTTTCAGTCCTTCATGCACAATATCTTCCGGACTTATCTTGATAAATTCATGATTGTATATTTGGATGACATTTTAATTTTTTCCGATGATTGGGAGTCCCATGTGGAACAGGTCAGGATGGTATTTCAGATCCTTCATGATAATGCCTTGTTTGTGAAGGGGTCTAAGTGTCTCTTTGGAGTGCAGAAGATTTCTTTTTTGGGCTTCATTTTTTCTCCCTCATCTATAGAGATGGATCCGGTTAAGGTTCAGGCCATTCATGATTGGATTCAACCCACATCCATGAAGAGCCTTCAGAAATTTTTGGGCTTTGCTAATTTTTATCGCCGTTTCATTGCTAACTTCTCCAGTGTGGTTAAACCCTTGACCGATTTGACGAAGAAAGGCGCTGATGTGACGAATTGGTCCTCTGCGGCTGTCTCTGCCTTTCAGGAGCTTAAACGCTGATTTACTTCTGCCCCGGTGTTGCGTCAACCGGATGTTTCTCTTCCGTTTCAGGTTGAGGTCGACGCTTCTGAGATTGGGGCAGGGGCCGTTTTGTCTCAGAGGGATCCTGTTGGTTCCTTGATGAAACCGTGTGCATTCTTTTCCCGTAAATTTTCGCCTGCTGAACGCAATTATGATGTCGGCAATCGGGAGTTGTTGGCTATGAAGTGGACATTTGAGGAGTGGCGACATTGGCTTGAGGGAGCTAAGCACCATATTGTGGTCTTAACTGATCATAAAAATCTGATTTACCTCGAGTCTGCCAAGCGGCTGAATCCTAGACAGGCTCGATGGTCCTTGTTTTTTCCCGTTTTGATTTCGTGGTCTCGTATCTTCCGGGTTCTAAGAACATTAAGGCTGATGCCCTCTCTAGGAGTTTTTTGCCCGATTCTCCTGAGGTCCTTGAACCGGTCGGCATTCTGAAAGAAGGGGTGGTTCTTTCTGCCATTTCCCCTGATTTACGACGGGTTCTTCAGGAATTTCAGGCTGACAAACCTGACCGCTGTCCAGCGGGGAAACTGTTTGTTCCTGATAGATGGACTAGTAGAGTGATTTCTGAGGTTCATTGTTCTGTGTTGGCTGGCCATCCTGGTATTTTTGGTACCAGAGATTTGGTGGGTAGATCCTTTTGGTGGCCTTCTTTGTCACGTGATGTGCGTTCTTTTGTGCAGTCCTGTGGGACTTGTGCGCGGGCCAAGCCTTGTTGTTCCCGTGCTAGCAGGTTGCTTTTGCCTTTGCCGGTCCCTGAGAGGCCTTGGACGCATATTTCTATGGATTTTATTTCTGATCTTCCGGTTTCCCAGAGGATGTCTGTTATCTGGGTTGTTTGTGACCGGTTCTCTAAGATGGTTCATTTGGTGCCTTTGCCTAAATTGCCTTCCTCTTCTGATTTGGTTCCGTTGTTTTTTCAGCATGTGGTTCGTTTGCATGGTATTCCGGAGAATATTGTGTCTGACAGAGGTTCCCAGTTTGTTTCTAGGTTTTGGCGGGCCTTTTGTGCTAGGCTGGGCATTGATTTGTCTTTTCCTTCCGCATTTCATCCTCAGACAAATGACCAGACCGAGCGAACTAATCAGACTTTGGAAACTTATTTGAGATGCTTTGTGTCTGCTGATCAGGATGATTGGGTGGCTTTCTCGCCATTGGCCGAGTTTGCCCTTAATAATCGGGCTAGTTCGGCTACCTTGGTTTCGCCCTTCTTTTGTAATTTTGGTTTTCATCCTCGTTTTTCTTCGGGGCAGGTTGAGCCTTCGGACTGTCCTGGTGTGGATTCTGTGGTTGACAGGTTGCAGCAGATTTGGGCTCATGTGGTGGACAATTTGGTGTTGTCCCAGGAGGAGGCTCAACGTTTTGCTAACCGTCGTCGGTGTGTTGGTTCCCGGCTTCGGGTGGGGGATCTGGTTTGGTTGTCTTCCCGTCATGTTCCTATGAAGGTTTCTTCCCCTAAGTTTAAGCCTCGGTTTATTGGTCCTTATAGGATTTCTGAGATTATTAATCCGGTGTCTTTTCGATTGGCCCTTCCGGCCTCTTTTGCTATCCATAATGTCTTCCATAGATCTTTATTGCGGAAATATGTGGTGCCCGTTGTTCCCTCTGTTGATCCTCCGGCCCCTGTGTTGGTTGATGGGGAGTTGGAGTATGTGGTTGAGAAAATTTTGGATTCTCGCTTTTCGAGGCGGAGGCTTCAGTACCTTGTCAAATGGAAGGGTTATGGCCAGGAGGATAATTCTTGGGTTTTTGCCTCTGATGTCCATGCTGCTGATTTGGTCCGTGCCTTTCATCTGGCTCGTCCTGATCAGCCTGGGGGCTCTGGTGAGGGTTCGGTGACCCCTCCTCAAGGGGGGTACTGTTGTAAATTCTGCTCTTGGGTTCCCCCCGGTGGTTGCTGGTGGTAATGCAGTTGTCCCTGGGTTGCAGTCCAGGGCAGGTGTTCCTGCTGATTGCAGCTCTGACTGGGGTATTTAGGTTTGCAGGATTCATTAGCCCTTGCCAGTTGTCCATTGTTCTTGGAGGTTATGCATCTCTGTCTGGTTCCTCCTGCCCTGCTGCCCAATCAGCCAAGATAAGTGTCTGGTTTTGTTTCTGCTGCACACATGCTGTGTGCTTTACAATTCAGTGCTATTCATTGTTTTTTCTTGTCCAGCTTAGACTGTGTTTGGATATTTTCAGTCAAGTTGGATTCTCAGGAGATGCAGAGATACATTCCATGTCTTAGTTAGATGGTGGAATTTTTGTATTATCTGCTGTGGATATTTTTAGGGTTTTAATACTGACCGCTTAGTATTCTGTCCTATTCTTTCCTATTTAGCTAGCATGGCCTCTTTTGCTAAATCCTGATTTCTGCCTGCGTTTGTCTTTCCTCTTATACTCACAGTCAATATTTGTGGGGGGCTGCCTATCCTTTGGGGTTCTGCTCTGAGGCAAGATAGAATTCCCATTTCCATCTATAGGGGTATTTAGTCCTCCGGCTGTGTTGAGGTGTCTAGGATGTGTTAGGTACACCCCACGGCTACTTCTAGTTGCGGTGTCAGTTTAGGGTTTGCGGTCAGTACAGGTTCCACCTTCTCCTGAGAAAGTCTCATGCGGCTCCAAGGTCACCGGATCATAACAAAAACCTCTCGGGAGGTGGAGGAGGTGCCCATGCAAAGTGATTCCGTTCAGAGGCACGAGATCAATGAGCGCCGGGAGCATCGCCTTCGTGAAAGTCTATGTTTCTACTGCGGCCAGTCTGACCACTTCTTGATCAATTGTCCCAAGTGTCCTAGACAGCCTAACAAGGTGCTAGCAGCAGTAGGGGAGTATGACAACTGTGATGATGAATCTGACATCTCGGAATGTAGCCTGCCTTTAAACGCTGTATTCCATTCACTTTCTATGACTTCACCCCCCAAGGAGCTGAAGGAGAAGAACTCTCACTGTTCTCTCCCTATTAAGATCCTGTGTTCAGGACAGTGGATTTCCAGTGCAGCTATGATTGACTCAAGTGCAGGTGGCAATTTCATGGATATCGCATTTGCCAAGGAACATGGCATTGAAATTCAGCAAAGAGCCTCTCCAATTACCATGGAAACAGTGGATGGGTCACCTTTAATCTCTGGGCCTGTGGATCAGGAGACCGTACCCCTTGAAATTTTGTTGGAGTCTAATCATCAGGAGCAACTTTGTTTCTTGCTAATTTCTTCTCCTCATTTTCCTGTGATTTTAGGCATTCCTTGGTTGTGTTCTCAGAACCCAGTTATCAACTGGGAGACCAAGGAGATTATCTTTCCAACAAGGAGCAACTCAGCGTTAACCGAAGCTGTCCCTGAGTCCACGGCTATGGAACCACATGTACAGGTATTTTCTTTACCTCCAGCATATAAAGAGTTCTCTGACATCTGTGACAAGAAAAATGCAGATCAGCTTCCTCCACACAGGCATTATGACTGTCCCATTGAGCTGCTTCCTGGGGCAGCTATTCCTTTTGGTTACGTATACTCTTTGGCGGCACCAGAGCTTGAAGCCTTAAAGGAGTATATTGATGAAAATCTGGCCAAAGGCTTCATACGTCCTTCTTCCTCACCAGCAGGGGCACCTATATTTTTTGTAAAAAAGAAGGATGGGACCCTGAGACCCTGTGTTGACTATCGGGAACTCAATAAGGTAACCATACGAAACCGTTACCCTTTGCCTCTGATTCCCGAATTACTGGAAAGAGTCCGCCATGCTAAGGTGTTCTCTAAACTGGATCTTCGTGGGGCTTATAATTTGGTGCGTATTCGTCCAGGGGATGAGTGGAAGACAGCATTCCGATGCCTGTATGGACATTTTGAATATCTTGTGATGCCCTTCGGGCTTTGTAATGCCCCTGCAACATTTCAACACCTTGCTAGTGACATTTTCAGAGATTTGTTGGACCAGTTTGTGCTGATCTATTTGGACGATATTCTAATCTTTTCTGACTCTCTACAGGAACATGAAGAACATGTCAAAGCTGTTTTAAGACGTCTGAAAGAGAACCATCTGTATATCAAGCCGGAGAAATGCGAGTTCCATCGTTCTGAGATACAGTTCTTAGGTTATATCATCTCTCCCCAGGGGCTGAACATGGAATCTGGTAAGATTCAGGCTATCCTTGACTGGCCGGTACCCAAGAACGTTAAGGAGGTCCAACGTTATATTGGTTTTGCAAATTTCTACAGACGCTTCATTCAAAATTTTTCTGATATTGTCCGTCCCATTACTTCCTTGACAAAGAAGGAAAAGCCCTTTAAGTGGTCATCACAGGCTCAAGAAGCTTTTGATCGGCTTAAGATCTGTTTCACATCAGCACCGCTGTTAATACACCCAGATCCAACACTTTCATTCATTGTGGAGGTGGACGCTTCTGATAATGCTTTGGGGGCTATTCTCTCCCAAAGAACTGGAGAGAAGGGTCTGCTACATCCTTGTGCTTTCTTTTCCCATAGACTAACCTCAGCAGAGAAGAATTACGACGTGGGAGACAAAGAATTGCTGGCTATTAGTGCGGCTTTCAAAGAATGGAGGCATCATCTGCAAGGAGCTGCACAACAGATCATAGTGCTAACTGACCATCGCAATTTAGAGTTCCTTAGATCCACTAGATGTCTTTCTCCTCGTCAGGCTCATTGGAACGTATTTTTAAATCAATTTAACTTTGTTATCTCGTACCGTCCAGGATCTCGTAATGGGAAGGCTGATGCTTTATCCCGAATCCATGCTGCGGATTCCGTACCTGGAGCCCCGTCCAAGACCATTCTATCTGATGCCAATTTCATCGGAGTTATCCACGATCAGGACTTGTGGAAGGAGTGCAGGGAGGCCTATGACGGTGATATATTTCTGGCCAACCCACCTGTGGATATTAATCTTGTCTTTAAGGGTGGCATGTGGTTCAGAGATTGACGTATCTACGTCCCTGAGGTCATCCGTCTGCAGATCCTCAAGTTGGTACATGACTCCAAGTTGGCTGGTCACAGGGGGGTACAGAAGACACAAGAATTCCTGAGCCGATTCTTCTGGTGGCCAACTTGCCTGAAGGATACCAAGAACTATGTTCTCTCTTTCGAGGTATGTGTCCATTACAAGACTCCTCATGTGGCTCCTACGGGTCTTCTACAACCATTACCTGTTCCATCCCGCCTTTGGGGGTCTATATCAATTGACTTTATTGTGGAGCTGCCTACATCGGGGGGGGCATGAATACAATCATGGTGGTAGTTGATCGCCTGACTAAAGCTGCTCATTTTGTTCCATGCACCGTCCTCCCCTCAGCTAAAGATACAGTGAACTTGGTTATACAGAATGTCTTTCGGTTGCATGGGGTTCCGGATGAGATCATCTCTGACCGTGGAGTACAGTTCACTTCAAGATTCTGGAAGGGGTTTTGCTCTGCACTCAATATTAATGTCTGTCTCTCTTCCGCTTACCATCCCCAGACAAATGGTCAGACTGAGCGTACCAACCAAACGCTGGAACAATATCTAAGATGCTATGTCAGCCATCTCCAGGATGATTGGTTGGAGTTGCTGCCGTTAGCCGAATTTTCATATAATAATTCTCAGAGCGCCTCCACTAAATTTACACCTTTCTTTGCCAATCTGGGTTATCATCCGTGTATTTTCCCTAGGTCTCCAATTAATTCTACGGTTCCGGCAGTGGAGGAAAGGCTGACTGCGATTAGACAAAATCTGGAGGTTCTGAAGGAATCCCTGACCACAGCTCAAGAACGATATAAGAGATCGGCTGATAGATTCTGTAAACCTGCACCCATGTTCAAGGTAGGAGATTCCGTGTGGTTAGCAACTAAGAATCTGAAGTTAAAAGTTCCTTTACAGAAACTTGGACAGAAATTCATTGGCCCTTTCAAGATCAATGGTATTGTGAGCTCTGTGGCCTGCCGGCTGAAGCTGCCTAGGACTATGAAAGTACACCCAGTTTTTCATGTATCTTTACTAAAGCCTGTATCTCCTAATACCTTCCAGGGACGTGTTGTGCCACCTCCGCAGCCTGTGGTGATTGATGGGCAGGAACAATTTGTGGTGGAGGAAATTATTGATTCCAGGATTCGCAGGAATCGGCTCCAATATCTGATAAGATGGCAGGGATATCCCCCTGAGGAAGACTCTTGGGAACCTGTGGAAAACATCAATGCCCAACAGAAGATTTCTCGTTTTCATCAGAGATTCCCTGAGAAACCAGGTCCAGGATCCTCCTGAGGCCGCTTCTAAGGAGGGAGTAATGTCAGGAGTCTGAACATTTTTTACCTTTTGTGCATTACTGCCCTTTTCCAAGATGGCGTCTTTGGTCTCATCTGCACTGTGTCTTCCTGCTATAAAACTCCACCCCAGCCTTCAGTCTGTGGTAGAGTATTCTGCCTTGCATCCAGCTCCTGACCTCTGATTACTCCCTGGCTATATACCTGCTCCAGTGAACCTGTGTGGTGATCCTGCTGCTCTGCTCCGAGTTCCTGCTGCATACACCAGTTTCCAGTAAGCCTCCTTCATCTGCTGCTCGTGTTTACTTCCATCTGCATTTGCTGGACATCTAAGCTGTTTCTGCTCTGCAAAAACCTGAGACTATTAACCGGGCCTCCCTGGTTGAGCTAAGATATGATTTGAACTGCCTTATAAGCTTATCTATCTGTGTTTGGACTAAGACAAGGATTTATTCGTGTCAAGTATCCTCAAGAATAACTGTGCTTCATGGACTTTTTTGCTTGATTGCATTTTCCTCTGAAGTTTCCTATAGACTGCTAAGCTGCATTTAATATTTACACCAAGTGTTGTGGACTTGAGTTTCTCTCTGCACCTGTTTGAATCACCATGTGATAATATAGACTTTACCACTTATAAAACTGTGTCCTGTAGTTGTCTTGTTCCACACAAAGAGTCTCCTGAGTTATCCCCTATAATTATTACAGGTGGGTTAGGGATGGGATAAGTGTGGTGGTGAGCTTGGGGAGGAGGTGGGATGGGATAGGTTCAAGTGCACAGGTGGTGAGGTGCGATTTGGAGAGGAGACCATTAAGCCCCCCTTCGGTGATGTTGGATAGGGAGGTTATGGGGTTTGGGTATTGGTCTGGTATACAAAGGGGTTGTGGTGGTTGAACAATGAAGACTTGCCTTGTTTGGTCGATCTCATTTTTAAAGTGTGTGGCAAAGTCCTCAGCAGAGATGAGGGAGGTTGGAGGGGGTAGTGGGGGGCGGAGGAGGGAGTTGAAGGTTTTGAATAACTGTTTGGGGTGTAGGATAGGAAAGATATGAGGGTTGTGAAGTAGGCCTGTTTAGCAGAGTTGAGAGCAGATTTAAAAGCGAGTATTGCCTGTTTGAATGCAGTGAAGTCGTCTTGCAGGTGTGTTTTCTTCCAACGCCGCTCCGCAACCCTGGACACTTGCCGGAGCTTTTTAGTGGTGTTATTGTGCCAAGGTTGTCTATTGATACGTCGCACTCTGCCATGGATGAGAGGGGCAACTGTGTCAATAGCTGATGCAAGAGTGGCATTGTAGAAAGCAGTGGCAGTGTCTGTGTCGTGGAGTGAGGATATGGATGCCAGTGGTAGGATAAAGTCAGAGAGTGTGTGGGTGTCTAGGTGTGCAAGGTTTCTGCGGGGGTGCGCATTTTGCTGGACATGGTGCTGGAATTAAGTGTTGTCTCTTCTTGAGCCAAGGCTTAGTTTGCTATGTAGCTTACTTTTATGATTGTCTATACTGTTAAGATTATGCGTGGAGATGTCTATTTCTAAATTTTTGTTTGTTTCTTATTACTTTTAGATTTCTAGCCACTGGCCTCTCATATGCGTCTCTTCATCTGGAGTTTTTGATTGGGAAATCCACCATCTCAGGCACTGTACGTTCTACTTATACAGAAATATGGGCCCGCCTTCATAATTCTGTAATGCCTGAGCCCAAAAAGAAGACTGGCTGCGGATAGCCCGTGGCTTTGAGGAAACGTGCCAGTTCCCCAACTGCATAGGTTCCCTGGATGGGAAGCACATCCGTGTTTGTAAGCCGCCAAACTCAGGGTCCCAATATTACAATTATAAACAATTTTTTTCTGTAGTGCTGCTGGCCCTGGTAGACAGCACGTACAGGTTTATAATTGTTGATATTAGGGCCTATGGAAGAACTGGAGGCTCCAGAGTCTTCAATTCTTCCATAATGGGTCAGCAGCTGTGAAGTAATGATTTGGACATCCCACCACCATGTCTACTACTGGGGTCAAGTTTTGAAGCGGTTCCTTACATCATGGTTGCTGATGACGCCTTTCAATTAAACCACAATGTCAGGAGGCCATATCCACGGAGAGCTATGGACCACATGCACCGAATATTTAATTATCGGCTATCCCGCACACGATTGGTGGAGTGCTCCTTTGGAACCCTCTGTACAAAATGGTGGGTCATGATGTCAGCCATACAACTAAGTGAAACAAATGTAAATGGTGTAATTAAAACCTGTGTCATCCTTCACGAGGATCCATGACTGTACACCAATCAAATGATGCTGATGATGGAGTCTATGCAAATAATGGCAAGGCTATAACACATGTTCATAACCCACGTTGTCAGCCCACTTACCTTAAAGTGTGGGACATGTTTACCAATTATTTTGTTTCACCAGAGGGATACACAGTTGTGCTCAAAAGTTTACATACCCCAGCAGAAGTTTTGCTTTCTTGCCTTTTTTCAGCGAATATGAATGATAACACCAAAACTTTTTCTCCACTTATGGTTAGTGGTTGGATGAAGCCATTTATTGTCAAACTACTGTGCTTTCTCTTTTTAAATCATAATAACCCAAAACATCCAAATGACCCTGATCAGAAGTTCACATACCCCATTTCGTAATATTGTGTATTGCCCCCTCATACATCAATGACAGTTTGAAGTATTTTGTGGTAGTTGTGGATGAGGTTCTTTATTTTCTCAGATGGTAAAGCTGCCCACCCTTTTTGGCAAAAAGCCTCCAGTTCCTGTAAATTCCTGGGCTGTCCAGCAAGAACTGCACACTTGAGATCTCTCCAGAGTGGCTCAATGATATTGAGGTCATGGCAAATTCATGGCAAGACAATGCTGTGTCTATGTTATAATAGACTTTGTTGTTTTATTTTAATTAAACATGTTAGTGAATGAACTGTCTGATGTTATTTTCACATTAAAAAAGGGAAATCAGAAACATCCACTACATATTGTTAAAAACATAAAGCACACATTTAAAGAACAGTTTTATTTCGTTCCAGTGGATTTAACACAAAAAAAACCATATTCAAATCATATGGCAACTTAGGATACTATTCCAGGGCAACATGAAGCTTGAAAACAACTTTAGCCATTAAAATACACTTCTTTACAAATTCTGGTATAAAGATGGAGGTGATGGCAGGAGGCCAGCATGAGTGGTTTGTGGAGTTTGAGGTCCTACGCGATTGGGCCCCTGAGAGGTGGATGAGGTTGGATTCTGGAGGGCCTTGTTATGGTACATGGGTAATGGTATCCATACTCATGTGGATTTGTTTTTGCCATTTCGGTAAACCCCCCAGAATGGCCATGTCAATCATACCCATGTTGTGACCATTCTCCTACAGTGGGTATGTTCAAGTGGCCATATTGGGGAGGTGCAGCTGGATTTGACAAGAGTGCATGTTGTTGATGGTGTTGGTATGGGGTTTGATATGGCTGAAGTGATGGGATCCTTGGTGGAGGTGGTTCTGGGAGTGTGATTGGCGCCTCATCCTGGCTTCCAGGCATGTGTAGGTGGTTGTCGGTGGACATCTGCCATCTTTCAAGGAAGACCAGACTTGGATTGTTAGGTTCGGTGCATGAATCTATCACAATTTGTAATGTTGGAGTCAGTTCTGTTATTTGTCAAAATTAAAATAAAAAAAAACAAATTAATTGATGTACCTTAACCCCTTTCTGACATTGGATGTACTATCCCGTCGAGGTGGGGTGGGCCCGTATGACCACCGATGGGATAGTACGTCCAGAGCGATTGGCAGCGCTCACGGGGGGAGCGCGGCCGATCGCGGCCAGGTGTCAGCTGATTATCACAGCTGACATCCGGCACTATGTGCCAGGAGCGGTCACGGACCGCCCCCAGCACATTAACCCCCGACACACCGCGATCAAACATGATCGCGGTGTGCCGGCGGTACAGGGAAGCATTGCGCAGGGAGGGGGCTCCCTGCGTGCTTCCCTGAGACCCCCGGAGCAACGCGATGTGATCGCTGAAAACGTCATCTTGTCCCACAAAAAACGAGCCACAATACAGCGTCATCAAAAAAAAAATAAAAAAGTTATAGTCCTCAGAATAAAGCGATGCCAAAATAATTATTTATTCTATAAAATAGTTTTTATCGTATTTAAGTGCCAAAACATAAAAAAAGATATAAATGAGGTATCGCTGTAATCGTACTGACCCGAAGAATAAAACTGCTTTATCAATTTTACCAAACGTGGAACGGTATAAACGCCTCCCCCAAAAGAAATTCATGAATAGCTGGTTTTTGGTCATTCTGCCACACAAAAATCGGAATAAAAAGCGATCAAAAACTGTCACATGTCCAAAAATGTTACCAATAAAATCGTCAACTCGTCCCGCAAAAAACAAGACCTCACATGACTCTGTGGACCAAAATATGGAAAAATTATAGGTCTCAAAATGTGGAGACGCAAAAACTTTTTTGCTATAAAAAGTGTCTTTTAGTGTGTGATGGCAGCCAATCATAAAAATCCGCTATAAAAAATGCTCTAAAAGTAAATCAAACCCCCCTTCATCACCCCCTTAGTTAGGGAAAAATAATAAAATTAAAAAAATGTATTTATTTCCATTTTCCCATTAGGGCTAGGGTTAGGGCTAGGGCTAGGGTTAGGGCTAGGGTTAGGGCTAGGGCTAGGGTTAGGGTTACGGCTAGGGTTAGGGCTAGGGTTAGGGTTAGGGCTAGGGTTAGGGCTGGGGTTAGGGTTGCGGCTAGGGTTGGAGCTAAAGTTAGGGTTAGGGTTGGGGCTAAAGTTAGGGTTAGGGTTTGGATTACATTTACGGTTGGGATTAGGGTTGGGATAAGAGTGAGGGGTGTGTCAGGGTTAGGGGTGTGGTTAGGGTTACCATTGGGATTAGGGTTAGGGATGTGTTTGGATTAGGGTTTCAGTTATAATTGGGGGGTTTCCACTGTTTAGGCACATCAGGGGCTCTCCAAACGCGACATGGCGTCCGATCTCAATTCCAGCCAATCCTGCATTGAAAAAGTAAAACAGTGCTCCTTCCCTTCCGAGCTTTACCGTGCGCCCAAACAGGGGTTTACCCCAACATATGGGGCATCAGCGTACTCGGGACAAATTGGACAACAACTTTTGGGGTCCAAGTTCTCTTGTTACCCTTGGGAAAATATAAATTTGGGGGACTAAAATCATTTTTGTGGGAAAAAAAAGGATTTTTTATTTTCACGGCTCTGCGTTGTAAACTGTAGTGAAACACCTGGGGGTTCAAAGTTCTCACAACACATCTAGATAAGTTCCTTGGGAGGTCTAGTTTCCAATATGGGGTCACTTTTGGGGGTTTCTACTGTTTGGGTACATCAGGGGCTCTACAAATGCAACGTGACGCCTGCAGACCAATCCATCTAAGTCTGCATTCCAAATGGCGCTCCTTCCCTTCCGAGCTCTGCCATGCGCCCAAACAGTGGTTCCCCCCCACATATGGGGTATCAGCGTACTCAGGACAAATTGGAAAACAACTTTTGGGGTCCAATTTATCCTGTTACCCTTATGAAAATACAAAACTGGGGGCTAAAAAATCATTTTTGTGGAAAAAAAGATTTTTTTATTTTCACGGCTCTGCGTTATAAACTGTAGTGAAACACTTGGGGGTTCAAAGTTCTCACAACACATCTAGATAAGTTCCTTGAGAAGTCTAGTTTCCAATATGAGGTCACTTCTTGGGGGGTTCTACTGTTTGGGTACATCAGGGGCTCTGCAAATGCAACATGACACCTGCAAACCAATCCATATAAGTCTGCATTCCAAATGGCACTCCTTCCCTCCCGAGCTCTGCCATGCGCCCAAACAGTGGTTCCCCCCCACATATGGGGTATCAGCGTACTCAGGACAAATTGGACAACAACTTTTGGGGTCCAATTTATCCTGTTACCCTTGTGAAAATACAAAACTGGGGGCTAAAAATCATTTTTGTGAAAAAAAAAAGAATTTTAATTTTCACGGCTCTGCGTTATAACCTGTAGTGAAACACTTGAGGGATCAAAGCTCTCAAAACACATCTAGATAAGTTCCTTAGGGGGTCTACTTTCCAAATTGGTGTCACTTGTGGGGCGTTTCAATGTTTAGGCACATCAGGGGCTCTCCAAACGCAACATGGCATTCCATCTCAATTCCAGTCAATTTTGCATTGAAAAGTCAAATGGTGCTCCTTCCCTTCCGAGCTCTGCCATGCGCCCAAACAGTCGTTTACCCCAATATATGGGGTATCGGCATACTCAGGACAATTTGCGCAACAACTTTTGTGGTCTAATTTCTTCTCTTACCCTTGGGAAAATAAAAAATTGGGGGTGAAAAAATAATTTTTGTGAAAAAATATGATTTTTTATTTTTACGGCTCTGCATTATAAACTTCTGTGAAGCACTTGGTGGGTCAAAGTGCTCACCACACATCTAGATAAGTTCCTTAGGGGGTATACTTTCCAAATTGGTGTCACTTGTGGGGGGTTTCAATGTTTAGGCACATCAGGGGCTCTCCAAACGCAACATGGCGTTCCATCTCAATTCCAGTCAATTTTGCATTGAAAAGTCAAATGGTGCTCCTTCCCTTCCGAGCTCCGCCATGTGCCCAAACAGTCATTTACCCCCACATATGGGGTATCGGCATACTCAGGACAAATTGCACAACAACTTTTGTGGTCTAATTTCTTCTCTTACCCTTGGGAAAATAAAAAATTGGAGGTGAAAAAATAATTTTTGTGAAAAAATATGATTTTTTATTTTTACGGCTCTGCATTATAAACTTCTGTGAAGCACTTGTTGGGTCAAAGTGCTCACCACACATCTAGATAAGTTCCTTAAGGGGTCTACTTTCTAAAATGGTGTCACTTGTGGGGGGTTTCAATGTTTAGGCACATCAGGGGCTCTCCAAACGCAACATGGCGTTCCATCTCAATTCCAGTCAATTTTGCATTGAAAAGTCTCCTTCCCTTCCGAGCTCTATGGTGCGCCCAAACAGTGTTTTACCCCCACATATGGGGTATCGGCGTACTCAGGACAAATTGTACAACAACTTTTGGGGTCCATTTTCTCCTGTTACCCTTGGTAAAATAAAACAAATTGGAGCTTAAATAAATTTTGTGTAAAAATATATAAATGTTAATTTTTATTTAAACATTCCAAAAATTCCTGTGAAACACTTGAAGGGTTAATACATTTCTTGAATGTGGTTTTGAGCACCTTGAGGGGTGCAGTTTTTAGAATGGTATCACACTTGGGTATTTTTGCCAAATTTCCGTTTTTTTTCACAAATAAACGCAAGTTATATCGAAGTACAATATGTCACAAGAAAACAGTGTCAGAATCGCCAAGATCCGTTGAAGCGTTCCAGAGTTATAAACTCATAAAGGGACAGTGGTCAGAATTGTAAAAATTGGCCCGGTCATTAACGTGCAAACCACCCTTGGGGGTAAAGGGGTTAAGGCCAAGTATAAAATTTTCTGTCAAGCATGCACTTACAAACATAGATCCAGAATGGGAAGAAGGAAATTCAATTGGTCTTAATATATACCGTATATACTCGTGTATAAGCCCAGATTTTCAGCATTTTTTGTGCTGAAAACGCCCCCTTGGCTTATACACGAGTCATTGTCCAGAAAGCCGATGGGGGAGGGGGAGTGGTGGCAGGAGCCAGCGGCTGTGGCAGTGACATCTGCTGTCGCTGCATCTCCGTTGTCCCGGTGCCGGCTGCTCTTCCTGTGCTGAGCAGTCATGTGGTACCGCTCATTAAGGTAATGAATATGCACTCGTCTTCACTCCCACAGGCATGGAGCGCCTCATTACCTTAATGAGCGGTACCACGTGACCTCTCAGCACAGGAGAGCTGCCACACCGGGACAACGGAGATGATGCAGCGACGGCGCGAGGAGGGTGAGCCGGATGGGGGGAGGGTGAGCCATGCTTACAATGATGAGACGGGGGAGGTGAGCCATGCATAAAACAGGGGGAGCCACACATACCAGGTCAGGACGGGGAAAGCCACACATAGCAGGTCAGGATGGGGGGAGCCACACATACCAGGACAAAACGGAGGGTGAGCCACACATACCAGGACAGGACAGGGGAGCCACACATACCAGGACAGGATGGGAGAGCCACACATAGCAGGACAGGACGGGGCGCTACACATAGCAGGACAGGACCAGGGGAGCCACACATACCAGGACTAAACGGGGGAGCTAAACATACCAGGACATGATGGGGGGAGCCACAAAGAGTAGGACAGAGATGAGGGGACAATGCATGCCCGGCTTATACTAGAGTCAATAAGCTTACCCAGCTTTCCATGGCAAAATTAGGTGACTCGGCTTATAATCCAGTATATATGTTATATTTGCGCTTTTTAGTGGCTGCTGCACCACTCCTAGCCCTGCTGCTGGCGCTCATGGCGGTACTGATCTCGGCAACTGTGCCACGTCTTGTGACATCAGACTCTGCAAGGTAACAATTAGATCAAATTATCCCAAAGAGTGGTATCATTTATCATTAGTACATAGCTCTCAATTATAGAATATCCACATATAACCCATTCTATTGGTCAATTGGCTCCAGGGGAAGTGTTCCACAGTCATTTCATTAAGGGATGTATTATTTATGGGGTGTTTTTTTCTAACATATATAGGACTTTTCTGCGCACCGGTTCATGTATATGTGGTTCCTCTTTTGCCTGAATAATAGGCTATAGATATACTGTGTAGTGATATATCTCACAATACAATGGCAACTCCCGAATCAAAGATGGAGGCCGCTGTGCATGGTACCGCTGAGTGCGCATGATCATGACCCAGGCATCACCGCGCATCGCATTCGGCGTCTTCAGGCAAGGATCATGGGTAAATGACGTCAATGGGGATTTCCCCTCACCCTGGTCCTATGCCGACGCCGGATGTGATGTTAGTAACGGCGCCTGTAGCGTTGTGCGCATGCGCCGCATTTGTTAATGGCGGTAATGAGGATCTACAAAAGCCGGGTAATGGGACAGTTTTATCGCGTCGCCCCCCGAGGAAGCCGTGGGCGAAACGCGCGTAGGGGCGCGGGTGCGTGCTCGTGGACCTCAGTATGGGTAAGGAACTCTGATGGGTATTTTACCGTTTGTGATGGGACATTGGTATATTGACTCTGCTATGTGATAGCCTGATTTATGGGCACTTTATGCACTAAGCACTTTAGCAACTACTTAGTACCTGTGTCTCCATGATATCCCCTAATTAGAGACCCATACTGCCTCCATGGTGCAGCACATTTAGTGGGTGCATCCATTTCTTCTCATTTCTTATACTCTGGTTATGCTACAAATTACTGTTAGTCAATATGTGACTTGGCACTGTGCCTGTGTATTTTTATAAGAATTACAAATAAAGATATTTATTTTATTATTACCTGGTGTGGCTATGTGCTTCAAAGCTGTGTTTTATTGGTCAAAAATGTAGAAAGAGGTCTGAGAGTTTTTAAAAAAAACTTATACAGTTTATTAATCCAAAATTTGTTAAATTAAAGTCATATCAGAGTAACACTAGAAGCAGGGATATTGGGGGATAATAGAAAAATTATTATATCTGCTCCATAAAGTGGAATACCATGTGTATACTAGTATAAAAAATACAAAGAATACATATTACACACTATAGAAATCCTATATATAAGTCAATATTATGGCTGCATCTAATTATCAAATGGTCCCATCAGGGGTCGTACAGTACTGACAAGATGCAACAAAGTTGCTCAACCATTGTGCAACAGCACTATTGAGTATATAGATTTGTCAAAAGGATAAGACAAGGAAAGAAGCAATAGGGAATAAATCGCTACTGGAATAAAGTGCAAAAGTGCGTGCTAGATAGTTAGACTATAGGTACTTATGTATAAATATCAATAATAAGAGCGTAACTTACATGGAGTAAGAGCTATAAACCCCCACCTGCCGCCTCAACACGCGTTTTGCCAGTCTTTGACAGGAGGCGTGGCTTGCAATCGCGTGTGTGTCGGTATAAATAGTAAGTGGAGCCAATCAGGGAGTGTATGTTGCCGATGACAGTAGCTAGCGGCGCATGCACAGACAGCACTGCATCTCGTATAGGCACTCAGTGGAAAGCACTAAGCAGCGGGGATGACATGCACACCATGACAGCACACCGAGAATGCCAGATACAGGCGGTCCAGGCATGCGTACTGACTGCAGATTAGAAATGCAGCACGAGTGTGCATATATTGGAATTATATGTAAGACAGAACAAAGAATATAGTATAGATCAATCTACCGCCCATATATTTAGAGTGTATTCAAGGCCCCAATAATTATAATAAGGGCCAATGATGTAAGCATGTATATGTATATGTATATTAGAAGGTAAAGTGAAGGTAAAGGAAATAAGTGGGTAATAAATAAATTATATTACATTGAGTGCAATGTGTTCTTGTGAGTAAAGTGAAAAGAAAAATTAGGAATAAAAAGGTGAGAAGAACGCATTATATATAAAAATTATTGCATACAAAAAATATTATACAATATAATTATGTGCACTTAATTAAGGTCAAATAATCAAAATGTGACAATCAGAGCAATACATAAAAAATATAAAATAGGAAAATAAATAAAAATAAAAAATAATGGAAAATAAAACCCCTAATATATAGATAGATACTGATTATTCATAAAGTCCTGAAAAATTAATTAACACAATAGTCAAAACTTGTAGATGATAATATCCATTAGATATTTAAACAAACATGTCCTCCAAATTTCCAAGGAGAGTCCTCCCAATCCACAGAAAGAACATCCAGCAGATCGTACACAATTATGTTTAAAAAAAAAAAAGGATTGATTTACTTGATTCTTCTCGTAAAAAAACAAAAAAACACAAATTTTCAACAAAAATCTTTTTTGTGCCTTCAGTATAGTCCACAATTTCGTGAAATTAAACAAATTGTCACCAAATATTTGCCCATTCTTGGAGAAGATGATACTCTAGGCAAAATATTACTGTCTGGATGCAATATAGTTGCCAGGAGGGCACCTACCATTGGCAATATATCGCCCAGTTTTTATACATCTGAGAAGAAAAATAGAACATGGCTCACATGTACCGATTTTTTCAAATGTGAAAGAACTGGTTGTACCACGTGTAGACAAACTACCAATGTCAAAACATTTACCAGCTATAATAATACTAGAAAGTTTTTCATAAAAAATGTTATTAATTGCAATTCCAATAACGTGGTTGATAAAATTGATTGTTTGTCTTGTTCAAAATCATACATATGAATAAAGAAAATTGGCGCGCACTCAGGATAATAAGGGAGCGAGGTGCAGGTGTAGTGGGCTATGAAAAGCCCCACGTACATAGAAAATATAGTACACCGCACACTCTGTATGTGTATTGCAACGGTGAAAATTTATTAACAAAACAACTATGTGATGTGAAAGCGACCAGAGGTAATTATGATGTTTCGGCCCTACCAGGGCCTTAATCATACAATCGCTAGGAAAAAACAGAAATAAAATACATAAGTATACAGTATATACAATAAACGATACTCAACATAAGTAAATAAAATAAAATAAACAGATCCCAACCTGGATGAGAAAAGCAAAGAAAAAAAAGAAAAAAAGAAAAAAAGAAAGGAAATCAAATGTAGTAACTGTGAGATCATGATATGCATAATATAGGAAACACCGCGTACATCTGCGAAACAGGGGGCATAGGCGTTATCACAATCACAGGGGAAGAAAAGGCTAAGGTAGCCAGGTCACATGACTATGTACATATGAGAAACAAAAATATATTTTTACCTTTATGGTGCAGAGGAGAGAGGATAGAGATCCTTGAAGGAAGAGGCATACACTGTAGGAAAGACGGTGGATGCATATAAGTAGGAGGAGGTACATAGAGGACATATTAATCATGATGGAGTAGTGTGCAATGTACCTTAGGTGCCAGATTGCTGAGGACATAGAGTCACATAGACTGCCCTGTTGTGAGGGTCTGTGGATAAATGAGAGAGTGGGTAGTTAATGGACATATAATCCACAGTTGCGCCTATGTATCCAAGTGGTGGTGACCAGGTCTATAGAGTGAGGGAGGAGGATTACCTTATAGAACAAGCTGATGAGCGGCGCTCCCGCGCCCTGCTGCCAGAATGTAGCGTGACCAGCAGTACTGTGTCTTAAATGCGCATACCGGAAGTGGGGCCTGCAATACCGGAAGTGATGTCGGCAGTGTGGAGATGTTACTGCGCATGCGCGGCCGGCGCTTCTGTATATGCCTGGTTGCTAGGGAACCCAGGCGCTGCACTGGGTCAGCGGTGTGGAGTATAACCACTGAGAGTGTGGCGTAACTGCGTGTGCCTTGTTGCTAGGTGACGCAGGCGCTGCAGTGTACGGCTCCTGGGTCAGTTAGAGAATTACCCAGCCTGCGAAAGGTGGCTGTCCTGCCATCGATGGTTTTATTGTCAAGGTACATTTCAATAAGGTCCTTAATTTTTATGGTAATGGCTGCAGTGGGGTCCCTAGGTATGACCCTATAGGTGTTAGTATCAGAGAGTTGTCTAAGGATCTCGCCCCGGTACTGTGACCGATCCATGACAACAATCGCACCCCTTTGCAGACTTAGTCACCTTTAACTTCCATACCAATTTGCATAGACGTGGTCTTTTGCATTACATCACACATTCCACCACAGACTGTCCCACTAATTACAGCATTAGGGCCTAAATGGCACCGGCTACTAATATCCATTATCCCTATACAGGCATGCACGCAGGCTGGGTAATTCTCTAACTGACCCAGGAGCCGTACACTGCAGCGCCTGCGTCACCTAGCAACAAGGCACACGCAGTTACGCCACACTCTCAGTGGTTATACTCCACGCCGCTGACCCAGTGCAGCGCCTGAGTTCCCTAGCAACCAGGCATATACAGAAGCGCCGGCCGCGCATGCGCAGTAACATCTCCACACTGCCGACATCACTTCCGGTATCGCAGGCCCCACTTCCGGTACGCGCATTTAAGACACAGTACCGCCGGTCACGCTACATTCTGGCAGCAGGGCGCGGGAGCGCCGCTCATCAGCTTGTTCTATAAGGTAATCCTCCTCCCTCACTCTATAGACCTGGTCACCACCACTTGGGTACATAGGCGCAACTGTGGATTATATATCCATTACCTACCCACGCTCCCATTTATCCACAGACCCCCAAAACAGGGCAGTCTATGCGACTCTATGTCCTCAGCAATCTGGCACCTAAGGTACATTGCACACTACTCCATCATGATTAATATGTCCTCTATGTACCTCCTCCTACTTATATGCATCCACCGTCTTTCCTACAGTGTATGCCTCTTCCTTCGAGGATCTCTAACCTCTCTCCTCTGCACAATAAAGATAAAAATATCTTTTTGTTTCTCATATGTACATAGTCATGTGACCTGGCTACCTTAGCCTTTTCTTCCCCTGTGATTGTGATAACGCCTATGCCCCCTGTTTCGCAGATGTACGCGGTGTTTCCTATATTATGCATATTATGATCTTACAGTTACTTGTAAAATCCTATAATAATAAATAATAATATATAATCACTTACATATTGATAAGGTACAGGGATTCAAAATAATGAACCAGAGGCTAGTAGAGTGTGTATGTCAGCTATTCCGGAAATCCTGGGTTGACCATCTGTTCCCTCAGCTGTCCCCTGCATATCAAAACCTAAAGGTTTCTTGTCAAAGTCAACCTATATTTGAATGGCTAGCGTTACTTCTAGCTGGTAAACAAGCAATACAACATGAGGTAATGCATAGAGTCAGTAGGAATATACTGGAATCTACTTTTAAGGTATAGGCAATGGACATGGAACTGGTTTACCTTATGTGGATATTTTGTAGGAGAAAATAGTAACCCATGAAAGCCTATGGGACGGATTTGTATATAAACCGTCTCTTCTCAGCATGGGGTAGGGTTCTCATACCTTGAGGCTCTCTACATGGACGAACACATCATGCCACAAGACCATATGTAAGATCAATGCTTGCTTCCATTTTCTTTTTAACCTAATATTTAATTTTGTGTGCAATGAACTTATAATTTATTTTTTCTTCATTTTTGTAATCACTTTTTGAATGGGCATTAAATGAGTTCTGTTTTATCCACACAATTCTATTTTTGCTTTTCTTCCCAATCCTCACTGAGATACATTTTCTAACATTTTGGCGAGCCAGTGCCAGATCTGATTTTTGTCTTTTCTGTGAGGAATTTCAGGCCTTTCAGGGGGGAGGTTGCTAAAACACCTGTTTAAGTTGTTAAAGGCGCAGAAATTCCACTATATCGTGTTACAAAAGTCAGACGGAACCTACACACAGAAGTGAGGATACGTGCTGCAAGTCCCATCCGGACGGAGCTCTGAAGAATCAGTAAGGACACAGGATCTTCCTCCATTTGACAATTGGATCATTCCAGGAGGAAAAGAAATTCCATAGGTAAGAAAATGGAGTTTATCCATGAATACTCTAAGAAAAGTAATATACAGTTTCAGTTTGTTCATAGCCATACAAATGCACAATTATGGTCTAGTTTGTATAGTCAATGTGAAGCAGAGAATCTTAAAATTGATAAGAGGTTTTTTTCTGTAAAAAAGTTACAAAGGAAGCTTCAGAATGTCATGCATATGGTCCGAGTGTACAATAATTTAGTTTTTGATAAAACTGAAACTCAGACACAAATATGTACTATTACACAAGACATTGATCATACTGACATACAAGGTGGCACACATGAAGCTGACGGGGATTACTTTGACTGTCCAAATTGTTTGATATTGTCTGAACATATTGAACAATTGGAAGATCAAATTGATACCAGAACAGAATTATTGTCCAAATTGAGACAAGATATTAAAAAAGCTTCTGTTGTTACACGATCAAAAGACCAAGAAGACAATGCTGCTGCTGCATCATTTATACCTGACACACAAGAATTAGATGAATCAGTAGATTTACATGCAGAAGAATTGCAACGGAAAAAATTCCATGACAGAGCTGCACGCATTAATCTAAAAATACACGACCAGTTAATGAAAATTGCAAAAGACATTCCAAAATTCAATGACAAGATGGATGCCTTTTACAATGCAGACATTTTTGAATCAAACACAGACAAATACAATCTTAATGATGAACAGAAAAACAAGATTTTCAAAGTATGGTTACCCTCACATATGGGAAGAAGGTTACAGACCACACCCAGATTAAATGAGAACCATGAATTGACACATAGTACAAGAGAGGACAGACTTAGGCAATTAAATTCTTACATCACAGGAGAATCGTCTCCGAATGCTGAAATTTTGGAACAATTAAAAACTAATATTAATGAGGATCCATTTGCATTTTTGGTAAAATTTGAGCAGGCCTATAGAATGGTGATGGAAATTGGGCCTAATCAGGAGCCAACATCCATGATCAGATTTTTTGTGAAAAAGTTCAAATATTTGGATCCTGCCTCAGAGCAAATGGCTAGTACTCAGCCATCATTGCAAGAAGCAACAGTTTTTATCGACAGAGTAAGGAGATCCATGAAGCAAAATCAGGTGAAGGCTAAAATAGCTGTAATTCATGAAAAGGAGGATAGTCAGCTGAAACTTAGACCCACAGTAACATTCAAGAGCAGAGATTACATGGATCAAAGAGGTAAAAATACTACACAAAGAAACAATATCCATTGTTATTTCTGTGGTATACCTGGACACTTAAAGTGGCAATGCAGAAAATTCTTGAGAGCAGAAGCAGAGACAGGTACACAAGGGACAGGTAATCTTGGAAGGGAAAATGGTCTCATGCCAAAATTATCCACCAGACCTTCTGCACCTCCATTACAGTCTAATGCCCCCACTCACACTGACAACAGACAAACACAGTCACCGTATGCACCATTAATCAGACAGATCAGAGAGATGACAGTGAAGGAGCCTGAGTCCAGAAATAGAATGCCAAGTGCTTTCAAAAAGGACACTGGACTTCTTCCTTCTCCTTCATCTTTCTGACAATCACAGACAATTCCTACACCTCATCCACTGGAATTTGTGACTCGAGTTACATTAGATGAATGTGGAAGACCATTTGTCAAGGTAAATCTAGCAGGACAGAATGTTGTATTTCTCATTGATACAGGAGCCCAGTTAAGCGTCACAAATCTTGATCTGAAGCTACAACCAGATGCACCAGTTTGTACAATTGTTGGTTTTAGTGGAAAAGGTGGAACTAGAGCAACCTTAGTTACTGATGTGATATTGGAAATACCTAGTTCTTTCAAAACAGGAATTGACATTTGGTATTGTCGTGACTCTGAAAATATACTTGGCACAGATTTTATGCAGAAATTTGGATGGGTTGTTGATCTAGGAAATCAGGTGATCTGGAAGGATTCCAATGGTTGTAAACCTGTAGTCATTGATCCTAGTGATTATAGCCATGTTGGAAGTATTTGCTTAAATGATGTAGTGTCAGCAGATCATCTGTGGCCTGAAACTGATGGTGAAGAGGTATTGACAGAAATTGTACAGCTTTTTCCTTCTCTTTGGGCTCAGTTCAGGAATGAAGTAGGGACCATGAAAGATGTTATTGTAAATGTCGAGGGGCGTGACCCTCCTCCTCAGCGTCAGTATAAATTGCCTCCAGAATCAATTGAGTCTATGTCAAAGATCATACAGGAATTGTTAAAGCAAGGTGTCATCCGAAAGGCTAATTCTGTAAGTAACAATCCTTTGTGGTGTGTTTTGAAGTCTGATGGTTCTTATCGGATGATATTGGATCTGCGGATGTTTAATAAACATACTCCCAATGTAGCACCCATTGTTGCAGATACACATGACATGATGGCAAGGCTGAATGCAAAGGCAAAATACTTTTCTGTACTAGACATCAGTAATGGTTTTTTCAGTATACCTCTTGAAAAAAGTTGTCAGTACAAGTTTGCATTTACTTTCTTGGATGAGCAATACCTGTTTTGTAGGTTACCTCAGGGAGCTCATTTGTCACCGAGCATCTTTCATCAGGCATTGGCAAAGGTATTATCTAAATGTTCGAGGCCTGATTGTATTTTGCAGTATGTGGATGATATTTTGCTGTCTACAGAAGATAAAGAGTCACATGTTTCACTTCTGAAAGAATTGTTTGAGCTGCTGCATGATGCAGGGTTGAAATTGAACACTAAGAAGGTCAAATTAATGCAGACTGAGGTCAGATTCTTAGGAGTATTATGGAGTCCAGGAAAAAGGCAACCACTGCAGGAAAGGATCGAGGCAATTGCTTCTTTGCCAGTTCCAACATCACACAAGGCAGTACGACATTTCTTGGGTCTTATAAATTTTTCAAGGGAGTTCATTGAGAATTTTGCAGACAAAGCCAGGCCTTTGTATGATCTTTTAAAATTTGAAAATAGTGAGTATTTTGGTCCTTGGGGTGATGAACAACAAACCTCATTTGAACAATTGAAAATGAATTTACAAACTGCACCTGCTTTGTCCACAGTAGATCCTACGGCTCCATTTGCTTTGCAAGTGCACACATAAGAGACTTCTGTGTCTGCTGTGTTGCTGCAGTTGCAAGGAGAAGAGTGGAGAATTTTGGGCTATTTTTCTAAGCTTCTCTCACCTGTTGAAAGAGGGTTTGAGACATGTGCAAGACACCTGGTAGGTGTGCACTTTGCAGTCAAAGCAACTGAACACATTGTTGGGTTCAACAAAATCACTTTGCAAACTCCTCATTCTACACTAAAACTTCTCTTTGAGAACAATATCCCAGGTGTGTCACATCAGAGATTTGCTCATTGGTTACTGTCATTGTCTCCCAAACAAATTGAGGTAGATTACAAAGCCAAATATGTTCTTCCTCAGTTGATGCAATATGAAGGACAAACTCATGATTGTTTGCAGTCTTTTCAGGATCCAGGTCCATCTCTTTTCAGGCGGAAGGCAGAGTCAACAGATGAACCAATTTTTGTTGATGGTTCCAGATTTTATGCAGATGGACACTACTATGCAGGATATTCCATTTTTTATCCCAAAAGAGAACAGGTTGTAAAACACAAATTACCAAGTCATTTTTCAGCTCAAAGGGCAGAACTAGAAGCAGTAAAAATGGTACTACAGCTGAACGAAGCTGATGATCAGTGTCCCATTGTAATCTACAGTGATAGCTCCTATGTTGTTAGATCACTGACAGATTATTTGCCAGTTTGGGAAAAAAGAGGCTATGTAGATTCTTCAAATAAGATTCTTGTTCATAGTGACACACTGAAAACAATTTTCAAAATAGCATCAAAGAACCCTAATGGTTTTGCTATTGTCAAAGTACCTGCCCATAAAAAATCTGATGATGAGTTATCTGTAGGAAATGCTACAGCAGATAGGTTAGCCAAAGAGGCAGCCCTGACAGGAGAAGAAGTGTTTCAACCAGAGACTATTGAGCTTTTAGCAGTTCAAAAAACGGACACGCATATCCCTTCTTTTGCGAAAGAACAGGAGAAAGACACATCTCTTGTTGCTTCCCGGGTTGATCCAAAACCTCCCTTTGTTTGTGAAAACGGGGTTTTGTGTCATGACTTAAACGGGGAGTTGCGTCCTGTTGTACCAAAACATCTACAGGCTGAGTTCACAAAATATAATCATGAAAGTTTGGGTCATTTGGGCCAACAGAAATTGTTAGACATTCTCAGAGAGAAATTTTACTGGGAAAAGATGGAAGAGACAGTACAAAGTATTGTCCAATCATGTCTCATTTGTGCCCAAATTAATCCAAGACCGAAAGGACAGAAACCACCACTACTCCGAACCGCACCTGCAGATGGTCCATGGTCTACACTACAAATCGACTACATTGGTCCGTTACCATCAGGTAAAAATGGCCTCAGGTATGCATTGGTTGTAGTAGATGTTTTTTCCAAATGGGTTGAAATTTTACCTGTCAGAAAAGATGATGCTTTGTCTACAGCTAGAGCATTAGTTAATCATGTCTTTTGTACTTGGGGGATCCCAAGACTGATCTCCTCTGATCGAGGAAGTCACTTTACAGGAAAAATCATGCAAGCCGTTTGTACTATTCTAGGGGTACAACAACAGTTCCATGTACCTTACCATCCACAGTCTGCTGGTATTGTGGAAAGGATGAATAGGACAATAAAATCCAGAATTGCCAAGATGTTATTGGACAAAGGCAATACTTGGGTTGATGCCATACCTTTTGTATTGTTGAGTGTGAGAGGAACAACTTCTTCCACAACTCAGTTCACTCCTTTTGAACTAATGACAGGAAGAAAAATGCCATTGATTTTTCCACATGAACCATTTTTGTCCACACCTCAAAAAGATGCTGTTGCAAGGTCCAAATGGTTGCAATTGTTGCAGGAAAATTTGAAAACAATTCTTCCACATGCTGCATCAAGAATCCAGAGAATGGAGCCACCATATGAGTCCAAATTCAAAAAAGGGGCTCAGGTGATAATCAAAACTTTCAGAAAGAATGGACCTTGGGAAAGTAACTGGGAAGGTCCCTTTGATATCATTGAAACCATGGGACAAGTTATGATTCTTGTGCAACGAGCATCTAATGTGGTTAAAAATACCCGCAGACAACAAAGAGTGTGGGTACATGTTAATCAATGCAAATTTTATATTGCAAAATAATGATACTGCATTTCTTTTAGGAAGAAATGGATTCCTAT
Source organism: Ranitomeya variabilis (assembly GCF_051348905.1). Lineage (NCBI taxonomy): Eukaryota > Metazoa > Chordata > Amphibia > Anura > Dendrobatidae > Ranitomeya > Ranitomeya variabilis. The sequence goes on from NC_135237.1 coordinate 213,099,051, forward strand.
AAGAGCTGGAATACGAAACACCATGAACTTGATGGAAGGGATTCAACACCAATCCTTCGGGAAAAGACGACAGTTCCCAGGAAAAGTTACTATCTGATGGCAATCGCATTTCTGCTGCTATGTACTATTTCAACTGTGATCTACGCAGAAGACATCCTACATCGTGAAACAGACACTAGTGAAGTAAATGAACCTTTCAAAGGAACTTTACATTCGAGGAAACCAAGAGGATCAAGTCTACAAAACCTTAAAGATGAAGATATACCGGACAATTCAGTAGATATTACTGGAAACATTTGCATGGGTTATGGGGTGAAATGCTGTATTGAGCTACACTTCATACACGACACTAACATAACATTACATGCTACCACAGGACCTAAGGCTGGGTTTATACAGTTACAAGGAGATTATGTACACAATAATAAGACGGGCACATGGGAATGTAATCCTACAGATGTGTTATACTGGAATATAGAGATAAGAGGCGAAGAGAAAGCTATGTGGTCAGGAGATATTACAAATGATATGATCACAAAAGGAAAAGTTGGAACATCCAAAACAGATATTTGGTTAACGACACAACTTTTTGGGAAAACTTTAGATCCTTCATTACTTTCTATTACAGAAGGAGATGAAGATTGGGTATAAACATGGAACTTCCAGATAACTAGAGAACCAGTACAAGTACAGGTATCTGTAATTTTTACAGTAACAAATACTATAGTTCCAGAAGTAAGGGTTACACCACAAGCAGTACATAGCCAAGAAAATATGTCTCCTTTGTCATTAAAATGCAACACAAGGTTAGAGTTACCTTCGGAATCTCTGTTAACCTGGACCAAAGAGAGATTATTTTTGGGAAGTTTTTCAAATGGTCCAACAAATGTTATACACAGAGGTCAATCCGGAAATGTGAGATGGTTGAATAAGAATTTTATTTTTTCTGTAGATAATCCATCTCCTAAGGATTCTGGACTTTACCAATGTTGCGTTTTAACGAAAAATAATTACAAACAATGCAAAGATGTAAATGTAAATATATGGTCAGCAGTAGATAATGTTTGTACACAGACAAGATTTCAACCATCTACTCCTTTCCAAATTAACCAATTCCAATCTAAACCTATATTACGAGATGGAGTGTTTATGACTATGATATGGACTTTTAACATGTCTAATTGGAAAATTTCTTCTAGATATCCCCAATGTCAATCACATCTCATTAATATGGAAATGGGAATAGAACAATGGTTTGGGAAAAGAACTCCAACACAAGTTAGAAGTAAGAGGGGAGTGTTGGAAGGTATTTTGGGGGGATTAGGTACAGTAGGAAGTCTAATTAACACTATGGACATACATACACTTAAATCAGATTTGGAAAATATTGGGTATATCGGTGTTATGGTTCTCAATGGCAAGAGAACGTAATTAAGCATACAAAAGGACTAGCTCTTGGAAGATGGGAACTCGAGCTGACCATGAGCTAAACCTACCGCACAACTAACAGTGGCCGGGTAGCGTGCCTACGTTTTATCCCTAGACGCCCAGCGCCAGCCAGAGAACTGACTGACCCTAGCAGAGGAAAATACAGACCTGGCTTATCTCTAGAGAAATTTTCCCCAAAAGGCAGACAGTAGCCCCCACATATATTGGCGGTGATTTTAGAGGAAAATGACATACGAAGTATGAAGATAGGTTTAGCAAATTGAGGTCCGCTTACTAGATAGTAGGAAGACAGAAAAGGGAACTTCACGGTCAGCTGAAAACCCTTTCAAAATACCATCCTGAAATTACTTTAAGACTCTAACATCAACTCATGACACCAGAGTGGCAATTTCAGCTCACAAGAGCTTCCAGCCTCAGAAATATTCAATCACAGAGAACTGGAACAAAAATGCAAAACAAACTTAGGACAACAAGTCCAACTTAGCTGATAGTAGTCTAGGAGCAGGAACATGCAACAGAAAGGCTTCTGGTAACATTGTTGGCCGGCATAGAAATGACTGAGGAGCAAGGCTAAATAGAAAACTCCCACATACTGATGGAAAACAGGTGAACAGAGGAGATGAAGCACACAAGTGCAGTACCACCAGAAACCACCGGGGGAGCCCAGAAACCAAATTCACAACAGTACCCCCCCCCCTCAAGGAGGGGGCACTGAACCCTCACCAGAACCACCAGGGCGATCAGGATGAGCCCTATGAAAGGCACGGACCAAATCGGAGGCATGAACATCAGAGGCTGTCACCCAAGAGTTATCCTCCTGACCGTAGCCCTTCCACTTGACCAGATACTGAAGTCTCCGTCTGGAAACACGGGAATCCAAGATCTTCTCGACAACGTACTCCAACTCACCCTCAACCAACACCGGAGCAGGAGGCTCAACGGAAGGCACAACCGGTACCTCATACCTGCGCAACAATGACCGATGGAAGACATTATGAATAGAAAAAGATGCAGGGAGGTCCAAACGAAAGGACACAGGGTTAAGAATCTCCAATATCTTGTACGGGCCGATGAACCGAGGCTTAAACTTAGGAGAAGAAACCTTCGTAGGGACAAAACGAGAAGATAACCACACCAAGTCCCCAACACAAAGACGAGGACCAACACGACGACGGCGGTTGGCAAAATGCTGAGTCTTCTCCTGGGACAACTTCAAATTGTCCACCACATGCCCCCAAATCTGATGCAACCTCTCCACCACAGCATCCACTCCAGGACAATCCGAAGACTCCACCTGACCGGAAGAGAAACGAGGATGAAACCCCGAATTACAGAAGAAAGGAGAAACCAAGGTGGCAGAACTAGCCTGATTATTGAGGGCAAACTCCGCCAAGGGCAAAAAGGCAACCAAATCATCCTGATCCGCAGACACAAAACACCTCAAATAAGTCTCCAAGGTCTGATTAGTTCGCTCGGTCTGGCCATTAGTCTGAGGATGGAAAGCAGACGAAAAAGACAAATCAATGCCCATCCTAGCACAGAACGCTCGCCAAAATCTAGACACGAATTGGGTTCCCCTGTCAGAAACGATATTCTCCGGAATACCATGCAAGCGCACCACATTTTGAAAAAACAGAGGAACCAGCTCGGATGAGGAAGGCAATTTGGGCAAGGGAACCAAATGGACCATCTTAGAGAAACGGTCACACACCACCCAGATGACAGACATCTTCTGAGAAACAGGGAGATCAGAAATAAAATCCATGGAGATGTGAGTCCAAGGCCTCTTCGGAATAGGCAAAGATAACAACAATCCACTAGCCCGAGAACAACAAGGCTTGGCCCGAGCACAAACATCACAAGACTGCACAAAACCTCGCACATCTCGCGACAGGGAACGCCACCAGAAGGACCTAGCCACCAAATCCCTGGTACCAAAGATTCCAGGATGACCTGCTAATGCAGAAGAATGGACCTCCGAGATGACTCTACTGGTCCAATCATCAGGAACAAACATTCTACCAGGCGGGCAACGATCAGGTCTATTCGCCTGAAACTCCTGCAAGACCCGTCGCAAGTCTGGGGAAACAGCAGATAATATCACTCCATCCTTAAGGATACCTGTAGGTTCAGAATTACCAGGGGAATCAGGCTCAAAACTCCTAGAAAGGGCATCCGCCTTCACATTTTTAGAACCTGGTAGGTAAGAAACCACAAAATTAAACCGAGAGAAAAATAACGACCAGCGCGCCTGTCTAGGATTCAGGCGCCTGGCAGACTCAAGATAAATCAAATTCTTGTGGTCGGTCAATACCACCACCTGATGTCTAGCCCCCTCAAGCCAATGACGCCACTCCTCAAAAGCCCACTTCATAGCCAAGAGCTCCCGATTACCAATATCATAATTTCACTCAGCGGGCGAAAATTTACGAGAAAAGAACGCACAAGGTCTCATCACGGAGCAGTCGGAACTTTTCTGCGACAAAACCGCCCCAGCTCCGATTTCTGAAGCGTCAACCTCAACCTGAAAAGGAAGAGTAACATCAGGCTGACGCAATACAGGGGCGGAAGAAAAGCGGCGCTTAAGCTCCCGAAAGGCCTCCACAGCAGTAGGGGACCAATCAGCAACATCAGCACCCTTCTTAGTCAAATCAGTCAACGGTTTAGCAACATCAGAAAAACCAGTTATAAATCGACGATAAAAATTAGCAAAGCCCAAAAACTTCTGAAGGCTCTTAAGAGAAGAGGGTTGCGTCCAATCACAAATAGCCTGAACCTTGACCATCTCAATGGAAGAGGGGGAAAAAATGTACCCCAAAAACGAAATCTTTTGAACCCCAACAACGCACTTAGAACCCTTTACACACAAGGAATTAGAAAAACCCTCCTGACCTGTTGGACATGAGAGTCCCAGTCATCCGAAAAAATCAAAATATCATCAAGTTACACAATCAAAAATGTATCCAAATAATCACGGAAAATGTCATGCATAAAGGACTGAAAGACTGAAGGGGCATTTGAAAGACCAAAAGGCATTACTAAATACTCAAAATGGCCCTCAGGCGTATTAAATGCGGTTTTCCACTCATCCCCCTGCTTAATTCGCACCAAATTATACGCCCCACGAAGATCAATCTTAGAGAACCTCTTGGCCCCCTTTATTCGAGCAAACAAATCAGTAAGCAGTGGCAAAGGATACTGATATTTAACCGTGATTTTATTCAAAAGCCGATAATCAATACACGGCCTCAAAGAGCCATCTTTTTTAGATACAAAGAAAAAACCGGCTCCTAAGGGAGATGACGAAGGACGAATATGTCCCTTTTCCAAGGACTCCTTAATATATTCCCGCATAGCAGCATGTTCAGGCACAGATAGATTAAATAAACGACCCTTTGGAAACTTACTGCCCGGAATCAGATCTATAGTACAATCGCAATCTCTGTGCGGAGGTAGTGAACCAAGTTTAGGCTCCTCAAAAACGTCACGATAATCAGATAAAAATTCCGGAATCTCAGAGGGAATAGATGACGAAATGGAAACCAAAGGTACGTCCCCATGAGTCCCCTGACATCCCCAGCTTAACACAGACATTGCTTTCCAGTCGAGGACTGGGTTATGAGATTGCAGCCATGGCAATCCAAGCACCAACACATCATGTAGATTATACAACACAAGGAAGCGAATAATCTCCTGGTGATCCGGATTAATACGCATAGTTACTTGTGTCCAGTATTGTGGTTTGTTACTAGCCAATGGCGTGAAGTCAATACCCTTCAGAGGTATAGGAACTTCCAGAGGCTCTAAATCAAACCCACAGCGTTTGGCAAAGGACCAATCCATAAGACTCAAAGCGGCGCCAGAGTCGACATAGGCGTCCGCGGTAATAGACGATAAAGAGCAAATCAGGGTCACAGATAGAATAAACTTAGACTGTAAAGTGCCAATTGAAACAGACTTATCAACTTTCTTAGTACGTTTAGAGCATGCTGATATAACATGAGTTGAATCACCACAATAGAAGCATAACCCATTTTTTCGCCTAAAATTCTGTCGTTCGCTTCTGGACAGAATTCTATCACATTGCATAATCTCTGGCGCCTTCTCAGTAGACACCGCCAAATGGTGCACAGGTTTGCGCTCCCGCAAACGCCGATCAATCTGAATAGCCATTGTCATGGACTCATTCAGACCTGTAGGCACAGGGAACCCCACCATAACATCTTTAATGGCATCAGAGAGACCCTCTCTGAATTTCGCCGCCAGGGCGCACTCATTCCACTGAGTAAGCACAGACCACTTACGAAATTTTTGGCAGTATATTTCAGCCTCATCTTGCCCTTGAGACAGGGCCATTAAGGCTTTTTCAGCCTGAATCTCTAAATGAGGTTCCTCATAAAGCAACCCCAAAGCCAGGAAAAACGCATCCACATTGAGCAACGCAGGATCCCCTGGTGCCAAAGCAAATGCCCAATCCTGAGGGTCGCCCCAGAGCAAGGAAATTACAATCCTGACCTGCTGTGCAGGATCTCCAGCGGAGCGAGATCTCAGAGACAAAAATAATTTACAATTATGTTTGAAATTCTGGAAGCGAGATCTATCCCCAGAGAAAAATTCAGGTAAAGGAATTCTAGGTTCAGATGTAGGAGCATGAATAACGAAATCCTGTAAGCTTTGAACCTTCATAGCGAGATTATTCAAACCTGTAGCTAAACTCTGTGGATCCATATTAATCAGGTGAAATCAGAACCATTCAAGGATTAGAAGGAGAGAGAGACGAAGGCTGCAGTAAGCAGAGATGCTAGTGAATCAACTAATGAGCAAACTCAGGGAAAAAAAAAAAAAAAAAAAATTCTCTGCAGACTTCTTTTCTCTCCTTTCTTCTGCCAATTATTTTAACCCTTGGCCGGCCAAACTGTCATGGTTCTCAATGGCAAGAGAACGTAATTAAGCATACAAAAGGACTAGCTCTTGGAAGATGGGAACTCGAGCTGACCATGAGCTAAACCTACCGCACAACTAACAGTGGCCGGGTAGCGTGCCTACGTTTTATCCCTAGACGCCCAGCGCCAGCCGGAGAACTGACTGACCCTAGCAGAGGAAAATACAGACCTGGCTTATCTCTAGAGAAATTTTCCCCAAAAGGCAGACAGTAGCCCCCACATATATTGGCGGTGATTTTAGAGGAAAATTACATACGAAGTATGAAGATAGGTTTAGCAAATTGAGGTCCGCTTACTAGATAGTAGGAAGACAGAAAAGGGAACTTCACGGTCAGCTGAAAACCCTTTCAAAATACCATCCTGAAATAACTTTAAGACTCTAACATCAACTCATGACACCAGAGTGGCAATTTCAGCTCACAAGAGCTTCCAGCCTCAGAAATATTCAATCACAGAGAACTGGAACAAAAATGCAAAACAAACTTAGGACAACAAGTCCAACTTAGCTGATAGTAGTCTAGGAGCAGGAACATGCAACAGAAAGGCTTCTGGTAACATTGTTGGCCGGCATAGAAATGACTGAGGAGCAAGGCTAAATAGAAAACTCCCACATACTGATGGAAAACAGGTGAACAGAGGAGATGAAGCACACAAGTGCAGTACCACCAGAAACCACCGGGGGAGCCCAGAAACCAAATTCACAACAATCGGAGGTAAAGGAGTAAAGATTCAGAAAAGTTTGAATCAAGTTCTTGAGAAAATGGTTTTGACTACTGCTACTGTATTGGGGTCTTCTGTCTCACATCTACAAGATGCTACTTTAGCATTAATAGAAAGTGAACAGGAATCTCAAGTGGCCAAAACATGTCTAGAAATTCAGATTGAATATTCCACCAATCTGAAAATGATTGCACAAGCCTTACAAAGTGGAATTACTCCTTTAGGACTAATGAGAAATTTGCCTACAGAATATAGTTTTGCATTAAATCATACAGATTTGTGGGTGAATAAGTGGTTAGGATGTGACCAGGATATTTGTGTAGGAACATCACTGATTCCAGTGTCGGGAAGAGAAAAAACCCTAGTTCCTATAACTGTTCTGGGAATTCCTGTTAGTCACACACAATTGCTATATTATCAATTACAGTACACAGATTTTGCATTTGACGGAACAAACACTGAACAGTTAGACATTTCTTCATGTTTAAATTTTGTTTCTAAGGTAATGTGTTTACCTGGACAGGATAAAGTCATTTATCATTCATGTTTCAATAATCATACCTCATGTCATGCCAGAGTTGAGAATGTACACACGATCCATGACTTGGTGACACCAGTAAGCGCTAATAAGATTTGTTTCCAAGTTATGTCAGAGAAAGAAGTTGTTTCTGCATACTTTCCATCCCGTGTACATGCTGAAAATCTGACAATAGGTTTATATTGTATTGAGGGAAATGTGAAAACTCTCTCAAAGAAGGAAGGAAGTATTAATATTACATTAATAAGTTCAAGAAATCTAAAAATCCTTCCAATACAGTTCAATTTGTCCCAAATAAATAATTTTCCTTGGAATATGTGGACAAATGAGATAAAGAAAGACAAGGGTTTGTTAAATTTGTTAACAAAACAATTAAAAGAAGCTGAAATTGTATTCAGACATGAGCAAGGGAATTTAAATGATATTGAACATGAATGGACGAGTATGTCAGGCTCATCTTGGTGGAAAAATTTAGGAAAATCAGTAACTAGTTGGTCACAGTCTTCAACGAAAATGGCAGTAGGAAATGTATTATCTAATCCGATTGTTATTATATTTATTATAGTTTTGCTGTGTATTATATATCAAATAGTTATTATGTGTAAAATTAAGAACATTTATAAAAAGATAAAGACAGAAATGAAAAAGGAAGATGACATTTTGAGAGAAATGCTGAAAAGAAAAATATAATTCTCTAACCTAATTCTAAGTTTTCAAAACTCAGGTGACATTCGAGACAGATGTTAATACAAGGTTTTCGGAATAAAGAATGAATGTGATACGAATGGTGAGAGAAAGATTTTAGGGTTAATTATGATATTCTCAAATCATAATCAGGGGGGAATGTAAAATCCTATAATAATAAATAATAATATATAATCACTTACATATTGATAAGGTACAGGGATTCAAAATAATGAACCAGAGGCTAGGTAGAGTGTGTATGTCAGCTATTCCGGAGATCCTGGGTTGACCATCTGTTCCCTCAGCTGTCCCCTGCATATCAAAACCTAAAGGTTTCTTGTCAAAGTCAACCTATATTTGAATGGCTAGCGTTACTTCTAGCTGGTAAACAAGCAATACAACATGAGGTAATGCATAGAGTCAGTAGGAATATACTGGAATCTACTTTTAAGGTATAGGCAATGGACATGGAACTGGTTTACCTTATGTGGATATTTTGTAGGAGAAAATAGTAACCCATGAAAGCCTATGGGACGGATTTGTATATAAACCGTCTCTTCTCAGCATGGGGTAGGGTTCTCATACCTTGAGGCTCTCTACATGGACGAACACATCATGCCACAAGACCATATGTAAGATCAATGCTTGCTTCCATTTTCTTTTTAACCTAATATTTAATTTTGTGTGCAATGAACTTATAATTTACTTTTTCTTCATTTTTGTAATCACTTTTTGAATGGACATTAAATGAGTTCTGTTTTATCCACACAATTCTATTTTTGCTTTTCTTCCCAATCCTCACTGAGATACATTTTCTAACATTACTACATTTGATTTCCTTTATTTTTTAATTTTTTTCTTTTTTTTTCTTTGCTTTTTTCATCCAGGCTGGGATCTGTTAATTTTATTTTATTTACTTATGTTGAGTATCGTTTATTGTATATACTGTATACTTATGTATTTTATTATTGCAATACACATACAGAGTGTGTGGTGTACTATATTTTCTACAAAATCATACATAGGCTGCACGACTCGCAAACTGAAACGCCGCATTTCAGAGCTTTTACGTGATATTTTGGAACTATCTAGTGATAATAGAAATTTATCTTCAGTAGCAAAACATTTCATAAACAGCCATTCGAGGAGTATAATTTTTCTTTGTGCCTATGGCATAGAAGTAATTCATTCCTTACCTCGGGGAGGAGATATACAGCAACAGCTTCTAACTAGGGAAGCCTTCTGGATTTATTATTTGGGCACTAGATCTCCTAATGGCCTAAATAAATGTAATAAGGTAATGTTTCATTACTGAGTCACGCAGTGGTATTCATATGGATTATATATGGTCCTTTTTTTTTCTATTGTTCTTCAAGGGGATACAAATTTTGCAGATATATATATATATATTTATATATTATATACTTTATATATTTTTTACCATCCTGCAGATTGTATTGTATATATCAACATATCTCATGTTTTTATATGTCTATTTTAGGACCTTTCTGGTCTAATTTACATATGTCATGTGATTCCTTCTGTCTTTCTGATTAATCTTTAGAGATTTATAAACATGTCTTGCTGGTGGTAAGATGAGAGCTTTGACAAAGATCACTGCTGTGATCGAAACGCGTCGCTCTGTCTGCTCATCTGTCATTTGTTGTCCCGGATTCTCACATGGAAATTTGACTGCTTTTCTAAATAAAGGAGTTTTCTTTTTTTATCAAAGGAGCTGGAAGAGATCTCTTTTTTTCAAAAATAAAAAATAATGGAAAATAAAACCCCTAATATATAGATGGATACTGATTATTCATAAAGTCCAGAAAAATGAATTAATACAATAGTCAAAACTTATAGAAAATTAAACGACCAAGTCCTCAAAATTTCCAAGGAGAGTCCTCCCAATTCACAGAAAGAACATCCAGCAGATCGTACCAACAGTTGCAGATGGATATGTGTTGTGAATTCCGTTCTTGGGCTCCCTCCGGTGGTTGTAAATGGCACTTTTGTGAATTCTGCCCTTGGGCTCCCTCCGGTGGTTTTAAGTGGAACTGCTACTCCTTGGATTCAGCTTAGCAGCTGCTTCCACTGATCGTCTCTCCTGCTCTGCTATTTACCCTGGCTCTGATCTTCAGCCAGTGCCAGCTGTCAATGTTTCTTGGTTGGATTCAGATCTCTCCTTGGATTTCCTTGATAGTCGGTCCTGTTCAGCAAAGATAAGACCTTGCTTGTTCATTTGTTGTCCTCTTACTGTGGACTTAATCGTTCAGCTCATTTTATGTTTGCTCTAGTCCAGCTTGTCAGTATTCAATATTCAGTTAAGCTGGAAGCTCTAGGGAAGCAGATTTGCCCTCCACACCGTTAGTCAGGTGTGGAGATTTTTTGTAAACTCTGTGATGGCTTTTTCTAGCTTTTAATACTGACCGCACAGTACCCTTTCCTATTCTGTCTTTCTAGTTAGAAGTGGCCTCCTTTGCTAAATCCTGGTTTCATTCTGTGTATGTCATTTCCCTCTCCACTCACAGTCCATATTTGTGGGGGGCTGTCTGTCCTTTGGGAATTTTCTCTGAGGCAAGATAGCTTTCCTGTTTCCATCTTTAGGGGTAGTCAGTTCTCCGGCTGTGACGAGATGTCTAGGGAGTGACAGGAACATTCCACGGCTACTTCTAGTGTTGTGTTAGGTTCAGGAACTGCGGTCAGTAAAGATACCATCTCCTCAGAGCTCATCCCATGTTGCTCCTTAACCACCAGGTCATAACAGTACAGCTGGCCCGCAATGTATTGAATGCATCTCAAAAGAGGGAAAAAAAGAGTTCTGAACCATTTTTTTTCTCTGATGCGTGGAGACCCTCAGGATTGGGCATTCTCCCTTGAGTCAGGGGATCCAGCATTACTTAATGTAGACGCATTTTTTCAAGCGCTCGGATTACTGTATGATGAACCTAATTCTGTGGATCAGGCAGAAAAAACCTTGTTGGCCCTGTGTCAGGGTCAGGAAGCGGCAGAATTATACTGCCAGAAATTTAGAAAGTGGTCTGTACTCACTAAATGGAATGAAGATGCTCTGGCTGCAATTTTCAGAAAGGGTCTTTCTGAAGCCCTTAAAGATGTTATGGTGGGGTTCCCCACGCCTGTTGGTTTGAACGAATCTATGTCTCTCGCCATTCAGATTGATCGGCGCCTGCGCGAGTGCAAGGTTGTGCACCATATGGCAGTGTCCTCTGAGCAGAGTCCTGAGCCTATGCAATGTGATAGGATTTGGACTAGAGCAGAACGGCAGGAATTCAGATGTCAGAATAGGCTGTGTTTTTACTGTGGTGATTCTGCTCATGCTATTTCTGATTGTCCTAAGCGTACTAAGAGGGTCGCTAGGTCTGTTACCATTAGTACTGTGCAGCCTAAATTTCTCTTGTCTGTTACCCTGATTTGCTTATTATCGTCCTTTTCTGTCATGGCATTTGTGGATTCAGGCGCTGCCCTGAACTTAATGGACTTAGAGTTTGCTAGACGCTGTGGTTTTTCTTTACAGCCTTTGCAGAGCCCTATTCCCTTGAGGGGCATTGATGCTACACCATTGGCTAAGAATAAACCTCAGTACTGGACTCAGCTGACCATGTGCATGGCTCCAGCACATCAGGAAGATTGTCGTTTTCTGGTGTTGCATAATTTGCATGATGTGGTTTTACTGGGTTTTCCATGGTTACAGGTACATAATCCAGTGCTGGATTGGAAATCCATGTCTGTGACTAGTTGGGGTTGTCAAGGGGTACATAGTGATGTTCCTTTGATGTCAATTTCCTCTCCCCCCTCTTCTGAAGTTCCTGAGTTTTTGTCGGATTTCCAGGATGTATTTGATGAGCCCAAGTCCAGTTCCCTTCCTCCTCATAGGGACTGTGATTGTGCTATTAACTTGATTCCTGGCTGTAAGTTCCCTAAGGGCCGACTTTTCAATCTGTCTGTGCCAGAGCATGCCGCCATGCGGAGTTATGTTAAGGAGTCTTTGGAGAAGGGGCATATTCGGCCATCTTCGTCACCGTTGGGAGCGGGATTCTTCTTTGTTGCCAAGAAGGATGGCTCCTTGAGACCCTGTATTGATTATCGCCTTCTTAATAAGATCACGGTCAAATTCCAATTACCTTTACCTTTGCTTTCTGATTTGTTTGCTCGGATTAAGGGGGCTAGTTGGTTTACTAAGATTGACTTTCGAGGGGCGTATAATCTTGTTCGTATTAAACAGGGTGACGAATGGAAAACTGCATTTAATACACCCGAAGGCCATTTTGAATACCTTGTGATGCCATTCCGCCTCTCTAATGCCCCATCTGTGTTTCAGTCCTTCATGCATGATATCTTTCGGAATTATCTTGATAAATTCATGATTGTATATTTGGATGATATTTTGATTTTTTCCGACGATTGGGAGTCTCATGTGAAACAGGTCAGGATGGTATTTCAGATCCTTCGTGCTAACACTTTATTTGTGAAGGGGTCTAAATGCCTATTTGGAGTTCAGAAGGTTTCTTTTTGGGGTTTTATTTTTTCTCCCTCGGCTATAGAAATGGATCCTGTCAAGGTCCAAGCCATTCATGATTGGATTCAACCCACTTCTGTGAAGAGCCTTCAGAAATTTTTGGGCTTTGCTAATTTTTATCGCCGTTTCATTGCCAACTTTTCCAGTGTGGTTAAGCCCCTGACCGATTTGACGAGGAAAGGTGCTGATGTGACGAATTGGTCCTCTGCAGCTGTTGAGGCCTTTCAGGAGCTTAAACGTCGATTTACTTCTGCCCCTGTGTTGCGTCAGCCGGATGTTTCTCTTCCTTTTCAGGTTGAGGTTGACGCTTCTGAGATTGGGGCAGGGGCCGTTTTGTCTCAGAGAAGTTCTGATGGTTCTTTGATGAAACAGTGTGCTTTCTTCTCCAGAAAGTTTTCACCTGCGGAGCGTAATTATGATGTCGGCAATCGGGAGTTGTTGGCTATGAAGTGGGCATTTGAGGAGTGGCGACATTGGCTTGAGGGAGCCAAGCACAGCATTGTGGTCTTGACCGACCATAAGAATCTGATTTACCTCGAGTCTGCCAAACGGTTGAATCCTAGACAGGCTCGATGGTCCCTGTTTTTCTCCCGTTTTGATTTTGTGGTCTCGTATCTTCCGGGATCTAAGAATGTTAAGGCTGATGCCCTCTCTAGGAGTGTTTTGCCTGATTCTCCGGAAGTCCTTGAGCCGGTTGGTATTCTCAAGGAGGGGGTGATTCTTTCTGCCATCTCCCCTGATTTACGGCGGGTGCTTCAGGAATTTCAGGCTGATAAACCTGACCGCTGTCTAGGGGAGAAACTGTTTGTTCCTGATAGATGGACTAGTAAGGTAATTTCTGAGGTTCATTGTTCGGTGTTGGCTGTTTATCCTGGGATTTTTGGTACCAGAGATTTGGTTCCTAGGTCCTTTTGGTGGCCTTCCTTGTCACGGGATGTGCGTTCATTTGTGCAGTCCTGTGGGACTTGTGCCCGGGCCAAGCCTTGCTGTTCCCGCGCTAGTGGGTTGCTTTTGCCTTTACCGGTCCCTGAGAGTGGATTCTGTGGTGGACAGATTACAGCAGATTTGGACTCATGTGGTGGACAATTTGACGTTGTCTCAGGAAAAGGCTCAACGTTTTGCTAACCGCCGTCGGTGTGTTGGTCCCCGGCTTCGTGTTGGGGATTTAGTTTGGTTATCTTCTCGTCATGTTCCTATGAAGGTTTCTTCCCCTAAGTTCAAGCCTCGCTTTATTGGTCCCTATAAGATTTCTGAGATTATCAATCCGGTATCTTTTCGTTTGGCCCTTCCTGCCTCTTTTGCCATCCATAATGTTTTCCATAGATCTTTGTTGCGGAGATATGTGGTGCCCGTTGTTCCCTCTGTGGATCCTCCTGCCCCGGTGTTGGTTGAGGGGGAGTTGGAATATGTGGTGAAGATTTTGGATTCTCATTTTTCTAGGCGGAGGCTTCAGTATCTTGTCAAGTGGAAGGGTTATGGCCAGGAGGATAATTCTTGGGTTGTTGCCTCCGATGTCCATGCCGCCGATTTGGTTCGTGCCTTTCACTTGGCTCATCCTGATCGGCCTGGGGGCTCTGGTGAGGGTTTGGTGACCCCTCCTCAAGGGGGGGGTACTGTAGTGAATTCCGTTCTTGGGCTCCCTCCAGTGGTTGTAAATGGCACTTTTGTGAATTCTGCCCTTGGGCTCCCTCCGGTGGTTTTAAGTGGAACTGCTACTCCTTGGATTCAGCTTAGCAGCTGCTTCCACTGATCGTCTCTCCTGCTCTGCTATTTAGCCTGGCTCTGATCTTCAGCCAGTGCCAGCTGTCAATGTTTCTTGGTTGGATTCAGATCTCTCCTTGGATTTCCTTGATAGTCGGTCCTGTTCAGCAAAGATAAGTCCTTGCTTGTTCATTTGTTGTCCTCTTGCTGTGGACTTAATCATTCAGCTCATTTTATGTTTGCTCTAGTCCAGCTTGTCAGTATTCAATAGTCAGTTAAGCTGGAAGCTCTGGGGAAGCAGATTTGCCCTCCACACCGTTAGTCAGGTGTGGAGATTTTTTGTAAACTCTGTGATGGCTTTTTCTAGCTTTTAATACTGACCGCACAGTACCCTTTCCTATTCTGTCTTTCTAGTTAGAAGTGGCCTCCTTTGCTAAATCCTGGTTTCATTCTGTGTATGTCATTTCCCTCTCCACTCACAGTCCATATTTGTGGGGGGCTGTCTGTCCTTTGGGAATTTTCTCTGAGGCAAGATAGCTTTCCTGTTTCCATCTTTAGGGGTAGTCAGTTCTCCGGCTGTGACGAGATGTCTAGGGAGTGACAAGAACATTCCACGGCTACTTCTAGTGTTGTGTTAGGTTCAGGAACTGCGGTCAGTAAAGATACCATCTCCTCAGAGCTCGTCCCATGTTGCTCCTTAACCACCAGGTCATAACAGATATGTATAAATATAAATCTGAAAAAATGATCATAATTAAAATCACATATTAAAACATAAGAATCATACAAAACACAACACAAAAAAAACAAACAAAAGCAAAACATAACAAATCAAATAGCCCATATAAAAAACTAAAGGAACTAGAGAGGACCCATAATGCTTTAAAGAAAAGACCCAAAGCCATGACTCGTTGAGTCCATTTGGAGTCAGCGAATTAAGTCTGAAACTCCAACGGTTCTCTACCTGGTATAAGGCTTTGAATAAGTTCCCACCCCTTATCCCCAGAGTTACCTGATCTGTAGCCATGATTTCAAGCCCTCTGGCATCCGAATTATGGAATGCCATAAAATGGCAAGGGAGGGTTTTGAGTTGTTCATTTTGTTTAACATCTTTGGATTTTTCGATGTCTCTTACATGTTCTCTTATTCTTCTGCAAAGTTCTCTTGTAGTCATGCCAATGTATATTTTATGACATGGGCAGCGTGCAAGGTAAATTACTCCCTGTGATGTGCAAGTAAGATATTTTCTAATTAGATATTTTTGAGTCTCATCTGAGTTGAAAAATTATTTACTCTTGATGGTATTAGCACATCCTTTACATCTTTTACAGGGAAAAAATCCTTGTATTTCTCCAAAGATGTTATTTTGAGAGGATTTAGAAAAAGAATAATGGCTTCTCACCAACAAATCGGCTAGATTTTTAGATCTTTTAGCAGTTATAAGTGGTTTTGAAGTAAGGGTCTTCTTTAGGATAGGGTCAACAAGCAAAACATTCCACCAGTTATGGATAATTTCTGTAAAATCTTTGCATTGGATATTGTATGGTGTAATTAATCTCACCTTCGATGCATCAGATCTCTTCTTTTTTCTTGGATTGGTATAGCAGCTGATTTCTTGTAGCTTGCTGTGTTTTTCTATATGCATATTGAATTTGTCTATGTCCATAACCCCTTTCTCTAAACCTTGAATAAAGGTCTCTAGCTTGTTCTTGGTATGCTTGCTCTGTGGAGCAAATCCTTTTGGCTCTTGGGTATTGTCCCACTGCAATTGAACGTACTGTAGATGGTAAGTGAGAAGATTTTGCATGTAGAAAACAATTGGTAGCAATAGGTTTCTTGAAAATAGTAGTGAGAATGGAACCATCATTATTGATAGATATATCAATGTGAAGAAATGTAACTCTACGTCCATAGGATTAGGTTAGATGAATATTTAAATCATTATCATTGAGTACCATCATTAGGATTTTAAGTTCTTCAATGATACCCTCCCAGACAAACATAATGTCGTCCATATACCTAATCCAATTTTGGATTTCGTCAATACCCGGAATATTAGAACACTGGAATATATCACGCTCCCAAAAACCCAAAAATAAATTAGCATATGAGGGGGCACAAGCTGCCCCCATAGCAGTACCCTGTAATTGTAGGAACACTTGATCTTTAAAAGTAAAACAATTATGGGTGAGAGTGAATTCCAGGAGAGTAAGGAGAAGTTTAATCAAATCATTATCAAGTTTGCTCTTCTGTAAGAACCATGATACTGCTGCTATACCTTGAGTATGTTTAATTGACGTGTATAATGCCTCTATGTCCGCAGTAACGAGGATCATATTGTCATCCAAATGAAGCTGATGTTAGGAGTCGAGTTCCCGCTGCTGCACGGGGGGAATCTCGAACCATGTCTGCTGCAGTCTCTCATTCTGCATCAGCCGCAGTGGAGCCTGCTCAGCGGAGACGTCGGTCCCAGTGTCTTGCTCAGTCTCACTCTGTGCAAAGGGTTACTGCTGCTATTCCTGCTTCTGCCATTGAAGCCAGTGCTGGGCAGCGGCGAGCAGACGCTTTTGGGACTAAGTCCTGCTTTTCCCCTTCTGAGCATGCCCAGGGCAAGATCTCCCGTTGGAGATCGAGGGTCACATGCTCAGATACTGCAGCAGATCCCATTGGTCCTCCATGAAGGTCCTGAAGGTGCTCAACTTCTGTGGCAGCCTCCCATTGGTCCTTCTAGGAAGGTGCTGTACATGCTGCAGCTATAAAAGGTTTGCATGGCTGCACGGCCATGAGCTAGTATACTCTTGTTTATGTGTGTGTGTTGTGAGTGAAAGTCGCTCATTATTCATCCCCTCCCTTGTGTTTGAATGCTTGCGTAAGGAGGATGATTGTAATCTAGTGCCCGACTTGTAACCAACACTAGTACACAAACAGCATCTATTGCTGTGACCGCCAGTGCGGCGCCATGCGCTATCACCGCGCTTTCCAAACCCAAGTCTGGGTGGTTAGTGGCATCCACCAGTGCGGCATCGCATGCACTCTCGTGCTATTAAATTATTAGTTTTGTTACGTGCGGTACTGCGGCCCTGTGACGCAACAGGGTTCGCCTATTTCACACAGGGCGAGGCTAACTTGTGTGTATCCACATTGTACCACCATATAGTCCGTCATTGCTTAGCAGCAGGTTCCATCTCTGCACAGTGGACCCCGGGCTGCGAACGCACCTTATTCCTTTTCTCTAATTATTTGGTGCGTTCCGCTAGCCCTAACAGCTGATCTAGTCTTCTTAATGCCGCAGTTGTGTCTACGGTAAAGGAAGGTAATGAGATTACAATTGGTTTTAGATAGTAATCAATTATTCTACATATAATTTCAGTAAGGCCCTCATTGTCAGATACAATGGGGTGACCGGGGGGATCTAGGGCATTGTTATGTAGCTTAGGGAGGAGATAAAAGGTTGGAAGTTTAGGTTTTAATGTTTCAATTACTTCCAATAATTTTTTAGGAATAATCCCCTCTTCATAAGCCTCTAATAGAATGCCCACATGTTCCTTTTGAAATTCTTGGGTTAGGATGTAAGTTAATGTCTTGTAACATTGGCCATCAGATAGTAATTTAAAAGCTTGTCACTTATATAGTTCATTTGGCCTGATCACTAGATTACCCCCTTTATCTGCTCTCTTGAAAGTAACATCTTTCCATTCATGTAATTCTTGAATAATCCTCCTTTCCATAAGATCACTTGGTGTAAGATAATACTTATGACTTATTTTTCTTTATCTTCAGTAATGAGTTTTACAAAAAATTTCCACTGCTGGGCAAGAATTAATATTCGGAAATTTTTGGGATTTGTTGAAAAGAAAATTAGGGAAGGTGCTCACCAGATCAGGAGAATTGTTTTCATCTGCCAATGATTCAAGAACAACCAGAGCCTCCTTTTCTTCTTCAGAATTCAATGGTATCCCCATAGCTGATTTTTCATGAAATCGTTTTAGAATGAATTTTCTTGCAAATAAATGAATTTCTTTTATTGTCGTGAATGTGTCTAATGGTTGAGGAGAGAAAGTTAGACCCTTTTCCAATAATGATATATGATCATCAGAAAGTATGTGAGAGGATAAATTAATTACCTTTGGGTGATCGTTGCATTTATTGCATTGTCTTTCATGATATTGATAATTTCCTCCAAATTGTGTTTTAATTAGCCTTGGATTACGATACTCTGCTTCATGTGTTGAAGGCGCACTACTTGATACGGAGGAGACAGATGGACTCCTTGTGATATTTTTGGGTTTTCCACCTTCTTGAGCTCTAGCTTGCCACCGACAGATCTTTTTTGTTCATAATCTTGTTTGTACCTCTGATATTTCTTCATTTTGGTGGAACTAATTTGTTGTTCCCATTTTTCAAATTCTAGATTAACATTAGTGATGAGTGAGTGTACTCGTTGCTTGGGTTTTCCCCGAACACGCTCGGGTGACCTCCGAGTATTTATGACTGCTCGGAGATTTTGTTTTCATCACGGCAGCTGAATGATTTACAGCTATTAGCCAGGCTAAGTACATGTGGGGGTTGCCTGGTTGCTAGGGAAACCCCACATGTAATTAAGCAGGCTAGTAGCTGTAAATCATTCAGCTGCCATGATGAAAACTAAATCACCGAGCAGTCATAAATACTCGGAGGTCACCCGAGCGTGCTCGGGTAAACCCGAGCAACGAGTACACTCGCTCATCACTAATTAACATCTTGTAGAATTTATTTAACCCCTTCACCCCCAAGGGTGGTTTGCACGTTAATGACCGGGCCAATTTTTACAATTCTGACCACTGTCCCTTTATGAGGTTATAACTCTGGAACGCTTCAACGGATCCCGGTGATTCTGACATTGTTTTCTCGTGACATATTGTACTTCATGATAGTGGTAAAATTTCTTTGATATTACCTGCGTTTATTTGCAGAAAAAATGGAAATTTGGCGAAAATTTTGAAAATTTTGCAATTTTCCAACTTTGAATTTTTATGCCCTTAAATCACAGAGATATGTCATGCAAAATACTTAATAAGTAACATTTCCCACATGTCTACTTTACATCAGCACAATTTTGGAACCAAAAATTTTTTTTGTTAGGGAGTTATAAGGGTTAAAAGTTGACCAGCAATTTCTCATTTTTACAACACCATTTTTTTTTAGGGACCACATCTCATTTGAAGTCATTTTGAGGGGTCTATATGATAGAAAATACCCATGTGTGACACCATTCTAAAAACTGCACCCCTCAAGGTGCTCAAAACCATATTCAAGAAGTTTATTAACCCTTCTGGTGCTTCACAGGAATTTTTGGAATGTTTAAATAAAAATGAACATTTAACTTTTTTTCACAAAAAATTTATTTCAGCTCCAATTTGTTTTATTTTACCAAGGGTAACAGGAGAAAATGGACCCCAAAAGTTGTTGTACAATTTGTCCTGAGTACGCCGATACCCCATATGTGGGGGTAAACCACTGTTTGGGCGCATGACAGAGCTCGGAAGCGAAGGAGCGCCATTTGACTTTTCAATGCAAAATTGACTGGAATTGAGATGGGACGCCATGTTGCGTTTGGGGAGCCCCTGATGTGCCTAAACATTGAAACCCCCCACAAGTGACACCATTTTGGAAAGTAGACCCCATAAGGAACTTATCTAGAGGTGTGGTGAGCACTTTGACCCACCAAGTACTTCACAGAAGTTTATAATGCAGAACCGTAAAAATAAAAAATCATATTTTTTCACAAAAATTATTTTTCGCCCCCAATTTTTTATTTTCCCAAGGGTAAGAGAAGAAATTGGACCCCAACAGTTGTTGTACAATTTGTCCTGAGTGCGCTGATACCCCATATGTGGGGGGAAACCACCGTTTGGACGCATGGAAGGGCTCGGAAGTGAAGGAGCGCCATTTGGAATGCAGACTTAGATGGAATGGTCTGCAGGCGTCACATTGCGTTTGCAGAGCCCCTAATGTACTTAAACAGTAGAAACCCCCCACAAGTGACACCATGTTGGAAAGTAGACCCCCTAAGGAACTTATCTAGATGTGTGGTGAGCGCTTTGACCCACCAAGGGCTTCACAGAAGTTTATAATGCAGAGCCGTAAAAATAAAACAAAAATTTTTTCCCACAAAAATTATTTTTCAGCCCCCAGTTTTGTATTTTCCCGAGGGTAACAGGAGAAATTGGACCCCAAAAGTTGTTGTCCAATTTGTCCTGAGTGCGCTGATACCCCATATGTGGGGGGAAACCACCGTTTGGACGCATGGAAGGGCTCGGAAGTGAAGGAGCGCCATTTGGAATGCAGACTTAGATGGAATGGTCTGCAGGCGTCACATTGCGTTTGCAGAGCCCCTAATGTACTTAAACAGTAGAAACCCCCCACAAGTGACACCATGTTGGAAAGTAGACCCCCTAAGGAACTTATCTAGATGTGTGGTGAGCGCTTTGACCCACCAAGGGCTTCACAGAAGTTTATAATGCAGAGCCGTAAAAATAAAACAAAAATTTTTTCCCACAAAAATTATTTTTCAGCCCCCAGTTTTGTATTTTCCCGAGGGTAACAGGAGAAATTGGACCCCAAAAGTTGTTGTCCAATTTGTCCTGAGTGCGCTGATACCCCATATGTGGGGGGAAACCACCGTTTGGACGCATGGAAGGGCTCGGAAGTGAAGGAGCGCCATTTGGAATGCAGACTTAGATGGAATGGTCTGCAGGCGTCACATTGCGTTTGCAGAGCCCCTAATGTACCTAAACAGTAGAAGCCCCGCACAAGTGACCCCATTTTGGAAACTAGACCCCCCAAGGAACTTATCTAGATGTGTTGTAAGAACTTTGAACCCCCAAGTGTTTCACTACAGTTTATAACGCAGAGCCGTGAAAATAAAAAATCTTTTTTTTTCCCACAAAAATTATTTTTTAGCCCCCAGTTTTGTATTTTCCTAGGGGTAACAGGAGAAATTGGACCCCAAAGGTTGTTGTTCTATTAGTCCTGAGTACGCTGATACCCCATATGTTGGGGTAAACCCCTGTTTGGGCACACGGGAGAGCTCGGAAGGGAAGGAGCACTGTTTTACTTTTTCAACGCAGAATTGGCTGGAATTGAGATCGGACGCCATGTCGCGTTTGGAGAGCCCCTGATGTGCCGAAACAGTGGAAACCCCCCAATTATAACTGAAACCCTAATCCAAACACACCCCTAACCCTAATCCCAACAGTAACCCTAACCACACCTCTAACCCTGACACACCCCTAACCCTAATCCCAACCCTATTCCCAACCGTAAATGTAATCTAAACCCTAACCGTAACTTTAGCCCCAACCCTAACCCTAACTTTAGCCCCAACCCTAACTGTAGCCTTAACCCTAGCCCCAACCCTAGCCCTAACCCTAGCCCTAATGGGAAAATGGAAATAAATACATTTTTTTAATTTTTCCCTAACTAAGGGGGTGATGAAGGGGGGTTTGATTTACTTTTATAGCGAGTTTTTTAGCGGATTTTTATGATTGGCAGCCGTCACACACTGAAAGACGCTTTTTATTGCAAAAAATATTTTTTGCGTTACCACATTTTGAGAGCTATAAATTTTCCATATTTTGGTCCACAGAGTCATGTGAGGTCTTGTTTTTTGCGGGACGAATTGACGTTTTTATTGGTAACATTTTTGGGCACGTCACATTTTTTGATCGCTTTTTATTCCGATTTTTGTGAGGCAGAATGACCAAAAACCAGCTATTCATGAATTTCTTTTGGGGGAGGCGTTTATACCGTTCCGCGTTTGGTAAAGTTGATAAAGCAGTTTTATTCTTCGGGTCAGTACGATTACAGCGATATCTCATTTATATTATTTTTTTTATGTTTTGGCGCTTTTATACGATAAAAACTATTTTATGGAAAAAATAATTATTTTTGCATCGCTTTATTCTCAGGACTATAACTTTTTTATTTTTCTGCTGATGATGCTGTATGGTAGCTCGTTATTTGCGGGACAAGATGACGCTTTCAGCAGTACCATGGTTATTTATATCTGTCTTTTTGATCGCGTGTTATTCCACTTTTTGTTCGGCGGTATGATAATAAAGCGTTGTTTTTTGCCTCGTTTTTTTTTTTTTTTTCTTACGGTGTTTACTGAAGGGGTTAACTAGTGGGCCAGTTTTATAGGTCGGGTCGTTACGGACGCGGCGATACTAAATATGTGTACTTTTATTGTTTTTTTTTTTTTATTTAGGTAAAGAAATGTATTTATGGGAATAATATTTATTTTTTTTTTTCATTATTTTGGAATATTTTTTTTTATTTTTTTTTACACATTTGGAAAATTTTTTTTTTACTTTTTTACTTTGCCCCAGGGGGGGACAATACAGATCGGTGATCTGTCAGTTTGCATAGCACTCTGACAGATCACCGATCTGAGAGAAGTGCAGGCTGCTTCACAGTGCCTGCTCTGAGCAGGCTTCTGTGAAGCCACCTCCCTCCCTGCAGGACCCGGATCCGCGGCCATCTTGGATCCGGGTCTGGAGCAGGCAGGGAGGGAGGTAAGACCCTCGCAGCAACGCGATCACATCGCGTTGCTGCGGGGGGCTCAGGGAAGCCCGCAGGGAGCCCTCTCCCTGCGCGATGCTTCCCTGCATCGCCGGCACATCGCGATCATGTTTGATCGCGGTGTGCCGGGGGTTAATGTGCCGGGGGCGGTCCGTGACCGCTCCTGGCACATAGTGCCGGATGTCAGCTGCGATAGTCAGCTGACACCCGGCCGCGATCGGCCGCGCTCCCCCTGTGAGCGCGGCCGATCGCGTATGACGTACTATCCCGTCAAGGGTCAGATAGGCCCAGGTCACCTCGACGGGATAGTACGTCAAAGGTCACAGAGGGGTTAAATCATCAGAAGTTAATTTAGATGCAAGGTCTTTTTGTATGGAGTTAAGCTCAATATCAATTTCTTGTAATAAAGATTTTTGGCATTTATAATTTCCATACAGGTTTTAGAACAAGAGGTGGCAGTATTTGTCCAACTAGTAGTTAGTTCAGAATCATCAAGCCCAAAAGTGGGGTAGAACTGTATTCTCAAGCCACGTGGAATCATGTTTTGCTGTATATAATTATCTAAAGATGTCTTTGTCCACCAAATTCCAGTTTGTTGTTTTTTTTTATTTAACAAATTTTTATATTTAGATTTCAGTTCCTTAGAGTCACTATGGTCAGCTACAGCATCCCTGAACAGAGGAAAAGGTGAAATTACCTGCTTTTTCAAGCATTCCACGCTCCAGCAGACCGGAGACATGCTGTCCGAGATGGCGCCAGCTAGCGTTCCTCGTACGCAACAGGAGAGTGTGGCGGAGACCTGAGGCTGTGAGACTCCGGCAGGTACCGGGCAGGGGAATGGAGCGGGAACAAAATGGAGCAGCCATCCAAAAGAAACCCCATCCCACGTGTCATATCTGGCTCAGCCACCCAGACACTGTGAGAACTCTGTATCACCATCATCCTCCCCCCGCAGCACATCCAGGGGTGCGGCCAAACCCCACAGGTGCAGATGGCAGATGAGGAATGGGACTGGAAAGCACATATTAAAGCCATCCCAACTAAACAGGAGATGGATGTTTTGCTACATAAACTGGAGACCTCTCATAAAGAGGACATGTTTACTCTCAAAAGGGAAATACAACATGTGGGAAAGCGCATTGTGGACATGGAGGGTATACAGGAACAGCATTACCAACACCTATACTGTCAACAAGTGCTAGAAGATCACTCTATTCAAATCAATGATATCCTCACTCACTTGGATGACATTGAAAACAGACACAGGCGTAATAATTTATGTATTCGTCGCCTTAGTGAGGAAGTGGAACCTCCACAACTGGAAAAGTGGGCCCAAAAATGTTTCAGTGACATATTGCAAAATACAAAACAGGGCAATATTGAAATTGATCGCATACATAGAGCTCTGGGGCCCAACCCACGGATTCAACTAGACCCAGGGATGTTATATGTCGGATCCATTTTTGTAAAGAAAAGGAAGCAATTCTAAAAGGAATCAGGGATGGAGGCCCCACTTCATATAAAGACACTCCCCTCTTAGGATTACCTGACCTGGCTCGCAGAACATTACAGCTCCGCCGGGCTTTGAAGCCTATGTTGAGCTCGCTTAAAGACAGAGATATTCAATATCGTTGGGGATATCCCTTTCAACTGATTGCCAGAAAATGTGGAAAGACAGCAATTTTTCGTCATCTGAGTGATCTTCCAAAATTCCTTGGAACATTTGAAATACCTATGATGAAACTTCCAGACTGGCCGACGCTGAAATCCCCTGCCTCCCAGAGAACAATGGCAACCAGCCTCTGCAAGATCAAGACAGACGGGAGGCAATCAGTCCCTGGTTGTTCCGTGAAGGGATGTCGGCTTCAATTCACTCAGGACACATATCTTTCTGAGAATAGTTCTCTTGGAAGTGGTTTTCCCACTGTGCAGTTGGATTCGAGACGATGGAGATAGTCTTAACTATTTAGCTATACTTTGGTTTGATATAAGTTTCTTATTGTGTCTCTTCTCATGTTTACTGTTAATATACCAATACGGCATGGAAATATTATAATATGATTCACCAGAAGTTTCTGGAAAGGAACTGATTTAAGGGTTCCTTCTTTTTTTTCTTCTCTTCTTCCCTATGCCTTATATATCGTGTACATGTATTCTCATGTGTCTCTTTATGCAGATGACCCGAGGGGTCTCATATTTATATGCTGAGACGCGGGGAGCTTGCCGCTGACCATGTACAGCTTTGTTGCCTCACCTAGGGTTTACAGTGTAATTGCTGTTTTAGACAATTGTCTATATTAGAAACTTTCTGGGGTTGTTATCCTAAAGATAACCCTTTATATTTTTTTCTCTTTTTTGCTTTGTTTTTCTATATCTTTCTATTATATTTTCTAATCTTTCTGACGACTTTTGTGGATGTCGTGGTTAACATTCTGCACCTATAAGGCAAGCGGTCTTAATAAACCTGAAAAACGGAGACAAGTACTATATCGCTTTCATAGGAAAAAATAAATGTAGTTATGTTCCAAGAGACTCATTTCTTAGCCACCAATGTGTGTCTAAATTCTATCCAGTCTGGTATCACTGCCCTCATCCTTCCTGTAAGTTTTGTGGGGTCTCGTTCGCATTCCACAAGACATTCCAACCTATGGTAACTGACACAAATATAGACTCAGAAGGGAGATTTATTTTCCTCAAGCTTACTTTCTTGAACTCTGTATATACATTTTGCTAATGCATATTTTCCAAACCAGGGTCAAATGAGTTTTGGTTCTGAGGTCCTGCAATTGCTGATGGATTTAGCAGATGGCTCTAACATCATCTTGGGAGATTTTAATCTCGCTCTGGACCCTTCAATGGATTCGTCTTCAGGTAGGTCCTCTGTCTCCCTTCTGGCACTGCATAAATTAAAAAAGGATCTACTTGCTCTTAGTCTGGTGGACATGTGGCGGGTGCTCCACCCAGGGATCAGGGACTATAGCTACCACTCATTGGCACACAACATTTACTCTAGACTAGATCATATATTAATTTCACACGCTCTACTAGACAGTAATCCAGGTTGCTCTATAGATACCATTCTGTGGTCAGATCATGCTCCGGTATATGGAAAGCTGGAGATACATGAGGGGGGAGGAGGTAGGGGATACACATGGAGATTAAATGATAACCTCCTGAAGGATGAATCGTGTATGGCGGATATTAAAAGGGCGGTTAACAATTTCTCAATAGATCATTCTAATGACCCCACACCGGAACCTATTAAATGGGAAGCCCTAAAATGTATACCGAGGGGTATTTTTATAACTCATGGATCTAGACTCAAGAAAGAAAGGGCCCAAACCTTAAAAGATACTCTTCTTTTGCTGGGTACCAAAGAAACAGCCAATAAAGCGGCCTCCAATGATATACTTAAAGCAGAAATTTTGTCCTTAAGACAACAAGCTCTATTTTGGAACAAAAGACTCTATGTATGAGAGACAAGATGCGTAAAAATTTATTTTGAATTTGGAGATAAATGTGGATGCTTATTAGCAAGGTCGCTTCATCCTAGGATTGCTCAGACACCAATTCTTAATATAAATTCTTCATTTGGGGCTTTAGTTCATTCAACATCTGAAATTTTGGAGGAATTTCGAACATATTATACTGGCCTATATAATTTACCCCAGCAGGGTATTTCTACTTCAGTCACAAAACAGAAAAAAGTGGAGTATTTGGAGAGTTATTCTCCGAGTGCTCTCCAAGAGGAGGTGACTCATTCATTAGAATAAGACTTCTCTGACGAGGAGCTGAACGAGGCTATCCAGAATTTAAAAGTAGGAAAAAGTCCAGGACCTGATGGGTTCACACCCAGGTTCTATAAAACCTGCCAGGAATTATGCTCCCCGTTAATGTTGAAAGCTTTCAATACAATATCACAGACTTGCTATTTCCCATTTCACTCCACGCAAGCACATATTACAGTGATACTTAAGGAAGATAAGGATCCCTCATTATGTTCTAGTTTTTGCCCGATATCTTTGATCAATTTCGATATTAAGCTATATTCCAAGATGATAGCTCTAAGATTAACTCCCCATATCCCAAATATAATTCATAGAAAACAAGTGGGGTTTGTACCGGGTAGAGAAGCAAGGGACAACACTATAAAAACCATGTCCCTGATCTCGAGGTCCCAAATTAGGAAGATCCCATTATGCCTACTCTTGGTAGACGCTGAGAAGGCATTCGACAGAGTAAACTGGAGCTTCATGGAGGCCGCATTAGAAGCAATTGGTATACAGCAAAGAATGAGACATTGGATTATGGCCCTATATTGTGATCCCTCTGCTAGGTTATGGATTAATGGGCGCCTGTCAGCCCCATTCCCGATAAGGAATGGGACTAGACAGGGCTGCCCGTTGTCTCCATATTTATATATCTTAGTAATGGAATCATTGGCAAATGCACTTAGACAGAATTCATCTATAAAGGGAGTACAGGTGGGGCATACAGAGCATAAGTTAGCCTTATTCGCAGATGACCTCTTGATGCATATTACTTCTCCCAAAATTAGCCTCCCATCTATATTGAATGAATTTGACAGATTTAGTAGGTTGAGTAACTTTGAGGTGAATCTCCAGAAATCAGAATTGTTCAACATCACTCTATTTGAGTACGAAGTGGATCAGCTTAAATCTGACTTTTCTTTCCGATGGAGTCAACATTATATTAAATATCTAGGAATTAATATTCCTGCAGACCCTCAGAAAATATTTTATCTCAATTTTCCCCCTCTTTGGAAAGGAGATTGAATTGTGGCAGAATCTTCCACTCTCATGGTTTGGAAGGATTAATGCCCTAAAAATGGATATTTTACCTAGAATATTATACTTTTTTCAGACTATTCTGTGGGATATAGACAAACCCTTCTTTGATAGCTTACACAAAATAATGAGGAAATTTGTTTGGCACAATGGTGGTTCTCGCCTTAGCCACACCCAACTAATCAGACACAAGGACCTCAGGGGGACGGGCCTTCCAGACTTACGAGCATATCATGCGGCAAGCATTGGAAATTGCATATTAGATCTTTTTCATAATAGGACATCTAAACTGTGGGTGGACATTCAGCATGAATTATCTCCAAGTCTTTACCAGGGGGTGTTCTGGCTACCATATGATATTGATTTAAAGAAGATTGATATGTCTCCCACATTATATACTATAGTATTAGCTTGAAGGCGTTTCGCAAAGTGTCTCTCGTTGGACCGCTGACTCCTTTAATGGAGAAGCCCCACCTCCCTATTATGTTGCAAGGATCAACTTCTATCATACCTCCTGTCATTCATGGAGTAATACCACGAATTAAAGATGTGATTGATCAGAAGGGTATAAAGTCCATGGAGGACATTTTGGGAGGTAGAAGACAAGGTCCGGCAATTTGGCTGTAATACTTTCAACTTCAGAGTTATATTAGATCCCTGGTTCCGGGGTGGACATCGCCACATGTGCCTACCTCTTTTGAGCGCCTGTGTTTTCTTTCACAGAGTCCGGCGCCCGCTATATCCCTGATATATGGTCTGATAGTGTCGGAGGTGATGGGAGATGGGCCACTTAAATGTATGATTCAGCGGCAAAAGAAGTTAAATAACGAAATTAAGGATAAGTTGTGATCTAAATCATTTGCTCTCATGCATGGGATGTCGGTCTCTTGCAGGATCCAGGAGCTAAACTATAAAATCTTGACGCGTTGGTACAGAACACCTGTTAAAGTACATAAGATGTACCCGGCGGTTTCAGGTATGTGCTGGAGGTGTACTGCCGCAATTGGATCAATGTTACATGTATGGTGGGACTGTCCAATGGTTAGACCCTTGTGGAATGAAATATTCCAGGTATATAACCGTATTACCAAAACTCACATGGAAGCATCTCCAGAAATAGCGCTGTTGTCCATTTTTCCAGGTACCATATCGAAAATCAAGAAAGATCTGCTACCATTTTTTGTAATAGCTATGCGTCAAATTATACCTAGACCCTGGAGATCTATGGTTTTACCAAAGAAAATAGATTGGGTAGAGGCGATGAATGTTCTACAGTGCATGGAGGAGATTAGGGCATTTGATGACAAGATATGTACTAAGTGGTTTGCAATATGGTACCCATGGATCCAATTTAAAGAATCACAATATTTTCAGATGTGGTTAACATAAGGTGTGTGTTTTTTAATCCCTTGACAAATGGGGCTGTTGGGATATGAGATCTATGCTATCCACTTTCTTTCTTTCTTTCTGTCTTCTTTCTTTCTGTCTTTTACTTTTGTCTTTTCTTTCTTACTTTGCTTTTACATTCTTTCAACCATACGTCTTAATGATATTAATCTCTCTCTCACCGCATTTAAGAGTTATAAACAAGTTACATGCTATAACATGAACACAGTTGGTTCACCATACTAGTACTGAAATAGCATTTGAAAGGGGGAAGAGGTTTGATTGACTCTGTATTTGTCTATTTCATTTGTTTAATATGTAATGTTTCAGATGTTACCAAAAATACTCAAATTGTTTAATAAAAATATATTGAATGATAAAAAGGTCTGTTTTTTTATCTTGCCAGGTTTTTTCTCTGGCTTTGAGATCCATATTATGGATATAAACTGTTATAAAACAGAATGTATACAATTAGATCAAATTATCCCAAAGAGTGGTACCATTTATCATTAGTACATAGCTCTTAAATATAGAATATCCACATACAACCCATTCTTTTGGTCAAAATTATAGAAAGAGGTCTGAGAGGTTTTTTTAAAAAACATATAGTTTATTAATCCAAAATTTGTTAAATTAAAGTCATATCAGAGTAACACTAGAAGCAGGGATATTGGGGGATAATAGAAAAATTATTATATCTGCTCCATAAAGTGGAATACCATGTGTATACTAGTATAACAAATACAAAGAATACATATTACACACTATAGAAATCCTATATATAAGTCAATATTATGGCTGCATCTAATTATCAAATGGTCCCATCAGGGGTCCTATAGTTCTGACAAGATGCAACAAAATTGCTCAACCATTGTGCAACAGCAGTATTACGTACATAGGTTTGTCAAAAGGATAAGACAAGGAAAGGAGCAATAGGGTATAAATCGCTACTGGAATAAAGTGCAAAAGTGCGTGCTAGATAGTTAGACCATAGGTACTTATGTATAAATATCAATAATAAGAGCGTAACTTACATGGAGTAATAATAATAATAATAATCTTTATTTTTATATAGCGTAAGCATAATCCACAGCGCTTTACAGGATGCATACATTATCATCGCTAAATTCCCTATCAGTATGTCTTTGGAAGAGCTATAAACCCCCACCTGCCGCCTCAACGCGCGTTTTCGGCAGTCTTTGTCAGGAGGCATGGCTTGCAATCGAGTGTGTGTTAGTATAAATAGTAAGTGGAGCCAATCAGGGAGTGTATGTTGCCGATGACAGTCCTTAGCGGTGCATGTGCAGACAGCGCTGCATCTCGTATAGGCACTTCCGTCTGCGCTCAGTGGAACGCACGCCACCCACTGCTGCTAAGCAGCGGGGATGATGTGGCGCACCATGAGAGTGTAAGAGAATGGTCAGCCATAATATACCGAGCATCCATGTTGGCTGTAGCAGCCATCTTGGATAAACTCTAGTCAACTAACTTTGCTAAAATAACTGAGGCTCTCCCCAGAATAAAGGTATAAAATGACCTCAGTGCCATTAGTAAGAATGGATGGAGTCCAGGGAGACTAATTGGAACAGCTGCAGGGCACTGTGATAGAAATAAGTGGTATTATATGGTAGTGAATAGTATATATATTGAGTTAAGATAGAAACCAGAATCAAGAGCTGTCAGTGTATGAAGAGCTATAGCAGCATGGTAAAAGCATGATGGGAATAATAAGGTTAGCTAAGAGGGACATGGAGATTTATGATTTTGTAATGTTGTTTGGGGAAACGTTAATTAATGTTGTCATATTGTGTCATTGTATTCTTTGTTCTAAAACACGTTTCTCTCTGCAATATGAAGTTATCATGTATACGCCCTTTGCTGCAAGGTGCAGCTTTGTCTCAACAATGTATAAAAAGCCCCTGTTACTGTTGTTCGGGGCCATTACATCGCCAACCTGCTGCCGTGCCACAACATGGCCATTCCATCACCATTCTGCCGCTGTGCCACACCCTGGCCAGGCTAGGGCCAGACCACCGCCAGATGTCCCAGCGTTACTTTGTCTGTCTGGACTTCTGTTCGTGCCTGCATGCTTCATCTCTTTAACTTCTATGTACTGTTTTGCTGCGAATCTCTGAATAAACCACAGTCTCTGCTTGAAAAGAGGATTGTCTACATATTTTTCCCGGCTCTTCCAGCTCTCAGTAAGGACTTTCTTACAAAGTGGCGAAGCCTGAGCAAGGAGGAGCGGCTCCGGAGAGCTGCCTCCAGAAGAACCACTGGAAGGATTTGTGGATGAGGGCTTGAGGCTGGAAGGGTGAAAAAAAATAAAAAAACTGTGCGTGGCCATGCGTTAAATCGCTCAAAGTAAGCCAGCCTGAAGAAGGAGAACCTCTCGTGAAGTGCTCCAAGTCTGCCTGATTTTGATAAGAAGACTATATAAAGGACTATAAAAAATATATGTGCAACCAAGAAGAAACCTCTACGTGAGTTAACTACAAGGACGTGAAGAGTTTTGTGAAGTTTCGTGCCTGGTAGCAAGTGGCTTTAAAAGGCGGAGGAAGACGCCTGGCAAGCGTAGCGAGAGAGGCTGGAAACGCAGCCACACCTCTTTTGGTCGACTCAAGCCAGCAGCGGGTCCTCCAGACAGAGAGGTGTGAGTATCTAACTTTGCTTGAATTGCATTTGTTTATACCAGAACAGAGACTACTCGTCCTTGTAGGCCACTAAACTATGGAGTGGTTGCGGAAGCAGGCAGAGAAGCATGCTAGCACACCCCAACTGGAGGGGGTTAATGTTGAAACCATGTGGTTAAATTGTATGCGTTGGTTCTCAGAAGAAAACAGGGAACTGGACAAGAAAAAGTAGCTAGGGAAAGCTAGTAGCCGAGTAGCGGCTTTGTGTAAGACAGTCGTAGCCTTCGATCAGGCTATTGATAGGCAGCCTGCACAATAATGTGTTAACATGATCACCCGGGGAGGGGCAGCATATCTGGAGAGATTAGAAAAGCTGAATGAGACACTGAAGCTATCAGAAGCAGCAAAGAGGGGGGGTGAGAGCTGCAGCAGCTGAGAGCAGTTATGTCACAGATGGACACTGCATATTTGAGACACGGTCCTGATGTAGATACAGTTATACACTGGAAAAGAGTTAGGAGAATGGGTGAAGTAGTACATAAGAAAACAAGATATAGTGTCCCAACAGCTCCAGCCTATGCAGATAGTGTTGAGGAAAGATTTTGCAGATGATGAGGAAAGAGATGATTCATCCCAGATGGAGTTTAAGTTTGATGCAGCTTCTGCCCCTAGAACATCCCCTGGCCAAATGTCCCTGGTCTATCTTAAATTTGTTAAAGAAAAAAAAAATTGTGTTTGATAAGAACTTAGAAACAATTTGTGAAAAATGTGCCATTTGAAAGGAGTTTTTAAATCAAGAGTTTTGCAGAATGCAGAATCTATAGAAGATGTTGTGGAGGCTATGTTAGCCAATGTTAGGACAATGTAGTCCGGGATGAAGGGTCATGAGTCCAATGTTTTTGCATACCATTCACCTTGGCGTGCATCTGCTGATTCAAGAAGACCAGGAATTCCTGGGGGGTATGTACAACTGCAAAGAATGGGCAGGTCCTATTCGGCAGATCCCCCTGGAATCCCACAAGGGGTCCTCCTGTGTGTTACCTTTGTGTTTAGCTTGGGTACGTTAGACGTTTTTGTCCCAATTTTGTGCCAGGGACTGAACCTCGAGAACCTGGGGTGCCATTTAACCCCCAGCAGCCCCGCGAGTTCTCCAAACCTCCTTCCGGAGTTAGACCTCCGTATCCAGTGTTGAATGACCCTAGGCAGTATCAGCAGTATAACGGTCTTCAAATGGTTAACCCAGTCTCTCAGGAGCCGTCTGCTCCTGCTCCCTCCCCGGTAGCTCCCATTCATTCATGCCCGGAGATCCATGCCATTCAGGGAGAGGTCACTCCTTCTTGTCCCTATGCTCCATTGATAAGGGAGTTGTGGGAACATGAGGACCAGACTCTTACTGAAGATCTCTTTGGGGCAGAGGTGGGAGCTGTGGGACGGAAGCCGTGTCTAGATGAGGATGATGGATTTTTTGGGCTTCCCACAGCAGGAAACACCGACTGATGGGGTGCTCCCCCTGTCTCCATGCCCCCCTTTCCATGGGAAAGGACGGAAGACCTTATGTCAAAGGAAGAATAGAGGGGTTGCTGTGGGAAGACATCCTCATCGATATAGGAGCCTCAGTTTTAGTAACAGGACACAAATTGCAGTCACCCCCTGGACTGCCTGAGACTACCACTTTGGTAGGATTTGAGCTAATGTATTCAAGCAGAAAAATGTTGTCCAGTGAACCTGAGATTTCAGGGCACAGGGGGATCGAAGCAAAGGGGTCTTCGATGTGCTTTTTGGGTAAATCCACAATTACGGTCCACTATTTTGGGTACTAATGTTTTGGGAGCAATGGGAATTGTTGTTGATTTGTGTAACAAAGTTTTGTGGCGGAACAAAGGAGCAACTATTTGTTCTGTAATTGTACTTGTGGAAAAGGAAGAGGAGAGTCACAAATTACCCGTTGCCAGTCTAGGCTCATGTACCAATGAAAATGTTGAAAATGTTGACAATGATGTTTTAAAAAATGAATTGAAGCAAAGGTTCCCTGAGTTGTGGATCTCAAAGAAAACTGATTGTGGGTTAATGCAAACTCAAGTTAAAATTGAAGGTGAAAATCTGCCACCTTTCCAGAGCCAGTATCGTATTCCTGAAGACTAGTGTTGAGCATTCCGATACCGCAAGTATCGGGTATCGGCCGATACTTAGCGGTATCGGAATTCCGATACCGAGATCCGATACTTGCCGCGTATCGGATACCGGAATCGGAAGTTCCCAGGATTCAAACTGCACAAATTTGCACGAAATCAGCCAATGAGAATGATTCCAAGTGTGGGCACATCCTGTTCAGCATGGAGGGCATGAAACTACTGGCAAGGCTGTGATTGGCTGCTGAAATGATGTCATGATGCAGTTTAAAAGTCGCTGGCGCCATTTTGCGCTCACTCTGCTGTGAATTCAGTTAGTGACAGGACGCTGTTTGCTGACTGAGGGACAGTTTAGAGATAGCGATTTGCTTCTTTGTGCTTTTCCAAGGCTAATTTAGCAACCGCTGTGTTCACCTACTAATCACCTTGCTTTTGCCTTGCAGCGCTGTTTTCACAGCGATCTGCAAGGTCTGTGTGTGTGTGTGTGTGAGTGCAGCCCACTCTCTAGTCTGTGTGCAGCCATAGGCCATCCATAGCTGGTTGTATTCAGTTCAGGGAGGGTGGTTCATTGCCTCATACTGTTCTTTTTTTTTTTTTCAAGTAGTGTAGTCTGCTGCTCATTTATTCTAATAATTCCTATTAGTGACTTTCCACCCGTATCCAGCTAACTTGTGGAAAAACACAACATAGGATAAAGTAGAGGAGGTTTTTTGGGCCTTGCAGCGCCGTTTACGGCTGTCTGCACGGTCTCCGTGTGACTGCAGCTCACCCTGTAGTCTGTGAGCAGCCATAGCCTGGTTGTATCCAGCTCAGGGTTGTTCACTGCGTCATACCGTAAAATCAATTTTCCTTTTGTTTTAAGTAGTGCAGGCTGCTGCACATTTTTTCAAAAAATTCCTATTAGTGTCTTTCCACCCGTATCCAGCTAACTTGTGGAAAAACACTACATAGGATAAAGTAGAGGAGGTTTTTGGGGCCTTGCAGCGCCGTTTACGGCTGTCTGCACGGTCTCCGTGTGACTGCAGCTCGCCCTGTAGTCTGTGAGCAGCTATAGCCTGGTTGTATCCAGCTCAGGGTTGTTCACTGCGTCATACCGTAAAATCAATTTTCCTTTTGTTTTAAGTAGTGCAGGCTGCTGCACATTTTTTCAAAAAATTCCTATTAGTGTCTTTCCACCCGTATCCAGCTAACTTGTGGAAAAACACTACATAGGATAAAGTAAAGGAGGTTTTTGGGGCCTTGCAGCGCCGTTTACGGCTGTCTGCACGGTCTCCGTGTGACTGCAGCTCTCTCTGTTGTCAGTTCAGCCCCCAAAAAATAAATAAATAATAAAGTTCACCAAACACACCACTTTACATTTGTGTAGGCCACATTAGCTCATATTAAAGTCTAGTCCACACTTTAGAAAATTAGTGTTTCCTATACCTGTTAGGACTCGGAGCTGTTCAGGAATAAGCACACAAAGCCGTTAGTACTTTTCTGCTTATCTTTATCAGTCAACCAAGATGAAGAAGGCAGGGAGTAAGGCACGTGGGCGTGGGCGCGGAGCAGGGAGAGGACGTGGGGATTCTGTGCCTGCTGCGGGCACCGGTGACTCCTCAGCACCCAGTTTCACCAGGGAACAGTCCTTCATGCGCAGCTTTGTCGCAGAGCGCCGTACACCGCTGCTGCGTGAAGACCAAATTGAAGCCGTTGTTGGATGGATGGCAGCTAACGCATCGACTTTAATTAGTGCCACATCCTCTCAGACACAGAGCACTGGAGAGCAGCCATCTGTCTCTTCACCACCTGCCAAATTGGCCAGGCAGACAGAGAGCCCAGGACAGGAGCCGTCTCTACTTCTGTTCTCTGAATCTCTTGGCTTGGAAACAGGGGGCCAGCCAAGCAGCATTGGAGAAATGGAAGAAGAGGCAGGGTGCAGTGATGCCCAACAGCTTTTTCTCTCTGAGTCTGAATAGGCGGGTGGGCCAGTGCCTCCGGTCACCACATCGCAGGCCGCATCCACTGATGATGACACTCAGGTGCCACTTTCTGGTGCGTGCTCTGCTGCTGAGACTACCCAGGAGGAGCAGTTGGTGGCAGAGGGTAGTGTAGATGATGAGGTCCTTGACCCATCGTGGCGTGAGGGACAGGAAGGTGGTGGGAGCAGCTCCGAGGAAGAGATTCCTAGAACGGGCCAAAGAGGTAGAGGGAGGGGGAAGACTGCGCAGCCTGTAGCCTCCACTTTGGCACCCGTTAGGAGCATGTCTGTTCCAAAAGCCAAAAAGGGCGCTCCCAAGACTTGCAGTGTCTGGCCCTTTTTTCACACAGTTGCAGATGACATTTGCTATGTCAAATGCAAGGTGTGTCATCACAAAGTCAAAAGAGGTCGAAATGTCAGCAACCTCAATACCTCCAACATGTGGAAACATGTGCGCAACAGGCACGCGGTGGAGTTAGAAAAACACACTGAAGAGCTTGGCCAACCAACAGCGGCAGCTACCACCTCTTCAGCTCGTGTTGCCTCTTCCTCCAGCTCACACGCAGCTGGTTCAGGTTCCTCCCAGGATCGCCGTGGAAGAACCTCTGGCGCTGTTGTCCAGAGACCCACTGTAATTCCACCTGCAGCACCACTTTCCCAGTCATCCACACACTCCCAGCCCAGTCTACAGCCATCGGTAGTACAGGTGTAATAGAGTGCAGGGTTGCGTATGTCACCACGGAACAGACAGACCAACTGTTGAGGGGAATTTATTAACAGGGGTAAAATTCTCCTCGCAGGGAGTAAACGGGGTTAATAGTCAAGTAAAACAGTAAACAGTTAAGCGGAATCAAAGGGTTAACGAGTGTTCTTGTAACTTATCAGCCCAGGGAGGTCCTGACTGGAGGGTCCTTTTCCCAATGTGGATACAGTCACCAGCAGGGCTTTGGATCCTGAAGTCTCTTCTGTGTCTCCTGGAAGGTCCGGGGTTAAGTCTCTCTGCAATCTGTTCTTCGCAAAGTGAAAGTGAAACCAGGAAATAGCACAGTCTCATCGCTTCTGCAAGAGCCTCTATGCACCAGGCTGACAGTCTCCCTGTATTAACGCTGTCACACACACTCTGGGTAGTTACTTATCACACTCAGGGATTCTTTGCTTGTCACTGCGGTCACCAGGGCTGCACAGTCACTGTCTCTGATTCTGGAGGCTTCCAAATCTACACCCTCACATCCAGCCGTCACTCTGGTGGGTATCTCAGCCTCAGTGCCCTCACGGGGAGCACTCTGTCATGGGGAGCGCGGCGCTGCAGCCTGCTTTCTCTCTGGCACGCTGTCCCCTCTCTGGCGCGCTCTCTCTCCCGCACTTTTCTGACCACTCCCCTCTCTTTTCCCAGCAGTCAACCTGTCCCCTCTGTCCAGGGCAGAAAGTCTTCCCCCCAACAACCCAGCTGTCTGGCTAAGTGGTTCCAGGCAAGGAGCAGGGAAAGCAACCTCCTTACATTCCCCCTCTCTTAAAGCTCGCCATTCCACGGGCGAGGACTCTTCGTGCTTCTCTTTGTTCTTCGGAGGGGAGTCAGATACCTGCGATTCTCGCATCTCCTTCTGCCTTTCTTCTTGTAGATACTCCAAGACTAAATGGTTTAGGAGCTGCTCATCAGTCAGGTTGAGATATGCTTTCTCTGCGTCATCAACAACTGCTGTCTTCTTCTTTTTCTTCTTCTTCTTCTTAGCTTTGCCGCTAGCAGATGTCTGCGTAGATGATTCATCCTCCTCCTTGTCGTTATCGGAAACTTTAGAGACTTCTTGTTCAGGCTCCTCAGTTTGGGGGCTTAGTACACGCAATTCTTCTTCATAGCTCCCCCTCTCTTTGACAGGAGCATTCTTGTCAAACCTTGAGTCAGATGAATTAAGACCATGCAGGCCGGACTCTTTGTCATCTACGCCGGGCTCTGCGGGCATCACCTCCCAGGTATTCTCAGCCACACGCCCTGTCTCACACAGCTGCTCCATTTCCCTTGTCCGATCAGGAACTGGTGAGCTGACAGCCAGCACATTCTTCACCTCAGGGGACGACATCAGTGGTTCCTCCTCCTCATCGGCTCGGACATTGAAAACGAGTGTCGCAGGAACACTTGGCACTTTCTCTCCTTCTTCAGGAACTCGTGCTGGACAGGGTAGTAAAGCACTTTGGTGGTCTTCTCGAGAGAACGTCACTTTCTTCCTGCCGGTCTGAGTCTCACCAGAGATGCTTGACACCTTCTCCACCTCTCCTTGGCGTCCGACATTGTGGTACTGTCTTGTCCTAGGTGGAACTCTTCTCTTCCTGCCGTACCATTTCCTCCAGGGGCGACATTCCCTCCAGTTAGCAGGACCCTCAGAGGGGTGAGCGGATCTCTGCCACCGCTCTTCTCGGGTAGGGCAATTTCTGGACATGTGTCCCACCTTTCTACATGTCCAGCACTCACGTCTGTGTCTGTCTGGAGGGCGCTTCAGTTTGGATCGTCGACCTCGGCAGGGGACATCTCTCATCTGCGGTTGCTCTTCATCCCAGGATACGGAGTTACACTCTGGGGTCGCCACCGAAGCCTTCTTTATGTGGCGCACCTCTCCTAAATCTCTTTCTGGCGGCTTCCGCACGTTACCTCGGGATATGCCGCTGGTCCCCAAAACTGCAGTAAGGGCTTTCCCCAGACTCTCCATCTCCTCCCAGATTCTTCTTATCTTCAGCTGAGAATCCCGGGTCCACATTGCCTCCTCTTCATTTTGACTGGATGCTCCGCAGTTGTAGCATCTAGGCAGTCTTCTTCGCCGAACGGCACTAGTCTCACTTTGGAGGGCGGTTTCTGCAGCAGGGATCTTCTTATATTCAGCCACCTCCTAACGGACTCGCTTAAGCTCCTTCTTCAAGTCTTCTACCCATTGAGGGGCTGTTACCTCCCTGCTCCATACCTTTCCCACTGGCACTACCACCCCTTGCTCTTGCTCGCGTGTGCGTGCCTCACTCCCGACCTCAGAGAAAGTCATATCTAGCTTTACACGCATGCGCTCTCGCAGGGCCTGTTTCATCAATACATCTCGCAAGCCTGTCACCAGTTGGTCTCGCAGTACAACGTCAATTGACCCCACACCTATGCCGTCCTTCAGTATAATGGCAGTATGAAGCTCCTGCAGTGCGTTCATATATTGCGTCACGGTCTCCCCCTCTCTTTGTACCCGGCGGAACAGTCGCATGCGCAGCTCCCCTACGTCAGTGGGGTCCCCATGCGTCTCCTCAAGTATACGTAATACTTTGTCCAGGGTATCTCTCGCCTGGGGGGGTCTTAGCATAACAGAGTCCCGGGCATCCCCCTCTAGGGCCATCACAGCTATTTCCGCCTGCAGAGCCGGTGTCATAGGATGTATCCGCATCATCCCTCGGATGCGCTCCGTCCAACCCCACAACATGACATTACTCCCTGAAAATTTTGGTAGGTTAGCTAACATGGCTCCCAGGGAGATGCTAGACCTGGGGCCTCCCTCAACTGCTTGGTCTGCCCCTTCCGTGCTACCGTGTGACATCCTGCCGACTACGCCAAGTGTAATAGAGTGAAGGGTTGCGTATGTCACCACGGAACAGACAGACCAACTGTTGAGGGGAAGTTATTAACAGGGGTAAAATTCTCCTCGCAGGGAGTAAACGGGGTTAATAGTCAAGTAAAACAGTAAACAGTTAAGCGGAATCAAAGGGTTAACGAGTGTTCTTGTAACTTATCAGCCCAGGGAGGTCCTGACTGGAGGGTCCTTTTCCCAATGTGGATACAGTCACCAGCAGGGCTTTGGATCCTGAAGTCTCTTCTGTGTCTCCTGGAAGGTCCGGGGTTAAGTCTCTCTGCAATCTGTTCTTCGCAAAGTGAAAGTGAAACCAGGAAATAGCACAGTCTCATCGCTTCTGCAAGAGCCTCTATGCACCAGGCTGACAGTCTCCCTGTATTAACGCTGTCACACACACTCTGGGTAGTTACTTATCACACTCAGGGATTCTTTGCTTGTCACTGCGGTCACCAGGGCTGCACAGTCACTGTCTCTGATTCTGGAGGCTTCCAAATCTACACCCTCACATCCAGCCGTCACTCTGGTGGGTATCTCAGCCTCAGTGCCCTCACGGGGAGCACTCTGTCATGGGGAGCGCGGCGCTGCAGCCTGCTTTCTCTCTGGCACGCTGTCCCCTCTCTGGCGCGCTCTCTCTCCCGCACTTTTCTGACCACTCCCCTCTCTTTTCCCAGCAGTCAACCTGTCCCCTCTGTCCAGGGCAGAAAGTCTTCCCCCCAACAACCCAGCTGTCTGGCTAAGTGGTTCCACAGGCATGGGAGAAAAGGCGGCCTTTCTCGTCAATCCACCCATGAGCACAGGCTCTGACTGCAGGCATTGCCAAACTTCTGTCACTGGAAATGCTGTCATTCAGGCTGGTGGAGACTGACAGCTTCCGTGACTTGATGTCATTGGCAGTCCCACAGTACAATGTGCCCAGCCGCTTTTACTTCAGCAGGCAAGCTGTCCCTGCCCTGCACAAGCATGTGGAGGGACACATAAAACACGCGCTACTGAACGCCGTCAGTAGCAAAGGTCCACCTCACCACCGATGCGTGAACCAGTCAACATGGACAGGGGCGATACCTTTCCCTCACTGCCCATTGGGTTAATGTCGTTGAGCCGGGTACAGATCATGCGAGTGGCGCAGGACGTGTCCTGCCCACACCAAGGATTGCAGGAATCCATTCTGTACGCATTGACTCCTCCTCTTACACCAGTTCCTCAGAATCATCGCTGCAGGAGCCGTCACAGTCCACCTCCACATGGACCCGTGATGAACGTGTACCTGTTACAACCGACATGAGCACAGCCGTGGCCAAACGTCAACAGGCCGTCTTGAAATTAATTTCTTTGGGGAATCGAAGCCACACAGCACAGGAGCTCTGGAATGCCATCAAGCAGGAGAGCGATGTGTGGTTTGTGCCAGCGAATCTCCAGCCAGGCATGGTAGTGTGTGATAATGGCCAAAATCTGGTGGCAGCTCTGGGCCTCGGCAACCTCACTCACATCCCATGTCTGGCACATGTGCTCAATTTGGTCGTGCAGAGTTTTTTGAGGGACTATCCGGATCTTGATGCACTGCTGCACAAGGTCCGCCTAGAGTGTGCTCACTTGCGGCGTTCCAGCACGGCAAAATCACGCATTGCGGCTCTGCAGCGCCGACACCGCCTGCCGGAACATCGCATCATATGTGACCTACCTACCAGGTGGAATTCCACGTTACATATGTTGGAGCGGTTGTGTGAGCAGCAGCAAGCTGTAATGGAGTACCAGCTGCAGCAGGCGCAAAGAAGTCGCACTCCGCGCCGTTCAGACTTCACAACCACAGAGTGGGCCACTATGAAGGACGTCTGCCAGGTTTTGCGTGATTATTCCACGCGGATGGCGAGTGCAGATGATGCACTAGTCAGCATGACTGTCCCCTTTATCTGCCTGCTTGAAAAATCACTGCAAGCGCTAAGGGATGATGTTGTGGAAGAGGTGGAGGATGAGGATTCACCATTTCCATCATCTTCTGGACAGTCAGCGCCACGTGGTTCCTCACAAACGCGTAGGCAGGGGACACTTTGTGAGGAGGATGAGGAGGAGTCAATGGAGGAGGAAGACATCCGTCCAGAGGAGGGAGTTACACAATTGTCCAGTACTCAGTGTGTACAGCGAGGGTGGGGTGATGATGAGCGGGCAGAGATCACGCCTCCAGCAGGGGACAGCGTTTCTTGGCCAGTTGGCAGTCTGCAGCACATGGTGGATTACATGCTGCAGTGCCTGAGAAACGACCGCCGCATCGCCCACATTCTCAACATGTCTGATTATTGGGTGTTCACTGCAGCGCCCCAGAGTCCTGGTCGTTGCAGTACTGTGGCTCCGCCACTATGGGGAGCTACGGTGCGTCCGATGGCACTGAAGGAGTTCATCTGATCAGGTATCACAGACACCAATACATTTCACAGCCGGGCCTCCGGGGGGAGCTAAGGGTTCTATTCATTAGGCCACTCCCCACCATAGTGGGTAAACTGGGGGTCAGGCAGGAAGTTAGATGAGAAAGCTGACTGGATTGAACGAAGCAACACCTTGTGGCAGAGGGTGTTGTGGAGGAAGAGACAGTAGGGTCTCTGCCAGGGGTGGGATCCTGGCAGAGGCTTGGCATTGGAAAGAACGTAACGGGTCCGCGCCAGCTCCGGGAAGCGGCGGGATCCAAGAAAGGACTAGAAGCGAGATAGATTGTGCTGAGTGAGAAACGAGATCAAGCAATAGGAGAATACCAGTAGGGGTCGTGCTGTAAGACCGAAGCAACACCCTACTGAGGCGCACTACCGGTGGCCGGAACGCCGAGGGAGTATTATAACATTCAGCTTCAAGCAATACTCTAAACAGCGGCAGGACAGTCAGTTTAAGGCGGGCTGTCTAACACATATCACCTATGAAGTCTTGGGAGGCAATTGCGGGAGAGGGGCGTCTCTAGGGTCCCGGAAGAACTCCAGGCCTACCCGACAAACGGGTGCCGTTCTAACCGTAACATCAGGGAGGGACGGACGATTAGAAGAACATCATTTAATCGAGTTGTGAGGGAACTTAAGAAACAGACACAACAGTTGTGGGGTACTTTCCGTAAGCACAGCAGGGGAGGACTACAACACATAGCGCTAAGAAGGAAGGCACCGATTTCCACCTGTGAAGTGAACTCTGGAGGTGTCATTGGACCGGCTGGACTCGCGCAGCCTGGTGAACCGTATTCTGGACTGAGGACCCAGAGATCTCCAGTAAAGAGGTAAAGAGACTGCAACCTGGTGTCCTCGTTATTTACCGCGACCTGCACCCCACAACTGCACCGTTACAACACCACTTATTGCACCGGACGTCCCCCACTGACAGACAGGGCCACGGACCGGGTCTAGCCACCGTGACAACCCCAGAACTGGGACTCAGAGGCCCGGCTCCGGGTACCCCTCGGCCCTGCGGCGGTGTGGGGGCGCTCCAAATCTTGGCGTCACGAACAGGATCTACTTAAGCCTGAAGAATCAGGTCATGTGTGCCTTGGAACTGTGATTTATCGTGCTTGGACTGTGCTTTATTACAAGGACTGTGTGTTGCCACTTGCCGCCAGAAGTTCCCGCCAAAACCTCCGCCATTACAGCGCTAAGGAGAGCGCAGGAGAAGAAGAAGGGCGTGGAAGTGGGCGTGAACAAGCTGAAGAGCGCGAAAGACAATGGCCGCCCAGTCTAAATATCTCGGCCCCTTGAGGACGTGTCCGTCAGCAGCCGAGATCCGCCTCCTGATCCTCAATGGTGGGCAGAGACAGAGAAAACGAAACCGCCCACGAAGGAGAGAGCGGGAAAAGGACCAGGAAGAAGAAGTCAGAGACATGGAGGACGCCATGGCGAGCCACCCGGAGCCGGAGCGTGGGGTCGGAGCCGAGGACTCCCCCAGCTACCCGGAGGGGCACCGCAACCAGGCCTCCACCGCTGACGCTGAATTCCTGCAGGCCGGAGTGGACGAGCTCGGCGACCGACCCCGGCGGACGCAGCTGAGCACCGAGGCCGGGTGGAAGAAGGCCATCATCAGGAGCTTCACCGGACATCTGTTGGCAGCCTCATCTGGTCCGGAGCAGGAAAGAAGTCCCAGCGCTCCGAAGCTGGAAAGCAAGGCGCTGCCGGGAAGGGGTATGCTGCGAGCAGAGATGACAACGCCGCAGCACAAGGTCCCGCAACCAGCGTTCCAGACCCCAGCGGAGACGGAGCAGACTGGCACTGGAGGGACCGCATCTGAAGCAGGTATGAAGGACGACCCTGCCCTGACAACTGACACCACTCCCGTGACTGCTGGTGCCACAGCTGCTGACCCCGTTCCAGTGACTGATCTTGCAGCAGCCTCTACCTCTGCTGCAAGAAATGCCCCTACTCAAGCTGCGCAGATCTCCATCGCTGCGCATGATTTAACCATACATGAAAGACGGATTAACGGCGTTTGTCCAGCACTGGGTGTAACCCTGGACCTCACTTTTCCCAGGCCGAGAAGGGTTAAGTGCCAGGTGCAGCCCTGGAAGCCGTCCAACTAAGCCTCGGAAACCTGAAACTGTAAATAGTTAACTGTTTATTTCCTTGCTGTTTTGCTGCTAAAACCCGTCCTGGGTTAACTCTTAAAGGGATCCCTTTGTTTACCCGGGATCCCTATTGCTTTTTATTTTTGCTTTCACTTTCATTTTTGCTTTTTGTTCCACAATGTTATAAAAACTGCTGAATCATGAACAGCGCATGATGCAAACTGCTTGTAAATAGTTTGCACCTTCTTAAAGGAGCTCCCTGCTGGTAATACTTAAAGAAGGACTCTTTGCGAAGATACCGCACTGGAACCTTTGCTGAGCATGGACTGGTAGTCTGAAAAGACGAACTACCTCAGAAAGACTTGATCCCCTCTTAAAGGGGATGTTCATTTGTCGCATTTTGATAGTAATATTGCTTAAGACAAGTAGCAATAATGTTGATGAGAGAAGAGTGATAATGTTTGCACGAGGAAGTTATATGTGTTCAATTGGTTAAATGTGGAGAAATATTGATAATGTGCTCTGAGAAGAAAAAGG
Source organism: Ranitomeya variabilis (assembly GCF_051348905.1). Taxonomy (NCBI): domain Eukaryota; kingdom Metazoa; phylum Chordata; class Amphibia; order Anura; family Dendrobatidae; genus Ranitomeya; species Ranitomeya variabilis. Next base: position 213,143,744 of record NC_135237.1, read on the forward strand.
TGAAAGATAGAAGAAGGATGCAGTGGACCCGTAGAGATAGACGTGGTGTCCAGCATGCATAGTAGACAGAAAGATAATGAGAAGGCTAATGTTCGATAGAAAATGTTTTTTTTGATAATGCTGATGGATAGTTAATGGGGATAGAAGGTAAACCCTGAGTTCTCATAGGAGTCAAGAAGAGATGGCTCAGTGCTCTAAAACTGAAAGTAATGTTATGTTCTATACTGTGTATAGTAGTTGAAAAGGCAGTAGGCCCTGGCTGAACGGGGCGGTCCTGTAACTGAAAGGAGAGGCAGTAGGTCTGGTGCCGATAGGACAGGCGGTCCTGCAGATTTAAAGAAGGAGAATGAAAAAGTTAAAATACCTTATAATGTGATTATAGGAAGGTCTTTAGTGGATTCAGAGTGTATGTCCTTAAAGGCAAAGTTAAAGTATTGTTCAACAATTTTTTGCACTTAGTAGAATACCCGGTTGGGTAAGAAAAGTTAATTATAGCATGTTGCTATGATATTTTACCATGTTTGTAACGTTCAAGTGTCCTCACCTCCCATAAAGGGAAGCTCTGTTCAAATATGCTTATTGTTATTGCACTCAACAAAATTGTATGTCTTTTTGCTAACTTGTATTGTTGTTTTCTTCCCAGTCCCGGAGTACTGTGTTTAACCAGGGGGGAGTGCAGCGCCCCAGAGTCCTGGTAGTTGCAGTACTGTGGCTCCGCCACTATGGGGAGCTACGGTGCGTCCGATGGCACTGAAGGAGTTCATCTGATCAGGTATCACAGACACCAATACATTTCACAGCCGGGCCTCCGGGGGGAGCTAAGGGTTCTATTCATTAGGCCACTCCCCACCATAGTGGGTAAACTGGGGGTCAGGCAGGAAGTTAGATGAGAAAGCTGACTGGATTGAACGAAGCAACACCTTGTGGCAGAGGGTGTTGTGGAGGAAGAGACAGTAGGGTCTCTGCCAGGGGTGGGATCCTGGCAGAGGCTTGGCATTGGAAAGAACGTAACGGGTCCGCGCCAGCTCCGGGAAGCGGCGGGATCCAAGAAAGGACTAGAAGCGAGATAGATTGTGCTGAGTGAGAAACGAGATCAAGCAATAGGAGAATACCAGTAGGGGTCGTGCTGTAAGACCGAAGCAACACCCTACTGAGGCGCACTACCGGTGGCCGGAACGCCGAGGGAGTATTATAACATTCAGCTTCAAGCAATACTCTAAACAGCGGCAGGACAGTCAGTTTAAGGCGGGCTGTCTAACACATATCACCTATGAAGTCTTGGGAGGCAATTGCGGGAGAGGTGCGTCTCTAGGGTCCCGGAAGAACTCCAGGCCTACCCGACAAACGGGTGCCGTTCTAACCGTAACATCAGGGAGGGACGGACGATTAGAAGAACATCATTTAATCGAGTTGTGAGGGAACTTAAGAAACAGACACAACAGTTGTGGGGTACTTTCCGTAAGCACAGCAGGGGAGGACTACAACACATAGCGCTAAGAAGGAAGGCACCGATTTCCACCTGTGAAGTGAACTCTGGAGGTGTCATTGGACCGGCCGGACTCGCGCAGCCTGGTGAACCGTATTCTGGACTGAGGACCCAGAGATCTCCAGTAAAGAGGTAAAGAGACTGCAACCTGGTGTCCTCGTTATTTACCGCGACCTGCACCCCACAACTGCACCGTTACAACACCACTTATTGCACCGGACGTCCCCCACTGACAGACAGGGCCACGGACCGGGTCTAGCCACCATGACAACCCCAGAACTGGGACTCAGAGGCCCGGCTCCGGGTACCCCTCGGCCCTGCGGCGGTGTGGGGGCGCTCCATTCACCCTCCTCGATCCTCGCTACCAGGACAACGTAGAAAGCCTCATCACACCGTTGAACCGGGAGCGAAAAATGCAGGAGTACCAAGACACACTGGTGAATTCCATCATCTTCTCCATTCCAAGTGAGAGAAGTGCTGCTAGTGCATTACAAAGCAGCTCAGTGCGTCCAGGCAGTGGAGGAGGCTCTGCACAAAGAGGGAGCAGAAGCAGTGCCTCTGCCCAAGGCAAGACCAGTATGGCCCAACTGTGGCACAGTTTTTTGTGCCCGCCACAAAAGTCTACACCATCACAGACGGCTCCAGTCAGCAGGAGGCAACGGTTCCGTCAGATGGTGACAGACTACATGTCTTGCCCTCTTGCTGTACTCCCAGATGGCTCTTCCCCTTTCAAGTTTTGGGTCTCAAAGCTGGATACATGGCCAGAGCTAAGCCAGTATGCATTGGAGGTGCTGGCTTGCCCTGCAGCTAGTGTATTATCGGAACGCGTCTTTAGTGCTGCAGGTGGTGTACTAACTGACCGTCGCATGCGACTATCCTCCGATAACGTTGACCGGCTTACTTTCCTGAAAACGAACAAGGCCTGGATCTCGCAGGAATTTGCCACTCCTCTTCCTGATTAAATAATTAGGTGACTGTCTACAGTATCCAGGTCTCCTGTTGTGTTCATCTTTCTACCACCTGAACTTTAATTCCTGGGCTCCAACACCGCCAGTTGAGGCTCAGAAGTGCCGTCTGCACAGTCAAAACATACGACCCAGTGTTATTGGGTTTCAGTAACGTCAGCTGATCCCCAGCTGTGTAGCCGGCAATGTGTCCTGCAACCGCCACACTGACACAACAACTGAAATGTAAGGGAATCTGTCCCCCCCCCCCAAGGCGTTTGTTACTGAAAGAGCCACCTTGTGCAGCAGTAATGCTGCACAAGGAAAAGGTAGCTATTTTTGTTTAGCTCCTTGCACACGCAGAACTTAACACTTATAAAATGTGTCCACTGATACCGTAAAACCATCCCGGAGGTGGAACTTTCCTTCGTAATATGACGCAGCACAGCTGTCATTCCTACCCCCTTGGCGCCGTGCCCCGGCTCCTCAGCATTGTTTGATTCCGTACCAGGGCCTGCGCTGTTATGTTATCCCTTGGCCAGGCACACTTAGCGCTGCCCCTCTTCTGACATCATTTGGTGTCAGGCTGACTGCGCCTGTGCGGCCGCGCTGGCCGAGAGCCCGCCTCGCAGTGTCTTCTGATTTAATCCCACTGGGGGCCTGAGATCCATGGACATGCGCAGTGCATATCTGAACCTCCACCTCTCACTCATCTCCCTACACCTTCTTCAGACTGTGCGCCGTCAGCTGATCCCTAATAGCATGCCACGGCCGTGACGCCGCACAGTCTGAAGAAGCCGTAGGGAGGGGAGTGAGAGGCGAGGATATGCACTGCGCATGGCCACGGATCCCAGGCCCACGGTGGGATTACATTAGACGACACTGTGAGGCGGGCTCTCGGCCAGCGCGGCCGCACAGGAGCAGCCAGCCTGACACCAAATGATGTCAGAAGAGGGGCAGTGCTAAGTGTGCCTGGCCAAGGGATAACATAACAGCGCAGGCTCCGGGACGGAATCAAACAACGCTGAGGAGCCGGGGCACGGCGCCAACGGGGTAGGAATGACAGCTGTTCTGCGTCATATTACGAAGGAAAGTCCCACCTCCGAAACGGTCTCACGGTATCAGGGGACACATTTTATAAGTGTTTAGTTCTGTGTTTGCAAGGAGCATAATGAAAAGAGCCACCTTTTCCTTTTGCATCCTTTGTGCTGCACAAGCTGGCTCTTTCAGCTACAAACGCCCTGGGGGGGGTTAAAGGTTCCCTTTCGACTTTCTCCAATCAGGCTTTGGCCTACACTGTGTTCCTCTGCTCCTCCTGCTGTCCCTGGGCTCCAACACCGCTAGTTGTTGCCTGGTAGTGCTGTACGCACAGTCAACAGTCGCTCCTCTGTTATTGGGGTTCAGTAACGTCAGCTGTTCCCCAGCTGTGTGTGTGGCAATCCCTCCTATCTCCTACACCTCCTCCTCCTGCTGTCCCTGGGCTCCAACACCGCTAGTTGTTGCCTGGTAGTGCTGTACGCACAGTCAACAGTCGCTCCGCTGTTATTGGGGTTCAGTAACGTCAGCTGTTCCCCAGCTGTGTGTGTGGCAATCCCTCCTATCTCCTCCACCTCCTCCTCCTGCTGTCCCTGGGCTCCAACACCGCTAGTTGTTGCCTGGTAGTGCTGTACGCACAGTCAACAGTCGCTCCTCTGTTATTGGGGTTCAGTAATGTCAGCTGTTCCCCAGCTGTGTGTGTGGCAATCCCTCCTATCTCCTCCACCCCCTCCTCCTGCTGTCCCTGGGCTCCAACACCGCTAGTTGTTGCCTGGTAGTGCTGTACGCACAGTCAACAGTCGCTCCTCTGTTATTGGGGTTCAGTAAAGTCAGCTGTTCCCCAGCTGTGTGTGTAGCAATCCCTCCTATCTCCTCCACCTCCTCCTCCTGCTGTCCCTGGGCTCCAACACCGCTAGTTGTTGCCTGGTAGTGCTGTACGCACAGTCAACAGTCGCTCCTCTGTTATTGGGGTTCAGTAAAGTCAGCTGTTCCCCAGCTGTGTGTGTGGCAATCCCTCCTATCTCCTCCACCTCCTCCTCCTGCTGTCCCTGGGCTCCAACACCGCTAGTTGTTGCCTGGTAGTGCTGTGCGCACAGTCAACAGTCGCTCCTCTGTTATTGGGGTTCAGTAACGTCAGCTGTTCCCCAGCTGTGTGTGTGGCAATCCCTCCTATCTCCTCCACCTCCTCCTCCTGCTGTCCCTGGGCTCCAACACCGCTAGTTGTTGCCTGGTAGTGCTGTGCGCACAGTCAACAGTCGCTCCTCTGTTATTGGGGTTCAGTAACGTCAGCTGTTCCCCAGCTGTGTGTGTGGCAATCCCTCCTATCTCCTCCACCTCCTCCTCCTGCTGTCCCTGGGCTCCAACACCGCTAGTTGTTGCCTGGTAGTGCTGTATGCACAGTCAACAGTCGCTCCTCTGTTATTGGGGTTCAGTAACGTCAGCTGTTCCCCAGCTGTGTGTGTGGCAATCCCTCCTATCTCCTCCACCTCCTCCTCCTGCTGTCCCTGGGCTCCAACACCGCTAGTTGTTGCCTGGTAGTGCTGTATGCACAGTCAACAGTCGCTCCTCTGTTATTGGGGTTCAGTAACGTCAGCTGTTCCCCAGCTGTGTGTCTGGCAATCCCTCCTATCTCCTCCACCTCCTCCTCCTGCTGTCCCTGGGCTCCAACACAGCTAGTTGTTGCCTGGTAGTGCTGTACGCACAGTCAACAGTGGCTCCTCTGTTATTGGGGTTCAGTAACGTCAGCTGTTCCCCAGCTGTGTGTGTGGCAATCCCTCCTATCTCCTCCACCTCCTCCTCCTGCTGTCCCTGGGCTCCAACACCGCTAGTTGTTGGCTGGTAGTGCTGTACGCACAGTCAACAGTCGCTCCTCTGTTATTGGGGTTCAGTAACGTCAGCTGTTCCCCAGCTGTGTGTGTGGCAATCCCTCCTATCTCCTCCACCTCCTCCTCCTGCTGTCCCTGGGCTCCAACACCGCTAGTTGTTGCCTGGTAGTGCTGTACGCACAGTCAACAGTCGCTCCTCTGTTATTGGGGTTCAGTAACGTCAGCTGTTCCCCAGCTGTGTGTGTGGCAATCCCTCCTATCTCCTCCACCACCTCCTCCTGCTGTCCCTGGGCTCCAACACCGCTAGTTGTTGCCTGGTAGTGCTGTACGCACAGTCAACAGTCGCTCCTCTGTTATTGGGGTTCAGTAACATCAGCTGTTCCCCAGCTGTGTGTGTGGCAATCCCTCCTATCTCCTCCACCTCCTCCTCCTGCTGTCCCTGGGCTCCAACACCGCTAGTTGTTGCCTGGTAGTGCTGTACGCACAGTCAACAGTCGCTCCTCTGTTATTGGGGTTCAGTAATGTCAGCTGTTCCCCAGCTGTGTGTGTGGCAATCCCTCCTATCTCCTCCACCTCCTCCTCCTGCTGTCCCTGGGCTCCAACACCGCTAGTTGTTGCCTGGTAGTGCTGTACGCACAGTCAACAGTCGCTCCTCTGTTATTGGGGTTCAGTAACATCAGCTGTTCCCCAGCTGTGTGTGTGGCAATCCCTCCTATCTCCTCCACCTCCTCCTCCTGCTGTCCCTGGGCTCCAACACCGCTAGTTGTTGCCTGGTAGTGCTGTACGCACAGTCAACAGTCGCTCCTCTGTTATTGGCGTTCAGTAACGTCAGCTGTTCCCCAGCTGTGTGTGTGGCAATCCCTCCTATCTCCTCCACCTCCTCCTCCTGCTGTCCCTGGGCTCCAACACCGCTAGCTGTTGTCCAGACGTGCTGTCCGCACAGAGCCAAACACCTCGCCAATGTGTTAGTGGGGTTCAGTAATGCCTGCTGCTCCCCTGCTGTGTATACGGCAACGTGTCATGCGACCGCCACGCAGGCACAACAACTTAAATTTAACGGAACCTGTCCCCCCCCCCCCAAGGCGTTTGTTACTGAAAGAGCCACCTTGTGCAGCAGTAATAATGATGCAAAAGGAAAAAGTGGCTCTTTTTGTGGTGCTCCTTGCACACGCTGAACTTGACACTTATGAAATGTGTCCCCTCACACCGTTAAACCGTCCGGTCGGAGGGACTTTCCTTTGTCATGTGACGCAGCACAGCTGTCATTCTTACCCCCTTGGCGCCATGCGCCGCCTCCTCAGCGTTGTTTGAATCTGTCCCGGAGCCTGCGCTTTTATGTTAGCCCTTGTCCATGCACACATTTTGCGCTGCCCATCTTCTGACATCATTTGGTGTCAGGCTGGCTGCGCCTGTGCAGCCGCGCTGGACGAGATCCCGCCTCGTAGTGTCTTCTGATTTAATCCCACTGCGGGCCTGTGATCCATGGACATGCGCAGTGCATATCTTAACCTCCGCCTCTCTCTCATCTCCCTCAGCCTTCTTCAGACACATTTCATAAGTGTCAAGTTCAGCGTTTGCAAGGACCATAATTAAAAGAGCTAAGTTTACCTTTTCCAGCATTAGTGCTGTACAATATGTCTCTCTCAGCTACAAACCCCTAGGGGGGGGGTTTAAGGGTTCCCTTTCAACTTGCTCCAGTGCAGGCTTCGGCCTACACTCTGCTCCTCCTGCTGACCCTGGGCTCTAACACCGCCAGTTGGCGCCCAGATGTGCTAGCTGCACAGAGAAAAACACCAGCCAATGTGTCAGTGGGGTTCAGCAACGCCAGCTGTACCCCTGCTGTGTAGCCGGCAACGTGTCCTGCAACAGCCACGCAGACACAACAGACCTAAAGCTGCCGCCAGTGCAGGCTTCGGCCTACACTCCGCTCCCTCTACTCCTCCTGCTGACCCTGGGCTCTAACACCGCCAGTTGGGGCCCAGAAGTGCTGGCTGCACAGAGCCAAACACCTCGCCAATGTGTCAGTGGGGTTCAGCACCGCCAGCTGTTCCCCTGCTGTGTAGCCGGCATCGTGTCCTGCAACAGCCACGCAGACACAAGAACTGAAATTGAAGGGAACTTGTCCCCCCTCCCCCAGGCGTTTGTATGTTTCACAGCCACCTTGTACAGCAGTAATGCTGCATGTGTGCAAGGTGGCTCAGAAACTTATTCCCCTTGCACACGTGGAACTGAACACGTCTAAAATGTGTCCTCTGTGACCATTAAACCGTCCCTGAGGTGTGACTTTCCTTTGTAATTACACGCTGCAACCCCCTTGGTAGCGCTGCCCGTCTTCTGGCATCATTGTTTGCCCTGGCCCACAAAACGCCCCTCGGTGTCTTATTTATTTTGACTGCGAGGGTGTGATTGATGGGCATGAGCAGTGCATATCTTCGCCTGTCCCTCATCTCCTTCGGCCTTCTTCAGACTGTGCGGCTTCATGGCCATGGCATGCGACAAGGGATCAGCTGACGCCGCACAGTCTGAAGCAGGTGTAAGGACCCGAGTGTGAGAGGTGAACATATGTACTGCGCCAGGCCATGAATCCCAGCCCTGCAGTGTTTTAACAATGTAAAGACACTGCGGGGCTGGGATTCATGGTCATCGCGAACCGCACTGGCCAACATTAAATGATGTCAGAAGATGGGCAGCGCTAACAGCGCAAGGCCAAGGGATAACACGACAGCGCAGACTCCTGTGCAACAAATAACGACGCTCAGGATGCCGCGCCCATCACCAAGGTGGGATTTTTGACAGCTGTGCTGCGTCTCATTACAAAGGGAACTCACGCCTCCAAAATAGTTTGACTGCTTAAGGGCCTAAATGTTATACGTGTTTCTTTCTGCGTGTGGAAGGAGCAAAATTAAAAGAGCAACCTTTGACTTGTGCAGCATTACTGCTGCCCAAGCTGTGGCTCTTGTAGTTTGTAACCCCTGAGGGGGGGTTAAAGCTTACCTTTAAAATCGGTTCAATTAGGCTTCGGCCTACACTCTGCTCCACCTGCAGAGCCCGGGCTCCAACACCGCTAGTTGCTGTCCGGAAGTGCTGGCTGCACAGAGCAAAACACACGCCACTCTGTCAGTGGGGTTCAGCACCACCAGCTGTTCCCCTGCTGTGTAGCCGGCAACGTGTCCTGCAACAGCCCGGCAGACACAAAGCTGCCGCCAGTGCAGGCTTCGGCCTACACTCTGCTCCCTCTCCTCCTGCTGACCCTGGGCTCTAACACCGCCAGATGGGGCCCGGTACTGCTAGCTGCACAGAGCAAAACACCAGCCAATGTGTCAGTGGGGTTCAGCACCACCAGCTGTTCCCCTGCTGTGTAGCCGGCAACGTGTCCTGCAACAGCCACGCAGACATAAAGCTGCCGCCAGTGCAGGCTTCGGCCTACACTCCGCTCCCTCTACTCCTCCTGCTGACCCTGGGCTCTAACACCGCCAGTTGGGGCCCGGTACTGCTAGCTGCACAGAGAAAAACACCAGCCACTCTGTCAGTGGGGTTCAGCACCGCCAGCTGTTCCCCTGCTGTGTAGCCGGCAACGTGTCCTGCAACAGCCACGCAGACACAAGAACTGAAATTGAAGGGAACCTGTCCCCCCTCCCCCAGGTGTTTGTATGTATTACAGCCACCTTGTACAGCAGTAATGCTGCATGTGTGCAAGGTGGCTCATAAACTTATTCTCCTTGCACACGTGGAACAGAACACGTCTACAATGTGTCCCCTGAGACCATTAAACCGTCCCTGAGGTGTGACTTTACTTTGTAATGACACGCAACAACCCCCTTGGTAGCACAGCCCTTCTTCTGACATCATTGTTTGGCTGGCTGCGCCTCTGCGGCCGCCCTGCCCGACACAACGCCCCTCGGTGTCTTACTTATTTTGACTGCGAGGGTGTGATTGACGGGCATGAGCAGTGCATATCTTCGCCAGGCTGTCACTCAGCTCCTTCCGCCTTCTTCAGACTGTGCGGCCTCATGGCCGTGGCATGCGATAAGGGATCAGCTGATGCCGCACAGTCTGTAGCAGGTGTAAGGACACGAGCGAGAGGCGAACATATGTACTGCACCAGGCCATGAATCCCAGCCCCGCAGTGTGAAACACTGTAAAGACACTGCGGGGCTGGGATTCATGGGCATCGCGAACCGCACCAGCCGACATGAAATGATGTCAGAAGACAGGCAGCGCATGGCCAAGGGATAACGCAACAACGCAGACTCCTGTACAGCAAAATGCGATGCTCAGGAGGCCGCGCCAAGCACCAAGTTGGTATTTTTGCCAGCTGTGCTGCGTCTCATTACAAAGGGAACTCCCGCCTCCAAGACAGATTGACTGTATAAGGGCCAAAATGTTGCACGTGTTTCATTCAGCTTCTGCAAGGAACAACATTAAAAGAGCAACCTTTGACTTGTGCAGCACTACTGCTGCATAAGGCGTGGCTCTTCTAGTTTGTAACACCAGAGGGGGGGTTAAAGGTTACCTTTAAAATTAGTTCAATTAGGCTTCGGCCTACACTCTGCTCCCTCTCCTCCTGCTGACCCTGGGCTCTAACACCGCCAGTTGGGGCCCGGTACTGCTAGCTGCACAGAGAAAAACACCAGCCACTGTGTCAGTGGGGTTCAGCACCGCCAGCTGTTCCCCTGCTGTGTAGACGGCAACGTGTCCTGCAACAGCCACGCAGCCACAAGAACTGAAATTGAAGGGAACCTGTCCCCCCTCCCCCAGGTGTTTGTATGTTTTACAGCCACCTTGTACAGCAGTAATGCTGCATGTGTGCAAGGTGGCTCATAAACTTATTCTCCTTGCACACGTGGAACAGAACACGTCTACAATGTGTCCCCTGAGACCATTAAACCGTCCCTGAGGTGTGACTTTACTTTGTAATGACACGCAACAACCCCCTTGGTAGCACAGCCCTTCTTCTGACATCATTGTTTGGCTGGCTGCGCCTCTGCAGCCGCCCTGCCTGACACAATGCCCCTCGGTGTCTTACTTATTTTGAATGCGAGGGTGTGATTGACGGGCATGAGCAGTGCATATCTTCGCCAGGCTGTCACTCAGCTCCTTCCGCCTTCTTCAGACTGTGCGGCCTCATGGCCGTGGCATGCGATAAGGGATCAGCTGACGCCGCACAGTCTGTAGCAGGTGTAAGGACACGAGCGAGAGGCGAACATATGTACTGCGCCAGGCCATGAATCCCAGCCCCGCAGTGTGAAACACTGTAAAGACACTGCGGGGCTGGGATTCATGGGCATCGCGAACCGCACCAGCCGACATGAAATGATGTCAGAAGACGGGCAGCGCATGGCCAAGGGATAACGCAACAACGCAGACTCCTGTACAGCAAAATGCGATGCTCAGGAGGCCGCGCCAAGCACCAAGTTGGTATTTTTGCCAGCTGTGCTGCGTCTCATTACAAAGGGAACTCCCGCCTCCAAGACAGATTGACTGTATAAGGGCCAAAATGTTGCACGTGTTTCATTCAGCTTGTGCAAGGAACAACATTAAAAGAGCAACCTTTGACTTGTGCAGCACTACTGCTGCATAAGGCGTGGCTCTTCTAGTTTGTAACACCTGAGGGGGGGTTAAAGGTTACCTTTAAAATTGGTTCAATTAGGCTTCGGCCTACACTCTGCTCCCTCTCCTCCTGCTGACCCTGGGCTCTAACACTGCCAGTTGGGGCCCGGTACTGCTAGCTGCACAGAGAAAAACACCAGCCAATGTGTCAGTGGGGTTCAGCACCGCCAGCTGTTCCCCTGCTGTGTAGCCGGCAACGTGTCCTGCAACAGCCACGCAGACACAACAGACCTACAAATGCCTCCAGTGCAGGCTTCGGCCTACACTCTGCTCCCCCTGCTGACCCTTTGCTCCAACACCGCTAGTTGGGGCTTTAGGAAGACAAGCTTGAATAGGTCCCCATCCTGGTTCCAGCACCGTCAGCTGGTTCCGGGCAGAGCCTTTGGCTTAGGTGCCTCCTTCTGGGTATCCGAGTTCCACCAACGTCAGGTGGTCCTTGGTAGTGCTTTCAGGCACGGGTACCTCCTGCTTAGTAACCGGGTTCCAGTAACGTCAGCTGGTCCTCGGTAGTTCCATTGGCTCTTGGACCTTCGGCTACCCATCCGGGTTCCAGTACCGTCAGCTGGTTCTCGGCAGTGTCTTTTGCTCTTGTACCTTCTGCTCCCCATCCTGTTTCCAGTACCGTCAGCTGGTTCCGGGCAGAGCCTTTGGCTTAGGTGCCTCCCTCTGGGTATCCGAGTTCCACCAATGTCAGGTAGTCCTTGGTAGTGCTTTCAGGCACGGGTACCTCCTGCTTAGTAACCGGGTTCCAGTAACGTCAGCTGGTCCTCGGTAGTTCCATTGGCTCTTGGACCTTCGGCTACCCATCCGGGTTCCAGTACCGTCAGCTGGTTTTCGGCAGTGTCTTTTGCTCTTGTACCTTCTGCTCCCCATCCTGTTTCCAGTACCGTCAGCTGGTTCCAGGCAGAGCCTTTGGCTTAGGTGCCTCCCTCTGGGTATCCGAGTTCCACCAACGTCAGGTGGTCCTTGGTAGTGCTTTCAGGCACGGGTACCTCCTGCTTAGTAACTGGGTTCCAGTAACGTCAGCTGGTCCTCGGTAGTTCCATTGGCTCTTGGACCTTCGGGTAGCCATCCGAGTTCCAGTTCCATCAGCTGTTTCTCGGCATTTTCTCAGCCTACTTGTACCTTCTGCTACATTTCCAAGTTCAAGACCCTAAAGACGACGACCCGGAAGACCACCCCTAAGATGACGACGACACCAGAGACAACAACCACTGAGATGACGACGACCCTGGAGACGATGACCCTGAAGACCACCCCGATGACGACGACCCCGGAGACGACGACCCTGGAGACGACGACGACCTGGAAGACCGAGAAGCAGAAGAACAAGAGGCTGCAGAACAAAGAGCAGAAGAACATTAAGCATAAGACTAAATATCAGAGCAAAAGATATTATCTAAATTATAAGCAGAAGAAGACTAAGCAGTGTATGGGGGTGAGTCCGTTCCTCCTCGTGGTGCCCCTGGATAAAGCCTGATGCTGCAGGCCAAACTGAACGCGGACAAATGTAACTGTTTTGTGACAGGCAGAACGGAAGGTGTAATCTTCAAATTTTTATAGATCACAACTACGGGAATGCCTGTCACAAATAAGAATATGATGAAGAAGTTGAATTTGAAGAAGATAATAGTAAAATAAAAAGAATATGAACAATGTAACAAAAAAAATAATAGGTAGAAGATGAAGAAGAAGATGAATAAGGTGAAGAAGTTGATGTCAAAGAAGCTGATGATGAGGATAATGAAGAAGAAAGTGTGGGAGAAGTAAAAAAGAAGGTGAAGGGCGTGGAAGTAGTGAAACTTCAATATCTGACAAAATAAAAAAAAAATTAACATTGTCAAAATCTTTCTAACGCCGAACGTCATAAAAAACAAAACAAAATCCTGCTATTCTATTAGATTGGGCTAAACCTCTGTGCCTTTAATGTCTCCGCCACGTCCCCCAATACATCCTACATTATTCTTAGTTGTTTTCCTTCATGTAGAATGAACCTACAAGTTAAGAAAGGGTTTATTTTAATTCCGATATTTTCATCCCATTGACTTGCATTGGGATCGGGTATCGGTATCGGATTGGATCCGATACTTTGATGGTATCAGCCGATACTTTCCAATACCGATACTTTCCGATATCGGAAGGTATCGCTCAACACTACTGAAGACGCAATCCCTTACATAAGGGTTGCGGTCAGCGAACTGGAAACACAGGGTGTTGTTGTGAAAGGTAACTCACCATGTAACAGTCCCATTTTACCTGTAAAAAAGGAAGATGGCAGCTTTCGAATGGTTGTAGACTTGAGGCTTGTAAATAAGTACACTCCCTCAGCAGCTCACCTTGTTGCATCTGTCCCTGAAGTTATGTCACAGCTGAGGAGTGATTGTAAAGTGTTTTCTTGTTTGGACATTGCAAATGGCTTTTTCTCAGTACCCCTAACACCTGAATCTGCCTCCGCTTTGCATTCACCTTTGAGAATGTGCAATACTTGTTCACGCGGTTGCCCATGGGATTTCACAGTTCTCCTGTGTATTTCCATCAGGCATTGGCTCAGGTGTTAGAACCCCTTGGCTACGGAGACAAAGTCCTACAATATGTTGGTGATTCAAGCTGTTGATAAATGTGAACACAAAGAGACCCTTGAAAATGTTTGTGAGGCTTTACAAGATGTAGGACTCAAAATGAATTTAAAGTACAAATAGATTTCTGGGTGTGTCTGTCTCTGCAGAAGGAAAGAAGCCCATGTATGATAGGGTTAAAGCTATTCAAGCTGTCCCCATACCAACTAATATTACGGAGCTTAGAAAATTTTTGGATCTTATTAATTTTTCCAAAGAATTTATTGAAGATTTTGCTCATCTGGCTGAACCACTGTGTGATTTACTAAAAGATGTTGATAATGATTTTGCTCCTGTCATTGTTGAGGGAGAAGTCTTGCAGGCTTTTGAAGGTTTGAAGCGCGCCCTTATGGCGGCCACTGCATTGGTTAACCCTGATCCTTCCCAACCCTTTTACATCCAAGTTCACACCAGTGATATATCCATTTCCTCAGTGCGTTTACAACAATGGCCCAAAGATAGCCCCAAGTGTCCAGTCAGCTGTATGCCCTAGGCTACTACTCTAGGTTGCTCACTCCCATGGAGAAAGGATTTACTTTGTGCATGAAGCACCTACTGAGCAAACACTAGACTGAATTAAGTAAAACATAGTGGAATCTGCTGCCATCATTTTACAGACCCCACTGAAAGTCCCACAGCTTTAGGAGTGTGCAGTGTTAACAAGTCAAGCTACAAAGGTGTTAAAATTCTTCATATTGATCAGTGAACACTTCTTAATTAGCTTACTGAGATTTCTGGTCAGGACTGATACTCCACTTTTTTCTTCTCCCCAGGTCAGCCAAAGCTTTTCATATTCGACTCCTGGGACCATGAACCTATTGGATGATCGGGAGAAGGTGTATCACACTATACAGTGGGACTATGATAGTGTGACAGGGGGAGAAGATCAGGAAAATCCGGAAACCAAAGAATGAAAAGAAAAAGACAAAACACGGACTTAACTATTATGCAACTTATTATTTGGGGACTAATATTTAATTACTTTTATTGTGTTTTTTTTACTTTTTTAGGAGTTTTTGCCCTTACGCACACACAAAAGTGCATAAAGTGATGAATTACCTCGATAATTTTATTTTCAATAATTCAGCCATGAATATTACAGCACTGTATGTTGTACTCTGGATAGAGTACAAGAGGGGGACTTGTAAGAGAATGGTCAGCCATAATATACCGAGCATCCATGTTGGCTCTAGCAGCCATCTTGGACAAACTCTAGTCAACTAACTTTGCTAAAATAACTGAGGCTCTCCCCAGAATAAAGGTATAAAATGACCTCAGTGCCATTAGTAAGAATGGATGGAGTCCAGGGAGACTAATTGGAACAGCTGCAGGGCACTGTGATAGAAATAAGTGGTATTATATGGTAGTGAATAGTATATATATTGAGTTAAGATAGAAACCAGAATCAAGAGCTGTCAGTGTATGAAGAGCTATAGCAGCATGGTAAAAGCATGATGGGAATAATAAGGTTAGCTAAGAGGGACATGGAGATTTATGATTTTGTAATGTTGTTTGGGGAAACGTTAATTAATGTTGTCATATTGTGTCATTGTATTCTTTGTTCTAAAACACATGTTTCTCTCTGCAATATGAGGTTATCATGTATACGCCCTTTGCTGCAAGGTGCAGCTTTGTCAACAATGTGTAAAAAGCCCCTGTTACTGTTGTTCGGGGCCATTACATCGCCAACCTGCTGCCGTGCCACAACATGGCCATTCCATCGTCATTCTCCCGCTGTGCCACACCCTGGCCAGGCTAGGGCCAGACCACCGCCAGATGTCCCAGCGTTACTTTGTCTGTCTGGACTTCTGTTCGTGCCTGCATGCTTCATCTCTTTAACTTCTATGTACTGTTTTGCTGCGAATCTCTGAATAAACCACAGTCTCTGCTTGAAAAGAGGATTGTCTACATATTTTTCCCGACTCTTCCAGCTCTCAGTAAGGACTTTCTTACAGAGAGCACACCAAGAATGCCAGATACAGGCGGTCCAGGCATGCGTACTGACTACAGATTAGAAATGCAGCACGAGTGTGCATACAGTATATTGGAATTATATGGAAGACAGAACAAAGAATATAGTATACATCAATCTACCGCCCATATATTTAGAGTGTATTCAAGGCCCCAATAATTATAATAAGGGCCAATGATGTAAGCATGTATATGTACACTGTATATGAGGGATGTCACGAAAATAACACACTGGCAAAAATGTGACCTTTTTTTTTTTAAATGCAAAATAGTGCTGTATAGAATTAGAATATCAGACAGCAAAAAAAGGGGTCCACCGGCCTACAATGAGCAAACTTGGAGCACACAGATATATAAGGCCTTTTTCCGTTAATTTAAAACACACAAAAAAAAAGTGGCACAAGGCTAGCACACACAACTATGCTATGTATGCCTGACAAAATATGATTTTTCAACAAGCCTCAGTCTGACAGAACAGACTGTATATTTTTGTTTTCTTGGGGTGAATTCTTGGAAAAAAAAAGGCAACTAGGTATATAGTAAAGAAGCTGCAGCAGCAGCAGACAGTTATGGAGCTTTGGGAGGGATGTAGTGGGAGCAATGGACGCACACCCAGTGCCTGCAGGCCTTGCTCTGATGTGGATATGCTGTGCCCTGCCTACCTAGCGCTGCAATATCGGGACCCACGAATTAGTCCTAAAAAGGACTTTTGGTTTCTGAGGAATTGTGGTTTTAAGAGTTGCAGACCTACACTAACTCTAAACACCACTATTCTGACCCTATCTCAGCAGCAGCTCTCCCTACTCTCGCTAAATCCGGATCAGAATCAATACCAAAATTTCCAGATTCATTATAGTGACTACTGTCCGTCACCCAATCATCACATGTACCTCCATAAATTAGCTATATCAATCAGGAGAACCAATGGAAGTTTATATAAAAAATTAACAAGCTTTATTTAGAATAATACATATACTTAAAACACAGCCACATGTCAACTGTGCAATTGACGATAAAGTGCAAAAAAAGACACCAGACAAATGAGGTCTACCACAAGGTAAATGTTCAGTACACACGATTACATTGTAATATAGATGCAGACAGGGATATTCCAACCATATGCCCAAAGACTATAAGTCCCATTGGGGATAGACCATGGTTTTTTTGTATCATAAGCCCCAACTAATAACCATAAGGGAAATTCCCGTCCTCCGGTACACTTTATGTATGTCAGGCATACATTCATATCCATTGTCCAATATTGTGTCCATGAGGAAGGGATAGTTGGACAGCCATGTCTCACCTGATGTGGGCAGACCCTTGCACGCACCCCGATGCGCGTTTCGCTGCTATTAGCCTTGCTTTATCAAGGGGAAGTGTGGTTTCACATGTCTGTAGGACCTTTTTACCATCAGAAGCGTGGCGCGGCCATGGGTGCAGCCTGTGCCCCCGCGTATGCCAACCTCTTCCTGGGTTACTGGGAGAGGTTGGTATTTGGTGAATCGGGGGCGGGGGCCGCTGACCATGTGCTGTGCTGGCTACGCTATATTGATGACGTTTTACTTTTTTGGCGGGGGACGGTGCAGCAATTGGATGAATTCATGGCTATGTTAAACCATAACAACTATAATATCAAGTTGACATATAGACATGATGCAATCAAAATGGATTTCTTGGACATCAGTCTGGAGGTGGATGCCACGTCCACTATCCAGACTGATGTCTTCCGAAAAGAAACATCAGTTAATGCGTTAATATACGCTACAACTGCACATAGGCATTCCACAGTTAGGGCCGTCCCGGTTGGACAGTTTCTCAGGGTGAAGCGGATCTGCTGGACGGATCAGAGGTTTGAAACCCAAGCCACTGATCTGAAAAAAAAGATTCGAACAACGCGACTATAGCCAGAGATGTATAAAAAACGGATATCACAGGGCTAAGTCGGTGTCTCGGGACTCACTATTATACCACAAGAAAATGAAGGACAAAAAGGATGACAATATACGCTTTATTTCAGTATTCAATCATGAGTGGGATAATATGCGGAATATTTTGACGAAATACTGGCCTGTCCTGAATGCCGAGCCCTCTCTGAGACCTTTTCTTACCGTTAGACCACTAATGACCCCTCGTCGTTCTAAAAATTTGAGTGACCTGCTGGTCAAAAGCTATTACGTAGCACCCAGCCCCAATCTCTTTGGCAGTACACAACCTAGGAAAGGTTTTTATAAATGTGGCCACTGTTTGGCATGTGCTAATACTTACCAAACATCCACATTTAACTCAGTGGATCAAAAAACATTTGAGATTCGGGAATATATTTCCTGTAGTACCAAGAACGTGATCTATTATGCCACTTGTGGCTGTCCCCTCATATACGTAGGGCTCACGTCACGCGAATTGAGGATACGTGTGAGAGAACACGTGAGGGACATTAGCTCGGCTAGAACAATAGAGGATACATCGACCCTTAAAACCATTCCTAGACATTTTCGAATGGTACATAACTGTGACCCCAAGGAATTTAAAGTGAGGGGCATAGATGTGGTACATGTTGGAATTAGGGGCGGCAATATAAAAAAACTGCTGGCACAGCGGGAACTAAAGTGGATAGTGACACTGGAGACCATGAAACCCGCTGGGCTGAATGAATCCCTCAATTTTGGTCCATATTTATATGCCTGCTGGTACTAATTTAAGCTCTCTCTCCTCCCTTTTTCTTCTTTTTTCGTGTCCTTTCCCCTTGTTTTCCTGTATTTTATCTCACTTAAGTTTGGTTTTAATGTGTCTTATGTTTTATGTCATGTTTAGGTATGATTCTTATGAGTCCATCCGGGGTCTGATGTCCACGTGCTTCTTTGCTCCCTCTACAAATACAAAAAACTGCCATCATTTGGAGGTGGAACGAAATATGTGACCGCTTAGAAGAGAAATGGGACTAACCATGGACTATTATTGTTTTGTATATGATCTCTCTCTTATATTCACCTACTGGTGGTATTTACGTATGTATGGGGCAGACACAGACTCCGGTGTATTGCTGTAGCAGTGCGCGTGCGCGCGTCTCCTTCTTGGCTCCACCCCCCCTGTCTGGCAATGTCCTGCGGTGAGTGTGGGTGGGACCAGCTGGTGCCCGCTCATTCTCTCTGTTGGGATGGGTCCGGGCGGGGTGGGTGGACCTAGACGGCGCCGTGCGCACGCGCCGTGAATGCACAGCAGGGTACTCAGTTAGATCATATGACGGTCATGTGGCTTGTTACCATGACTATTTTAAGGTCCTACAGACATGTGAAACCACACTTCCCCTTGATAAAGCAAGGCTAATAGCAGCGAAAAGCGCGTCGGGGTGCGTGCAAGGGTCTGCCCACATCAGGTGAGACATGGCTGTCCAACTATCCCTTCCTCATGGACACAATATGGGGCAATGGATATGAATGTATGCCTGACATACATAAAGTGTACCGGAGGATGGGAATTTCCCTTATGGTTATTAGTTGGGGCTTATGATACAAAAAAACATGGTCTATCCCCAATGGGACTTATAGTCTTTGGGCATATGGTTGGAATATCCCTGTCTGCATCTATATTACAATGTAATCGTGTGTACTGAACATTTACCTTGTGGTAGACCTCATTTGTCTGGTGTCTTTTTTTGCACTTTATCGTCAATTGCACAGTCATTTGTTGACATGTGCCTGTGTTTTAAGTATATGTATTATTCTAAATAAAGCTTGTTAATTTTTTATATAAACTTCCATTGGTTCTCCTGATTGATCCAGAACAGAATGCGGCGAGCAGGGCGGCGCCAGGTCTCTTATACTCGGGATGATGCTGTGCGGCCAAGCCAATCACTGCACGACCACAACAAAGATGGCTTTGGCGTTTCATGGCCTGGCAGACAATCCCTGCACCGTGATTGGGTCTCTAAAGTCCGCCCAAAAATGCCAAGTTACTGCCGAATAATCCCGGAAATGCTTGCCAAGTACACTGATACTCGGGCAAGTAACGAGTAGTGGTGAGCACGTTCGCTCATCACTAGAAATGATCTCTAGACTGAGGATATTTATTGCCAAATATAATAACTCATGTGGGTCTGTCTGTGCAAAGATGGAATTGGAGGAAGACAAGGACCTGATAATAGCCATATGTTCACCATTAATGCAACGTGTACATAAGTGCTTGCAGACATCAGGTGAAATTGCATCAATGGATTCATCAGGATCAATGGACAGACATAACAGCCTAATATTTCTCCTCCTTGCTCCTAGTGTCACAGGGGCATTGCCGCTGGCAATATTGGTAATGTATTCTGAAGCACAAGTTATTGTCACCCGTGCGCTAAAGCTATTGCAGTCTATTTTACCTGAGGATGCATTTTATGGTCGCAGTATTGTGCACGTTGCAAGGATAATTATCACAGATGATAGCCTCAGTGAAAAAAATAGCTTGAAAGACAGATTTTCAGACTCACAGTTACTGCTATTCAAATTCCATGTACTCCAGGCCTTTTGGAGATACATATGGGATTCTAACAATCATGTACAGAAAGTAGACAGGCAAGAAATATATACCTTGTTCAAGAAACTGGTCAATGAACAAAGTCAACTACAGTTCGAAAGTCTTTTCTCAGAGGTTATGTCAAGTCCTATATTGAAAAAATATCTGAATGTACACAAATATTTAGAGAAAATGAGAGACAGAGCAGAGGAAAGGGCAATGTGCCACAGAGCGACACTGCTAACAAGGGGTCACGACACGACACTAACAACTACAGTGAAGCCAACATAAGAGTGCTGAAAGAGAAAGTCCTGAAGCGTGTTAAAGCTTTCAATATTGTACAGATATTTGATTTTCTGACCACATGATTCATTACATTTTTTGAACAGAGGATCATCAGTGTTCTCAGTAACAGAAATGTAAGGCTGTGTGCACACATTCCGGATTTTTTGCATTTTTTTCGCTATAAAAATGCGATAAAACCGCGAAAAAACGCATCCATTAAGCATCCTATTAACCCCTTCGCGACATGCGCCGTACTAGTACTGCGCTGCCGGCACTGCATTTGTGCCAGCCGGAGTACTAGTACGGCGCACCGATCACCGCGGTCTCACGCTGAGCGCCGCAGTGATCGGGTGCGGGTGTCAGCTGTATATGACAGCTGACACCCCGCAGCAATGCCCACGATCGGCGCTAGCGCTGATTGCGGGCATTTAACCCCTCTGATGCTGCTGTCAGTAGTGACAGCGGCATAGAAGGGGATCGCGCAGGGACGGGGGCTCCCTGCGCTCTCCCACCGGAGCAATGCGATGAGATCGCGTTGCTCCGGTGATCCGGAAGGAGTCCCCGGTTCCAAGATGGCCGCGGGACTCCTTCCGGGTCATGAAATGACCTGGCTAGCCGGCGCCTGCTGAGAGTTGCTGAGAGCAGGCGCCGGAAAGCCTCCTGATCTTGCCTGTCAGATCGCTGATCTGACAGAGTGCTATGCACACTGTCAGATCAACGATCTGATCTAATACAGTGATGTCCCACCCTGGGACAATGGTAGAAAGTAAAAAAAAAAAAAAAAGAACGTATAAAAGAATAAAATAAAAAAATCCCCAAATAAAGAAAAAAAAAACATTTCCCAGTAAATCCATTTATTTATGTAAATAAAAAAAAACAATAAAAGTACACATATTTGGTATCGCTGCGTCCGTAACGACCCGCTCTATAAAACTATCCCACTAGTTAACCCCTTCAGTGAACACTGCAAAAAAAATAAAAAACAAGGCAAAAAACACCGCTTTATTATCATACAGGCGAACAAAAAGTGGAATAACACGCGATCAAAAAGACGTATATAAATAACCATGGTACCGATGAAAACGTCATCTTGTCCCGCAAAAAAAAAGCCACCATACAGCATCATCAGCAGAAAAATAAAAAAGTTATAGCTCTCAGAATAAAGCGATGCAAAAACAATTATTTTTTTATATAAAATAGTTTTTATTGCGTAAAAGCGCCAAAACATAAAAAAATTATGTAAATGAGGTATCGCTGTAATCGTACTGACCTGAAGAATAAAGCTGCTATATCAATTTTACCACACGTGGAACGGTATAAACGCCTCCCCTAAAAGAATTTCAGGAATTGCTGGTTTTTGTTCATTCCACCTCCCAAAAATCGGAATAAAAAGCGATCAAAAAATGTCATGTGCCTGAAAATGGTACCAATAAAAACGTCAACTCGTCCCGCAAAAAACAAGATCTCACATGACTCTATGGGCCAAAATATGGATAAATTATAGCTCTCAAAATGTGGTGATGCAAAAACTATTTTTTGCAATAAAAAGCGTCTTCTAGTGTGTGATGGCTGCCAACCATAAAAATCCGCCAAAAAAACGCTATAAAAGTAAATCAAACCCCCCTTCATCACCCCCTTAGTTAGGGAAAAATAATAAAATTAAAAAAATGTATTTATTTCCATTTTCCCATTAGGGTTAGGGTTAGGGCTAGGGTTAGGGTTGGGGTTAGGGCTAGGGTTAGGGTTGGGGTTAGGGCTAGGGTTAGGGTTGGGGTTAGGGCTAGGGTTAGGGCTAGGGTTAGGGCTGGGGTTAGGGTTGGGGTTAGGGTTGGGGTTAGGGTTTCAGTTAGAATTGGGGAGTTTCCACTGTTTAGGCACATCAGGGGCTCTCCAAACGCGACATGGCGTCCGATCTCAATTCCCGCCAATTCTGCTTTGAAAAACTAAAACAGTGCTCCTTCCCTTCCGAGTTCTCCAAACAGTGGTTCCCCCCAACATATGGGGTATCAGCGTTCTCAGGACAAGTTGGACAACAACTTTTGGGGTCCAATTTGTCCTGTTACCCTTGGGAAAATAAAAACGTGGGGGCTAAAATATCATTTTCGTGGAAAAAAAAATATTTTTTATTTTCACGGCTCTGCGTTATAAACTGTAGTGAAACACTTGTTGGTTCAAAGTTCTCACAACACATCTAGATAAGTTCATTGGGGGGTCTAGTTTCCAATATGGGGTCACTTGTGGGGGGTTTCTACTGTTTAGGTACATCAGGGGCTCTGCAAATGCAACATGAGGCCTGCAGACCAATCCAAGTCTGCATTTCAAACGGCGCTCCTTCCCTTCCGAGCTCTGCCGTGCGCCCAAACAGTTGTTCCCCCCCATGTATGGGATATCAGCGTACTCAGGACAAATTGGACAATAACTTTTGTGGTCCAATTTCTCCTGTTACCCTTGGGAAAAAAAATGAAACATCATTTTGTGGAAAGAAAAAAAGATTTTTTAATTTTCACAGCGTTACATTCTAAACTTTAGTGAAACAATTGGGGGTTAAAAGTGCTCACCACACATCTAGATAAGTTCCTTAGGGGGTCTTCTTTCCAAAATGGGGTCAACTGTGGGGGGTTTCCACTGTTTAGGCACGTCAGGGGCTCTCCAAACGCGACATGGGTTCCGATCTCAATTCCAGCCAATTTTGCATTGAAAAGTCAAACGGCCCTCCTTCCCTTCCGAGCTCTGCCATGCGCTCAAACAGTGGTTTATCCCCATATGTGAAGTATCAGCGTACTCAGGACAAATTGCACAACAACTTTTGAGGTCCAATTTATCCTGTTACCCTTGGGAAAATAAAAAATTTGGGGCAAAAATATTATTTTTTGTGAAAATTAATATGAATTTTTTTTACGGCTCTACATTATAAACTTCTGTGAAGCACTTGGAGGTTCAAAGTGCTCACCACACATCTAGATTAGTTCCTTAGAGGGTCTACTTTCCAAAATGGTGTCACTTGTGGGGGTTTCCACTGTTTAGGCACATCAGGGGCTCTCCAATCGCGACATGGGTTCCGATCTCAATTCCAGCAAATCTTGTATTGAAAAGTCAAATGGCACTCCTTCCCTTCCGATCTCTGCCATGTGCCCAATTAATGGTTTACCCCAACATGTGGGGTATCGGCATACTCAGGACAAATTGTACAACGACTTTTGTGGTCCATTTTCTCCTGTTACCCTTGGTAAAATAAAACAAATTGGATCTGAAGTAAAAATTTTGTGAAAAAAAAGTTAAATGTTCAATTTTTTTAAAACATTCCAAAAATTCCTGTGAAGCACCTGAGGGGTTAATAAACTTTTTGAATATGGTTTTGAGTACCTTAAAGGGTGCAGTTTTTAGAATGGTGTCACTTTGGGGCATTTTTTGTCACATAGACCCCTCAAAGTCACTTCAAGTGTGAGGTGGTCCGTAAAAAAAATGGTTTTGCAAATTTTGTTGCAAAAATGAGAAATCGCTGGTCAACTTTTAACCCTTGTAACTCCCTAACAAAAAAAATTGTTTCCAAAATTGTGCTGATGTAAAGCAGACATGTGGGAAATGTTGTTTATTAACTATATTATGTGATATAACTCTCTAATTTAAGGGCATAAAAACTAAAAGTTTAAAAATTGCTAAATTTTCATAATTTTTGACAAATTTTTGCTTTTTTTCACAAATAAATGCAAGTCATATCGAAGAAGTTTTACCACTATCATGAAGTACAATATGTCATGAGAAAACAATGTCAGAATTACCAGGATCCGTTGAAGCGTTTCAGAGTTATGACCTCATAAATTGACAGTGGTCAGAATTGTAAAAATTGGCCCTGTCACTTAGGTGAAAACAGGCTTCGGGGTGAAGGGGTTAATAGACTGCAATCCGCAATTTTTATGCACATATTGCATTTTTTTCCGCGAAAAAACTCATCGCGGTAAAAAACTCAGCATGTTCATTAATTTTGCAGATTTTTCGCGGATTTCCCACTATTTAATGCATTGTGAAGCTCTGAAAAAAAACATGAAAAATCCGCACAAAAAAACGCGCAAAAGACGAGAGAAAAATGCGAAAAATGCGAAAAAAATGCATGCGGATTTCCTGCAGAAAAAGTCCGGTTTTGTTCAGGAAATTTCTGCAAAGAATGCTGACGTGTGCACATAGCCTAAATGTGAGTCGCTCACATTATTTCATTCCAGAAATACAAAGTGACAATTTAATTGTAACACACATTTCTGATGACACATACTGTATAGTGTGAAAAATTCAACATCTGGCCATGAATATGCTGTAAACATGTTGACCGGCACATGTTTCTGTCCAATAGGATACAATGGGGCTCCCTGCAAACATCAATTTGCTGCAGCAACTAAATTCAATATTTCTACTTCCCAGTGTATCCCAGTTACAGATGCACGTGCTAAGCTTACACTGCATAAGATCTTGGCGGACTCCATAGATGTTCCAGAAGGCTGGTATGATAACTTGCACGGAAGAAGAGGAGTTCTAGAAGGCTGGCATGATAAACTGCAAGGAACTACTTCTACAGTTGCAGCTATTGAGTCGCCCTGCCAGATCCGTGGGGTATCCGGTACTGAGTCTGGTGTTCACAGGGGATGTCACGGTGGCGGCCCAGTCCGTGGCCCTGGGCACCCATGTGAAGGGGGAAAGTCTTTAAAGGGATTTATTGAATAGAGTTTATGTTCGTGACGCCACCTGTGGTATTCGGTCAGTGGGGACTGATGCTGCTTTAAGGGGTCCTCTGGGGTGATGTTATGGCAGCTAGATGGTATAACTTCCCACAGGAGAAGTATATCCCCAGGGCTCCCGGTGTGTAGATGCAGTAAAGAACGAGGACACGGGTTTGTAGTCTCTTTACCTGGTTTACTGAAGACTTCAGGCAGCCACAGTCCAGGGTACCAGATCATAGGGCAGGCAGGGTCCGGCAGGCTTGGAAGCAAATCCAGAGTCCCCTTTACCAGGTGGAGTTAAAAGCCTTCCTCTAGCGCGGTGGTGTTATAGTCCCTTACTGCCTATGGCTTCAGATAAGGTCCTCACAGTTATTCTCTCTGTCCCCCATATACTGTAGGACAGGACATAACCCGTATGACTGGTGATTTGAGCCTTTTTACAGGGACTCTAGCATGCCCCGGGCTCTATAGGTGTCACCGTGCCTCCTGGGTATTAAGGCGGACAGGTAACTTGCAGTTCAGCTGTCCTGCCGGTCTTTGCTGTAAGTCGTAGAGTCCCTTATAACCTCGGTGGTCCGGATACCGGTTATCTGCGCTTCAGAGGTAGGCAACCTGCTCGTAGCTGGTCTCTCCTGATGTTACTCTCCTGTGCTTTGCTCTTCTTCACGCTCACTGAACAATGTTCGGCTTTCTGTATGTCTCTTTCCAGGAGCTGTGGCACTTCAGACCACATGGCCCCTTCAGACGTTCTGACCCTCTAGGTCCGTCTGCTTTCTTTTGTCTCTCTGACAGTCTGACCTCTCTTTCCCTCCAAACCACAATATATATAGGGGAGTCATCTAGAAAATAGGATCAAAAGCTCCCCCTTGTTGCCTGGAGTGTGAACATGTTATGTGTATTGTGGTTACCTGATAGAAGGTATCTTTCATCGCTTCCAGGCGTGACATCACTCTCCCCGTGAGGAAAGCGATGCTACTGTGAAGACCAGGACCCTGGGGCACCACACTATCACAAGAAGATGAACACACTGTCATGATAGATGAATTATGCCTCAATAAATAAGATTCTTGTGCAGAGAAAACTGTGTCAAGGACTGGGACAGATCAGAATAATGAACGCAGCAGGCACCTAAAGGTCATGTTCCATGTTTTGGAAGAAAATTGTCTGAAAGAGAAGATATTTTTGGGCCCGGAATGGATGCATTAGATAAGAATTTTTTGTCAGTGGAGAAGCGAGATGCCTCTCTGGTTTCTGCCCTCCACACTTTTGGAAAATCAAATGGTCCTCTTGCTTTTCGGACTTCAAGGAGAATTCCTGTGCAACCCACAGCAGTGGGGAGGAGGAATACATACTTAGGTGGTAGTCATGTGCAGCAAACTGGTCGTCCTACAAAAAGGACATTAGTTGCAGAACATGGGTACTGCATCTCAAAAAAATCTGTACCAGATTGGGTAATGCCTGTTGGTAAATTACAGCATGCAGCCCCACACAGTCTCTCTCACTGCGTGGAGAATATCAAAATGATTGGCAAAAAGCATCAGAAGAGTTAGGCTAACAAGTTTCTTTAAAGAGTAACTGTCATATTTTTTTTATTTCCGATCTAGCAAGTATAATGCTCCTGGACACTGGCTAGGACAGTGTTAAATACCTTATCTGGCTTGCTCTCCCGGTAATCACCCTCCGAAGTAGCAGTAGCCTTCCTCTCAGGACTGCAACTGACACATCTCCAGCTATACTGTGTTACATTAGTCTTCAGTGTGAAGACAAATACAGTATGACTCAATGCAGTTCGGGGAAAGATGTTGACTTCTCCTACTGTCCTCGGAGGATGAGGGGCATGTGACCTCACAGAGTCTCTTCACTCAGAGACACTGAACTTAGCACAGTTAGGAGAGCTAGTCAGTTGCAGTCTAAAGGTAACTTCACGCTTAACAACTTTCCAACGAGAACGACAACGATCCGTGACGTTGCAGCGTCCTGGATAGCGATATCGTTGTGTTTGACACGCAGCAGCGATCTGAATCCCGCTGTGATATCGTTGGTCAGAGCTAGAAGGCCAGCACCTTATTTCGTCATTAGGTCGGTGTGTATCGTCGTGTTTGACAGCAAAAGCAACGATGCCAGCAATGTTTTACAATGGTAACCAGGGTAAATATCAGGTTACTAAGCGCAGGGCCGCGCTTAGTAACCCGATATTTACCCTGGTTACCAATGTAAAAGTTAAAAAAAACACTACATACTCACCTTCTGATGTCTGTCACGTCCCCCGGCGTCCGCGCTGCTGCTCAGAGCTTCCTGCACTGAATGTGTCAGTGCCGGCCGTAAAGCCGAGCACAGCGGTGACGTCACCGCTGTGCTCTGCCGGCCCTGACACATTCAGTGAAGGAAGCTCTGAGCAGCAGCGCGGACGCCGGGGCACGTGACAGACATCAGAAGGTGAGTATGTACTGTTTTTTTTTTACTTTTACATTGGTAACCAGGGTAAATATCGGGTTACTAAGCGCGGCCCTGCACTTAGTAACCCGATGTTTACCCTGGTTACCCGGGTGCTGCAGGGGGACTTCGGCATCGTTGAAGACAGTTTCAACGATGCCGAAGTCGTTCCCCTGATCGTTGGTCGCTGGAGAGAGCTGTCTGTGTGACAGCTCCCCAGCGACCTAAACAGCGACGCTGCAGCAATCGGCTCGTTGTCTATATCGCTACAGCGTCGCTGAGTGTGACGGTACCTTAAGAGGAGAACTCAAACACTACTTCAGAGGGAGATTGCAGATGAGGAAGCCAGATAAGGTATATAACACTGGTGCAAAGACAAAGCGTGAGCACTACTGAAAAAGGTGCACGGGTAGGTTCCCACGTCATGTATATGCATAAAGAGAACCCAGCACTCAACGTAGGATTACGTGATGTACTTCTGTTTATTCGTAGTACCAAAAAGAAATGTTTCAGTCCTGAAGACCCTCATCAGTTACGTACTAACGTAAGAAAAGATGGTGGGTGATGAACTGCTGTGAGTCCAAAGGAGGTCTTATCTCTGTATTTAAAGTAGTGACCCCTTCTGGTCGGATCCAGGAAGATCCGTACTGGTTGAAGAGAAGCCGAGGATGACGCGGTGTCCACACGCCGTCACTCTCACTGACAAGCGGTGGACACCGTGTCATCCTCGTCTTCCCTTCAACCAGTACGGATCTTCCCGGATCCGACCAGAAGGGGTCACTACTATAAATACATGAGAATAAAAAAGTAGACGTGTGCACAGCCGTAAAGAGGTGCCAGAGTAGGTTCACACACCATAGTATATAGCAAAAACTCAGAACTCGGTAGTGACTGATGAAGGTCCGAAACATTTCTGTTATTTTGCGGACACCATTAAATCACCTGTCTTACGTTAAGTTGAGTGACGAGTTTTTGCTATATACTACTCTAAATACAGAGATAAGACCTCCTTTGGACTCACCGCAGTTCATCACCCACCAACTTTTCTTATGTTAGTACGTAACTGATGAAGGTCTTCAGGACCGAAACGTTTATTTTTGTTACTACGAATAAACAGAAGTCCATTACATAATCCTAAATTGAGTGCCGGGTTCTCTTTATGCAAAGGTATTTAACACTGTCCTAGTCAGTGTTCAGGAGCATGAAGTCGGAGCTTGCTAAATCTGAAAGAAAAAAAAACCATGACAGTTACTGTTTAAAATTCCACCCTTATTGCTTACTAGATATAAGCCTGATGCTATCACATCGGGAGTGCGGTGAAATTAACATCTGT
The DNA here is from genome assembly GCF_051348905.1 of Ranitomeya variabilis. Taxonomy (NCBI): domain Eukaryota; kingdom Metazoa; phylum Chordata; class Amphibia; order Anura; family Dendrobatidae; genus Ranitomeya; species Ranitomeya variabilis. The sequence continues at coordinate 213,172,488 of NC_135237.1, forward strand.
GTATGCTTAGTGGTGCTGACAGGAGCAGCGGACATGTCTCACACCGTTTGCGCTTTGCTTTCTTTGTGCCGTAATGGTGATGAGGCCAAATATTTTTAGTTATTTTTTTGTTCATTATAGTTAAAATGGCAAATCCAGAAGCAGTGCCTCAGTTGTATGAACTAATTTAACCGCTTCATGACCCAGCCTATTTTGACCTTAATGACCTAGCCATTTTTTGCAATTCTGACCAGTGTCCCTTTATGAGGTAATAACTCAGGAACGCTTCAACGGATCCTAGCGGTTCTGAGAATGTTTTTTCATGACATATTGGGCTTTATGTTAGTGGTAAATTTAGGTCAATAATTTTTGCGTTTATTTGTGAAAAAATTGAAATTTGGCAAAAATTTCACAATTTTCAAATTTTGAATTTTTATTCTGTTAAACCAGAGAGTTATGTGACACAAAATAGTTAATAAATAACATTACCCACATGTCTACTTTACATCAGCACAATTTTGGAAACAATTTTTTTTTTTCTAGGAAGTTATAAGGGTTAAATTTTGACCAGCGATTTCTCATTTTTACAACAAAATTTACAAAACCATATTTTTAGGGACCACCTCACATTGGAAGTCAGTTTGAGGGGTCTATATGGCTGATAATACCTAAAAGTGACACCATTCTAAAAACTCAAAAGAACATGGATACTCCAGCTCCAGCAAGATGGGTAAAAAAAAAAAAATGTTTTCCTTTATATTTTATTCTAAATCCAACATGAAGATAAAAAACAAATCCTTACAAAAGGTAGACCAAACAGGTGATTGTGAAGATATGGCTACGCGTTTCGACCAAAATAGGTCTTGCTCATGCCTATGTAGGAAAAAAAAATTTTTTATTTTTTTTTTACCCATCTTGCTGGAGCTGGAGTATCCATGTTCTTTTGAGACTGCTATTGCAGGACGTCTTGGTCTGGACGAACTTCCGTGCACCGCATCTGATGGTCTGGTTGGTGAGACAGTCGTCTTTTTTCTTTTTTGTGTGTATTCTAAAAACTGCACCCCTCAAGGTGCTCAAAACCACATTCAAGAAGTTTATTAACCCTTCAGGTGCTTCACAGGAATTTTTGGAATGTTTAAATAAATATGAACATTTAACTTTTTTACACAAAAAATTAACTTCAGATCCAATTTGTTTTATTTTTACAGCAGCAGAAGCAACATGGAAAGAAAAAATGAACATTTAACTTTTTAGTCACAAAAATGATCTTTTAGCAACAATTTTTTTATTTTTCCAAGGGTAAAAGGAGAAACTGGACCCCTAAAGTTATTGTACAATTTGTCCTGAGTACGCCGATACCCCATATGTGGGGGGGAACCACTGTTTGGGCGCACGACAGGGCTCGGAAGGGAAGGTGCGCCATTTGACTTTTTGAATTAAAAATTGTCTCCAATCTTTAGCGGCCACCATGTCGCGTTTGGAGAGCCCCTGTGTGCCTAAAGATTGGAGCTCCGTCACAAGTGACCCCATTTTGGAAACTAGACCCCCCAAGGAACTTATCTAGATGCATAGTGAGCACTTTGAACCCCCAGGTGCTTCACAAATTGATCCGTAAAAATGAAAAAGTACTTTTTTTTACAAAATATTTCTTTTAGCCTCAATTTTTTCATTTTCTCATGGGCAACAGGATAAAATGGATCCTAAAATTTGTTGGGCAATTTCTCCTGAGTTCACCAATACCTCACATGTGGGGGTAAACCACTGTTTGGGCACACGGCAAGGCTCGGAAGGGAAGGAGCGCCATTTGACTTTTGAATGAAAAATTAGCTCCAATCGTTAGCGGACACCATGTCGCGTTTGGAGAGCCCATGTGTGCCTAAACATTGGAGCTCCCCCACAAGTGACCCCATTTTGGAAACTAGACCTCCCAAGGAACTAATCTAGATGTGAGGTGACCACTTTAAATCCCAAGTGCTTCACAAAAGTTCATAACGCAGAGCCGTGAAAATAAAAAATAATTTTTCTTTCATCAAAATAATTTTTAGCAAGCGATTTTTTATTTTCACAAGGGTAACAGGAGAAATTGGACCCCAAAAGTTGTTGTCCAGTTTGTCCTGAGTACGCTAATACCCCATATGTGGGGGGAACCACTGTTTGGGAACACGTCGGGGCTCAGAAGGGAAGTAGTGATGTTTTGGAATGCAGACTTTGATGGAATGGTCTGTGGGCGTCATGTTACATTTGCAGAGACCCTGATGTGCCTAAACAGTACAAACCCCCAAGTGACCCCAGTTTGGAAACTAGACCCCCAAAGAACTTATCTAGATGTGTGGTGAGCACTTTGAACCCCCAAGTGCTTCACAGAAGAGTATAACGCAGAGCCGTGAAAATAAAAAATCATTTTTCTTTCCTCAAAAATTATTTTTTAGCCCCCATTTTTTTATTTTCTCAAGGGTAACAGGAGAAATTAGACTCCGAAAGTTGTTGTGCAATTTTTCCTGAGTACGCTTATGCCCTATATTTTTTGGGTAAACCACTGTTTGGGCGCACGTCTGGGCTCGGAAGGGAGGGAGCACCATTTGACTTTTTGAACGCAAGATTGGCTGGAATCAATGGTGGCGCCATGTCGTGTTTGGAGACCCCTGATGTGCCTAAACAGTGGAAACAAATCAATTCTAACTTCAACACTAACCCCAACACACCCCTAACCCTAATCCCAACTCTAGCCATAACCCTAATCACAACCCTAACCCCAACACACCCCTAACCACCACCCTAACCCCAACACACCCCTAACCCTAATCCCAACCCTAACCCTAATCACAACCCTAACCCTAATCACAACCCTATCCTCAACACACCCTTAACCCTAACCATAGCACTAACCACAAGCCTAACCCTAACCCCAACACACCCCTAATCTTAACCCAATTTCCAACGCTAACCCTAATTCCAACCCTAACACTAAGGCTACGTGCACACGTTGCGGATTCGTGTGAGGAATTTTCCGCACCGTTTTTGAAAAATCCGCAGGTAAAAGGCACTGTGTTTTACCTGCGGATTTACCGCGGATTTCAGTGTTTTTTGTGAGTATTTCACCTGTGGTTTTACACGTGAGGATTCCTATTGAGGAACAGGTGTAAAATGCTGCGGAATCCGCACAAAGAATTGGCATGCTGCGGAAAATACAACGCAGTGTTTCCGTGCTGTATTTTCTGCACCATGGGCACAGTAGATTTGGTTTTCCATAGGTTTACATGGTACTGTAAACATGATGGAAAACTGCTACGAATCCGCAGCGGCCAATCCGCACCGTGTGCACATAGCCTAATTCTAACCCTAATTCTAACCCTAATTGCAACCCTAACCCTAATTCTAAAACTAACCCTAATTGCAACCCTAATTGCTACCCTAACCCTAATTGCAACCCTAACCCTAATTTCAACCCTAACCCTAATTGCAACCCTAACCCTAGTTCTAACCATAGTGGAAATATAAAAGTAAATATATTTTCTTTATTTTATTATTGTCCCTGCCTATGGGGGTGATAAAGGGGGGGTTTACTTACAATTTTTTTTATTTTGATCACTGTGATATGTTCTATCACAGTGATCAAACTGTACCTGGAATGAATCTGCCGGCCGGCAGATTCGGCGGGCGCACTGCGCATGCGCCCACCATTTTGGAAGATGGCGGTGCCCATGCAGAAGACAGACGGACACCGGGAGGGGCACCGGAGGTCGGTAAGTATGGGGGGTAAGATCGGAGCACGGGGGAGCAGACAGGAGGACGGAGAAAAGCGGAGGACAGTAGAGGACAGGATGGAGGATGGAGGGGAGGAGATCGGTGGCGGTGGCAGATCGTGGTCTCCAGCCATGGCCAATGATATTGCAGCATTGGCCATGGCTGAATTGTAATATTTCACCAATTTTCATTGGTGGAATGTTACGATTGCTCTGATTGAAAGTGAAACAGTCACTTTCAACAGCCAATCAGAGCGATCGTAGCCACAGGGGGCAATGGAAGGAGTATCACACCACTGCAAATCTAACAAGTCCCGGCCGTCCCTCTAAACTTTCATCTCAAACAAGGAGAAGACTGATCAAAGATGCAGCCAAGAGGCCCATGATCACTCTGGATGAACTGCAGAGATCTACAGCTGAGTCGTACACTGCACAAATCTGGCCTTTATGGAAGAGTGGCAAGAAGAAAGCCATTTCTCAAAGATATCCATAAAAATAGTTGTTTAAAGTTTGCAACAAGCCACCAGGGAGACACACCAAACATGTGGAAGAAGGTGCTCTGGTCAGATGAAACCAAAATCAAACTTTTTGGCAACAATGCCAAACGATATGTTTGGCGTAAAGGGAAGACAGCTCATCACCCTGAACAGACCATCTCCACTGTCAAACATGGTGGTGGCAGCATCATGGTTTGGGCCTGCTTTTCTTCAGCAGGGACAGGGAAGATGGTTAAAATTGATGGGAAGATGGATGGAGCCAAATACAAGACCATTCTTGAAGAAAAGCTGTTGGAGTCTGCAAAAGACCCGAGACTGGGATGGAGATTTGTCTTCCAACAAGACAATGATCCCAAACATAAATCAAAATCTAGAATGGAATGGTTCACAAATAAACGTATCCATGTGTTAGAATGGCCAATTCAAAGTCCAGACCTCAATCCAATCGAGAATCCGTGGAAAGAGCTGAAAACTGCTGTTCACAAACAATCTCCATCAAACCTCACTGAGCTCGAGCTGTTTGCCAAGGAAGAATGGGCAAGAATTTCAGTCTCTCGATGTAAAAAACTGACAAAGACATACCCCAAGCAACTTGCAGCTGTAATCGCAGCAAAAGGTGGAGCAACAAAGTATTAAGTTAAAGGGGCCGAATAATATTGCAAGCCCCACTTTTCAGTTTTTTAATTTCCACAAAAATTTAAAATAACCAATAAATTTCGTTCAACTTCACAATTGTGTTCCACCTGTTGTTGATTCTTCACCAAAAATTTACATTTGGTATCTTTATGTTTGAAGCATAATATGTGGGAAAAGGTTGAAAAGTTTCAGGGGGCCGAATACTTTCGCAAGGCACTGTAAATGCGTGGCATGTCCCAATATTGTCAGCGACCAATATTTTTCTTCCTCGGAAGAACTTAATTTTATTATCACTCAGACCATCATATGCTCCACCACTATGGTTGTTTACTATGCATCCTACCCATGTGGTAAGGCCTATGTGGGATTTACGTCACAGGCTCTTAAAGTTCAAACACGTGAGCATGTGTGACACATTTTTGCTGCAGCAAAAGAGGAGAATGTTGAGTCTTTGAAAACCAACCCACGTCATTTTAGAATACACCATGCTTGTGATTACACTGGACTCAAAGTTAAAGGGATCAAATGCATTATTTCAAATCTTCGTGTGGGTAACTTAGGCCGTTTATTGGCACAGAGGGACGCCTATTGGATTTGGAGGCTCCATAACCTACAACCTCATGGCCTTAATGAGATTTTAAGTTTTGCACCTTTCCTTTGATCAGCCTGTACTGTGCGGTTTTAATTGGCATCTTGTTTCTTTATTTTCTTTCTGTATTGTAATTTACAATCAATTATAGCAATTGGTTTGTTTATATATTTTAGCATTATCAATCTTCAATCACCTTTCTTCTTGTTGTCGGGATGCCCCCATGACTTTGATGGATCTACAATCAGTTTGGACTTCACATGGACTGCAATTAGCTGTTTGTCCTGACGGGACATCATTTGCATGTGTCAACTGTTAGGACTGGCGGAACCGCACCAAATTAATGTAGATGTTATAATTGGTGCGTTCGCAGCCCAGGGTCCACCGTGCAGGAGAGAACCTGCTGCTAGAAGATGACGGCACTATATGGCGGTATAAGTGAACTCAGTTACTTCACTGAGTCGCACTGAAAAGAACACGCTGTGCCCTGTTAGCGTCACAGAGGAACACAGCTAACTGCTGAGCTGATGGCAGTCAGTGGTCACGCACACAGAGAAGCATACATACAAACTCCTCACCGGAGGTGCCGGTGTTCTAGAGGCTTATTTCAGCCACGGCCCTGAATACATACATACAAACTCCTCACTGGAGGTGCCGGTATTCTAGGGGCTTATTTCAGCCAAACCCTATCCACATACAGGCGCGACCACAAATAACAAGCTCATAACGTGAAGTGATACTAGCGAATGGCCGTGCGGCCATGCAAACCTTTTATAGCTGCAGCAGCTTCAGGACCTTCCTAGAGGACCAATGGAAGCTGCTACAATACCATAGCAACTTCAGGACCTTCGTAGAGGACCAATGGGAGCTGCAGCAGTACCTGAGCATTTTACCCCTGACCTCCAATGAGAGGTCTTACCTTGGGCATGCTCAGAAGGGAAAAAGCAGGACTTAGTCCAAGAGACGTCTGCTCGCCGCTGACCAGTACTGGCTACAATGGCTGAGCCTGGGAAAGCAGCAGAAACCATCCAAACAGTATCAGACTGAGCCAGACACTGGGACCGACGTCTCCGCTGAGCATGCTCCACTGCGGCTGGAGAAGAATGGGAGACCCCAGAGGAGATGGCTTGAGATTCCCCCTGTGCAGAGGCGGAAACTCAACCCCTAACATTACCCCCCTCCTAGGGCCCCCCTCCTTGGGCCTCGCTACGCTCGAAGGCAGCAATGAGCAGCGGAGCGCTATTCTCAACAGGCTCCCAGGACCTGTCCTCTGGGCCATAACCCTTCCAGTCCACCAAATAAAACTTTTTCCCACGTACCACCTTGCACCCCAAAATAGCGTTCACATCGTAATCATCCGAAGATGAACCCGATGTAGCGGCAGATGACTTGGAAAACCGGGACATGTGTACGGGCTTTAACCCCTTCATGACCCAGCCTATTTTGACCTTAATGACCTGGCCGTTTTTTGCAATTCTGACCAGTGTCCCTTTATGAGGTAATAACTCAGGAACGCTTCAACGGATCCTAGCGGTTCTGAGATTTTTTTTCGTGACATATTGGGCTTCATGTTAGTGGTAAATTTAGGTCGTTAATTTCTGAGTTTATTTGTGAAAAAAATGGAAATTTGGCGAAAATTTTGAAAATTTCGCAATTTTCACATTTTTAATTTTTATTCTGTTAAACCAGAGAGTTATGTGACACAAAATAGTTAATAAATAACATTTCCCACATGTCTACATTACATCAGCACAATTTTGGAAACAAAATTTTTTTTTGCTAGGAAGTTACAAGGGTTAAAATTTGACCAGTGATTTCTCATTTTTACATCGAAATTTACAAAACCATTTTGTTTAGGGACCACCTCACATTTGAAGTCAGTTTGAGGATTCTATATGGCTGAAAATACCCAAAGTGACACCATTCTAAAAACTGCACCCCTCAAGGTGCTCAAAACCACATTCAAGAAGTTTATTAACCCTTCAGGTGTTTCACAGCAGCAGAAGCAACATGGAAGGAAAAAATTAACATTTAACTTTTTAGTCACAAAAATGATTTTTAGCAACAATTTTTTTATTTTCCCAAGGGTAAAAGGAGAAACTAGATCATGAACGTTGTTGACCAATTTGTCCTGAGTACGCTGATGCCTCATATGTGGGGGTAAACCACTGTTTGGGCGCACGGCAGGGCTCGGAAGGGAAGGAGCGCCATTTGACTTTTTGAATGAAAAATTGGCTCCAATCTTTAGCGGACACCATGTCGCGTTTGGAGAGCCCCCGTGTGCCTAAACATTAGAGCTCCCCCACAAGTGACCACATTTTGGAAACTAGACCCCCCAAGGAACTTATCTAGAAGCATAGTGAGCACTTTAAACCCTCAGGTGCTTCACAAATTGATCCATAAATATGAAAAAGTACTTTTTTTCACACAATTTCTTTAGCCTCAATTTTTTCATTTTCACATGGGCAAGAGGATCAAATGGATCCTTTAATTTGTTGGGCAATTTCTCCTGAGTATGTCGATACCTCACATGTGGGGGTAAACCACTGTTTGGGTGCACGGCAAGGCTTGAAAGGGAAGGCGCGCCATTTGACTTTTTGAATGGAAAATTAGCTCCAATCGTTAGCGGACACTATGTCGCGTTTGGAGAGCCCCTGTGTGCCTAAACATTGGAGCTCCCCTACAAGTGACCCCATTTTGGAAACTAGATCCCCCCTTTGAACTTCTCTAGATGCATAGTGAGCACTTTAAACCCCCAGGTGCTTCACAGAAGTTTATAAAGCAGAGCCGTGAAAATAAAAAATAATTTTTCTTTCCTCAAAAATGATTTTTAGCCCGGAAGTTTTTATTTTCCCAAGGGTAACAGGAGAAATTGGACCCAAAATGTTGTTGTCCAGTTTGTCTTGAGTACGATTATACCCCATATGTGGGGGTAAACCACTGTTTGGGCGCACGGCAGGGCTTGGAAGGGAAGGCACGCCATTTGCCTTTTTGAATGGAAAATTAGCTCCAATCATTAGCGGACACCATGTCACGTTTGGAGAGCCCCTGTGTGCCTAAACATTGGAGCTCCCCCACAAGTGACCCCATTTTGGAAACTAGACCTCCCAAGGAACTAATCTAGATGTGTGGTGAGCACTTTGAACCCCCAATTGCTTCACAGACGTTTATAACGCAGAGCCATGAAAATAAAAAATAATTTTCTTTTCTCAAAAATGATTTTTTTAGCCCACAATTTTTTATTTTACCAAAGGTATCAGGAGAAATTGGACCCCAAAAGTTGTTGTCCAGTTTCTCCTGAGTACGCTGATACCCCATATGTGGGGGTAAACCACTGTTTGGGCACACGTCGGGGTTTGGAAGAGAAGTAGTGACGTTTTGAAATGCAGACTTTGATGTAATGCTCTGCAGGCGTCACGTTGCGTTTGCAGAGCCCCTGATGTGCCTAAACAGTAGAAACTCCTCACAAGTGACCCTATTTTGGAAACTAGACCCCCAAAGGAACTTATCTAGATGTGTGGTGAGCACTTTGAACCCCCATGTGCTTCACAGAAGTTTATAACGCAGAGCCGTGAAAATAAAAAATAATTTTTCTTTCCTCAAAAATTATGTATTAGCAAGCAATTTTTTATTTTTGCAAGGGTAACAAGAGAAATTGGACCCCAATAACTGTTTCCCAGTTTGTCCTGAGTATGCTGGTACCCCATATGTTGGGGTAAACCACTGTTTGGGTGCACGTCAGGGCTCGGAAGGGAGGGAGCACCATTTGACTTTTTGAACGCAAGATTGGCTGGAATCAATGGTGGCGCCATGTTGCGTTTGGAGACCCCTGATGTGCCTAAACAGTGGAAACCCCTCAATTCTAACTCCAACACTAACCCCAAACCCTAATCCCAACTCTAGCCATAACCCTAATCACAACCCTAACCCCAACACACTCCTAACCACAACCCTAACCCTAATCCCAACCCTAACCCTAACCCCAACCCTAACCACAACTTTAACCCCAACACACCCCTAACCATAACCCTAACCACAAGCCTATTCTTAACCCTATTTCCAACCCTAGCTCTAAATCCAACCTTAAGGCTATGTGCCCACGTTGCGGATTCGTGTGAGATTTTTCCGCACCATTTTTGAAAAATCCGCAGGTAAAAGGCACTGCGTTTTACCCGCGGATTTCCAGTGTTTTTTATGCGGATTTCACCTGCGGATTCCTAATGAGGAACAGGTGTAAAACTCTGCGGAATCCGCACAAAGAATTAACATGCTGCGGAAAATACAATGCAGCATTTCCGCGTGGTTTTTTCCGCACCATGGGCACAGCGGATGGTACTGTAAACCTGATGGAACACTGCTACGAATCCGCAGCGGATTGGCCGCAGCCAAATCTGCACCGTGTGCACATAGCCTAATTCTAACGCTAACCCTAGTTCTAACCCTACCCCTAACCCTAACCCTACCCCTAACCCTACCCCTAGTTATAACCCTAGTGGGAAAAAAAAATATTTTCTTTATTTTATTATTGTCCCTAAGTATGGGGGTGATAAAGGGGGGGGGGGTGTTGTGAATTCTGCTCTTGGGCTCCCTCCGGTGGTTATAAGTAGTAGCACTGCTGTCTGTCTTTCACAGCAGTCATCAGGTGTGGCCACTTCGGACTGGGCTATTTAGTCTGGCCTCACCCTTTGGTCAGTGCCAGTTGTCCATTGTTCCTGGAGGATTCATATCCTTTTCTGGTCTCTCCTGCTTGCTGTGCAGTTCATCAAAGATAAGTTCTGGCTTGGCCTTTTGCTGTCCATATGCTGTGGACTTAATAGTTCAGTTCATTTTCATGTTTGTTTTGTCCAGCTTGGTCTGTGCAAGGATTTGTTCAGCCATGCTGGTATCTCTGGAGATGCAGATATACCCTCCATATCTTTAGTTAGATGTGGAGCTTTTGTATTTTTCTGTGGTGGATATTTTCTAGTATTTTAATACTGACCGCATAGTACTCTGCTCTTTCCTTTCTATCTAGCTAATACGGCCTCCTTTGCTAAATCCTGATTTCAGTCTGCGTATGTTTTTTCCCTCTCCTCTCACAGTCAATATTTGTGGGGGGCTGTCTATCCTTTGGGGGTTTTCTCTGAGGCAAGATAGTTTTCCCTTTTCTTATCTCTAGGGGTATTTAGATCTCCGGCTGTGACGAGGTGTCTAGGGAGTGTTAGGTACATCCCACGGCTGCTTCTAGTTGCGGTGTTAAGTTCAGGGTCTGCGGTCAGTACAGGTCCCACCTTCTCCAGAGTGTTCCCCATGCTGCTCCTAGGCCACCATATCACAACAGTACAACTGGCCCACAAGGAGTTAACCGCATCTCAGAAGAAGGGAAAGAAAGTGCTGAGCCATTTTTTTTTCTGTAGTCTGTTGTGTTTTTTTTTCCCTCTTTACCTCTGGGTGGCTCAGGAGTTTGGCGCTGACATGGATGTTCAGGGACTTGCTTCTCGTGTGGATCAACTTGCTGCTAGAGTACAAGGTATTTCTGATTATATCGTTCAGACTCCGGTTTTAGAGCCTAGAATTCCAACTCCTGATCTGTTTTTTGGGGACAGGTCCAAATTTTTGAGCTTTAAAAATAACTGTAAACTGTTTTTTGCTCTGAAGCCCCGCTCCTCTGGTGATCCCATCCAGCAGGTTAAAATTGTCATATCTCTGCTGCGTGGCGATCCTCAGGATTGGGCGTTTTCCCTGGAATCTGGGAATCCGGCCTTGCTTAATGTAGACACCTTTTTTCAGGCGCTTGGGTTATTGTATGATGAACCTAATTCTGTGGATCATGCTGAGAAAAGCTTGCTGGCCCTGTGTCAGGGTCAAGAAGCGGCAGAATCGTATTGCCAGAAATTTAGAAAATGGTCTGTGCTGACTAAATGGAATGAGGATGCTTTGGCGGCAATTTTCAGAAAGGGTCTTTCTGAATCCGTTAAAGATGTTATGGTGGGGTTCCCCACGCCTGCTGGTCTGAGTGATTCTATGTCTCTGGCCATTCAAATTGATCGGCGCTTGCGTGAGCGCAGAGTTGTACACACTATGGCGTTGTCTTCCGAGCGGAGTCCTGAGCCTATGCAGTGTGATAGGATTGTGTCTAGAGCTGAACGACAAGGATTCAGACGTCAGAATAGGTTGTGTTTTTACTGCGGCGATTCTGCTCATGTTATTTCTGATTGCCCTAAGCGTGCCAAGAGAATCGCTAATTCCGTTACCATCAGTACTGTACAACCTAAATTTCTGTTACCTGTGACCCTGATCTGCTCATTATCGTCATTTTCTGTCATGGCATTTGTGGATTAAGGCGCCGCTTTAAATTTAATGGACTTAGAATTTGCCAGACATTGTGGTTTTCCCTTGCAGCCTTTGCAGAGTCCTATTCCTTTGAGGGGCATTGATGCTACACCATTGGCTAAAAATAAACCTCAGTTTTGGACACAGCTAACCATGTGCATGGCGCCAGCCCATCAGGAAGATTGTCGCTTTCTGGTGTTGCATAATTTGCATGATGCTATTGTGCTGGGGTTTCCATGGTTACAGGTGCATAATCCGGTGTTGGATTGGAAATCTATGTCTGTGACTAGTTGGGGTTGTCAGGGGGTTCATGATGACGTTTATTTGATGTCAATTTCCTCCTCCCCCTCTTCTGAAATTCATGAGTTTTTGTCAGATTTCCAGGATGTTTTCGATGAGCCCAAATCCAGTTCCCTTCCACCGCATAGGGACTGTGATTGTGCTATAGACTTGATTCCAAGCTGTAAGTTCCCTAAGGGCCGACTTTTCAACCTGTCTGTGCCAGAACATGCCGCCATGCGGAGTTATGTTAAGGAGTCTTTGGAGAAGGGGCATATTCGGCCATCTTCTTCTCCATTGGGAGCAGGTTTTTTTTTTGTTGCCAAGAAGGATGGCTCCTTGAGACCCTGTATTGATTATCGCCTCTTGAATAAGATCACGGTCAAATTCCAATACCCTTTGCCTTTGCTTTCTGATTTGTTTGCCAGGATTAAGGGGGCTAGTTGGTTTACTAAGATTGACCTTCGAGGGACCTATAATCTTGTTCGTATTAAGAAGGGTGACGAATGGAAAACTGCGTTTAATACGCCCGAGGGCCATTTTGAATATCTTGTGATGCCATTCGGACTCTCTAATGCTCCATCTGTGTTTCAGTCCTTCATGCATGATATATTTCGGAATTATCTTGATAAATTCATGATTGTATATTTGGATGATATTTTGATTTTTTCAGATGATTGGGAGTCTCATGTGAGACAACTCAGGATGGTATTCCAGATCCTTCGTGATAATGCCTTGTTTGTGAAGGGGTCTAAGTGCCTCTTTGGAGTACAGAAGGTTTCTTTTTTGGGCTTCATTTTTTCTCCCTCATCTATAGAAATGGATCCGGTTAAGGTTCAGGCCATTCGTGATTGGATCCAGCCCACATCCGTGAAGAGCCTTCAGAAATTTTTGGGCTTTGCTAATTTTTATAGCCGTTTCATTGCCAACTTCTCCAGTGTGGTTAAACCCCTGACCGATTTGACGAAGAAAGGCGCTGATGTGACGAATTGGTCATCTGCGGCTGTTTCTGCCTTTCAGGAGCTTAAACTCCGATTTACTTCTGCCCCTGTGTTGCGTCAGCCGGATGTTTCTCTTCCTTTTCAGGTTGAGGTTGACGCTTCTGAGATTGGGGCAGGGGCCGTTTTGTCTCAGAGGAATTCTGATGGTTCCTTGATGAAACCGTGTGCCTTCTTTTCTCGAAAGTTTTCGCCTGCGGAACGTAATTATGATGTCGGCAATCGTGAGTTGTTGGCTATGAAGTGGGAATTTGAGGAGTGGCGACATTGGCTTGAGGGGGCCAAGCACCGTATTGTGGTCTTGACCGATCATAAGAATCTGATTTACCTCGAGTCTGCCAAACGGCTGAATCCTAGACAGGCCCGATGGTCCCTGTTTTTCTCCCGTTTCGATTTTGTGGTCTCGTATCTTCCGGGTTCTAAGAATGTTAAGGCTGATGCCCTTTCTAGGAGCTTTCTGCCCGATTCTCCTGGGGTCCTTGAGCCGGTCGGTATTTTGAAGGAAGGGGTGATTCTTTCTGCCATCTCCCCTGATTTACGACGGGTTCTTCAGGAATTTCAGGCTGATAAACCTGACTGCTGTCCAGTGGGGAAACTGTTTGTTCCTGACAGATGGACTAGTAAAGTGATTTCTGTGATTCATTGTTCGGTGTTGGCTGGCCATCCTGGGATTTTTGGTACCAGAGAATTGGTTGGTAGGTCCTTTTGGTGGCCTTCTTTGTCACGGGATGTGCGTTCCTTTGTGCAGTCCTGTGGGACTTGTGCGCGGGCCAAACCTTGCTGCTCCCGCGCCAGTGGGTTGCTTTTGCCGGTCCCTGAGAGGCCTTGGACGCATATTTCTATGGATTTTATTTCGGATCTTCCGGTTTCCCAGAGGATGTCGGTTATCTGGGTGGTTTGTGACCGGTTTTCTAAGATGGTTCATTTGCTACCTTTGCCTAAATTGCCTTCCTCTTCTGAGTTGGTTCCGTTGTTTTTTCAGCATGTAGTTCGTTTGCATGGCATTCCGGAGAATATTGTATCCGATAGAGGTTCCCAGTTTGTTTCTAGGTTTTGGCGGGCCTTTTGTGCTAGGCTGGGCATTGATTTGTCTTTTTCGTCCGCATTTCATCCTCAGACAAATGGCCAAACCGAGCGAACTAATCAGACTTTGGAAACTTATTTGAGGTGCTTTGTGTCTGCTGATCAGGATGATTGGGTGGCTTTCTTGCCATTGGCCGAGTTTGCCCTTAATAATCGGGCTAGTTCTGCCACTTTGGTTTCACCCTTCTTTTGTAATTCTGGTTTTCATCCCCGTTTTTCTTCAGGGCAGGCTGAGCCTTCTGATTGTCCCGGGGTGGACTCTGTGGTTGACAGGTTGCAGGAAATTTGGGCTCATGTGGTGGACAATTTGGTATTGTCTCAGGAGGAGGCTTAGCGTTTTGCTAACCGTCGTCGGTGTGTTGGTTCCTGGCTTCAGGTTGGAGATCTGGTCTGGTTGTCCTCCCGTCATGTTCCTATGAAGGTTTCTTCCCCTAAGTTCAAGCCTCGGTTTATTGGTCCTTATAGGATTTCTGAGATTATCAATCCAGTGTCTTTTCGTTTGGCCCTTCCAGCCTCTTTTTCCATCCATAATGTTTTTCATAGATCTTTGTTGCGGAAATATGTGGTGCCCGTGGTTCCCTCTGTTGATCCTCCTGCCCCGGTGTTGGTTGATGGAGAGTTGGAGTATGTGGTGGAGAAGATCTTGGATTCTCGTTTTTCAAGGCGGAGGCTTCAGTATCTTGTCAAGTGGAAGGGTTATTGCCAGGAGGATAATTCTTGGGTTGTTGCCTCCGATGTTCATGCTGACGATTTGGTTCGTGCCTTCCATTTGGCTCGTCCTGATCGGCCTGGGGGCTCTGGTGAGGGTTCGGTGACCCCTCCTCAAGGGGGGGGTACTGTTGTGAATTCTGCTCTTGGGCGCCCTCTGGTGGTTATAAGTGGTAGCGCTGCTGTCTGTCTTTCACAGCAGTCATCAGGTGTGGCCACTTCGGACTGGGCTATTTAGTCTGGCCTCACCCTTTGGTCAGTGCCAGTTGTCCATTGTTCCTGGAGGATTCATATCCTTTCATGGTCTCTCCTGCTTGCTGTGCAGTTCATCAAAGATAAGTTCTGGCTTGGCCTTTTGCTGTCCATATGCTGTGGACTTAATAGTTCAGTTCATTTTCATGTTTGTTTTGTCCAGCTTGGTCTGTGCAAGGATTTGTTCAGCCATGCTGGTATCTCTGGAGATGCAGATATACCCTCCATATCTTTAGTTAGATGTGGAGCTTTTGTATTTTTCTGTGGTGGATATTTTCTAGTATTTTAATACTGACCGCATAGTACTCTGTTCTTTCCTTTCTATCTAGCTAGTACGGCCTCCTTTGCTAAATCCTGATTTCAGTCTGCGTATGTTTTTTCCCTCTCCTCTCACAGTCAATATTTGTGGGGGCTGTCTATCCTTTGGGGGTTTTCTCTGAGGCAAGATAGTTTTCCCTTTTCTTATCTCTAGGGGTATTTAGATCTCCGGCTGTGACGAGGTGTCTAGGAAGTGTTAGGTACATCCCACGGCTGCTTCTAGTTGCGGTGTTAAGTTCAGGGTCTGCGGTCAGTACAGGTCCCACCTTCTCCAGAGTGTTCCCCATGCTGCTCCTAGGCCACCATATCATAACAGGGGGGGTCATTTACAATTTTTTTATTTTGATCACTGTGATAGGTTTTGTCACAGTGATCAAAATGTAGCTGGAATTAATCTGCGGGCTGGCAGATTTGGCGGGTGCACTGCGCATGCGCCCGCCATTTTGGAAGATGGCGGCGCCCATGGAGAAGACGGACGGACACCGGGAAGCTCGGTAAGTATGAGGGGGGGTGATCAGAGCAGGGGGGGTGGGATCGGAGCACAGGAGAAGCGGACAGGAGGACGGGGGAGCGGACAGGATGACAGGGGAGCGGAGCACAGGATGGAGGACTGGGGAGGAGATCAGTGGCGGTGGGGGGGTGCAGACCAGTGTTTCCAGCCATGGCCGATGATATTGCAGCATCGGCCATGGCTGGATTTTAATATTTCACCAGTTTTCATAGTGAAATATTACAAATCGCTCTGATTGGCTGTTGAAAGTGAAACAGCCAATCAGAGCGATTGTAGCCACGGGGGGGTGAAGCCACCCCCCCTGGGCTGAAGTACCACTCCCCCTGTCCCTACAGATCGGGTGAAATTGGAGTTAACCCTTTCACCTGATCTGCAGGGACGCGATCATTCCATGACGCCACATAGGCGTCACAGGTCGGATTGGCACCGACTTTCATGACGCCTACATGGCGTCACAGGTCGGGAAGGGGTTAAGAGGGATACATGAAAGGTGTCGGTGATACCTAGGTGTGGAGTAAAGGCCAGACGGTAGACCACGGGGTTAACCTGTTCGAGGACATTGAAAGGTCCCAAGTTGCGAGGAGCAAACTTAGTGGACTCAACTCGCAGCCAGATGTTACGGGCGGAGAGCCACACTAAGTCGCCAGGAGCAAAGGTCGGAGCGGGGCACCGATGTGCATCGGCGGAGGACCTCATTCTCTCCTTGGAGGCTGGGGTGGCATCCTGAGTGCGGTCCCAAATGTCCCATGCCTCCACAGCCCAGTCTGCCACCCTGGAGTCAGTGGAAGACATGGGCATAGGCACAGAAACCCGTGGATGCTGACCATAATTAAGGAGGAATGGAGTCTGACCAGTGGAGTCGGCTACGGCGTTGTTAAGCGCAAACTCCACTCATGGTAGCAACGATGCCCAGTCATTCTGCCTGGCAGAAATGAAATGTCGCAAATATGTGACCAAGGTCTGATTGGTCCTCTCTACCAATCCATTAGTCTCGGGATGATATGCTTTAAGAGAGATTTAACTCAATGCTGAGTAAACGACATAAACGACAAAGCTCTCTCCAGAACCGAGACGCAAACTGGGGACCCCGGTCACTGACATCTTTGTCCGGCATACCGTGTAGGCGGAAAATGTGTCTTATAAACAACGCTGCCAAGGCCCGTGCAGAAGGTAACCATGGAAGCGGCACCAGGTGCACCATTTTAGAAAAACAGTCGGTGATTACCCAAAT
Organism: Ranitomeya variabilis; assembly: GCF_051348905.1. Taxonomy (NCBI): domain Eukaryota; kingdom Metazoa; phylum Chordata; class Amphibia; order Anura; family Dendrobatidae; genus Ranitomeya; species Ranitomeya variabilis. The sequence goes on from NC_135237.1 coordinate 213,189,624, forward strand.
GATGGTGCAACCACGAGACTTGGGTAAGCCCACCACAAAGTCCATCCCAACCATCTCCCAGGGCCTGTCTGTCACTGGCAGAGGATAAAATAACCCAGCCGGCCGTTGTCGAGGAGACTTATTTTTTTGGCAGGAGACACACGCCCGAACATAGTCTCTGATGTCACGGGCCATATGCGGCCACCAGTACATCCTCGCCAACAGCTCAGATGTCCTCTTGGTCCCAAAATGTCCACCTACCCTGGATGAATGAGCCCAAGAGAGAACCTCCAGTCGCAAATTAGTAGGTACAAAAGTCTTGCCCGGAAGCACCGACTATAGCGAAACCGGAGCCACGGTTCTCAGGCTCTCAGAAGGAACAATAAGCCGAGGCTCCTCTTCCTCCTCCTCAGAAGACACAACGGAGCGAGAGAGAGCATCAGCACGAATGTTCTTCTCCCCAGAGAGATAATGGAGGGTGAAATGGAACCGGGAGAAGAATATGGACCATCTGGCCTGACGAGAATTTAGCCGCTGAGCTGTTTGTAAGTACACCAAATTTTTGTGGTCGGTGAAGACTTGGAAGGGAAAGCGAGCCTCTTCCAGGAGGTGTCTCCACTCAGAGAAAGCCAACTTCATAGCTAGCAACTCCCTGTCCCTGATGGAATAATTCCTCTCTGCTGGTGTGAAGGTCTTGGAAAAGAAGAAGAAGGGATGCTTCCAACCTTGAGCATCCTTTTGGTAGAGGACTGCACCAGCACCAACAGATAAGGCATCCACCTCCATTATGAACGGCTTATCTACATCGGGGCGATGTAGGATGTGAGCGCTAACAAAATGAGATTTTATAGAGAGGAAGGCGTTGGAGACTTCCTCCGACCACAATTTGGGATTTGCTCCCTTCTTGGTGAGGGCTACCAAGGGAGCTACCAAAGTCGAGAAATGCGGAATGAACTGACGGTAATAATTAATGAACCCCATAAAATGCTGCACCGCTTTGACAGAATGAGGTTCCTGCCAGTCCATCACAGCCTGTAGTTTGGCAGGATCCATAGCCAATCCCTGGGCGGAGATGATATAACCAAGAAAAGGCAAGGACTCCTGCTCAAACACACATTTCTCCAACTTGGCATAAAGAGAATTTGCCCATAAGAGGTCGAAGACCTTGCGAACCTCTCTCTGGTGGGAGTCAATATCTGGAGAGTAGATGAGTATATCATCCAGATAGACTACGACCGAGGTGGAGAGCATATCCCGGAAGATGTCATTCAAAAAGTCTTGGAAAATGGCTGGGGCATTACCAAATATTCATAATGCCCATCCCTGGTATTAAAAGCCGTCTTTCATTCATCCCCCTCATGGATGCAAATCAGGTTATAAGCACCCCGCAGATCTAATTTGGTAAATACACTTGCTCTCCGTAGCCTATTGAAGAGCTCAGATATCAGGGGCAACGGGTACTTATTGGCGTTAAGACCCCTGTAATCTATGCATGGACGTAGTTCTCCGTTCTTCTGCACAAAGAAGAACCCCGCCCCTGCAGGTGACGCTGACTTCCTAATGAACCCTCTTGCCAAATTCTCCTGGATGTATTGGGACATAGCCTCCGTCTCCGGGTGAGAGAGGGGATAGACATGTCCCCGAGGAAGTTCAGCTCCGGGCATGAGGTCAATAGGACAGTCATATGGGCGGTGAGGTGGAAGGGTCTCCGCAGCCTTCTTGGAGAACACGTCTGCATATGACCAATAACACTTGGGAAGGGAAGTAAGATCTGCGGGTATGTCTGTAGTGGAAACCTGAACAGACTTCCCTCACACATCTGCCCTTACAAGATTAACTCCAACCCAATATCCTCCCTGTGGTCCACTCAATATGTGGGGAGTGGAAACGGAGCCAAGGTATTCCTAGCAGAATCTCGTCTATTCCCTCGGGAATGACAAGAAGGGAGATAATTTCCTGATAGGAAGGGGACATAGATAATGAGAAAGGGATGGTCTGATGTGTGATTTGTGAGGGCAGTGTCGACCCATTCACCACTCGAACAGTCACCGGTTTGGCGAGCATCACTAGGGGTATTGCATGGCACTGAGCGAAGGCAGAGGACATGAAATTCCCCTTTGCTCCAGAGTCCACACAAAGCTCAGCTGTTAGAGTGGACAAGCCTAAAGAGATTGTCCCTTTAAAGGACAACTTGGAGGAAAATGCCGCTGTGTCTAATGAACCTCCTCCAATGGTTACTAGACGCGATCGTTTCCCAACCGCTGAGGACATTTATTGGCATAATGTCCTAACTGTTGGAAAATATTACAAACCATGGGTACTCGAGCGGCCCGGGACTTAGGTCCCACTCAAGAAACCTCCATGGCCTCATGGGCGTCGGATGCCTGAACAGGAAATTCCAGAGGGCTGGCGAAGGTAGGAGCCAACCGAAACCTCTGGCTACAATGGGTCTGCTCTAACCTCAGATCGTTAAAATGGAGTTTGATGCAGGTACAGATTGTAATGAGCTCCTCCATTGTAGCAGGAATCTCCCTGATGGCCAAGGCGTCCTTCACATGGTCTGCCAGTCCTTTCCAGAACACCGGAATAAGGACTTTATCTGGCCAATCCAGCTCTGATGCCAGAGTCTGGAATCGGACGTCGAACTGGCTGACCATGGACGAACCCTGTGTAATTGCCAACAGTTGGAGCACCGTATCGTGGGTGACACGAGGTCCTAAAAGTAGAATTAGACTTACCGGTAATTCGGTTTCTAGGAACCTTCCAAGACAGCATTGGAGGATGTCTCCATTCCCTAATGGGGGACAGGAAGCACGAGAGGTTAAAAGCCCCTCCTCCCTCCAAATCGCCAGTGACTTACAACGGATACCATAGCACTAGCTACCTTAATGAACCCAGGATTAATCCAAGGAAAGGGAGGGAAATAGTGCTCTTGTGGAAGGTTCCTAGAAACCGAATTACCGGTAAGTCTAATTCTATTTTCTCTAGTCACCTTCCATGACAGCATAGGAGGAGTACCAACCAATTCTGCACTAGGGGGGACAATAGCTTTGAGAACTTTCCGGCCAAAGAATAGATCCCTATTGGACAATAAGTCCAATCTGTAGTGTTTGGTAAAGGTATGTGGTGAAGACCATATTGCGGCCCTGCAGATCTGCTCGATGGAAGCGCCTGCTCTTTCTGCCCATGATACTGAAGTAGACCTTGTAGAATGGGCCTTGACCTTGATTGGAGGAGTCAAGTTCTGGGCCAGATAGGTTTCATGTATGGCCCTTTTGATCCAACTAGAAATAGTACTTTTTGCCACTTCCTTTCCTTTATTCTGACCTGACAGATGGACAAACAGGTTTTGATCTACTCTGAAAGAGCTAGTTTGTTCAAGATAGTGTAGAATGGTCCGTCTAACATTGAGAGAATGGAACTCTTCTTCTTTTGGGTTTGCCGGGTTCTGGCAGAAGGAAGGAAGAATAATGTTCTGAGAACGGTGAAAATCAGACACCACCTTCGGCAGAAAAGATGGATCAAGCCAGAGAATTAGAGTCATCTGTTAATATCAAGTAGGGTTCTCTAACCGATAAGGCTTGCAGCTCCCCCACACGTCTTGCTGTGGTAATCGCTACCCCTGCTCTGGGGTTGTCACGGTGGCTAGGCCCGGTCCGTGACCCTGCTGGAGGGCGTACAATGATAGATGTGGATAGATGATGGAGGTGGTGTTGCTATAGTGGTGCGGTGCAGTAAATAACGAGGACACCAGGTTGCAGTCTCTTTACCTCTTTACTGAAGATCTCTGGGTCCTCAGTCCGGAATCCGGATAACCAGGCTGCGCAAGTCCGGCCGGTCCAATGGCACCTCCAGAGTTCTCTTAACAGGTGGAAATCTGCGCCTACCTCCTAGCGCTGTGTGTTGTGGTCCTTCCCTGCTGTGCTTACGGAAAGTCCCCACAACTGTTGTGTCCGTTTATTAAGTTCCCTCACAACTCGATTAGATGATGTTCTGCTAATCCTCCGTCCCTCCCTGATGTTACGGTTGGAACGGCACCCGTATGACGGGTAGGCTTGGAGCTCTTCCGGGACCCTAGAGTCGCCCCTCTCCACAAGTTGCCCCCCAAGACTGCATAGGTGATTTAGATGAGACAGCCCGCCTTAGACTGACTGTCCTGCCGTTGGTTTAGAGTATTGCTTGAAGCTGATATTGTAATACTCCCTCGGCGTTCCGGCCGCCGGTTATGCGCCTCAGTAGGATGTTGCCTCGGTCTTACAGCACGACCCCTACTGGTATTCTCCTTCTTGCTTTGATCTCGTTTCTCACTCAGCACAATCTATCTCGCTTCCAATCCCTTCTTGGGCACCGCCGCTATACTGAGCAGGCACGGTCCCGTTACGTTCACTCAAGTTGCCGAGCCTCTGTCAGGATCCCACCCCTGACAGAGACCCTACCGAATCTTCTCCCGCAACACCTTCTGCCACAAGGTGTTGCCTGGTTCCAACCCAGTCAGCTTTCTGTCTAACTTCCTGCCTGACCCCCAGTTTTACCAGTGTGTGGGAAGTGGCCTAATGAATAGAACCCTTAGCTCCCCCTGGAGGCCCGGCGGTGAAATGTATTGGTGTCTGTGATACCTGATCAGATGAACTCCTTCAGTGCCATCAGACGTACCATAGCTCCCCTTAGTGGCGGAGCCACAGTACTGCAACGACCAGGACTCTGGTGCGCTGCAAGGGTATCATGGGCTGTTTCCTAGGCTGTGATCTTAGAGCTGATACCATGAATCTTCTGATCCAATGGTGATTGGCCAGATCCTGGTCACAAACAGCGCTGAGAGCGGAAAATAGAACCTTTAGAGTGCTGGGCCTAAGATCTTTTTTGTTTATTGCGACTCGCGCCTCGCCTGATGGGTTTTCTTACCAGGAAAAGACGAGAGTAGTGGCCTGAACCCCACTCTTCGGGGGGTACTGGGGAGATCGCATTTGATTTTAGGAGGTCCCCAAGGCCTGTCATCATCATAGTATGTGCATCCTGAGAGGTCGGAGAAGTAATCCTCAGATTCTGATGGGGGGAAGATATGAATTCTAGGAGAAGGCCCTCCTGAATAACATTGAGAACCTAGTAAATATAGGAAAACTGACTGAACAGCAATCCAGTCTGATGTGGTGCATAACCAAAAAAAAGTCTTACATAGCAAATAGATAACGGCTGCACTCCATTTTACTGTGCTAAAGCAAGGAAATGTGCGATACATGAAATGTGAACAGCATACTGGCTTATGAAATCTATGAAAAAACACATGAGATGCTTAGCACAAGATTTGGCCAAAAATTGTGAGCCCATCCACCAAACGTCAAGGTAATCTCAGATCGGATGGGTAACTAACCTGTCTGCCTAGTGTGAACACTTACCTATGGCTAATAACATGGTAAAGCCTGCATTTATAGGAAGGTCAGACCCAACTGTGTTTGGATGTAATTAAAATCACAGCATAATGAAGGGTGGGGCGTTCAAGTCAGAAAAAACAGTACATAGTAAATATAGGAAAACTGACTGAACAGCAATCCAGTCTGAACTGGTGCATAACCAAAAAAAGTCTTACATAGCAAATAGACAATGGCTGCACTCCATTTTACTGTGCTAAAGCAAGGAAATGTGCGATACATGAAATGTGAACAGCATACTGGCTTGTGAAATCTATGAAAAAACACATGAGATGCTTAGCACAAGATTTGGCCAAAAATTGTGAGCCCATACACCAAACGTCAAGTTAATCTCAGATCGGATGGGTAACTAACCTGTCTGCCTAGTGTGAACACTTACCTATGGCTAATAACATGGTAAAGCCTGCATTTATAGGAAGGTCAGACCCAACTGTGTTTGGATGTAATTAAAATCACAGCATGGTGAAGGGCGGGGCGTTCAAGTCAGAAAAAACAGTACATAGTAAATATAGGAAAACTGACTGAACAGCAATCCAGTCTGAACTGGTGCATAACCAAAAAAGTCTTACATAGCAAATAGATAATGGCTGCTCTCCATTTTACTGTGCTAAAGCAAGGAAATGTGCGATACATGAAATGTGAACAGCATACTGGCTTGTGAAATCTATGAAAAAACACATGAGATGCTTAGCACAAGATTTGGCCAAAAATTGTGAGCCCATACACCAAACGTCAAGGTAATCTCAGATCGGATGGGTAACTAACCTGTCTGCCTAGTGTGAACACTTACCTATGGCTAATAACATGGTAAAGCCTGCATTTATAGGAAGGTCAGACCCAACTGTGTTTGGATGTAATTAAAATCACAGCATGGTGAAGGGCGGGGCGTTCAAGTCAGAAAAAACAGTACATAGTAAATATAGGAAAACTGACTGAACAGCAATCCAGTCTGAACTGGTGCATAACCAAAAAAAATCTTACATAGCAAATAGATAATGGCTGCACTCCATTTTACTGTGCTAAAGCAAGGAAATGTGCGATACATGAAATGTGAACGGCATACTGGCTTGTGAAATCTATGAAAAAACACATGAGATGCTTAGCACAAGATTTGGCCAAAAATTGTGAGCCCATCCACCAAACGTCAAGGTAATCTCAGATCGGATGGGTAACTAACCTGTCTGCCTAGTGTGAACACTTACCTATGGCTAATAACATGGTAAAGCCTGCATTTATAGGAAGGTCAGACCCAACTGTGTTTGGATGTAATTAAAATCACAGCATGGTGAAGGGCGGGGCGTTCAAGTCAGAAAAAACAGTACATAGTAGATATAGGAAAACTGACTGAACAGCAATCCAGTCTGAACTAATGCATAACCCAAAAAAATCTTACATAGCAAATAGATAATGGCTGCACTCCATTTTACTGTGCTAAAGCAAGGAAATGTGCGATACATGAAATGTAAACGGCATACTGGCTTGTGAAATCTATTAAAAACACATGAGATGCTGAGCACAAGATTTGGCCAAAAATTGTGAGCCCATCCACCAAACGTCAAGGTAATCTCAGATCGGATGGGTAGCTAACCTGTCTGCCTAGTGTGAACACTTACCTATGGCTAATAACATGGTAAAGCCTGCATTTATAGGAAGGTCAGACCCAACTGTGTTTGGATGTAATTAAAATCACAGCATGGTGAATGGCGGGGCGTTCAAGTCAGAAAAAACAGTACATAGTAAATATAGGAAAACTGACTGAACAGCAATCCAGTCTGAACTGGTGCATAACCAAAAAAAATCTTACATAGCAAATAGATAATGGCTGCACTCCATTTTACTGTGCTAAAGCAAGGAAATGTGCGATACATGAAATGTGAACAGCATACTGGCTTGTGAAATCTATGAAAAAACACATGAGATGCTTAGCACAAGATTTAACCAAAAATTGTGAGCCCATCCACCAAATGTCAAGGTAATCTCAGATCGGATGGGTAACTAACCTGTCTGCCTAGTGTGAACACTTACCTATGGCTAATAACATGGTAAAGCCTGCATTTATAGGAAGGTCAGACCCAACTGTGTTTGGATGTAATTAAAATCACAGCATGGTGAAGGGCGGGGCGTTCAAGTCAGAAAAAACAGTACATAGTAAATATAGGAAAACTGACTGAACAGCAATCCAGTCTGAACTGGTGCATAACCAAAAAAAATCTTACATAGCAAATAGATAATGGCTGCACTCCATTTTACTGTGCTAAAGCAAGGAAATGTGCGATACATGAAATGTGAACGGCATACTGGCTTGTGAAATCTATGAAAAAACACATGAGATGCTTAGCACAAGATTTGGCCAAAAATTGTGAGCCCATCCACCAAACGTCAAGGTAATCTCAGATCGGATGGGTAACTAACCTGTCTGCCTAGTGTGAACACTTACCTATGGCTAATAACATGGTAAAGCCTGCATTTATAGGAAGGTCAGACCCAACTGTGTTTGGATGTAATTAAAATCACAGCATGGTGAAGGGCGGGGCGTTCAAGTCAGAAAAAACAGTACATAGTAAATATAGGAAAACTGACTGAACAGCAATCCAGTCTGAACTGGTGCATAACCAAAAAAAATCTTACATAGCAAATAGATAATGGCTGCACTCCATTTTACTGTGCTAAAGCAAGGAAATGTGCGATACATGAAATGTAAACAGCATACTGGCTTGTGAAATCTATGAAAAAACACATGAGATGCTTAGCACAAGATTTGGCCAAAAATTGTGAGCCCATCCACCAAACGTCAAGGTAATCTCAGATCGGATGGGTAACTAACCTGTCTGCCTAGTGTGAACACTTACCTATGGCTAATAACATGGTAAAGCCTGCATTTATAGGAAGGTCAGACCCAACTGTGTTTGGATGTAATTAAAATCACAGCATGGTGAAGGGCGGGGCGTTCAAGTCAGAAAAAACAGTACATAGTAAATATAGGAAAACTGACTGAACAGCAATCCAGTCTGAACTGGTGCATAACCAAAAAAAAGTCTTGCATAGCAAATAGATAATGGCTGCACTCCATTTTACTGTGCTAAAGCAAGGAAATGTGCGATACATGAAATGAGAACAGCATACTGGCTTGTGAAATCTATGAAAAAACACATGAGATGCTTAGCACAAGATTTGGCCAAAAATTGTGAGCCCATCCACCAAACGTCAAGGTAATCTCAGATCGGATGGGTAACTAACCTGTCTGCCTAGTGTGAACACTTACATATGGCTAATAACATGGTAAAGCCTGCATTTATAGGAAGGTCAGACCCAACTGTGTTTGGATGTAATTAAAATCACAGCATGGTGAAGGGCGGGGCGTTCAAGTCAGAAAAAACAGTACATAGTAAATATAGGAAAACTGACTGAACAGCAATCCAGTCTGAACTGGTGCATAACCAAAAAAAGTCTTACATAGCAAATAGATAATGGCTGCACTCCATTTTACTGTGCTAAAGCAAGGAAATGTGCGGTACATGAAATGTGAACAGCATACTGGCTTGTGAAATCTATGAAAAAACACATGAGATGCTTAGCACAAGATTTGGCCACAAATTGTGAGCCCATCCACCAAACGTCAAGGTAATCTCAGATCGGATGGGTAACTAACCATTGAGAACCCACTGACAGTTGGTAATGGCCCGCCAATGATGGATGAAGTTTGCGAGCCTCCCCCCCACCGGGACGGAGTCATTTATCCTGCTGTGGCTGCTGTTGCTGCTGGGGAATGAGGATATTTTTCCCTTTGCCCTTAGCATAGCTCCATCACCCAGTTTTCCCTTCACCTCTTGTTTGAGGGGTATTAGACTGGGGGGCACAAAAAAACGTCTTCTGACCGGCTTCTGTTCTGGAAGGGCCTTTTTTCTATCTGAGGCCTTTTCCAGAATTTCATCCAGAGCAGGCCCGAAAAGATAATCACGTTTAAAGGGAATTGAGCACAGTTTAATTTTGGAGGTAACGTCGCCACTCCACATTTTAAGCCAGAGGGCCCTGCGGGCGGGATCTAGCCGCAATTCTAATAGACTCCATAGAGGCGTCCGCTAAGAAAGCTGAGGCTTTTTGGAGCATAGGAAGAGAGTCCAATAGTTCCCCTCTGGAGGTACCCTGAGCAATGTGCTTTTCCAGCTTGTCCATCCAACGAGACAAGGCTCTGGCAACACAGGTGGCAGCAACATTAGATTTTAACCCTGAGGTGGATGCTTCCCATGACTTTTTTAATAAGCTTTCCATCTTTCTGTCTAGCGGATCTCTCAATTGTGAAGAGTCCTCAAAGGGGAGAGAGGTTTTCTTTGATACCCTCACCACCTGAATGTCCACTTCAGGTATGTCCCATGAAGGGGAACTTGCCTCTAAGGGAAACCTGTGTTTCATTTCAGAAGGGGTGGATAGGCGTTTCTCGGGGAGCTCCCAATCCTGAGAAATTAAATCCAGGGCATTTTTATGCACCAGAAACCCCATTTGTCTCTCTGACTTCAATCCTCCAAACATTTCGTCCTGTATAGATTGAGGAACAGATTCCTCTTGTAACCCCATAGTGTTATGTACAGCCATAATCAACTCTTCAGTATAATCAGAGTAGAAAAAATATTTTCTTGCTTCCGTAAATTTAGGAGATAAAGATTCACCCCATTTTTCAGAAGAGGATGAAAAAGAGTGATCGACTCAGAGGCCGAGTCCTCAAATTGTATTTTTCTTTTTTTAGAAGGAGAAGGACCTTGCAGCTGTGGAGGAGGAGGAGGATTGAAGGCAGCTAGAGAAGTTTGTACATTATGCTTGACTAGGGCCCAGATTTTGTCAAGGAGGGAAGGCTGCTCGGCTCTGACAACTTTATGCATGCCCCCCTGACACAGATTTTTCTCCCATAGAGAGGGAAGCTTTACATTGCAGATTGCACATTTAGGCGTCTTTTTTGGCGGGATTTTCTGGGCAGACTTGTCTCCCTGAAAAGAGAAGGAGAGTGGTGTAAGGATCAGAAGGCCCCACTAATCCTAGCTTCGGACCCACCCCGCAACGGACTTACTGGAGCAGGGGCAGCCCTGGGCTCTGCAGATGCAGGGCAGGAAGCACAATCCATTGGGACAGGGATCAGTCTTACCTGGAGGTGTTTTCAGGCTGGTTTATATAGAAATAAATCCAGCCCACAGCGCAGGTGAGTTATGTTCCCCTCCTCCTCCCCGGGTCCTGGAGCAGGCCTCCACGTGGAAAGGCGTGCTCTGTGCTGCGTCGGTAGTCCTGGGGGCGCTAGGAGGCCAGACCAGGAAGTCGATGCGCTCCAGCATGCGTTCCAGCAGAGGGCGCAGGACCGGAAGTGACGCACGCGCAACAATGATGTCACTTCCGGGATGCCGAACGCCGCACAGGAGAGGAGGACGAGGCGGTGAGCTCATGGAGGCCACCGCCGGGGAAAACTGGCCCGCTTTACCACCGCAGAGGCGCAGGTGGGCCAGGAAGGTCCCGAGTCCGAAGGAGACGGGAGCAGTATAACGAGGAGGAAGGCAGAGCCCCGACCACAACTGCCCAGCAGAGAAGAAAACATCTATACCGCAGTCGTCGGCCACGCAGCATACCAGAACCTCTCCATGCCCCATGGGGGACAGAAAAGACACTGGCGATTTGGAGGGAGGAGGGGCTTTTAACCTCTCGTGCTTCCTGTCCCCCAGTAGAGAATGGAGACATCCTCCAATGCTGTCGTGGAAGGTGACTTGAGAAAGACCTGTTTCAAAGTGTCCAGGAAGCGAGGAGCACTCTGCACCACACAATAATCACGCTGCCACGGCGGCGTAGCCCATTCCAATGCCCTGCCCGACAAAAGGGATATGATACATCCCACCTTAGCCCGTTCCGTAGGAAAACGTGCAGCCAGAAGCTCTAGATGTAAGGTGCACTGACTCACGAATCCCCGACATAGCTTACTGTCACCAGCAAACTTGTCTGGTAGCGGGAGACAGGATAGTCGGAGCAGGGGTGGCAGAGGACAAACTGGCTGCAGCTACACTAGCAGCCTGAATAGCGACTGCGGTTACATACACAGCTGAGGTTGTGCGTTCAAGAGCCGCCAACCTACCCTCCAGCTGCTGGATGTACCGCTGTAGACGCTGATTGTCCACCATTTGCTAGCCAGACCCTGGCGCTAGTATTATGTTAGGACTGGTAGAACGCACCGAGTTAATATAGATGTTATAATTGGTGCATTCGCAGCTCGGGGTCCACCGTGCAGGAGAGAACCTGCTGCTAGAAGATGACGGCCTATATGGCGGTATAATTGAACTCAGTTACTTCACTGAGTTGCACTGAAAAGAACACGCTGTGCCCTGTTAGTATCACAGAGGAACACAGCTAACTGCTGAGCTGATGGCAGTCAGTGGTCACGCACACAGGGAAGCATACATACAAACTCCTCACCGGAGGTGCCGGTATTCCATGGGCTTATTTCAGCCAAACCCTATCCACATACAGGTGTGACCACAAATAGCAAGCTCATAACATGAAGTGATACTAGCGCATAGTCGTGCGGCCATGCAAATCTTTTATAGCTGCAGCAGCTTCAGGACCTTCCTAGAGGACCAAATGGAAGCTGCTATAATACCAGAGCAACTTCAGGACCTTCGTAGAGGACCAATAGGAGCTGCAGCAGTACCTGAGCATGTGACCCCTGACCTCCAATGAGAGGTCTTACCTTGGGCATGCTCAGAAGGGAAAAAGCAGGACTTAGTCCCAGAGACGTCTGCTCGCCGCTGACCAGTACTGGCTACAATGGCTGAGCCTGGGAAAGCAGGAAAAACCATCCGCACATTATAAGGCTGAGCCAGACGCTGGGACCGACGCCTCTGCTGAGCAGGCTCTACTGCGGCTAGAGAAAAATGGGAGACCGCAGAGGAGATGGCTCAAGATTCCCCCTGTGCAGAGGTGGGAACTCGACCCCTACCATCAACATTCATGGGATAATTTTATTATCATTATTGTGCATATTTTTTTGTATGTGCATCTTAATGGCGTTTTTCACTGTATATTTGTTTGCATAGCTTTATTAATGTATGATTTTATGTTGTTGAATATATTATCTGTATTTACATATAGGTGCTAATAATTCTAATATGCTTAATTATACAGTACAGACCAAAAGTTTGGACACACTCATTTAAAGATTTTTCTGTATTTTCATGACTATGAAAATTGTACATTCACACTGAAGGCATCAAAACTATGAATTAACACATGTGGAATTATATCGTTAACGAAAATGTGTGAAACAACTGAAAATATGTCTTATATTCTAGGTTCTTCAAAGTAGCCACCTTTTGCTTTGATGACTGCTTTGCACACTCTTGGCATTCTCTTGATGAGCTTCAAGAGGTAGTCACTGGGAATGGTCTTTCAACAATCTTGTTCCCAGAGATGCTTAACACTTGTTGGCCCTTTTGCCTTCACTCTGCGGTCCAGCTCACCCCAAACGAATCGATTGGGTTCAGGTCTGGTGACTGTGGAGGCCAGGTCATCTGGCATAGCACCCCATCACTCTCCTTCTTGGTCAAATAGCCCTTACACAGCCTGGAGGTGTGTTTGGGGTCATTGTCCTGTTGAAAAATAAATGATGGTACAACTAAACGGAAACCGGATGGAATAGCATGCCGCTACAAGATGCTGTGGTAGCCATGCTGGGTCAGTATGCCTTCAATTTTGAATAAATCCCCAACAGTGTCACCAGCAAAGCACCCCCACTCCATCACACCTCCTCCTCCTCCATGCTTCACGGTGGGAACCAGGCATGTAGAGTCCATCCGTTCACCTTTTCTGCGTCGCACAAAGACACGGTGGTTGGAACCAAAGATCTCAAATTTGGACTCATCAGACCAAAGCACAGATTTCCACTGGTCTAATGTCCATTCCTTTTGTTCTTTAGCCCAAACAAGTCTCTTCTGCTTGTTGCCTGTATCCACCAGACTTCTGCACAACACAACTGATGGTCCCAACCCCATTGATAAGGCAAGAAATCCCACTTATTAAACCTGACAGGGCACACCTGTGAAGTGAAAACCATTCCCGGTGACTACCTCTTGAAGCTCCTCAAGAGAATGCCAAGAGTGTGCACAGCAGTCATCAAAGCAAAAGGTGGCTACTTTGAAGAACCTAGAATATAAGACATAACAAAAAAGTGTGAAACAGCTGAAATTAAGTATATAATTCCACATGTGTTAATTCATAGTTTTGATGCCTTTTTATTTTATTTTTTTGCCGGCTTTTGCTATCTCCTTATCGAACCCAACAGGTTATGAGACATGGTTTACATACAGTAAACCATTTAGTATCCCTTATTTTTTACATATTTCCCAGTTTTTACAACCAGGAGCAGCAACTGCATTAGCAGGCTCCTGGTTGTAAAATTATTTAACCCCTTCAGATGGATTTACAGCATGGGACATGACTGAGCGCCGGAGAGGTATGGGATATTGTTGCTTTTTTATGTTTTTTTTTTTTACAGAGCGAAGGTCTTCAGGTGGATTAAGCGTACAATAAAGATTTTAAAACCCCATGTGTATTTATTTCAATAAAAAACTTTATTCTTAATGTGTGTGTGTATTATTAACCCTTTACTACTATTGGATTAATAATGGATAAGTGTCTTATTGACAGCTCTCCATTATTAACCTGGCTTAATGTCACCTTACATTAGCAAGGTGACATTAACCCTTTATTACCCCATATCCCACCGCTACTCGGGAGTGGGAAGAGAGAGGCTAAGTGCCAGAATAGGTGCATCTTACAGATGTGCCTTTTCTGGGGTGGCTGGGGGCAGATGTTTTTAGCAGGGGGGGCAATATCCATGGTCCCTCTCTAGGCTATTAATATCTGCCCTCAGTCACTGGCTTTCCCACTCTGGCAGAGAAAATTGCGCGGGAGCCCAAGCCAGTTTTTTCCGTGATTTAACCCTTTATTTTAACACCTAGAGCCACCAAATTTTGCACACAGACACTTCTAACATTAGTAGTGAGGAATATGTAAAACAAATAAGGGATATGAAATGGTTTACTGTATGTAAACATGTCTCATATCCTGTCGGGTTTGATAAGGAGATAGCAAAAGCCGGCAATTGAATTGAATTACCGGCTTTTAAGCTATCTAGCTCTGAATTATATATATATATATATATATATATATATATATATATATATATATATATATAAACACATACACGAATCTCACTGACATATATATATATATATATATATATATATATATATATATATATATGCATATATATATGTATATATATACAGTATATATATATATATATATATATATATACATCTATATTATGTGTACACATATATTCTATCTATTCTATTCTAACCTGTCAGTGTGATTTTACTGTACACCGCACTGAATAGCCGGCTTTTCTATAGAACGCCGCTGCGTATTTCTCGCAAGTCACACTGATGGTCCATGTGTAATCCGTATTTTTCTCGCCCCCATAGACATTCATCGGCGGATTTTTTGCGCAATACGCTGACAAACGCAGTAACAAACCCGTAAAAATTGTCCAATAGGAATCCCTCTAATCGTGGAGGGCTCCACGATTAGAGGGATTCCTATTGGACAATTTTTACGGGTCCGCCGTATTTGTTCTAATGAGGCGGACTTTGAGGCGCAATCAGAAGAACTGGCTGAGAGGTTCTTGCAATGTGGTTATGGCCAGAAAACAATTAGGAGGGGTCTGATGCGAGCGAGGAATACATCTAGGAATGCTTTATTATATAACAACAACCCAGAAATAAGAAATGAGAATAGGGATCAGGTGCGACTGATCACGGGATACCACAACAAATGGTTTGAGTTCAGACAGATTGTGGAAAAGCATTGGGCCGTTTTACATACTGACCCAGTTTTGAAGCAGATCTTGCCAGCCAGACCCGCTATAGTTGCTAAAAGGTCAAGGAGTATCCGCGACATTTTGGTGCATAGCCATTATGAGCCGAATAGAAAACAAGGCACTGGCAATGATTTGGTGGGTTTTTTCCCTTGTGGTCGCTGCAAGGCATGTGCCAATTGTGTAAAAAGCAAGAGATTTACGAATTTTGATGGGTCTAAAACATTTGGGACCAGAAAATTAATCTCCTGTACATCTAAGGGGGTGATTTATCATCTAACCTGCCCGTGTAAGAAGGTATATATTGGCCTTACCACTAGAGAGCTTAGGGTGCGGGTTCGAGAGCACTTCCTTGACATAGAGAGGGCTAGGATGGCGGAGGATATTCTGAGCCTCAAGACCATTCCGAGGCATTACAGGAAATTCTATGATTGTAATCCCCGCCTTATGAGTGTAAAGGGGATAGATTTGGTCAGTTTGGGCCCTAGGGGAGGTGATCTGGGTAAAACTTTGGCCCAAATTGAGAGCCAGTGGATTTACCGGTTAGGTACCCTGGCCCCACAGGGTTTAAATGAAAATTTGGGTTTTGGATCCTTTTTGTGATTTTCCCTGGTCTCCCTTTTGAGCTTCTTGTGTACATATATGGATATTGTTGGTTAGTCAGTCATTTTAATATTTTAATTGGTGTTTTTGGTTTGGGTGTTTAGGTTCAGTATGGTGGTTTGATTATTTTGGTTCGGTTTTAATTCTGTGTATTATCTTTCAGATTCTCGTATTGACATGTTCTCTGTGGGCATATATACCACTGATTGGGTGATATACATCTGGAGACGACAGTAAGAGGGCGTTATAAGTCTGAGTCCGAGACAACATCGGTTCGACACCAGGAGCCAAGGATTTTGAAAAAACATCAGGAGGCGAATACCATCTCATTGGCGTTTTTCCGTTGTTTGTGGGGATTGGAGTGATTACGGGATGCCTTCCAGCCTGCAGTCTAAAACATAATGGACTTCGTTTCTTGCTAATAGCCTCTAAAGGTTGAGATCTGTGGACTTGGGTGGAATGTACAATATGGTCCGATCAGGGATGGTGAAGAAAGTGACCCGTGTGTCCATCGATTGGATATTGTGGAATTAATAAGGAGCACTGTCCATATTTAAGTGTTTTGTGGGGGCGGGCAAGTGAACTAATTATTATGGCTTCAAACCCATCTATGACAGTAATGACTGTATTTGGTGGTTCAATGGGAATGGAGATTTTTTACTCACTTGAGCATACTACTCGGGATTGCACGGGAGGCGATGGTGCGTTCTGGGACCCCGTCCTGCAGGGGGAGTCGCAGATGCTCCTCGCTGATCCTTTGTGCGATCAGGGTTTTTGGCTACTGCTCCGGCTTATTAGGTCCCGATTAGGACTCAGATGAATATAGGTAGATGAATTGTTGGGTTACCTATAGCAGGGGGGTTAGTACTGCAGTATGGTTATAGGATCTTTTGACAAGGGGTTGGTGTTCATTGTAGTCATGAAGTCATAATTGATGGTTCATTTATCCCTCCCCCCATGCTTCAGTATGGCGTTAGTAGCGTGCCATTTTTGTGCACGCTTGATGGCCTCAGTGGAGTTTACATTGCGGCGGATTCCAGTATGGCATTAGCAGCATTCCAGTATGGCGTTACAGTATGGCGTCTCGGTATGACGTTCCAGTGTGGCGTTAGCAGCGTGCCATTTAGTGTGCGCTGGGTGGCCACAGTGAAGCTTATTTTGCAGCGGGTTCCTTAGAGAACCGGCTGTGGTGCGGGTTATGACGGATTGTGCTGAGAGAAAGGGACTCAGGCTTACCACCGTTTATTCCTCCTATCGGCTGTGCAGGTTTGTGTGGCGGCCATTTTTACATATTATACGGGGATGGGAAAGGTGGAGGGTGTCTTGGGGTGTTTTATCGGGGACGCCCCCCCCCCCCCGTTTTTTCGTGGTGGGTAGTGGGTACTTGATTGGTTGGAGTCCCTCTCCCTTTTTAGTCAGCGGGTGAATGGCTTTTCATGACTATACTTTGAGTACAGCCCCCCTGTATGGGAATGGTGGAGAGATGAAACCACCTCTGTGTGATGTACTTGAGACCGCCCCTTGCTTTCAATTGGTCAATGAGTGGTGTGTGTGTCCCGGGATGACGTGCTGGGGATATCCCCCGGTGAGGAATCTGATTGGTTGCTTTTGATTTTAAATGTCCCAAGTTGCCTGGCCTTAGACACGCCCCCTGGAGGAAGCGGATGCGAAACGAGCGTCGGGGTAATCAAGGTGCAGCGTGCCACGAGGCAGGATTACAGTGATACAGGTAATACGTACCGGGCAGTGTGCCCATGAATTTTAGAAGGTATGCGGTCATTAGATACATTATCATTATGGCCTGTACTATGAATGGCGGTTTCTGTCTGGAGACTTCTTGTCTTTTGGCAGCAGTTTCTGTTGCATGGGTTTTTTCAAGTATGACATAGTATTATGGGACACGGTTCTTATGCACAATATAACGGCTCTTTCGGTGCTGTACTGTTTGCGCAGAGATATTGATCTTGAGTCTTAGCTATATCCTGTTTGTGCGGATTAACCCATTATTTGATGAGTAGATAATTTTGTACACTAAGTCATATAGGGTCTCTGTATAGATACCGTGAGTAGATGTGGTAATAAGTTTGCAAGGCCACAGTCTGATTATGGTACTGATGGCAAGGAAATGTTTATCTGATGATCATTAAGAAATTATAAAACATATTTATGATTATATACCTGTGACCTTTGCTGTTCACCTTGATATAGTATTTCATCTGATTTTGAGGCACTGTTTTAATATTTATATGTTGTCATGTGTATGTTAATAAAGATTTTGGTTTTAAAAGTATACACTTCGTGACTAGGGTTCATTACCTTTGGTCAATATGTTTATAGTGTCAAGATAATGTAACATTCTAGGGTCTGAGGGATTTTTGCAGATGTGACCATGGTCCTACACACACACACACACACGGCAGCTTCTTCCCCCCTCTGCATTCCCTCCTACCCGAAACAAAGCCTATGGCAGAGACTGGGCAACCTGATACCAATGTGTGGGCAGGGTGTGGCTTTAAACTGCAGACGACCAATCCTGTAAAGCCACTCGTTGTCCCTCCCCTCTCACTCAGGAGTTCCTTTGTCTGAGACTTTTGAAAACGTAAATTCTGAGAGAGCAGTGCATATCATTACTCAGCCCACTTAGTGATGTCACGAGCAGAGGGCATATCTTTATGCTGGCTGAGTGGTGTGGCAGTCCTGTCCCAGGAAGCGATCTAACACTAGCTTGGCAAAGCTGTTCCATGCATCTAGATGTATTTATCCTCCTAAGCCACAGGCCAGCCAAGATGATACCATGATATAACCTGTAAGTGTTCTCTTTTCAACATTAATCCTATTCTATTTTTTAATCTGTCATGTATATGCGAATTGTCTCCTTTATAATATCTTTTTATACCTTGTAAACACTGCCTACCTTTTATATGGAGTAAAATATATAATCTACTAGCTTGTCCCTTCATGTTCTATACGACTGTGCGTCCTCTGAAGTGAATTGCGCTACTGATTCGGGTTGGCTCCGGACCCGTTAATCAGAGCTGGTGGCAGCGACTTTGTTCTGTGCTATTGGGAATCTCTGTAGCGATGGTGGCATTGATAATTATTGTTCCCGTCTGAGTGGGAGAAGTTACATAGCCCTCGCTGCAGCATGCCCGATAGCCAGTACATAGCAGGCAGCCTTTCTGACGACTATTTACCCTAGGTGCAGTACCTAGTCTGACCTAAGGGTAAGGGGGGCACCAGAGAGCTGCAAGTTCCAAACCGGGCCTGGGAAGTGGGATATAGATAAATCCCCTTCTGAAGGAACCTGTGGCAATCAAACAACCCCGGTTTGTGACAAATTGGTGTGAGTATTGGGGACAAATAAAAGATATCCTCCCCGGGATCCCTGACATATTGTTGGGACCCGTGACATATTGTTGGCAGCACGGTGTGAACCGTGACATACAGTATTCTGTAATGCTGTAGATAAGCCCCCGATCTAACCTGAAATAGAAGAGAAACAAGTTAGATTATACTCACCCTGGGGGGCGGTCCCGTTCGATGGGCGTCGCGGTCCGGGTCTGGCGCCTCCCATCTTCATACGATGACGTCCTCCTCCTTGCTTCGTGTCGCGGCTCCTGCTCAGCCGTACTGATCTGCCCTGTTGAGGGCACAGCAAAGTACTGCAGTGCGCAGGCGCTGGGCCTCTCTGACCTTTCCAGGCACCTGCGCACTGCAGTACTTTGCTCTGCCCTCAACAGGATAGATAAGTACGCCTGCGCAGGAGCCACGACACAAAGCAAGGGGGAGGATGTCATCGCATGAAGATGGGAGGCCCTTGACCCAGACCTAAGACACCCATCGGACCGGACCGCTCCAGGGTGAGTATAATAAAATGTGTTTTTCTTCTCTTTCAGGTTGGACCAGGGGCTTATCTACAGCATTACAGAATACTGTATATAAGCCCTGAAAGGAAGTGGCCGCAGCTTACAGGGCCAAACCGATGTGACAGGTTCATTTTAACAAGTGGGGTCACTGTGATGTTTCTGCCCATTGCTGTTTCCTGTGGTGCCTTTAATACATTCCCAACCATTGAGGTGCATGTATGTTACAGGCCAGGAGTGGGTGTACAGTGCAGCTCAAGATTGGGGCCTGACACGAAAAAGAGATGCTTCCATCCTCCATTTGGCCATGTGTGGAGCATACGCTGGGTGTTGTGGATTCTGTTTTTGGGCTCCCTCTGGTGGTTACGGCTGGTACTGGGTGACTTTGGTGGGTTGCGGTCTCTGGTTTCCACCTGTCCATCAGAGGCTGGGTGTTTCCTATTTAACCTGGCTTTCCTGTCATTCCCTTGCCGGCTATCAATGTACTCAGATGTGCTCAGTTTGGTTCCTGACTACCTGCTCCCAGATCTCTCAGGATAAGCTAAGTTTTGTTTTTCAGTTGTTTGGTTTTTTTTTGTCCAGCTTGCTAATTATGACTCTATGCTAGCTGGTAGCTCTAGTGGGCTGAGGTTCTCCCCATGTGCCATGAGTTGGCACATGGGTTCTTGTAATCTCAGGATGGTTTTTGATTAGGGTTTTTTGCTGACCGCTCAGACCCCTTTTGTATCATTCTGCTTTCTAGTTATAGCGGGCCTCATTTTGCTAAATCTATTTTTCATCTCTATGTGCGTGCCTTCCTCTCATTTCACCGTCAATACATGTGGGGGGCAACTATACCTTTTGGGGTTCATTCCTCTGGAGGCAAGCTAGGTCTTTATTTCCTCTGCAGTGCTAGTTAGCTCTTAGGCTGGCGCGTGGCGTCTAGAATCAACGTAGGCACGCTCCCTGGCTATTTCTAGTTGTGTTTGTCAGGAGTAGGGCAGCGGTCAGCCCAGGTTCCATCACCCTAGAGCTCGTCCGTTATTTATGTTATTTTGCTTGTCCAGTGCGATCCCCAGCCATTGGGATCCATGACAGTATAGCCGGCCCACAAAGTGTTAATTGTTTGGGCTGAAGCAGGAGAAAAAGAAGTGTTGAAGGGAATTTTTTTTTTTTTTTCCCTCAGAGTTTTGCTGCCTAGCCCTTAATTGCTGTCTAGCTGCTTCTTACCTCCTCTTAACCCTTGAATGGCTCTGACCTTAGCTGTTTAACATGGATGTCCAGAGTTTGGCTTCCAGCCTGAGTAATCTTGCTGCAAAAGTTCAAAACATACAGGATTTTGTTGTTCACACTCCCATGTCTGAACCTAGAATTCCTATTCCAGAGTTTTTTTCTGGAGATAGATCTACCTTCCTGAATTTCAGGAACAATTGCAAATTGTTTCTTTCTTTGAAATCTCGCTCCTCTGGAGACCCTGCTCAGCAGGTTAAGATTGTAATATCTTTCCTGCGGGGCGACCCTCAGAATTGGGCATTTGCATTGGCACCAGGGGATCCTGCATTGCTCAGTGTGGATGCGTTTTTTCTGGCACTGGGATTGCTCTATGAGGAACCTAACCTGGAGATTCAGGCTGAAAAGGCTTTATTAGCCCTCTCTCAGGGGCATGATGAAGCGGAAGTATATTGTCAAAAATTTCGGAAATGGTCGGTGCTTACTCAGTGGAATGAGTGCGCCCTGGCTGCAAACTTCAGAGATGGTCTTTCTGAGGCCATTAAGGATATTATGGTGGGGTTCCCTGCGCCTACAGGTCTGAATGAGTCTATGGCTATGGCCATTCAGATTGATCGGCGTTTACGGGAGCGCAAACCTGTGCACCAGTTGGCGGTGTCTTCTGAACAGGCACCTGAGACTATGCAATGTGATAGAATTCAGTCCAGAAGTGAACGGCAAAATTATAGGCGGAAAAATGGATTGTGTTTTTATTGTGGTGATTCAGCTCATGTTATATCAGCATGCTCTAAACGCACAAAAAAGGTTGATAAATCTTTTGCCATTAGTACTCTGCAGTCTAAGTTCATTTTGTCTGTAACTCTGATTTGTTCACTGTCTTCCATTTCCGTCGATGCCTATGTGGATTCGGGCGCTGCCCTGAGTCTTATGGATTGGTCATTTGCCAAACGCTGCGGTTTTAGTCGGGAGCCTCTGGAAGTTCCTATTCCTTTGAAGGGAATTGACTCTACACCATTGGCTATGAATAAACCGCAGTACTGGACACAAGTGACCATGCGCATGACTCCCGTTCATCAGGAGGTGATTCGCTTCCTTGTACTGTATAATTTACATGATGTACTAGTGCTTGGTCTGCCATGGTTACAAACTCATAATCCTGTCCTGGATTGGAAAACAATGTCTGTGTTAAGCTGGGGATGTCAGGGGGTTCATGATGATGCACCTCTGATTTCAATAGCTTCATCTACTCCTTCTGAGGTCCCTGCGTTTTTGTCTGACTATCGGGATGTTTTTGAGGAGCCTAAGCTCAATTCGCTCCCTCCTCATAGGGATTGTGACTGTGCTATAGAATTAATTCCTGGCAGTAAGTTCCCTAAGGGTCGTTTATTTAATCTGTCAGTGCCAGAGCATACTGCTATGCGGAATTATATTAAGGAGTCCTTGGAAAAGGGACATATTCGTCCATCTTCGTCCCCTCTGGGAGCAGGTTTTTTTTTCGTGGCAAAAAAAGATGGTTCCCTGAGGCCTTGTATAGATTATCGCCTTCTGAATAAGATTACAGTCAAATATCAGTATCCATTGCCATTATTGACTGATTTGTTTGCTCGCATTAAGGGGGCTAGGTGGTTCACTAAGATAGATCTTCGCGGTGCGTATAATCTTGTGCGGATAAAACAGGTTGATGAGTGGAAAACCGCATTTAATACGCCTGAGGGCCATTTTGAGTATTTGGTAATGCCTTTTGGACTTTCTAATGCTCCTTCAGTCTTTCAGTCCTTTATGTACAATATTTTCCGTGAATATCTGGATAAGTTTATGATTGTGTATTTGGATGATATTTTGGTGTTTTCTGATGACTGGGAGTCTCATGTTCTACAGGTCAGGAAGGTGTTTCAAGTCCTGCGGGCCAATTCTCTGTTTGTGAAGGGCTCAAAATGTCTCTTCGGAGTCCAGAAGATTTCTTTTTTGGGGTACATTTTTTCTCCTTCTACTATTGAGATGGATCCCGTCAAGGTTCAGGCGATTTGTGACTGGACACAACCTACATCTGTTAAGAGTCTTCAGAAGTTCTTGGGTTTTGCTAATTTTTATCGTCGGTTCATTACTAATTTTTCCAGTGTTGTTAAACCTTTGACTGATTTGACTAAAAAGGGTGCTGATGTTGCTAATTGGTCTCCTACGGCTGTGGAGGCCTTTCAGGAACTTAAGCGCCGGTTTTCTTCTGCTCCTGTGTTATGTCAACCAGATGTTTCACTTCCTTTTCAGGTTGAGGTTGATGCTTCCGAGATTGGAGCGGGGGCGGTTTTGTCACAGAGAAGTTCCAATGGCTCGGTGATGAAGCCATGTGCGTTCTTTTCTAGAAAATTCTCGCCCGCCGAGCGCAATTATGATGTGGGTAATCGGGAGCTTTTGGCCATGAAGTGGGCATTTGAGGAGTGGCGTCATTGGCTTGAGGGTGCTAGACATCGTGTGGTGGTCTTGACTGATCACAAAAATCTGATTTACCTTGAGTCTGCCAGGCGTCTGAATCCTAGACAGGCTCGTTGGTCGTTGTTTTTTTCTCGTTTAAATTTTGTGGTTTCATACCTGCCAGGTTCAAAGAATGTGAAGGCAGATGCTCTTTCCAGGAGTTTTGTGCCTGACTCTCCTGGAGACTCTGGGCCTACTGGTATCCTTAGGGATGGGGTAGTATTGTCCGCCGTCTCCCCAGACTTGCGACGTGCATTGCAGGAGTTTCAGGCGGATAAACCTGATCGTTGTCCACCAGAAAGACTGTTTGTTCCGGATGATTGGACCAGTAGAGTCATCTCCGAGGTCCATTCTTCTGTGTTGGCTGGTCATCCTGGAATATTTGGTACTAGAGACTTGGTGGCCAGGTCTTTTTGGTGGCCTTCCTTGTCAAGGGATGTGCGCACCTTTGTGCAGTCTTGTGAAGTGTGTGCTCGGGCTAAGCCTTGCTGTTCTCGGGCCAGTGGGTTGTTGTTATCCTTGCCTATCCCGAAGAGGCCTTGGACGTACATTTCCATGGATTTTATTTCAGATCTCCCTGTCTCACAGAAAATGTCCGTTATCTGGGTTGTGTGTGACCGCTTTTCTAAGATGGTTCATTTGGTACCCTTGCCTAAGTTGCCTTCCTCCTCTGAGTTGGTCCCTTTATTTTTTCAGAACGTGGTTCGTTTGCATGGGATTCCGGAGAATATCGTTTCTGACAGGGGATCCCAGTTTGTGTCTAGATTTTGGCGGACGTTTTGTGCTAAGATGGGCATTGATTTGTCTTTCTCGTCTGCATTCCATCCTCAGACGAATGGCCAGACGGAGCGAACTAATCAGACCTTGGAAACTTATTTAAGGTGTTTTGTTTCTGCTGATCAAGATGACTGGGTTGCCTTTTTGCCACTGGCCGAATTTGCCCTTAATAATCGGGCTAGTTCTGCTACTTTGGTCTCTCCTTTCTTTTGTAATTCGGGGTTTCATCCTCGTTTTTCCTCTGGTCAGGTGGAGCCTTCGGATTGTCCTGGAGTGGACGTGGTGGTGGACAGGCTACATCAGATTTGGAATCAGGTGGTGGACAATTTGAAGTTGTCTCAGGAGAAGACTCAGCAGTTTGCGAATCGCCGTCGCCGCGTGGGTCCCCGACTTCTTGTTGGGGACTTGGTGTGGTTGTCTTCTCGTTTTGTCCCTATGAAGGTCTCTTCTCCTAAGTTCAAGCCTCGGTTCATTGGTCCTTATAAGATCTTGGAGATTCTTAACCCTGTGTCTTTTCGTTTGGATCTCCCAGCATCGTTTGCTATTCATAATGTGTTCCATCGGTCGTTATTGCGGAGGTATGAGGTGCCCGTTGTTCCTTCGGTTGAGCCTCCTGCTCCGGTGCTGGTGGAGGGAGAATTGGAGTATGTTGTTGAGAAGATCTTGGACTCTCGTGTTTCCAGACGTAAACTCCAGTATTTGGTTAAGTGGAAGGGTTATGGTCAGGAGGATAATTCCTGGGTGGTCGCCTCTGATGTTCATGCGACTGATTTGGTCCGCGCCTTCCATAGAGCTCATCCTGATCGCCCTGGGGGTTCTCGTGAGGGTTCGGTGACCCCTCCTCAAGGGGGGGGTACTGTTGTGGATTCTGTTTTTGGGCTTCCTCTGGTGGTTACGGCTGGTACTGGGTGACTTTGGTGGGTTGCGGTCTCTGGTTTCCACCTGTCCATCAGAGGCTGGGTGTTTCCTATTTAACCTGGCTTTCCTGTCATTCCCTTGCCGGCTATCAATGTACTCAGATGTGCTCAGTTTGGTTCCTGACTACCTGCTCCCAGATCTCTCAGGATAAGCTAAGTTTTGTTTTTCAGTTGTTTGGTTTTTTTTTGTCCAGCTTGCTAATTATGACTCTATGCTAGCTGGTAGCTCTAGTGGGCTGAGGTTCTCCCCATGTGCCATGAGTTGGCACATGGGTTCTTGTAATCTCAGGATGGTTTTTGATTAGGGTTTTTTGCTGACCGCTCAGACCCCTTTTGTATCATTCTGCTTTCTAGTTATAGCGGGCCTCATTTTGCTAAATCTATTTTTCATCTCTATGTGCGTGCCTTCCTCTCATTTCACCGTCAATACATGTGGGGGGCAACTATACCTTTTGGGGTTCATTCCTCTGGAGGCAAGCTAGGTCTTTATTTCCTCTGCAGTGCTAGTTAGCTCTTAGGCTGGCGCGTGGCATCTAGAATCAACGTAGGCACGCTCCCTGGCTATTTCTAGTTGTGTTTGTCAGGAGTAGGGCAGCGGTCAGCCCAGGTTCCATCACCCTAGAGCTCGTCCGTTATTTATGTTATTTTGCTTGTCCAGTGCGATCCCCAGCCATTGGGATCCATGACAGCTGGGGTCTCAGGCTCAGGCACAACGTACACACCTCCGCCCCACACCACGAGCTGTCAGCACTGCACCCCACATCACAAGCTGTCGGCCCTTCACCCAACAACACGAGTCATTGGACCTCCGTTTCACCTGCTGTGATCGGGAATATGAGCGACAACGTTGTACGACTGGCTGTTGTGTCCCAAATCCAGGTGATACTTGAAGATACGAGTCCTCAATGTTGCCTACAATCAGGATACATCTGATCACTCGCCAAAAAATATCATAGAAACATAGAGAAGTACACGAGATCTTGTACATGGCATTACCTGACTTTTCAGGTAGTCCGCAGTCTCCGAAACAGCAAATGTGGCTAATTGAATCAGCAGCTCTGGCAAACCCACGCATTCTAGGAGATGCAACACCTGGGAATAAAGGCAACAGCTTACTACAGGCAGAATACGGATCCGCTGGGAATTAAGGCAACAGCTCACTACAGGCAGAATACGGATCCGCTGGGAATATAGGCAACAACTTACTACAGGCAGAATATGGAGCCACTTGGGAATATAGGCAACAGCTTACTACAGGCAGAATATAGATCCGCCGGGAATAAAAGCAACAGCTCACTACAGGCAGAATACGGATCTGCTGGGAATATAGGCAACAGCTCACAACAGGCAGACTACGGATCTGCTGGGAAGAAAGGCAAAAACTTACTACAGGCAGAATATGGATCCGCTGGGAATAAAGGCAACAGCTCACTACAGGCAGACTAGGGATCCGCTGGGAATATAGACAACAACTCACTACAGGCAGAATACGGATCCACTGGGAATATAGGCAACAGCTCAATACAGGCAGAATACGGATCCGCTGGGAATATAGACAACAGCTCACTACAGGCAGAATACGGATCTGCTGGGAATATAGGCAACAGCTCACTACAGGTAGAATACAGATCCGCTGGGAATATCGGCAACAGCTCACTACAGGCAGAATACGGATCCGCTGGGAATATAGGCAACAGCTCACTACAGGCAGAATACGGATCCGCTGGGAATATAGACAACAGCTCAATACAGGCAGAATACGGATCCGCTGGGAATAAAGGCAACAGCTCACTACAGGCAGACTACAGATCCGCTGGGAATAAAAGCAACAGCTCACTACAGGCAGAATACGGATCCGTGGGAAGAAAGGCAAAAACGTACTACAGGCACAATAGGGATCCGCTGGGAATATAGGCAACAACTTACTACAGGCAGAATACGGATCCACTGGGAATATAGGCAACAGCTTACTACAGGCAGAATACGGATCCGCTGGGAATATAGTCAACAGCTCACTACAGGCAGAATACGGATCCGCTGGGAATAAAGGCAACAGCTCACTAAAAGCAGACTACGGATCCGCTGGGAAGAAATACAAAAACTTACTACAGGCAGAATAGGCATCCCCTGGGAATATAGGCAACAGCTTACTACAGGCAGAATACGGATCCGCTGGGAATATAGGCAACAGCTCACTACAGGCAGAATACGGATCCGCTGGGAATATAGGCAACAGCTTACTACAGGCAGAATTCGGATACGCTGGGAATAAAAGCAACAGCTCACTACAGGCAGAATACGGATCTGCTGGGAATATAGGCAACAGCTCACAACAGGCAGACTACGGATCAGCTGGGAAGAAAGGCAAAAACTTACTACAGGCAGAATATGGATCCGCTGGGAATAAAGGCAACAGCTCACTACAGGCAGACTAGGGATCCGCTGGTGTCACGATATGGTATGAAATATCATAAGTTTAGTTTCTCTGGTCAGCCCAGGATGTGGGCTAAGAAACCCCCCTTGTCTTTTACTTCAGAGTTGAGCTTGCCGTGCCAATGTATGTGAGAGGGGAGTTTTATTGAAGAAAGGAATTTACGACCGGCATTTCCTGCCGGGTAAGCTCTTGTCCAGCATCACTGGAATGGAAACTTCTAGAACACATGGAAGTTCTTTGTTCCATTTTTGTAAGATATTAGGCGAACGATTTAAAATACGAACACCAAAATATATCGTCATAATCACACTCGGAGGATCTATGCATCACTCTAACTACGGGCTTCTAACTCCATCTAAAAAAGAAGTAGTGATTGCTCTGTACATAATAGGACATATTTGATCTCATTAGAAAGCCCACGGTAATCTGAGATGAATGCTGGGTATGATATGATTCTGACATGTCCTGTAGCGAAGATACCAGCATTAGATATCTTTAGGGGACATTTAGTAACACTGAAGAAAGAGGCGGGCGACCTCAACACAGCCCTTTCTGTGAGATCACAGGCTGTAAGTTATAAAGTTGCTAGCAGGCTTCCAGGGGGGAGTTGTGAGTTTTTACCTGAAGCGACCAGACTGCGAGTGCAAATGCACTGGGATAGATGGAAAGTTCTCCTAGCCTGTTGCCTGCAATGCAATGATCTGAGAATATGTGAGTGTTACCTTTTCTTCATTTAATCCTTTTATTTTTATAATTACCTTGTACATATTTGCAATTGTCTCATTTGTAACATCCTTGTAAAATATTTTGATAAACACTGCATAAACTTTATGGGTATATTATTTCATGACAGTTATTTCTCCATGCTCTAAAAACGTACCCTGTCTTTGAAGGGAAATTACGCTACTGTTTTGGGGTTAGCTTCGGACCCATTTAATCGAGGCTGGTGGCAGTGATACCGTGTACTGTGCAGGCTTTTGGGGGTTGTTTCAGCGACTCCGGCTTGATAATTATTGTTCCTGCCTGAGTGGGAGTAGTTATCGCGTCGCTGCAGCGCGCCCAATAGCCAGTACATAGCAGGCAGCCTTTCTGGCGACTAATTACCCTAGGTGCAGTACCTAATCTGACCTGAGAGTAAGGGGGGCGCCAGAGAGCTGCAAGTGTTAAGTGGAACTGTAAGCGGGATAGACACAAATCCCTGCAGTTCATAGTATATTGAAGAGCAGTGGGATACCTAAAATAAGCCCCTGCTGTAAACTAAGAGGTCAATAGCCTCGTGTGTGTTTTTTCATCACATTGTGGCAGTGGAGGGATAACTAAGATAAGCCCCCTGCACATGTGATAGCCGTCTGTTGGTTTAAAGTCACCCCAATCCGTGACATATTGTGGGCAGCGGCTAAGGGATCTTGACAGTCACGGTGTGAATCGTGACAGCTGGGAATATAGGCAACAACTCACTACAGGCAGAATACGGATCCACTGGGAATATAGGCAACAGCTCACTACAGGCAGAATACGGATCCGCTGGGAATATAGGCAACAGCTCACTACAGGCAGAATACGGATCTGCTGGGAATATAGGCAACAGCTCACTACAGGCAGAATACGGATCCGCTGGGAATATCGGCAACAGCTCACTACAGGCAGAATACGGATCCGCTGGGAAAATAGGCAACAGCTCAATACAGGCAGAATACGGATCCACTGGGAATATAGGCAACAGCTTACTACAGGCAGAATACGGATCCACTTGGAATATAGGCAACAGCTTACTGCAGGCAGAATATGGATCCGCTGGGAATATAGTCAACAGCTCACTACAGGCAGAATACGGATCTGCTGGGAATAAAGGCAACAGCTCACTAAAAGCAGACTACGGATCCACTGGGAATAAAAGCAACAGCTCACTACAGGCAGAATATGGATCCGCTGGGAAGAAACGCAAACACTTACTACAGGCAGAAAAGGCATCCCCTGGGAATATAGGCAACAGCTTACTACAGGCAGACTACGGATCCGTTGGGAATAAAAGCAACAGCTCACTACAGGCAGAATACGGATCCGCTGGGAAGAAATGCAAAAACTTACTACAGGCAGAATAGGCATCCCCTGGGAATATAGGCAACAGCTTACTACAGGCAGAATACGGATCTGCTGGGATTATAGGCAACAGCTCACTACAGGCAGAATATGGATCTGCTGGGAATAAAGGCAACAGCTCACTACAGGCAGAATACGGATCCGCTGGGAATAAAGGCAACAGCTCACTACAGGCAGAATACGGATCCCCTGGGAATATAGGCAACAGCTTACTACAGGCAGAATACGGATCCACTGGGAATATAGGCAACAGCTCACTACAGGCAGAATATGGATCCCCTGGGAATATAGGCAACAGCTTACTACAGGCAGAATACGGATCTGCTGGGAATATAGGCAACAGCTCACTACAGGCAGAATACGGATCTGCTGGGAATATAGGCAACAGGTCACTACAGGCAGAATATGGATCCCCTGGGAATATAGGCAACAGCTCACTACAGGCAGAATACGGATCCGCTGGGAATATAGGCAACAACTCACTACAGGCAGAATACGGATCCGCTTAGAATATAGATAACAGGTTACTACAGGCAGAATAAGGATCTGCTGAAAATATAGGCAACAACTTACTACAGGCAGAATATGGATCCGCTGGGAATATAGGCAACAGCTTACTACAGGCAGAATACGGATCCGCTATGAATATAGGCAACAGCTCACTACAGGCAGAATACGGATCCGCTGGGAACAAAGGCAACAGCTTACTACAGGCAGAATACGGATCCGCTAGGAATATAGGCAACAGCTCACTACAGGCAGAATACGGATCCGCTAGGAATATAGGCAACAGCTTACTACAGGCAGAATACGGATCCGATAGGAATATAGGCAACAGCTCACTACAGGCAGAATACGGATCCGCTAGGAATATAGGCAACAGCTCACTACAGGCAGAATACGGATCCGCTGGGAAGAAATGCAAAAACTTACTACAGGCAGAATAGGCATTCCCTGGGAATATAGGCAACAGGTTACTACGGGCAGAATACGGATCTCCTGGGAATATAGGCAACAGGTTACTACAGGCAGAATACGGATCCGCTGGGATTATAGGCTACAGCTCACTACAGGCAGAATATGGATCTGCTGGGAATATAGGCAACAGCTCACTACAGGCAGAATACGGATCCACTGGGAATAAAGGCAACAGCTCACAACAGGCAGAATACGGATCTCCTGGGAATATAGGCAACAGCTTACTACAGGCAGAATACGGATCCACTGGGAATATAAGCAACAGATCACTACAGGCAGAATACGGATCCCCTGGGAATATAGGCAACAGCTTACTAAAGGCAGAATACGGATCTGCTGGGAATATAGGCAACAGCTCACTACAGGCAGAATACGGATCTGCTGGGAATATAGGCAACAGGTCACTACAGGCAGAATACGGATCCCCTGGGAATATAGGCAACAGCTCACTACAGGCAGAATACGGATCCGCTGGGAATATAGGCAACAACTCACCACAGGCAGAATACGGATCCGCTTAGAATATAGATAACAGGTTACTACAGGCAGAATACGGATCCGCTGGGAATATAGGCAACAACTCACTGTCACGATATGGTATGAAATATCATAAGTTTAGTTCTCTTGTCATCCCAGAATGTGGGCTAAGAAACCCCCCTTCTCTTTTACTTCAGAGTTGAGCTTGCTTGCCAATGTAGATGGGGGAAGAGAGTTTTATTGACGAAAGGTATTTACGACGGGCATAGCTGCAAGGGAAATTTGTACTAGCAGGAACTGTTAGAGAAACTTCTAGAACCATGCGGTCCTTTGTTCTGTTATTGTGAGATATTAGACAAACTATTTAGGATAGTAGAATGATAAATACATATTCTTGATCTCCATCGAAGCATCTACCCATCACTCTAAACACAGTCGTCTAACTCCATCGGGGAAAGAAGTAGGGGTTGCTCTGTAAATAATAGGACATATTTGATCTCATAAGAAAGCTCGTGTTAATACAAGCTGAATGCTGGGTGTGATATGATTCTGAGATGTACTGGAACGGAGTTATAAGCATTAGACCAATTTGTATTCAAAGTACTCAGACTGAAAGGTAGGAGGATCTGGAAAAGCCAGCCCTTTCTGTGATGTCACTAGCTGTAGGTCTTAAGTTTGTGGCCAGATCCCCAGCTCTTGCTTCTTGTCTTTTCCTGTGAGGCCTGAGCAGCACGACCAATGAGCTGGGATGTCTGGTTGCCTGCAATGCAATGATCTGAGAATATGTGAGTGTTATCTTTTCTTCATTTAATCCTTTTATTTTCATAATTACCTTGTACATATTTGCAATTGTCTCATTTGTAACATCTTTGTAAAATATTTTATAAACACTGCCTAAAAATCATTTATGGGGTATCATATTTAATACTAGTTCGTTCTTCCTGCTCTAAATACGTACCCTGTCTCTGAAGGGAATTACGCTACTATTTTGGGGGTTAGCTCCGGACCTGTTTGATCGGAGCTGGTGGCAGCTTACCGTGTGCCGGCTTTTTGGGGGGGTCACTGTAGCGACTGCGGCTTGATAATTATTGTTCCTGCCTGAGTGGGAGTAGTTATCGCGTTGCTGCAGTGCGCCCAATAGCCAGTACATAGCAGGCAGCCTTTCTGGCGAATAATCACCCTAGGTGCAGTACCTAATCTGACCTGAGAGGAAGGGGGGCGCCAGAGAGCTGCAAGGTTTAAGTGGAACTGTAAGCGGGATATACACAAATCCCTGCAGTTCATGGTATACTGAAGAGCAGTGGGATACCTAAAATAAGCCCCTGCTGTAAACAAGAGGTCAGTAGCCTCGTGTGTGTTTTTTTTTCATCACATTGTGGCAGTGGAGGGATAACTAGGATAAGCCCCCCTGCACATGTGATAGCCGTCTGCTGGTCTAAAGTCACCCCAATCCGTGACATATTGTGGGCAGCGGCTAAGGGATCTTGACAATTGGTGACAGTCACGGTGTGAATCGTGACATATTGGTGGCAAGGCGGTGGGATATTAGAGCATTAGTGATTTGGTTTGAGCAATCA
Source organism: Ranitomeya variabilis (assembly GCF_051348905.1). Lineage (NCBI taxonomy): Eukaryota > Metazoa > Chordata > Amphibia > Anura > Dendrobatidae > Ranitomeya > Ranitomeya variabilis. The sequence continues at coordinate 213,222,337 of NC_135237.1, forward strand.
TTCCTCTCACTAAAAACTTGCAGAAAGTTCTTGCGAGAACTCTGCGCAAATAAGTTTGGAGAACGAACTCAGTGTTTATTAGTTGTGAGACAATTGTGTACTGGTAATTATCCCCTTCCCTTTTTCTTCGTTTTTCTATCCTATCTTTTATTTGGCAACCATGGTTGGGCTGGGAGAAGCCTTTTATGAACAGCAGACCAGAGACACCCTTGTTGCCTTATGCAAGTCACAGCACATTGACTATGCAAGCAAAAACAAAAGCAAACTGGTCGCAGCCCTAATGCAATGGGAAGCCGCTCTAGACCACTCACAGAGCCCAGAAGCCGCAGATGCCAGCACCAGCGAACATGGTGCTGCAGCAGAGGTCCAACCACTGAAGGCTCGCCCCGTTAGCAATCCGGGCGAATTGGACCCCCACCTGCAGGCGGCCTTGAAAGAATTCCCCACTGACGACCATGAGGGACGTCGGCAGCTGATTCAGCAATACCAGGAGCGAGCCGAGGCCCAGGCCCAGCGAGAGGCAGAGAGAGCCGAGCGAGAGGCCCAGCGAGCCGAGCGAGAGGCCCAGGCCCAGCGAGCCGAGCGCCAAGCCCAGCGAGAACATGAACTGGAGATGCTCCGGCGGGGGGGGACGCCTTCCACTGCCCAGAGCCGTGAGCCCAGCAGCGCTCAGACACCAAAGCCCCGGCCCGACCACTTTCCTGTTATGGAAAAGGATGGGGACTTGGACACTTTTCTGCAGGCCTTTGAGAAAGCCTGCAGACAGTACCAGCTGCCTACACAAGAATGGGCACGGTACCTGACACCAGGGCTGAGAGGAAAAGCTCTGGAGGCGTTTGCTGCCCTCCCTCAAGAACAAGATGGTGACTATGAGGCCATCAAGCAGGCTCTGATAGCCAAGTACCAGCTTACACCCGAGGTGTACCGTAAAAAGTTTCGGACCCTCCAACGTGGCCCACACGACAGTTACAGTGATGTGGTGCATGGACTGGGGACCCACTTTGACCAGTGGACCCAAGGACTGTCAGTGACCACCTTTGCACAGCTGCGAGACCTGATGATCAAAGACCAGTTCTTCCGTCTTTGCCCAACTGAGGTGCGACAGTTCGTGATGGACAGAGAACCCAAAGACGTGACGAAAGCAGCGCAGATTGCCGATGCCTATGAGGCCAACCGTAGATCGGAAGTGCGGAAGCCAGTCACCACCAGCTGGCCAACGCCAGTACCCCGGCCAGCCAACACACCAGAGGTCCTGTCCCCGTGGCCAACAGCACCAGACCTACCACCGAACTTCGCCAGTGTTACCACTGCAGGCAGACTGGACACCTCAGTCACCGATGTCCAGCCAAGCAGAAGAACCCCTCATCCCAGGCCCCAGGGCCTAATGCAGCTGTTCTTTTGGTGGGTGGTGTGGTTGGGAGGGTGTGTGACAACGTACAGCCCATCACTGTGGGAGGTCGTGTTGCTACCGGCCTCAAGGACACCGGGGCTGAACGAACCCTCATCCGACCCAAACTGGCGGCCCCTGAAGAAATCATTCCAGGGAAAACCCTAACTGTCACTGGGATTGGGGGCATCAGCTGTCCCTTACCGATGGCCCGGGTTTTTATTGATTGGGGTGCCGGGAGCGGGGTGAAAGAAGTGGGGCTGTCTGATAATTTGCCCACTGATGTTTTGTTGGGGACTGATTTGGGGAGGTTGTTTGCATACTACGTCCCTGACACCCCTCCCCAATCTGCTAATAAGGGTAACGTTAACCCTGATGATGATGATGATGATGATGGGAAATCGCATGTGTTACCTGACCATGCTTTATCTTGTAATGATGCATCTGTTAACCATTTTTTCCCTAGGATTGATGGTGAAAATGTTGTACCTGTGCCAACTGTACCTGATAACGCTGTTTCTATGAAAGTTGATGTGTCCGTAGGTACAGGAGTGCTCAGCCACGTCGCTCTGCGGAGTGAGACGGCTGAGGAACCCCTAGCAGGGGCAAGTGTCGGTGCTACCGGAAATGGGGAAATACATGGGAACCGTGAGGAAGGTGATGCCATGCAATTGACCAGTGCCACCGAGGAAGGTAACTGGCCCATAAGTAGCAATGCTCCTGAGGTAATGGGGGTGGATGGGGAGGTAGAGCCCATAGCAGCATCGGCTGATGGGTCTGTAGAAACCCCCGGGGAGACAGCCTACGTAGCTGCCGTCACCCGCAGTCAGAGTGCCCGGAACGCAGATACCTGTCTGCCTTCCGGACCCTCCTCAGTCATCAGTGTGACTGAACCAGAGGTGGACCCAGAGCAGGTCCAAGAGGGTTCCTGTGGGGAAGGGACCCTGACATCGCTTTTGGCTTCCCCTAGCCAGGAGTTTAAGGCCGCTCTGCACACAGATGCGAGCCTAGAGAGTTTGAGACAACTCGCCGGGACGTCATTCTCTGAAACTGATAAGGAGAAGGTGTTCTGGGAAGAAGGAAGGTTGTACCGGGAGACAGTACCCGGAGAATCAAAAAAGGAGTGGTTGAGGGAAAGGCAGCTGGTCGTCCCGCAGCAATTCCGGGGTGAGTTGTTGCGGATTGCCCATGAGATCCCGCTAGCTGGACACTTGGGGATCAGCAAAACCAAGGCCCGGCTGTCTCAACACTTCTATTGGCCTAAGATGGGGACAGATGTGTCAAACTACTGCCGCTCCTGTGTCACCTGTCAAAGAGTGGGGAAGGCGGGGCCTGCTCTTAAGGCTCCCCTGATCCCTTTGCCAGTGATAGAGGAGCCTTTCCAGGGGATCGCGGTGGACATTGTGGGCCCGCTGGCCGTCCCCAGCAGCTCTGGAAAGCGATATATTCTTACTGTGGTAGACTACGCTACCCGGTACCCAGAGGCAGTAGCTCTGTCGTCAACTAGGGCAGATAAGGTGGCGGATGCCCTGTTGGCCATCTTTTCACGGGTAGGATTTCCCAGGGAAATGCTTACTGATCGAGGGACCCAATTTATGTCTCACCTAATGGAGGCTCTCTGTAAGAAAATGCAGGTGAAGCACCTGGTATCGAGTGCGTATCACCCACAGACCAATGGCTTGTGTGAACGTTTCAATGGTACCCTCAAACAGATGCTACGCATGCTGGTTGAGACACAAGGGCGCGACTGGGAGCGGTACCTCCCACACCTGCTATTCGCTTACAGAGAGGTTCCGCAGGCCTCGACGGGGTTCTCCCCCTTCGAGCTCCTGTACGGCAGGAGAGTCCGGGGACCCCTTGGGTTGGTAAGAGAATCCTGGGAAGAGGAGCCGAACCCTTCTGAAGTGTCCATAGTGGAGTATGTCATGCGCTTCCGTGACAAGATGCAGACCTTGACGCAGTTGGTGCATGACAACATGACGCAGGCTCAGGCTGATCAGAAGCACTGGTACGACCAAAACGCCCGGGAGCGGACCTACCACGTGGGTCAAAAGGTTTGGGTGCTGGTTCCTGTACCAACAGATAAGCTTCAGGCAGCCTGGGAGGGCCCGTACGTCGTCCACCAACAGCTCAACCCGGTCACCTATGTGGTCACGCTTGACCACACTCGGGGTAGGCGAAAGGCCTTTCACGTCAACATGATGAAAGCTCATCACGAACGTGAACCTTTCGTCTTACCGGTCTGCAGCGCACCCGAAGACGGGGAGGAGGACACCCTCCTGGACATGCTGGCCCAAGCCAAGGCCCGTGGGTCCATTGAGGACGTGGAGGTAAGCGCCTCGCTAGATGAACCACAGCGGTTGCAGTTGCAAACCACACTGGAACCCTTCCGGGTCGTGTTCTCCAACCGACCTGGAAGGACTGAGTTAGCGGTCCACGAGGTGGACACCGGGAATCACGCCCCACTACGGCGAACACCCTATCGAATCTCTGACCAGGTGCAGCAGATTATGCGCCAGGAGATCGATGAGATGTTACAGCTGGGGGTGATTCGACGGTCAAAGAGCGCGTGGGCCTCACCTGTAGTTCTCGTGCCAAAGAAGGACCGGACCACCCGGTTCTGCGTGGACTACAGGGGGCTCAACGCCATTACAGCCTCTGACGCGCACCCAATGCCGCGCATCGAGGAGCTGCTTGAGAAGTTAGCTGGCGCAGAATACCTGACAATAATGGATCTGAGTCGCGGATACTGGCAGATTCCCCTGAGCCCCGAGGCGCAGGAGAAGTCCGCCTTTATCACCCCCTTTGGACTGTACGAGTCCACGGTCATGCCCTTCGGCATGAAGAATGCCCCTGCCACTTTCCAGCGGATGGTCAATCTCCTGCTTCAGGGACTGGAGAAGTACGCTGTGGCATACTTAGATGACATTGCCATCTTCAGTCCCTCCTGGGATGAACACCTGCAGCATCTCGAGGAGGTGCTCGGGCGAATTCACCGAGCAGGACTGACTATCAAGCCGGGAAAGTGCCAGATGGGCATGAGGGAGGTTCACTACCTGGGGCACCGGGTAGGCGGAGGCACCCTGAAACCGGAGCCTGACAAAGTAGGCGTGATCGTGAACTGGCCCACTCCTGGGACCAAGAAACAGGTGATGTCCTTCCTGGGCACTGCAGGGTACTATAGGCGCTTCGTGCAGCACTATAGTAGCCTGGCAAAACCTTTGACGGACCTCACCAGGAAGAAGCTACCCCACATCGTCAACTGGACAGATGGCTGTGAGGGGGCCTTCCAGGCGTTGAAGACCTCACTGTGCAACGCCCCTGTGTTGAAAGCAGTCGACAGCAGTCGACCGTTCTTGGTACAGACCGACGCCAGCGAGTTTGGCCTTGGTGCTGTGCTCAGCCAGGTTGACTTGGAGGACCAAGAGCACCCCGTGTTGTACCTGAGCCGGAAACTTTTGCCGAGGGAAGTGGCCTACTCCACCATTGAGAAGGAGTGCCTGGCCATAGTCTGGGCCCTGCAGCGCTTGCAGCCCTACTTGTACAGTCGCACCTTCACGGTGGTGACCGACCACAACCCTCTGCGCTGGCTAAGCACCATGTGTGGAACCAATGGCAGGTTGCTACGCTGGAGCCTTGCCCTTCAGCAATTTGACTTCACCATTAAACACAAAGCGGGCAAAGAGCATGGTAATGCAGATGGACTCTCCCACCAGGGTGAACCAACGGAGGTGCGCATGGAGGCATACCGAGAGGTTCTGCCGCCGTAGCGCACGCCAAAAGGGGGAGGTGTCACGATATGGTATGAAATATCATAAGTTTAGTTCTCTTGTCATCCCAGAATGTGGGCTAAGAAACCCCCCTTCTCTTTTACTTCAGAGTTGAGCTTGCTTGCCAATGTAGATGGGGGAAGAGAGTTTTATTGACGAAAGGTATTTACGACGGGCATAGCTGCAAGGGAAATTTGTACTAGCAGGAACTGTTAGAGAAACTTCTAGAACCATGCGGTCCTTTGTTCTGTTATTGTGAGATATTAGACAAACTATTTAGGATAGTAGAATGATAAATACATATTCTTGATCTCCATCGAAGCATCTACCCATCACTCTAAACACAGTCGTCTAACTCCATCGGGGAAAGAAGTAGGGATTGCTCTGTAAATAATAGGACATATTTGATCTCATAAGAAAGCTCGTGTTAATACAAGCTGAATGCTGGGTGTGATATGATTCTGAGATGTACTGGAACGGAGTTATAAGCATTAGACCAATTTGTATTCAAAGTACTCAGACTGAAAGGTAAGAGGACCTGGAAAAGCCAGCCCTTTCTGTGATGTCACTAGCTGTAGGTCTTAAGTTTGTGGCCAGATCCCCAGCTCTTGCTTCTTGTCTTTTCCTGTGAGGCCTGAGCAGCACGACCAATGAGCTGGGATGTCTGGTTGCCTGCAATGCAATGATCTGAGAATATGTGAGTGTTATCTTTTCTTCATTTAATCCTTTTATTTTCATAATTACCTTGTACATATTTGCAATTGTCTCATTTGTAACATCTTTGTAAAATATTTTATAAACACTGCCTAAAAATCATTTATGGGGTATCATATTTAATACTAGTTCGTTCTTCCTGCTCTAAATACGTACCCTGTCTCTGAAGGGAATTACGCTACTATTTTGGGGGTTAGCTCCGGACCTGTTTGATCGGAGCTGGTGGCAGCTTACCGTGTGCCGGCTTTTTGGGGGGGTCACTGTAGCGACTGCGGCTTGATAATTATTGTTCCTGCCTGAGTGGGAGTAGTTATCGCGTTGCTGCAGTGCGCCCAATAGCCAGTACATAGCAGGCAGCCTTTCTGGCGAATAATCACCCTAGGTGCAGTACCTAATCTGACCTGAGAGGAAGGGGGGCGCCAGAGAGCTGCAAGGTTTAAGTGGAACTGTAAGCGGGATATACACAAATCCCTGCAGTTCATGGTATACTGAAGAGCAGTGGGATACCTAAAATAAGCCCCTGCTGTAAACAAGAGGTCAGTAGCCTCGTGTGTGTTTTTTTTCATCACATTGTGGCAGTGGAGGGATAACTAGGATAAGCCCCCCTGCACATGTGATAGCCGTCTGCTGGTCTAAAGTCACCCCAATCCGTGACATATTGTGGGCAGCGGCTAAGGGATCTTGACAATTGGTGACAGTCACGGTGTGAATCGTGACACTCACTACAGGCAGAATACGGATCCCCTGGGAATATAGGCAACAGCTCACTACAGGCAGAATACGGATCCGCTGGGAATATAGGCAACAACTCACTACAGGCAGAATACGGATCCACTAGGAATATAGGCAACAGCTCACTACAGGCAGAATACGGATCCACTAGGAATATAGGCAACAGCTCACTACAGGCAGAATACGGATCCGCTGGGATGAAATGCAAAAACTTACTACAGGCAGAATAGGCATCTCCTGGGAATATAGGCAACAGGTTACTACAGGCAGAATACGGATCCCCTGGGAATATAGGCAACAGGTTACTACAGGCAGAATACGGATCCGCTGGGATTATAGGCAACAGCTCACTACAGGCAGAATACGGATCTGCTGGGAATAAAGGCAACAGCTCACTACAGGCAGAATACGGATCCCCTGGGAATATAGGCAACAGCTCATACAGGCAGAATACGGATCCGCTGGGAATATAGGCAACAACTCACTACAGGCAGAATACGGATCCGCTTTGAATATAGATAACAGGTTACTACAGGCAGAATACGGATCTGCTGAAAATATAGGCAACAACTCACTACAGGCAGAATACGGATCCGCTATGAATATAGGCAACAGCTCACTACAGGCAGAATACAGATCCGCTGGGAACAAAGGCAACAGCTTACTACAGGCAGAATACAGATCCGCTGGGAATATAGGCAACAGCTTACTACAGGCAGAATACGGATCCGCTAGGAATATAGGCAACAGCTCACTACAGGCAGAATACGGATCCGCTGGGAATATAGGCAACAGCTCACTACAGGCAGAATACGGATCCGCTAGGAATATAGGCAACAGCTCACTACAGGCAGAATACGGATCCGCTAGGAATATAGGCAACAGCTTACTACAGGCAGAATACGGATCCGCTAGGAATATGGGCAACAGCTCACTACAGGCAGAATACGGATCCGCTAGGAATATAGGCAACAGCTCACTACAGGCAGAATACGGATCCGCTGGGAAGAAATGCAAAAACTTACTACAGGCAGAATAGGCATCCCCTGGGAATATAGGCAACAGGTTACTACGGGCAGAATACGGATCTCCTGGGAATATAGGCAACAGGTTACTACAGGCAGAATACGGATCCGCTGGGATTATAGGCTACAGCTCACTACAGGCAGAATATGGATCTGCTGGGAATATAGGCAACAGCTCACTACAGGCAGAATACGGATCCGCTGGGAATAAAGGCAACAGCTCACAACAGGCAGAATACGGATCCCCTGGGAATAAAGGCAACAGCTTACTACAGGCAGAATACGGATCCACTGGGAATATAAGCAACAGCTCACTACAGGCAGAATACGGATCCCCTGGGAATATAGGCAACAGCTTACAAAAGGCAGAATACGGATCTGCTGGGAATATAGGCAACAGCTCACTACAGGCAGAATACGGATCTGCTGGGAATATAGGCAACAGGTCACTACAGGCAGAATACGGATCCCCTGGGGATATAGGCAACAGCTCACTACAGGCAGAATACGGATCCGCTGGGAATATAGGCAACAACTCACCACAGGCAGAATACGGATCCGCTTAGAATATAGATAACAGGTTACTACAGGCAGAATACGGATCCGCTGGGAATATAGGCAACAACTCACTACAGGCAGAATACGGATCCCCTGGGAATATAGGCAACAGCTCACTACAGGCAGAATACGGATCCGCTGGGAATATAGGCAACAACTCACTACAGGCAGAATACGGATCCACTAGGAATATAGGCAACAGCACACTACAGGCAGAATACGGATCCACTAGGAATATAGACAACAGCTCACTACAGGCAGAATACGGATCCGCTGGGATGAAATGCAAAAACTTACTACAGGCAGAATAGGCATCTCCTGGGAATATAGGCAACAGGTTACTACAGGCAGAATACGGATCCCCTGGGAATATAGGCAACAGGTTACTACAGGCAGAATACGGATCCGCTGGGATTATAGGCAACAGCTCACTACAGGCAGAATATGGATCTGCTGGGAATAAAGGCAACAGCTCACTACAGGCAGAATACGGATCCCTTGGGAATATAGGCAAAAGGTTACTAAAAGCAGAATACGGATCCGCTGGGAATATAAGCAACAGCTCACTACAGGCAGAATACAGATCTGCTGGGAATATAGGCAACAGGTCACTACAGGCAGAATACGGATCCCCTGGGAATATAGGCAACAGCTCACTACAGGCAGAATACGGATCTGCTGGGAATATAGGCAACAACTCACTACAGGCAGAATACGGATCCGCTTAGAATATAGATAACAGGTTACTACAGGCAGAATACGGATCTGCTGTGAATGTAGGCAACAACTCACTACAGGCAGAATACGGATCCCCTGGGAATATAGGCAACAGCTCACTACAGGCAGAATACGGATCCGCTGGGAATATAGGCAACAACTCACTACAGTCAGAATACGGATCTGCTGGGAATATAGGCAACAGCTCACTACAGGCAGAATACGGATCCGCTGGGAATATAGGCAACAACTCACTACAGGCAGAATACGGATCCGCTTAGAATATACTGTAGATAACAGGTTACTACAGGCAGAATACGGATCCGCTGGGAATATAGGCAACAGCTTACTACAGGCAGAATACGGATCCGCTAGGAATATAGGCAACAGCTCACTACAGGCAGAATACGGATCCACTAGGAATATAGGCAACAGCTCACTACAGGCAGAATACGGATCCACTAGGAATATAGGCAACAGCTCACTACAGGCAGAATACGGATCCGCTGGGAAGAAATGCAAAAACTTACTACAGGCAGAATAGGCATCCTCTGGGAATATAGGCAACAGGTTACTACAGGCAGAATACGGATCCCCTGGGAATATAGGCAACAGGTTACTACAGGCAGAATACGGATCCGCTGGGATTATAGGCAACAGCTCACTACAGGCAGAATACGGATCCCCTGGGAATATAGGCAAAAGCTTACTACAAGCAGAATACGGATCCACTGGGAATATAGGCAACAACTCACTACAGGCAGAATACGGATCCGCTTAGAATATACTGTAGATAACAGGTTACTACAGGCAGAATACGGATCCGCTGGGAATATAGGCAACAGCTCACTACAGGCAGAATACGGATCCGCTAGGAATATAGGCAACAGCTCACTACAGGCAGAATACGGATCCGCTAGGAATATAGGCAACAGCTTACTACAGGCAGAATACGGATCCGCTAGGAATATAGGCAACAGCTCACTACAGGCAGAATACGGATCCGCTAGGAATATAGGCAACAGCTCACTACAGGCAGAATACGGATCCGCTGGGAAGAAATGCAAAAACTTACTACAGGCAGAATAGGCATCCCCTGGGAATATAGGCAACAGGTTACTACGGGCAGAATACGGATCTCCTGGGAATATAGGCAACAGGTTACTACAGGCAGAATACGGATCCGCTGGGATTATAGGCTACAGCTCACTACAGGCAGAATATGGATCTGCTGGGAATATAGGCAACAGCTCACTACAGGCAGAATACGGATCCGCTGGGAATAAAGGCAACAGCTCACAACAGGCAGAATACGGATCCCCTGGGAATAAAGGCAACAGCTTACTACAGGCAGAATACGGATCCACTGGGAATATAAGCAACAGCTCACTACAGGCAGAATACGGATCCCCTGGGAATGTAGGCAACAGCTTACTAAAGGCAGAATACGGATCTGCTGGGAATATAGGCAACAGCTCACTACAGGCAGAATACGGATCTGCTGGGAATATAGGCAACAGGTCACTACAGGCAGAATACGGATTCCCTGGGGATATAGGCAACAGCTCACTACAGGCAGAATACGGATCCGCTGGGAATATAGGCAACAACTCACCACAGGCAGAATACGGATCCGCTTAGAATATAGATAACAGGTTACTACAGGCAGAATACGGATCCGCTGGGAATATAGGCAACAACTCACTACAGGCAGAATACGGATCCCCTGGGAATATAGGCAACAGCTCACTACAGGCAGAATACGGATCCGCTGGGAATATAGGCAACAACTCACTACAGGCAGAATACGGATCCACTAGGAATATAGGCAACAGCACACTACAGGCAGAATACGGATCCACTAGGAATATAGGCAACAGCTCACTACAGGCAGAATACGGATCCGCTGGGATGAAATTCAAAAACTTACTACAGGCAGAATAGGCATCTCCTGGGAATATAGGCAACAGGTTACTACAGGCAGAATACGGATCCCCTGGGAATATAGGCAACAGGTTACTACAGGCAGAATACGGATCCGCTGGGATTATAGGCAACAGCTCACTACAGGCAGAATATGGATCTGCTGGGAATAAAGGCAACAGCTCACTACAGGCAGAATACGGATCCCTTGGGAATATAGGCAAAAGGTTACTAAAAGCAGAATACGGATCCACTGGGAATATAGGCAACAGCTCACTACAGGCAGAATACAGATCTGCTGGGAATATAGGCAACAGGTCACTACAGGCAGAATACGGATCCCCTGGGAATATAGGCAACAGCTCACTACAGGCAGAATACGGATCTGCTGGGAATATAGGCAACAACTCACTACAGGCAGAATACGGATCCGCTTAGAATATAGATAACGGGTTACTACAGGCAGAATACGGATCTGCTGTGAATATAGGCAACAACTCACTACAGGCAGAATACGGATCCCCTGGGAATATAGGCAACAGCTCACTACAGGCAGAATACGGATCCGCTGGGAATATAGTCAACAACTCACTACAGGCAGAATACGGATCTGCTGGGAATATAGGCAACAGCTCACTATAGGCAGAATACGGATCCGCTGGGAATATAGGCAACAACTCACTACAGGCAGAATACGGATCCACTTAGAATATACTGTAGATAACAGGTTACTACAGGCAGAATACGGATCCGCTGGGAATATAGGCAACAGCTTACTACAGGCAGAATACGGATCCGCTAGGAATATAGGCAACAGCTCACTACAGGCAGAATACGGATCCACTAGGAATATAGGCAACAGCTCACTACAGGCAGAATACGGATCCACTAGGAATATAGGCAACAGCTCACTACAGGCAGAATACGGATCCGCTGGGAAGAAATGCAAAAACTTACTACAGGCAGAATAGGCATCCTCTGGGAATATAGGCAACAGGTTACTACAGGCAGAATACGGATCCCCTGGGAATATAGGCAACAGGTTACTACAGGCAGAATACGGATCCGCTGGGATTATAGGCAACAGCTCACTACAGGCAGAATACGGATCCCCTGGGAATATAGGCAAAAGCTTACTACAAGCAGAATACGGATCCACTGGGAATATAGGCAACAACTCACTACAGGCAGAATACGGATCCGCTTAGAATATACTGTAGATAACAGGTTACTACAGGCAGAATACGGATCCGCTGGGAATATAGGCAACAGCTCACTACAGGCAGAATACGGATCCGCTAGGAATATAGGCAACAGCTCACTACAGGCAGAATACGGATCCGCTAGGAATATAGGCAACAGCTTACTACAGGCAGAATACGGATCCGCTAGGAATATAGGCAACAGCTCACTACAGGCAGAATACGGATCCGCTAGGAATATAGGCAACAGCTCACTACAGGCAGAATACGGATCCGCTGGGAAGAAATGCAAAAACTTACTACAGGCAGAATAGGCATCCCCTGGGAATATAGGCAACAGGTTACTACGGGCAGAATACGGATCTCCTGGGAATATAGGCAACAGGTTACTACAGGCAGAATACGGATCCGCTGGGATTATAGGCTACAGCTCACTACAGGCAGAATATGGATCTGCTGGGAATATAGGCAACAGCTCACTACAGGCAGAATACGGATCCGCTGGGAATAAAGGCAACAGCTCACAACAGGCAGAATACGGATCCCCTGGGAATAAAGGCAACAGCTTACTACAGGCAGAATACGGATCCACTGGGAATATAAGCAACAGCTCACTACAGGCAGAATACGGATCCCCTGGGAATGTAGGCAACAGCTTACTAAAGGCAGAATACGGATCTGCTGGGAATATAGGCAACAGCTCACTACAGGCAGAATACGGATCTGCTGGGAATATAGGCAACAGGTCACTACAGGCAGAATACGGATTCCCTGGGGATATAGGCAACAGCTCACTACAGGCAGAATACGGATCCGCTGGGAATATAGGCAACAACTCACCACAGGCAGAATACGGATCCGCTTAGAATATAGATAACAGGTTACTACAGGCAGAATACGGATCCGCTGGGAATATAGGCAACAACTCACTACAGGCAGAATACGGATCCCCTGGGAATATAGGCAACAGCTCACTACAGGCAGAATACGGATCCGCTGGGAATATAGGCAACAACTCACTACAGGCAGAATACGGATCCACTAGGAATATAGGCAACAGCACACTACAGGCAGAATACGGATCCACTAGGAATATAGGCAACAGCTCACTACAGGCAGAATACGGATCCGCTGGGATGAAATTCAAAAACTTACTACAGGCAGAATAGGCATCTCCTGGGAATATAGGCAACAGGTTACTACAGGCAGAATACGGATCCCCTGGGAATATAGGCAACAGGTTACTACAGGCAGAATACGGATCCGCTGGGATTATAGGCAACAGCTCACTACAGGCAGAATATGGATCTGCTGGGAATAAAGGCAACAGCTCACTACAGGCAGAATACGGATCCCTTGGGAATATAGGCAAAAGGTTACTAAAAGCAGAATACGGATCCACTGGGAATATAGGCAACAGCTCACTACAGGCAGAATACAGATCTGCTGGGAATATAGGCAACAGGTCACTACAGGCAGAATACGGATCCCCTGGGAATATAGGCAACAGCTCACTACAGGCAGAATACGGATCTGCTGGGAATATAGGCAACAACTCACTACAGGCAGAATACGGATCCGCTTAGAATATAGATAACGGGTTACTACAGGCAGAATACGGATCTGCTGTGAATATAGGCAACAACTCACTACAGGCAGAATACGGATCCCCTGGGAATATAGGCAACAGCTCACTACAGGCAGAATACGGATCCGCTGGGAATATAGGCAACAACTCACTACAGGCAGAATACGGATCTGCTGGGAATATAGGCAACAGCTCACTATAGGCAGAATACGGATCCGCTGGGAATATAGGCAACAACTCACTACAGGCAGAATACGGATCCACTTAGAATATACTGTAGATAACAGGTTACTACAGGCAGAATACGGATCCGCTGGGAATATAGGCAACAGCTTACTACAGGCAGAATACGGATCCGCTAGGAATATAGGCAACAGCTCACTACAGGCAGAATACGGATCCACTAGGAATATAGGCAACAGCTCACTACAGGCAGAATACGGATCCACTAGGAATATAGGCAACAGCTCACTACAGGCAGAATACGGATCCGCTGGGAAGAAATGCAAAAACTTACTACAGGCAGAATAGGCATCCTCTGGGAATATAGGCAACAGGTTACTACAGGCAGAATACGGATCCCCTGGGAATATAGGCAACAGGTTACTACAGGCAGAATACGGATCCGCTGGGATTATAGGCAACAGCTCACTACAGGCAGAATACGGATCCCCTGGGAATATAGGCAAAAGCTTACTACAAGCAGAATACGGATCCCCTGGGAATATAGGCAACAGCTCACTACAGGCAGAATACGGATCTGCTGGTAATATAGGCAACAACTCACTACAGGCACAATACGGATCCGCTTAGAATATAGATAACAGGTTACTACAGGCAGAATACGGATCTGCTGTGAATATAGGCAACAACTCACTACAGGCAGAATACGGATCCCCTGGGAATATAGGCAACAGCTCACTACAGGCAGAATACGGATCCGCTGGGAATATAGGCAACAACTCACTACAGGCAGAATACGGATCTGCTGGGAATATAGGCAACAGCTCACTACAGGCAGAATACGGATCCGCTGGGAATATAGGCAACAACTCTCTACAGGCAGAATACAGATCCACTTAGAATATACTGTAGATAACAGGTTACTACAGGCAGAATACGGATCCGCTGGGAATATAGGCAACAGCTTACTACAGGCAGAATACGGATCCGCTAGGAATATAGGCAACAGCTCACTACAGGCAGAATACGGATCCGCTAGGAATATAGGCAACAACTCAATACAGGCAGAATACGGATTCGCTTAGAATATACTGTAGATAACAGCTTACTACAGGCAGAATACGGATCCGCTGGGAATATAGGCAACAGCTTACTACAGGCAGAATACGGATCCGCTGGGAATTTAGGCAACAGCTCACTACAGGCAGAATACGGATCCGCTTAGAATATAGATAACAGGTTACTACAGGCAGAATACGGATCTGCTGTGAATATAGGCAACAACTCACTACAGGCAGAATACGGATCCCCTGGGAATATAGGCAACAGCTCACTACAGGCAGAATACGGATCCGCTGGGAATATAGGCAACAACTCACTACAGGCAGAATACGGATCTGCTGGGAATATAGGCAACAGCTCACTACAGGCAGAATACGGATCCGCTGGGAATATAGGCAACAACTCACTACAGGCAGAATACGGATCCGCTTAGAATATACTGTAGATAACAGGTTACTACAGGCAGAATACGGATCCGCTGGGAATATAGGCAACAGCTTACTACAGGCAGAATGCGGATCCGCTAGGAATATAGGCAACAGCTCACTACAGGCAGAATACGGATCCACTAGGAATATAGGCAACAGCTCACTACAGGCAGAATACGGATCCACTAGGAATATAGGCAACAGCTCACTACAGGCAGAATACGGATCCGCTGGGAAGAAATGCAAAAACTTACTACAGGCAGAATAGGCATCCTCTGGGAATATAGGCAACAGGTTACTACAGGCAGAATACGGATTCCCTGGGAATATAGGCAACAGGTTACTACAGGCAGAATACGGATCCACTGGGATTATAGGCAACAGCTCACTACAGGCAGAATACGGATCCCCTGGGAATATAGGCAAAAGCTTACTACAAGCAGAATACGGATCCACTGGGAATATAGGCAACAGCTCACTACAGGCAGAATACAGATCTGCTGGGAATATAGGCAACAACTCACTACAGGCAGAATACGGATCTGCTGGTAATATAGGCAACAACTCACTACAGGCAGAATACGGATCCGCTTAGAATATAGATAACAGGTTACTACAGGCAGAATACGGATCTGCTGTGAATATAGGCAACAACTCACTACAGGCAGAATACGGATCCCCTGGGAATATAGGCAACAGCTCACTACAGGCAGAATACGGATCCGCTGGGAATATAGGCAACAACTCACTACAGGCAGAATACGGATCTGCTGGGAATATAGGCAACAGCTCACTACAGGCAGAATACGGATCCGCTGGGAATATAGGCAACAACTCACTACAGGCAGAATACAGATCCGCTTAGAATATACTGTAGATAACAGGTTACTACAGGCAGAATACGGATCCGCTGGGAATATAGGCAACAGCTTACTACAGGCAGAATACGGATCCGCTAGGAATATAGGCAACAGCTCACTACAGGCAGAATACGGATCCGCTAGGAATATAGGCAACAGCTCACTACAGGCAGAATACGGATCCGCTAGGTATATAGGCAACAACTCACTACAGGCATGTCACGATTCACACCGTGACTGTCAAGATCCCTTAGCCGCTGCCCACAATATGTCACGGATTGGGGTGACTTTAGACCAGCAGACGGCTATCACATGTGCAGGGGGCTTATCCTAGTTATTCCTCCACTGCCACAATGTGATGAAAAGAACACACACAATGCTATTGACCTCTTAGTTTACAGCAGGGGCTTATTTTAGGTATCCCACTGCTCTTCAATATACCATGAACTGCAGGGATTTGTGTATCCCACTTACAGTTTCACTCAACACTTGCAGCTCTCTGGCGCCCCCCTTACTCTCAGGTCAGATTAGGTACTGCACCTAGGGTAATTAGACGCCAGAAAGGCTGCCTGCTATGTACTGGCTATGGGGCGCGCTGCAGCGACGCGATAACTACTCCCACTCAGGCAGGAACAATAATTATCAAGCCGCAGTCGCTGCAATGTCACCCAAAGGCCTGCACACGGTAGTGCCGCCACCAGCTCCGATTAAACGGGGTCCGGAGCTAACCCAAACAGTAGCGTAATTCCCTTCAGAGACAGGGTACGGTTTAGAGCATGGAGAAATAACTGGCATGAAATAATATACCCATAAAGTTTATGCAGTGTTTATCAAAATATTCTACAAAGATGTTATAAATGAGACAATTGCAAATATGTACAAGGTAATTATGAAAATAAAAGGATTAAAGGAAGAAAAGATAACTCACATGTTCTTAGTTCATATCAGTTCAGGCAAACACCATGCTAGGGGGAGGGGCTCCCAAAAATCCCAATGCATGAGGTACAGCTCTTCAGGTCAGACCCACATGTTCTTCCAGCAGCAGACTGACTGCTGGAGTCCGGCCAAAACAGTTATAGCTTAGGTCGGTGACATCACCAAAAAGGCTGGCTATCCCAGACCCTCCTCTCTCTACATTCTGACTAAGTATAAGCTAAATCTTTCTAAGACTTGTAATTCCGCTGCTGAACCTATCATAATCGCACCATACCCCTCATTCATCTCGTATCATCGCCGGCATTCCAGTGAGACCAAACATGTCCCACCTGTCACGCACACTGACAGAGAAATCCCTACCTCTGTACCAGATGGAGCTAGAAACCTGTGTTTCGAGGGATGGGTAGATCCTCCGAGTGTGATTATGACGATATATTTTTGTGTTCGTATTTTAAATCGTTTGCCTAATATCTTTCAAAAACAGAACAAAGGACTTTCATGATTCTAGAATCTTCTCTAACAGTTAAAGCTGAGCACTGTCTACTACAGGAAATGCCGGTCGTAAATGCCTTTCGTCAATAAAACTCTCTTCCCCCATGCACAGTGGAAAGGCAGCTCAACTCTGAAGTAAAAGAGAAGGGGGGGTTTCTTAGCCCACATCCTGGGCTGACAAGAGAACTAAACTTATGATTTTTCATACCCTATCGTGACACCTCCCCCTTTTGGCGTGCGCTACGGCGGCAGAACCTCTCGGTATGCCTCCATGCGCACCTCCGTGGGTTCACAATGGAGGGAGAGTCCATCTGCATTCCCATGCTCTTTGCCCGCTTTGTGTTTAATGGTGAAGTCAAATTGCTGAAGGGCAAGGCTCCAGCGTAGCAACCTGCCATTGGTTCCACACATGGTGCTTAGCCAGCGCAGAGGGTTGTGGTCGGTCACCACCGTGAAGGTGCGACCGTACAAGTAGGGCTGCAAGCGCTGCAGGGCCCAGACTATGGCCAGGCACTCCTTCTCAATGGTGGAGTAGGCCACTTCCCTCGGCAAAAGTTTCCGGCTCAGGTACAACACGGGGTGCTCTTGGTCCTCCGAGTCAACCTGGCTGAGCACAGCACCAAGGCCAAACTCGCTGGCGTCGGTCTGTACCAAGAACGGTCGACTGCTGTCGACTGCTTTCAACACAGGGGCGTTGCACAGTGCGGTCTTCAACTCCTGGAAGGCCCCCTCACAGCCATCTGTCCAGTTGACGATGTGGGGTAGCTTCTTCCTGGTGAGGTCCGTCAAAGGTTTTGCCAGGCTACTATAGTGCTGCACGAAGCGCCTATAGTACCCTGCAGTGCCCAGGAAGGACATCACCTGTTTCTTGTTCCTGGGAGTGGGCCAGTTCACGATCACGCCCACTTTGTCAGGCTCTGGCTTTAGGGTGTTTCCACCTACCCGGTGCCCCAGGTAGTGAACCTCCCTCATGCCCATCTGGCACTTTCCCGGCTTGATAGTCAGTCCTGCTCGGTGAATTCGCCCGAGCACCTCCTCGAGATGCTGCAGGTGTTCATCCCAGGAGGGACTGAAGATGGCAATGTCATCTAAGTATGCCACAGCGTACTTCTCCAGTCCCTGAAGCAGGAGATTGACCATCCGCTGGAAAGTGGCAGGGGCATTCTTCATGCCGAAGGGCATGACCGTGGACTCGTACAGTCCAAAGGGGGTGATAAAGGCGGACTTCTCCTGCGCCTCGGGGCTCAGGGGAATCTGCCAGTATCCGCGACTCAGATCCATTATTGTCAGGTATTCTGCGCCAGCTAACTTCTCAAGCAGCTCCTCGATGCGCGGCATTGGGTGCGCGTCAGAGGCTGTAATGGCGTTGAGCCCCCTGTAGTCCACGCAGAACCGGGTGGTCCGGTCCTTCTTTGGCACGAGAACTACAGGTGAGGCCCACGCGCTCTTTGACCGTCTAATCACCCCCAGCTGCAACATCTCATCGATCTCCTGGCGCATAATCTGCTGCACCTGGTCAGAGATTCGATAGGGTGTTTGCCGTAGTGGGGCGTGATTCCCGGTGTCCACCTCGTGGATGGCTAACTCAGTCCTTCCAGGCCGGTTGGAGAACACAACCCGGAAGGGTTCCAGTGTGGTTTGCAACTGCAACCGCTGTGGTTCATCTAGCGAGGCGCTTACCTCCACGTCCTCAATGGACCCACGGGCCTTGGCTTGGGCCAGCATGTCCAGGAGGGTGTCTTCCTCCCCGTCTTCGGGTGCGCTGCAGACCAGTAGGACGAAAGGTTCAAGTTCGTGATGAGCCTTCATCATGTTGACGTGAAAGGCCTTTCGCCTACCCCGAGTGTGGTCAAGCGTGACCACATAGGTGACCGGGTTGAGCTGTTGGTGGACGACGTACGGGCCCTCCCAGGCTGCCTGAAGCTTATCCGTTGGTACAGGAACCAGCACCCACACCTTTTGACCCACGTGGTAGGTCCGCTCCCGGGCGTTCTGGTCGTACCAGTGCTTCTGATCAGCCTGAGCCTGCGTCATGTTGTCATGCACCAACTGCGTCAAGGTCTGCATCTTGTCACGGAAGCGCATGACATACTCCACTATGGACACTTCAGAAGGGTTCGGCTCCTCTTCCCAGGATTCTCTTACCAACCCAAGGGGTCCCCGGACTCGCCTGCCGTACAGGAGCTCGAAGGGGGAGAACCCCGTCGAGGCCTGCGGAACCTCTCGGTAAGCAAATAGCAGGTGTGGGAGGTACCGCTCCCAGTCGCGCCCTTGTGTCTCAACCAGCATGCGTAGCATCTGTTTGAGGGTACCATTGAAGCGTTCACACAAGCCATTGGTCTGTGGGTGATACGCACTCGATACCAGGTGCTTCACCTGCATTTTCTTACAGAGAGCCTCCATTAGGTGAGACATAAATTGGGTCCCTCGATCAGTAAGCATTTACCTGGGAAATCCTACCCGTGCAAAGATAGCCAACAGGGCATCCGCCACCTTATCTGCCCTAGTTGAAGACAGAGCTACTGCCTCTGGGTACCGGGTAGCGTAGTCTACCACAGTAAGAATAAATCGCTTTCCAGAGCTGCTGGAGACGGCCAGCGGGCCCACAATGTCCACCGCAATCCTCTGGAAAGGCTCCTCTATCACTGGCAAAGGGATCAGGGGAGCCTTAAGAGCAGGCCCCGCCTTCCCCACTCTTTGACAGGTGACACAGGAGCGGCAGTAGTTTGACACATCTGTCCCCATCTTAGGCCAATAGAAGTGTTGAGACAGCCGGACCTTAGTTTTGCTGATCCCCAAGTGTCCAGCTAGCGGGATCTCATGGGCAATCCGCAACAACTCACCCCGGAATTGCTGCGGGACGACCAGCTGTCTTTCCCTCAACCACTCCTTTTGTGATTCTCCGGGTACTGTCTCCCGGTACAACCTTCCTCCTTCCCAGAACACCTTCTCCTTATCAGTCTCGGAGAATGATGTCCCGGCGAGTTGTCTCAAACTCTCTAGGCTCGCATCTGTGTGCAGAGCGGCCTGAAACTCCTGGCTAGGGGAAGCCAGAAGCGACATCAGGGTCCCTTCCCCACGGGAGCCCTCTGGGACCTGCTCTGGGTCCACCTCTGGTTCAGTCACACTGATGACTGAGGAGGGTCCGGGAGGCAGACAGTTATCTGCGTTCCGGGCACTCTGACTGCGGGTGACAGCAGCTACGTAGGCTGTCTCCCCGGGGGTTTCCACAGACCCATCAGCCGATGCTGCTATGGGCTCTACCTCCCCATCCACCCCCATTACCTCAGGAGAATTGCTACTTATGGGCCAGTTACCTTCCTCGGTGGCACTGGTCAATTGCATGGCATCACCTTCCTCACGGTTCCCATGTATCTCCCCATTTCTTGTAGCACCGACACTTGCCCCTGCTAGGGGTTCCTCAGCCGTCTCACTCCGCAGAGCGACGTGGCTGAGCACTCCTGTACCTATGGACACATCAACTTTCACAGAAACATCATTATCAGATACAGTCGGCACAGGTACAACATTTCCACCATCAATCTTAGGGAAAAAATGGTTATCAGATGCAACATTACAAGATAAAGCATGGTCAGGTAACACATGCGATTTCCCATCATCATCATTGTCACGATCCACTCCGTGACTATCAATATCCCTCAGCCGCTGCCCACAATATGTCACGGATTGGGGTGACTTTAAACCAACAGACGGCTATCACATGTGCAGGGGGCTTATCCCAGGTATCCCTCCACTGCCACAATGTGATGAAAAAACACACACGAGGCTATTGACCTCTTAGTTTACAGCAGGGGCTTATTCTAGGTATCCCACTGCTCTTCAATATACCATGAACTGCAGGGATTTGTGTCTATCCCGCTTACAGTTCCACTTAACACTTGCAGCTCTCTGGCGCCCCCCTTTTCCTCAGGTCAGATTAGGTACTGCACCTGGGGTAATTAGTCGCCAGAAAGGCTGCCTGCTATGTACTGGCTATTGGGCGCACTGCAGCAACGCGATAACTACTCCCACTCAGGCAGGAACAATAATTATCAAGCCGCAGTCGCTACAGGGACCCCCAAAAGCCGGCACACGGTCGCTGCCACCAGCTCCAATTGAACGGGTCTGGAGCAAACCCCAAAAAAAACAGTAGCGTAATTCCCTTCAGAGACAGGGTACGGTTTAGGGCAGGAAGAACGAACTAGTATTAAATAATATACCCCATAAATGATTGTTAGGCAGTGTTTATAAAAATATTTTACAAAGGTGTTACAAATGAGACAATTGCAAATATGTACAAGGTAATTATGAAAATAAAAGGATTAAATGAAGAAACGATAACTCACATGTTCTTAGGTCATAGCATTACAGGCAACCAGACATCCCAATGCATGAGGTACAGCTCTCCAGGTCAGACTCAAAATCTGCCTCCTGAAAGTCTCCCAGCAACTTAAAACCTGCAGTCTGTGACCTCACAGAAAGGGCTGGCTTTTCCAGATCCTCCTACCTCTTCGGGTTCACTAACTGGGCATTAAATATATCTGATGCCCGTATCTTCGCTACAGAACATAAAATAATCGCACCATACCCATCGTTCATCTCGCAGTACCGTGGGCACTCCGACGAGACCAAACAAGTCCTATTTGTCACGCACACTGACTGAGAAATCCCTACTTCTTCACCAGATGGAGCTACATGCCTGTGATTATAGTGATGCGTAGATCCTCCGAGTGTGATTATGACGATATATTTTGGTGTTCGTAACTTAAACGGTTTGCATAATATCTTTCAAAAACAGAACAAAGGATTTTCATGATTCTAGAAGTTTCTCTAACAGTTCCTGCTAACACAAATTTCTCTTGCAGCTATGCTAGTCGTAAATACCTTTCGTCAATAAAACTCCCCCACCAGGCAAGCTCTTCTACACAGACAGATAGAAACACAGGGAAGGAAAGAGAACCAGAGAGAGGGGGGGGGTTTTAGCCCCCGCATGCTAGCAAGAAAACTAACTTATGATATTTCATACCATATCGTGACACCTCCCCCTTTTGGCGTGCGCTACGGCGGCAGGACCTCTCGGTATGCCTCCATGCGCACCTCCGTGGGTTCACCCTGGCGGGAGAGTCCATCTGCATTACCATGCTCTTTGCCCGCTTTGTGTTTAACGGTGAAGTCAAATTGCTGAAGGGCAAGGCTCCAGCGTAGCAACCTGCCGTTGGTTCCACACATGGTGCTTAGCCAGCGCAAAGGGTTGTGGTCGGTCACCACCGTGAAGGTGCGACCGTACAAGTAGGGCTGCAAGCGCTGCAGGGCCCAGACTATGGCCAGGCACTCCTTCTCAATGGTGGAGTAGGCCACTTCCCTCGGCAAAAGTTTCCGGCTCAGGTACAACACGGGGTGCTCTTGGTCCTCCGAGTCAACCTGGCTGAGCACAGCACCAAGGCCAAACTCGCTGGCGTCGGTCTGTACCAAGAACGGTCGACTGCTGTCGACTGCTTTCAACACAGGGGCGTTGCACAGTGCGGTCTTCAACGCCTGGAAGGCCCCCTCACAGCCATCTGTCCAGTTGACGATGTGGGGTAGCTTCTTCCTGGTGAGGTCCGTCAAAGGTTTTGCCAGGCTACTATAGTGCTGCACGAAGCGCCTATAGTACCCTGCAGTGCCCAGGAAGGACATCACCTGTTTCTTGTTCCTGGGAGTGGGCCAGTTCACGATCACGCCCACTTTGTCAGGCTCTGGCTTTAGGGTGTTTCCACCTACCCGGTGCCCCAGGTAGTGAACCTCCCTCATGCCCATCTGGCACTTTCCCGGCTTGATAGTCAGTCCTGCTCGGTGAATTCGCCCGAGCACCTCTTCGAGATGCTGCAGGTGTTCATCCCAGGAGGGACTGAAGATGGCAATGTCATCTAAGTACGCCACAGCGTACTTCTCCAGTCCCTGAAGCAGGAGATTGACCATCCGCTGGAAAGTGGCAGGGGCATTCTTCATGCCGAAGGGCATGACCGTGGACTCGTACAGTCCAAAGGGTGTGATAAAGGCGGACTTCTCCTGCGCCGCGGGGCTCAGGGGAATCTGCCAGTATCCGCGACTCAGATCCATTATTGTCAGGTATTCTGCGCCAGCTAACTTCTCAAGCAGCTCCTCGATGCGCGGCATTGGGTGCGCGTCAGAGGCTGTAATGGCGTTGAGCCCCCTGTAGTCCACGCAGAACCGGGTGGTCCGGTCCTTCTTTGGCACGAGAACTACAGGTGAGGCCCACGCGCTCTTTGACCGTCGAATCACCCCCAGCTGTAACATCTCATTGATCTCCTGGCGCATAATCTGCTGCACCTGGTCAGAGATTCGATAGGGTGTTCGCCGTAGTGGGGCGTGGTTCCCGGTGTCCACCTCGTGGACGGCTAACTCAGTCCGTCCAGGCCGGTTGGAGAACACGACCCGGAAGGGTTCCAGTGTGGTTTGCAACTGCAACCGCTGTGGTTCATCTAGCGAGGCGCTTACCTCCACGTCCTCAATGGACCCACGGGCCTTGGCTTGGGCCAGCATGTCCAGGAGGGCGTCTTCCTCCCCGTCTTCGGGTGCGCTGCAGACCGGTAGGATGAAAGGTTCACGTTCGTGATGAGCCTTCATCATGTTGACGTGAAAGGCCTTTCGCCTACCCCGAGTGTGGTCAAGGGTGACCACGTAGGTGACCGGGTTGAGCTGTTGGTGGACAACGTACGGGCCGTCCCAGGCTGCCTGAAGCTTATCCGTTGGTACCGGAACCAGCACCCACACCTTTTGACCCACGCGGTAAGTCCGCTCCCGGGCGTTCTGGTCGTACCAGTGCTTCTGATCAGCCTGAGCCTGCGTCATGTTGTCATGCACCAACTGCGTCAAGGTCTGCATCTTGTCACGGAAGCGCATGACATACTCCACTATGGACACTTCAGAAGGGTTCGGCTCCTCTTCCCAGGATTCTCTTACCAACCCAAGGGGTCCCCGGACTCGCCTGCCGTACAGGAGCTCGAAGGGTGAGAACCCCGTCGAGGCCTGCGGAACCTCTCTGTAAGCGAATAGCAGGTGTGGGAGGTACCGCTCCCAGTCGCGCCCTTGTGTCTCAACCAGCATGCGTAGCATCTGTTTGAGGGTACCATTGAAGCGTTCACACAAGCCATTGGTCTGTGGGTGATACGCACTCGATACCAGGTGCTTCACCTGCATTTTCTTACAGAGAGCCTCCATTAGGTGAGACATAAATTGGGTCCCTCGATCAGTAAGCATTTCCCTGGGAAATCCTACACGTGAAAAGATGGCCAACAGGGCATCCGCCACCTTATCTGCCCTAATTGACGACAGAGCTACTGCCTCTGGGTACCGGGTAGCGTAGTCTACCACAGTAAGAATATATTGCTTTCCAGAGCTGCTGGTGACGGCCAGCGGGCCCACAATGTCCACCGCAATCCTCTGGAAAGGCTCCTCTATCACTGGCAAAGGGATCAGGGGAGCCTTAAGAGCAGGCCCCGCCTTCCCCACTCTTTGGCAGGTGACACAAGAGCGGCAGTAGTTTGACACATCTGTCCCCATCTTAGGCCAATAGAAGTGTTGAGACAGCCGGGCCTTAGTTTTGCTGATCCCCAAGTGTCCAGCTAGCGGGATCTCATGGGCAATCCGCAACAACTCACCCCGGAATTGCTGCGGGACGACCAGCTGTCTTTCCCTCAACCACTCCTTTTGTGATTCTCCGGGTACTGTCTCCCGGTACAACCTTCCTCCTTCCCAGAACACCTTCTCCTTATCAGTCTCGGAGAAGCGCGTCTCGGCGAGTTGTCTCAAACTCTTTAGGCTCGCATCTGTGTGCAGAGCGGCCTGAAACTCCTGGCTAGGGGAAGCCAAAAGCGATGTCAGGGTCCCTTCCCCACGGGAGCCCTCTGGGACCTGCTCTGGGTCCACCTCTGGTTCAGTCACACTGATGACTGAGGAGGGTCCGGAAGGCAGACAGGTATCTGCGTTCCGGGCACTCTGACTGCGGGTGACAGCAGCTACGTAGGCTGTCTCCCCGGGGATTTCTACAGACCCAACAGCCGACGCTGCTATGGGCTCTACCTCCCCATCCACCCCCATTACCTCAGGAGCATTGCTACTTATGGGCCAGTTACCTTCCTCGGTGGCACTGGTCAATTTCATGGCGTCACCTGTCTCACGGTTCCCATGTATCTCCCCATTTCTTGTAGCACCGACACTTGCCCCTGCTAGGGGTTCCTCAGCCGTCTCACTCCGCAGAGCGACGTGGCTGAGCACTCCTGTACCTATGGACACATCAACTTTCACAGAAACATCATTATCAGATACAGTTGGCACAGGTACAACATTTTCACCATCACTCCTAGGGAAAAAATGGTTAGCAGATGCATCACTACAAGATAAAGCATGGTCAGGTAACACATGCGATTTCCCATCATCATCATCATCATCATCATCAGGGTTAACGTTACCCTTATTAGTAGATTGGGGAGGGGTGTCAGGGACGTAGTATGCAAACAACCTCCCCAAATCAGTCCCCAACAAAACATCAGTGGGCAAATTATCAGACAGCCCCACTTCTTTCACCCCACTCCCGGCACCCCAATCAATAAAAACCCGGGCCATCGGTAAGGGACAGCTGATGCCCCCAATCCCAGTGACAGTCAGGGTTTT
The DNA here is from genome assembly GCF_051348905.1 of Ranitomeya variabilis. Taxonomy (NCBI): domain Eukaryota; kingdom Metazoa; phylum Chordata; class Amphibia; order Anura; family Dendrobatidae; genus Ranitomeya; species Ranitomeya variabilis. The sequence goes on from NC_135237.1 coordinate 213,248,587, forward strand.
CCCCGGAATGATTTCTTCAGGGGCCGCCAGTTCGGGTCGGATGAGGGTTCGTTCAGCCCCGGTGTCCTTGAGGCCTGTAGCAACACGACCTCCCACAGTGACGGGCTGTACGTTGTCACACACCCTCCCAGCCACACCACCCACCAAAAGAACTGCTGCATTAGGCCCTGGGGCCTGGGATGAGGAGTTCTTCTGCTTGGCTTGACATTGGTGACTGAGGTGTCCAGTCTGCCTGCAGTGGTAACACTGGCGAAGTTCGGTGGTAGGTCTGGTGCTGTTGGCCACGGGGACAGGACCTCTGGTGTGTTGGCTGGCAGGGGTACTGGCGTTGGCTGCAGGCTTACCCCCTCTCCAGCTGGTGGTGACTGGCTTCCGCACTTCCGATCTACGGTTGGCCTCATAGGCATCGGCAATCTGCGCTGCTTTCGTCACATCGTTGGGTTCTCTGTCCATCACGAACTGTCGCACTTCAGTTGGGCAAAGACGGAAGAACTGGTCTTTGATCATCAGGTCTCGCAGCTGTGTAAAGGTGGTCACTGACAGTCCTTGGGTCCACTGGTCAAAGTGGGTCCCCAGTCTATGCACCACATCACTGTAACTGTCGTGTGGGCCACGTAGGAGGGTCCGAAACTTTTTACGGTACACCTCGGGTGTAAGCTGGTACTTAGCTATGAGAGCCTGCTTGATGGCCTCATAGTCACCATCTTGTTCTTGAGGGAGTGCAGCAAACGCCTCCAGGGCTTTTCCTCTCAGCCCTGGTGTCAGGTACCGTGCCCATTCTTGTGTAGGCAGCTGGTACTGTCTGCAGGCTTTCTCAAAGGCCCGCAGAAACGTGTCCAAGTCCCCATCCTTTTCCATAACAGGAAAGTGGTCGGGCCGGGGCTTTGGTGTCTGAGCGCTGCTGGATTCACGGCTCTGGGACGACCCCTGCATTTGCAGTTGGGCCATCTGCAGCTGGTACTCCCTCTCCGCTTGCTGGGCCTCTCGCTCGGCTCGGGCCTCTCGCTCGGCTCGCTGGGCCTGGGCCTCTCGCTCAGCTCTCTCTTGGTATTGCTGGATCAGCTGCAGACGTCGGTCCAGGTCATCTGCGGAGCATTGTTGCAGAGCCAGCTGCAGGAGGAGGTCTGCGCCCCCTTGGTTGCCAGTAGGGCCCGTATTCAGTGGTTGGACCTCTACTGCAGCACCATGTTCGCTTGTGCTGGCATCTGCGGCTTCTGGGCTCTGTGAGTGGTCTAGAGCGGCTTCCCATTGCATCAGGGCTGCGACCAGTTCGCTTTTGTTTTTGCTTGCATAGTCAATGTGCTGTGACTTGCATAAGGCAACAAGGGTGTCTCTGGTCTGCTGTTCATAAAAGGCTTCTCCCAGCCCAACCATGGTTGCCAAATAAAAGATAGGATAGAAAAACGAAGAGAAAGGGAAGGGATAATTACCAGTACACAATTGTCTCACAACTAATAAACACTGAGTTCGTTCTCCAAACTTATTTGCGCAGAGTTCTCGCAAGAACTTTCTGCAAGTTTTTAGTGAGAGGAATGATTGCTCAAACCAAATCACTAATGCTCTAATATCCCACCGCCTTGCCACCAATATGTCACGATCCACTCCGTGACTATCAATATCCCTCAGCCGCTGCCCACAATATGTCACGGATTGGGGTGACTTTAAACCAACAGACGGCTATCACATGTGCAGGGGGCTTATCCCAGGTATCCCTCCACTGCCACAATGTGATGAAAAAACACACACGAGGCTATTGACCTCTTAGTTTACAGCAGGGGCTTATTCTAGGTATCCCACTGCTCTTCAATATACCATGAACTGCAGGGATTTGTGTCTATCCCGCTTACAGTTCCACTTAACACTTGCAGCTCTCTGGCGCCCCCCTTTTCCTCAGGTCAGATTAGGTACTGCACCTGGGGTAATTAGTCGCCAGAAAGGCTGCCTGCTATGTACTGGCTATTGGGCGCACTGCAGCAACGCGATAACTACTCCCACTCAGGCAGGAACAATAATTATCAAGCCGCAGTCGCTACAGGGACCCCCAAAAGCCGGCACACGGTCGCTGCCACCAGCTCCAATTGAACGGGTCTGGAGCAAACCCCAAAAAAAACAGTAGCGTAATTCCCTTCAGAGACAGGGTACGGTTTAGGGCAGGAAGAACGAACTAGTATTAAATAATATACCCCATAAATGATTGTTAGGCAGTGTTTATAAAAATATTTTACAAAGGTGTTACAAATGAGACAATTGCAAATATGTACAAGGTAATTATGAAAATAAAAGGATTAAATGAAGAAACGATAACTCACATGTTCTTAGGTCATAGCATTACAGGCAACCAGACATCCCAATGCATGAGGTACAGCTCTCCAGGTCAGACTCAAAATCTGCCTCCTGAAAGTCTCCCAGCAACTTAAAACCTGCAGTCTGTGACCTCACAGAAAGGGCTGGCTTTTCCAGATCCTCCTACCTCTTCGGGTTCACTAACTGGGCATTAAATATATCTGATGCCCGTATCTTCGCTACAGAACATAAAATAATCGCACCATACCCATCGTTCATCTCGCAGTACCGTGGGCACTCCGACGAGACCAAACAAGTCCTATTTGTCACGCACACTGACTGAGAAATCCCTACTTCTTCACCAGATGGAGCTACATGCCTGTGATTATAGTGATGCGTAGATCCTCCGAGTGTGATTATGACGATATATTTTGGTGTTCGTAACTTAAACGGTTTGCATAATATCTTTCAAAAACAGAACAAAGGATTTTCATGATTCTAGAAGTTTCTCTAACAGTTCCTGCTAACACAAATTTCTCTTGCAGCTATGCTAGTCGTAAATACCTTTCGTCAATAAAACTCCCCCACCAGGCAAGCTCTTCTACACAGACAGATAGAAACACAGGGAAGGAAAGAGAACCAGAGAGAGGGGGGGGGTTTTAGCCCCCGCATGCTAGCAAGAAAACTAACTTATGATATTTCATACCATATCGTGACAATCATCATCAGGGTTAACTTTACCCTCATTAGTAGATTGGGGAGGAGGGTCATCCACGAAGTATGCAACCAACCTCCCCAAATCAGTCCCCAACAAAACATCAGTGGGCAAATTATCAGACAGCCCCACTTCCTTCACCCCGCTCCCGGCACCCCAATTAATAAAAACCCGGGCCATTGGCAAGGGACAGCTGATGCCCCCAATCCCAGTGACAGTTATGGTTTTCCCCGGAATTATTTCTTCAGGGGCCGCCAGTTCGGGTCGGATGAGGGTTCGTTCAGCCCCGGTGTCCTTGAGGCCTGTAGCAACACGACCTCCCACAATGACAGGCTGTACGTTATCACACCCCCTCCCAGCCACACCACCCACCAAAAGAACTGCTGCATTAGGCCCTGGGGCCTGGGATGAGGGGTTCTTCTGCTTGGCTGGACATCGGTGACTGAGGTGTCCAGTCTGCCTGCAGTGGTAACACTGGCGAAGTTCGGTGGTAGGTCTGGTGCTGTTGGCCACGGGGACAGGACCTCTGGTATGTTGGCTGGCAGGGGCACTGGCGTTGGATGCAGGCTTACCCCCTCTCCAGCTGGAGGTGACTGGCTTCCGCACTTCCGATCTACGGTTGGCCTCATAGGCATCGGCAATCTGCGCTGCTTTCGTCACGTCTTTGGGTTCTCGGTCCATCACGAACTGTCGCACCTCAGTTGGGCAAAGATGGAAGAACTGCTCTTTGATCATCAGGTCTCGCAGCTGGGCAAAAGTGGTTACTGCCAGTCCTTGGGTCCACTGGTCAAAGTGGGTCCCCAGTCCATGCACCACATCACTGTAACTGTCGTGTGGGCCACGTTGGAGGGTCCGAAACTTTTTACGGTACACCTCGGGTGTAAGCTGGTACTTGGCTATCAGAGCCTGCTTGATGGCCTCATAGTCACCATCTTGTTCTGGAGGGAGGGCAGCAAACGCCTCCAGAGCTTTTCCTCTCAGCCCTGGTGTAAGGTACCGTGCCCATTCTTGTGTAGGCAGCTGGTACTGTCTGCAGGCTTTCTCAAAGGCCCGCAGAAACGTGTCCAAGTCCCCATCCTTTTCCATAACAGAAAAGTGGTCAGGCCGGGGCTTCGGTATCTGAGCGCTGCTGGGCTCACGACTGGACTGGGACGACCCCTGCATTTGTAGTTGGGCCATCTGCAGCTGGTACTCCCTCTCCGCTTGGGCCTCTCGCTCGGCTCGCTGGGCCTCTCGCTCGGCTCGGGCCTCTCGCTCGGCTCGCTGGGCCTGGGCCTCTCGCTCAGCTCTCTCTTGGTATTGCTGGATCAGCTGCAGACGTCGGTCCAGGTCATCTGCGGAGCATTGTTGCAGAGCCAGCTGCAGGAGGAGGTCTGCGCCCCCTTGGTTGCCAGTAGGGCCCGTATTCAGTGGTTGGACCTCTGCTGCAGCACCATGTTCGCTTGTGCTGGCATCTGCGGCTTCTGGGCTCTGTGAGTGGTCTAGAGCGGCTTCCCATTGCATCAGGGCTGCGACCAGTTCGCTTTTGTTTTTGCTTGCATAGTCAATGTGCTGTGACTTGCATAAGGCAACAAGGGTGTCTCTGGTCTGCTGCTCATAAAAGGCTTCTCCCAGCCCAACCATGGTTGCCAAATAAAAGATAGGATAGAAAAACGAAGAAAAAGGGAAGGGATAATTACCAGTACACACAATTGTCTCAAGACTAATAAACACTGAGTTCTTTCTCCAAACTTATTTGCGCAGAGTTCTCGCAAGAACGTTCTGCAAGTTTTTAGTGAGAGGAATGATTGCTCAAACCAAATCACTAATGCTCTAATATCCCACCGCCTTGCCACCAATATGTCACGATTCACACCGTGACTGTCAAGATCCCTTAGCCGCTGCCCACAATATGTCACGGATTGGGGTGACTTTAGACCAGCAGACGGCTATCACATGTGCAGGGGGCTTATCCTAGTTATTCCTCCACTGCCACAATGTGATGAAAAGAACACACACAATGCTATTGACCTCTTAGTTTACAGCAGGGGCTAATTTTAGGTATCCCACTGCTCTTCAATATACCATGAACTGCAGGGATTTGTGTATCCCGCTTACAGTTTCACTCAACACTTGCAGCTCTCTGGCGCCCCCCTTACTCTCAGGTTAGATTAGGTACTGCACCTAGGGTAATTAGTCGCCAGAAAGGCTGCCTGCTATGTACTGGCTATGGGGCGCGCTGCAGCGACGCGATAACTACTCCCACTCAGGCAGGAACAATAATTATCAAGCCGCAGTCGCTGCAATGTCACCCAAAGGCCTGCACACGGTAGTGCCGCCACCAGCTCCGATTAAACGGGGTCCGGAGCTAACCCAAACAGTAGCGTAATTCCCTTCAGAGACAGGGTACGGTTTAGAGCATGGAGAAATAACTGGCATGAAATAATATACCTATAAAGTTTATGCAGTGTTTATCAAAATATTCTACAAAGATGTTATAAATGAGACAATTGCAAATATGTACAAGGTAATTATGAAAATAAAAGGATTAAAGGAAGAAAAGATAACTCACATGTTCTTAGTTCATATCAGTTCAGGCAAACACCATGCTAGGGGGAGGGGCTCCCAAAAATCCCAATGCATGAGGTACAGCTCTTCAGGTCAGACCCACATGTTCTTCCAGCAGCAGACTGACTGCTGGAGTCCGGCCAAAACAGTTATAGCTTAGGTCGGTGACATCACCAAAAAGGCTGGCTATCCCAGACCCTCCTCTCTCTACATTCTGACTAAGTATAAGCTAAATCTTTCTAAGACTTGTAATTCCGCTGCTGAACCTATCATAATCGCACCATACCCCTCATTCATCTCGTATCATCGCCGGCATTCCAGTGAGACCAAACATGTCCCACCTGTCACGCACACTGACAGAGAAATCCCTACCTCTGTACCAGATGGAGCTAGAAACCTGTGTTTCGAGGGATGGGTAGATCCTCCGAGTGTGATTATGACGATATATTTTTGTGTTCGTATTTTAAATCGTTTGCCTAATATCTTTCAAAAACAGAACAAAGGACTTTCATGATTCTAGAATCTTCTCTAACAGTTAAAGCTGAGCACTGTCTACTACAGGAAATGCCAATCGTAAATGCCTTTCGTCAATAAAACTCTCTTCCCCCATGCACAGTGGAAAGGCAGCTCAACTCTGAAGTAAAAGAGAAGGGGGGGTTTCTTAGCCCACATCCTGGGCTGACAAGAGAACTAAACTTATGATTTTTCATACCCTATCGTGACAAGGCAGAATACGGATCCGCTTAGAATATACTGTAGATAACAGCTTACTACAGGCAGAATACGGATCCGCTGGGAATATAGGCAACAGCTTACTACAGGCAGAATACGGATCCGCTGGGAATTTAGGCAACAGCTTACTACAGGCAGAATACGGATCCGCTGGGAATATAGGCAACAACTCATTACAGGCAGAATACGGATCCGCTGGGAATATAGGCAACAGCTTACTACAGGCAGAATACGGATCTGCTGGGAATATAGGCAACAACTCACTACAGGCAGAATACGGATCCGCTTAGAATATAGATAACAGGTAACTACAGGCAGAATACGGATCCGCTTGGAATATAGGCAACAGCTTACTACAGGCAGAATACGGATCCGCTTAGAATATAGATAACAGGTTACTACAGGCAGAATACGGATCCGCTGGGAATATAGTCAACAGTTTACTACAGGCAGAATACAGATCTGCTGGGAATAAAGGCAACAGCTCACTACAGGCAGAATACGGATCCGCTGGGAATATAGGCAACAACTCACTACAGGCAGAATACGGATCCGCTAGGAATAAAGGCAACAGCTCACTACAGGCAGAATACGGATCCGCTAGGAATATAGGCAACAGCTCACTACAGGCAGAATATGGATCCCCTGGGAATATAGGCAACAACTCACTACAGGCAGAATACGGATCCGCTTAGAATACAGATAACAGGTTACTACAGGCAGAATACGGATCCGCTGGGAATATAGGCAACAGCTTACTACAGGCAGAATACGGATCCGCTAGGAATATAGGCAACAGCTCACTACAGGCAGAATACGGATCCGCTAGGAATAAAGGCAACAGCTCACTACAGGCAGAATACGGATCCGCTAGGAATATAGGCAACAACTCACTACAGGCAGAATACGGATCTGCTGGGAATATAGGCAACAGCTCACTACAGGCAGAATACGGATCCGCTGGGAATATAGGCAACAGCTTACTACAGGCAGAATACGGATCCGCTGGGAATATAGGCAACAGCTTACTACAGGCAGAATACGGATCCGCTAGGAATATAGGCAACAGCTCACTACAGGCAGAATACGGATCCGCTTAGAATATAGATAACAGCTTACTACAGGCAGAATACGGATCTGCTGGGAATATAGGCAAGAACTCACTACAGGCAGAATACGGATCTGCTGGGAATATAGGCAACAGCTCACTACAGGCAGAATACGGATCCGCTGGGAATATAGGCAACAGCTTACTACAGGCAGAATACGGATCCGCTGGGAATATAGGCAACAGCTTACTACAGGCAGAATACGGATCTGCTGGGAATATAGGCAACAACTCACTACAGGCAGAATACGGATCCGCTTAGAATATAGATAACAAGTTACTACAGGCAGAATACGGATCCGCTGGGAATATAGGCAATAGCTTACTACAGGCAGAATACGAATTCGCTAGGAATATAGGCAACAGCTCACTACAGGCAGAATATGGATCCGCTAGGAATATAGGCAACAGCTCACTACAGGCAGAATACGGATCCGCTAGGAATATAGGCAACAGCTCACTACAGGCAGAATACGGATCCGCTAGGAATATAGGCAACAACTCACTACAGGCAGAATACGGATCTGCTGGGAATATAGGCAACAACTCACTACATGCAGAATACGGATCTGCTGGGAATATAGGCAACAGCTCACTACAGGCAGAATACGGATCCGCTGGGAATATAGGCAACAGCTTACTACAGGCAGAATACGGATCCGCTGGGAATATAGGCAACAGCTTACTACAGGCAGAATACGGATCCGCTGGGAATATAGGCAACAACTCACTACAGGCAGAATACGGATCCGCTTAGAATATAGATAACAGGTTACTACAGGCAGAATATGGATCCGCTGGGAATATAGGCAATAGCTTACTACAGGCAGAATACGGATCCGCTAGGAATATAGGCAACAGCTCACTACAGGCAGAATACGCATCCGCTTAGAATATAGATAACAGGTTACTACAGGCAGAATACGGATCCGCTGGGAATATAGGCAACAGCTTACTACAGGCAGAATACGGATCCGCTAGGAATATAGGCAACAGCTCACTACAGGCAGAATACGGATCCGCTAGGAATAAAGGCAACAGCTCACTACAGGCAGAATACGGATCCGCTTAGAATATAGATAACAGCTTACTACAGGCAGAATACGGATCTGCTGGGAATATAGGCAACAGCTTACTACAGGCACAATACGGATCCGCTAGGAATATAGGCAACAACTCGCTACAGGCAGAATACGGATCTGCTGGGAATATAGGCAACAGCTCACTACAGGCAGAATACGGATCCGCTGGGAATATAGGCAACAGCTTACTACAGGCAGAATACGGATCCGCTGGGAATATAGGCAATAGCTTACTACAGGCAGAATACGGATCCGCTAGGAATATAGGCAACAGCTCACTACAGGCAGAATACGGATCTGCTTAGAATATAGATAACAGCTTACTACAGGCAGAATACGGATCTGCTGGGAATATAGGCAACAACTCACTACAGGCAGAATAGGGATCTGCTGGGAATATAGGCAACAGCTTACTACAGGCAGAATACGGATCCGCTGGGAATATAGGCAACAGCTTACTACAGGCAGAATACGGATCCGCTGGGAATATAGGCAACAGCTTACGACAGGCCGAATACAGATCCGCTGGGAATATAGGCAACAACTCACTACAGGCAGAATACGGATCCGCTTAGAATATAGATAACAGGTTACTACAGGCAGAATACGGATCCGCTGGGAATATAGGCAATAGCTTACTACAGGCAGAATACGGATTCGCTAGGAATATAGGCAACAGCTCACTACAGGCAGAATATGGATCCGCTAGGTATATAGGCAACAGCTCACTACAGGCAGAATACGAATCCGCTTAGAATATAGATAACAGGTTACTACAGGCAGAATACGGATCCGCTGGGAATATAGGCAACTGCTTACTACAGGCAGAATACGGATCCGCTAGGAATATAGGCAACAGCTCAATACAGGCAGAATACGGATCCGCTAGGAATAAAGGCAACAGCTCACTACAGGCAGAATACGGATCCGCTTAGAATATAGATAACAGCTTACTATAGGCAGAATACGGATCCGCTGGGAATATAGGCAACAGCTTACTACAGGCAGAATACGGATCCGCTGGGAATAAAGGCAACAGCTCACTAAAGGCAGAATACGGATCCGCTGGGTATATAGGCAACAACTCACTACAGGCAGAATACGGATCTGCTGGGAATATAGGCAACAGCTCACTACAGGCAGAATATGGATCCGCTGGGAATATAGGCAACAACTCACTACAGGCAGAATACGGATCCGCTTAGAATATAGATAACAGGTTACTACAGGCAGAATACGGATCCGATGGGAATATAGGCAACAGCTTACTACAGGTAGAATACGGATCCGCTAGGAATATAGGCAACAGCTCACTACAGGCAGAATACGGATCCGCTAGGAATAAAGGCAACAGCTCACTACAGGCAGAATACGGATCTGCTAGGAATATAGGCAACAGCTTACTACAGCCAGAATACGGATCCGCTGGGTATAGAGGCAACAGCTTACTACAGGCAGAATACGGATCCGCTTAGAATATAGATAACAGCTTACTACAGGCAGAATATGGATCCGCTGGGAATATAGGCAACAACTCACTACAGGCAGAATACGGATCTGCTGGGAATATAGGCAACAGCTTACTACAGGCAGAATACCTATCCACTGGGAATATAGGCAACAGCTTACTACAGGCAGAATACGGATCCGCTTAGAATATAGGCAACAGCTCACTACAGGCAGAATATGGATCCGCTAGGTATATAGGCAACAGCTCACTACAGGCAGAATACGCATCCGCTTAGAATATAGATAACAGGTTACTACAGGCAGAATACGGATCCGCTGGGAATATAGGCAACAACTCACTACAGGCAGAATACGGATCCGCTTAGAATATAGATAACAGGTTACTACAGGCAGAATACGGATCCGATGGGAATATAGGCAACAGCTTACTACAGGTAGAATACGGATCCGCTAGGAATATAGGCAACAGCTCACTACAGGCAGAATACGGATCCGCTAGGAATAAAGGCAACAGCTCACTACAGGCAGAATACGGATCCGCTAGGAATATAGGCAACAGCTTACTACAGCCAGAATACGGATCCGCTGGGTATATAGGCAACAGCTTACTACAGGCAGAATACGGATCCGCTTAGAATATAGATAACAGCTTACTACAGGCAGAATATGGATCCGCTGGGAATATAGGCAACAACTCACTACAGGCAGAATACGGATCTGCTGGGAATATAGGCAACAGCTTACTACAGGCAGAATACCTATCCACTGGGAATATAGGCAACAGCTTACTACAGGCAGAATACGGATCCGCTTAGAATATAGATAACAGCTTACTACAGGCAGAATATGGATCCGCTGGGAATATAGGCAAAAACTCACTACAGGCAGAATACGGATCCGCTTAGAATATAGATAACAGGTTACTACAGGCAGAATACGGATCCGCTGGGAATAAAGGCAACAGCTCACTACAGGCAGAATACGGATCCGCTTAGAATATAGATAACAGCTTACTACAGGCAGAATACGGATCCGCTGGGAATATAGGCAACAACTCACTACGGGCAGAATACGGATCTGCTGGGAATATAGGCAACAGCTCACTACAGGCAGAATACGGATCCGCTGGGAATATAGGCAACAGCTTACTACAGGCAGAATACGGATCCGCTGGGAAAATAGGCAACAGCTCACTAGAGGCAGAATACGGATCCGCTTAGAATATAGGCAACAGCTTACTACAGGCAGAATACGGATCCGCTGGGAATATAGGCAAAAACTCACTACAGGCAGAATACGGATCCGCTTATAATATAGATAACAGGTTACTACAGGCAGAATACGGATCCGCTGGGAATATAGGCAATAGCTTACTACAGGCAGAATACGGATCCGCTAGGAATATAGGCAACAGCTCACTACAGGCAGAATACGGATCCGCTAGGAATATAGGCAACAGCTCACTACAGGCAGAATATGGATCCGCTAGGAATATAGGCAACAGCTCACTACAGGCAGAATACGGATCCGCTTAGAATATAGATAACAGGTAACTACAGGCAGAATACGGATCCGCTTGGAATATAGGCAACAGCTTACTACAGGCAGAATACGGATCCGCTTAGAATATAGATAACAGGTTACTACAGGCAGAATACGGATCCGCTGGGAATATAGTCAACAGTTTACTACAGGCAGAATACAGATCTGCTGGGAATAAAGGCAACAGCTCACTACAGGCAGAATACGGATCCGCTGGGAATATAGGCAACAACTCACTACAGGCAGAATACGGATCCGCTAGGAATAAAGGCAACAGCTCACTACAGGCAGAATACGGATCCGCTAGGAATATAGGCAACAGCTCACTACAGGCAGAATATGGATCCCCTGGGAATATAGGCAACAACTCACTACAGGCAGAATACGGATCCGCTTAGAATACAGATAACAGGTTACTACAGGCAGAATACGGATCCGCTGGGAATATAGGCAACAGCTTACTACAGGCAGAATACGGATCCGCTAGGAATATAGGCAACAGCTCACTACAGGCAGAATACGGATCCGCTAGGAATAAAGGCAACAGCTCACTACAGGCAGAATACGGATCCGCTAGGAATATAGGCAACAACTCACTACAGGCAGAATACGGATCTGCTGGGAATATAGGCAACAGCTCACTACAGGCAGAATACGGATCCGCTGGGAATATAGGCAACAGCTTACTACAGGCAGAATACGGATCCGCTGGGAATATAGGCAACAGCTTACTACAGGCAGAATACGGATCCGCTAGGAATATAGGCAACAGCTCACTACAGGCAGAATACGGATCCGCTTAGAATATAGATAACAGCTTACTACAGGCAGAATACGGATCTGCTGGGAATATAGGCAAGAACTCACTACAGGCAGAATACGGATCTGCTGGGAATATAGGCAACAGCTCACTACAGGCAGAATACGGATCCGCTGGGAATATAGGCAACAGCTTACTACAGGCAGAATACGGATCCGCTGGGAATATAGGCAACAGCTTACTACAGGCAGAATACGGATCCGCTAGGAATATAGGCAACAACTCACTACAGGCAGAATACGGATCCGCTTAGAATATAGATAAAAAGTTACTACAGGCAGAATACGGATCCGCTGGGAATATAGGCAATAGCTTACTACAGGCAGAATACGAATTCGCTAGGAATATAGGCAACAGCTCACTACAGGCAGAATATGGATCCGCTAGGAATATAGGCAACAGCTCACTACAGGCAGAATACGGATCCGCTAGGAATATAGGCAACAGCTCACTACAGGCAGAATACGGATCCGCTAGGAATATAGGCAACAACTCACTACAGGCAGAATACGGATCTGCTGGGAATATAGGCAACAACTCACTACATGCAGAATACGGATCTGCTGGGAATATAGGCAACAGCTCACTACAGGCAGAATACGGATCCGCTGGGAATATAGGCAACAGCTTACTACAGGCAGAATACGGATCCGCTGGGAATATAGGCAACAGCTTACTACAGGCAGAATACGGATCCGCTGGGAATATAGGCAACAACTCACTACAGGCAGAATACGGATCCGCTTAGAATATAGATAACAGGTTACTACAGGCAGAATATGGATCCGCTGGGAATATAGGCAATAGCTTACTACAGGCAGAATACGGATCCGCTAGGAATATAGGCAACAGCTCACTACAGGCAGAATACGCATCCGCTTAGAATATAGATAACAGGTTACTACAGGCAGAATACGGATCCGCTGGGAATATAGGCAACAGCTTACTACAGGCAGAATACGGATCCGCTAGGAATATAGGCAACAGCTCACTACAGGCAGAATACGGATCCGCTTAGAATATAGATAACAGCTTACTACAGGCAGAATACGGATCTGCTGGGAATATAGGCAACAGCTTACTACAGGCACAATACGGATCCGCTAGGAATATAGGCAACAACTCGCTACAGGCAGAATACGGATCTGCTGGGAATATAGGCAACAGCTCACTACAGGCAGAATACGGATCCGCTGGGAATATAGGCAACAGCTTACTACAGGCAGAATACGGATCCGCTGGGAATATAGGCAACAGCTTACTACAGGCAGAATACGGATCCGCTAGGAATATAGGCAACAGCTCACTACAGGCAGAATACGGATCTGCTTAGAATATAGATAACAGCTTACTACAGGCAGAATACGGATCTGCTGGGAATATAGGCAACAACTCACTACAGGCAGAATAGGGATCTGCTGGGAATATAGGCAACAGCTTACTACAGGCAGAATACGGATCCGCTGGGAATATAGGCAACAGCTTACTACAGGCAGAATACGGATCCGCTGGGAATATAGGCAACAGCTTACGACAGGCAGAATACAGATCCGCTGGGAATATAGGCAACAACTCACTACAGGCAGAATACGGATCCGCTTAGAATATAGATAACAGGTTACTACAGGCAGAATACGGATCCGCTGGGAATATAGGCAATAGCTTACTACAGGCAGAATACGGATTCGCTAGGAATATAGGCAACAGCTCACTACAGGCAGAATATGGATCCGCAAGGTATATAGGCAACCGCTCACTACAGGCAGAATACGAATCCGCTTAGAATATAGATAACAGGTTACTACAGGCAGAATACGGATCCGCTGGGAATATAGGCAACAGCTTACTACAGGCAGAATACGGATCCGCTAGGAATATAGGCAACAGCTCACTACAGGCAGAATACGGATCCGCTAGGAATAAAGGCAACAGCTCACTACAGGCAGAATACGGATCCGCTTAGAATATAGATAACAGCTTACTATAGGCAGAATACGGATCCGCTGGGAATATAGGCAACAGCTTACTACAGGCAGAATACGGATCCGCTGGGAATAAAGGCAACAGCTCACTAAAGGCAGAATACGGATCCGCTGGGTATATAGGCAACAACTCACTACAGGCAGAATACGGATCTGCTGGGAATATAGGCAACAGCTCACTACAGGCAGAATATGGATCCGCTAGGTATATAGGCAACAGCTCACTACAGGCAGAATACGCATCCGCTTAGAATATAGATAACAGGTTACTACAGGCAGAATACGGATCCGCTGGGAATATAGGCAACAACTCACTACAGGCAGAATACGGATCCGCTTAGAATATAGATAACAGGTTACTACAGGCAGAATACGGATCCGATGGGAATATAGGCAACAGCTTACTACAGGTAGAATACGGATCCGCTAGGAATATAGGCAACAGCTCACTACAGGCAGAATACGGATCCGCTAGGAATAAAGGCAACAGCTCACTACAGGCAGAATACGGATCCGCTAGGAATATAGGCAACAGCTTACTACAGCCAGAATACGGATCCGCTGGGTATATAGGCAACAGCTTACTACAGGCAGAATACGGATCCGCTTAGAATATAGATAACAGCTTACTACAGGCAGAATATGGATCCGCTGGGAATATAGGCAACAACTCACTACAGGCAGAATACGGATCTGCTGGGAATATAGGCAACAGCTTACTACAGGCAGAATACCTATCCACTGGGAATATAGGCAACAGCTTACTACAGGCAGAATACGGATCCGCTTAGAATATAGATAACAGCTTACTACAGGCAGAATATGGATCCGCTGGGAATATAGGCAAAAACTCACTACAGGCAGAATACGGATCCGCTTAGAATATAGATAACAGGTTACTACAGGCAGAATACGGATCCGCTGGGAATAAAGGCAACAGCTCACTACAGGCAGAATACGGATCCGCTTAGAATATAGATAACAGCTTACTACAGGCAGAATACGGATCCGCTGGGAATATAGGCAACAACTCACTACGGGCAGAATACGGATCTGCTGGGAATATAGGCAACAGCTCACTACAGGCAGAATACGGATCCGCTGGGAATATAGGCAACAGCTTACTACAGGCAGAATACGGATCCGCTGGGAAAATAGGCAACAGCTCACTAGAGGCAGAATACGGATCCGCTTAGAATATAGGCAACAGCTTACTACAGGCAGAATACGGATCCGCTGGGAATATAGGCAAAAACTCACTACAGGCAGAATACGGATCCGCTTATAATATAGATAACAGGTTACTACAGGCAGAATACGGATCCGCTGGGAATATAGGCAATAGCTTACTACAGGCAGAATACGGATCCGCTAGGAATATAGGCAACAGCTCACTACAGGCAGAATACGGATCCGCTAGGAATATAGGCAACAGCTCACTACAGGCAGAATATGGATCCGCTAGGAATATAGGCAACAGCTCACTACAGGCAGAATACGGATCCGCTTAGAATATAGATAACAGGTAACTACAGGCAGAATACGGATCCGCTTGGAATATAGGCAACAGCTTACTACAGGCAGAATACGGATCCGCTTAGAATATAGATAACAGGTTACTACAGGCAGAATACGGATCCGCTGGGAATATAGTCAACAGTTTACTACAGGCAGAATACAGATCTGCTGGGAATAAAGGCAACAGCTCACTACAGGCAGAATACGGATCCGCTGGGAATATAGGCAACAACTCACTACAGGCAGAATACGGATCCGCTAGGAATAAAGGCAACAGCTCACTACAGGCAGAATACGGATCCGCTAGGAATATAGGCAACAGCTCACTACAGGCAGAATATGGATCCCCTGGGAATATAGGCAACAACTCACTACAGGCAGAATACGGATCCGCTTAGAATACAGATAACAGGTTACTACAGGCAGAATACGGATCCGCTGGGAATATAGGCAACAGCTTACTACAGGCAGAATACGGATCCGCTAGGAATATAGGCAACAGCTCACTACAGGCAGAATACGGATCCGCTAGGAATAAAGGCAACAGCTCACTACAGGCAGAATACGGATCCGCTAGGAATATAGGCAACAACTCACTACAGGCAGAATACGGATCTGCTGGGAATATAGGCAACAGCTCACTACAGGCAGAATACGGATCCGCTGGGAATATAGGCAACAGCTTACTACAGGCAGAATACGGATCCGCTGGGAATATAGGCAACAGCTTACTACAGGCAGAATACGGATCCGCTAGGAATATAGGCAACAGCTCACTACAGGCAGAATACGGATCCGCTTAGAATATAGATAACAGCTTACTACAGGCAGAATACGGATCTGCTGGGAATATAGGCAAGAACTCACTACAGGCAGAATACGGATCTGCTGGGAATATAGGCAACAGCTCACTACAGGCAGAATACGGATCCGCTGGGAATATAGGCAACAGCTTACTACAGGCAGAATACGGATCCGCTGGGAATATAGGCAACAGCTTACTACAGGCAGAATACGGATCCGCTGGGAATATAGGCAACAACTCACTACAGGCAGAATACGGATCCGCTTAGAATATAGATAACAAGTTACTACAGGCAGAATACGGATCCGCTGGGAATATAGGCAATAGCTTACTACAGGCAGAATACGAATTCGCTAGGAATATAGGCAACAGCTCACTACAGGCAGAATATGGATCCGCTAGGAATATAGGCAACAGCTCACTACAGGCAGAATACGGATCCGCTAGGAATATAGGCAACAGCTCACTACAGGCAGAATACGGATCCGCTAGGAATATAGGCAACAACTCACTACAGGCAGAATACGGATCTGCTGGGAATATAGGCAACAACTCACTACATGCAGAATACGGATCTGCTGGGAATATAGGCAACAGCTCACTACAGGCAGAATACGGATCCGCTGGGAATATAGGCAACAGCTTACTACAGGCAGAATACGGATCCGCTGGGAATATAGGCAACAGCTTACTACAGGCAGAATACGGATCCGCTGGGAATATAGGCAACAACTCACTACAGGCAGAATACGGATCCGCTTAGAATATAGATAACAGGTTACTACAGGCAGAATATGGATCCGCTGGGAATATAGGCAATAGCTTACTACAGGCAGAATACGGATCCGCTAGGAATATAGGCAACAGCTCACTACAGGCAGAATACGCATCCGCTTAGAATATAGATAACAGGTTACTACAGGCAGAATACGGATCCGCTGGGAATATAGGCAACAGCTTACTACAGGCAGAATACGGATCCGCTAGGAATATAGGCAACAGCTCACTACAGGCAGAATACGGATCCGCTTAGAATATAGATAACAGCTTACTACAGGCAGAATATGGATCTGCTGGGAATATAGGCAACAGCTTACTACAGGCACAATACGGATCCGCTAGGAATATAGGCAACAACTCGCTACAGGCAGAATACGGATCTGCTGGGAATATAGGCAACAGCTCACTACAGGCAGAATACGGATCCGCTGGGAATATAGGCAACAGCTTACTACAGGCAGAATACGGATCCGCTGGGAATATAGGCAACAGCTTACTACAGGCAGAATACGGATCCGCTAGGAATATAGGCAACAGCTCACTACAGGCAGAATACGGATCTGCTTAGAATATAGATAACAGCTTACTACAGGCAGAATACGGATCTGCTGGGAATATAGGCAACAACTCACTACAGGCAGAATAGGGATCTGCTGGGAATATAGGCAACAGCTTACTACAGGCAGAATACGGATCCGCTGGGAATATAGGCAACAGCTTACTACAGGCAGAATACGGATCCGCTGGGAATATAGGCAACAGCTTACGACAGGCAGAATACAGATCCGCTGGGAATATAGGCAACAACTCACTACAGGCAGAATACGGATCCGCTTAGAATATAGATAACAGGTTACTACAGGCAGAATACGGATCCGCTGGGAATATAGGCAATAGCTTACTACAGGCAGAATACGGATTCGCTAGGAATATAGGCAACAGCTCACTACAGGCAGAATATGGATCCGCAAGGTATATAGGCAACCGCTCACTACAGGCAGAATACGAATCCGCTTAGAATATAGATAACAGGTTACTACAGGCAGAATACGGATCCGCTGGGAATATAGGCAACAGCTTACTACAGGCAGAATACGGATCCGCTAGGAATATAGGCAACAGCTCACTACAGGCAGAATACGGATCCGCTAGGAATAAAGGCAACAGCTCACTACAGGCAGAATACGGATCCGCTTAGAATATAGATAACAGCTTACTATAGGCAGAATACGGATCCGCTGGGAATATAGGCAACAGCTTACTACAGGCAGAATACGGATCCGCTGGGAATAAAGACAACAGCTCACTAAAGGCAGAATACGGATCCGCTGGGTATATAGGCAACAACTCACTACAGGCAGAATACGGATCTGCTGGGAATATAGGCAACAGCTCACTACAGGCAGAATATGGATCCGCTGGGAATATAGGCAACAACTCACTACAGGCAGAATACGGATCCGCTTAGAATATAGATAACAGGTTACTACAGGCAGAATACGGATCCGATGGGAATATAGGCAACAGCTTACTACAGGTAGAATACGGATCCGCTAGGAATATAGGCAACAGCTCACTACAGGCAGAATACGGATCCGCTAGGAATAAAGGCAACAGCTCACTACAGGCAGAATACGGATCTGCTAGGAATATAGGCAACAGCTTACTACAGCCAGAATACGGATCCGCTGGGTATATAGGCAACAGCTTACTACAGGCAGAATACGGATCCGCTTAGAATATAGATAACAGCTTACTACAGGCAGAATATGGATCCGCTGGGAATATAGGCAACAACTCACTACAGGCAGAATACGGATCTGCTGGGAATATAGGCAACAGCTTACTACAGGCAGAATACCTATCCACTGGGAATATAGGCAACAGCTTACTACAGGCAGAATACGGATCCGCTTAGAATATAGGCAACAGCTCACTACAGGCAGAATATGGATCCGCTAGGTATATAGGCAACAGCTCACTACAGGCAGAATACGCATCCGCTTAGAATATAGATAACAGGTTACTACAGGCAGAATACGGATCCGCTGGGAATATAGGCAACAACTCACTACAGGCAGAATACGGATCCGCTTAGAATATAGATAACAGGTTACTACAGGCAGAATACGGATCCGATGGGAATATAGGCAACAGCTTACTACAGGTAGAATACGGATCCGCTAGGAATATAGGCAACAGCTCACTACAGGCAGAATACAGATCCGCTAGGAATAAAGGCAACAGCTCACTACAGGCAGAATACGGATCCGCTAGGAATATAGGCAACAGCTTACTACAGCCAGAATACGGATCCGCTGGGAATATAGGCAACAGCTTACTACAGGCAGAATACGGATCCGCTGGGAATATAGGCAACAGCTTAATACAGGCAGAATACGGATCCGCTAGGAATATAGGCAACAGCTCACTACAGGCAGAATACGGATCCGCTTAGAATATAGATAACAGCTTACTACAGGCAGAATACGGATCTGCTGGGAATATAGGCAAGAACTCACTACAGGCAGAATACGGATCTGCTGGGAATATAGGCAACAGCTCACTACAGGCAGAATACGGATCCGCTGGGAATATAGGCAACAGCTTACTACAGGCAGAATACGGATCCGCTGGGAATATAGGCAACAGCTTACTACAGGCAGAATACGGATCCGCTGGGAATATAGGCAACAACTCACTACAGGCAGAATACGGATCCGCTTAGAATATAGATAACAAGTTACTACAGGCAGAATACGGATCCGCTGGGAATATAGGCAATAGCTTACTACAGGCAGAATACGAATTCGCTAGGAATATAGGCAACAGCTCACTACAGGCAGAATATGGATCCGCTAGGAATATAGGCAACAGCTCACTACAGGCAGAATACGGATCCGCTAGGAATATAGGCAACAGCTCACTACAGGCAGAATACGGATCCGCTAGGAATATAGGCAACAACTCACTACAGGCAGAATACGGATCTGCTGGGAATATAGGCAACAACTCACTACATGCAGAATACGGATCTGCTGGGAATATAGGCAAGAGCTCACTACAGGCAGAATACGGATCCGCTGGGAATATAGGCAACAGCTTACTACAGGCAGAATACGGATCCGCTGGGAATATAGGCAACAGCTTACTACAGGCAGAATACGGATCCGCTGGGAATATAGGCAACAACTCACTACAGGCAGAATACGGATCCGCTTAGAATATAGATAACAGGTTACTACAGGCAGAATATGGATCCGCTGGGAATATAGGCAATAGCTTACTACAGGCAGAATACGGATCCGCTAGGAATATAGGCAACAGCTCACTACAGGCAGAATATGGATCCGCTAGGAATATAGGCAACAGCTCACTACAGGCAGAATACGCATCCGCTTAGAATATAGATAACAGGTTACTACAGGCAGAATACGGATCCGCTGGGAATATAGGCAACAGCTTACTACAGGCAGAATACGGATCCGCTAGGAATATAGGCAACAGCTCACTACAGGCAGAATACGGATCCGCTTAGAATATAGATAACAGCTTACTACAGGCAGAATACGGATCTGCTGGGAATATAGGCAACAGCTTACTACAGGCACAATACGGATCCGCTAGGAATATAGGCAACAACTCGCTACAGGCAGAATACGGATCTGCTGGGAATATAGGCAACAGCTCACTACAGGCAGAATACGGATCCGCTGGGAATATAGGCAACAGCTTACTACAGGCAGAATACGGATCCGCTGGGAATATAGGCAACAGCTTACTACAGGCAGAATACGGATCCGCTAGGAATATAGGCAACAGCTCACTACAGGCAGAATACGGATCTGCTTAGAATATAGATAACAGCTTACTACAGGCAGAATACGGATCTGCTGGGAATATAGGCAACAACTCACTACAGGCAGAATAGGGATCTGCTGGGAATATAGGCAACAGCTTACTACAGGCAGAATACGGATCCGCTGGGAATATAGGCAACAGCTTACTACAGGCAGAATACGGATCCGCTGGGAATATAGGCAACAGCTTACGACAGGCAGAATACAGATCCGCTGGGAATATAGGCAACAACTCACTACAGGCAGAATACGGATCCGCTTAGAATATAGATAACAGGTTACTACAGGCAGAATACGGATCCGCTGGGAATATAGGCAATAGCTTACTACAGGCAGAATACGGATTCGCTAGGAATATAGGCAACAGCTCACTACAGGCAGAATATGGATCCGCTAGGTATATAGGCAACCGCTCACTACAGGCAGAATACGAATCCGCTTAGAATATAGATAACAGGTTACTACAGGCAGAATACGGATCCGCTGGGAATATAGGCAACAGCTTACTACAGGCAGAATACGGATCCGCTAGGAATATAGGCAACAGCTCACTACAGGCAGAATACGGATCCGCTAGGAATAAAGGCAACAGCTCACTACAGGCAGAATACGGATCCGCTTAGAATATAGATAACAGCTTACTATAGGCAGAATACGGATCCGCTGGGAATATAGGCAACAGCTTACTACAGGCAGAATACGGATCCGCTGGGAATAAAGGCAACAGCTCACTAAAGGCAGAATACGGATCCGCTGGGTATATAGGCAACAACTCACTACAGGCAGAATACGGATCTGCTGGGAATATAGGCAACAGCTCACTACAGGCAGAATATGGATCCGCTGGGAATATAGGCAACAACTCACTACAGGCAGAATACGGATCCGCTTAGAATATAGATAACAGGTTACTACAGGCAGAATACGGATCCGATGGGAATATAGGCAACAGCTTACTACAGGTAGAATACGGATCCGCTAGGAATATAGGCAACAGCTCACTACAGGCAGAATACGGATCCGCTAGGAATAAAGGCAACAGCTCACTACAGGCAGAATACGGATCTGCTAGGAATATAGGCAACAGCTTACTACAGCCAGAATACGGATCCGCTGGGTATATAGGCAACAGCTTACTACAGGCAGAATACGGATCCGCTTAGAATATAGATAACAGCTTACTACAGGCAGAATATGGATCCGCTGGGAATATAGGCAACAACTCACTACAGGCAGAATACGGATCTGCTGGGAATATAGGCAACAGCTTACTACAGGCAGAATACCTATCCACTGGGAATATAGGCAACAGCTTACTACAGGCAGAATACGGATCCGCTTAGAATATAGGCAACAGCTCACTACAGGCAGAATATGGATCCGCTAGGTATATAGGCAACAGCTCACTACAGGCAGAATACGCATCCGCTTAGAATATAGATAACAGGTTACTACAGGCAGAATACGGATCCGCTGGGAATATAGGCAACAACTCACTACAGGCAGAATACGGATCCGCTTAGAATATAGATAACAGGTTACTACAGGCAGAATACGGATCCGATGGGAATATAGGCAACAGCTTACTACAGGTAGAATACGGATCCGCTAGGAATATAGGCAACAGCTCACTACAGGCAGAATACGGATCCGCTAGGAATAAAGGCAACAGCTCACTACAGGCAGAATACGGATCCGCTAGGAATATAGGCAACAGCTTACTACAGCCAGAATACGGATCCGCTGGGTATATAGGCAACAGCTTACTACAGGCAGAATACGGATCCGCTTAGAATATAGATAACAGCTTACTACAGGCAGAATATGGATCCGCTGGGAATATAGGCAACAACTCACTACAGGCAGAATACGGATCTGCTGGGAATATAGGCAACAGCTTACTACAGGCACGATACCTATCCACTGGGAATATAGGCAACAGCTTACTACAGGCAGAATACGGATCCGCTTAGAATATAGATAACAGCTTACTACAGGCAGAATATGGATCCGCTGGGAATATAGGCAACAACTCACTACAGGCAGAATACGGATCCGCTTAGAATATAGATAACAGGTTACTACAGGCAGAATACGGATCCGCTGGGAATAAAGGCAACAGCTCACTACAGGCAGAATACGGATCCGCTTAGAATATAGATAACAGCTTACTACAGGCAGAATACGGATCCGCTGGGAATATAGGCAATAACTCACTACGGGCAGAATACGGATCTGCTGGGAATATAGGCAACAGCTCACTACAGGCAGAATACGGATCCGCTGGGAATATAGGCAACAGCTTACTACAGGCAGAATACGGATCCGCTGGGAAAATAGGCAACAGCTCACTAGAGGCAGAATACGGATCCGCTTAGAATATAGGCAACAGCTTACTACAGGCAGAATACGGATCCGCTGGGAATATAGGCAAAAACTCACTACAGGCAGAATACGGATCCGCTTATAATATAGATAACAGGTTACTACAGGCAGAATACGGATCCGCTGGGAATATAGGCAATAGCTTACTACAGGCAGAATACGGATCCGCTAGGAATATAGGCAACAGCTCACTACAGGCAGAATACGGATCCGCTAGGAATATAGGCAACAGCTCACTACAGGCAGAATATGGATCCGCTAGGAATATAGGCAACAGCTCACTACAGGCAGAATACGGATCCGCTTAGAATATAGATAACAGGTTACTACAGGCAGAATACGGATCCGCTGGAAACATAGGCAATAGCTTACTACAGGCAGAATACGGATTCGCTAGGAATATAGGCAACAGCTCACTACAGGCAGAATATGGATCCGCTAGGAATATAGGCAACAGCTCACTACAGGCAGAATATGGATCCGCTAGGTATATAGGCAACAGCTCACTACAGGCAGAATACGCATCCGCTTAGAATATAGAAAACAGGTTACTACAGGCAGAATACGGATCCGCTGGGAATATAGGCAACAGCTTACTACAGGCAGAATACGGATCCGCTAGGAATATAGGCAACAGCTCACTACAGGCAGAATACGGATCCGCTAGGAATAAAGGCAACAGCTCACTACAGGCAGAATACGGATCCGCTTAGAATATAGATAACAGCTTACTACAGGCAGAATACGGATCCGCTGGGAATAAAGGCAACAGCTCACTAAAGGCAGAATACGGATCCGCTGGGTATATAGGCAACAACTCACTACAGGCAGAATACGGATCTGCTGGGAATATAGGCAACAGCTCACTACAGGCAGAATATGGATCCGCTGGGAATATAGGCAACAACTCACTACAGGCAGAATACGGATCCGCTTAGAATATAGATAACAGGTTACTACAGGCAGAATACGGATCCGATGGGAATATAGGCAACAGCTTACTACAGGTAGAATACGGATCCGCTAGGAATATAGGCAACAACTCACTACAGGCAGAATACGGATCCGCTAGGAATAAAGGCAACAGCTCACTACAGGCAGAATACGGATCCGCTAGGAATATAGGCGACAGCTTACTACAGCCAGAATACGGATCCGCTGGGTATATAGGCAACAGCTTACTACAGGCAGAATACGGATCCGCTTAGAATATAGATAACAGCTTACTACAGGCAGAATATGGATCCGCTGGGAATATAGGCAACAACTCACTACAGGCAGAATACGGATCTGCTGGGAATATAGGCAACAGCTTACTACAGGCAGAATACCTATCCACTGGGAATATAGGCAACAGCTTACTACAGGCAGAATACGGATCCGCTTAGAATATAGGCAACAGCTCACTACAGGCAGAATATGGATCCGCTAGGTATATAGGCAACAGCTCACTACAGGCAGAATACGCATCCGCTTAGAATATAGATAACAGGTTACTACAGGCAGAATACGGATCCGCTGGGAATATAGGCAACAACTCACTACAGGCAGAATACGGATCCGCTTAGAATATAGATAACAGGTTACTACAGGCAGAATACGGATCCGATGGGAATATAGGCAACAGCTTACTACAGGTAGAATACGGATCCGCTAGGAATATAGGCAACAGCTCACTACAGGCAGAATACGGATCCGCTAGGAATAAAGGCAACAGCTCACTACAGGCAGAATACGGATCCGCTAGAAATATAGGCAACAGCTTACTACAGCCAGAATACGGATCCGCTGGGTATATAGGCAATAGCTTACTACAGGCAGAATACGGATCCGCTTAGAATATAGATAACAGCTTACTACAGGCAGAATATGGATCCGCTGGGAATATAGGCAACAACTCACTACAGGCAGAATACGGATCTGCTGGGAATATAGGCAACAGCTTACTACAGGCAGAATACCTATCCACTGGGAATATAGGCAACAGCTTACTACAGGCAGAATACGGATCCGCTTAGAATATAGATAACAGCTTACTACAGGCAGAATATGGATCCGCTGGGAATATAGGCAACAACTCACTACAGGCAGAATACGGATCCGCTTAGAATATAGATAACAGGTTACTACAGGCAGAATACGGATCCGCTGGGAATAAAGGCAACAGCTCACTACAGGCAGAATACGGATCCGCTTAGAATATAGATAACAGCTTACTACAGGCAGAATACGGATCCGCTGGGAATATAGGCAACAACTCACTACGGGCAGAATACGGATCTGCTGGGAATATAGGCAACAGCTCACTACAGGCAGAATACGGATCCGCTGGGAATATAGGCAACAGCTTACTACAGGCAGAATACGGATCCGCTGGGAAAATAGGCAACAGCTCACTAGAGGCAGAATACGGATCCGCTTAGAATATAGGCAACAGCTTACTACAGGCAGAATACGGATCCGCTGGGAATATAGGCAAAAACTCACTACAGGCAGAATACGGATCCGCTTATAATATAGATAACAGGTTACTACAGGCTGAATACGGATCCGCTGGGAATATAGGCAATAGCTTACTACAGGCAGAATACGGATCCGCTAGGAATATAGGCAACAGCTCACTACAGGCAGAATACGGATCCGCTAGGAATATAGGCAACAGCTCACTACAGGCAGAATATGGATCCGCTAGGAATATAGGCAACAGCTCACTACAGGCAGAATACGGATCCGCTTAGAATATAGATAACAGGTTACTACAGGCAGAATACGGATCCGCTGGGAATATAGGCAATAGCTTACTACAGGCAGAATACAGATTCGCTAGGAATATAGGCAACAGCTCACTACAGGCAGAATACGGATCCGCTAGGAATATAGGCAACAGCTCACTACAGGCAGAATATGGATCCGCTAGGTATATAGGCAACAGCTCACTACAGGCAGAATACGCATCCGCTTAGAATATAGATAACAGGTTACTACAGGCAGAATACGGATCCGCTGGGAATATAGGCAACAGCTTACTACAGGCAGAATACGGATCCGCTAGGAATATAGGCAACAGCTCACTACAGGCAGAATACGGATCCGCTAGGAATAAAGGCAACAGCTCACTACAGGCAGAATACGGATCCGCTTAGAATATAGATAACAGCTTACTACAGGCAGAATACGGATCCGCTGGGAATATAGGCAACAGCTTATGGTGCGCCCCCACACTGCCGCAGGGCCGAGGGGTACCCGGAGCCGGGCCTCTGGGATCTCTGCTCTGGGGTTGTCACGGTGGCTAGACCCGGTCTGTGGCCCTGTCTGTCAGTGGGGGACGTCCGGTGCAATAAGTGGTGTTGTAACGGTGCAGTTGTGGGGTGCAGGTCGCGGTAAATAATGAGGACACCAGGTTGCAGTCTCTTTACCTCTTTACTGAAGATCTCTGGGTCCTCAATCCAGAATACGGCTCACCAGGCTGCGCAAGTCCGGCCGGTCCAATGACACTTCCAGAGTTCTCTTCACAGGAGGAAATCTGTGCCTTCCCCCTAGCGCTATGTGTTGTAGTCCCTCCCTGCTGTGCTTACGGAAAGTACCCCACAACTGTTGTGTCTGTTTCTGATGTTCCCTCACAACTCGACTAGATGATGTTCTGCTAATCCTCCGTCCCTCCCTGAGGTTCGGGTAGGAACGGCACCCGTTTGACGGGTAGGCCTGGAGTTCTTCCGGGACCCTAGAGACGCCCCTCTCCCACAATTGCCTCCCAAGACTTCATAGGTGATTTGAGTTAGACAGCCCGCCTGAGACTGACTGCCCTGCCGCTGTTTGGAGTATTGCTTGAAGCTGAATGTTATTCTACTCCCTCGGCGTTCCGGCCACCGGTAGTGCGCCTCAGTAGGATGTTGCTTCGGTCTTACAGCACGACTCCTACTGGTATTTCTCCTTTGCGTGATCCCGTTTCTCACTCAGCACAATCTATCTCTCTTCTAATCCTTTCTTGGGCACCGCCGCTACCCGGAGCAGGCACGGTCCCGTTACGTTCGTTCTCGTTGCCAAGCCTCTGTCAGGATCCCACCCCTGACAGAGACCCTACTGTATCTTCCCCTACAACACCCTCTGCCACAAGGTGTTGCCTGGTTCCAACCCAGTCAGCTTTCTGATCTAACTTCCTGCCTGACCCCCAGTTTACCCACTATGGTGGGGAGTGGCCTAATGAATAGCACCCTTAGCTCCCCCCGGAGGCCCGGCTGTGAAATGTATTGGTGTCTGTGATACCTGATCAGATGAACTCTTTCAGTGCCATCGGACGCACCATAGCTCCCCATAGTGGCGGAGCCACAGTACTGCAACGACCAGGACTCTGGGGCGCTGCACTCCCCCCTGGTTAAACACAGTACTCCGGGACTGAGAAGAAAACAACAATACAAGTTTAGCAAAAAGACATACAATTTTTGTTGAGTGCAAATAACAATACGTATACTTGAACAAGCTTCCCTTTATGGGAGGTGAGAATACTTGAACGTTACAAAACATGGTTAAACATTAAACATTATAAATTACAGGCTATAAATAACTCCTGTTACCCAACCGGGTATTCTACTAAGTGCAAAAATTGCTGAACAATACTTTAACATTGCCTTTAAGGACATACACTCTGTATCCACCAAAGACCTTCCTATAATCACATTATAAGGTAAATTAACTTTTTTCATTCTCCTTCTTTGAATCTGCAGGACCGCCTGTCCTATCGGCACCAGACCTACTGCCTCTCCTTTCTGTTACAGGACCGCCCCGTTCAGCCAGGGCCTACTGCCTTTTCAACTACTATACACAGTATAGAACATAACATTACTTTCAGTTTAAGAGCACTGAGCCATCTCTACATGACTCCTATGAGGACTCAGGGTTTACCTTCTATCCTAACTATCTATCAACATTATCAAGCATTTTCTTCTGAACATTAAGCCTTCTCATTATCTTTCTTTCTATCATGCATGCTGGACACCACGTCTATCCCTACGGGTCCACTGCATCCTTCTTCTTTCTTTCACCTTTTACTTCTCAGAGCACATCATCAGTATTTCTTCACATTTGACTAATTAAACACATATAACTTTCTCGTACAACATTATCATCACTTTTCTCTGGTCAAGACATTATTGCTTCCTGTCTTAAAGCAATATCACAGTTTAAGCATAACAAATGAACATCCCCTTTAAGAGGGGACCAAGTCTCTATGAGGTAGCGTATCTTCTCAAGCTACCAGTCCATACTCAGCAAAGGTTCCAGTGCGGTATCTTCGCAAAGAGTCCTTCTTTAAATAAAACCAGTAGGGAGCGCCCTTAATAAGGTGCAAACTATGTACAAGAAGTTCGGATCATGCACTGTTCATGATTTCAGCAGTTTTTAAATAACATAGAAAAAATAGAAAATAACCAAAAACAATAGGGATCCCGGGTCAACAAAGAGATCCCTTTTAGAGTTAACCCTGGACGGGTTTTAGCAGCAAAAATTAGGAAACAGTTAACTATTTACATGCAATGCAGTGTCTTTCTTATTGGAACCACGCAGGCGGCAGCACCGGTGGAGGCAACCCCGCAGGATACTGCGCACCACCTGGTACTGCATAAGGGGGAGTGTTGTCCCATCTGGGGGTCTGCGTACCCACCGTCTTCCGCTCTGGCACAGCAGGACCACTGGTCACCTGAGGAAGCGCCTCCTCAGCCACCACAGCGGTGGTGGTAGTAATGCTGCAGGTCGTGGTCTTCCCCAGTGTACAAGCGGGAGTGACCACGGTGGTCTGGGTGGTGGTCGTGGGCCAACCACAAGGCAGCACCTTGGCCACAGGGGACGGTTTTGCTGGCACCCTGGTCGGGGATTCCGTCGGCTTCCTCTTGTACACGTTTAAAGCAAACCACCCCTTCTCACCAAGGTGCCTGGTGTAGGTAACACTGTCCCCCGGGTGGAGGTCCCGGTCAGGGTGGCCCTCTCTAAGATGAGACTCGACATCCCGGCGGTTGACAAAGATCTTTGCGTATAATCCCGGCTCTTTAATGAAGCCCCAGCCTCCACGGAGCTTAAAGTCAACTACAATGCCCTGCTTGCGCGGGGCCTGGTGAGTAGTGGGGTCCTTGCGGGCCCGGTCCTTGACCGCCAAGTCTTTTTTATGGTGAGCCTCCCGCCCGGCCTGGTGAGTCTTCTCCTCCTCTTTCCACTGTTGTTCTAGCTGGAACCGATATTCCTCCCAGCTTAGGGCCTGTACCATCTCCCCTTCTTGGGTCTCCACCCCGGGGAACCCCATAAGATTGGATCCGGGGTTCACCCAGCGGCACACTGTGCGCTGCACGTGGACCTCACACAGCAAGGGAGTAGGGGTGATTGGGGCTCGCATACGGTGTTCCATGCCCGTGGCTTCCTCCCATGGTAACAGGCGCTGGAGTCTATGGGTTCCCGGGATAGGTGGTGCTGCTACGGGACCCACCAGCAAACCCTCGGCCAGCGGGACAGGGTCGGCGGACTCACCAGCCGATGCAGGTTCCTCCTCCGCGGCGGGTTCTTCCGGCGGTGTCGACGAGGGTCCCAGCGGTTGCTCCGGGAACGGTGCAGGATCCGACGCCTGAGGACCTTCTTCCGGCGCTGCCTGGTGCGGAGCCTGGGCCTGCATGCCCAGTTGGAGGAGTTGGTTGATCAGGCTCTCCATCTCAACCCGCAGAAATTCAGTGCTGTCCACGGAGAACAGGCTGCTGGGCTCATCCGGGGAGCTGGGGGAGACTTCCACTTCAACCCCACTGTCGGGTTCGGAGCTGCTGGCCATGGCGTCCTCCACGTGGGCTACTTCCGGGTCTCTTTCCCACTCTCTCCTTCGTGGGCGGTGTCGTCTTCTCGGTCTCCGCCCTCCATTGAGGAGTAGGAGGCGGATCTCTGCCGCTGACGGACACGTCCTCACCGTGCAGAAATATTTAGACTGGGCGGCCATTGTTTTTCGCGCTCTCCAGCTTGTCTACGCCTACTCCACGCCCCTCTTCTTCTCCTGCGCCTCTCCTCAGCGCTGCAATGGCGGCGGTTTTGGCGGTTAACAGCACAGCACAGTCCACTCAATAAAGTACAGTCCAAGCACAGTAAATCACAGTTCCAAGGCACACATGACCTGATTCTTCAGGCTTAAGTAGATCCTGTTTGTGACGCCAAGTTTGGAGCGCCCCCACACCGCCGCAGGGCCGAGGGGTACCCGGAGCCGGGCCTCTGGGATCTCTGCTCTGGGGTTGTCACGGTGGCTAGACCCGGTCCGTGGCCCTGTCTGTCAGTGGGGGATGTCCGGTGCAATAAGTGGTGTTGTAACGGTGCAGTTGTGGGGTGCAGGTCGCGGTAAATAATGAGGACACCAGGTTGCAGTCTCTTTACCTCTTTACTGAAGATCTCTGGGTCCTCAATCCAGAATACGGCTCACCAGGCTGCGCAAGTCCGGCCGGTCCAATGACACTTCCAGAGTTCTCTTCACAGGAGGAAATCTGTGCCTTCCCCCTAGCGCTATGTGTTGTAGTCCTTCCCTGCTGTGCTTACGGAAAGTACCCCACAACTGTTGTGTCTGTTTCTGATGTTCCCTCACAACTCGACTAGATGATGTTCTGCTAATCCTCCGTCCCTCCCTGAGGTTCGGGTAGGAACGGCACCCGTTTGACGGGTAGGCCTGGAGTTCTTCCGGGACCCTAGAGACGCCCCTCTCCCACAATTGCCTCCCAAGACTTCATAGGTGATTTGAGTTAGACAGCCCGCCTGAGACTGACTGCCCTGCTGCTGTTTGGAGTATTGCTTGAAGCTGAATGTTATTCTACTCCCTCGGCGTTCCGGCCACCGGTAGTGCGCCTCAGTAGGATGTTGCTTCGGTCTTACAGCACGACTCCTATTGGTATTTCTCCTTTGCGTGATCCCGTTTCTCACTCAGCACAATCTATCTCTCTTCTAATCCTTTCTTGGGCACCGACGCTACCCGGAGCAGGCACGGTCCCGTTACGTTCGTTCTCGTTGCCAAGCCTCTGTCAGGATCCCACCACTGACAGAGACCCTACTGTATCTTCCCCTACAACACCCTCTGCCACAAGGTGTTGCCTGATTCCAACCCAGTCAGCTTTCTGATCTAACTTCCTGCCTGACCCCCAGTTTACCCACTATGGTGGGGAGTGGCCTAATGAATAGCACCCTTAGCTCCCCCCAGAGGCCCGGCTGTGAAATGTATTGGTGTCTGTGATACCTGATCAGATGAACTCTTTCAGTGCCATCGGACGCACCATAGCTCCCCATAGTGGCAGAGCCACAGTACTGCAACGACCAGGACTCTGGGGCGCTGCACTTACTACAGGCAGAATACGGATCCGCTGGGAATAAAGGCAACAGCTCACTAAAGGCAGAATACGGATCCGCTGGGTATATAGGCAACAACTCACTACAGGCAGAATACGGATCTGCTGGGAATATAGGCAACAGCTCACTACAGGCAGAATATGGATCCGCTGGGAATATAGGCAACAACTCACTACAGGCAGAATACGGATCCGCTTAGAATATAGATAACAGGTTACTACAGGCAGAATACGGATCCGTTGGGAATATAGGCAACAGCTTACTACAGGTAGAATACGGATCCGCTAGGAATATAGGCAACAGCTCACTACAGGCAGAATACGGATCCGCTAGGAATAAAGGCAACAGCTCACTACAGGCAGAATACGGATCCGCTAGGAATATAGGCAACAGCTTACTACAGCCAGAATACGGATCCGCTGGGTATATAGGCAACAGCTTACTACAGGCAGAATACGGATCCGCTTAGAATATAGATAACAGCTTACTACAGGCAGAATATGGATCCGCTGGGAATATAGGCAACAACTCACTACAGGCAGAATACGGATCTGCTGGGAATATAGGCAACAGCTTACTACAGGCAGAATACCTATCCACTGGGAATATAGGCAACAGCTTACTACAGGCAGAATACGGATCCGATTAGAATATAGGCAACAGCTCACTACAGGCAGAATATGGATCCGCTAGGTATATAGGCAACAGCTCACT
This sequence comes from Ranitomeya variabilis, assembly GCF_051348905.1. Classification (NCBI taxonomy): domain Eukaryota; kingdom Metazoa; phylum Chordata; class Amphibia; order Anura; family Dendrobatidae; genus Ranitomeya; species Ranitomeya variabilis. Next base: position 213,281,276 of record NC_135237.1, read on the forward strand.
ACAGGCAGAATACGCATCCGCTTAGAATATAGATAACAGGTTACTACAGGCAGAATACGGATCCGCTGGGAATATAGGCAACAACTCACTACAGGCAGAATACGGATCCGCTTAGAATATAGGCAACAACTAACTACAGGCAGAATACGGATCCGCTTAGAATATAGATAACAGCTTACTACAGGCAGAATACGGATCCGCTGGGAATATAGGCAACAACTCACTACGGGCAGAATACGGATCTGCTGGGAATATAGGCAACAGCTCACTACAGGCAGAATACGGATCCGCTGGGAATATAGGCAACAGCTTACTACAGGCAGAATACGGATCCGCTGGGAAAATAGGCAACAGCTCACTAGAGGCAGAATACGGATCCGCTGGGAATATAGGCAACAGCTTACTACAGGCAGAATACGGATCCGCTGGGAATATAGGCAACAGCTTACTACAGGCAGAAAACGGAACCGCTAGGAATATAGGCAACAGCTCACTACAGGCAGAATACGGATCCGCTAGGAATAAAGGCAACAGCTCACTACAGGCAGAATACGGATCAGCTATGAATATAGGCAACAACTCACTACAGGCAGAATACGGATCCGCTTAGAATATAGATAACAGCTTACTACAGGCAGAATACGGATCCACTGGGAATATAGGCAACAACTCACTACAGGCAGAATACGGATCTGCTAGGAATATAGGCAACAGCTCACTACAGGCAGAATACGGATCCGCTAGGAATAAAAGCAACAGCTCACTACAGGCAGAATACGGATCCGCTTAGAATATAGGCAACAGCTTACTACAGGCAGAATACGGATCCGCTGGGAATATAGGCAAAAACTCACTACAGGCAGAATACGGATCTGCTTATAATATAGATAACAGGTTACTACAGGTAGAATACGGATCCGCTGGGAATATAGGCAATAGCTTACTACAGGCAGAATACGGATCCGCTAGGAATATAGGCAACAGCTCACTACAGGCAGAATACGGATCCGCTAGGAATATAGGCAACAGCTCACTACAGGCAGAATATGGATCCGCTAGGAATATAGGCAACAGCTCACTACAGGCAGAATACGGATCCGCTTAGAATATAGATAACAGGTTACTACAGGCAGAATACGGATCCGCTGGGAATATAGGCAACAGCTTACTACAGGCAGAAAACGGATCCGCTAGGAATATAGGCAACAGCTCACTACAGGCAGAATACGGATCCGCTAGGAATAAAGGCAACAGCTCACTACAGGCAGAATACGGATCAGCTATGAATATAGGCAACAACTCACTACAGGCAGAATACGGATCCGCTTAGAATATAGATAACAGCTTACTACAGGCAGAATACGGATCCACTGGGAATATAGGCAACAACTCACTACAGGCAGAATAAGGATCTGGTAGGAATATAGGCAACAGCTCACTACAGGCAGAATACGGATCCGCTGGGAATATAGGCAACAGCTTACTACAGGCAGAATACGGATCCGCTAGGAATATAGGCAACAGCTTACTACAAGCAGAATACGGATCCGCTGGGAATATATGCAACAACTCACTACAGGCAGAATACGGATCCGCTTAGAATATAGATAACAGGTTACTACAGGCAGAATACGGATCCGCTTGGAATATAGGCAACAGCTTACTACAGGCAGAATACGGATCTGCTGGGAATATAGGCAACAGCTTACTACAGGCAGAATACGGATCCGCTTGGAATAAAGGCAACAGCTCACTACAGGCAGAATACGGATTCGCTGGGTATATAGGCAACAACTCACTACAGGCAGAATACGGATCTGCTGGGAATATAGGCAACAGCTCACTACAGGCAGAAGACGGATCCGCTGGGAATATAGGCAACAGCTTACTACAGGTAGAATACGGATCCGCTGGGAATATAGGCAACAGCTTACTACAGGCAGAATACGGATCCGCTTAGAATATAGATAACAGGTTAGTACAGGCAGAATACGGATCCGCTGGGAATATAGGCAATATCTTACTACAGGCAGAATACGGATCCGCTAGGAATATATGCAACAACTCACTACAGGCAGAATACGGATCCGCTTAGAATATAGATAACAGGTTACTACAGGCAGAATACGGATCCGCTTGGAATATAGGCAACAGCTTACTACAGGCAGAATACGGATCCGCTGGGAATATAGGCAACAGCTTACTACAGGCAGAATACGGATCCGCTGGGAATATAGGCAACAGCTCACTACAGGCAGAATACAGATCCGCTAGGAATAAAGGCAACAGCTCACTACAGGCAGAATATGGATCAGCTATGAATATAGGCAACAACTCACTACAGGCAGAATACGGATCCGCTTAGAATATAGATAACAGCTTACTACAGGCAGAATACGGATCCACTGGGAATATAGGCAACAACTCACTACAGGCAGAATACGGATCTGCTAGGAATATAGGCAACAGCTTACTACAGGCAGAATACGGATCCGCTGGGAATATAGGCAACAACTCACTACAGGCAGAATACGGATCCGCTTAGAATATAGATAACAGGTTAGTACAGGCAGAATACGGATCCGCTGGGAATATAGGCAACAGCTTACTACAAGCAGAATACGGATCCGCTCGGAATATATGCAACAACTCACTACAGGCAGAATACGGATCCGCTTAGAATATAGATAACAGCTTACTACAGGCAGAATACGGATCCGCTGGGAATATAGGCAACAGCTTACTACAGGCAGAATATGGATCCGCTTGGAATAAAGGCAACAGCTCACTACAGGCAGAATACGGATTCGCTGGGTATATAGGCAACAACTCACTACAGGCAGAATACGGATCTGCTGGGAATATAGGCAACAGCTCACTACAGGCAGAATACGGATCCGCTGGGAATATAGGCAACAGCTTACTACAGGCAGAATACGGATCCGCTGGGAATATAGGCAACAGCTTACTACAGGCAGAATACGGATCCGCTGGGAATATAGGCAACAACTCACTACAGGCAGAATACGGATCCGCTTAGAATATAGATAACAGGTTAGTACAGGCAGAATACGGATCCGCTGGGAATATAGGCAATAGCTTACTACAGGCAGAATACGGATCCGCTAGGAATACAGGCAACAGCTCACTACAGGCAGAATACGGATTCGCTAGGAATATAGGCAACAGCTCACTACAGGCAGAATATGGATCCGCTAGGAATATAGGCAACAGCTCACTACAGGCAGAATACGGATCCGCTTAGAATATAGATAACAGGTTACTACAGGCAGAATACGGATCCGCTGGGAATATAGGCAACAGCTTACTACAGGCAGAAAACGGATCCGCTAGGAATATAGGCAACAGCTCACTACAGGCAGAATACGGATCCGCTAGGAATAAAGGCAACAGCTCACTACAGGCAGAATACGGATCCGCTATGAATATAGGCAACAACTCACTACAGGCAGAATACGGATCCGCTTAGAATATAGATAACAGCTTACTACAGGCAGAATACGGATCCACTGGGAATATAGGCAACAACTCACTACAGGCAGAATACGGATCTGCTGGGAATATAGGCAACAGCTCACTACAGGCAGAATACGGATCCGCTGGGAATATAGGCAACAGCTTACTACAGGCAGAATACGGATCCGCTGGGAATATAGGCAACAGCTTACTACAGGCAGAATACGGATCCGCTGGGAATAAAGGCAACAACTCACTACAGGCAGAATACGGATCCGCTTAGAATATAGATAACAGGTTACTACAGGCAGAATACAGATCCGCTTGGAATATAGGCAACAGCTTACTACAGGCAGGATACGGATCCGCTTAGAATATAGATAACAGGTTACTACAGGCAGAATACGGATCCGCTGGGAATATAGGCAACAGCTTACTACAGGCTGAATACGGATCCGCTTGGAATAAAGGCAACAGCTCACTACAGGCAGAATACGGATTCGCTGGGTATATAGGCAACAACTCACTACAGGCAGAATACGGATCTGCTGGGAATATAGGCAACAGCTCACTACAGGCAGAATACGGATCCGCTGGAAATATAGGCAACAACTCACTACAGGCAGAATACGGATCCGTTTAGAATATAGATAACAGGTTACTATAGGCAGAATACGGATCCGCTGGGAATATAGGCAACAGCTTACTACAGGCAGAATACGGATCCGCTTAGAATATAGATAACAGGTTACTACAGGCAGAATACGGATCCGCTGGGAATATAGGCAATAGCTTACTACAGGCAGAATACGGATCCGCTAGGAATATAGGCAACAGCTCACTACAGGCAGAATACGAATCCGCTAGGAATATAGGCAACAGCTCACTACAGGCAGAATATGGATCCGCTAGGAATATAGGCAACAGCTCACTACAGGCAGAATACGGATCCGCTTAGAATATAGATAACAGGTTACTACAGGCAGAATACGGATCCGCTGGGAATATAGGTGTCACGATATGGTATGAAATATCATAAGTTAGTTTTCTTGCTAGCATGCGGGGGCTAAACCCCCCCTCTCTCTGGTTCTCTTTCCTTCCCTGTGTTTCTAGCTGTCTGTGTAGAAGAGCTTGCCTTGTGGGGGAGTTTTATTGACGAAAGGTATTTACGACTGGCATAGCTGCAAGGGAAATTTGTGTTAGCAGGAACTGTTAGAGAAACTTCTAGAACGCATGGAAGTTCTTTGTTCTGTTTTTGGAAGATATTATGCAAACCGTTTAAGTTATGGACACGAAAATATATATTCTTATTCTTCCTCGATGGATCTACCCCTCACTCTAAGCATCAGTTTCTAGCTCCATCTGGTACAGAGGTAGGGATTTCTCTGTCAGTGTGCGTGACAAATAGGACATATTTGATCTCATCGGAATACCCACGATACTACGAGATGAATGATGGGTATGGTGCGATTATTTTATGTTCTGTAGCGAAGTTACGGGCATCAGATATATTTAATGCCCAGTGAGTAACACTGAAGAAGTAGGAGGGGTTGGAAAAACCAGCCCTTTCTGTGAGGTCACAGGCTGTAGGTTATAAAGTTGCTGGCAGGCTTCCAGGGGGAGAGTTGTGAGTTTTTACCTGAAGCGACCAGACTGCGAGTGCAAATGCACTGGGATAGATGGAAAGCTCTCCTAGCCTGTTGCCTGCAATGCAATGATCTGAGAATATGTGAGTGTTACCTTTTCTTCATTTAATCCTTTTATTTTTATAATTACCTTGTACATTTGCAATTGTCTCATTTGTAACATCTCTGTAAAATATTTTATAAACACTGCCTAAAAATCATTTATGGGGTATAATATTTAATACTAGTTCGTTCTTCCTGCCCTAAACCGTACCCGGCCTCTGAAGAGAATTACGCTACTGTTTTGGGGTTAGCTCCAGACCCGTTCAATTGGAGCTGGTGGCAGCGACCGTGTGCCGGCTTTTGGGGGTCACTGTAGCGACTGCGGCTTGATAATTATTGTTCCTGCCTGAGTGGGAGTAGTTATCGCGTCGCTGCAGTGCACCCAATAGCCAGTACATAGCAGGCAGCCATTCTGGCGACTAATTACCCTAGGTGCAGTACCTAATCTGACCTGAGAGTAAGGGGGGCGCCAGAGAGCTGCAAGTGTTAAGGGGAACTGTAAGCAGGATACACAAATCCCTGCAGTTCATGGTATATTGGAGAGCAGTGGGATACCTAAAATAAGCCCCTGCTGTAACCTAAGAGGTAAATAAACTTGTGTGTGTTCTTCTCATCTCATTGTGGCAGTGGAGGGATAACTAGGATAAGCCCCCCTGCACATGTGATAGCCGTCTGCTGGTCTAAAGTCACCCCAATCCGTGACATATTGTGGGCAGCGGCTAAGGGATCTTGACAGTCACGGAGTGAATCGTGACAATAGGCAACAGCTTACTACTCTTAATGATAATTTCGGGTTCGGGTCCTTTTTATAATTAACATCATTCACGTTTTTTAGGGGGGTTTGGGTTTCCATTGTATATATTCTGTTTTTAATTCTTCTTTTAAATTTTACAGTTCTGGCCAATTCATGTATTTTCCATCTTTAGTCCATCATTTGAACTATGGTGAAGCGCTTCCACGTCCTGATTGATTGATATATTAGTGGGAGAAGTCCTGCATAAGGATTCCAAGAACTATGCACTGCTATCAACGCACTGTTACGGTTGTGTCGTCTGCTTTTGATATTTTTTGTAGAGTGTTGGATTTTATTGGTGTATGTACATATTCGTACACACATATTTTATTATCACGTTTTCAATGTACACACATATTAGTTTTATATATCATGATATGCACTTTAGTGGTGTAATTTTCGTCAAGATTGGATTATATTTTTGAGATGTATTCTCTCTAATGATATATTTTTATGGGTTTTATCACATTATTGCTTGATGGTTCTGGGATAAGAACTATTTCCATCTTTACCTTTAGCATATGTATAGTTGTTTTTTGTCTAAAGGCATTGCATTTATCTATTTATTTATGTATTTATTTCATTTATGTGTGTATATGTTGATTTATGCTTGTGCCTTTTATTAATTTATATATGTATGTTCACGTGTTTTACACAAATCACCGTTCGCGGTGCAATTACGCTAATGTTGGTTATTTATCGGGATTTATCATTATCCCTGATATGCTGCACTGATTTATTGTAGCTTTGCACCATAACGTGTTTTTTATATATGTTTTTTCACGATGTAATTTTGAGATAGGCATTATGTTGCTGTACCCCTTCAAGGGTGCGCACTTCTAAATTTTTGTATTTATGTTATATGCGGCGTTGTTACTTTGTATTCTGTCTTTCACCTGTGCTTCCCAGTGCGCATGCGCTGTCCTCTGTGACTCCTGGACCCTTGTGGGGGCGGTACCTGGCGCGCGTCATGTGACCGCCGTCATTTGTGACGGCGCTCGCGTGCCTGTGCTCCGTCTCCGCCTCTATGAGGATCCCTTTGGTTGTCCTGGAGACGGCGCATGCGCCGTTTATGTGGAAGCGGTGTGCGGTTCACTCCATGTTGGATTTTTCTCTACAAACCGGCAGATTAGAATTTGCTTAGCGTTCATCAGCCTGTGGGATGTGCGCCACCTGTGCCATATGCCTGATGCTCACCATTGGCTGGAATTAGTTTAAATAGCCGGAACCCGCTCCCCTACGCACGCCTCCTGAAGAAGTGTAAACGAAACGTGCGTTGGGGCGGCGGGGACCTCCTGTTACCAGCACCGTGCCTGCTTAAACACATTTGTAAGTACTGCTCTCCTCTTATTGTTCACTAACTGGCTTGTAGCTTCTCTAAATAGCCCATTTGGGCATGTTGCACATTGCACCTTTGCTTGTAAAGCTGCTATCTTAAAATTTAACCAGTACATTTACTGGTTATTTACACAGTATATTCTATTTAATTTGAGGAGTGTTGATCTTTACTCTGGCATTGGTTTGGGCTGGTCACAGTGTCCCTGTTGATCGTGGTATCCAGTAGTGTTTTTATTCTTACTTTGTATCTTTTGATTTGTGCATATTTATTTGCCTTTAATAAAATATTTATACAAGGATTATACTCCATGTGTGGTCTCTGTACCATTTGTTGAACATATGCCTTATTGAGTTTATGTCCTATTCATTCTTTGGGGCATTCTAGTTGTGTTGTTAAAATTAATTCTTTCCTGTTTTTTGAACAGAGTAACTGGGGCTCCTGTGATCAGTATGGATCATAAAGCCAGGGAGAGAACCTGGCAAGATCGTGTCGGTGATGTTTTTAAATGTAGAACTACTGGTACCACCAATGATGTTTCTAATAATTTTAAGGATCTGACCCAAAAATATCGAAATCTTCTACATAAAAAAATTAGAATATGGTGGACTCGTGCTTCACTGCAGAACTATCTAAAATGTAACATTATCCCAAGAGGGCTTCGTATACAACTTTATCCCACCTTTGAGCTTGGTGACATTGCATTGAACACTAGATGGGAGGAGGCTGCTACAGCCTGCTCTTTGAAATTTATGGAGATTATCAATGACAAAAACACCGTCTTACTAAATGAATTAGACTTACAAATTGCGTCCATGCAGACCCAAATGACCAATGAATTTTCTAAAGAACATATGGATCAGTTTTTTCTTGAGGTATCCAGAGATATGGAAAAATGGGAAAAAGATGTATGTGAAACTAAGACTAAGAAATATGAGCGTGATCTCAATGACTATGAAGTGAAAAGAATTTTCAAATGGCAGTATAGGAAGGAGGATAAACCTCAGTCTTCAAGGAGTTCATCTGTCACCTCTATTACTTCACTTTCAAGTCAAGCCTGTATGCAGGAATGTGACACACCTAGACCATACAATATGAAGACTAGATTTGGCGGGAAATGGACTAATCAGGGCCCTTCCAGGCAATACCAGGGATCAAAGAATAGACAACCTCAGGTAATCAATTTGTCCGATCATGTACTCACCCCGATGCAGGAGGATCTCCTGCAGCGCGGTTTAACTTTTTCTCCCGCTAAATCTCTAGATGCCTTCACGGCGATAAAAGATGTTCATCTTTTCGCCTGGAAATTGGTCCTAAAAAGACACTTTGAAAAATCTACATTAGATTCCCAGACAGATGTGGCTGATGACCAACAGGTGGTGGCTATGTTGGAATCTCTGCTGGATGAGCAAAATCCAACTCCGGTAAGCAGCTTTCCTACCCATTTGTATTCAAAATCCAAAAACTTTCCTCCTTTGAGCACGTGTTCGGCGATTGATGTTTTTGTTAAGATGGTGTCTGGCGATGTTGAACAACTGTGTGCCAAGAAGAGATATAATAAGAGCCCCCAAATTAATGAAACTATAAAAGAGATACAAAAATGGTCTGATGTAACAATCAAACAGGCCGATAAAGGAGGCAATATTGTCATCTGGCCTAATAAATTATATGAAAAACAAGCACAAAAATTGCTGACAGATAAGGCATGTTATAAGAAATTGTATTATAATCCGCTGATTGATTTTCAGCAAGAATTGGTGACCATTGTCACACATGCTTTTGAGGCTGGTACTATTCCCAAAAAACTCATGGATGCAATTGCCCTTATCAAGCCAAGAATGCCAACCCTGTACCTCATTCCCAAAGTCCACAAGGACCCCCTAAATCCTCCAGGGCGACCAATTGTTTCTGGGAATGAGGGACTGTGTGAATTGGCATGTAAGGTAATAGATTTTTATTTGAAGCCCTTGGTATACACCCTTCCATCTTTTATCCAGGATACTACGGCTGCTTTGCGCAGCTTTGATGGGCTTGTTATACATGATGACAGCATTCTTGTAACAGCAGACATTGAGAGTCTGTATACATCTATTAGGCATCAGGACGGACTTAGGGCGGTCTCCTGGTTCCTCGAGGCTGGGGGTTTTGAAGGCGGTTTGGCTGATTTCATTTTACAGCTGCTTCATTTTATCTTAACACATAATTGTTTCATGTTTTCTGACCAGATTTACCTCCAGCTTCAGGGGACTGCCATGGGGGCCGCCTGTGCTCCGTCCTATGCAAATTTGTTTTTGGGTGCCTGGGAGAGGGGCATTTTTCTTAGCGATCCAGTGACAAGGTGCATCACTGGATTCGCTATATTGATGATGTATTTTTTGTTTGGGAAGGGACAATTGAACAGCTCAATGACTTTATGGCTGTCCTTAATACTAATGATCTTAACATTAGACTGACTTTTTCTTGTGGCCGCCAAGTTAATTTCTTAGATCTGGATGTCTGTGTTTCTTCTCAAGGATTTATTGAGACTAATGTGTACCGAAAGCCTACAGCAACCAATACACTCCTACATGCGAGTTCATCTCATCGCAAATCGACCATTAATGGCATTCCCATTGGGCAACATCTACGGATTAAACGGATCTGTTCAAATCAAGAGAAATTTCGAGATCAGGCACATGATTTATACCAGCGTTTCAGAGAACGAGGATATAGCTACAGACAGATCCGTACTGGCTACAAAAGAGGCTGCTCAACTTCTCGGGATGAGTTATTGTATCGGACTACATCTAAGAAAAATGATGATGCTCAGGTGAGGCTAATTACCCCGTTTAACAGCCAATGGCATGAATTTACTCAAATAATCAAGAAACATTGGGCTGTGTTGAAGTCTGACCCGGTTCTAAAAAAGGTCCTTCCTGATAGACCCATGATTACAGCTAAAAGGTCTAATAACCTTCGTGACTTGCTTGTTCACAGCCATTATTCTCCTAAGGATAAAAAGAAGGCCATGAGTGAACCCATTAAGGATGTTGATATTAAATCTCTCAAAACCCTCGCTCGGCATTTCTATACACATCATGAATGCAATGCAAATAAGCTCAAAATTAAGGCCATTGATCAAGTTTCATTGGGACCTCGTGGTGGAGATTTATTCAAAGCTCTTGCAAAGGTTGAAAGCCGGTGGATTTACCGACTTAATACGGTTACCCCGGTTGGTCTTAATGAAAATTTCGGGTTCGGGTCCTTTTTATAATTAACATCATTCACGTTTTTTAGGGGGGTTTGGGTTTCCATTGTATATATTCTGTTTTTAATTCTTCTTTTAAATTTTACAGTTCTGGCCAATTCATGTATTTTCCATCTTTAGTCCATCATTTGATTCTTTACTGTAAGAGCAGTGAGACTATGGAACTCTCTGCCGTATGATGTTATAATGAGTGATTCATTAATTAAATTTAAGAGGGGACTGGATACCTTTCTGGAAAAGTATAATATTACAGGGTATATACACTAGATTCCTTGATAAGGCGTTGATCCAGGGAACTAGTCTGATTGCCGTATGTGGAGTCGGGAAGGAATTTTTTTCCCCATGGTGGAGTTACTCTTTGCCACATGGGTTTTTTTTGCCTTCCTCTGGATCAACATGTTAGGGCATGTTAGGTTAGGCTATGGGTTGAACTAGATGGACTTAAAGTCTTCCTTCAACCTCAATAACTATGTAACTATGTAATAACTATGTATGGTGAAGCGCTTCCACGTCCTGATTGATTGATATATTAGTGGGAGAAGTCCTGCATAAGGATTCCAAGAACTATGCACTGCTATCAACGCACTGTTACGGTTGTGTCGTCTGCTTTTGATATTTTTTGTAGAGTGTTGGATTTTATTGGTGTATGTACATATTCGTACACATATTTTATTATCACGTTTTCAATGTACACACATATTAGTTTTATATATCATGATATGCACTTTAGTGGTGTAATTTTCGTCAAGATTGGATTATATTTTTGAGATGTATTCTCTCTAATGATATATTTTTATGGGTTTTATCACATTATTGCTTGATGGTTCTGGGATAAGAACTATTTCCATCTTTACCTTTAGCATATGTATAGTTGTTTTTTGTCTAAAGGCATTGCATTTATCTATTTATTTATGTATTTATTTCATTTATGTGTGTATATGTTGATTTATGCTTGTGCCTTTTATTAATTTATATATGTATGTTCACGTGTTTTACACAAATCACCGTTCGCGGTGCAATTACGCTAATGTTGGTTATTTATCGGGATTTATCATTATCCCTGATATGCTGCACTGATTTATTGTAGCTTTGCACCATAACGTGTTTTTTATATATGTTTTTTCACGATGTAATTTTGAGATAGGCATTATGTTGCTGTACCCCTTCAAGGGTGCGCACTTCTAAATTTTTGTATTTATGTTATATGCGGCGTTGTTACTTTGTATTCTGTCTTTCACCTGTGCTTCCCAGTGCGCATGCGCTGTCCTCTGTGACTCCTGGACCCTTGTGGGGGCGGTACCTGGCGCGCGTCATGTGACCGCCGTCATTTGTGACGGCGCTCGCGTGCCTGTGCTCCGTCTCCGCCTCTATGAGGATCCCTTTGGTTGTCCTGGAGACGGCGCATGCGCCGTTTATGTGGAAGCGGTGTGCGGTTCACTCCATGTTGGATTTTTCTCTACAAACCGGCAGATTAGAATTTGCTTAGCGTTCATCAGCCTGTGGGATGTGCGCCACCTGTGCCATATGCCTGATGCTCACCATTGGCTGGAATTAGTTTAAATAGCCGGAACCCGCTCCCCTACGCACGCCTCCTGAAGAAGTGTAAACGAAACGTGCGTTGGGGCGGCGGGGACCTCCTGTTACCAGCACCGTGCCTGCTTAAACACATTTGTAAGTACTGCTCTCCTCTTATTGTTCACTAACTGGCTTGTAGCTTCTCTAAATAGCCCATTTGGGCATGTTGCACATTGCACCTTTGCTTGTAAAGCTGCTATCTTAAAATTTAACCAGTACATTTACTGGTTATTTACACAGTATATTCTATTTAATTTGAGGAGTGTTGATCTTTACTCTGGCATTGGTTTGGGCTGGTCACAGTGTCCCTGTTGATCGTGGTATCCAGTAGTGTTTTTATTCTTACTTTGTATCTTTTGATTTGTGCATATTTATTTGCCTTTAATAAAATATTTATACAAGGATTATACTCCATGTGTGGTCTCTGTACCGTTTGTTGAACATATGCCTTATTGAGTTTATGTCCTATTCATTCTTTGGGGCATTCTAGTTGTGTTGTTAAAATTAATTCTTTCCTGTTTTTTGAACAGAGTAACTGGGGCTCCTGTGATCAGTATGGATCATAAAGCCAGGGAGAGAACCTGGCAAGATCGTGTCGGTGATGTTTTTAAATGTAGAACTACTGGTACCACCAATGATGTTTCTAATAATTTTAAGGATCTGACCCAAAAATATCGAAATCTTCTACATAAAAAAATTAGAATATGGTGGACTCGTGCTTCACTGCAGAACTATCTAAAATGTAACATTATCCCAAGAGGGCTTCGTATACAACTTTATCCCACCTTTGAGCTTGGTGACATTGCATTGAACACTAGATGGGAGGAGGCTGCTACAGCCTGCTCTTTGAAATTTATGGAGATTATCAATGACAAAAACACCGTCTTACTAAATGAATTAGACTTACAAATTGCGTCCATGCAGACCCAAATGACCAATGAATTTTCTAAAGAACATATGGATCAGTTTTTTCTTGAGGTATCCAGAGATATGGAAAAATGGGAAAAAGATGTATGTGAAACTAAGACTAAGAAATATGAGCGTGATCTCAATGACTATGAAGTGAAAAGAATTTTCAAATGGCAGTATAGGAAGGAGGATAAACCTCAGTCTTCAAGGAGTTCATCTGTCACCTCTATTACTTCACTTTCAAGTCAAGCCTGTATGCAGGAATGTGACACACCTAGACCATACAATATGAAGACTAGATTTGGCGGGAAATGGACTAATCAGGGCCCTTCCAGGCAATACCAGGGATCAAAGAATAGACAACCTCAGGTAATCAATTTGTCCGATCATGTACTCACCCCGATGCAGGAGGATCTCCTGCAGCGCGGTTTAACTTTTTCTCCCGCTAAATCTCTAGATGCCTTCACGGCGATAAAAGATGTTCATCTTTTCGCCTGGAAATTGGTCCTAAAAAGACACTTTGAAAAATCTACATTAGATTCCCAGACAGATGTGGCTGATGACCAACAGGTGGTGGCTATGTTGGAATCTCTGCTGGATGAGCAAAATCCAACTCCGGTAAGCAGCTTTCCTACCCATTTGTATTCAAAATCCAAAAACTTTCCTCCTTTGAGCACGTGTTCGGCGATTGATGTTTTTGTTAAGATGGTGTCTGGCGATGTTGAACAACTGTGTGCCAAGAAGAGATATAATAAGAGCCCCCAAATTAATGAAACTATAAAAGAGATACAAAAATGGTCTGATGTAACAATCAAACAGGCCGATAAAGGAGGCAATATTGTCATCTGGCCTAATAAATTATATGAAAAACAAGCACAAAAATTGCTGACAGATAAGGCATGTTATAAGAAATTGTATTATAATCCGCTGATTGATTTTCAGCAAGAATTGGTGACCATTGTCACACATGCTTTTGAGGCTGGTACTATTCCCAAAAAACTCATGGATGCAATTGCCCTTATCAAGCCAAGAATGCCAACCCTGTACCTCATTCCCAAAGTCCACAAGGACCCCCTAAATCCTCCAGGGCGACCAATTGTTTCTGGGAATGAGGGACTGTGTGAATTGGCATGTAAGGTAATAGATTTTTATTTGAAGCCCTTGGTATACACCCTTCCATCTTTTATCCAGGATACTACGGCTGCTTTGCGCAGCTTTGATGGGCTTGTTATACATGATGACAGCATTCTTGTAACAGCAGACATTGAGAGTCTGTATACATCTATTAGGCATCAGGACGGACTTAGGGCGGTCTCCTGGTTCCTCGAGGCTGGGGGTTTTGAAGGCGGTTTGGCCGATTTCATTTTACAGCTGCTTCATTTTATCTTAACACATAATTGTTTCATGTTTTCTGACCAGATTTACCTCCAGCTTCAGGGGACTGCCATGGGGGCCGCCTGTGCTCCGTCCTATGCAAATTTGTTTTTGGGTGCCTGGGAGAGGGGCATTTTTCTTAGCGATCCAGTGACAAGGTGCATCACTGGATTCGCTATATTGATGATGTATTTTTTGTTTGGGAAGGGACAATTGAACAGCTCAATGACTTTATGGCTGTCCTTAATACTAATGATCTTAACATTAGACTGACTTTTTCTTGTGGCCGCCAAGTTAATTTCTTAGATCTGGATGTCTGTGTTTCTTCTCAAGGATTTATTGAGACTAATGTGTACCGAAAGCCTACAGCAACCAATACACTCCTACATGCGAGTTCATCTCATCGCAAATTGACCATTAATGGCATTCCCATTGGGCAACATCTACGGATTAAACGGATCTGTTCAAATCAAGAGAAATTTCGAGATCAGGCACATGATTTATACCAGCGTTTCAGAGAACGAGGATATATCTACAGACAGATCCGTACTGGCTACAAAAGAGGCTGCTCAACTTCTCGGGATGAGTTATTGTATCGGACTACATCTAAGAAAAATGATGATGCTCAGGTGAGGCTAATTACCCCGTTTAACAGCCAATGGCATGAATTTACTCAAATAATCAAGAAACATTGGGCTGTGTTGAAGTCTGACCCGGTTCTAAAAAAGGTCCTTCCTGATAGACCCATGATTACAGCTAAAAGGTCTAATAACCTTCGTGACTTGCTTGTTCACAGCCATTATTCTCCTAAGGATAAAAAGAAGGCCATGAGTGAACCCATTAATGGGTTCTTTCCATGTACCTTTTGTAAAGGCTGTCAGAACCATATTAAAAGTAAGGAATTCTCTAATCCCCAGGAAGGCCGTGTTTTCAAAATCCGCCATCAGCTTACTTGCGCCTCTAAGGGCGTGATTTACCATGCACAATGTCCGTGTGACAAAGTGTATATTGGAATGACAACGCGCGAATTAAAACTACAAACAAGAGAACATATACGGGACATTGAACGGGCTAAGACTTTAAAGGATGTTGATATTAAATCTCTCAAAACCCTCGCTCGGCATTTCTATACACATCATGAATGCAATGCAAATAAGCTCAAAATTAAGGCCATTGATCAAGTTTCATTGGGACCTCGTGGTGGAGATTTATTCAAAGCTCTTGCAAAGGTTGAAAGCCGGTGGATTTACTGACTTAATACGGTTACCCCGGTTGGTCTTAATGAAAATTTCGGGTTCGGGTCCTTTTTATAATTAACATCATTCACGTTTTTTAGGGGGGTTTGGGTTTCCATTGTATATATTCTGTTTTTAATTCTTCTTTTAAATTTTACAGTTCTGGCCAATTCATGTATTTTCCATCTTTAGTCCATCATTTGATTCTTTACTGTAAGAGCAGTGAGACTATGGAACTCTCTGCCGTATGATGTTATAATGAGTGATTCATTAATTAAATTTAAGAGGGGACTGGATACCTTTCTGGAAAAGTATAATATTACAGGGTATATACACTAGATTCCTTGATAAGGCGTTGATCCAGGGAACTAGTCTGATTGCCGTATGTGGAGTCGGGAAGGAATTTTTTTCCCCATGGTGGAGTTACTCTTTGCCACATGGTTTTTTTTTGCCTTCCTCTGGATCAACATGTTAGGGCATGTTAGGTTAGGCTATGGGTTGAACTAGATGGACTTAAAGTCTTCCTTCAACCTCAATAACTATGTAACTATGTAATAACTATGTATGGTGAAGCGCTTCCACGTCCTGATTGATTGATATATTAGTGGGAGAAGTCCTGCATAAGGATTCCAAGAACTATGCACTGCTATCAACGCACTGTTACGGTTGTGTCGTCTGCTTTTGATATTTTTTGTAGAGTGTTGGATTTTATTGGTGTATGTACATATTCGTACACATATTTTATTATCACGTTTTCAATGTACACACATATTAGTTTTATATATCATGATATGCACTTTAGTGGTGTAATTTTTGTCAAGATTGGATTATATTTTTGAGATGTATTCTCTCTAATGATATATTTTTATGGGTTTTATCACATTATTGCTTGATGGTTCTGGGATAAGAACTATTTCCATCTTTACCTTTAGCATATGTATAGTTGTTTTTTGTCTAAAGGCATTGCATTTATCTATTTATTTATGTATTTATTTCATTTATGTGTGTATATGTTGATTTATGCTTGTGCCTTTTATTAATTTATATATGTATGTTCACGTGTTTTACACAAATCACCGTTCGCGGTGCAATTACGCTAATGTTGGTTATTTATCGGGATTTATCATTATCCCTGATATGCTGCACTGATTTATTGTAGCTTTGCACCATAACGTGTTTTTTATATATGTTTTTTCACGATGTAATTTTGAGATAGGCATTATGTTGCTGTACCCCTTCAAGGGTGCGCACTTCTAAATTTTTGTATTTATGTTGTATGCGGCGTTGTTACTTTGTATTCTGTCTTTCACCTGTGCTTCACAGTGCGCATGCGCTGTCCTCTGTGACTCCTGGACCCTTGTGGGGGCGGTACCTGGCGCGCGTCATGTGACCGCCGTCATTTGTGACGGCGCTCGCGTGCCTGTGCTCCGTCTCCGCCTCTATGAGGATCCCTTTGGTTGTCCTGGAGACGGCGCATGCGCCGTTTATGTGGAAGCGGTGTGCGGTTCACTCCATGTTGGATTTTTCTCTACAAACCGGCAGATTAGAATTTGCTTAGCGTTCATCAGCCTGTGGGATGTGCGCCACCTGTGCCATATGCCTGATGCTCACCATTGGCTGGAATTAGTTTAAATAGCCGGAACCCGCTCCCCTACGCACGCCTCCTGAAGAAGTGTAAACGAAACGTGCGTTGGGGCGGCGGGGACCTCCTGTTACCAGCACCGTGCCTGCTTAAACACATTTGTAAGTACTGCTCTCCTCTTATGGTTCACTAACTGGCTTGTAACTTCTCTAAATAGCCCATTTGGGCATGTTGCACATTGCACCTTTGCTTGTAAAGCTGCTATCTTAAAATTTAACCAGTACATTTACTGGTTATTTACACAGTATATTCTATTTAATTTTAGGAGTGTTGATCTTTACTCTGGCATTGGTTTGGGCTGGTCACAGTGTCCCTGTTGATCGTGGTATCCAGTAGTGTTTTTATTCTTACTTTGTATCTTTTGATTTGTGCATATTTATTTGCCTTTAATAAAATATTTATACAAGGATTATACTCCATGTGTGGTCTCTGTACCGTTTGTTGAACATATGCCTTATTGAGTTTATGTCCTATTCATTCTTTGGGGCATTCTAGTTGTGTTGTTAAAAACAGCTTACTACAGGCAGAATACGGATCCGCTAGGAATAAAGGCAACAGCTCACTACAGGCAGAATACGGATCCGCTAGGAATATTGGCAACAACTCACTACAGGCATGTCACGATATGGTATGAAATATCATAAGTTTAGTTTCTCTTGTCAGCCCAGGATGTGGGCTAAGAAACCCCCCTTGTCTTTTACTTCAGAGTTGAGCTTGCCGTGCCAATGTATGTGAGAGGGGAGTTTTATTGAAGAAAGGAATTTACGACCGGCATTTCCTGCCGGGTAAGCTCTTGTCCAGCTATCACTGGAATGGAAACTTCTAGAACACATGGAAGTTCTTTGTTCCATTTTTGTAAGATATTAGGCGAACGATTTAAAATACGAACACCAAAATATATCGTCATAATCACACTCGGAGGATCTACGCATCACTCTAAATACGGGCGTCTAACTCCATCTGGTGAAGAAGTAGGGATTTCTCTGTAAATATGTATCCCAGACAGGGCATATTTGATCTTATTAGAAAGCCCACGTTACTCCGAGATGAATGCTGGTTATGTTAGGACTATGATAGGTTCAGCAGTGGAATTACAAGTCTTAGAAAGATTTAGCTTATACTTAGTCAGAATGCAGAGAGAGGAGGGACTGGGATAGCCAGCCTTTTTGGTGATGTCACCAGGTTAAGCTATAACTGTTTTGGCCGGACTCCAGCAGTCAGTCTGTTGCTGGAAGAACATGTGGGTCTGACCTGAAGAGCTGTTCCTCATGCATTGGGATTTTTGGGAGCCCCTCCCCCTAGCATGGTGTTTGCCTGAACTGATATGAACTAAGAACATGTGAGTTATCTTTTCTTCCTTTAATCCTTTTATTTTCATAATTACCTTGTACATATTTGCAATTGTCTCATTTGTAACATCTTTGTAAAATATTTTTATAAAAAGCACTGCCTACCTTCTGTGGGGTATATTATTTCATGCCAGTCCTTTCTCCCTGCTCTAAAAACGTACCCTAAGTCACTTGAAGGGGAATTACGCTACTGTTTTGGGTTCGCTCCGAACCCGTTTAATCGGAGCTGGTGGCAGCTTACCGTGTGCCGGCTTTTGGGGGGTCACTGTAGCGACTGCGGCTTGATAATTATTGTTCCTGCCTGAGTGGGAGTAGTTATCGCGTCGCTGCAGCGCGCCCAATAGCCAGTACATAGCAGGCAGCCTTTCTGGCGACTAATTACCCTAGGTGCAGTACCTAATCTGACCTGAGAGTAAGGGGGGCGCCAGAGAGCTGCAAGTGTTAAGTGGAACTGTAAGCGGGATACTCAAATCCCTGCAGTTCATGGTATATTGAAGAGCAGTGGGATACCTAAAATAAGCCCCTGCTGTAAACTAAGCATTGTGTGTGTACTTTTCATCACATTGTGGCAGTGGAGGAATAACTAGGATAAGCCCCCTGCACATGTGATAGCCGTCTGCTGGTCTAAAGTCACCCCAATCCGTGACCTATTGGTGGCAGTGGTCAGGAATCCCTGTGGATTTCATGACAAACTGCTAGCCACGGCTAAGGGATCGTGACAACTGGTGACAGTCACGGTGTGAATCGTGACATATTGGTGGCAAGGCGGTGGGATATTAGAGCATTAGTGATTTGGTTTGAGCAATCATTCCTCTCACTAAAAACTTGCAAAAAGTTCTTGCGAGAACTCTGCGCAATTAAGTTTGGGAGAACGAACTCAGTGCTTATTAGTGGTGAGACAATTGTGTACTGGTAATTATCCCCTCCCTTTTTCTACGTTTTTCTATCCTATCTTTTATTTGGCAACCATGGTTGGGCTGGGAGAAGCCTTTTATGAACAGCAGACCAGAGACACCCTTGTTGCCTTATGCAAGTCACAGCACATTGACTATGCAAGCAAAAACAAAAGCGAACTGGTCGCAGCCCTGATGCAATGGGAAGCCGCTCTAGACCACTCACAGAGCCCAGAAGCCGCAGATGCCAGCACCAGCGAACATGGTGCTGCAGCAGAGGTCCAACCACTGAATGCTCGCCCCGTTAGCAATCCTGGCGAATTGGACCCCCACCTGCAGGCGGCCTTGAAAGAATTCCCCGCTGACGACCATGAGGGACGTCGACAGCTGATCCAGCAATACCAGGAGCGAGCCGAGGCCCGAGCCGAGCAGGAGGCCCAAGCGGAGCGGGAGTACCGGCTGCAGATGGCCCAACTGCAAATGCAGAGGTCGTCCCAGTCCAGCCGTGAGCCCAGCAGCGCTCAGACACCAAAGCCCCGACCCGACCACTTTCCTGTTATGGAAAAGGATGGGGACTTGGACACTTTTCTGCGGGCCTTTGAGAAAGCCTGCAGACAGTACCAGCTGCCTACACAAGAATGGGCACGATACCTGACACCAGGGCTGAGAGGCAAAGCTCTGGAGGCGTTTGCTGCACTCCCTCCAGAACAAGATGGTGACTATGAGGCCATCAAGCAGGCTCTCATAGCCAAGTACCAGCTTACACCCGAGGTGTACCGTAAGAAGTTCCGGACCCTCCAACGTGGCCCACACGACAGTTACAGTGATGTGGTGCATGGACTGGGGACCCACTTTGACCAGTGGACCCAAGGACTGTCAGTGACCACCTTTGCACAGCTGCGAGACCTGATGATCAAAGACCAGTTCTTCCATCTTTGCCCAACTGAGGTGCGACAGTTCGTGATGGACAGAGAACCCAAAGACGTGACGAAAGCAGCGCAGATTGCCGATGCCTATGAGGCCAACCGTAAATCGGAAGTGCGGAAACCAGTCACCACCAGCTGGAGAGGGGGTAAGCCTGCAGCCAACGCCAGTACCCCTGCCAGCCAACACACCAGAGGTCCTGTCCCCGTGGCCAACAGCACCAGACCTACCACCGAACTTCGCCAGTGTTACCACTGCAGGCAGACTGGACACCTCAGTCACCAATGTCCAGCCAAGCAGAAGAACCCCTCATCCAAGGCCCCAGGGCCTAATGCAGCAGTTCTTTTGGTGGGTGGTGTGGCTGGGAGGGGGTGTGATAACGTACAGCATGTCATTGTGGGAGGTGGTGTTGCTACAGGCCTCAAGGACACCGGGGCTGAACGAACCCTCATCCGACCCGAACTGGCGGCCCCTGAAGAAATCATTCTGGGGAAAACCCTAACTGTCACTGGGATTGGGGGCATCAGCTGTCCCTTGCCAATGGTCCGGGTTTTTATTGATTGGGGTGCCGGGAGCGGGGTGAAGGAAGTGGGGCTGTCTGATAATTTGCCCACTGATGTTTTGTTGGGGACTGATTTGGGGAGGTTGGTTGCATACTACGTCATTGACACCCCTCCCCAATCTACTAATGAGGGTAAAGTTAACCCTGATGATGATGATGATGATGGGAAATCGCATGTGTTACCTGACCATGCTTTATCTTGTAGTGATGCATCTGTTAACCATTTTTTCCCTAGGATTGATGGTGAAAATGTTGTACCTGTGCCAACTGTATCTGATAATGATGTTTCTGTGAAAGTTGATGTGTCCATAGGTACAGGAGTGCTCAGCCACGTCGCTCTGCGGAGTGAGACGGCTGAGGAACCCCTAGCAGGGGCAAGTGTCGGTGCTACCGGAAATGGGGAGATACATGGGAACCGTGAGGAAGGTGATGCCATGCAATTGACCAGTGCCACCGAGGAAGGTAACTGGCCCATAAGTAGCAATGCTCCTGAGGTAACGGGGGTGGATGGGGAGGTAGAGCCCATAGCAGCATCAGCTGATGGGTCTGTAGAAATCCCCGGGGAGACAGCCTACGTAGCTGCTGTCACCCGCAGTCAGAGTGCCCGGAACGCAGATACCTGTCTGCCTTCCGGACCCTCCTCAGTCATCAGTGTGACTGAACCAGAGGTGGACCCAGAGCAGGTCCCAGAGGGCTCCCGTGGGGAAGGGACCCTGATGTCGCTTCTGGCTTCCCCTAGCCAGGAGTTTCAGGCCGCTCTGCACACAGATGCGAGCCTAGAGAGTTTGAGACAACTCGCCGGGACGTCATTCTCCGAGACTGATAAGGAGAAGGTGTTCTGGGAAGGAGGAAGGTTGTACCGGGAGCAGGGGCGTAGCTGGGGTTTTGGGTCAGGGGGGGCGAAACTTGTCAATGGGCCCCTAACCAGGTAACCTTCATTACAATTCAGTGGCGCACCCTAAGGGTATGTGCACACGCTGCGTATTCTGCTGCGCATCCGCAGCGGTTTTAACGCTGCAGCTCTGCAGCTGTTTTCCATGAGTTTACAGTACCATGTAAATCTATGGAAAGCAAAATCCGCAGTGCACATGCTGCGGAAAAAAACATGCGGAAACACTGCGTTGTTTATTCCGTAGCATGTCAATTCTTTGTGTGGATTCCGCTGCGGTTTACACCTGTTTCACAATAGGAATCCGCAGGTGGAATACGCACAAAAACCGTGGTAAATCCAAAGTGCGGTTTACCTGCGGATTTACAAAAAAAGGAGCGAAAAAATCCACAGATATCCCACCTACGTGTGCACATAGCCTAATAGAGGAGGAGAGCCTCAGCAGATGACCGTGCTGCTGCTGAAAATAATCTCTATACAAACAGCAACACTGATAGTACCGCCATATGGTCAGTGGTAAATACCAGCCCTACAGAACATATTATTAATTTTTCATGTCAAGAGAAAAGAAAAATATGCGGCACTCACCCAGCTTGCGTGATATTGTAGCCTTTAATGCACCAAGATTTCGGTTACAAACATTTCATTCAGCTCGGCAGGTTACGTGGGGGTGCGGGGAGTGTGGAGAGGACGACGGCCGTTTCGCGCGATGAGCGCTTCTACGGGTCCCCCGTATGATGGACCCGTGGAAGCGCTGATCGCGAAACGGCCGTCTTCCCCTCCACACTCCCCGCACCCCCACGTAACCTGCCGAGCTGAATGAAATGTTTGTAACCGAAATCTTGGTGCAATAAAGGCTACGATATCACGCAAGCTGGGTGAGTGCCGCATATTTTTCTTTTCTCTTGACATGAAGATTGAATAAACTACTTGCATATATGCAGAGCACCTTACTACCAGTGGGACGTATCACCGCATGTCGATAGTTGGATCCGACAGAAAAGGTATCCTCTCCTCGGGACTATGCTCCTTGTGCCATTCATTTTTTGTCGCCCGTATTATTCATTTTTCCGTACGTGTCCCTATTACTGCCCGATACCCCAATACTGAGCCACTGCTGCCATATGTGTCCCTATTACTACACCTGATACCCCAATACTGAGCCGCTGCTGCCGAATGTGTCCCTATTACTGCCCCTGATACCCCAATACTGAGCTGCTGCTGCCGTATGTGTCCCTATTACTGCACCTGATACCGCAATACTGAGCAGCTGCTGCCGTATGTGTCCTTATTACTGCCCTTGATACCCCAATACTGAGCCGCTGCTGCCGTATGTGTCCCTATTACTGCACCTGATACCCCAATACTGAGCCGCCGCATGTGTCCCTAATACTGCACCTGATAACCCAATACTGAGCCGCTGCTGTTGTATGTGTTCCCATTAATGCACCTGCTGTGTGGTTCTCTGTGCCCTCTAAATTCTAAAGCACCCCTCTATAATATAGTAATGCCGGGTGCAAGTGCCCTAGAAAACAGTGCCCACATTTTGCCCCCCTAGAAAGTAATATTGCCCTGTGTGCCCCTTTGATAGTCACAGTAGCCTGAGTTCCCCTATAAGAATAAGTGCCCACTTTACATTTAATAAAGTCCAGAGTATCCCCCCTTTACAGCTCCTCTATGCACAGTATGATGCCCCCTCACTGTATATACTGACCCCTTAATATCCCCCAAACTGGCTCCAGCACTGTATGATGGCCCCATCACTGTAATCTCCACACTGAATGATGGCCCCTGTTATGACCCCAATGGCAGAGGGTCTCAGAAATAAATACCAAGTCTGCAAACACAAAAAACCAGCTCATAGGGCAGTGGTAACTGGGCTAACCGTATATCTAATCCTAGCACCACAAATAGCAGCAGCCGGGGAACGTGCCTACGTTGGTTCTAGACGTCTCGTGTTATGACCCCAATGGCAGAGGGTCTCAGGAATCAATACCAAGTCTGCAAACACAAAAAACCAGCTCATAGGGCAGTGGTAACTGGGCTGACCATATATCTAATCCTAGCACCACAAATAGAAGTAGCCCGGGAACGTGCCTACGTTGGTTCTAGACGTCTCGCGCCAGCCGGAGAACTAACTAACCCTAGAAGGGAAAAGAAAGACCTTTCTTGCCTCCAGAGAAAAGACCCCAAAAGTTGGATACAAGCCCCCAACAAATAATAACGGTGAGGTAAGAGGAAAAGACAAACATAAGAATGAACTAGGTATTTAGCAAAGAGAGGCCCACTAGCTAATAGCAGAATATAGTAAGATGACTTATATGGTAAGCAAAAACCCTATTAAAATATCCACGCTGGATATTCAAGAACCCCCGAACCGTCTAACGGCCGGGGGGAAAACACCAGCCCCCTAGAGCTTCCAGCAAGGTCAGAAATCACATTTAGTACAAGCTGGACAAAAATAGTAGCAAAGCAAGTAACTCAAAAAACAAAGAAGCAAGACTTAGCTTAATTTTGCAAGAGACAGGACCAGCAGACAGGAGCAACAGAAGGATCTGATTACAACGATGCCAGGCACTGGACTAAGGATCCAGGAAGTTAATATAGCGACACCCCTGGACTAACGACCCAGGTGAGTGCCAAACAGAAAAAAGACAATCCCAGAGTCATACCACTAGTGACCACAAGAGGGAGCCAAAAAGTCTAATTCACAACAGTACCCCCCCCTTAAGGAGGGGTCACCGAACCCTCACCAAGACCACCAGGGCGATCAGGATGAGCAGCGTGAAAGGCACGAACTAAATCGGCCGCATGCACATCAGAGGCAACCACCCAGGAATTATCCTCCTGACCATAGCCCTTCCACTTGACCAGATACTGAAGCCTCCGCCTGGAGAGACGAGAATCCAAGATCTTCTCCACCACGTACTCCAACTCGCCCTCAACCAACACCGGAGCAGGAGGCTCAACAGAAGGAACCACAGGTACAACGTACCGCCGCAACAAAGACCTATGGAACACGTTGTGAATGGCAAACGACACAGGAAGATCCAAGCGAAAGGACACAGGATTAAGGATTTCCAATATCTTGTAAGGACCGATGAAGCGAGGCTTAAATTTAGGAGAGGAGACCTTCATAGGAACAAATCGAGAAGACAGCCATACCAAATCCCCAACACGAAGTCGGGGACCCACACCGCGGCGGCGGTTGGCAAAACGCTGAGCCTTCTCTTGTGACAACTTTAAGTTGTCCACCACATGATTCCAGATCTGCTGCAACCTATCCACCACAGAATCCACCCCAGGACAGTCAGAAGGCTCCACATGTCCCGAGGAAAAACGAGGATGGAAACCAGAGTTGCAGAAAAATGGCGAAACCAATGTAGCGGAACTGTTGTGAATTTGGTTTTTGGGCTCCCCCGGTGGTCACTGGTGGTACTGGACTTGTGTGCTTCACTTTCTCTGTTCACCTGTTTCCATCAGGATATGGGAGTATCCTATTTAGCCTTGCTGCTCAGTTATTCTAGTGCCGGCCATCAATGTAACCAGAGCCTTTCTGTTGCATGTTCCTGCTTCTAGACTACTATCAGCTAAGTTGGACTTTTAGTCCTAAGTTTGTTTTGCATTTTTGTTCCAGTTCACAGTTATGTTATTTTTCTGTAGCTGGAAGCTCTTGTGGGCCGAAATTGCCACTCCGGTGTCATGAGTTGACACATGAGTCTTAAAGTAATTTCGGGATGGTATTTTAATAGGGTTTTCAGCTGACCGTGAAGTTCCCTATTGTATCTTCTTGCTATCTAGTAAGCGGACCTCGCTTTGCTGAACCTACCTTCATACTGCGTATGTCTTTTCCTCTGAACTCACCGTCAATATATGTGGGGGGCTTCTGTCTCCTTTTGGGGGGAATTTCCCTAGAGGTAAGCCAGGTCTGTCTTTTCCTCTATTAGGGTTAGTTAGTCCTCCGGCTGGCGCTAGGCGTCTAGGGATAAAATGTAGGTACGCCACCCGGCCACTGTTAGTTGTGTGGTAGGTTTAGCTCACGGTCAGCTCGAGATTCCATCACCCAAGAGCTGTTCTGTTATTTATGTTCTCTGACGTTCCCTTGCCATTGGGAACCATGACACGGAACTAGCCCGATTATTAAGGGCAAACTCAGCCAACGGCAAGAAGGTCACCCAATCATCCTGATCCGCAGAAACAAAACACCTCAAATAAGCCTCCAGAGTCTGATTAGTTCGCTCCGTTTATCCATTAGTCTGAGGATGAAAGGCAGACGAAAACGACAACTCAATGCCCATCCTAGCACAAAAGGATCGCCAGAACCTGGAAACAAACTGGGATCCTCTGTCAGACACAATATTCTCAGGAATGCCGTGTAAACGAACCACATTCTGAAAGAACACAGGAACCAGATCGGAAGAGGAAGGCAGCTTAGGCAAAGGTACCAAATGGACCATCTTAGAAAAGCGATCACATACCACCCAGATGACAGACATGCCCTGAGACACCGGGAGATCTGAAATGAAATCCATGGAAATGTGTGTCCAAGGCCTCTTCGGGACAGGCAAGGGCAAGAGCAACCCGCTGGCACGCGAACAGCAAGGCTTAGCTCGAGCACAAGTCCCACAGGACTGCACAAACGACCGCACATCCCGTGACAAGGAAGGCCACCAAAAGGACCTAGCCACCAGATCTCTGGTGCCAAAAATTCCCGGATGCCCTGCCAACACCGAGGAATGAACCTCGGAAATGACTCTGCTGGTCCACTTATCAGGAACAAACAGTCTGTCAGGTGGACAAGAGTCAGGTCTACCAGCCTGAAATCTCTGCAACACACGTCGCAAATCCGGAGATATGGCTGACAAGATAACTCCCTCTTTAAGAATACCAACTGGTTCTGCGACTCCCGGAGAGTCAGGCACAAAGCTCCTTGAAAGAGCATCAGCCTTCACATTCTTTGAACCTGGTAAATACGAGACCACAAAGTCAAAACGGGAGAAAAACAATGACCAGCGGGCCTGTCTAGGATTCAGGCGTTTAGCAGACTCGAGATACATAAAATTTTTGTGATCAGTCAAGACCACCACACGATGCTTAGCACCCTCGAGCCAATGACGCCACTCCTCAAATGCCCACTTCATGGCCAGCAACTCCCGATTGCCAACATCATAATTCCGCTCAGCAGGCGAAAACTTCCTCGAGAAAAAGGCACAAGGTCTCATCACAGAGCAACCAGGGCCTCTCTGCGACAAACCGGCCCCTGCCCCAATCTCAGAAGCATCCACTTCA
This sequence comes from Ranitomeya variabilis, assembly GCF_051348905.1. Lineage (NCBI taxonomy): Eukaryota > Metazoa > Chordata > Amphibia > Anura > Dendrobatidae > Ranitomeya > Ranitomeya variabilis. The sequence continues at coordinate 213,308,458 of NC_135237.1, forward strand.
ACCTGAAAGGGAAGTGAGACATCAGGCTGGCACAAAACAGGCGCCGAAGTAAACCGGCGCTTCAACTCCTGGAAAGCCTCCACGGCTGCAGGAGCCCAGTTAGCAACATCAGAACCTTTCTTGGTCATATCCGTCAAAGGTTTAGCAATGCTAGAAAAATTAGCAATAAAACGACGGTAGAAGTTAGCAAAACCCAAGAACTTCTGAAGACTCTTAACTGACGTGGGTTGAGTCCAATCATGAATAGCACGGACCTTGACTGGGTCCATCTCCACCGCAGAAGGGGAAAAAATAAACCCCAAAAATGGAACCTTCTGTACTCCAAAGAGACACTTTGAGCCCTTAACAAATAAAGCATTCTCACGCAAAACCTGAAAGACCATCCTGACCTGCTCTACATGCGAGTCCCAGTCATCAGAAAAAAACAGAATATCATCCAGATAAACGATCATAAACTTACCCAGATAATTCCGGAAAATATCATGCATAAAGGACTGAAACACTGAAGGAGCATTAGAGAGCCCAAAAGGCATCACCAAGTACTCAAAATGACCTTCGGGCATATTAAACGCGGTTTTCCATTCATCTCCTCGCTTAATGCGCACAAGGTTGTACGCACCACGAAGATCTATCTTGGTGAACCACTTGGCACCTTTAATTCGGGCAAACAAGTCTGACAACAGAGGCAAAGGATACTGAAATTTAACAGTGATTTTATTCAAAAGCCGATAGTCAATACAAGGTCTCAAAGATCCGTCCTTCTTGGCCACAAAAAAGAATCCCGCACCAAGAGGGGAAGAGGAAGGACGGATATGCCCCTTCTCCAGAGATTCCTTGATATACGAACGCATTGCGGTATGCTCAGGTACAGACAGATTAAATAGTCTTCCCTTAGGAAATTTGCTACCTGGAATCAAATCTATGGCACAGTCACAGTCCCTATGAGGGGGCAGAACACTGGACCTGGACTCGCTGAACACATCCTGATAATCAGACAAATACTCAGGAACTTCCGAAGGAGTAGAGGAAGCAATAGACACCGGCGGGGAATCACCATGAATACCCTGACAGCCCCAACTTGACACAGACATTGCCTTCCAATCCAAGACTGGATTATGAGTCTGTAACCATGGCAAACCCAAAACGACCAAATCATGCATTTTATGCAGAACAAGAAAACGAATCACCTCCCGATGTTCAGGAGTCATGCACATGGTTACCTGTGTCCAAAACTGCGGTTTATTTTCCGCCAATGGCGTAGCATCAATACCCCTCAGAGGGATAGGATTAACCAACGGCTCAAGAACAAAACCACAGCGCTTGGCAAATGACAGATCCATAAGACTCAGGGCAGCACCTGAATCCACAAACGCCATAACAGGGTAAGAGGACAATGAGCAAATTAAAGTCACAGACAAAATAAATTTAGGTTGCAAATTACCAATGGCGACAGGACTAACAACCCTTGTTAGGCGTTTAGAGCATGCTGATATAACATGTGTAGAATCACCACAGTAAAAACACAACCCATTCTGACGTCTATGATTTTTCCGCTCATTTCTGGTCTGAATTCTATCACATTGCATCAAATCAGGTGTTTGTTTAGACAACACCACCAGAGGATTAGCGGTTTTGCGCTCCCGCAAACGCTGGTCAATTTGAATAGCCAGCGCCATGGAATCATTCAGACTTGTAGGAATGGAGAAACCCACCATCACATTCTTAATGGCTTCAGAAAGGCCATTTCTGAAGTTTGCGGCCAGAGCACACTCATTCCACTGAGTAAGCACGGACCATTTCCGAAATTTTTGGCAATACACTTCAGCCTCATCCTGGCCCTGAGAAATAGCCAGCAAGGCTTTTTCTGCCTGAACCTCAAGATTGGGTTCCTCATAAAGCAATCCGAGCGCCAGAAAAAACGCATTAATATTAGCCAATGCCGGATCTCCTGGCGCTAGCGAGAAAGCCCAATCCTGAGGGTCGCCCCGTAAAAAAGAGATAACAATTTTAACTTGCTGAACTGAGTCTCCAGATGAACGGGGTCTCAGAGATAGAAACAATTTACAATTATCCCTGAAATTCCTAAACTTAAATAGGTCTCCAGAAAACAGTTCAGGAATAGGTATTTTAGGTTCAGACATAGGACCACTGGTAACAAAATCTTGTATGCTTTGCACACGAGCAGCAAGCTGGTCCACACTTGTAATCAAGGTCTGGACATTCATGTCTGCAGCAAGCTCAAGCCACTCAGAGGTAAAGGGGAGGAAGAGAGGAAAAAAAAAATTCAGAATTTCCTTTCTTATATCCCACTTCTGCAATGCATTAAACATTCAATCTTGGCCTGGCATACTGTTATGACCCCAATGGCAGAGGGTCTCAGGAATCAATACCAAGTCTGCAAACACAAAAAAACAGCTCATAGGGCAGTGGTAACTGGGCTGACCATATATCTAATCCTAGCACCACAAATAGAAGTAGCCGGGGAACGTGCCTACGTTGGTTCTAGACGTCTCGCGCCAGCCGGAGAACTAACTAACCCTAGAAGGGAAAAGAAAGACCTTTCTTGCCTCCAGAGAAAAGACCCCAAAAGTTGGATACAAGCCCCAACAAATAATAACGGTGAGGTAAGAGGAAAAGACAAACATAAGAATGAACTAGGTATTTAGCAAAGAGAGGCCCACTAGCTAATAGCAGAATATAGTAAGATGACTTATATGGTCAGCAAAAACCCTATTAAAATATCCACGCTGGATATTCAAGAACCCCCGAACCGTCTAACGGCCGGGGGGAGAACACCAGCCCCCTAGAGCTTCCAGCAAGGTCAGAAATCACATTTAGTACAAGCTGGACAAAAATAGTAGCAAAGCAAGTAACTCAAAAAACAAAGAAGCAAGACTTAGCTTAATTTTGCAAGAGCCAGGACCAGCAGACAGGAGCAACAGAAGGATCTGATTACAACGATGCCAGGCACTGGACTAAGGATCCAGGAAGTTAATATAGCGACACCCCTGGACTAACGACCCAGGTGAGTGCCAAACAGAAAAAAGACAATCCCAGAGTCATACCACTAGTGACCACAAGAGGGAGCCAAAAAGTCTAATTCACAACAGTCTCGCGCCAGCCGGAGAACTAACTAACCCTAGAAGGGAAAAGATAGACCTTTCTTGCCTCCAGAGAAAAGACCCCAAAAGTTGGATACAAGCCCCCAACAAATAATAACGGTGAGGTAAGAAGAAAAGACAAACGTAAGAATGAACTAGGTATTTAGCAAAGAGAGGCCCACTGACTAATAGCAGAATATAGTAAGATGACTTATACGGTCAGCAAAAACCCTATCAAAATTTCCACGCTGGATATTCAAGAACCCCCGAACCGTCTAACGGCCCGGGGGGAGAATACCAGCCCCCTAGAGCTTCCAGCAAAATCAGGAATCACATTTAGTACAAGCTGGACAAAAAATACGAGCAATACAAATAACCAAAAAACAAGGAAGCAGGACTTAGCTTAATTTTGCAAGAACCAGGACCAGCAGACAGGAGCAAACAGAAAGAACTGATTACAACGATGCCAGGCACCAGACTGAGAATTCAGGAAGTTCATATAGCAACACCCCTGGACTAATGACCCAGGTGGGTGCCAAACTGAGGAAAGACAATCCCAGAGTCATATCACTAGTGACCACAAGAGGGAGCCAAAAAAGTCTAATTCACAACAGTACCCCCCCTTTAAGGAGGGGTCACCGAACCCTCACCAAGACCACCAGGGCGATCAGGATGAGCAGCGTGAAAGGCACGAACTAAATCGGCCGCATGCACATCAGAGGCAACCACCCAGGAATTATCCTCCTGACCATAGCCCTTCCACTTGACCAGATACTGAAGCCTCCGCCTGGAGAGACGAGAATCCAAGATCTTCTCCACCACATACTCCAACTCGCCCTCAACAAACACCGGAGCAGGAGGCTCAACAGAAGGAACCACAGGTACAACGTACCGCCGCAACAAAGACCTATGGAACACGTTGTGAATGGCAAACGACACCGGAAGATCCAAGCGAAAGGACACAGGATTAAGGATTTTCAATATCTTGTAAGGACCGATGAAGCGAGGCTTAAATTTAGGAGAGGAGACCTTCATAGGAACAAATCGAGAAGACAGCCATACCAAATCCCCAACACGAAGTCGGGGACCCACACCGCGGCGGTGGTTGGCAAAACGCTGAGCCTTCTCCTGTGACAACTTTAAGTTGTCCACCACATGATTCCAAATCTGCTGCAACCTATCCACCACAGAATCTACCCCAGGACAGTCAGAAGGCTCCAAATGTCCCGAGGAAAAACGAGGATGGAAACCAGAGTTGCAGAAAAATGGCGAAACCAAAGTAGCGGAACTAGCCCGATTATTAAGGGCAAACTCAGCCAACGGCAAGAAGGTCACCCAATCATCCTGATCTGCAGAAACATAACACCTCAAATAAGCCTCCAGAGTCTGATTAGTTTGCTCCGTTTGTCCATTAGTCTGAGGATGAAAGGCACACGAAAACGACAAATCAATGCCCATCTTAGCACAAAAGGATCGCCAGAACCTGGAAACAAACTGGGATCCTCTGTCAGACACGATATTCTCAGGAATGCCGTGTAAACTAACCACATTCTGAAAGAACAAAGGAACCAGATCGGAAGAGGAAGGCTGCTTAGGCAAAGATACCAAATGGACCATCTTGGAAAAGCGATCACATACCAACCAGATGACAGACATGCCCTGAGACACCGGAAGATCTGAAATGAAATCCATGGAAATGTGTGTCCAAGGCCTCTTCGGGACAGGCAAGGGCAAGAGCAACCCGCTGGCACGAGAACAGCAAGGCTTAGCTCGAGCACAAGTCCCACAGGACTGCACAAATGACCGCACATCCCGTGACAAGGAAGGCCACCAAAAGGACCTAGCCACCAAATCTCTGGTGCCAAAAATTCCCGGATGCCCTGCCAACACCGAGGAATGAACCTCGGAAATGACTCTGCTGGTCCACTTATCAGGAACAAACAGTCTGTCAGGTGGACAAGAGTCAGGTCTACCAGCCTGAAATCTCTGCAACACACGTCGCAAATCCGGAGAAATGGCTGACAAGATTACTCCCTCTTTAAGAATACCAACTGGTTCTGCGACTCCAGGAGAGTCAGGCACAAAGCTCCTTGAAAGAGCATCAGCCTTCACATTCTTTGAACCTGGTAAATACGAGACCACAAAGTCAAAACGGGAGAAAAACAATGACCAACGGGCCTGTCTAGGATTCAGGCGTTTAGCAGACTCGAGATACATCAGATTTTTGTGATCAGTCAAGACCACCACACGATGCTTAGCACCCTCGAGCCAATGACGCCACTCCTCAAATGCCCACTTCATGGCCAGCAACTCCCAATTGCCAACATCATAATTCCGCTCAGCAGGCGAAAACTTCCTAGAGAAAAAAGCACATGGTCTCATTACAGAGCAACCAGGGCCTCTCTGCGACAAAACGGCCCCTGCCCCAATCTCAGAAGCATCCACTTCAACCTGAAAGGGAAGTGAGACATCAGGCTGGCACAAAACAGGCGCTGAAGTAAACTGGTGCTTCAACTCTTGGAAAGCTTCCACGGCTGCAGGAGCCCAGTTAGCAACATCAGAACCTTTCTTGGTCATATCCGTCAAAGGTTTAACAACGCTAGAAAAATTAGCGATAAAACGACGGTAGAAGTTAGCAAAACCCAAGAACTTCTGAAGACTCTTAACTGACGTGGGTTGAGTCCAATCATGAATAGCTCGGACCTTGACTGGGTCCATCTCCACCGCAGAAGGGGAAAAAATAAAACCCAAAAAGGGAACCTTCTGTACTCCAAAGAGACACTTTGAGCCCTTAACAAACAAAGCATTCTCACGCAAAACCTGAAACACCATCCTGACCTGCTCTACATGCGAGTCCCAATCATCAGAAAAAAACAGAATATCATCCAGATAAACAATCATAAATTTATCCAGATACTTCCGGAAAATATCATGCATAAAGGACTGAAACACTGAAGGAGCATTAGAGAGCCCAAAAGGCATCACCAAGTACTCAAAATGACCTTCGGGCGTATTAAATGCAGTTTTCCATTCATCTCCTTGCTTAATGAGCACAAGGTTGTACGCACCACGAAGATCTATCTTGGTGAACCACGGGCAAACAAGTCCGACAACAGAGGCAAAGGATACTGAAATTTAACAGTGATTTTATTCAGAAGCCGATAGTCAATACAAGGTCTCAAAGATCCGTCCTTCTTGGCCACAAAAAAGAATCCCGCACCAAGAGGGGAAGAGGATGGACGGATATGCCCCTTCTCCAGAGATTCCTTGATATACGAACGCATTGCGGTATGCTCAGATACAGACAGATTAAATAGTCTTCCCTTAGGAAATTTACTACCTGGAATCAAATCTATAGCGCAGTCACAGTCCCTATGAGGAGGCAGAGCACTGGACCTGGACTCGCTGAATACATCCTGAAAATCAGACAAATACTCAGGAACTTCCGAAGGAATAGAGGAAGCAATAGACACCGGCGGGGAATCACCATGAATTCCCTGACAGCCCCAACTTGACACAGACATTGCCTTCCAATCCATGACTGGATTATGGGTCTGTAACCATGGCAGACCCAAAACGACCAAATCATGCATTTTATGCAGAACAAGAAAACGAATCACCTCCCGATGTTCAGGAGTCATGCACATGGTTACCTGTGTCCAAAACTGCGGTTTATTTTCCGCCAATGGCGTAGCATCAATACCTCTAAGAGGGATAGGATTTACCAACGGCTCAAGAACAAAACCACAGCGCTTGGCAAATGACAGATCCATAAGACTCAGGGCAGCACCTGAATCCACAAACGCCATAACAGGGTAGGAAGACAATGAGCAAATTAAAGTCACAGACAAAATAAATTTAGGTTGCAAATTACCAATGGCGACAGGACTAACAACCCTTGTTAGGCGTTTAGAGCATGCTGATATAACATGTGTAGAATCACCACAGTAAAAACACAACCCATTCTGACGTCTATGATTTTTCCGTTCATTTCTAGTCTGAATTCTACCACATTGCATTAAATCAGGTAGAATACCAGCCACCTAGAGCTTCCAGCAAAATCAGGAATCACATTTAGTACAAGCTGGACAAAAAATAAGAGCAATACAAATAACCAAAAAACAAGGAAGCAGGACTTAGCTTAATTTTGCAAGAACCAGGACCAGCAGACAGGAGCAAACAGAAAGAACTGATTACAACGATGCCAGGCACCAGACTGAGAATTCAGGAAGTTCATATAGCAACACCCCTGGACTAACGACCCAGGTGGGTGCCAAACTGAGGAAAGACAATCCCAGAGTCATATCACTAGTGACCACAAGAGGGAGCCAAAAAAGTCTAATTCACAACAGGCCCCCTAGATAGCCTCGATATAGCATAATACACCAGATAGTCCTCAATATGGTATAATACATTCCCCATAGGCCTCCATATAGTATAATGCATCCCCATAGGCAGCCTCTATATGAAATGCTGTAAATCTGTCCAAAATCCCCTCTACAAGGCATAAAAATGGCCTCTCATTATACTCACCAACGGCGCTCACAAAGGCATAACTGGTCTTGACTTAAGATCGCCATCCTCCATTACTGCTTCATCTGGATGACACGTCATACGTCATCCACACAGTGTCACCCATCGCGCTCCTGTGCAGGCGCACTTCTCTCTGGGCTGCTGAAAGCAGAGCCAAGTACTGTAGTGCATATGTGCTGGGAAAGGCCAAAGGGCGCTGATTACCTGGAAATAAAGCTGGCGCATGCGCACTACAATACTGTGCTCTGACTTCAGGAGGGCAAAGAGAAGTGCGCCTGCACGGGAGTGTGATAGAGGACACTGAATGCATGATGTAGGACGCATCTTCCACACGAAGCGGGACAGCGATCACAAGAAGAGGGACGGTGCCGGATCAAGACTAGAGACGCCTGGACCGCGCCATCCGTGAGTAATATAAAAGCTCTTTGTTGTGCCTTGCATAGAGGATTTAGGAGCTATAGAGAGCATTCTAGAACACTATGTGAGGGCGTACAGATGCCGGACCTTATATGGTGACAGGCTCCCTTTAAAGAGAACCTGTCACCCCCAAAACGGAAGATGAGCTAAGCCCACCGGCATCAGGGGCTTATCTACAGCATTCTGTAATGCTGTAGATAAGCCCCCGATGTATCCTGAAAGTTGAGAAAAAGAGGTTAGATTATACTCACCCAGGGGCGGTCCGATGGGTGTCGCGGTCCGGTCAGGGGCCTCCCATCTTCATATGATGATGTCCTCTTCTTGTATTCACGCTCCGGCGCAGGTGTACTTTATCTCCCCTGGTGAGGGCAGAGCAAAGTACTGCAGTGCACAGGTGCTGGGCCTCTCTGACCTTTCCTGGCGTCTGCGCACTGCAGTACTTTGCTCTGCCCTCAACAGGGGAGATAAAGTACGCCTGTGCCGCAGCGTGATGACAAGAAGAGGACGTCATCGTAAGAAGATGGGAGGAGCTGGACCAGACCGTGATGCCCATTGGACCTGGGTGAGTATAATCTAACCTCTTTTTCTCATCTTTCAGGATACATCTGGGCCTTATCTACAGCATTACAGAATGCTGTAGATAAGCCCCTGATGCCGGTGGGCTTAGCTCACCTTCCATTTTGGGGGTGACAGGTTCCCTTTAATGTAAGTTAGTGGATGTATATATAACATAACCCGCCAGATGGGGCTTGCATGATAGGCAAAACCTATAAAACTGAAAAGCAAGATGGTTACTGAACTTATATGCCTATACACAGATCAGATATATCTATTTATGCTTTGGTCTGCCTACATATAATAAATGTCATCTGCCAAGATACTTGTCAGTCCACATGTCAGTCTTTCAGTGTTATGTCAGGCAAGAAAGGTTCCAAAAACTAGAATGTGTATATTCCCACCTACAGATCTAATATACCTTTGTGCTATTGGAAACACATAAAATAAATTACATGTGCCAAGACACATATTGATCAGTTTTTAGTGTCTGTCCAGCTTGCAGGTTAAACATGACATACAAGTTTAAGAACCTTTATTGCTTTATACACTGTGCCTGTATGTATGTATTCAAAGCAACAGTTCAGACATAGCACATAGTAAATGCCAAGTGCCAGAATACTCCTCAGTCCACATGCTGTGTGGAGTGTGTCCTCTGGTCCTGGCTGCTGCTCCTCGGCTCTCAGGCTCCTTCTGGTCAGATGCAGACATGTGTAGATAGTGAGTTCCCCTGTGTCCTGGCTGCTGCTGGAGCTGATCACTTCTCTACAGCAGGGAGCTTTGAAGGAGAGCGCGCTCAGCCGGGATTGGGTTAGTGACCTCCCTTCCCCCTCTCCTCCACACAGACTGCAGAAGAGCGATCACATGACTCACTCCCTGCACTCTGATTGGAGGCCTTATCTTCCTTCTCTCTGACTCCCTGTGATCATGTTTGTACCGTGCATGTTACTTTACATACATACACAGTACAAACGCAAGGGAAATAAAAGATAATCATTGACCGGAGGCAGGGGCCCCTAACACCGGCCCTGACAGTAGCGTAGCTCCGGGCCCGGGGCGACCGCCCCCTCTCCTGACCGGGAGACAGTACCCGGAGAATCACAAAAGGAGTGGTTGAGGGAAAGACAGCTGGTCGTCCCACAGCAATTCCGGGGTGAGTTGTTGCGGATTGCCCATGAGATCCCGCTAGCTGGACACTTGGGGAACAGCAAAACTAAGGCCCGGCTGTCTCAACACTTCTAATTGGCCTAAGATGGGGACAGATGTGTCAAACTACTGCCGCTCCTGTGTCACCTGTCAAAGAGTGGGGAAGGCGGGGCCTGCTCTTAAGGCTCCCCTGATCCCTTTGCCAGTGATAGAGGAGCCTTTCCAGAGGATTGCGGTGGACATTGTGGGCCCGCTGGCCGTCCCCAGCAGCTCTGGAAAGCAATATATTCTTACTGTGGTAGACTACGCTACCCGGTACCCAGAGGCAGTAGCTCTGTCGTCAACTAGGGCAGATAAGGTGGCGGATGCCCTGTTGGCCATCTTTTCACAGGTAGGATTTCCCAGGGAAATGCTTACTGATTGAGGGACCCAATTTATGTCTCACCTAATGGAGGCTCTCTATAAGAAAATGCAGGTGAAGCACCTGGTATCGAGTGCGTATCACCCACAGACCAATGGCTTGTGTGAACGCTTCAATGGTACCCTCAAACAGATGCTACGCATGCTGGTTGAGACACAAGGGCGCGACTGGGAGCGGTACCTCCCACACCTGCTATTTGCTTACCGAGAGGTTCCGCAGGCCTCGACGGGATTCTCCCCCTTCGAGCTCCTGTACGGCAGGCGAGTCCGGGGACCCCTTGGGTTGGTAAGAGAATCCTGGGAAGGGGAGCCGAACCCTTCTGAAGTGTCCATAGTGGAGTATGTCATGCGCTTCCGTGACAAGATGCAGACCTTGACGCAGTTGGTGCATGACAACATGACGCAGGCTCAGGCTGATCAGAAGCACTGGTACGACCAGAACGCCCGAGAGCGGACCTACCACGTGGGTCAAAAGGTGTGGGTGCTGGTTCCTGTACCAACGGATAAGCTTCAGGCAGCCTGGGAAGGCCCGTACGTCGTCCACCAACAGCTCAACCCGGTCACCTATGTGGTCACGCTTGACCACACTCGGGGTAGGCGAAAGGCCTTTCACGTCAACATGATGAAGGCTCATCACGAACGTGAACCTTTCGTCCTACCGGTCTGCAGCGCACCCGAAGAAGGGGAGGAAGACACCCTCCTGGACATGCTGGCCCAAGCCAAGGCCCGTGGGTCCATTGAGGACGTGGAGGTAAGCGCCTCGCTAGATGAACCACAGCGGTTGCAGTTGCAAACCACACTGGAACCCTTCCGGGTCGTGTTCTCCAACCAGCCTGGAAGGACTGAGTTAGCGGTCCACGAGGTGGACACCGGGAACCACGCCCCACTACGGCGAACACCCTATCGAATCTCTGACCAGGTGCAGCAGATTATGCGCCAGGAGATCGATGAGATGTTACAGCTGGGGGTGATTCGACGGTCAAAGAGCGCGTGGGCCTCACCGGTAGTTCTCGTGCCAAAGAAGGACCGGACCACCCGGTTCTGCGTGGACTACAGGGGGCTCAACGCCATTACAGCCTCTGACGCGCACCCAATGCCGCGCATCGAGGAGCTGCTTGAGAAGTTAGCTGGTGCAAAATACCTGACAATAATGGATCTGAGTCGCGGATACTGGCAGATTCCCATGAGCCCCGAGGCGCAGGAGAAGTCCGCCTTTATCACACCCTTTGGACTGTACGAGTCCACGGTCATGCCCTTCGGCATGAAGAATGCCCCTGCCACTTTCCAGCGGATGGTCAATCTCCTGCTTCAGGGACTGGAGAAGTACGCTGTGGCGTACTTAGATGACTGTCATGGTTCCCAATGGCAAGGGAACGTAAAAAACACATAAGTAACGAACGAGCTCTCGGGTGATGGAAACTCGAGTTGACCGTGAGCTAAATCTACCACACAACTAACAGTAGCCAGGGAGCATTCTAATGGTTCAAGAGTAAAACCACAGCGCTTAGCAAATGAGAGATCCATGAGACTCAGGGCAGCACCTGAATCTACAAACGCCATGACAGGATAAGATGACAGTGAGCAAATCAAAGTTACAGACAGAATAAATTTAGGTTGCAAATTACCAACGGTGACAGGACTAACAACCTTAGCTATACGTTTAGAGCATGCTGAGATAACATGTGTAGAATCACCACAGTAGTAGCACAAGCCATTCCGGCGTCTATGAATTTTCCGCTCATTTCTAGTCAGGATTCTATCACATTGCATTAAATCAGGTGTCTGTTCAGACAACACCATGAGGGAATTTGCGGTTTTTCTATCACATTGCACCGAATTAGGTGTCTGTTCAGACAACACCATGAGGGAATTTGCGGTTTTGCGCTCCTGCAACCGCCGGTCAATTTGAATAGCCAGTGCCATAGTATCATTCAGACCTGTGGGAATGGGAAAACCCACCATAACATTCTTAATGGCTTCAGAAAGGCCATTTCTAAAATTAGCGGCCAGTGCACACTCGTTCCAATGTGTCAGCACGGACCATTTCCGAAATTTTTGGCAATACACTTCAGCCTCGTCCTGCCCCTGAGACATAGCCAGCAAGGCCTTTTCTGCCTGAATCTCAAGATTGGGTTCCTCATAAAGTAAACCGAGCGCCAGAAAAAACGCATCAAGATCAGCCAATGCCGGATCTCCTGGCGCCAGCGAAAAAGCCCAATCCTGAGGGTCGCCCCGTAAGAACGAAATAACAATTTTTACTTGCTGAGCAGAATCTCCAGATGAACAGGGTCTCAGGGACAAAAACAATTTACAATTATTCACGAAATTCCTAAACTTAAACCTGTCTCCGGAAAACAGTTCAGGAATCGGTATTTTAGGTTCTGACCTAGGATTTCTGATAACATAATCTTGTATGCCCTGCACACGAGTAGCCAGCTGGTCCACACTTGTAATCAAGGTCTGGACATTCATGTCTGCAGCAAGCATAGCCACTCTGAGGTAAAGTGGAAAAAGAAAAAAAAAAACTCAGAATCTTCTTTCTTATAATCCCTCTTCTGCAATGCATTAAACATTTAATACTGGCCTGGCAAACTGTTATGACCCCAATGGCGAGGGTCTCAGAGGAACGTGGAAGTCTGCAGAATACAAAAATCCAGCTCATAGGGCAGTGGTAACTGGGTTGACCATATATCTACTCCTAACGCCAACACTAGAAGTAGCCGGGGATCATTCCTACGTTGATTCTAGATGACACGCGCCAGCCGGAGAATCTAGCTACCCCTAGTAGAGGAAAACAAAGACCTTTCTTGCCTCCAGAGAAGGGGACCCCAAAGCTGGATAGAAGCCCCCCACAAATAATGACGGTGAGGTAAGAGGAAATGACAAACACAGAAATGAACCAGGTTTAGCACAGAGAGGCCCGCTTACTAATAGCAGAATAAAGAAAGGTAACTTATATGGTCAACAAAAACCCTATCAAAATCCACACTGGAAATTCAAGAACCCCCGAACCGTCTAACGGTCCGGGGGGAGAACACCAGCCCCCCTAGAGCTTCCAGCAAAGGTCAGGATATAGATTTGGAACAAGCTGGACAAAAATACAAAACCAAAACAAATAGCAAAAAGCAAAAGGCAGACTTAGCTGATATAACTGGAACCAGGATCAGTAGACAAGAGCACAGCAGACTAGCTCTGATAACTACGTTGCCAGGCATAGAACTGAAGGTCCAGGGAGCTTACATAGCAACACCCCTAACTAACGACCCAGGTGCGGATAAAAGGAATGACAGAAAAACCAGAGTCAAAAAACTAGTAACCACTAGAGGGAGCAAAAAGCAAATTCACAACAGTACCCCCCCCTTAGTGAGGGGTCACCGAACCCTCACCACGACCACCAGGGCGATCAGGATGAGCGGCATGAAAGGCACGAACTAAATCGGCCGCATGAACATCAGAGGCGACCACCCAGGAATTATCCTCCTGACCATAGCCCTTCCACTTGACCAGGTACTGAAGCCTCCGCCTGGAGAGGCGAGAATCCAAGATCTTCTCCACCACGTACTCCAACTCGCCCTCAACCAACACCGGAGCAGGAGGCTCAGCAGAAGGAACTACAGGCACAATGTACCGCCGCAACAAGGACCTATGAAATACATTGTGAATAGCAAACGACACAGGAAGATCCAGACGAAAAGATACAGGATTAAGGATTTCCAATATCTTGTAAGGCCCAATAAAACGAGGTTTAAATTTGGGAGAGGAGACCTTCATAGGAACAAAGCGGGAAGAAAGCCATACCAAATCCCCAACGCGTAGTCGGGGACCCACACCGCGGCGGCGGTTGGCAAAGCGCTGAGCCTTCTCCTGTGACAACTTCAAGTTGTCCACCACATGATTCCAGATCTGCTGCAACCTATCCACCACAGAATCCACCCCAGGACAGTCAGAAGGCTCCACATGACCCGAAGAAAAACGAGGATGGAAACCAGAGTTGCAGAAAAAAGGCGAAACCAAGGTGGCGGAACTAGCCCGATTATTAAGGGCAAACTCAGCCAACGGCAAGAATGTCACCCAATCGTCCTGATCAGCAGAGACAAAACACCTCAAATAAGCCTCCAAAGTCTGATTAGTTCGCTCCGTCTGTCCATTAGTCTGAGGATGGAAAGCAGACGAAAACGACAAATCAATGCCCATCCTACTACAAAAGGATCGCCAGAACCTGGAAACGAACTGGGATCCTCTGTCTGACACAATATTCTCAGGGATGCCGTGCAAACGAACCACGTTCTGAAAAAACACAGGAACCAGATCGGAAGAGGAAGGCAGCTTAGGCAAAGGAACCAAATGGACCATCTTGGAAAAGCGATCACATATCACCCAGATAACGGACATGCCCTGAGATAGCGGAAGATCAGAAATGAAATCCATGGAGATATGTGTCCAAGGTCTCTTCGGGACAGGCAAGGGCAAGAGCAAACCGCTGGCACGAGAACAGCAAGGCTTAGCTCGAGCACAAGTCCCACAGGACTGCACAAATGACCGCACATCCCTTGACAAGGAAGGCCACCAAAAGGACCTGGCCACCAGATCTCTGGTGCCAAAAATTCCCGGGTGACCTGCCAACACCGAGGAATGAACCTCGGAAATGACTCTGCTGGTCCACTTATCCGGGACAAACAGTCTGTCAGGTGGACAAGACTCAGGCCTATCAGCCTGAAATCTCTGCAACACACGTCGCAGATCCGGAGAAATAGCTGACAAGATAACTCCATCTTTAAGAATACCAACAGGATCAGCGACTCCAGGAGCATCAGGCACAAAGCTCCTAGAAAGAGCATCGGCCTTCACATTCTTTGAACCTGGTAAATACGAGACAACAAAATCAAAGCGGGAGAAAAACAATGACCAGCGGGCCTGTCTCGGATTAAGGCGTTTAGCAGACTCGAGATACATCAGATTTTTGTGATCAGTCAAGACCACCACACGATGCTTAGCACCCTCGAGCCAATGACGCCACTCCTCAAATGCCCATTTCATGGCCAACAACTCCCGATTGCCCACATCATAATTTCGCTCGGCAGGCGAAAACTTCCTAGAGAAAAAGGCACAAGGTTTCATAACAGAGCAACCAGGGCCTCTCTGCGACAAAACGGCCCCTGCCCCAATCTCCGAAGCATCCACCTCAACCTGAAAGGGAAGTGAGACGTCAGGCTGGCACAAAACAGGCGCCGAAGTAAACCGGCGTTTCAACTCCTGGAAAGCCTCCACGGCAGCAGGAGCCCAGTTAGCTACATCGGAGCCCTTCTTGGTCATATCCGTCAAAGGTTTCACAATGCTAGAAAAATTAGCGATAAAACGACGGTAGAAGTTAGCGAAGCCCAAGAACTTCTGAAGACTCTTAACTGACGAGGGCTGAGTCCAATCAAGAATAGCTCGGACCTTGACTGGGTCCATCTCCACAGCAGAAGGGGAAAAAATGAACCCCAAAAAGGGAACCTTCTGTACACCAAAGAGACACTTTGAGCCCTTGACAAACAAAGAATTTTCACGCAAAATTTTAAAGACCAACCTGACCTGCTCCACATGCGAATCCCAATTATCAGAAAAAAACAAAATATCATCCAGATAAACAATCAAAAATTTATCCAGATACTTCCGGAAAATGTCATGCATAAAGGACTGAAAAACTGAAGGCGCATTGGAGAGCCCAAAAGGCATCACCAAGTACTCAAAATGACCTTCGGGCGTATTGAATGCGGTTTTCCATTCATCACCTTGCTTAATGCGCACAAGGTTGTACGCACCACGAAGGTCTATCTTGGTGAACCACTTGGCACCCTTAATCCGGGCAAACAAGTCAGACAACAGCGGTAAAGGATACTGAAACTTGACAGTGATCTTATTTAAAAGCCGATAATCAATACAAGGTCTCAAAGATCCGTCCTTTTTTGCCACAAAAAAGAATCCCGCACCAAGAGGGGAAGAAGACGGACGAATATGTCCTTTCTCCAGAGACTCCTTGATATATGAACGCATAGCGGTATGTTCAGGTACCGACAGATTAAACAGTCTTCCCTTAGGAAATTTACTGCCTGGGATCAAATCTATAGCACAGTCACAGTCCCTATGAGGAGGCAGTGCACTGGACTCAGACTCACTGAAGACATCCTGATAATCAGACAAATACTCCGGAACTTCCGAAGGCGTAGAGGAAGCAATAGACACAGGCAGGGAATCCCCATGAATACCACGACAGCCCCAACTTGAGACTGACATAGCCTTCCAGTCCAGGACTGGATTATGGGTCTGTAACCATGGCAGCCCTAAAACAACCAAATCATGCATTTTATGTAAAACCAGGAAACGTATCACCTCGCGGTGTTCAGGAGTCATGCACATGGTAACCTGTGTCCAATACTGCGGTTTATTTGCTGCCAATGGTGTAGCATCAATACCCCTAAGAGGAATAGGATTTTCTAATGGTTCAAGAGTAAAACCACAGCGCTTAGCAAATGAGAGATCCATGAGACTCAGGGCAGCACCTGAATCTACAAACGCCATGACAGGATAAGATGACAGTGAGCAAATCAAAGTTACAGACAGAATAAATTTAGGTTGCAAATTACCAACGGTGACAGGACTAACAACCTTAGCTATACGTTTAGAGCATGCTGAGATAACATGTGTAGAATCACCACAGTAGTAGCACAAGCCATTCCGGCGTCTATGAATTTTCCGCTCATTTCTAGTCAGGATTCTATCACATTGCATTAAATCAGGTGTCTGTTCAGACAACACCATGAGGGAATTTGCGGTTTTTCTATCACATTGCACCGAATTAGGTGTCTGTTCAGACAACACCATGAGGGAATTTGCGGTTTTGCGCTCCTGCAACCGCCGGTCAATTTGAATAGCCAGTGCCATAGTATCATTCAGACCTGTGGGAATGGGAAAACCCACCATAACATTCTTAATGGCTTCAGAAAGGCCATTTCTAAAATTAGCGGCCAGTGCACACTCGTTCCAATGTGTCAGCACGGACCATTTCCGAAATTTTTG
Source organism: Ranitomeya variabilis (assembly GCF_051348905.1). Classification (NCBI taxonomy): domain Eukaryota; kingdom Metazoa; phylum Chordata; class Amphibia; order Anura; family Dendrobatidae; genus Ranitomeya; species Ranitomeya variabilis. The sequence continues at coordinate 213,325,689 of NC_135237.1, forward strand.
GCAATACACTTCAGCCTCGTCCTGCCCCTGAGACATAGCCAGCAAGGCCTTTTCTGCCTGAATCTCAAGATTGGGTTCCTCATAAAGTAAACCGAGCGCCAGAAAAAACGCATCAAGATCAGCCAATGCCGGATCTCCTGGCGCCAGCGAAAAAGCCCAATCCTGAGGGTCGCCCCGTAAGAACGAAATAACAATTTTTACTTGCTGAGCAGAATCTCCAGATGAACAGGGTCTCAGGGACAAAAACAATTTACAATTATTCACGAAATTCCTAAACTTAAACCTGTCTCCGGAAAACAGTTCAGGAATCGGTATTTTAGGTTCTGACCTAGGATTTCTGATAACATAATCTTGTATGCCCTGCACACGAGTAGCCAGCTGGTCCACACTTGTAATCAAGGTCTGGACATTCATGTCTGCAGCAAGCATAGCCACTCTGAGGTAAAGTGGAAAAAGAAAAAAAAAAACTCAGAATCTTCTTTCTTATAATCCCTCTTCTGCAATGCATTAAACATTTAATACTGGCCTGGCAAACTGTTATGACCCCAATGGCGAGGGTCTCAGAGGAACGTGGAAGTCTGCAGAATACAAAAATCCAGCTCATAGGGCAGTGGTAACTGGGTTGACCATATATCTACTCCTAACGCCAACACTAGAAGTAGCCGGGGATCATTCCTACGTTGATTCTAGATGACACGCGCCAGCCGGAGAATCTAGCTACCCCTAGTAGAGGAAAACAAAGACCTTTCTTGCCTCCAGAGAAGGGGACCCCAAAGCTGGATAGAAGCCCCCCACAAATAATGACGGTGAGGTAAGAGGAAATGACAAACACAGAAATGAACCAGGTTTAGCACAGAGAGGCCCGCTTACTAATAGCAGAATAAAGAAAGGTAACTTATATGGTCAACAAAAACCCTATCAAAATCCACACTGGAAATTCAAGAACCCCCGAACCGTCTAACGGTCCGGGGGGAGAACACCAGCCCCCCTAGAGCTTCCAGCAAAGGTCAGGATATAGATTTGGAACAAGCTGGACAAAAATACAAAACCAAAACAAATAGCAAAAAGCAAAAGGCAGACTTAGCTGATATAACTGGAACCAGGATCAGTAGACAAGAGCACAGCAGACTAGCTCTGATAACTACGTTGCCAGGCATAGAACTGAAGGTCCAGGGAGCTTACATAGCAACACCCCTAACTAACGACCCAGGTGCGGATAAAAGGAATGACAGAAAAACCAGAGTCAAAAAACTAGTAACCACTAGAGGGAGCAAAAAGCAAATTCACAACACTACGGCTTCCTATATGCCACGCGCCAGCCGGAGGACTAACTACGCCTGGTAGAGGAAGAAACAGACCTGGCTTACCTCTAGGGAAATACCCCAAAAGATGATAGCAGCCCCCCACATGTAATAACGGTGAATTAAGAGGAAAAGACATACACAGTATGAAAGTAGATTTAGCAAAGAGAGGTCCACTTTCTAGATAGCAGAAGGATACAAAAGAGGACTTCACGGTCAACTGAAAACCCTTTCAAAAAACCATCCTGAAATTACTTTAAGACTCCTGTGTCAACTCATGACACAGGAGTGGCAATTTCAGCCCGCAAGAGCTTCCAGCTACAGAGAATCACAAAAACTGCAAACTGGACAAAAGGTACAAAACAAAAGGACAAAGTCCACTTAGCTGATCAGCAGACTAGTAGCAGGAACATGCAACCGAAGGCTCTGGTTACAATGATGACCGGCAAGGAAATGACTGGAGAGCAAGGCTAAATAGGAAACTCCCAAACACTGATGGAAGCAGGTGAACAGAAGAAGCAAAGTGCAAAAAAGTCACCAGTACCACCAGCAACCACCAGGGGAGCCCAAAAAGCGGATACACAACAGTACCCTCCCCTTAAGGAGGGGGCACCGAACCCTCACAAGAACCGCCAGGGCGATCTGGATGAGCCCTATGAAAGGCACGAACCAAATCCGAGGCATGAACATCAGAGGCAGTTACCCAAGAATTATCTTCCTGACCATAGCCTTTCCATTTAACCAGATATTGAAGTCTCCGTCTGGAAATACGGGAGTCCAAGATCTTCTCCACGACGTACTCCAATTCACCCTCCACCAGCACAGGAGCAGGAGGTTCAGTAGAAGGAACCACCGGTACCTCATATCTCCGCAACAACGACCGATGGAACACATTATGGATAGCGAAAGATGCCGGGAGGTCCAAACGAAAGGAAACAGGGTTAAGAATCTCCAAAATCCAATAAGGACCGATGAACCGAGGCTTAAATTTGGGAGAAGAAACCCTCATAGGGACAAAACGGGAAGACAACCACACCAAGTCCCCAACGTGAAGGTGGGGACCAACACGACGACGACGGTTAGCAAACTGCTGAGTCCTCTCCTGGGACAATTCCAAATTATCCACCACTTGTCCCCAAATCCGATGCAACCGATCCACCACCGCATCCACTCCAGGACAATCCGAAGATTCAACCTGACCAGATGAAAAACGCGGATGAAACCCTGAATTGCAAAAGAAAGGAGAAACCAAAGTGGCAGAACTAGCCCGATTATTAAGAGCAAACTCCGCCAACGGCAGAAAGGCAACCCAATCATCCTGACCCGCAGACACAAAACACCTCAAATAAGTCTCCAAAGTTTGATTAGTTCGCTCCGTCTGGCCATTGGTCTGAGGATGGAATGCAGACGAAAAGGACAAATCAATGCCCAACCTGGCACAGACTGCCCGCCAAAATCTAGACACGAACTGGGTACCCCTGTCAGAAACGATGTTTTCCGGAATACCATGCAAGCGAACCACATTTTGAAAAAACAGAGGGACCAACTCAGATGAGGAAGGCAACTTAGGCAATGGCACCAAATGAACCATTTTAGAAAAACGGTCACACACCACCCAGATGACAGACATCTTCTGAGAAACAGGGAGATCCGAGATAAAGTCCATAGAGATGTGCGTCCAAGGCCTCTTCGGAATAGGCAAGGGCAACAACAACCCACTAGCCCTAGAACAACAAGGCTTGGCCGGAGCACACACATCGCAAGACTGCACAAAAACACGCACATCTCGAGACAGGGAAGGCCACCAGAAGGATCTAGCCACCAAATCTCTGGTGCCAAAAATTCCCGGATGACCTGCCAGAGTAGAAGAATGAACTTCCGAGATGACTCTAGTGGTCCACTCGTCAGGAACAAACAGTCTACCAGACGGACAACGATCAGGTCTATCCGCCTGAAATTCTTGCAAAGCACGTCGCAAATCTGGAGAGACAGCAGACAAAACCACTCCATCCTTAAGGACACCAGCAGGTTCAGAATTCCCAGGAGAGTCAGGCTCAAAACTCCTAGAAAGAGCATCTGCTTTCACATTCCTAGAACCCGGTAAGTACGAGACCACAAAATTAAACCGGGAAAAGAACAACGACCAACGTGCCTGTCTAGGATTCAGGCGCCTGGCAGACTCCAAATAAATTAAATTCTTGTGATCAGTCAAAACTACCACCTGATGTCTGGCACCCTCAAGCCAATGACGCCACTCCTCAAATGCCCACTTCATGGCCAAAAGCTCCCGATTACCAAAATCATAGTTTCGCTCGGCGGCCGAAAATTTTCGCGAAAAGAACGCACAAGGTCTCATCACTGAGCAGTCGGAACTTTTCTGCGACAAAACCGCCCCCGCTCCGATCTCGGAAGCATCGACCTCAACCTGAAAGGGAAGAGAAACATCAGGCTGGCGCAACACAGGGGCAGACAAAAAGCGGCGCTTAAGCTCCCGAAAGGCCTCCACGGCAGCAGGGGACCAATTGGCAACATCAGCACCCTTTTTAGTCAAATCCGTCAGAGGTTTAGCAACGCCAGAAAAACCAGCTATAAAACGACGATAAAAATTAGCAAAGCCCAAGAATTTCTGGAGACTCTTCAGAGAAGTAGGCTGCGTCCAGTCGTAAATAGCCCGAACCTTGACAGGGTCCATCTCAATAGAAGAAGGGGAAAAAATATACCCCAAAAATGAAATTTTTTGAACCCCAAAAACACACTTTGAACCCTTTACACACAAAGAATTCTCCCACAAAACCTGAAAAACCCTCCTGACCTGCTGAACATGAGACTCCCAGTCATCAGAAAAAATCTAAATATCATCCAAGTACACAATCATAAATTTATCCAAATATTCCCGGAAAATATCATGCATTAAGGACTGAAAGACAGAAGGTGCATTAGAAAGGCCGAAAGGCATTACCAAATACTCAAAATGGCCCTCAGGCGTATTAAATGCGGTCTTCCACTCATCCCCCTGCTTAATTCGCACCAAATTATACGCCCCACGAAGATCAATCTTAGAGAACCACTTAGCCCCCCTTATGCGAGCAAACAAATCAGTCAGCAAAGGCAACGGATACTGATATTTGACTGTAATTTTATTCAGGAGACGATAATCAATACAAGGCCTCAGAGAGCCATCCTTTTTAGAGACAAAGAAAAAACCGGCTCCTAAAGGTGATGAAGAAGGACGAATATGTCCCTTTTCCAGGGACTCCTTAATATACTCGCGCATAGCAGCATGTTCAGGTACAGATAGGTTAAACAAACGACCCTTTGGAAATTTACTGCCAGGAATCAGATCTATGGCGCAATCACAATCCCTGTGAGGAGGGAGTGAACCAATCTTAGGCTCTTCAAAAATATCACGATAATCAGACAAAAATGCCGGAATCTCAGATGGAATAGATGACGAAATGGACACCATAGGAGTGTCCCCATGAGCCCCCCGACATCCCCAGCTTAACACAGACATAGCCTTCCAGTCAAGGACTGGGTTATGAGACTGTAACCATGGTAATACAAGCACCAAAACATCATGTAAATTGTACAACACAAGGAAGCGAATCACCTCCTGATGGTCTGGAGTCATACGCATAGTCACTTGCGTCCAGAACTGTGGTTTATTACAAGCCAAAGGTGTAGAATCAATACCCTTCAGAGGTATAGGGACTTCCAGAGGCTCTAAATCAAACCCACAGCGCCTGGCAAAGGACCAGTCCATAAGACTCAGAGTGGCGCCCGAGTCCACATAGGCATCCACGGTAATAACTGATAATGAACAAATCAAGGTTACAGACAAAATAAATTTGGACTGTAAAGTGCCAATTGAAATGGACTTGTCAACCTTCCTAGTACGCTTAGAGCATGCCGATATAACATGAGCAGAATCACCACAATAGAAGCATAACCCATTTTTACGCCTATAATTCTGCCGCTCGCTTCTGGACATAACTCTGTCACATTGCATTTTCTCTGGCGTCTCTTCAGAAGATACCGCCAAATGGTGCACGGGTTTGCGCTCCCGCAAACGCCGATCAATCTGAATTGCCATTGTCATGGACTCATTCAGACCTGTAGGCGCAGGGAACCCGACCATAACATCTTTAACGGCATCAGAAAGGCCCTCTCTGAAATTTGCCGCTAAGGCGCACTCATTCCACTGAGTAAGCACAGACCACCTACGAAATTTTTGGCAGTATATCTCCGCTTCATCTTGCCCTTGAGATAGGGCTATCAAAGCTTTTTCAGCTTGAATCTCCAAATTAGGTTCCTCATAAAGCAACCCTAAAGCCAGGAAAAACGCATCCACATTGAGCAACGCAGGATCCCCTGGTGCCAATGAAAATGCCCAATTTTGAGGGTCACCTCGCAGCAAAGAGATTACAATCTTAACCTGCTGGACAGGATCTCCTGAGGAGTGAGGTCTGAGAGAAAGGAATAATTTACAATTATATTTGAAATTCAAAAACCGAGATCTATCTCCGGAAAACACCTCTGGTGTAGGGATTTTAGGTTCAGAAATAGGAGCATGGATAACAAAATCTTGTAAATTTTGAACCTTCGTAGCAAGATTATTTAAACCTGCAGCCAAACTCTGGACATCCATGTTAAACAGCTAAGGTCAGAGCCATTCAAGGGTTAAGAGGAGGTAAGAAGCAGCTAGACAGCAATTAAGGGCTAGGCAGCAAAACTCTGAGGGAAAGAAAAAAAAAAAAAATTTCCCTTCAACACTTCTTTTTCTCCTGCTTCAGCCCAAACAATTAACACTTTGTTGGCCGGTCATACTGTCATGGTTCCCAATGGCAAGGGAACGTAAAAAACACATAAGTAACGAACGAGCTCTCGGGTGATGGAAACTCGAGTTGACCGTGAGCTAAATCTACCACACAACTAACAGTAGCCAGGGAGCATACCTACGGCTTCCTATATGCCACGCGCCAGCCGGAGGACTAACTACGCCTGGTAGAGGAAGAAACAGACCTGGCTTACCTCTAGGGAAATACCCCAAAAGATGATAGCAGCCCCCCACATGTAATAACGGTGAATTAAGAGGAAAAGACATACACAGTATGAAAGTAGATTTAGCAAAGAGAGGTCCACTTTCTAGATAGCAGAAGGATACAAAAGAGGACTTCACGGTCAACTGAAAACCCTTTCAAAAAACCATCCTGAAATTACTTTAAAGGGAACCTGTCAACTGAATTTGGCGGGACTGGTTTTGGGTCAAATGGGCGGAGTTTTCAGGTGTTTGATTCACCCTTTCCTTACCTGCTGGCTGCATGCTGGCCGCAATATTGGATTGAAGTTCATTCTCTGTCCTCCGGAGTACACGCCAGTGCAAGGCAGTATTGCCTTGCGCAGGCGTGTACTCCGGAGGACAGAGAATGAACTTCAATCCAATATTGCGGCCAGCATGCAGCTAGCGGGTAAGGAAAGGGTGAATCAAACACCCAGAAACCCCGCCCATATGACCCAAAATCGGTCCCGCCAAATTCAGGTGACAGGTTCCCTTTAAGACTCCTGTGTCAACTCATGACACAGGAGTGGCAATTTCAGCCCGCAAGAGCTTCCAGCTACAGAGAATCACAAAAACTGCAAACTGGACAAAAGGTACAAAACAAAAGGACAAAGTCCACTTAGCTGATCAGCAGACTAGTAGCAGGAACATGCAACCGAAGGCTCTGGTTACAATGATGACCGGCAAGGAAATGACTGGAGAGCAAGGCTAAATAGGAAACTCACAAACACTGATGGAAGCAGGTGAACAGAAGAAGCAAAGTGCAAAAAAGTCACCAGTACCACCAGCAACCACCAGGGGAGCCCAAAAAGCGGATACACAACAGATGACATTGCCATCTTCAGTCCCTCCTGGGAGGAACACCTGCAGCATCTCGAGGAGGTGCTCGGGCGAATTCACCGAGCAGGACTGACTATCAAGCCGGGAAAGTGCCAGATGGGCATGAGGGAGGTTCACTACCTGGGGCACCGGGTAGGCGGAAACACCCTAAAGCCAGAGCCTGACAAAGTGGGCGTGATCGTGAACTGGCCCACTCCCAGGAACAAGAAACAGGTGATGTCCTTCCTGGGCATTGCAGGGTACTATAGGCGCTTCGTGCAGCACTATAGTAGCCTGGCAAAACCTTTGACGGACCTCACCAGGAAGAAGCTACCCCACATCGTCAACTGGACAGATGGCTGTGAGGGGGCCTTCCAGGCGTTGAAGACCGCACTGTGCAACGCCCCTGTGTTGACAGCAGTCGACCGTTCTTGGTACAGACCGACGCCAGCGAGTTTGGCCTTGGTGCTGTGCTCAGCCAGGTTGACTCGGAGGACCAAGAGCACCCCGTGTTGTACCTGAGCCGGAAACTTTTGCCGAGGGAAGTGGCCTACTCCACCATTGAGAAGGAGTGCCTGGCCATAGTCTGGGCCCTGCAGCGCTTGCAGCCCTACTTGTACGGTCGCACCTTCACGGTGGTGACCGACCACAACCCTCTGCGCTGGCTAAGCACCATGTGTGGAACCAATGGCAGGTTGCTACGCTGGAGCCTTGCCCTTCAGCAATTTGACTTCACCATTAAACACAAAGCGGGCAAAGAGCATGGGAATGCAGATGGACTCTCCCGCCAGGGTGAACCCACGGAGGTGCGCATGGAGGCATACCGAGAGGTTCTGCCGCCGTAGCGCACGCCAAAAGGCGGAGGTGTCACGATATGGTATGAAATATCATAAGTTTAGTTTCTCTTGTCAGCCCAGGATGTGGGCTAAGAAACCCCCCTTGTCTTTTACTTCAGAGTTGAGCTTGCCGTGCCAATGTATGTGAGAGGGGAGTTTTATTGAAGAAAGGAATTTACGACCGGCATTTCCTGCCGGGTAAGCTCTTGTCCAGCTATCACTGGAATGGAAACTTCTAGAACACAGGGAAGTTCTTTGTTCCATTTTTGTAAGATATTAGGCGATCGATTTAAAATACGAACACCAAAATATATCGTCATAATCACACTCGGAGGATCTACGCATCACTATAAATACAGGTGTCTAACTCCATCTGGTGAAGAAGTAGGGATTTCTCTGTAAATATGTATCCCAGACAGGGCATATTTGATCTTATTAGAAAGCCCACGTTACTCCGAGATGAATGCTGGTTATGTTAGGACTATGATAGGTTCAGCAGTGGAATTACAAGTGTTAGAAAGATTTAGCTTATACTTAGTCAGAATGCAGAGAGAGGAGGGACTGGGATAGCCAGCCTTTTTGGTGATGTCACCAGGTTAAGCTATAACTGTTTTGGCCGGACTCCAGCAGTCAGTCTGTTGCTGGAAGAACATGTGGGTCTGACCTGAAGAGCTGTTCCTCATGCATTGGGATTTTTGGGAGCCCCTCCCCCTAGCATGGTGTTTGCCTGAACTGATATGAACTAAGAACATGTGAGTTATCTTTTCTTCCTTTAATCCTTTTATTTTCATAATTACCTTGTACATATTTGCAATTGTCTCATTTGTAACATCTTTGTAAAATATTTTTATAAAAAGCACTGCCTACCTTCTGTGGGGTATATTATTTCATGCCAGTCCTTTCTCCCTGCTCTAAAAACGTACCCTAAGTCACTTGAAGGGGAATTACGCTACTGTTTTGGGTTCGCTCCGAACCCCTTTAATCGGAGCTGGTGGCAGCTTACCGTGTGCCGGCTTTTGGGGGGTCACTGTAGCGACTGCGGCTTGATAATTATTGTTCCTGCCTGAGTGGGAGTAGTTATTGCGTCGCTGCAGCGCGCCCAATAGCCAGTACATAGCAGGCAGCCTTTCTGGCGACTAATTACCCTAGGTGCAGTACCTAATCTGACCTGAGAGTAAGGGGGGCGCCAGAGAGCTGCAAGTGTTAAGTGGAACTGTAAGCGGGATACTCAAATCCCTGCAGTTCATGGTATATTGAAGAGCAGTGGGATACCTAAAATAAGCCCCTGCTGTAAACTAAGAGGTCAATAGCATTGTGTGTGTTCTTTTCATCACATTGTGGCAGTGGAGGAATAACTAGGATAAGCCCCCTGCACATGTGATAGCCGTCTGCTGGTCTAAAGTCACCCCAATCCGTGACCTATTGGTGGCAGTGGTCAGGAATCCCTGTGGATTTCGTGACAAACTGCTAGCCACGGCTAAGGGATCGTGACAACTGGTGACAGTCACGGTGTGAATCGTGACAAGGCAGAATACGGATCCGCTTAGAATATAGATAACAGCTTACTACAGGCAGAATACGGATCCACTGGGAATATAGGCAACAACTCACTACAGGCAGAATACGGATCTGCTGGGAATATAGGCAACAGCTCACTACAGGCAGAATACGGATTCGCTGGGAATATAGGCAACAGCTTACTACAGGCAGAATACGGATCCGCTGGGAATATAGGCAACAGCTTACTACAGGCAGAATACGGATCCGCTGGGAATATAGGCAACAACTCACTACAGGCAGAATATGGATCCGCTTAGAATATAGATAACAGGTTACTACAGGCAGAATACGAATCCGCTTGGAATATAGGCAACAGCTTACTACAGGCAGAATACGGATCCGCTTGGAATAAAGGCAACAGCTCACTACAGGCAGAATACGGATTCGCTGGGTATATAGGCAACAACTCACTACAGGCAGAATACGGATCTGCTGGGAATATAGGCAACAGCTCACTACAGGCAGAATACAGATCCGCTGGGAATATAGGCAACAACTCACTACAGGCAGAATACGGATCCGCTTAGAATATAGATAACAGGTTACTACAGGCAGAATACGGATCCGCTGGGAATATAGGCAACAGCTTACTACAGGCAGAATACGGATCCGCTAGGAATATAGGCAACAGCTCAATACAGGCAGAATACGGATCTGCTAGGAATAAAGGCAACAGCTCACTACAGGCAGAATACGGATCCGCTAGGAATATAGGCAACAGCTCACTACAGGCAGAATACGGATCCGCTGGGAATATAGGCAACAGCTTACTACAGGCAGAATACGGATCTGCTTAGAATATAGATAACAGCTTACTACAGGCAGAATATGGATCCGCTGGGAATATAGGCAACAACTCACTACAGGCAGAATACGGATCTGCTGGGAATATAGGCAACAGCTTACTACAGGCAGAATACGGATCCACTGGGAATATTGGTGTCACGATCCCTTAGCCGCGGCCAGCAGTTTGTCACGAAATCCACAGGGATTCCTGACCACTGCCACCAATATGTCACGGATTGGGGTGACTTTAGACCAACAGACGGCTATCACATGTGCAGGGGGCTTATCTTAGTTATCCCTCCACTGCCACAATGTGATAAAAAACACACACAAGGCTATTGACTAGTGTTGAGCGATACCTTCCGATATCGGAAAGTATCGGTATCGGAAAGTATCGGCCGATACCGTCAAAGTATCGGATCTAATCCGATACCGATACCCGATCCCAATGCAAGTCAATGGGACGAAAATATCGGAATTAAAATAAACCCTTTATACACTTGTAGGTTCATTCTACATGAAGGAAAACAACTAAGAATAATGTAGGATGTATTGGGGGACGTGGCGGAGATATTAAAGGCACAGAGGTTTAGCCCAATGTAATAGAATAGCAGGATTTTGCGTTTTTTTTTATGACGTTCGGCGTTAGAAAGAATTTGACTATGTTAATTTTTTTTTTAATGTCAGATATTGATGTTTCACTGCTTCCACGCCCTTCACCTTTTTTTTTACTTCTCCCACGCTTTCTTCTTAATTATCCTCATCATCAGCTTCTTTGACATCAACTTCTTCACCTTATTCATCTTCTTCTTCATCTTCTACCTATTATTTTTTGGGTTACATTGTTCATATTGTTTTTAGTTTACTATTATCTTCATCATATTCTACTTCTTCATCATATTCTTATTTGTGACAGGCATTCCCGTAGTTGTTATCTATAAAAGTTTGAAGATTACACCTTCCGTTCTGCCTGTCACAAAACAGTTACATTTGTCCGCGTTCAGTTTGGCCTGCAGCATCAGGCTTTATCCAGGGGCACCACGAGGAGGAACGGACTCACCCCCATACACTGCTTAGTCTTCTTCTGCTTATAATTTACATAATATTTTTTGCTCTGATATTTTGTGTTATGCTTAATGTCCTTCTGCTCTTTGTTCTGCAGCCTCTTGTTCTTCTGCTTCTCGGTCTTCCAGGTCGTCGTCGTCTCCAGGGTCGTCGTCTCCGGGGTCGTCGTCATCGGGGTGGTCTCCGGGGTCGTCGTCATCGGGGTGGTCTTCAGGGTCATCGTCCCCAGGGTCGTCGTCATCACGGTGGTTGTCGTCTCTGGTGTCGTCGTCATCTTAGGGGTGGTCTTCCGGGTCATCGTGTTTAGTCTCTTGAACTTGGAAATGTAGCAGAAGGTACAAGAAGGCTGAGAAAATGCCGAGAACCAGCTGATGGAACTGGAACTCGGATGGCTACCCGAAGGTCCAAGAGCCAATGGAACGACCGAGGACCAGCTGACGTTACTGGAACCCGGTTACTAAGCAGGAGGTACCTGTGCTGAAAGCACTACCAAGGACCACCTGACGTTGGTGGAACTCAGATACCCAGAGGGAGGCACCTAAGCCAAAGGCTCTGCCCGGAACCAGCTGACGGTACTGGAACCAGGATGGGGAGCAGAAGGTACAAGAGCAAAAGACACTGCCGAGAACCAGCTGACGGTGCTGGAACCCGGATGGGTAGCCGAAGGTCCAAGAGCCAATGGAACTACCGAGGACCAGCTGACGTTACTGGAACCCGGTTACTAAGCAGGAGGTACCCGTGCCTGAAAGCACTACCAAGGACCACCTGACGTTGGTGGAACTCGGATACCAAAGGGAGGCACCTAAGCCAAAGGCTCTGCCCGGAACCAGCTGACGGTACTGGAACCAGGATGGGGAGCAGAAGGTCCAAGAGCAAGTGTCTGCGTGGCTTTTGCAGGACACGTTGCCGGCTGCACAGCAGGGGAACAGCTGGCGGTGCTGGACCCCACTGACACATTGGCTGGTGTTTTTCTCTGTGCAGCTAGCACATCTGGGCCCCAACTGGCGGTTTGTTAGAGCCCAGGGTCAGCAGGAGGAGGAGGAGCAGGAGCAGGGGGAGGGGAGTGTAGGCCGAAGCCTGCACTGGCGGCAGCTTTGGGTCTGTTGTGTCTGCGTGGCGGTCGCAGGACACGTTGCCGGCTACACAGCAGGGGAACAGCTGGCGGTGCTGGACCCCACTGACACATTGGCGAGGTGTTTGGCTCTGTGCAGCCAGCACTTCCGGACAGCAACTAGCGGTGTTGGAGCCCGGGCTCTGCAGGGGGAGCAGAGTGTAGGCCGAAGCCTACTTGAACCAATTTCAAAGGTAACCTTTAACCCCCCCTCAGGGGTTAGAAAGTAGAAGAGCCACAGCTTATGCAGCAGTAGTGCTGCACAAGTCAAAGGTTGCTCTTTTAATTTGGCTCCTTGCACACGCTGAATGGAACACGTATAACATTTAGCCCTTTATACAGTCAAACTGTGTTGGAGGCGCGAGTTCCCTTTGTAATGAGACGCAGCACAGATGTCAAGAATCCCACCTTGGTGCTGGGTGCAGCCTCCTGAGCGTTGTTATTTGCTGTACAGGAGTCTGCGCTGTCGTGTTATCCCCTGGCCTAGCGCTGTTAGCGCTGCCCATCTTCTGACATCATTTAATGTCGGCCGGTGCGGTTCGCGATGACCATGAATCCCAGCCCCGCAGTGTCTTAACATTGTAAAAACACTGCGGGGCTGGGATTCAGGGCCTGGCGCAGCACATATGTTGGCCTCTCACACTCGGGTCCTTACACCCGCTTCAGACTGTGCGGCGTCATCTGATCCCTTATCGCATGCCACGGCCATGAAGCCGCACAGTCCGAAGAAGGCGGAAGGAGAGGAGGGACAGGCGAACTGATGCACTGATCCTGCCCATCAATCACACCCTCGCAGTCCCAATAAATAAGACACCGAGGGGCGTTGTGTGGGTCAGGGCGGCCGCAGAGGCGCAGCCAGCCAAACAATGATGCCAGAAGACGGGCAGCGCTACCAAGGGGGTTGCAGCGTGTCATTACAAAGGAAAGTCACACCACCGGGACGGTTAAATGGTCACACAGAGGACACATTGCAGACGTGTTTTCAGTTCCACATGTGCGAGGAGAATACGTTTCTGAGCCACCTTGCACACATGCAGCATTACCGCTGTACAAGGTGGCTGGATAATGTAAAAACGCCTGGGGGAGGGGGGACAGGTTCCCTTCAATTTCAGTTCTTGTGTCTGCGTGGCTTTTGCAGGACACGTTGCCGGCTGCACAGCAGGGGAACAGCTGGCGGTGCTGGACCCCACTGACACATTGGCTGGTGTTTTTCTCTGTGCAGCTAGCACATCTGGGCCCCAACTGGCGGTTTGTTAGAGCCCAGGGTCAGCAGGAGGAGGAGGAGCAGGAGCAGGGGGAGGGGAGTGTAGGCCGAAGCCTGCACTGGCGGCAGCTTTGGGTCTGTTGTGTCTGCGTGGCGGTCGCAGGACACGTTGCCGGCTACACAGCAGGGGAACAGCTGGCGGTGCTGGACCCCACTGACACATTGGCGAGGTGTTTGGCTCTGTGCAGCCAGCACTTCCGGACAGCAACTAGCGGTGTTGGAGCCCGGGCTCTGCAGGGGGAGCAGAGTGTAGGCCGAAGCCTACTTGAACCAATTTCAAAGGTAACCTTTAACCCCCCCTCAGGGGTTAGAAAGTAGAAGAGCCACAGCTTATGCAGCAGTAGTGCTGCACAAGTCAAAGGTTGCTCTTTTAATTTGGCTCCTTGCACACGCTGAATGGAACACGTATAACATTTAGCCCTTTATACAGTCAAACTGTGTTGGAGGCGCGAGTTCCCTTTGTAATGAGACGCAGCACAGATGTCAAGAATCCCACCTTGGTGCTGGGTGCAGCCTCCTGAGCGTTGTTATTTGCTGTACAGGAGTCTGCGCTGTCGTGTTATCCCCTGGCCTAGCGCTGTTAGCGCTGCCCATCTTCTGACATCATTTAATGTCGGCCGGTGCGGTTCGCGATGACCATGAATCCCAGCCCCGCAGTGTCTTAACATTGTAAAAACACTGCGGGGCTGGGATTCAGGGCCTGGCGCAGCACATATGTTGGCCTCTCACACTCGGGTCCTTACACCCGCTTCAGACTGTGCGGCGTCATCTGATCCCTTATCGCATGCCACGGCCATGAAGCCGCACAGTCCGAAGAAGGCGGAAGGAGAGGAGGGACAGGCGAACTGATGCACTGATCCTGCCCATCAATCACACCCTCGCAGTCCCAATAAATAAGACACCGAGGGGCGTTGTGTGGGTCAGGGCGGCCGCAGAGGCGCAGCCAGCCAAACAATGATGCCAGAAGACGGGCAGCGCTACCAAGGGGGTTGCAGCGTGTCATTACAAAGGAAAGTCACACCACCGGGACGGTTAAATGGTCACACAGAGGACACATTGCAGACGTGTTTTCAGTTCCACATGTGCGAGGAGAATACGTTTCTGAGCCACCTTGCACACATGCAGCATTACCGCTGTACAAGGTGGCTGGATAACGTAAAAACGCCTGGGGGAGGGGGGACAGGTTCCCTTCAATTTCAGTTCTTGTGTCTGCGTGGCTTTTGCAGGACACGTTGCCGGCTGCACAGCAGGGGAACAGCTGGCGGTGCTGGACCCCACTGACACATTGGCTGGTGTTTTTCTCTGTGCAGCTAGCACATCTGGGCCCCAACTGGCGGTTTGTTAGAGCCCAGGGTCAGCAGGAGGAGGAGGAGCAGGAGCAGGGGGAGGGGAGTGTAGGCCGAAGCCTGCACTGGCGGCAGCTTTGGGTCTGTTGTGTCTGCGTGGCGGTCGCAGGACACGTTGCCGGCTACACAGCAGGGGAACAGCTGGCGGTGCTGGACCCCACTGACACATTGGCGAGGTGTTTGGCTCTGTGCAGCCAGCACTTCCGGACAGCAACTAGCGGTGTTGGAGCCCGGGCTCTGCAGGGGGAGCAGAGTGTAGGCCGAAGCCTACTTGAACCAATTTCAAAGGTAACCTTTAACCCCCCCTCAGGGGTTAGAAAGTAGAAGAGCCACAGCTTATGCAGCAGTAGTGCTGCACAAGTCAAAGGTTGCTCTTTTAATTTGGCTCCTTGCACACGCTGAATGGAACACGTATAACATTTAGCCCTTTATACAGTCAAACTGTGTTGGAGGCGCGAGTTCCCTTTGTAATGAGACGCAGCACAGATGTCAAGAATCCCACCTTGGTGCTGGGTGCAGCCTCCTGAGCGTTGTTATTTGCTGTACAGGAGTCTGCGCTGTCGTGTTATCCCCTGGCCTAGCGCTGTTAGCGCTGCCCATCTTCTGACCTCATTTAATGTTGGCTGGTGCGGTTCGCGATGCCCATGAATCACAGCCCCGCAGTGTATTGACATAGTTAAAACACTGCGGGGCTGGGATTCATGGCCTGGCACAGTACATATGTTCGCCTCTCGCTTGGGTTCTTACACCTGCTTCAGACTATGTGGCGTCAGCTGATCCCTTATCGCATGCCACGGCCATGAAGCCGCACAGTCTGAAGAAGGCGGAAGGAGATGAGGGACAGGCGAACTGATGCACTGCTCATGCCCATCCAACACACCCTCGCAGTCCCAAGAAATAAGACACCGAGGGGCGTTGTGTGGGTCAGGGCGGCCGCAGAGGCGCAGGCAGCCAAACAATGATGCCAGAAGACGGGCAGCGCTACCAAGGGGGTTGCAGCGTGTCATTACAAAGGAAAGTCACACCACCGGGACGGTTAAATGGTCACACAGAGGACACATTTTAGACGTGTTTTCAGTTCCACATGTGCGAGGAGAATACGTTTATGAGCCACCTTGCACACATGCAGCATTACCGCTGTACAAGGTGGCCTTTAAAACGTACAAACGCCTGGGGGAGGGGGGACAGGTTCCCTTCAATTTCAGTTCTTGTGTCTGCGTGGCAGTTGCAGGACACGATGCCGGCTGCACAGCAGGGGAACAGCTGGCGGTGCTGAACCCCACTGACACATTGGCTGGTGTTTTTCTCTGTGCAGCTAGCAGTACCGGGCCCCAACTGGCGGTGTTAGAGCCCAGGGTCAGCAGGAGGAGCAGGGGGAGCGGAGTGTAGGCCGAAGCCTGCACTCGAGCAAGTTGAAAGGAAACCTTTAACCCCCCCCCCCCCCCAGGCGTTTGTAGCTGAAAGAGCCATTGTGTACAGCACTAATGCTGGAAAAGGTAAACTTAGCTCTTTTAATTATGGTCCTTGCACATGCGGAACCTAACAGTTATGAAATGTGTCCCCTCACACCGTAAAACCGTCCGGTAGGTGGAACTTTCCTTTGTCGTGTGACGCAGCACAGCCATCATTTTTACCCCCTTGGCGCCGTGCGCCGCCTCCTCAGCGTTGTTTGAATCTGTCCCGGAGCCTGCGCTGTTAGGTTAGCCCTTGGCCATGCACACATGTTGCGGTGCCCGTCTTCTGACATCATTTGGTGTCAGGCTGGCTGCGCCTGTGCGGGTGCGCTGGCCGAGATCCCGCCTCGCAGTGTCGTCTAATGTAATCCCACCGCGGGCCTGTGATCCGTGCCCGTGCGCAGTGCATATCCTCGCCTCTCACTCCCCTCCCTACGGCTT
This sequence comes from Ranitomeya variabilis, assembly GCF_051348905.1. Classification (NCBI taxonomy): domain Eukaryota; kingdom Metazoa; phylum Chordata; class Amphibia; order Anura; family Dendrobatidae; genus Ranitomeya; species Ranitomeya variabilis. The sequence continues at coordinate 213,342,731 of NC_135237.1, forward strand.
TTTCAGACTGTGCGGTGTCACGGCCGTGGCATGCTATTAGGGACCAGCTGACATCGCACAGTCTGAAGAAGCCGTAGGGAGGGGAGTGAGAGGCGAGGATATGCACTGCGCACGGGCACGGATCACAGGCCCGCGGTGGGATTACATTAGACGACACTGCGAGGCGGGATCTCGGCCAGCGCACCCGCACAGGCGCAGCCAGCCTGACACCAAATGATGTCAGAAGACGGGCACCGCAACATGTGTGCATGGCCAAGGGCTAACCTAACAGCGCAGGCTCCGGGACAGATTCAAACAACGCTGAGGAGGCGGCGCACGGCGCCAAGGGGGTAAAAATGATGGCTGTGCTGCGTCACACGACAAAGGAAAGTTCCACCTACCGGACGGTTTTACGCTGTGAGGGGACACATTTCATAACTGTTAGGTTCCGCATGTGCAAGGAGCACCACGAAAAGAGGCACTTTTTCCCTTTGCATCATTACTGCTGCACAAGGTGGCTCCTTCAGTAACAAACGCCTGGGGGGGGGGGGGACAGGTTCCCTTAAAGTAAACTTGTTGTGACTGCGTGGCGGTCGCAGTACACGTTGCCGTATACACAGCAGGGGAACAGCTGGCGGTGCTGAACCCCACTAACACATTGGCGAGGTGTTTGGCTCTGTGCGTACAGCACTTCTGGACGGCAACTGGCGGTGTTGGAGCCCAGGGACAGGTGGAGGAGGAGGAGGAGGTTGGAGGAGGTAGGAGGGATTGCCACACACACAGCAGGGGAACAGCTGACGTTACTGAACCCCAATAACAGAGGAGGGACTGTTGACTGTGCGTACAGCACTTCTGGACGGCAACTGGCGGTGTTGGAGCCCAGGGACAGGTGGAGGAGGAGGAGGAGGTTGGAGGAGGTTGGAGGAGGTAGGAGGGATTGCCACACACACAGCAGGGGAACAGCTGACGTTACTGAACCCCAATAACAGAGGAGGGACTGTTGACTGTGCGTACAGCACTTCTGGACGGCAACTGGCGGTGTTGGAGCCCAGGGACAGGTGGAGGAGGAGGAGGAGGTTGGAGGAGGTAGGAGGGATTGCCACACACACAGCAGGGGAACAGCTGACGTTACTGAACCCCAATAACAGAGGAGGGACTGTTGACTGTGCGTACAGCACTTCTGGACGGCAACTGGCGGTGTTGGAGCCCAGGGACAGGTGGAGGAGGAGGAGGAGGTTGGAGGAGGTAGGAGGGATTGCCACACACACAGCAGGGGAACAGCTGACGTTACTGAACCCCAATAACAGAGGAGGGACTGTTGACTGTGCGTACAGCACTTCTGGACGGCAACTGGCGGTGTTGGAGCCCAGGGACAGGTGGAGGAGGAGGAGGAGGTTGGAGGAGGTTGGAGGAGGTAGGAGGGATTGCCACACACACAGCAGGGGAACAGCTGACGTTACTGAACCCCAATAACAGAGGAGGGACTGTTGACTGTGCGTACAGCACTTCTGGACGGCAACTGGCGGTGTTGGAGCCCAGGGACAGGTGGAGGAGGAGGAGGAGGTTGGAGGAGGTAGGAGGGATTGCCACACACACAGCAGGGGAACAGCTGACGTTACTGAACCCCAATAACAGAGGAGGGACTGTTGACTGTGCGTACAGCACTTCTGGACGGCAACTGGCGGTGTTGGAGCCCAGGGACAGGTGGAGGAGGAGGAGGAGGTTGGAGGAGGTTGGAGGAGGTAGGAGGGATTGCCACACACACAGCAGGGGAACAGCTGACGTTACTGAACCCCAATAACAGAGGAGGGACTGTTGACTGTGCGTACAGCACTTCTGGACGGCAACTGGCGGTGTTGGAGCCCAGGGACAGGTGGAGGAGGAGGAGGAGGTTGGAGGAGGTTGGAGGAGGTAGGAGGGATTGCCACACACACAGCAGGGGAACAGCTGACGTTACTGAACCCCAATAACAGAGGAGGGACTGTTGACTGTGCGTACAGCACTTCTGGACGGCAACTGGCGGTGTTGGAGCCCAGGGACAGGTGGAGGAGGAGGAGGAGGTTGGAGGAGGTTGGAGGAGGTAGGAGGGATTGCCACACACACAGCAGGGGAACAGCTGACGTTACTGAACCCCAATAACAGAGGAGGGACTGTTGACTGTGCGTACAGCACTTCTGGACGGCAACTGGCGGTGTTGGAGCCCAGGGACAGGTGGAGGAGGAGGAGGAGGTTGGAGGAGGTTGGAGGAGGTAGGAGGGATTGCCACACACACAGCAGGGGAACAGCTGACGTTACTGAACCCCAATAACAGAGGAGGGACTGTTGACTGTGCGTACAGCACTTCTGGACGGCAACTGGCGGTGTTGGAGCCCAGGGACAGGTGGAGGAGGAGGAGGAGGTTGGAGGAGGTTGGAGGAGGTAGGAGGGATTGCCACACACACAGCAGGGGAACAGCTGACGTTACTGAACCCCAATAACAGAGGAGGGACTGTTGACTGTGCGTACAGCACTTCTGGACGGCAACTGGCGGTGTTGGAGCCCAGGGACAGGTGGAAAAGCAGAGGAACACAATGTAGGCCGAAGCCTGAGAAAGTCGAAAGGGAACCTTTAACCCCCCCCCCCAAGGCGTTTGTAGCTGAAAGAGCCAGCTTGTGCAGCACAAAAGATGCAAAAGGAAAAGGTGGCTCTTTTCATCATGCTCCTTGCACACGCAGAACTAAACACTTATAAAATGTGTCCCCTGCAACCGTAAAACCGTCCCGGAGGTGGGACTTTCCTTCGTAATGTGACGCAGCACAGCCGTCATTCCTACCCCCCCGGCGCCGCGCACTGGCTCCTCAGCGTTGTTTTATTCCGTCCCGGAGCCTGCGCTGTTATGTTATCCCGTGGCCAGGCACACTTAGCGCTGCCCATCTTCTGACATCATTTGGTGTCAGGCTGGCTGCGCCTGTGCGGCCGCGCTGGCAGAGAGCCCGCCTCGCAGTGTCTTCTGATTTAATCCCACTGGGGGCCTGGGATCCATGGCCATGCGCAGTGCATATCCTCGCCTCTCACTCCCCTCCCTACGGCTTCTTAAGACTGTGCGGTGTCACGGCCGTGGCATGCTATTAGGGACCAGCTGACACCGAACAGTCTGAAGAAGCCATAGGGAAATGAGTGAGAGGTGGAGGTTCAGATATGCACTGCGCATGTCCATGGATCCCAGGCCCCCAGTGGGATTAAATCAGAAGACACTGCGAGGCGGGCTCTCTGCCAGCGCGGCCGCACAGGCGCAGCCATCCTGACACCAAATGATGCCAGAAGACGGGCAGCGCTAAGTGTGCCTGGCCACGGGATAACATAACAGCGCAGGCTCCGGGACGGAATAAAACAACGCTGAGGAGCCGGTGCGCGGCGCCGGGGGGGTAGGAATGACGGCTGTGCTGCGTCACATTACGAAGGAAAGTCCCACCTCCGGGACGGTTTTACGGTTGCAGGGGACACATTTTATAAGTGTTAAGTTCTGCGTGTGCAAGGAGCTAAACAAAAATAGCTACCTTTTCCTTGTGCAGCATTACTGCTGCACAAGGTGGCTCTTTCAGTAACAAACGCCTTGGGGGGGGGGGACAGATTCCCTTACATTTCAGTTGTTGTGTCAGCGTGGCGGTCGCATGACACATTGCCGGCTACACAGCTGGGGATCAGCTGACGTTACTGAAACCCAATAACACTGGGTCGTATGTTTTGACTGTGCAGACGGCACTTCTGAGCCTCAACTGGCGGTGTTGGAGCACAGGAATTTAAGTTCAGGTGGTAGAAAGATGAACACAACAGGAGACCTGGATAACGTATACAGTGACCTAATTATTTAATCAGGAGGAGGAGTGGCAAATTCCTGCGAGATCCAGGCCTTGTTCATTTTCAGGAAAGTAAGCCGGTCAACGTTATCGGAGGATAGTCGCATGCGACGGTCAGTTAGTACACCACCTGCAGCACTAAAGACACGTTCCGATAATACACTGGCCGCAGGGCAAGACAGCACCTCCAATGCATACTGGCTTAGCTCTGGCCATGTATCCAGCTTTGAGACCCAAAACTTGAAAGGGGAAGAGCCGTCTGGGAGTACAGCAAGAGGGCAAGACACGTAGTCTGTCACCATCTGACGGAACCGTTGCCTCCTGCTGACTGGAGCCGTCTGTGATGGTGTAGACTTTTGTGGGGGGCACAGAAAACTGTGCCACAGTTGGGCCATACTGGTCTTGCCTTGGGCAGAGGCACTGCTTCTGCTCCCTCTTTGTGCAGAGCCTCCACCACTGCCTGGACGCACTGAGCTGCTTTGGAATGCACTAGCAGCACTTCTCTCAGTTGGAATGGAGAAGATGATGGAATTGACCAGTGTGTCTTGGTACTCCCGCATTTTTCGCTCACGGTTCAACGGTGTGATGAGGCTTTCTACGTTGTCCCGGTAGCGAGGATCGAGGAGGGTGAACACCCAATAATCAGACATGTTGAGAATGTGGGCGATGCGGCGGTCGTTTCTCAGGCACTGCAGCATGTAATCCACCATGTGCTGCAGACTGCCAACTGCCCAAGAAACGCTGTCCCCTGCTGGAGGCGTGATCTCTGCCCGCTCGTCATCACCCCACCCTCGCTGTACACACTGAGTACTGGACAATTCGGTAACTCCCTCCTCTGGACGGACGTCTTCCTCCTCCATTGACTCCTCCTCATCCTCCTCACAAACTGTCCCCTGCCTAAGCGTTTGTGAGGAACCACGTGGCGCTGACTGTCCAGAAGATGATGGAAATGGTGAATCCTCATCCTCCACCTCTTCCACAACATCATCCCTTAGCGCTTGCAGTGATTTTTCAAGCAGGCAGATAAGGGGGACAGTCATGCTGACTAGTGCATCATCTGCACTCGCCATCCGCGTGGAATAATCAAAGGGACGCAAAACCTGGCAGACGTCATTCATAGTGGCCCACTCTGTGGTTGTGAAGTCTGTACGGCGCTGAGTGCGACTTCTTTGCGCCTGAAGCAGCTGGTACTCCATTACAGCTTGCTGCTGCTCACACAACCGCTCCAACATATGTAACGTGGAATTCCACCTGGTAGGTAGGTCACATATGATGCGATGTTCCGGCAGGCGGTGTCGGCGCTGCAGAGCCGCAATGCGCGCTTTTGCCGTGCTGGAACGCCGCAAGTGAGCACACTCTAGGCGGACCTTGTGCAGCAGTGCATCAAGATCCGGATAGTCCCTCAAAAAGCTCTGCACGACCAAATTGAGCACATGTGCCAGACATGGGATGTGAGTGAGGTTGCCGAGGCCCAGAGCTGCCACCAGATTTCGGCCATTATCACACACTACCATGCCTGGCTGGAGATTCGCTGGCACAAACCACACATCGCTCTCCTGCTTGATGGCATTCCAGAGCTCCTGCGCTGTGTGGCTACGATTCCCCAAAAAAATTAATTTCAACACGGCCTGTTGACGTTTGGCCACGGCTGTGCTCATGTCGGTCGTAACAGGTACACGTTCATCACGGGTCCATGTGGAGGTGGACTGTGACGGCTCCTGCAGCGATGATTCTGAGGAACTGGTGTAAGAGGAGGAGTCAATGCGTACAGAATGGATTCCTGCAATCCTTGGAGTGGGCAGGACACGTCCTGCGCCACTCGCACGGTCTGTACCCGGCTCAATGACATTAACCCAATGGGCAGTGAGGGAAAGGTATCGCCCCTGTCCATGTTGACTGGTCCACGCATCGGTGGTGAGGTGGACCTTGCTACTGACGGCGTTCAGTAGCGCGTGTTTTATGTGTCCCTCCACATGCTTGTGCAGGGCAGGGACGGCTTGCCTGCTGAAGTAAAAGCAGCTGGGCACATTGTACTGTGGGACTGCCAATGACATCAAGTCACGGAAGCTGTCAGTCTCCACCAGCCTGAATGACAGCATTTCCAGTGACAGAAGTTTGGCAATGCCTGCAGTCAGAGCCTGTGCTCGTGGGTGGTTTGACGAGAAAGGCCGCCTTTTCTCCCATGCCTGTACTACCGATGGCTGTAGACTGGGCTGGGAGTGTGTGGATGACTGGGAAAGTGGTGCTGCGGGTGGAATTACAGCGGGTCTCTGGACAACAGGGCCAGAGGTTCTTCCACGGCGATCCTGGGAGGAAGCCGAACCAGCTGCGTGTGAGCTAGAGGAAGAGGCAACACGAGCTGAAGAGGTGGTAGCTGCCGCTGTTGGTTGGCCTACCTCTTCAGTGTGTTTTTCTAACAACGCCGGGTGCCTGGTGCGCACATGTTTCCACATGTTGGAGGTATTGAGGCTGCTGACATTTCGACCTCTTTTGACTTTGTGATGACACACGTTGCATCTGACATAGCAAATGTCATCTGCAACTGTGTCAAAAAAGGACCAGGCACTGCAAGTCTTGGGAGCGCCCTTTTTGGCTTTTGGAAGAGACATGCTCCTAACGGGTGCCAAAGCGGAGGCTGCAGGATCCGCAGTCTTCCCCCTCCCTCTCCCTCTTTGGGCCGTACGGGGAATCTCTTCCTCAGAGCTGCTCCCACCACCTTCCTGTCCCTCACGCCAAGATGGGTCGAGGACCTCATCATCTACACTACCCTCTGCCCCCAACTGCTCCTCCTGGGTAGTCTCAGCAGCAGAGCACGCACCAGTAAGTGGCACCTGAGTGTCATCATCAGCTGATGCGGCCTGCGATGTGGTGACCGGAGCCACTGGCCCACCCGCCTCTTCAGAGGAAGACAGAAAAAGCTGTTGGGCATCACTGCACCCTGCCTCTTCTTCCATTTCTCCAATGCTGCTTGGCTGGCCCCCTGTTTCCAAGCCAAGAGATTCAGAGAACAGAAGTAGAGACGGCTCCTGTCCTGGGCTCTCTGTCTGCCTGGGCAATTTGGCAGGTGGTGAAGAGACAGATGGCTGCTCTCCAGTGCTCTGTGTCTGAGAGGATGTGGCACTAATGGAAGTTGATGCATTAGCTGCCATCCATCCGACAACGGCTTCAATTTGGTCTTCACGCAGCAGCGGTGTACGGCGCTCTGACACAAAGCTGCGCATGAACGACTGTTGCCTGGTGAAAGTGGGTGCTGATGAGTCACCGGTGCCCGCAGCAGGCACAGAATCCCCACGTCCCCTCCCTGCTCCGCGCCCACGCCCACGTGCCTTACTCACTGCCTTCTTCATCTTGGTTGACTGATAAAGATAAGCAGAAAAGTACTAACGGATTTGTGTGCTTATTCCTGAGCAACTCCTCCTAACAGGTATAAGAAACACTAATTTTCTAAAGTGTGGACTAGACTTTAATATGAGCTAATGTGGCCTACACAAATGTAAAGTGGTGTAACTGGTGTGTTTGGTGAACTTTATTATTTATTTCTTTTTTGGGGGCTGAACTGACAACAGATAGAGCTGCAGTCACACAGAGACCGTGCAGACAGCCGTAAACGGCGCTGCAAGGCCCAAAAACCCTCCTCTACTTTATCCTATGTAGTTTTTTTCCACAAATTAGCTGGAGACGGGTGGAAAGACACTAATAGGATTTTTTTAAATTAATTAGCAGCAGACTACACTACTTGAAAAAAAATTAAAATTGATTTGGCGGTATGACGCAGTGAACAACCCTGAGCTGCAGACAACCAGGCTACGGCTGCTCACAGACTACAGGGCGAGCTGCAGTCACACGGAGACCGTGCAGACAGCCGTAAACGGCGCTGCAAGGCCCAAAAACCCTCCTCTACTTTATCCTATGTAGTGTTTTTCCACAAATTAGCTGGAGACGGGTGGAAAGACACTAATAGGATTTTTTTAAATTAATTAGCAGCAGACTACACTACTTGAAAAAAAATTAAAATTGATTTGGCGGTATGACGCAGTGAACAACCCTGAGCTGCAGACAACCAGGCTACGGCTGCTCACAGACTACAGGGCGAGCTGCAGTCACACGGAGACCGTGCAGACAGCCGTAAACGGCGCTGCAAGGCCCAAAAACCCTCCTCTACTTTATCCTATGTAGTGTTTTTCCACAAATTAGCTGGAGACGGGTGGAAAGACACTAATAGGATTTTTTTAAATTAATTAGCAGCAGACTACACTACTTGAAAAAAAATTAAAATTGATTTGGCGGTATGACGCAGTGAACAACCCTGAGCTGCAGACAACCAGGCTACGGCTGCTCACAGACTACAGGGCGAGCTGCAGTCACACGGAGACTGTGCAGACAGCCGTAAACGGCGCTGCAAGGCCCAAAAACCCTCCTCTACTTTATCCTATGTAGTGTTTTTCCACAAATTAGCTGGAGACGGGTGGAAAGACACTAATAGGATTTTTTTAAATTAATTAGCAGCAGACTACACTACTTGAAAAAAAATTAAAATTGATTTGGCGGTATGACGCAGTGAACAACCCTGAGCTGCAGACAACCAGGCTACGGCTGCTCACAGACTACAGGGCGAGCTGCAGTCACACGGAGACCGTGCAGACAGCCGTAAACGGCGCTGCAAGGCCCAAAAACCCTCCTCTACTTTATCCTATGTAGTGTTTTTCCACAAATTAGCTGGAGACGGGTGGAAAGACACTAATAGGATTTTTTTAAATTAATTAGCAGCAGAATACACTACTTGAAAAAAAATTAAAATTGATTTGGCGGTATGACGCAGTGAACAACCCTGAGCTGCAGACAACCAGGCTACGGCTGCTCACAGACTACAGGGCGAGCTGCAGTCACACGGAGACCGTGCAGACAGCCGTAAACGGCGCTGCAAGGCCCAAAAACCCTCCTCTACTTTATCCTATGTAGTGTTTTTCCACAAATTAGCTGGAGACGGGTGGAAAGACACTAATAGGATTTTTTTGAATAAATTAGCAGCAGACTACACTACTTGAAAAAAAAAAAAAAAAAAGAACAGTATGAGGCAATGAACCACCCTCCCTGAACTGAATACAACCAGCTATGGATGGCCTATGTGGCTGCACTCAGACTAGAGAGTGGGCTGCACTCACACACACACACACACACAGACCTTGCAGATCGCTGTGAAAACAGCGCTACAAGGCAAAAGCAAGGTGAATAGTAGGTGAACACAGCGGTTGCTAAATTAGCCTTTGGAAAGCACAAAGAAGCAAATCGCTATCTCTAAACTGTCCCTCAGTCAGCAAACAGCGTCCTGTCACTAACTGAATTCACAGCAGAGTGATCGGAAAATGGCGCCAGCGACTTTTAAACTGCATCATGACATCATTTCAGCAGCCAATCACAGCCTTGCCAGTAGTTTCATGCCCTCCATGCTAAACAGGATGTGCCCACACTTGGAATCATTCTCATTGGCTGAATTTCTGAATTTTGAATCTTGGAACTTCCGATTCCGGTATCCGATACGCGGCAAGTATCGGAATACCGGTATCGGAATTCCGATACCGCAAGTATCGGCCGATACCCGATACTTGCGGTATCGGAATGCTCAACACTACTATTGACCTCTTAGTTTACAGCAGGGGCTTATTTTAGGTATCCCACTGCTCTTCCATATACCATGAACTGCAGGGATTTGTGTATATCCCGCTTACAGTTCCACTTGACACTTGCAGCTCTCTGGCGCCCCCCTTTCTGTCAGGTCAGATTAGGTACTGCACCTAGGGTAATTAGTCGCCAGAAAGGCTGCCTGCTATGTACTGGCTATTGGGCACGCTGCAGCGATGCGATAAACTACTCCCGCTCAGGCAGGAACAATAATTATCAAGCCGCAGTTGCTACAGTGACACCCAAAGGCCTGCACAGTACACGGTATTACTGCCACCAGCTTCGATTGAACGGGTCCGAAGCTAACCCAAAACAGTAGCGAAAATTCCCTTCAAGAAGACTTAGGGTACGTTTTTAGAGCATGGAGAAAGAACTGGCATGAAATAATATACCCCACAAAATGTAGGCAGTGCTTTATCAAAATATTTTACAAAGATGTTACAAATGAGACAATTGCAAATATGTACAAGGTAATTATAACATAAAGGGGATTAAAGGAGAAAAGATAACACTCACATATTCTCAGTTCATTGCATTGCAGGCAACCATACGTCCCAGCTCATTGGACGTGCTCAGGGCTCTCCAGGAAAAGACAAGAAGACCTGCTGGGGAGCCTGCCACAAACTTAAAACCTGCAGCTAGTGACATCACAGAAAGGCTGGCTTATACAGACCCTCCTCTCTCTACATTCTGAGTATTTCAACCTTAAATTTATCTACTTTCTATATCTCCGCTGCAAAACATGTCATCGTCATATCACACCCAGCATTCATCTCGGATTATCGCTGGCAGTCTAATGGGATCAAATATGTCCTATTTGGGATGTATATTTACCGAGTAATCCCTACTTCTTTACCAGATGGAGTTAGACGCCCGTGTTTAGAGTGAGGGGTAGATCCATCGAGGGAGAATAAGAATATAAATTTTCGTGTTAAATGGTTGGCCTAATATCTTACAAAAACCAAACAAAGAACTTTCATGGATTCTAGAAGTTTCTAGTCCAGTTATAGTTGGACAAGAGCTTACACGGCAGGAAATGCCGGTCGTAAATACCGTGGCTCTCAGAGCTAGAGGCCATAAAATCTCTACACTCATTGACAAGACAAGCTAAAACACAGTGAAGGGGGGGTCAGCGCTCACCCTATATGTGCTGGCAGAGAAACTAAACTTATATATATTTCATACCATATCGTGACAATAGGCAACAGCTTACTACAGGCAGAATACGGATCCGCTTAGAATATAGATAACAGCTTACTACAGGCAGAATATGGATCCGCTGGGAATATAGGCAACAACTCACTACAGGCAGAATACGGATCTGCTGGGAATATAGGCAACAGCTCACTACAGGCAGAATACGGAGCTGCTGGGAATTGTTGTGAACTCTGTTCTGGAACTCCCTCCTGTGGTCAGGAATGGTATTTCTGTGAGTTCTGTCCGTGGGTTCCCTCTGGTGGCTGAAAGTGGAGCAGCTGGTCTGGAGGTGGCTTCCTCAGCTGCATCGTTTAAAGACTGGGCTGGTTCCTCTATTTAACTCTGCTCAGATCGTTACCTGATGCCAGTTGTCAATGTATCTGTACTGGTTCAGATCTCACTTGGATCTCCTGATGACCTGTCTACTTCAGCAGAAGCTAAGTCCCTGTTAAGCTCATTTGTTGTTCATTTGTGTGCTGAATATATTTCCGAGTACCTGCTAAGTTTTGTCCAGCTGGCTATCATGATATTGTCTCGCTAGCTGGAAGCTCTGGGTTGCAGGGTGGCACCTACCGCGCCGTGAGTCGGCGCAGGGGGTTTCTTGCTCACTCTGCGTGGCTTTTTGTAGGTTTTTGTGCTGACCGCAAAGATCCCTTTATCTATCTTCTGTCTATTTAGTAAGTCGGGCCTCATTTGCTGAAACCTGTCTCATTCCTATGTTTGTGCCTTCCTCTTAACTCACAGTCAATATATGTGGGGGGCTGCTCTGTTCCTTTGAGGAATTTCTCTGAGGCAAGGTGAGGCTATATTTCTCTTTAGGGGAAGTTACCTCTCAGGCTGTGAAGAGTCGTCTAGGCAGAGTCAGGTACGATCCACGGCTAATTCTAGTGTGTGTGATAATAGATTAGGGCTGCGGTCAGCAGAGCTCCCACTTCCCAGAGCTCGCTCTATTTTGCAGTTTTGACTATCAAGTCATTCCCGGTGCTCCTAACCACCAGGTCCAGCCATAACAGTACAACTGGCCAGAAAGTGTTAATGCATCTCAATAGAGGGATAAGAGAAGTTCTGAGACCATTTTTTTTTCTCTGCAGTGTGTTTAGTCTTTTTTTTCCCCTAAACCTCCAGGTGGTTCAGGACTCAGTTGTTGATATGGACATTCAAGGTCTGTCCTCTTGTGTGGATAATCTCACTGCAAGGGTACAAGGCATTCAGGATTATATAGTTCAGAATCCTATGTTAGAGCCTAGAATCCCAATTCCTGATTTGTTTTCTGGGGATAGATCAAAGTTTCTGAATTTCAAGAATAATTGTAAACTGTTTCTTGCCCTGAAACCTCGCTCCTCTGGTGACCCTAGTCAGCAAGTAAAAATCATTATTTCCTTGTTGCGTGGTGACCCTCAAGACTGGGCATTCTCCCTTGCACCAGGAGATCCTGCATTGCTTAATGTAGATGCGTTTTTTCTGGCGCTTGGATTGCTCTATGACGAACCAAATTCTGTGGATCAGGCAGAGAAAATCTTGCTGGCTCTATGTCAGGGTCAGGATGATGCTGAAATGTATTGTCAGAAGTTTAGAAAGTGGTCTGTGCTTACTCAATGGAATGAGTGTGCTCTGGCAGCGATTTTCAGAAAGGGTCTTTCTGAGGGCCTTAAGGATGTTATGGTGGGGTTCCCCACGCCTGCTGGTCTGAATGAATCAATGTCCTTGGCTATTCAGATCGATCGGCGTTTGCGGGAGCGGAAAGTTGTGCACCATATGGCGGTGTCCTCTGAGCAGAGGCCTGAGCCTATGCAATGTGATAGGACTTTGACCAGAATTGAACGGCAAGAGCACAGACGTCAGAATGGGCTGTGTTTTTACTGTGGTGACTCCACTCATGCTATCTCTGATTGTCCTAAGCGCACTATGCGGTCCGCTAGGTCTGTCACCATTGGTACTATACAGCCTAAATTTCTTTTGTCCGTTACGCCGCATTGAAGCAGTCATTTCTGCCAAAGGATTCCCGACAAAGTATTGAGTGCATAACTGAACATTATTATTTGATGGTTTTTTTGTTTGTTATTAAAAAACACTTTTATTTGATTGGACGGGTGAAATATGCTAATTTATTGAGACAGGTTTTTTGGGTTATCAGGAGTTGTAGGCCAAAATCATCAGTATTAAAACAATAAAAGACCTGACAAATTTCAGTTGGTGGATAATGAATCTATAATATATGAAAGTTTAATTGTAATCATTACATTATGGTAAATAATGAAATTTAACACTATATGCTAATTTTTTGAGAAGGACCTGTAATCTTGTGCTTATTAAGCGGGGCGATGAATGGAAAACCGCATTTAATACGCCCGAGGGCCATTTTGAGTATCTGGTGATGCCATTCGGGCTTTCTAATGCGCCATCTGTATTCCAGTCCTTTATGCATGACATCTTCCGAAAGTAATTGAATAACATAGAATACCGCGCTACAAGTGTCAAACCAGAACCTAGAAACAGTCCGTGTGTGATAATATCACCACACTTGTCCGTCTGCAGAGGTTATCCCCTGCTAGAAAATATATATTTTTATATATTTATGATCTGTAATAAAAGTAAAGTTTTATTTTGTATGAGTGGTTGTTTTAGATTCTACTGCACCTTTGTGGGTGCAAGAACCGATCTAGCTTAACTTGCATGGGGCTCTCAAATAAGTGACTATGTTGGCGATTAGTCCAGAAATTATGTATGAAGGTTTATTGCAAAGAATCCCTTAAGGTACCTTCACACGAAGCGACGCTGCAGCGATAGCGACAACGATGCCGATCGCTGCAGCGTCGCTGTTTGATCGCTGGGGAGCTGTCACACAGACAGCTCTCCAGCGACTCACGATGCCGAGGTCCCCGGGTAACCAGGGTAAACATCGGGTTGCTAAGCGCAGGGCCGCGCTTAGTAACCCGATGTTTACCCTGGTTACCAGCGTAAAAGTAAAAAAAACAAACAGTACATGCTCACCTGCGCGTCCCCCAGCGTCCGCTTCCTGACACTGACTGAGCTCCAGCCCTAAAGTGAAAGTGAAAGCACAGCGGTGACGTCACCGCTGTGCTGTTAGGGCCGGAGCTCAGTCAGTGTCAGGAAGCAGACGGCAGGGGACGCGCAGGTGAGCATGTACTGTTTGTTTTTTTTACTTTTACGCTGGTAACCAGGGTAAACATCGGGTTACTAAGCGCGGCCCTGCGCTTGGTAACCCGATGTTTACCCTGGTTACCAGTGTAAAACATCGCTGGTATCATTGCTTTTGCTTTCAAACACAACGATACACAGCGATCGGACGACCAAATAAAGTTCTGGACTTTATTCAGCGACCAGCGACATCACAGCAGGATCCTGATCGCTGCTGCGTGTCAAACGAAACGATATCGCTAGCGAGGACGCTGCAACGTCACGGATCGCTAGCGATGTCGTTTCGTGTGAAGGTACCTTTATGGTATAAGTTAGATATTCAATGGTCCTCCTAATTAGTAGGTTAAGTCATTGGCATTATGCCCGTGTCTGCTGTCATCAATATGAGTGAGGGAAACAAGGGGGCTGCATTCAAATCTAGGGCGGGCTATATGTGGAGCCTTTATATACTAAGCACTAGGTAATGGTCGGTAACCCTGATGAAGGAGTGCGGTTCACTCTGAAACGCGTCGGTTAGAATTGACCCTACCTAGTGTCCATAGGCCAGTGACGTCACACGCTGCTTGTCAGCGCCGGCCATCCTTCCTCGTGTATCCAGGGACGTCTCCGGCCGGGACGTCTCTGGCACTACACGTAGTTCCACAAAGCCTCCGCCAGCAATCCCTGCTAGCGGTACCTGCTCCCACACAAGCCGGTACACGCACGCTTAGACCTGTATGGGAAAAGGGTTGTTTCCAGCCACAAGCGAGCACCGCCATTTGCAGCTGATTGTGCCTTCTGCGGGTTCTGCATCTCAGCTCCCTGGAGTAAATCAGCAGTCCGGGACCGGTCATACACCGTCATACACCCCCATATATTGGATAGGTAAGCGCATCCACGTTTCTTAGGCACTGTTTACTGTTATACCAGTATTGCGGGTTTCAGCTGTGTACAGCACCAGTGGTCAGGTGGTACATAGGGTATTGGCTCAGTGTGTTTCATTCTAATATTTCTTTTTTCCTCTTGTACTTCATTTATTTCTACCATTGAGTAGGGTTTGTAACTCAATCACACTGTCTAGCAGGGGATATTCGCAACCTCTGCAGACGGACAAGTGTGGTGATATTATCACACACGGACTGTTTCTAGGTTCTGGTTTGACACTTGTAGCGCGGTATTCTATGTTATTCAATTGTTTTTGTTTCAGCGACAGAGTGGGCACAGTATCTGTCTATTATACCGGCAGCACTTGTGTGGTTACTATTTTTAATCTTAGCGCCAGTGTATTTTATTCATCTTCCGAAAGTATCTGGATAGATTCATGATAGTATATTTGGATGATATTTTGGTCTTTTCGGATGATTGGGAGTCTCATGTGAAGCAGGTCAGAATGGTGTTCCAAGTCCTTCGTGCTAATTCCTTGTTTGTGAAGGGGTCTAAGTGTCTCTTCGGAGTTCAGAAGGTTTCCTTTTTGGGCTTCATTTTTTCCCCTTCTACTATTGAGATGGATCCAGTTAAAGTCCAGGCCATTTATGATTGGACTCAGCCTACATCTGTGAAGAGCCTTCAGAAATTCCTGGGCTTTGCGAATTTTTACCGTCGCTTTATCGCTAATTTTTCTAGTGTTGTCAAACCACTGACTGATTTGACCAAGAAAGATGCGGATGTGGTGAATTGGTCCTCTGCAGCCGTTGAGGCGTTTCAGGAGCTGAAACGTCGTTTTTCTTTGGCTCCTGTGTTGTGTCAGCCAGATGTTTCGCTCCCTTTTCAGGTCGAGGTTGATGCTTCTGAGATTGGAGCAGGGGCTGTTTTGTCTCAGAGAGGTTCTGATGGCTCTGTGATGAAGCCATGTGCTTTCTTTTCTAGAAAGTTTTCGCCTGCTGAGCGTAATTATGATGTTGGCAATCGGGAGTTGTTGGCCATGAAGTGGGCATTCGAGGAGTGGCGACATTGGCTTGAGGGCGCCAAGCATCGCGTGGTGGTCTTGACGGATCACAAGAATTTGACTTATCTCGAGTCTGCCAAGCGGTTGAACCCTAGACAGGCTCGATGGTCACTGTTTTTCTCCCGTTTCGATTTCGTGGTTTCATACCTTCCGGGTTCTAAGAATGTGAAGGCTGATGCCCTTTCAAGGAGTTTTGTGCCTGATTCTCCGGGAGTTTCTGAGCCGGCTGGTATTCTCAAAGAGGGGGTGATTTTGTCTGCCATCACCCCTGATTTGCGGCGGGTTCTGCAGGAGTTTCAGGCGGATAGACCTGACCACTGTCCTGCAGAGAGACTGTTTGTCCCTGATAGATGGACTAGTAGGGTTATCTCAGAGGTTCATTGTTCGGTGTTGGTTGGTCATCCTGGAATTTTTGGTACCAGAGATTTGGTGGCTAGGTCCTTTTGGTGACCTTCCTTGTCCCGGGATGTGCGTGCTTTTGTGCAGTCCTGTGGGACTTGTGCTCGGGCGAAGCCCTGCTGTTCTCGTGCCAGTGGGTTACTTTTGCCCTTGCCGGTCCCGAAGAGGCCCTGGACGCATGTTTCCATGGATTTTATTTCAGATCTCCCTGTCTCTCAAAGGATGTCGGTCATCTGGGTGGATGGTGATCGCTTCTCTAAGATGGTCCATTTGGTACCCTTGCCTAAGTTGCCTTCATCCTCTGATTTGGTTCCGTTGTTTTTCCAGCATGTGGTTCGTTTGCATGGCATTCCGGAGAACATTGTGTCGGACAGAGGTTCCCAGTTTGTTTCGAGGTTTTGGCGGTCCTTTTGTGCTAAGATGGGCATTGATTTGTCTTTTTCTTCTGCTTTCCATCCTCAGACAAATGGCCAAACTGAGCGAACCAATCAGACTTTGGAGACCTATCTGAGATGCTTTGTTTCTGCTGATCAGGATGATTGGGTGACCTTCTTGCCATTGGCTGAATTCGCCCTTAATAATCGGGCCAGTTCGGCTACTTTGGTTTCACCTTTTTATTGTAATTCTGGTTTTCATCCTCGTTTTTCTTCGGGGCAGGTTGAGCCTTCAGACTGTCCTGGTGTGGATTCTGTGGTGGACAGGTTGCAGCAAATTTGGACTCATGTAGTGGACAATTTGACATTGTCACAGGAGAAGGCTCAACGTTTCGCTAACCGCCGTCGCCGTGTTGGTCCTCGACTTCGTGTTTGGGATCTGGTTTGGCTGTCATCTCGTTATGTTCCTATGAAGGTTTCTTCTCCTAAGTTTAAGCCTCGTTTTATTGGGCCTTATAAGATTTCTGAAATCCTCAATCCTGTGTCATTTCGTTTGGACCTTCCAGCTTCTTTTGCCATCCATAATGTGTTCCATAGGTCGTTGTTGCAGAGATATGTGGCGCCTATGGTTCCTTCCGTTGACCCTCCTGCTCCGGTGTTGGTCGAGGGAGAATTGGAGTATGTGGTGGAGAAGATTTTAGATTCTCGTATCTCGAGACGGAAACTTCAGTATCTGGTCAAATGGAAGGGCTATGGTCAGGAGGATAATTCCTGGGTTTTTGCCTCCGATGTCCATGCTGCCGATTTGGTTCGTGCCTTTCATTTGGCTCGTCCTAATCGGCCGGGGGGTTCTGGTGAGGGTTCGGTGACCCCTCCTCAAGGGGGGGGTACTGTTGTGAACTCTGTTCTGGAACTCCCTCCTGTGGTCAGGAATGGTATTTCTGTGAGTTCTGTCCGTGGGTTCCCTCTGGTGGCTGAAAGTGGAGCTGCTGGTCTGGAGGTGGCTTCCTCAGCTGCATCGTTTAAAGACTGGGCTGGTTCCTCTATTTAACTCTGCTCAGATCGTTACCTGATGCCAGTTGTCAATGTATCTGTACTGGTTCAGATCTCACTTGGATCTCCTGATGACCTGTCTACTTCAGCAGAAGCTAAGTCCCTGTTAAGCTCATTTGTTGGTCATTTGTGTGCTGAATATATTTCCGAGTACCTGCTAAGTTTTGTCCAGCTGGCTATCATGATATTGTCTCGCTAGCTGGAAGCTCTGGGTTGCAGGGTGGCACCTACCACGCCGTGAGTCGGCGCGGGGGGTTTCTTGCTCACTCTGCGTGTCTTTTTGTAGTTTTTTGTGCTGACCGCAAAGATCCCTTTATCTATCTTCTGTCTATTTAGTAAGTCGGGCCTCATTTGCTGAAACCTGTCTCATTCCTATGTTTGTGCCTTCCTCTTAACTCACAGTCAATATATGTGGGGGGCTGCTCTGTTCCTTTGGGGAATTTCTCTGAGGCAAGGTGAGGCTATATTTGTCTTTAGGGGAAGTTACCTCTCAGGCTGTGAAGAGTCGTCTAGGCAGAGTCAGGTATGATCCACGGCTAATTCTAGTGTGTGTGATAATAGATTAGGGCTGCGGTCAGCAGAGCTCCCACTTCCCAGAGCTTGCTCTATTTTGCAGTTTTGACTATCAGGTCATTCCCGGTGCTCCTAACCACCAGGTCCAGCCATAACAGGGAATATAGGCAACAACTCACTACAGGCAGAATACGGATCCGCTTAGAACATAGATAACAGGTTACTACAGGCAGAATACGGATCCGCTGGGAATAAAGGCAACAGCTCACTACAGGCAGAATACGGATCCGATAGGAATATAGGCAACAGCTTTTACTACAGAAAGAATAGGGATCCGCGATCCTGAATGCGCGCTCCCTAAATGGAAAATGCGCGCCGAGAGGCACAATGTGCGCTCCTGAACGCGCGCCATCCACAGTAGTGATGTGTCGTTCGTGAACGAGCCGACACAAAAAGCCGGCTCCCTGCTGTAAACGATGGGAGCCGACTCTGCAGCGTGAGTGAACCGAGTCTTTTTTTTTTTCCCTTCCTTGTCTGGCGCCAGCAGCCTATCAGATTCAGCGAGCTCAGTGAAGTGTGACTGTGACTCATGTGGGAGGAGCAGACAGGAGAGAGGGAGATGTGAGTCTGTGGAGTGTAAAGAAATGCATGTGAGTCCAGTGATGTGATCCCAAAATCAGTCCCCAGGAAGGCACAGCCGGGTGCGGTTGAAGTGTCGCTGTATTGTTCCCCTCAGCACCTGGGCATTCACCTCACACAAGTACCGCAGCTGTGCAGCCTGTAGCCTCCCATCAGGCCAGGCTTGTGCTGGAGAGGTGGCCATGCTGTTAGTATCAGCTCCCTCTAATAACGGCTGCAGTTCTGTGCCATCTCCAATTATCTGACACTCTGCAGCTCTTCTTGTCTTTACACTATTGCAACCTTTTTAATGCACCCAAAATATCTGCAAATCATGGTGATTAACCCCTTCATGTTGCAGCTATTGTTCTTTTTCTGCCACACCTTTCAGGAGCCTTTGTAAAGGTACCTTCACACGAAACGACTTTGTAACGATATCGCTAGCGATCCGTGACGTTGCAGCGTCCTCGCTAGCGATATCGTTGTGTTTGACACGCAGCAGCGATCAGGATCCTGCTGTGATGTCGCTGGTCGCTGAATAAAGTCCAGAACTTTATTTGGTCGTCCGATCGCCGTGTATCGTTGTGTTTGAAAGCAAAAGCAACGATACCAGCGATGTTTTACACTGGTAACCAGGGTAAACATCGGGTTACCAAGCGCAGGGCCGCGCTTAGTAACCCGATGTTTACCCTTGTTACCAGAGTAAAAGTAAAAAAACAAACAGTACATACTCACCTGCGCGTCCCCCAGCGTCTGCTTCCTGACACTTACTGAGCGCCGGCCCTAAAGTGAAAGTGAAAGCACAGCGGTGACGTCACCGCTGTGCTGTTAGGGCTGGAGCTCAGTCAGTGTCAGGAAGCAGACGCTGGGGGACGCGCAGGTGAGTATGTACTGTTTGTTTTTTTTACTTTTACGCTGGTAACCAGGGTAAACATCGGGTTACTAAGCGCGGCCCTGGGCTTAGCAACCCGATGTTTACCCTGGTTACCCGGGGACCTCGGCATCGTTGGTCGCTGGAGAGCAGTCTGTGTGACAGCTCCCCAGCGATCAAACAGCGACGCTGCAGCGATCGGCATCGTTGTCGCTATCACTGCAGCGTCGTTTCGTGTGAAGGTACCTTAAGGGCTTGGGGTTTTGTTTTTCTTTTTTTGCAGGACAAGTTTTAGTTCTGAATGAGCCCATTTTACCATATAATGTCCTGAAAAACTAGGGAAAAAAAAGTTCACAGTGAGGTAAAATGAAGGTGGGGAAGCAATTCCACCGTATAGTTTGGGGGATTTGTTTTGCGTAGTTCAGAGTGCACGGTTTCATTTGAGGTGGTCTCACACATGGCATCACAGGAGGCTGGGGCTGCACTCGCTTCTCTGCAGCGTCTCGCCACATTGATCACCTACAGTAAGGGTACCGTCTCACAGTGGCACTTTGATCGCTACGACGGCGCGATCCGTGAGTTCCAGCGATATACATACGATCTCGCTGTGTCTGACACGCAGCAGCGATCAGGGACCCCGCTGAGAATCGTACGTCTTAGCAGATCGTTTGAAACTTTCTTTCGTCGCTGGATCTCCCGCTGTCATCGCTGGATCGGCGTGTGTGACACCGATCCAGCGATGTGTTCGCTTGTAACCAGGGTAAACATCGGGTTACTAAGCGCAGGGCCGCGTTTAGTAACCCGATGTTTACCCTGGTTACCATTGTAAATGTAAAAAAAAAAAACACTACATACTCACCTTCTGATGTCTGTCAGGTCCCTGGCAGTCTGCTTCCTGCACTGACTGTGAGCGCCGGCCGTAAAGTAAAAGCAGAGCACAGCGGTGACGTCACCGCTGTGCTGTGCTTTACGGCCGGCACTGACACAGTCAGTGCGGTAAGCCGCCGGCGGGGGACGTGACAGACATCAGAATGTGAGTATGTAGTATTTGGGTTTTTTTACATTTACAATGGTAACCAGGGTAAATATCGGGTTACTAAGCGCGGCCCTGCGCTTAGTAAACCGATGTTTACCCTGGTTACCCGGGGACTTCGGCATCGTTGGTCGCTGGAGAGCTGTCTGTGTGACAGCTCTCCAGCGACCACACAACGACTTACCAACGATCACGGCCAGGTCGTATCGCTGTTCGTGATTGTTGGTAAATCGTTTAGTGTAACGTTACCCTAAGGCCAGGCCATCAATGTTAGTCATGGACAATCTCTTTAAACTTGTTCTATCTGTAATACTACCTCAATCATATTTACTGTAACTTAACTGTTAATAAAGTTGGTATGTAACTAGGGTTGCAGTGCCATATTCTGTTTGACTTGCTGGGATTTGTAGTGCTGTGCACCACCAGCAGGAGAAGTTGATACCATGGTATAGTAGCATTTATACATTTCTGTTCCACGTTGTGTTGAAATAAACTGAGTTCACTATTCCGTATGCTTTGCACAGTGTGTGTGTGTGTGTGTGTGTGTGTGTACAGTGTATACATTGTGTATCTATACAGTGTATGTGTGTGTAGTGTGTGTACAGTGTGCGTATACAGTGTGCGTGTAAGGCTACTTTCACACTAGCGTTGTTTGGTGTATGTCGCAATGCGTTGTTTTGGAGAAAAAACGCATCCTGCAGAATTATCTGCATGATGCGTTTTTTCTCCATAGACTTTCATTAGCGACGCATTGCGATGTATGGCCACACGTCGCATCCGTCGTGCGACGGATGCGTTGTGTTTTGGTGGACCATCGGCACAAAAAAAGTTCCATGTAACTTTTTTTGTGCGTCACGTCCGCCATTTTCGACCGCGCCCCCTCCTCCCCGGATCTTACAATGGGGCAGCGGATGCGTTGAAAAACTGCATCCGCTGCCCACGTTGTTCATTTCTTTCACGTGCGTCGGTACATCGGGCCGACGCATAGCGATGGCCCCGTACCGACGCTAGTGTGAAAGTAGCCTTAGCACAGTGCTTGCAGCATGCCTTTATTTTTATGAATTACAATCTTATACAGCACCAACATATAGCACAGCACTTACTAATTCAGAAAGGACGTGTACAAAAAACGGCATACATTACAAAGTAATACAGGTTAGGCTGGGTTCACATTGCGTTAGTGGCGTCTGTTAGACGGACTACGTTACACAGCGGCATAAACGCGGTGTAACGCAGTCCGTTACTGCCGCCATTGACTCCAATGTCGGACGCATCAGTAGCGCACACCCACAATGGGCGTGCGCTAGGGATATGCCGTCATTGAGTGACGGACCGAGATGCGGGCTGCAGCGTTTCCGGGTCCGTCACTGCTAGCGCAGATAGAGCTAGAAGATGCTCTATCTGCGCTAGCGCAATGTAAACGGCACTTGCGTTAACAGCAGCCCGTTAGCGTATGTGCTGAGCGGGCTGCTGCTAACGCAGTGTGAACCCGGCTTTAGGACTACAACCGAGTAGCACGGGCTCTGTTCACAAGAGCCAACAATCTGCAGAAACAGCAATGCTAAAAAACAGTCTTTACTGCTTCACTACTTAGTCTACGTTCACATTAGCGTCATGCGACGCAACGCACGACGGATCGGAAACACACGCAAAAACGCACCATGTTTGACGCATGCGTCGAACGGATGCGTCGTAAAACGCAGCGTTTTTTGTGCGTTTTTGTTGCGTTTTTCCAAAAAACGCAGCGTTTTACGACGCATGCGTTGTCAAACAATGATGTATCTTTCCACACAATTTGTCTAGACAAACACCACCAATGAATAGAAGAGGGTGGGTCTAGTGTCTAGACAATAGATAATGCCACCAATGGGTAGATGAGGGTGGGTATTAATGTAATAGTGGTATATATACCCCGGCATAGATTATTTCCAACCATACAGCATCAAGATGGATCGTCCCATGGAGAGTATCTACCTCAATTTTGAGCTGGAATTAGCCCTTGCTATTGCTTATGCTATTGCCTGTCATGAACAGAGGAAAAGAGACAAACTACGGAGAAGGAGTCGTCGGCGTTTTTGGCTACACCCTATAGTGGAAGTCCGAGAGAGTCGTGGAGCCTACCATTGTCTGTTTGGTGAATTAAATGAGAACCAGGATAAATACTTTGAATACACCAGGATGTCACAAAACAGCTTCCGATATCTGCTGCGTCTGGTGGAAGGAACCATTTCCAGGCAGGACACGCAGCTCCGTAAATCGATTTCCCCCGAGGAACGTCTGCTGGTGACTCTACGGTACGTTATGCAATGTGAATGATTTATATGTTCTTGCCATTTTTTAACCCCTTCACCCCGCGGCCCTTTTTTCGTTTTTGTGTTTTCGTTTTTCGCTCCCCTCCTTCCCAGAGCCATAACTTTTTTATTTTTCCGTCAATATGGCCATGTGAGGGCTTTTTTTTTGCGGGACGAGTTGTACTTTTGAATGACATCATTGGTTTTACCATGTCATGTACTAGAAAACGGGAAAAAAATTCCAAGTGCGGTGAAATTGCAAAAAAAGTGCAATCCCACACTTGTTTTTTGTTTGTTTTTTTTGCTAGGTTCACTAAATGCTAAAACTAACCTGCCATTTTGATTCTCCAGGTCAGTACGAGTTCATAGACACCTAACATGACTAGGTTATTTTTTATCTAAATGGTGAAAAAAAATTCCAAACTTTGCTTAAAAAAAAAAAAAAAAAAAAAGTGCCATTTTAGGTGAGGGCTTATTTTTTGCGTGCCGAGCTGATGTTTTTAATGATAGCATTTTGGTGCAGATACGTTCTTTTGATCGCCCGTAATTGCATTTTAACGCAATGTCACGGCGACCAAAAAACCGTAATTCTGGCGTTTTGGATTTTTTTCTCGCTACGCTGTTTAGCGATCAGGTTAATGCTTTTTTTAATTAATAGATTGGGCGAATCTGAACGCGGCGATACCAAATATGTGTAGGTTTTTTTTTTTTTTTTTTATTGTTTTATTTAGGATGGGGCGAAAGGGGGGTGATTTAAACTTTTATATTTTTAATATTTTGTTCACATTTTTAAAAACTTTTTTTTTCACTTTTGCCATGCTTCAATAGCCTCCATGGGAGGCTAGAAGCAGGCACAGCCCGATCGGCTCCGCTACATAACAGCGATCATCAGATCGCTGTTATGTAGCTGAAATGCAGGTGTGCTGTGAGCGCCGACCACAGGGGGGCGCTCACAGCTACCTGCGATCAGTAACCATAGAGGTCTCAAGGACCTCTATGGTTACCTTCCTGACGCATCGCCGACTCCCGATCATGTGACGGAGGTTGGCGATGACGTCATATCCGGCCGCCCGGCCGGATGCGGTAGTTAAATGCCGCTGTCTGCGTTTGACAGCGGCATTTAACAGGTTAATAGCGGCGGGTGAATAGCGATTTCACCCGCCGCTATTGCGCGCACATGTCAGCTGTCCAAAACAGCTGACATGTTGCAACTTTGATGTGGGCTCAGCGCCGGAGCCCACATCAAAGGGGGAGAAACGGCATGCACAGTACATGTACGGCGCATGTCGTGAAAGGGTTAAAGTAACGTGTTTTGGTTTTGTGGGGTGGGGGATTGTAATTAAGAATGAAAAATTATTTCAAAACAATTTAATTAATTACATTTATTTATTTTTCTTCTTGTCAGTTTCCTTGCTACCGGAGAGACCTTGAGATCACTGCATTTCCAGTTTCGGATTGGAGTCTCCACACTGTCTGGTATTATTGCCGACACATGCCGCGCATTGTGGGACAACCTCCGGGAGGAATTTTTACCCATTCAACAGAAATATGGCAGGCCAACGCCCAAAAATTCGAACAAGTGTGTTCTTTCCCTAACTGTATTGGAGCCGTGGATGGGAAGCACATTAGGATTACCAAGCCTTCAAGAAGTGGATCTCTGTTTTTTAATTATAAAAAATACTTTTCCACCGTGCTCATGGCAATTGCAGGTGCGGACTGCAGGTTTCTTGCTGTGGACATTGGAGCATTTGGCCGTGCAAATGATTCACGGACATTTAAGGAGTCAGACATGGGCCAAAGATTATACGAGAACAATTTTAATTTCCCCCAGCCACGACCTCTTCCCAACACCGAAGGACCGGCCCTGCCATTTGTTGTGGTTGGGGATGAGGCTTTTCAAATGAGTGGCAACCTACTTAAACCGTACTCCAGTCGGGGGTTGGACCGCACCAAAAGTATTTTTAATTATAGACTGTCCAGGGCCAGAAGAACTGTGGAGTGCGCCTTTGGCATCCTGGTCTCCAAATGGCGTATCTTAGGATCCGCTATAAATTTGAAAATTGAGACAGTGGATGAGGTGGTGAAGGCGTGTGTGGTTCTCCACAATTTTATTATAGATAAAGAGAGAGTCAACGTGGAACTTGATGAACCAATAACAAATCCATTGCCTGATTATCAAGATCATCCTCTGCGGACAACTGTGGAGATTGCTCATATGAGGGACCAATTTGCTGCATACTTTGTTTCAGATGTTGGCCGTATTTCATGGCAAGATCAAATGGTTTAATTGATCTTGGTATTATGATGTCATGTAAACACTGTGGAGTCCATGTCATTTTACCATCCTATGTAAGGTTATTGTTATAATGTCCCCTGATTGTCTAATGCGTTGTGTTTTTAAATAAAGTTCTTGTTCCTTTCCGTTTTCACAAATCAAGTCTCCCATATGTTTTTCCATAGTAATAGAATTGTAAAATCCAATTTTATGGAAAGTAATGTGTGTCCCACAAAATTTATGTGAGCACCAGTACCCAAATGGACTGTGACAAAACAAAAAAATTTTTGAGCCGTGTGTTCCATAGTTTTGACGTATAACATGATCGGCTCCCACCTTGTCAACCATTTTTAATCCTGCAGACTATTTGCATATGGAACCTGGCTTGACAAGGAGGGAGACGATCATGTTTGCAAAACTCTACAGAGTTAACACTATTGTACTCAGGATGCTAGAATTCGTCCAGAGTCAAATAGTGGCGACACTGTGAACATTGCTACCACCTCACCTGACCAATATTCTTAAGGTACATTAAACTATTATCCAACGATACCGACCAGTGATACGACCGGACCGTGATCGTTGTTTAGTTGTCGCGTGGTTGCTGGAGAGCTGTCACACAGACAGCTCTCCAGCGACCAAAAAAGAGCAAGTCCCCGTGTAATCTGGGTAATGTTATGAAGCGCATGGCCGCACTCACGATGTTTACCATTGTAAATGTAATAAAAAAAAAATTAAAAAAACCCTTACATTCCGGTGTGTGACACGTCCATCGCCGTCAGCTTTCCGTACTGTGCCAGCCCTAAAGCACAGCACAGCGTTTATTATTAAGTCAACGGTGTGCTCTGCTTTACGGGCGGGAATCACAGTGTCAGTCAGTGCGGAAAGATGACGGCGAGGGACGTGGTTGACACCTTTTTTTTTTTGTGGGGTATTGTTCACTTTTTATTTGAGTGTTTAAAACACTGCGCTAGTAACCCAATATTCCCTTTTTTAAAACAAAGACATCGCTGGATCAGTGTCAAACACGCCGATCCAACAATGACAGCGTGTGATCAGTTACCCCAAAAAATTCCAAATCATTCGCTGACACCAAAAAACTCACAGAAGGGGCCTAATCGTTGTACGATTTCAGAAAAGATAACGTTGGTTACACACAAAAACCAACTATATCGTTACTGAAATCATTGTGTGATGGTACATTTTAAACTTGACATATTGAGCAATGCTGTTTGTGTTTGTAACATCTGATAGTACAATGAGCGACAGCCCTATAAAAAAATGAAAAAAAAATTTGATAAAATATTGGCAGACATTGCACATCAGGTGTTAAAAAGACAAGATTTGTGTATACGGCGCACGGTGTGATTTGGTGCAAACTTTATTTGAGACAGTAAAAACTCAGTATTTTTTTTTTTAAAATAACAATTTTATTAGGGACACAAAAAAAAAGAAATGGGAAATGTTATGGGGTATCTACGTCAGCAACGAAGGGGGATTGATATCCCCCACTTTGGGTGGGTTTTGAGGAGGCCGAGGAGGAGGACGAGGGGGAGGACGAGGGGGAGGAAGCAGCATACTCTATGATACTAGACGGGATGCCGACATCAATCCAGGCAGTTGACGTTGGCGAGACTGCCAAAGCAAGAGGTGAGGGAGGAGGAGGGACAACCAGTGTCCTTGGCTGGCTACTCCCGCTCCGGGTAGACCCAGGCTGTGTACTAGGTGTACTCCTTGTAGACCCAGGCTGGGTACTGGGTGTACTCTGTGTAGACCCAGCCTGGGTACTTGGTGTGCTCCGGGTCGACCCAGGCTGTGTACTGGTGGTTGTTTTGGGAGCAGCCATAGCCAAGGTCGTAGTGCTTGTCGTCGTCTTCTTCTTTTTTTTCCTCCTCTCTCCCTCTGGGTGTGGGTCGGCTTTCCGTCTGTGTGCCCTTGAAGGCCTGGCATGATGAGAACTTTGGGGCTGTGTTCTGTGGTGGCGGTGGCGGTGGCCCTCGGCACGCGGAGCTCTGTGTTGGTGCTCTGCAGCAGGAGTCGGAGTCATGGCAACCAGCGATGGTACTGCGGGCACATTTGTCGCTGACTGCATGACCCGAGCCTGCTGCAGAGCAGTGACATATGCATTGTTGCAGCCCTGCATGACCAAAATCTGGAGTTCCGGCGTAAGATGTTCAACCATGCCCTTGTGAATGGCACTAAAAAAATGTTTGGCCGGCCTCGAGAGCTCCGATTCGATGTTTTCAAGACGCCGGTCGATATTGGACATTTTATCGCACAGCGCCTTGAAACCATTCTGAAATACGGTGCTCAAATGTAAAAATTCGGGCATGACCGCCCTGTCCGAGGCCCGCTGACGCTGTCGGGAAGACCCGAAGGAAGGAGCGACAGAGGCCTCGGCCAGGGGAACATCTGATGGACCGGCTGCCGGTTCGCCAGATTGTGGTGGTGCAGACCTGCTTTTGCTGTGGGATGGCTGCGACGGTTCAGATGGCGCTTCACAAAGGGCCGCTCCAGAGGGTCGGACAGTCTCGCGGGTGCTGCTGTGTGTTCTGTGAAAACATAAGGAAACCATTAGTATACTAAATATAACATTTCACATGCGTCATTAATTAACTGTACCGGCGGTATCCATTGCTGCCGTTAATATTAACCTATTTTTAATATTGACACTGCATATGCCGCATCAATATTAAAAAAAAAACACATTTATTTATTTCAAAATAGTCACCCATGGTTGCGGTTTGTAACGCCCGACAATTACGCTTATCGTTGGAACTGCCATGACGTCACGGTCATGTGACCGAGACGTCATCACAGGTCCTGCGAGCAGAGCAACCATGGGAACATAACCTGCCTTGCAGTAGAAGGTATGCCGTGTCTATTATCTTTTAAGTTTTTGTGTGTAAAAAAAATGGGATACACCTGGATGGGCACTATACTACTCCACTATGAAATATTGCCTGGGCATGTCCAATCTACTGTGTTCTGTATACTTCTGATTTCAGGGAAATAAATAGTAAGTCAAGCTCACCATTGTAGTAATCCCAGAAGGCTCAGAGCACGGAGCCGCTGTGTCAAGCGTGAGAAGACCAGAAATGAATAAAAGAATCCAAGTTAACCAAGGCGTGAAAAGTAAAAACTAAATACTTTATTCACTTCAATCAGAAGCAGAGGATGAAACATCTGCACAATACAATAAAAACACTATCTACGCGTTTCAGGTCTGATGTTCCCTGTCACCTGAAACGCGTAGATAGTGTCTATTGTATTGTGCTGAAGTTTCATCCTCTGGTTATGATTGAAGTGGATAAAAGTATGTATTATTTACTTTTCACACCTCGGTGAGCTTGCATTTTTGTCTTCATTTCTATACTTTGTACTTGCCAAAATAAATGGCTGGGCAATAAGCTACGTGGCTGGAATATAGTACGTGAATATGCATGTTGTAAAAACTAGGTGTGTGCATAGGTACTATACTTACTCTCTGCTGTCAAGGACCGGTCGCAAGAACTGCAATATACGGTTGTATTTGTACACAGAGGTCCTTGACGCTGCAGCACCACTACGGATCTGTCCCTCCTTTTTCAGGCCCCTCTTGAAACGGTCCTTCATGGAGCGCCATCTGGTCTTCAATTGTTTAACTGTGTATAAATTTAAAAAAAAAAACAAGTTTAAGAGAATATATTGAAAACGATTACGCAACCGTGTGCAATCCCAATAGAAGACATCACAGACGGTTGTGTAATCCTGGCATGATGGGTCACAGCTGCATTTTGGAAATACTTACGAAATTTAGTTTGGACCGTGGGGGAAGCGCTGTCGAAGCCATCCCACAGCGATTGTGCCACCTCTATCCACAGATGGCGCAATATGCCCTGATCCGCGTGCCGGGGGTCACGGCTGTCCCACAACGGGCCCCGTTCCTCTATGGATGCCACCATCCTGTCGATATCCAGTGGGTCATCATGGGCCCGTTGTGAAACCTAGAATAAATGTAAAATATAAATGTTTGCAAGATGAAAAATGTTGTCCCTACCTCCTCCACCGCCACCTACCACCTCCACCACCACCCCCTCCCACCACCCCCCATACCCGCAAAAACAAAAAAAATTAACGAAAAAAAAGGAATAATTAGTTTGACATAAAAACTTACTCGCCGTCCTGCAACCACAGCTTGGCCCAGTGGTCTCTGCTCCTGCTCCCTCTGTTCCTCCTGGCTCTCCTCCTCACTTGAAGAAGCCTGCAAAATAGTTTACCAAAAAGTTGAGTGACCCATCTACAAATGACAGCGAATAGTAAGCAATAGTAGATCATGTACTCACCGGACTCCTCAGCGGTGTGGGGTTGCTGGAATCGCTGGCCATAATGCAATTCTGAAATACAGAACAACAAACATTTATCCTATGCTCCTATGCACAATACAGCAATATAAAAAAAAACAAAAAAAAACATTAACATTTCAACCAAAAAGAACATTGCACTCCAACTGAACTAACGCTGAGCAAACAACACTGCCACATTGATTAAAAGAAACAATGGCAGAGACAACCCAATGCCAGAGTAAACAAAAGCCTAAAGATAAGAAAACTAATCTACAACAGACCCTATGTAGTAATCCCAAAAGAGAGTTTTGTTTTAAAAAAAGAATACAGTATGCATGGAGCAACCCAAAAAACACAATAGATTTTTGAAAGGAAAAAATTAACAACCTCCAAAAATTAAGGGCAGAAACGATAATAACACACCATACTTTACAATAAAACCGACAGGGCCAGAGACAATACAGGGCCATACAACACAACCAGAAACCTACAACAATGTCTTTACACAACCACAGTGCAGAACATAATACACAACTTGCAATATAAATTATTACATTTAATAATAGGGCACAGAATCATTCTATACACTACCATACTTTACAATAAAACCAACATGGCCGGAGACAATAAAATTCATATAACGCAAGAATAAAACATCACAACTGAATCCAAAAAAACACCACCAAACCAATAAATGGAAAAGAAAAATCTATCCTGGAAAGAACAATAATCAAGGCCGCAGACAATGAAACGCCATCCTATACAACGCCATACATCACAACCAGACTAAAAATACCACAATATCTTTAAACAACCACAGTGCAGAATATAATACACAACTTGCAAAAACAATTTTAAAAAACATGTAGAAAATGCAGAGAATCATTCTATACTTACATCTCTGGACAGCAGATGAATAAAAGTAGAAGTTGTCTGGTGTGATGTCTTGCCTCTAGATGCTGCAGCAGAAGTGACAAACAATCCAACATTGGGGGATGTTTTTATCACTGTTTGCACTGTCTAGACACTGTCTAGACACTTTTTTGTTTAATTTTATGTAACGACGCATGCGTCGCACAACGCACGCACGACGCACACACGCGACGCAAGTGCGTTGTCAATAGGTTTCAATGGGAAATTGTAACGCAATGACGACGCAAGAGCGACGCAAGTGCGACACGTGCGTTTTTTTGACGCTACAAAAATGCAACATGTAGCGTCTCCGACGCCACCCAGATGCGGTGAAGCGACGCATGCGTCGTGCGTTTTACCGAAAACGCACGCCAACGCAACGCATGCGTCCCAAATGATAAAGATAGGGGCGCATGACGCATGCGTTGTCATGCGTCGACGACGCAGCGTCGCATGACGCTAATGTGAACGTAGCCTTACACAGGTGTATCATGAGGCTGTCACTTTATAGGCAAAGACTGGGAACGATGACAGTGTAAAATCTAGTTTTATTTTAACCCCTTCCTGACATCAGACGTACTATCCCGTCGAGGTGGGGTGGGCCCGTATGACCGCCGACGGGATAGTACGTCATCACCGATCAGCGGCGCTCACGGGGGGAGCGCGGCCGATCGCGGCCGGGTGTCAGCTGCATATCGCAGCTGACATCCGGCACTATGTGCCAGGAGCGGTCACGGACCGCCCCCGGCACATTAACCCCCGGCACACCGCGATCAAACATGATCGCAGTGTACCGGCGGTATAGGGAAGCATCGCGCAGGGAGGGGGCTCCCTGCGGGCTTCCCTGAGACCCCCGGAGCAACGCGATGTGATCGCGTTGCTGCGAGGGTCTCCTACCTCCTTCCTGGCTGCAGGTCCCGGATCCAAGATGGCCGCGGCATCCGGGTCCTGCAGGGAAGGAGGTGGCTTACCGAGTGTCTGCTCAGAGCAGACACTTGGTAAGCCTGCAGCCCTGCACAGCAGATCGTCGATCTGGCAGAGTGCTGTGCACACTGCCAGATCAATGATCTGTGATGTCCCCCCCTGGGACAAAGTGAAAAAGTAAAAAAAAAATTTTTCCACATGTGTAAAAAAAAATAAAAAAAAATTCCTAAATAAATAATAAAAAAAAATATATATTATTCCCATAAATACATTTCTTTATCTAAATAAAAAAAACAAAACAATAAAAGTACACATATTTAGTATCGCCGCGTCCGTAACGACCCAACCTATAAAACTGCCCCACTAGTTAACCCCTTCAGTAAACACCGTAAGAAAAAAAAAAAAAAAACGAGGCAAAAAACAATGCTTTATTACCATACCGCCGAACAAAAAGTGGAATAACACGCGATCAAAAAGACTGATATAAATATCCACGGTACCGCTGAAAACGTCATCTTGTCCCGCAAAAAACAAGCCGCCATACAGCATCATCAGCAAAAAAATAAAAAAGTTATAGTCCTGATAATAAAGCGATACCAAAATAATTATTTTTTCTATATTTTAGTTTTTATCGTATAAAAGCGCCAAAACATAAAAAAATGATATAAATGAGATATCGCTGTAATCATACTGACCCGACGAATAAAAATGCTTTATCAATTTTACCAAACGCGGAACGGTATAAACGCCTCTCCCAAAAGAAATTCATGAATAGCTGGTTTTTGGTCATTCTGCCTCACAAAAATCGGAATAAAAAGCGATCAAAAACGGTCACGTGTCCGAAAATGTTACCAATAAAAACGTCAACTCGTCCCGCAAAAAACAAGACCTCACATGACTCTGTGGAGCAAAATGTGGAAAAATTATAGGTCTCAAAATGTGGAGACGCAAAAACTTTTTTGCTATAAAAAGCGTCGCTGGTTTCACACTTGCGTTTTTGTCTGCAGCGTTTTTTGCACAAAAAAACGCATGCGTTTTTTCCCTATATTTAACATTGAAAACGCATGCGGTTTTTTTGTACGCGTTTGGTCGCGTTTTCAAACGTATGCGGTTTTTTTCTGCATGCGTTCATTTTCAGAAATACAACCTGCAGTATTTTCTTGCGTTTTTAAGCACATGCGTTTGTTTGCGTTAAAAACGCATGCATTTTTATCGAAAAAAAACAGAAAACACACTGAAAAGCCACCCACCACCATCAAGGTGATAAAGGGATCCAAACCCTAACCCTAACTCTACCCCTAACCTCACCCCTAACCGTTTAATGAACATTTTCTGACAGTCATAGTGCCACGTATTTCAGTGCCACGTATTTCAGTGCCACGTATTTCAGTGCCACGTATTTCAGTGCCACATATTTCAGTGCCACGTGTTTCAGTGCCACGTATTTCAGTGCCACGTATCACGTATTTCAGTGCCACGTATCACGTATTTCAGTGCCACATATTTTAGTACCACGTATTTCAGTTGCACGTATTTCAGTGCCACGTATTTCAGTTGCACGTATTTCAGTGCCACGTATTTTAGTACCACGTATTTCAGTTGCACGTATTTCAGTGCCACGTATTTCAGTGCCACGTATTTCAGTGCCACGTATTTCAGTGCCACGTATTTCAGTGCCACGTATTTAAGTGCCACGTATCACATATTTCAGTGCCACGTATTTAAGTGCCACGTATTTCAGTGCCACGTATTTCAGTGCCACGTATTTCAGTGCCACGTATTTCAGTGCCACGTATCACGTATTTCAGTGCCACGTGTTTCAGTGCCACGTATTTAAGTGCCACATATCACGTATTTCAGTGCCACGTATTTCAGTGCCACGTATTTCAGTGCCACGTATTTCAGTGCCACGTATCACGTATTTCAGTGCCACGTGTTTCAGTGCCACGTATTTAAGTGCCACATATCACGTATTTCAGTGCCACGTATTTCAGTGCCACGTATTTCAGTGCCACGTATTTCAGTCACGTTTAGGGTTAGGGTTAGGGGTAGGGTTAGGGTTAGGGCTAGGGTTGGAGGTAAAGTTAGGGTTGGGGCTAAAGTTAGGGTTGGGGCTAAAGTTAGGGTTTGGATTACATTTACGTTTGGATTAGGGTTGGGATTAGAATTATGGGTGTGTCAGGGCTAGGGGTGTGGTTAGGGTTACCGTTGGGATTAGGGTTAGGGGTGTGTTTGGGTTAGGGTTTCAGGTAGAATTGGGGAGTTTCCACTGTCCAGGCACATCAGGGGCTCTCCAAGCGCGACATGGCGTCCAATCTCAATTCCAGCCAATTCTGCGTTGAAAAAGTAAAACAGTGCTCCTTCCCTTCCGAGCTCTCCTGTGCGCCCAAAAAGGGGTTTACCCCAACATATGTGTTATCAGCGTACTCGGGACAAATTGAACAACAACTTCTGGGGTCCAAGTTCTCTTGTTATCCTTAGGAAAATAAAAATTTGGGGGGCTAAAAATCATTTTTGTGGGAAAAAAAAGATGTTTTATTTTCACGGCTCTGCGTTATAAACTGTAGTGAAACACTTGGGGGTTCAAAGTTCTCACAACACATCTAGATAAGTTCCTTGGGAGGTCTAGTTTCCAATATGGGGTCACTTGTGGGGGGTTTGTACTGTTTGGGTACATCAGGGGCTCTGCAAATGCAACGTGACGCCTGCAGACCAATCCATTTAAGGCTGCATTCCAAATGGCGCTCTTCCCTTCCGAGCTCTGTCATGCACCCAAACAGTGGTTCCCCCCCCACATATGGGGTATCAGCGTACTCAGGACAAATTGGACAACAACTTTTGGGGTCTAATTTATCCTGTTACCCTTGTGAAAATACAAAACTGGGGGCTAAAAAATCATTTTTGTGAAAAAAAATAAAAATTATTTTCACGGCTCTGCGTTATAATCTGTAGTAAAACACTTGGGGGTTCAAAGCTCTCAAAACACATCTAGATAAGTTCCTTAGGGGGTCTACTTTCCAAAATGGTGTCACTTGTAGGGAGTTTCAATGTTTAGGCACATCAGGGGCTCTCCAAACGCAACATGGCGTCCCATCTCAATTCCAGTCAATTTTGCATTGAAAAGTCAAATGGCGCTCCTTCCCTTCCAAGCTCTGCCATGCGCCCAAACAATGGTTTACACCCACATATGGGGTATCATCGTACTCAGGACAAATTGCACAACATTTTTTGGGGTCCAATTTCTTCTCTTACCCTTGGGAAAATAAAAAATTGGGGGCAAAAAGATCATTTTTGTGAAAAAATATGATTTTTTATTTTTACGGCTCTGCATTATAAACTTCTGTGAAGCACTTGGTGGGTCAAAGTGCTCACCACACATCTAGATAAGTTCCTTAGGGGGTCTACTTTCCAAAATGGTGTCACTTGTAGGGAGTTTCAATGTTTAGGCACATCAGGGGCTCTCCAAACGCAACATGGCGTCCCATCTCAATTCCAGTCAATTTTGCATTGAAAAGTCAAATGGCGCTCCTTCCCTTCCAAGCTCTGCCATGCGCCCAAACAATGGTTTACACCCACATATGGGGTATCATTGTACTCAGGACAAATTGCACAACATTTTTTGGGGTCCAATTTCTTCTCTTACCCTTGGGAAAATAAAAAATTGGGGGCAAAAAGATCATTTTTGTGAAAAAATATGATTTTTTATTTTTACGGCTCTGCATTATAAACTTCTGTGAAGCACTTGGTGGGTCAAAGTGCTCACCACACATCTAGATAAGTTCCTTAGGGGGTCTACTTTCCAAAATGGTGTCACTTGTAGGGAGTTTCAATGTTTAGGCACATCAGGGGCTCTCCAAACGCAACATGGCGTCCCATCTCAATTCCAGTCAATTTTGCATTGAAAAGTCAAATGGAGCTCCTTCCCTTCCAAGCTCTGCCATGCGCCCAAACAATGGTTTACACCCACATATGGGGTATCATCGTACTCAGGACAAATTGCACAACATTTTTTGGGGTCCAATTTCTTCTCTTACCCTTGGGAAAATAAAAAATTGGGGGCAAAAAGATCATTTTTGTGAAAAAATATGATTTTTTATTTTTACGGCTCTGCATTATAAACTTCTGTGAAGCACTTGGTGGGTCAAAGTGCTCACCACACATCTAGATAAGTTCCTTAGGGGGTCTACTTTCCAAAATGGTGTCACTTGTAGGGAGTTTCAATGTTTAGGCACATCAGGGGCTCTCCAAACGCAACATGGCGTCCCATCTCAATTCCAGTCAATTTTGCATTGAAAAGTCAAATGGAGCTCCTTCCCTTCCAAGCTCTGCCATGCGCCCAAACAATGGTTTACACCCACATATGGGGTATCATCGTACTCAGGACAAATTGCACAACATTTTTTGGGGTCCAATTTCTTCTCTTACCCTTGGGAAAATAAAAAATTGGGGGCAAAAAGATCATTTTTGTGAAAAAATATGATTTTTTATTTTTACGGCTCTGCATTATAAACTTCTGTGAAGCACTTGGTGGGTCAAAGTGCTCACCACTAGTGTTGAGCGATACCGTCCGATACTTGAAAGTATCGGTATCGGAAAGTATCGGCCGATACCGGCAAAGTATCGGATCCAATCCGATACCGATACCCGATACCAATACAAGTCAATGGGACTCATGTATCGGACGGTATTCCTGATGGTTCCCAGGGTCTAAAGGAGAGGAAACTCTCCTTCAGGCCCTGGGAACCATATAAATGTGTAAAAGAAAGAATTAAAATAAAAAATATCGCTATACTCACCTGTCCGACGCAGCCGGGACTTCAGCGAGGGAACCGGCAGCGTTGTTTGTTTAAAAT
Source organism: Ranitomeya variabilis (assembly GCF_051348905.1). Classification (NCBI taxonomy): domain Eukaryota; kingdom Metazoa; phylum Chordata; class Amphibia; order Anura; family Dendrobatidae; genus Ranitomeya; species Ranitomeya variabilis. The sequence continues at coordinate 213,378,946 of NC_135237.1, forward strand.
TCGCGCTATTACTTGGTTACGTGAATTCCCGGCTTGTGATTGGTCAGGTCGGCCATGTTGCCGGGACGCGGACCAATCACAGCAAGCCGTGACGAAATTACGTCACGGCTTGCTGTGATTGGTCCGCGTCCCGGCAATATGGCCGCCCTGACCAATCACAAGCCGTGACGTCACGGGAGGCTGGACACGCGCTCATTTTAAAATGGGCGCGTGTCCAGCCTCCCGTGACGTCACGGCTTGTGATTGGTTGCGCCGCGGTCAACCAATCACAAGCCGGGAGGCTGGACGCGCTCATTTTAAAATGGGCGCGTGTCCAGCCTCCCGTGACGTCACGGCTTGTGATTGGTCAGGGCGGCCATATTGCCGGGACGCGGACCAATCACAGCAAGCCGTGACGTAATTTCGTCACGGCTTGCTGTGATTGGTCCGCGTCCCGGCAACGTGGCCGACCTGACCAATCACAAGCCGGGAATTCACGTAACCAAGTAATAGCGCGAATTTTAAACAAACAACGCTGCCGGTTCCCTCGCTGAAGTCCCGGCTGCGTCGGAGAGGTGAGTATAGCGATATTTTTTATTTTAATTCTCTCTTTTACACATTTTAACATTAATGTTGTTGCGATACCCGATACCCGATACCACAAGAGTATCGGAATCCCGGTATCGGAATTCCGATACAGCAAGTATCGGCCGATACCCGATACTTGCAGCATCGGAATGCTCAACACTACTCACCACACATCTAGATAAGTTCCTTAGGGGGTCTACTTTCCAAAATGGTGTCACTTGTAGGGAGTTTCAATGTTTAGGCACATCAGGGGCTCTCCAAACGCAACATGGCGTCCCATCTCAATTCCAGTCAATTTTGCATTGAAAAGTCAAACGGCGCTCCTTCCCTTCCAAGCTCTGCCATGCGCCCAAACAATGGTTTACACCCACATATGGGGTATCAGCGTACTCAGGACAAATTGTACAACAACTTTGGGGGTCCATTTTCTCCTGTTACCCTTGGTAAAATAAAACAAATTGGAGCTGAAATAAATTGTGTGTGAAAAAAAGTTAAATGTTCATTTTTATTTAAACATTCCAAAAATTCCTGTGAAACACCTGAAGGGTTAATAAACTTCTTGAATGTGGTTTTGAGCACCTTGAGGGGTGCAGTTTTTAGAATGGTGTCAAACTTGGTTATTTTCTATCATATAGACCCCTCAAAATGACTTCAAATGTGACGTGGTCCCTAAAAAAAATGGTGTTGTAAAAATGAGAAATTGCTGGTCAACTTTTAACCCTTATAACTCCGTCACAAAAAAAAATTTTGCTTCCAAAATTGTACTGATGTAGACATGTGGGAAATGTTACTTATTAAGTATTTTGCGTGACATATGTCTGTGATTTAAGGGCATAAAAATTCAAAGTTGGAAAATTGCAAAATTTTCAAAATTTTCGCCAAATTTCCATTTTTTTCACAAATAAACGCAAGTTATATCGAATAAATTTTACCACTAACATGAAGTACAATATGTCACGAGAAAACAATGTCAGAATCGCCAAGATCCGTCAAAGCGTTCCAGAGTTATAGCCTCATAAAGGGACAGTGGTCAGAATTGTAAAAATTGGCCCGGTCATTAACGTGCAAACCACCCTTGGGGGTGAAGGGGTTAAAAAAGAGCCGGTTCACGAGCCGAAAGAGCCGGATCACCAAAAAGAGCCGGACTGGCTGCCTATCCCTAATCCACATTGGAAGCCTGTGTCAGGAACAGAGCGCGCTCCTAAATGCGCCGCCTTCGATGCCCTGATAACACTAGTGATGTGTCGTTCGTGAACGAGCCGACACAAAGAGCCGGCTCCCTGCTGTGAACGATGGGAGCCGGCTCTGCAGCGTGAGTGAACCGAATCTTTTTTTTTTTTTTTTTCCTTGTCTGGCGCCTGCAGCCTATCAGATTCAGCAGCTCAGTGAGTGTGACTGTGACTCATGTGGGAGGAGCAGACAGGAGAGAGGGAGATGTGAGTCTGTGGAGTGTAAAGAAATGCATGGGAGTCCAGTGAAAATCAGTCCCCAGGAAGGCATTCACCTCACACAAGTACCGCAGCTGTGCAGCCTGTAGCCTCCCATCAGGCCAGGCTTGTGCTGGAGAGGTGGCCATGCTGTTATTATCAGCTCCCTCTAATAACGGCTGCAGTTCTGTGCCATCTCCAATTATCTGACACTCTGCAGCTCTTCTTGTCTTTACACTTTTGCAACCTTTTTAATGCACCCAAAATATCTGCAAATCATGGTGATTAACCCCTTCATGTTGCAGCTATTGTTCTTTTTCTGCCACACCTTTCAGGAGCCTTTGTAAGGGCTTGTTCACACGATCCTTTTTTCGCTGCGGATTTTTCAGGTCCTGATTTGTGAAAACCACAGTGCAAAACCTGCGGTGGTTTTCACTGCGGTTTTCAGTCCTTTTTCTACTGAGGATTCCACTGCGGGTTTCCACCTGCATTTTCCTATTGGTGCAGGTGGAAACCCGCTGCGGAATCCGCAGAAAGAATTGACATGGTACTTCTTTTTTTCCACTGAAAATCCACGCTGATTTTCAAGCCGAAAAAAGGATAGTGGGCACAGCGGATTTCGTTTTCCATAGGGTAACATTGTACTGTACCCTGCATGGAAAACATCTACGGATCCGCAGCTGCAAATCCGCTGCGGATCCGCAGCGAAAACCGCATCGTGTGAACATAGCCTAAGGGCTTGGGGTTTTGCGTTTCTTTTTTTGCAGGACAAGTTTTAGTTCTGAATGAGCCCATTTTACCATATAATGTCCTGAAAAACCAGGAAAAAAAAAGTTCACAGTGAGGTAAAATGAAGGTGGGGAAGCAATTCCACCGTATAGTTTGGGGGATTTGTTTTGCGTAGTTCAGAGTGCACGGTTTCATTTGAGGTGGTCTCACACGTGGCATCACAGGAGGCTGGGGCTGCACTCGCTTCTCTGCAGCGTCTCGCCACATTGATCACCTACAGTAAGGGTACCGTCACACAGTGGCACTTTGATCGCTACGACGGTACGATCCGTGACGTTCCAGCGATATCCATACGATATCGCTGTGTCTGACACGCAGCAGCGATCAGGGACCCTGCTGAGAATCGTACGTCTTAGCAGATCATTTGAAACTTTCTTTCGTCGCTGGATCTCCCGCTGACATCGCTGGATCGTTGTGTGTGACAGCGATCCAGCGATGTGTTCGCTTGTAACCAGGGTAAACATCGGGTTCTAAGCGCAGGGCCGCGCTTAGTAACCCGATGTTTACCGTGGTTACCATTGTAAATGTAAAAAACAAACAAACAGTACATACTCACCTTCTGATATCTGTCACGTCCCCCGGCGTCTGCTTCCCGCACTGACTGTGAGCGCCGGCCGTAAAGTAAAAGCAGAGCACAGCGGTGACGTCACCACTGTGCTGTGCTTTACGGCCGGCACTGACACAGTCAGTGCGGGAAGCCACCGGCGGGGGACGTGACAGACATCAAAATGTGAGTATGTAGTATTTGGTTTTTTTACATTTACAATGGTAACCACGGTAAATATCGGGTTACTAAGCGCGGCCCTGCGCTTAGTAACCCGATGTTTACCCTGGTTACCCGGGGACCTCGGCATCGTTGAAGACAGTTTCATCGATGCCGAAGTCGTTCCCCTGATCGTTGGTCGCTGGAGAGCAGTCTGTGTGACAGCTCCCCAGCAACCACACAACGACTTACCAACGATCACGGCCAGGTCGTATCGCTGGTCGTGATCGTTGGTAAATCGTTTAGTGTAACGGTACCCTAAGGCCAGGCCATCAATGTTAGTCATGGACAATCTCTTTAAACTTGTTCTATCTGTAATACTACCTCAATCATATTTACTGTAACTTAACTGTTAATAAAGTTGGTATGTAACTAGGGTTGCAGTGCCATATTCTGTTTGACTTGCTGGGATTTGTAGTGCTGTGCACCACCAGCAGGAGAAGTTGATACCATGGTATAGTAGCATTTATACATTTCTGTTCCACGTTGTGTTGAAATAAACTGAGTTTACTATTCCGTATGCTTTGCACAGTGTGTGTGTGTGTGTGTGTGTGTACAGTGTATACATTGTGTATGTGTACAGTGTGCGTGTAAGGCTACTTTCACACTAGCGTTGTTTGGTGTACGTCGCAATGCATTGTTTTGGAGAAAAAACGCATCCTGCAGAATTATCTGCATGATGCTTTTTTTCTCCATAGACTTTCATTAGCGACGCATTGCGATGTATGGCCACACGTCACATCCGTCGTGCGACGGATGCGTTGTGTTTTGGTGGACCGTCGGCACAAAAAAAGTTCCATGTAACTTTTTTTGTGCGTCACGTCCGCCATTTTCGACCGCGCCCCCTCCTCCCCGGACCTTACAATGGGGCAGCGGATGCGTTGAAAAACTGCATGCGCTGCCCCCGTTGTTCATTTCTTTCACAACGTGCGTCGGTACATCGGGCTGACGCATGGCGACGGCCCCGTACCGACGCTAGTGTGAAAGTAGCCTTAGCACAGTGCTTGCAGCATGCCTTTATTTGTATGAATTACAATCTTATACAGCACCAACATATAGCACAGCACTTACTAATTCAGAAAGGACGTGTACAAAAAACAGCACATATTACAAAGTAATACAGGTTAGGCTGGGTTCACATTGCGTTAGTGGCGTCTGTTAGACGGACTATGTTACACAGCAGCATAAACGCGGTGTAACGCAGTCCGTTACGGCCGCCATTGACTCCAATGTCGGATGCATCACTAGCGCCCACCCACAATGGGCGTGCACTAGGGATGTGCCGTCATTGAGTGACGGACCCTGAGATGCGGGCTGCAGCGTTTCCGGGTCCGTCACTGCTAGCGCAGATAGAGCTAGAAGATGCTCTATCTGCGCTAGCGCAATGTAAACGTCGGCACTTGCGTTAACAGCAGCCCGTTACCGTATGTGCTGAGCGGGCTGCTGCTAACGCAGTGTGAACCCAACTTAGGACTACAACCGAGTAGCGCGGGCTCTGTTCACAAGAGCCAACAATCTGCGGAAACAGCAATGCTAAAAACCAGTCTTTACTGCTTCACTAGATACTTATACAGGTGTATCATGAGGCTGTCACTTTACAGGCAAAGAGTGGGAACGATGACAGAGTAAAATCTAGTTTTATTTAAAAAAAGAGCCGGTTCACGAGCCGAAAGAGCCGGCTCTTTATAGTGAGCGGAGCCGAAAGAGCCGGATCACCAAAAAGAGCCGGACTGCCCATCACTAGATAACACCAATCAGCGCTGCAGCTCACAAAGACTGCCTCTGCCCTGACACTCCCACAACACATTCAGCCTGCGAATTCAATACTCGCGGCCTGCGCATGCCCCTCATCCAGCCTCCGCCCACTACCTCACATCCGGGTTGCTGCTGGTTTCCGGTTTGCCGTTTGTGTGTCGTTCTCCTCTTAGGGTTATTGGCCATAAATTAGCCGTGACCGGTCCTGCTTTCTTCTTCCTGCGGCAGAGTGTAGCGCACAGAGGGCGGCCAGCCATGAAGTTAGTCAGGTAATAGTGTGAGGGCGGAGGATGGCGCGGGATTGCGGATGGCGGGAACAATGGCTGGGAGACTGCGGGCGCTGCAGTGCGTGTGGCGGCGTCCTGGCCTCGCGTCGGCTTCCCTGCGCTTAGGAGCTTTTTGTGCCTTTCAGGTTTCTAATGAAACTCAGCCATGAAACGGTCACTGTGGAGCTGAAGAACGGCACCCAGGTGCACGGCACCATCACAGGTAGGCGGGCCGCCATCTGCAAACAAGGGCTCCTGGCAGTCACTGACATGGGGGGGGGGGGGGGGGGGTTGTCAGACCGCTAACTGGGCCCAGAATGTGCTGGTCCCCGCTCTTCCCCTAAGTGATCGGCCAGGGACTGTTGAGCTAATTATTATTCCAAGATCGAGTGACTAAAATGTACTTTTGTTTGTGGGAAAACCCCTTTAACTTCACATCTGCAGGTTGAGGTTCCCTTTAATATCCACAAGATCAGTGAGGCCAATAAGTGATTGTGTTCTGTTCTAGGTGTTGATGTGAGTATGAATACACATCTGAAAGCCGTCAAAATGACTGTTAAGAACAGAGAACCCGTTCAGTTGGAGACTTTGAGTATTCGAGGGAACAACATCCGATACTTCATTCTGCCGGACAGCTTACCGCTCGACACCTTACTGGTTGATGTTGAACCAAAAGTTAAATCTAAAAAGCGAGAAGCTGGTAAGGTTTTTTTGTTTTTTTTTTAATTAATAATTTCATAGTAAATGATTATGTAATGGTCTCATCCCTATATCCTTTGTGTTCTACTGTGCAACACGGCCATCTAATTTTCAGGTGATTTTGTAGAGTTTAATGAGGATGTAGCCTGTTGGTTTTTCATGCCACCCGTGATGGGCCACTTTTGTAGCAGTAACTCGGGAATGTCTATCTCCCAGTGCTATTGGATTGTTTTGTTTTTCTTTTTTGTAACATGTACTTTCAGAGGTAAATTAACCTCTTCCTGACCTGTGACGCCTAAGAGTCGGTGCCGATCCGACCTGTGATGCCTATGTGGCGTCATGGTAGGATCGCGTTCCTGCAGATTGGGTGAAAGGGTTAACTAAAATTTCACCTGACCTGCAGGGACAGGGGGAGTGGTACTTCAGCCCAGGGGGGTGGCTTTGCCCCTACATGGCTACGATCGCTCTGATTGGCTGTTTCACTTTCAACAGCCAATCAGCACAATTTGTAATATTTCACCTATGAAACTTGGTGAAATATTACAATCCAGCCATGGCCGATGCTGCAATATCATCAGCCATGGCTGGACACTACGATCTGACATCGGCGATCTGCTGCCGCTGTCTTTCCTCCCCTCCGTCCTGTCTTCCGCTTCTGTCCGATCACTCCCCCCCCCTGTGACAGAACCTATCACGGTGATCAAAATTTAAAAAAAAAAGTAAATAAAGCCCCCCCTCTTATCACCCCCATAGGTAGGGAAAATAATGGAATAAAGAAAATATATTTATTTTTATTTTTCCACTAGGTTTAGAATTAGCCTATGTGCACACGGTGCGGATTGGCCGCTGCGGATTCGTGGCAGTTTTCCATCACGTTTACAGTACCATGTAAACCTATGGAAAACCAAATCCGCTGTGCCCATGGTGCGGATAATACCGTGCGGAAACGCTGTTATTTTCCGCAGCATGTCAATTCTTAGTGCGGATTCCGCATCTTTTTACACCTGTTCCTCAATAGGAATCCGCAGGTGAAATCTGCACAAAAAACACTTGAAATGCGCTGTAAAACCCGGTGCGTTTTACCTGCGGATTTTTCAAAAACTGCAGAAAAATCTGCAACGTGGGCATATAGCCTTAGGGTTAGGGTTCGAATTAGAGTTGGGGTTGGAATTAGGCTTAAGATTAGGGTTAGGGGTGTGTTGGGGTTAGGGTTAGGCTTGTGGTTAGGGGTGTGTTGGGGCTAGAATTGAGGGGTTTCCACTGTTTAGGCACATCAGGGGTCTCCAATTGTGACATGGCGCCACCATTGATTCCAGCCAATCTTGCATTCAAAAAGTCAAATGGTGCTCCCTCCCTTCTGAGCCCCGATGTGCGCCCAAACATATGGAGCATAAGCGTACTCAGGAAACATTGTACAACAACTTTGGGGGTCTAATTTCTCCTGTTTCCATTGGGGAAAAAAAAATGGGGGCTAAAAAATTATTTTTGTGGGGAAAAAAAATATTTTTTATTTTCACGGCTCTGCGTTATAAACTTCTGTGAAGCACTTGGGGGTTCAAAGTGCTCACCACACATCTAGAGAAGTTCCTTGGGGGCTCTAGTTTCCAAAATTGGGTCAATTGTGGGGGGGTTTCTACTGTTTAGGCACATCAGGGGCTCTGCAAACGTAACATGATGCCCGCAGACCATTCCATCAAATACTGCATTCCAAAACATCACTACTTCCCTTCCGAGCTCTGCCATGCGCCCAAACAATGGTTTACCCCCACATATGGGGTATCGGCGTACTCAGGACAAACTGGACAACAACTTTTGAGGTCCAATTTCTCCTGTTACCCTTGTGAAAATAAAAAAAATTGCGGGCTAAAAAATAATTTGAGGAAAGAAAAATGATTTTTTATTTTCATGGCTCTGCATTATAAACTTCTGTGAAGCACTTGGGGGTTCAAAGTGCTCACCACACATCTAGATAAGTTCCTTGGGGCGTCTAGTTTCCAAAATGGTTTCACTTGTGGGGGAGCTCCAATGTTTAGGCACACAGGGGCTCCCCAAACACGACAATGGTGTCAGCTAACAGAGCTAATTTTTCATTCAAAAAGTCAAATGGCGCTCCTTCCCTTCCGAGCCTTGCCGTGTGACCAAACAGTGGTTTACCCCCACATGTGAGGTATCCGGTGTACTCAGGAGAGATTGCACAACAAATTTTAGGATCCATTTTATCCTGTTATCTATGTGAAAACTAAGAAATTGAGGCTAAAAGAATTTTTTTTTTTTGTGGAGGAAAAAAGACTTCTTCGTTTTTACAGATCAATTTGTGAAGCACCTGGGGGTTGAAAGTGCTCAATATGCATTTAGATAAGTTCCTTGGGGGGTCTAGTTTCCAAAATGGGGTCACTTGTGACGGAGCTCCAATCTTTAGGCACACAGGGGCTCTCCAAACGCGACATGGTGTCTGCTAAAGATTGGAGCCAATTTTTCATTCAAAAAGTGAAACGGCGCTCCTTCCCTTCCGCGCCCCCTGTTGTGCGCCCAAACAGTGATTCCCCCCACATATGGGGTATCGGCGTACTCAGGACAAATTGTACAACAGCTTTCGGGGTCTAGGTTCTCCTTTTACCCATGGGAAAATTAAAAAAAATTGTTGCTAAATGTTCATTTTTGTGACTAAAAAGTTAAATGTTATTTTTTTCCTTCCATATTGCTGCTGCTGCTGTGAAACACCTGAAGGGTTAATAAACTTCTTGAATGTGGTTTTGAGCACCTTGAGGGGTGCAGTTTTTAGAATGGTGTCACTTTGGGTATTTTCAGCCATATAGAACCCTCAAACTGACTTCAAATGTGAAGTAGTCCCTAAAAAAAAAAAAAAAAAGTTTTGTAAATTTTGTTGTTAAAATGAGAAATCGCTGGTCAAATTTTAAAACTTACAAATTCCTAGGAAAAAAAAACGTTTCCAAAATTGTGCTGATGTAAAGTAGACATGTGGGAGAAATGTTATTTATTAGCTATTTTGTGCCACATAACTCTCTGGTTTAACCCCTTCATGACCCAGCCTATTTTGGCCTTAATGACCTTGCCGTTTTTTGCAATTCTGACCAGTGTCCCTTTATGAGGTAATAACTCAGGAACGCTTCAACGGATCCTAGCGGTTCTGAGAATGTTTTTTCGTGACATATTGGGCTTCATGTTAGTGGTAAATTTAGGTCGATATTTTTTGCGTTTATTTGTGAAAAAAATGCAAGTTTGGCGAAAATTTTGAAAATTTCGCAATTTTCACATTTTGAATTTTTATTCTGTTAAACCAGAGAGTTATGTGACACAAAATAGTTAATAAGTAACATTTCCCACATGTCTACTTTACATCAGCACAATTTTGGAAACAAAATTTTTTTTTTTGCTAGGAAGTTATAAGGGTTAAAATTTGACCAACGATTTCTCATTTTTACAACAAAATTTACAAAACCATTTTTTTTTAGGGACCACCTCACATTTGAAGTCACTTTGAGGGATCTATATGGCTGAAAATACCCAAAAGTGACACCATTCTAAAAATTGCACCCCTCAAGGTGCTCAAAACCACATTCAAGTAGTTTATTAACCCTTCAGTTGTTTCACAGCAACAGAAGTAACATGGAAGGAAAAAATGAACATTTAACTTTTTAGTCACAAAAATGATCTTTTAGCAACATTTTTTTTATTTTCCCAAGGGTAAAAGGAGAAACTGGAACCCAAAAGTTGTTGGCCAATTTGTCCTGAGTACGCTGATTCCTCATATGTGGGGGGGAACCACTGTTTGGGGGCACGGCAGGGCTCGGAAGGGAAGGAGCGCCATTTGACTTTTTGAATGGAAAATTAGCTCCAATCTTTAGTGGACACCATGTCGCGTTTGGAGAGCCCCTGTGTGCCTAAACATTAGAGCTCCCCCACAAGTGACCCCATTTTGGAAACTAGACCACCCAAGGAAGTTATCTAGATGCATATTGAGCACTTTGAACCCCAAGGTGCTTCACAAATTGATCCATAAGAATGAAAAAGTACTTTCTTTTTTTTTCACAATTTTATTTTAGCCTCAATTTTTTTCATTTTTACATGGGTATCAGGATAAAATGGATGCTAAAATTTGTTGGGCAATTTCTCCTGAGTACACCGATACCTCACATGTGGGGGTAAACCACTGTTTGGGCGCACGGCAAGGCTCGGAAGGGAAGGAGCGCCATTTCACTTTTTGAGTGGAAAATTAGCTCCAATCATTAGCGGACACCATGTTGCGTGTGGAAGGTATGTAGTGTATGTCAGGTTGGTGTGTGTGGTGTAGTATTCACCACACACACCAACCTGACATACACTATACCAAACTACACACCAACCTGACGTACACGCCATACACACCCACCTGACACACTTCGTCAGGTTGGGGTGTGTGGTGTAGTGTACGTCAGGTTGGTGTGTGTGGTGTACCGCCCGCACACACACACACACACACACACACACACACACACACACACACACACACACACACACACACACACACACACCAACCTGACGTACACTACGTCAGGTTGGGGTGTGTGGTGTAGCGTACGTCAGGGTGGTGTTGTCTATATCAGCCTGGTGTGGGTGAGTTCTGTAGTGGAATATCAGGATGTGGCTAGTCCACGGACGTGTGATGAATTCTGAAGCATTCATTCAAACACAGTCCAGGTTTGTCGGGACACGTTTCACATTGGAAACGAGTTTCCCTTCTTATCCCCCTTTTATAGCACACCCGGCACCTTTTTTTTTGCTCTCTCAGGGAAAATGTTGCCGTGGTACCACACGGGAACCTTGAGTTCCAGGGGTGCTGGGGCCCGCTCCTTCCTCGCCTCCAAACATCAGGGCCTTTATCACCACCTCCTGGAACTGAAGGAAGGTGTTGTTGGTCTGGCCTGCACATCGTGATAGCACGTATGCGTTATACAGTGCCATTTGTACGATGTGCACAGCCAGTTTTTTATACCACACCTTCGTTTTCCGCATGGCACTATAGGGCTGGAGGACTTGATCAGAAAGATCAACTCCCCCCATGTGTTTGTTGTACCCCAGGGCACAGTCCGGTTTGTGGACCTGTGCTGGGGTACCTCGAACGGTGGTGGCCGTGGTGCCGGGACCATGGATTGTGGTCAAGAAAGACGTCCCTTTTGTCTTTGAACTTGACCACAAGCATGTTGCCGCTACATTGGGCCCGGCTCTCACCCTTTGGGAGAACCTGCTCAATTAGCGACAAAGGGAGACCCCTCTTGTTTCTGCGCACAGTACCGCAAGCGACGGTAGCTCTGGCAGAGAGGGATTGAAAGAGTGGGATGCTTGTATAAAAGTTATCAACGTACAGATGGTAACCTTTATCAAGCAGTGGGTGAACCAAATCCCACACTATTTTCCCACTCACCCCCAGAGCGGGTGGACATTCTGGGGGCTGGATACTGCTGTCCTTTCCTTGATAAACTCTAAAGCTGAGCGTGTACCCTGAGGTACTCTCGCAGAGCTTATAGAGCTTAATCCCGTACCTTGCCCGTTTGCTGGGCAGGTACTGGCGGAACTGAAGCCGCCCTTTGAAGTGGATGAGGGATTCATCCACACAAATTTCCCTTTGGGGAATGTACACTTCAGCAAACTTGTTGCTGAAGTGTTCGATGACAGGCCGAATTTTGAACAGTCTGTCAAAATTCGGGTCATCACGGGGAAGGATGTCAGTGTTGTCCCTAAAATGAAGAAATTTATGAATCGCCTCAAACCGTTTGCGATTCATAACCATGACATATATTGGAGTTTGATATAAAATATCAGTACTCCAGTATTGGCGAATTTCTGGTTTCTTCACAATCCCCATGTGAAGGACCAGTCCCCAATATTTCATCATTTCTACGGAGTCAACGGGATTCCAAGTAGTAAATGATGAACTTGGGTTTTCGGCAAAAAATTGCAGGGCATATAAGTTTGTTTGCTCCACCATGAGACTGACAATTGACTCGGAGAAAAAGACTTTGAAAAAGTCTATTTCCCTGAGGTTGGCAGTCTCAAATTGGATTCCTGATTGGGGAATGAAATCAGGGATCCGTGGAGCAAAGTTTTCAGGGACGGGGGTCCAGGTGGGGGCACTAGTGCTAGGTTGGGCGTGACTAGCACTAGGTTGGGAGATACTCACCCTTGGCTGTGTGTCTTCTCCCCTGGGCTCCGGCTCTCCTTCGCTGGGCTCCGGGCGATTTCTCGTCCTGCGACATCTTGGGGGTGGCGAGTCCGTGTCACTGGAGGAGGAAGAGTGGGAGGAATACAGAAAAGTGGGGTCCTCACCCTCACTATCAGCTTCGGAGGCAAGAAAGGAATATGCCTCCTCAGCTGAGTACAGCCTTTGTGACTGGGACTGGGATGAGCGGGACATTGTGTGTGTGGTGTGTGTTAAAAAAAAAAAAAAAAGAAACACTTTATTATAGTGTGTGTATGTGCGAGTGTTTGGTGAAACTTTCCACTGCAGGAGGGGGCTGTCAGGCGCGTGGGGGGCTGTCAGGCGCGCAGGGGGCAGAGGCGATGCAGCAGCAGATGGAATCGGCAGCAGGGGGTGATCAGAGGGGCAGTGGGTGATCAGGGGGGCAGTGGGTGAACACCGGGGGACAGGAGGGGGCTGTCAGGCGTGGGGGGGCAGAGGCGATGCAGTAGCAGCAGCAGATGGAATCTGCGGCAGCAGCGGGGGGTGATCAGGGGGGTAGGGGGTTAACAGGGGGGGCAGGAGGGGGCTATCAGGCGCGAGGGGCAGAGGCGATGCAGTAGCAGCAGCAAAATGAATCAGCGGCAGCAGCGGGGGTGATTAGGGGGGCAGGGGGTGATTAGGGGGGCAGGGGGTGATCACTGGGGGATAGGAGGGGGCTGTCAGGTGCGGGGGGCAGAAGCGATGCAACAGCAGATGGAATCAGCGGTAGCAGTAGGGGGTGATCGGGGGTGATCAGGGGGGCAGTGGGTGAACACTGAGGGGCAGGAAGGGGCTGTCGGGCAGGAAGGGGCTGTCGGGCAGGAAGGGGCTGTCGGGCAGGAAGGGGCTGTCGGGCAGGAAGGGGCTGTCGGGCAGGAAGGGGCTGTCGGGCAGGAAGGGGCTGTCGGGCAGGAAGGGGCTGTCGGGCAGGAAGGGGCTGTCGGGCAGGAAGGGGCTGTCGGGCAGGAAGGGGCTGTCGGGCAGGAAGGGGCTGTCGGGCAGGAAGGGGCTGTCGGGCAGGAAGGGGCTGTCGGGCAGGAAGGGGCTGTCGGGCAGGAAGGGGCTGTCGGGCAGGAAGGGGCTGTCGGGCAGGAAGGGGCTGTCGGGCAGGAAGGGGCTGTCGGGCACGGGGGGGCTGAGGCAATGCAGCAGGAGCAGATGAAATCTGCGGCAGCAGCAGGGGGTGATCAGGGGGGCAGGGGGTGATCAGGGGGTGATCAGGGGGGCAGGGGGTGATCAGGGGGTGATCAGGGGGGCAGGGGGTGATCAGGGGGGCAGGGGGTGATCAGGGGGTGATCAGGGGGGCAGGGGGTGATCAGGGGGGCAGGGGGTGATCAGGGGGTGATCAGGGGGGCAGGGGGTGATCAGGGGGGCAGGGGGTGATCAGGGGGTGATCAGGGGGGCAGGGGGTGATCAGGGGGGCAGGGGGTGATCAGGGGGTGATCAGGGGGGCAGGGGGTGATCACCAGGGGGCAGGCGGGGGCTGTCAGGAGGTAGGGGAGCTGGGATGATGGAGTTGGCGGCAGCAGCAGGGGGGGGTTGAAAAGGGGGGCAGGGGGTAAGATCTGGGGGGAGGGTGATCAGGGGGGCAGAGCGCAGAGGTGGATTGCAGAGAGGGGAGTACCTGGCGGCGGCAGCAGGAGCACAGGCGGTGGCGGCGGCGGCAGGAGCACAAGCGGCGGCGGCACACGCGGCAAGGCAGCAGCGGCGATCGGCGGGAGGTATGAGGGGGGGTCCTCATTCTCCAGCTTCCAGCAACGGGATGAGTCTGGAGAACGAGGACAGAGCTATTTTACTCCGCCCCTCCAGGTCTGATTGGAGAGCTAGCGTCACAAGGACGCTAGCTCCAATCAGAGCTGGAGGGGGTTAAAAAAAGGTCACCGGGAGCGATCGTAGACCCGGGGGGGCAAAGCCACCCCCCCTGGGGTGAAGTACAGGTCCCCCTGCACCTGCGGGTATGGTGACATTTGAATGACCCCGGTCACCGGACCCGCAGGGAAGCATTCCCGCCATGACGCCACATAGGCGTCATGGGTCGGATTGGCACCGACTTTCATGACGCCTACGTGGCGTCAAAGGTCGGGAAGGGGTTAACAGAATAAAAATTCAAAATTTGAAAATTGCGAAGTTTTTGCCAAATTTCCGTTTTTTTATTTTCACAAATAAACGCAAAAACTAAGACCTAATTTTTCCACTTACATGAAGCTCAATATGTCACGAAAAAACAGTCTCAGAACCGCTAGGATCCGTTGAAGCGTTCCTGAGTTACCTCCATAAAGGGACACTGGTCAGAATTGCAAAAAATGACTAGTCATTAAAGTCAAAATAGGCTGGGTCATGAAGGGGTTAAGGCCAATAGGATTTGCATTTATTTGTCAAATTTAAGAAAAAAATTAACAATAAAATGTTATGCCCTCATAACCGTTTGCTGTCTTGCAAGAATAAAGCCCATTAACCCTAGAACACATACCCATAGAAATCTACACATTCACGCACCGGGGGCCTTTTAGGCCTGTTTACAATTATCATGGAATAACTCAAATAAAAATACTTTTCAAAGTTTATTGCAAAGTAAGGATGCATTCCCACTAGCGCAGGGGTCCGCCAGGACGGGATTCCGTAATGGATCTGACCTCCTGGTGACCCCAGCTAAGGCTGGTGGACGCATACCTGGGGCTTCGCAGGCCTGCCAGGTTACTTGTTTTCTATTTTCTGTAAAATTACTTTAGTTAGAATTTTGAAACTCTAGGTATTCCTCAGGTATATAGTTGTTAGTAATTTCCAGTTGTTCATATATTTTTGTTATAGGCATTTCGGTATAACAACCTTTTTTTGGGACTACCCCATATTCACGCACCTGGGGCCTTTTAGGCCCGTGTGCAAATAACACGGAATAACTCAAATAAAAATACTTTTCAAAATTTATTTTACAATTGCAAGGTAAGGATGCATTTCAACTAGCGCTGGGATCCGTAATGGATCTGACCTGGTGACCCCAGCTAAGGCTGGCGGAATTCCGGCAGCCTTAGCTGGAGTTACCAGGAGGTCAGATCCATTATGGATCCCCTTCTGGCGAACCCCAGCGCTACTGGGAACACAGCCTAAGATGTGTGTATTTCAAAACATAATTATGTGCATAAAACAACAAAAAAAGTAAGTAAACGGGCATGCCAAATATAGGCATTCTATATGCAATTTTTTTTCCCGTCTCCCATGACAGCACACGAGAGAGGGGATCCGCCCAGTCAGGACAGGAAACCTACTGAAATAAAAGGGCGGTACCTCTCCCTCGCTTCAGTTGGGTTTCCTGTCCTGATGGGAACCCTTGTGCTGAAGTCACGGTGGTATTTTTTTGCTTGAAGATTCCACTCACCCACTCCTGTCCCGGCACTGGAAGAACAGGCAGCTTGCCTGTATGCCGGCCTTCAGGGTGTGGAAGCGCCGTTCGCAGGTCCTGGGGCCTGTGCGGGCGTTGGGCAGCGCAGTCCGGAGTCCTGTGGCTCTTCTGCAGCTGCCACGCCGCTCTCTGCCCCTCTGCTGCTGCCGTCTGCTCTGGTCTGGCTTCCGGGTGCGCAGCGGTGATGCACGCAGGGCACGCTGGGAATGGGCGTGCCCGCGTGACGTCGCTGCTGCGCGCCGGATCCAAGATGGCGGCGCCCATAGACAGACGCTGCAGCGTCACAGGGATCTCCTGGTGGGCGCAGAGGTGGGGGAGGAGCAGAGTTTTGTACCGGATGAGGCGGTGAGCAGAGTGGATCACCCTTCAAAAGGGGGTGAGTCCACAGGAAAAGTGCTCACATCTACAGAGCTCCGCTATGGAGGATTGTATGGAGCAGCACTCACAACAGTCATCACCACAGCAGCAGCAGGAGAGCTTACCAGGTGCTATGTCTGCTCACCAGCATGCTAAGGGGAGAAGCGGCAGTCGTCCGGATCGAAGGTCGCAGGACTCCTCAGCTTCTAGGAGGGATGTTATCCGTACTCCAGATCAGCCTCAAAATCCGGTACCCTTGAGTGTCAGCGGGTGGTGAGTGATCTTCGTGAATGTCACATTGGTGGTAATGGGCTACATTTCTCTGCTTGCTTGTCAGGCGCCGAGGAAGGCTAGTGCCAAGTCCAAGAACAAAGAATGTGCCCTCTGCAAAGCCCCGCTAGCAGTCCAATGGCAGAAAAGCCTCTGTGTGGACTGCATCCAAAAAACTATTCAGGATGAATCCCGTGACTTTGCCGCTAGCCTCAGGGCCATGATTAGAGCAGAGGTTAAAGGGTCTTTAAAATCAGTCCTTAAAAAGAGAAGTAGCAAGATCCTAGAGACTTTCGGATTCTGGTACCCCTCAATCTGAGGAATATCAAGAAGGACCTCTGTCTCCATGTTCGTCCTCTTCTGTGTTCTCTGGCTCCTCTTCGGATAGCGATGTTGGGGGCCGACCATGCTTCCTAACTGAGAATACAGATAAACTGGTTAAATCAGTTAGAGCTACAATGGGCCTTAAAGATGAGAAGGAGTCCAGATCAGTAGAGGACGTTATGTTTGGTGATTTGGAGGAGAAGAGGAAGCGTACCTTCCCAGTAAATACTAGAGTTAAAACCCTTATAGAAAAAGAGTGGAAGAAGCCTGAAAAGTCTGGTAGTCTTCCCTCAGCTTCTAAGAGACGTTATCCTTTTGAGGAAAAGGATTCAGAAGTATGGGATAAAGCCCCTAAAATTGATGGTGCGGTGGCTAGGTCATCTAAAAGGTCATCCCTACCCTTGGAGGATTCAGGCGTCCTAAGAGACCCTTTAGATAAAAAAAGCGGATGCTTTTTTAAAACATACCTGGGAAACAGCCGCAGGAGGTCTAAAACCGGCAATAGCTGGAACATGTGTTGCCCGCTCCCTTATTGTCTGGCTGCAACAAATAGAGGATCAGTTGAAATCTAGAGTGCCGAGAGACGAGGTCCTAGCCAATATGGCAATGGCACAAGGAGCGGCAGCCTTTATAGCTGATTCTTCAGCAGACTCTGTAAGACTTGCAGCTAGGGCAGCAGGATTGTCTTAACGCGGCAAGACGTGCCTTGTGGTTGAAGGGGTGCCCAGGGGACTTACCCTCAAAAAATAGACTCTGTTCCATTCCGTGTGATGGCAAATTCCTCTTTGGTCAGAAACTGGAGGACATTTTAGAAAAAGCTGGCGACAAGAAAAAAGGTTTTCCTCGTTTTCCAGTGGATATTAGACGGCCTTATTTTCGGGGGGGAAAATTCAATAGAGGTCGCCCTCCGGGAGATAGAAGGAACTGGGACTATAGAGATAGAAAAGGATCGGGGTACATGTTTAAGGGCCCCTCCACATCCACAAAAAAGCCCTCCCAATGACTCCAAGCTAGAAGTAGGGGGAAGGCTTTCTATCTTCACGCCTGGTTAAATATTTCCCCCAGTCGTTGGGCGTTGAATGTTGTCGGCGACTGACTAAAAATAAAATTTATTCATCCACCTCGACAGACTTTTGTGTTGACACCATGCAGAAAACTTCCAGAGGAACAACTAGCTCTGGAAACAGAGGTATTGGGGCTAGTTCTAAAAAAGGTCCTAGTAGAAGTTCCAAAGGAAGAGGAAGGAGAAGGGTTTTATTCCCCTCTCTTCTTGATACGAAAGCCAGATGGCTCACTAAGGACTATTGTCAACTTAAAAAAACTCAACCGGTCAATAAAAAATTACTCCTTCAAGATGGAGTCGGTAAGCTCAGCGATAAAGATACTGTTCCCGGACTGCTTCATGGCAGCTATAGACTTAAAAGACGCTTACTACCATGTCCCAATTCATCGGGACTATCAAAGATTTCTGAGAGTAGCAGTGATTGTCCAAGGACAACTCAAACACTACCAGTATGCTGCCCTTCCATTTGGTCTATCAATAGCGCCAAGAATATTTACAAAATTAATGTCAGAGGTCATGTCCTTCCTCCGTTCCCGGGACATAGTCATTGTTCCGTACCTAGACGACTTCCTGGTAATAGGCAGATCAGTAGATCACTGTCTTGCACAAATGGAAGAAGTGACTACGACCCTAGCAGTGTTGGGTTGGGAGGTAAATGTCGCCAAGTCGAGATTAACACCAGAGAAGGTTCAATCCTTCCTGGGGTTGGTTCTGGACTCCACGCGTCAACTGTCTCCTGCCGGAGAGCAAAATATCCAAAATACAAAGTCTTGTGCAACTGGCAATACATCAGCCTGTCATGACGCTAAGAAAGGCGATGTCTCTGCTAGGATCACTAACATCCTGTATTCCCGCTGTAAAATGGGCACAGTTCCACCTGAGGCAATTGCAGTGGGAGGTCCTGTCAACACAAAGGTTGTTAGAAGGGCATTTAGAGGGAAAAGTTCACCTCTCATTACGCGTCAGAGATTCCCTAGTCTGGTGGTCAGTGAGGGATCACTTGAGCTCAGGGGTTCAGTGGCTAACTCCGATAGAAGACGTGATCACAACGGACGCGAGTGGTACAGGATGGGGTGCACATCTAGGGACCCTTTCCATACAGGGGTCCTGGTCTCATACAGAAAAATATCAAACATCCAATATAAGAGAGTTATGGGCTGTAGAAAGGGCAGTAAGACATTTCCTTCCAATCCTTCAGGGTCTACATACCAGAGTGATGTACGACAATTACGCAGTAGTAGCCTATGTCAATCATCAGGGGGGAACGAGGTCCCTTTCACTCATGAGGGCAACATCGGCGCTTCTTCAGTTAGCAGAATCTCACCTACTGTCCCTCACAGCTCTGCACATAAAGGGGGTCGAAAACATGAAGGCGGACTACTTAAGTCGCAAAAAGCTAAGACAGGGAGAATGGTCGCTGAATCCCAGGGTGTTCCAACAAATAGTGCAGGCCTGGGACGAACCGGTAATAGACTTGTTTGCCACGCTTCACAACAGGAAGGTGGAGAGGTTCTGCTCGTTAGACACGAGGGGGAACCCGGTTGCAGTAGATGCCCTCCGAATACCGTGGAAGTTCAGCCTCGCTTACTTGTTTCCACCGATATCATTAATTCCGGTTGTAGTGAGGAAGATCAGGATGGAGCAGGCAAGAGTGATTCTGATTGCTCCATTTTGGCCAAAAAGACCATGGTTTTCTCTCCTAAGACAAATGTCGGTAACCGATCCATGGATCCTACCAGAGGTCCCGGACCTGCTTACCCAGGGAGCAGTATGCCACTCTCAAGTGAAGGGCTTCCATCTGGCAGCCTGGAATTTGAGAGGGCATTACTAAGCCGACAGGGATTCTCGCCAGGGCTAGTCTCCACCCTGCTGAAAAGTAGGAAGCCGATTACGTCGAATTTATGGTAGGACATGGAAGAGGTTTCTAGAGTTTTTAGGACAACCTTTGTCGGATGAGGCTCCTGTGGGTGCTATTTTAGAGTTTCTGCAAGCAGGCTTACAGCTATGATTGGCTACCAATACACTTAAGGTTCAAGTGTCAGCATTAGGAGCTTTATATCATTGTAATTTAGCCTCCAATAAGTGGGTTGCCCGTTTCATTAAATCATGTAGTAGGTCTAGACCTGTAGTAATTCAGAACATTCCTCCCTGGGATTTAAATCTGGTTTTAGATGCTCTAAGAGTCCTTTTGAGCCTTTGCAAGAATTATCGATAAAATTTCTCACTCTAAAAACAGTGCTATTGGTAGCTTTGACATCCGCACGTAGGGTGAGTGACTTGCAAGCCCTGTCCGTTTGTCCTCCATACACTCAGATATATGACGACAGGGTGATTCTAAGACCAGATCCGGCTTATCTACCTAAGGTAGTTCTTAAATTTCATAGGAGTCAGGAGATGGTATTACCCTCATTTTGTGTTAATCCAAAAAATCCAGGTGAGGAGAGGTTTCACACTCTTGATGTAAGAAGGTCTATGTTACAGTACATATCCTTAACCAGTCAGTGGAGGAAAGATCAGTCTCTATTTGTAGCTTTCCAGGGTAGCAGGAAAGGTCATGGGGTGTCCAAAGGTACTATTGCCAGGTGGATTAGCTTATCCTATGCTGCATGTGGCGTTCCGATCCCTGAAGGCATCAAGGCTCACTCCACCAGGGCCGTGGCTACTTCCTGGGCTGAAAAAGCAGAGGTATCGATTGATCACATATGTAAAGCCGCTACCTGGTCCTCACCGTCTACCTTCTTTGAACTTATCTTCCTCTACTGACCATACCTTTGGTAGAAGGGTGCTGCAAGCGGTGGTCCCTCCCTAAGGTGTTCCTTTCTCCAAAAATCTCTCATGTGTGCTGTCATGGGAGACGGGAAAACACCATGGTTACTTACCGGTAGCCGTTTTTTCCGGAGCCCATGACAGCACGTGTATATTCCCTCCCTTCTTTTTTTCACCCTTTGGTGCGCACTTTTTAGTTGGGTGTTTTTTGTTATTATGATGTGGTGGTAGATTACCATGTTTACTAACCGGGGGGGCCTCTCATGCTCTGAAAACCAACTGAAGCGAGGGAGAGGTACCGCCCTTTTATTTCAGTAGGTTTCCTGTCCCGACTGGGCGGATCCCTCTCTCAGGTGTGCTGTCATGGGCTCCGGAAAAACCGGCTACCGGTAAGTAACCTTGGTGTTTTTATGAAAACATTTTTTGGTTGTAGCAAACTTGGTGCAGGAATATTTATTTGTAACTTTACATATTCCCCCGACAATTCTCGCATATTTTTTCGGCTGAATGTTCCTTGCATACATTTTGTTCGCAAGTAGAACAGAAACGCTCCGATTTTCTTTCATTCTTTGCTGGACAAATATAGCTGCGCTGTCATGCAGAATCCACACACTTCCCAGCAACAGTAGGGTCATAAAAGTTCTTCCCCAGCAACAACACAGACAAAAAGACTGAGTATCACATGTAAACCTTTTACAGGCCTAAAAGGCCCCAGGTGCGTGAATATGGGGTAGTCCCAAAAAAGGTTGTTATACCGAAATGTCTGTAACATAAAAATATATGAATAACTGGAAATTACTAACAACTATATACCTGAGGATTACTTAGATTTTCAAAATTCTAACTAAAGTACTTTTACAGAAAATAGAAAACAAGTAACCTGGCAGGCCTGCGAGGCCCCAGGTATGCGTTCTAGGGTTAAAAGGAACCTGTCAGCAGGACTGTGCACAGTAACCTACAGACACTGTCAAGTCGGCGCCGTTATACTGATTGAAATGATACCTTGGCTGATAAAATTCGTCTTATGGTTGTTCTTTAATCTTTATTTTCAGCTTGTAGTTAATGAGATTCTCATGCCCAAGGACAGGTCTAGAGGGGGAGGTCTGCATGTGGTGCTCTGATTAGGTATTATTGCCACTTTTTTTTTTTTTTTCAGTATATTAGGTATTATGCAAGCTAGGGGGCAGGTCGGTGAGGGATCAGTGACCTGTCAGCAGGATGCATTATGAATATCTAATCAGAGCACCACATACACCAGCCCCGCCTTACAGCACGAGAATCTCATTAACACAACTGAAAATAAAAATGAAACGACCACAAGACTATTTCATCAACCAAGGTATCATTTTAGTCATTAGAACAGCGCCAACCTGACACTGTCTGTAGGTTACTGTACACAATCCTGCTGACAGGTTCTATTTAACGACCGCTGCAGAAAGCGCATACCTGCTTTTAAAGGGAACCTGTCGCCCCCAAAATGGAAGGTGAGCTAAGCCCACCTGCATCAGGGGCTTAACTATAGCATTCTGTAATGCTGTAGATTAGCCCCCAATGTGACCTGAAAGATGAGAAAAAGAGGTTAGAATATGCTCACCCAGGGGTGTTCCCACTGCGGTCAGGTCCGATGGGTGGCGCAGTCCGGTCCATCGCCTCCCATCTTCATGTGATGACGTCCTATTTGCTTCATGCCGCAGCTCATGCGCAAGCGTACTTTATCTGCCCTGTTGAGGGCACAGCAAAGTACTGCAGTGCGCAGGCTGCGGGAAAGGTCAGAGCCCCGATGCCTGCCCACTGCAGTATTTTTCTCTGCCCTCAACAGGGCAAATCAGTATGCCTGCGCAGGAGCCGCGGCAGGAGGCAAAGAGGACGTCATCGTATGAAGATGGGAGGCACCTTACCCGGATCGCGACACCCATCAGACCCGAACCGGCACCGCCCGTGGATGAGTATAATATAACTTGTAACCTGAAAGATAAGAAAAACATCTGGGGCTTATCTACAGCATTACAGAATGCTGTAGAAAAGGCCCTGATGCCGGTGGCCTTAGCTTATAGGCAAATTTTGGGGTGACTGACTCCCTTTTTAAGGCAGTGTTTCTCAACTCCAGTCCTCAAGACCCCACAACAGGTCATGTTTTCAGGATTCCCTTAGTATTGCACAGGTGATAATTTCATCACCTGCTCAAGCATTAATTCAATCGCCTATGCAATACTAAGGAAATCCTGAAAACATGACCTGTTGTGGGGTCTTGAGGACTGGAGTTGAGAAACACTGCTTTAACCCCTTAGTGACAGAGCCAATTTGGTACTTAATGACCGAGCCAATTTTTACAATTCTGACCACTGTCACTTTAAGACGTTATAACTCTGGAACGCTTTATCGGATCCCGCTGATTCTGAGATTGTTTTTTCGTGACATATTGTACTTCAAGTTAGTGGTAACATTTCTTCGATATTACTTGCGATTATTTATGAAAAAAACGGAAATATGGCAAATTTTTAAAATTTTGCAATTTTCTAACATTTCCCACATGTCCACTTTACATCAGCACAATTTTGGAAACAAATTTTTTTTTTTTTTGTTAGGGAGTTATAAGGGTTAAAAGTTGACCAGCAATTTCTCATTTTTACAACACCATGTTTTTTTTAGGGACCACATCACATTTGAAGTCATTTTGAGGGGTCTATATGATAGAAAATAACCAAGTGTGACACCATTCTAAAAACTGCACCCCTCAAGCTGCTCAAAACCACATTCAAGAAGTTTAACCCTTTACGTACTTCACAGGAACTGAAACCATGTGGAAGAAAAAAATGAACATTTAACTTTTTTTTTTTTGCAAACATTTTACTTCAGAACCATTTTTTTTAATTTTCACAAGTGTAAAAACAGAAATGTAACCACAAATTTTGTTGTGCAATTTCTCCTGAGTACGCCGATACCCCATATGTGGAGGTAAACCACTGTTTGGGCGCACCGCAGAGCTTGGAAGTGAAGGAGCACCGTTTGACTTTTTCAATGCAGAATTGGCTGGAATTGAGATCGGATGCCATGTCGCGTTTGGAGAGCCCCTGATGTGCCTAAACAGTGGAAACCCCCCACAAGTGATACCATTTTGGAAACTAGACCCCTTAAGGAACTTATCTAGATGTGTGGTGAGCACTTTGAACCCCCAAGTGCTTCACAGAAGTTTATAACGTAGAGCCGTGAAAATAAAAAATCGCATTTTTTCTACAAAAATGATCTTTTTGCCCCCAAATTTTTATTTTCACAAGGGTAACAGGAGAAAATGGACCCCAGAAGTTGTTGTACAATTTGTCCTGAGTACGCCGACACCCCATATGTGAGGGTAAACCACTGTTTGGGCGCATGGCTGAGCTCGGAAGCAAAGGAGCGCCATTTGACATTTCAATGCAAAATTGACTGGAATTGAGATCGGACACCAAGTCGTGAAAATAAAAAATTTTTTTTTTTTTACAAAAAATTTTTTAGCCCCCAAGTTTTATTTTCACAAGGGTAACAAGAGAAATTGGACCCCAAAAGTTGTTCAATTTGTCCTGAGTATGCTGGTACCCCATATGTCGGGGTATACCACTGTTTGGGCGCATGGCTGAGCTCGGAAGGGAAGGAGCGCCATTTTGGAATGCAGGCTTTGATAGAATGGTCTGCGGGCGTTATGTTGCGTTTGCAGAGCCACTGATGTACCTAAACAGTAGAAACCCCCCACAAGTGACCACATTTTGGAAACTAGACACCCTAAGGAACTTATCTAGATATGTGGTGAGAACTTTGAATGCTCAAGTGCTTCACAGAAGTTTATAATGCAGAGTAGTGAAAATAAAAAAATATTTTTTTAGCCCCCAAGTTTTTATTTTCACAAGGGTAACAGGAGAAATTGGACCCCAAAAGTTGTTGTCCAATTTATCCCGAGTACGCTGATGCCCCATATGTGGGGGTAAACCACTGCTTGGGCGCACGGCAGAGCTCAGGGAGGGAGCACCAATTGACTTTTTTAGCGTAAAATTGGCTGTCGTGTTTGGAGACCCCCTGATGTACCTAAACAGTGGAAACCCCCCCCAATTCTAACTCCAACCCTAACTCTAACACACCCCTAATCTCAACCCGATCCATAATCCTAATCACAACCCTAACGATAATCACAACCCTAACCCCAAAACAGCCCTAACCATAACCCTAATCAAAACCCTAAATCCAACACACCCCTAACCCTAATCTCAACCCTAACCTCAAACCTAACCCTAATCCCAAACGTAACCCTAATACCAACCCTAATCCCAACTCTAACCATAACTTTAGCCCTAACCCTAAGGCTACTTTCACACTTGCGTCGTGTGGCATCCGTCACAATCCGTCGTTTTGGACATAAAACGGATCATGCAAATGTGCCCACAGGATGCCTTTTTTGCCCATAGACTTGTATTACCGACGGATGGCCACACGTCGCGTCCATCGTGCACTGGATCAGTTGTGTTTTGGCGGACCGTCGTCACAAAAAAAGTTCAATGTAACACTTTTTTTGTACGTCGCATCCGCCATTTCCGCGCATGCGTGGCCGTAACTCTGCCCCCTCCTCCCCAGGACATAGACTGGGCAGCGGATGCGTTGAAAAACTGCATCTACTGCCCACGTTGTGCACAACTTTCACAACGTGCGTCGGTACGCCGGGCTGACGCATTGCGACCGCCCCGTACCGACGCAAGTGTGAAAGAAGCCTAAGGCTACTTTCACACTAGCGTCGTACTCGGCCCATCGCAGTGTGTCGGGCCGACGTACCGACGCTAGCGTTGTAAGCGCCCGCACAATGGGTGCAGCGGATGCTGTTTTTTCAACGCATCCGCTGCCCCATTGTGAGGTGCGGGGGCGGAGTTCCTGCCGCGCATGCGCGGTCGGAAATGGCGGACACGTCGCACAAAGTTACATGTAGCGTTTTTTTGTGCCGACGGTCCGCCAAAGCACGACGCATCCGTCGCACGACGGATGCGACGTGTGGCAATCCGTCGCAATGTGTCGCTAATGCAAGTCAACGGAGAAAAAACGCATCCTGCAAGCACTTTTGCAGGATGCGTTTTTTCTCAAACGACGCATTGCGACGGAAGCCAAAAAACGCTAGTGTGAAAGTAGCCTAACCCTAAATTTAGCCCTAACCCTAATTTTAGCCCCAACTCGTCTCTCCTGCCGGCCGGCCGGTAGATGGCAGCAGATGGCGGGCGCACTGCGCATGCGCCAGCCATTTTCTTTCCCGAGGAAGAAGCCGGCCGGCAGGAGGAGACGCAGGAGGACCCAGGGACACCGGGTGAGTATGATAGGGTCCCCGAATCCCCCTATTTCTCTGTCCTCTGATGTGCGATCACATCAGAGGACAGAGAATTACAGATCGTTTTTTTTGTTTTTTTTTTGCGGTCGCCGGTAAACAGTTAATTACCGGCGATCGCAAAACAGGGGTCGGTAAAAACCGACCCCGATCATGTTCTTTGGGGTCTCGGCTACCCCCGGCAGCTGAGACCCCAAAGATCTTCCGGGCGGCGGGCGCACTGCGCATGCGCCCGCCATTTTTTCCCCGGAAAATAGATGGCGGCGCCCATCGGGAGCCAGGAGGAGCACCGGGGGAGATAGGTGAGTATTGGGGGCCATCGGGGACCTTATTTCTCTGTCCTCCGATGTGCGATCACATCGGAGGACAGAGAAATTAAATGGCAAATCGCGTTTTTTTTGTTGTTGTTGTGACCGCCGGTAAACGGTTAATTACCGGCGATCGCAACTCGGGGGTCGGTAAAAAACCCCCGAATCATGTTCTCTGGGGGCTCGGCTACCCTCGGCAACCGAGACCCCAGAGAAAATCCGACTCTGGGGGGCGCTATTCACTTTTTCCACAGCGCCGTTAATTAACGGCGCTGTGGTTTAAGTACCCTTAGCGGCCGCCGTTAAAAGGCGTATCGGCGGTCGTTAAGGGGTTATGTTGCTTTTTGTTTACAGGGTTTATGGTCTTTTTATCTTCATGTTGTATGTCTTTTCATGTGTTGCTTGGGGGGTACGTGTCAGCTGATGAAATCAGCTGACGTGTGCTGAAAAAGTTGTGAGCTCATCACTGGAGCCTGCGGTGAACAGGGAGAGGCTACCTTGGACATACCTATACATCCAGGGTTTTAATTGGGCTATTACTTGTACGCCCCTTCATGACATCTGTGGCAAAATTGGCATGTCAGCTATATATCATAGCTTACAACATGCAGTAATGCCAGCTATCACTTCTAGCACCAATCACGGGTGTTTAACTTCTCTGATGTCTCTGTCAATAGCAACAGCAGTATCTATCTGCTTTTGAAGGAAGGGAGCTCCCTCTTTCCTCCAATTCGCACAACACAATTGCATCAATCATACTGATGGTCTCTGTGGTGACCCCCACCCTCCCAGGTCAGATAATTTCAGCAGGATCACCCAGGTATGGTGGCCTGTGAGATCCTGTCTTGAACAGGACTTGACACACAACCTGCCTGCGTGACTGACAGATCTAATACCTTGAAATACAAAAGCATCAAGTTAGACCTGCCATCACAGCAGGGAATGTTGATGAAAAAAAAAAAAAGCAATGGTATCAATAAAACTGTAATCTTGTCTCTAGAACTCCATTGACAGTTACAATGATCAGAGTATGGTAATGGAAAGTGTTTGGAGAAAAAAAGATTTGTGTGCAAAACATAATCACATAAATGTGGTATCACTGTGATCATATTGACCGCAAGAATAAAGTTGCCTTATTACTTTTACTGTTTGAACAACAAGGAGCAGCAGTATAGATTTTCAATATAAAATTTTTTTAATTAAGCACTATTAAAATTGTACAGTAAGTTACTATAATCAAGGTGACTTCTAGCCAAGCAGGGATAGCCAACATGGTATTAGAATATGATGTGATAGGAGTGCATATGCACCATTATGTACAATGGGATATAAATGCTCCCTGACAAATCCTATGGCTAATATTATATACACGTGGTCAAACTTGTTGGTACCCCTCGTTTAATGACGTAAAAACCCACAACGGTCACAGAAATAACTTGAATCTGACAAAAGTAGTATTAAATTAAAATTAAAAAAAATAAAAATCTAGGAAAATGAACAAATTAAAGTCAGAAATTGCTTTTCAACCATGCTTCTACAGAATTAAATTTAATTTTCTCTCTTCTCTCTCTTCTCTCTCTTCTCTCTCTTCTCTCTCTTCTCTCTCTTCTCTCTCTTCTCTCTCTTCTCTCTTCTCTCTCTTCTCTCTCTTCTCTCTCTTCTCTCTCTTCTCTCTCTTCTCTCTCTTCTCTCTCTTCTCTCTCTTCTCTCTCTTCTCTCTCTTCTCTCTTCTGCCCAAACATTGTTTTCCCCCACATGAGGTGTTTGCATGCTCAGGAGAAGTAGCACAATACATCTTGGGGGGGGGGGGGGTTATTTTCTCATGCTTGCAAACTTTTCTCCTTGTGTAAATAAAAAAAAAATAAATAAATTGGGTCTAAAGAGAAATTTTTGTGAAAGATAAATGTTTATCTTTTCCTGCCACATTCCCATAATTCATGTGAAGCACCTGAAGGGTTAATAGACTTACTGAATGTGGCTTTCAACACCTTGAGGGGTGCAGTTTTTAGAATGGTGTCATATAGACCCATCAAAGTCACTTCAAATGTGGTGAGGTCCCCAAAAAAATATTAATAAATCGCTGGTCAACTTTTTAAACCCTTAACTTCCTATGGAAAAAAGACTTTCAAAATCTGTGTAAAATAGACATGTAGGAAATGTTGGTTAACTGATTAAAGGGTATAAAAATTATGTAGTAATACAGCACACGGTCACTTTTTGTAAAAGGACCAAAAACAGCAGTGCCCCAATAGAGAAAACAATAGCTTTAGCAGAAAGTGGTGTGACGGTAACTGCCTAGAGTAGCACATTTGCTAACGTCTGTGCAGGAGGTCTTAGTGGCATCTAAATTTTCAGTTCAGTTTCACAGTGAGTTTCCAAAAATGCATTATCTTACAGTTCCAGTAAAATGGATGGGATTTATAGAAACTTGATGCAAATATGGACACTGACCGTCAATGTTATAAATTATTTTGTGATGTAAAACTATCCAATTGCTTTGACTTTTTTTTTTTTTTTTTTTTTGTCATGGGGACATTGGGAAACTATGTTTTGTTTTTTGTTTTTTTTTTGTTAGCACCAACTTGCCAAAGAGCATAAGGTGTTGATATGAAACTTAATACTAAAATGAATTCTTTCATGCTTTGACCAATGTTTAATTTTTAACTTTTTTTATTTTTTTTTTAATTCCTTCTGAAAACAGTTGCTGGCCGTGGCAGAGGGAGAGGGCGTGGCCGAGGAAGAGGCCGTGGTAGAGGAAGAGGAGGACCAAGACGATAGTTTAGAAGGGAAATGCCCATGGACAAACTAATTTTGTACAGTCTTCTTTTTTGTTAAATTTTAGTAAGTAGTGAATTTAAAACGGGTGCATACTGACATTTATGAAGAATTCATTTTTGAATAAAATGGTTAAAAGCTAAAGCTTGCTTATTTGCTTCATTTGTCTTCTAATTTATAGGCAAAAGAGAAAGTAGTTGTTTGATTGCTTAGATGCCTAATAAAGAATATGGAGCCCTATGTTTCCAATTTCTGCCATTAAATTTAGTGAATATGTAACAATAATTAGCGGTTTGTGAGTGGAGCACTAGCAGGAGTCCCAAGAAGGGGAAGATAGGCACCCGAATCTCCGCAGCTCCAGCCGGATACCCCCAGCGGGGAAAGCTGCTTGTGGGGAAGAAGCCTTTACTAAATTTAATGCAAGTGAAAAAGGAAAACCGGTCAGGGGAGCGCAGGATAGAGGACACAGACACCAGTTTGGGTTGAACCACAACGTGTTTCAACGGCATATGCCGTCTTCTTCAGATAACATCCACCTGAAGACTGCGTATGCCATTGAAACGCATTGTGGTTGAACCCAAACTGGTGTCTGTGTCCTCTATCCTGCGCTCCCCTGACCGGTTTTCCTTTTTCACTTGCATTAAATTTAGTGAAGGCTTTTTCCCCACACCTCAGAGGTGATAAATGTCCGGTCACTGGGATCCAAATCCATGACTTCTCACTGCATGACTCCATTGAGGTGGAATTTAACACCTTCATGGCCCCAGCTTTTTTTTCAGTTTTTCACTCACTTCCTTCCCAGAGCCATAACTTTTTTTTTTTTTTTTCTTTTTTTTTCCATCAATATGGCCATGTGAGGGCTTATTTTTTGCCCGACAAGTTATACTTTTGAACGACATCATTTGGTTTTAGCATGTCATGTACTAGAAAAGTGGAAAAAAATTCCAAGTGCGGTGAAATTGCAAAAAAAAAAGTGCAATCCCACACTTGTTTTTTGTTTGGCTCTTTTGCTAGGTTCACTAAATGCTAAAACTGACCTGCCAATTTGATTCTCCAGGTCATTATGAGTTCATAGACACCAAACATGTCTATGCATTTCTGGAGGCGCTCCTTCCTGGGTCCGCTTGCATATCAGCGTGCGGTCCAGAGAGTGGCGATCCGGAAGTGCCTTACTATGGATGACGACGAAGGTCGCATGCGCCGCTGTGTTTGCTCGTAGTGCGCTGATAGAGGACTCTGGGCGACATGCGTAATTCTGGAGGTGTAGCTATGGTGCGTTCCACATTCTGGTCACTGACGTCATCTTCTCCGGCTGCTTTCTCACCGTTCTACCAATAAGATACGGACCATAATATAGGCCTTCCTTTTTTCGTTATATTGATTGGTCATCACCAATTTAAAAGACTCCTATTTCCACCCCCTGGGCACGCCCCCGGAAGAAGCTAAGGGCGAAACGCATGTGCATGCCCTGTAAGGGCACTATTGAATATTTAATTTTCATCTCACATACCTGGCATATTTGGCAATAGCCTTGTATGTAGTAGTGTAAGTTTATCCTGTATGTTAAGCATTATGCTCTAATAATCCTCCTTTTTTTGCTGTGATTTCAGGCACATAGTTATGCAATGTGATTCTGGGTGTTTTTCTGGTCTCCCTTGGGTATTTTTTTGTATTTTATGTATCATGCCTTTTATCTTTTAATTATTGCCAATAAGATATATTTTTTAACATTATTTGGTTCTCTTCTTTGGGCTCGCTGGTTAATTCGGGCTGCGTAAGACAACTATGCAGATTGAAGAATCCTCATCCACTCCCGTCAGTTCAGGACGAGGTGTTTGGGGGGCCTACGTTCCCAAACCTCAAGGTCTTTCCTGTGAACTCCCATATTCGTTCTATGATTTTAGAAGAATGGGAAGAGGCGGAAAAGACTCAATTCCTAGAGACTTCAGACTTCGTCTCCCATTTGATCATGAGGAGATTAAGGACTGGGAGGATGTGCCCAAGATTGACATTCCACTTGCAAAGGTGTCTAAAAGAACCTCCATTCCTTTTGAGGACTCCTCTAACCCTGAAGGAGAATATGGATCGCAAAGCGGATGGACTCTTGAAAAGAGCCTGGGAAAGCTCAGCAGCGGTCGTCCGTACAAACATAGCGGCGACATCTGTAGCGCGGGCTATGCATTTGTGGGTAGACTATTTGAAAGAACAGCTGTCAGCTAGAACCCTTAGGGTATGTGCACACGCTGCGGATTTTGCTGCGGATCCGACGCTGCGGATCCGCTGCAGTTTTCCCAAAGTTTACAGTACCATGTAAACCTATGGGGAAAAAAACCCACTGTGCACATGCTGCGGAAAAATCCGCGTGGAAACGCAGTGGATTATATTCCGCAGCATGTCAATTCTTTGTGCGGATTCCGCAGCGGTTTTACACCAGCACCAATAGGAAACTGCAGTTGTAAAACCGCAGTGGAATCCGCAGAAGAAACCGCGAGGAAAACCGCAGTGGTTTTGCACTGCGGATTTTCCAAATCCGCTGCGGAAAAATCCGCAGCAGAATCCGCAACGTGTGCACATACCCTCAGAGCGTCTATTCTAAAATCTATTCCTCTGCTAAAGATGGCAACCAGTTTTCTAGTAGACGCTACTGCAGAGTCTGTTAGATTTACAGCTAGTGGCCAGTCTTTATCCAATGCAGCCAGAAGAGCTATCTGGCTAAAGAACTAGTCAGGAGATGTTCAGTCTAAAAATAAGCTGTGCTCTATCATTTTCTTAGGAGGTAGAGTCTTTGGCCCCATCCTTGATGATATTCTGGAGAAAGCCTCAGATGAAAAGTATCAGCCAGTTCGCAGACCCTATTATAGTCAGAGATCAGACTATAGGGGGAAGGGAAAGCAGGGGAGGTGGAGCTTATCCCAAAGGGGGAGAAAGTAGGAACAGAAATAGAGATTCGGGTTCCTCAACCTCAAGGTCTGTGTTCCAGAGGAAATGACTCCATCAGAGTAGGGGGGCGGCTATCAAAATTCCTGGTAGAGTGGGAGAAGAATTCCAAAAGTCCTTGGGTACTCCAGGTTATCTCCTAGGGGTACAGAATGGAATTTGACGCCCTTCCCCCAGAAAGATTCTTCGTGTCCAACGCCCATCTTTTTTCAGACTCCCCTATGAGGACCTCCTGCGGGTGGCAGCAATATGTCCAGTACCTCCTCAAGAAGTAGGAAGAGGACATTACTCGGGCCTCTTCTCTATAAAAAAAAAAAAACCTTCGGAGGAATCCAAATCCAGAACTATAATAAATCTCAGACCCCTAAACAAATGGCTAGTGTACAAAAGGTTAAAAATGGAATCCATAAGGTCGTGGTAATGTGCACTTTAGACTTAAAAAGTTCATATTACCACATGCCTATTTTTTTCAGATCTTCAAAAGTATCTCAGATTTGCCAAGGAGAAGGAAGGAAAGGTCTACCACTATCAATTTCGTTGCCTCCCATTCGTCTTAGCCACGGCGCCCAGAATTTTCACAAAGCTTATGGTAGAAGTAGTGGCTTATTTGAGACATCAAAACATCACAATAGTACCTTATTTAGATGACTTCCTAATAGTGGCAGATTCTTCAAGTCTGCTCAGAATCGACAGTCAGTGGTTTCCACGCTGCAGAAATTGGGATGGGTAGTGAACTGGTTAAAGTCAGATCTAATTCCCAAACCAAAAATAAAATTTTCCCTTCCCCCATGACGGCACACCTGAGAGAGGGGATCCGCCCAGTCAGGACAGGAAACCCTACTGAAAATAAAAGGGCGGTACCTCTCCCTCGCTTCAGTTGGGTTTCCTGTCCTGACAGGGACCCTTGTACTGAACACGGCGGTTCAACTTACCCAGGTCCCGTCCCGGCGTGGAAGAACAGGCAGCGCCTGTGCGTCGGAGGTTCGGGTCCTGGAGGCGCCGTCCGCAGGTCCCCCCGGGTCACTGCGTCCGTGCGGGCGTTGCGCAGCATGGTTGGAGGACCGGGTTCCTTCCATGGCTGCCACGCCGCCCTCCCCTCTCTGCCGGCGTCCAGGCGCGGCGGCCGCTTCCGGGTCGCTCTTCTGACGTCACACGCTAGGCACGCTGGGAATGGGCGTGCCCGTGTGGCGTCGGAGGCAGGCGCCGGATCCAAGATGGCGGCGCCCATGAAGAAAACGCCGGCCGGTGAATGAAGACTCCGGCGGCATGGCAGAGAGGGGGAGGGGCCATTACTGGGCACCGGAGAGGCGGGGAGTGCAGTGGTCCCCCCATAAAAGGGTGGTAGACCACAGAAGACGCGCTCATGTCCAAAAACTTCACCATGGAAGTAGGACAACAAGAGCAGCTGCAGCAGCCGCTTTCACAACAGCAACAGCAGCAGGAGCTCTCACCAGATGCCTTGCCGAGCCACCAGCATACCAGGAGCAGCCGCTCAAGTGGTAGAAACAGTGGTCGTTCCGTCCGGCAAGATTCGTCGGCGTCCAGGAGGGACGCTTCACGTGCATCTGTCCAGCCTCCAAAATCGGTACCCTTGATTGTCGGCGGTGGTGAGTGATCTACGTGAATGTATCCCTTATGGTAACAGGGTCCATTTTTCTGTTTTGATCACTAGGGGTCCAGGAAAGCTACCGGTAAAACAAAGAACCGAGAGTGTGCCCTTTGTAAAAACCCGCTTGCAGTGCAGTATCAGAAGGATCTCTGTGCTGACTGCATTAATAAGACTATTCAAGAAGAAACCCCTAATTTCGCCACTAGCCTTAAAGCCATTATACAGGCTGAAATTAAAGACTCCTTGAAATTGGCCCTTAGCGAGCCAAGAGGGAGAAGCCGTAAGGCATCTACAGAGTCGGATACCTCTCAGAGACAGGGGAGTCATAAAACATCCCGATCTCCCTCTACTTCTCCAGCCTCGGTCCACTCTTCAGATTCCTCCTCGGACAGTGATTCAGGGGGTCGTCCATGCTTTCCCACTGAGGACGTGGACAAATTAGTCAAAGCAGTTAGGTCTGCAATGGGCCTTAAAGAAGAGAAGACACCTAGGTCACTAGAGGATGTCATGTTTGGTGGCTTAGAAGAGAGGAGGAAACGCACGTTTCCAGTTAATGCAAAAATAAAAGCATTAATCGAGAGAGTGGAAAAGACCTGAAAAAATGGGTTCTTTGCCCTCTTCATCCAAAAGGAGATATCCCTTTGAGAATAAAGACTCTGAACCCTGGGAAAAGATCCCAAAAATTGACGGAGCGGTAGCCAAATGCTTAAAAAAATCATCCCTCCCATTAGAAGACTCGGGTGTTCTTAAAGACCCGCTTGACAAAAAAGCAGATGGGTTTCTCAGACATATCTGGGAAGCCTCAGCGGGGGGCCTGAAGCCAGCAATCGCTGGAACATGTACGGCCCGCGCTCTGATGGTCTGGCTACAGCAGATAGAGGATCAGCTAAGGGACAAGGTACCCAGAACCGACATCCTTGCCAATATATCCTTAGTGCAAGGAGCAGCAGCCTTTTTAGCAGACTCTTCTGCAGATTCCGCAAGACTAACGGCCAGAGCAGCGAGCTTGTCTAATGCGGCAAGAAGAGCCCTCTGGCTCAAAGGTTGTCCGGGGGATTTACCATCTAAACACAAGCTGTGCTCCATCCCATGTGATGGTCAACTTCTCTTTGGGAAGAAGCTTGAAGAAATCCTGGAACATGCAGGAGATAAAAAGAAAGGCTTTCCCAATATCCCTAAAGAGTCCAAAAAACCCTTTTTTCGGAGGAGAAGATTTAATAGAGGTCGCCCCCCAGGGGAGAGGAAAAACTGGGACTTTAGGGATAAAAGAGGCTCAGGCTATATGTTTAAAGGGCCCTCTACTTCAGCCAAAAAATCCCCCCAATGACATTACGCCAGAAGTGGGAGGAAGACTCTCCCTCTTCTTTCCGGCCTGGGTAAACATCTCCCCCAGTACCTGGGTCATAAATATCATCAGAGACGGCCTCAAAATAAAATTCACCTGTCCACCCAGACGAAACTTTATCATAACTCCCCGAAGAAAGTCTCTGCAGGAACAATCTGCCCTAGAAACCGAAGTCTTGGGACTCATCCAAAAAAGGGTTCTTCAGGAGGTTCCTGCTCGGGAGGAGAGAGAGGGATTTTACTCCCCCCTCTTCTTGATCCAAAAACCGGATGGTTCTTGGAGAACTATTATAAATTTGAGAAAACTCAACCAATCCATAGAGAACTACTCTTTCAAGATGGAGTCTATAAATACGACCATAAAACTCCTTTTCCAACACTGCTTCATGGCAGTAATCGACTTGAAAGACGCGTATTATCATATACCAATACATCCGGAATATCAGAAATATTTGAGAGTAGCTCTCTATGTCCAGAACCAGATAAAACATTATCAATACACAGCCCTTCCGTTCGGTCTGTCTACAGCTCCCAGGGTTTTCACCAAGGTGATGGTGGAGGTTATGTCATACCTCCGGTCCCGGGATGTAGTCATTGTCCCATATCTGGACGATTTCCTGGTAATAGGAAGATCAGAGTCCCACTGCACTCATCAAGTATCAGTGGTAACATCAACTCTAAGGGAGCTGGGTTGGATAATAAATATCCCCAAGTCCAGACTGCTGCCAGTAAAATTACAATCTTTCCTGGGGTTAATACTGGACTCCGAACGTCAGCTCTGCCTTCTTCCAGAAAACAAGGTAGACAAAATAATAAATCTGACCAGTACAGCAATACGCCAGCCGACAATGACTCTGAGAAAGGCAATGTCCCTTCTAGGCTCGTTAACATCGTGTATTCCGGCAGTAGAATGGGCACAATTCCACCTAAGACAACTACAGTGGGAAGTTCTCTCAGCTCAAAGACTACTAAAAGGGCATTTAGAAGGAAATCTATGTCTCTCCCTGGGCGTAAGGGATTCCCTAGTTTGGTGGACTGTGAGAAACCACCTGACAATGGGGGTCCGGTGGCAAAATCCGGTCATAGACATTATCACGACCGACGCAAGTGGTACAGGTTGGGGGGCTCACCTGAGGTCTCACTCTGTACAAGGGACCTGGTCCATACGAGAAAAGAACTATGGATCAAACGAAAAAGAGCTGTGGGCAGTGGAGAAATCCCTAAGACATTTTCTTCCTTTACTCCGGGGTCGCCATACTCGAATCCTGACGGACAATCGAGCAGTGGTGGCGTATGTCAATCATCAGGGGGGAACGAGGTCCAAAGGCCTCATGCAGGCATCAAACATACTCTTTCAACTAGCAGAACAACACCTGTCATCTCTGTCGGCATTGCACATCAAAGGCACAGAAAACACTCAAGCGGACTTCCTGAGTCGCAGAGGCTTAAAGCAGGGGGAATGGTCATTAAACCCCCAGATATTTCAACAAATAGTCCAAGCCTGGGGCACACCAGAGATAGACTTGTTCGCCAACTCCCACAACAGAAAAGTCAGGAGGTTCTGCTCCTTGAATCCGAGAGAACATCCCTTCGCAGTAGATGCCCTACTGATACCTTGGAAGTTTTCTCTGGCCTACGCATTCCCCCCGATAGTGATGATTCCAGCTGTGATCCGGAAGATCAGAGAGGATCAGGCGAATATCATCTTCATAGCTCCTTTTTGGCCAAGGAGACCTTGGTTCTCCCTTCTAAGGCAGATGTCGGTAACAGACCCATGGATCCTGCTAACCCAGGGCCCAGTGACCCACTCTCAGGTGAAGGGCTTCCATCTCGCAGCCTGGAATTTGAGAGGGCGTTACTAAGTCGCCAAGGATTCTCTCCAGGGTTAATCTCCACCCTGTTGAAAAGCAGAAAACCCATAACCTCCAGGATCTATGGTAGGACATGGAAAAAATTCCTCGACTTCCTGGGTGAACCATTGGGGGAGGTGGCTCCTATAGGTCCTATCTTAGAGTTTCTGCAAGCAGGGTTACATCTTGGGTTGGCAACCAGCACCCTTAAAGTTCAGGTTTCTGCCCTGGGGGCCCTATATAATTGTAATCTTGCCTCAAATAGATGGGTCTCACGATTCATAAAATCTTGCAGTAGATCTCGGCCGGTCATTATCCCAAAAATCCCTCCTTGGGATCTAAATTTGGTCTTAGAAGCCCTGACTAAACAGCCCTTTGAGCCTTTGCAGGAGTTATCACCTAAGTTACTTACCCTTAAAACAGTTTTACTAGTAGCCTTAACATCGGCACGTAGGGTAAGTGATTTACAGGCCCTGTCAATATGCCCTCCTTATACTCAGGTTTTTGATGACAGAATTGTTCTAAGACCAGACCCGGCTTATCTCCCCAAGGTGGTTCAAAAGTTCCATAGAAGTCAAGAGATTACTTTACCATCATTCTGTAGTAATCCTAAAAATCCAGGGGAACAAAAGTTCCACATGTTAGATGTGAGAAGATCTATGTTACATTACATGTCTATGACTAGTCAGTGGAGGAAAGACCAAACCCTATTCGTAGCCTTTCAGGGTAGCAAAAGAGGGTGCGGGGTAGCTAAAAGTACTATTGCTAGATGGATCAGGGAGGCCATTAGTTTATCCTACTCTGCAAGTGGCACTCCGGTTCCTGACGGCATCAAGGCTCACTCCACCAGAGCTGTGGCTACCTCCTGGGCAGAGAAAGCTGAGGTATCAATTGACCAAATTTGCAAGGCCGCTACCTGGTCCTCACCCTCAACTTTTTTCAAACACTACCGGCTAGACCTTTCCTCCTCTGCTGACCTAACCTTTGGTAGAAGGGTGCTCCAAGCGGTGGTCCCTCCCTAAAGGTTTCATTCTACAAAATTCTCTCAGGTGTGCCGTCATGGGGGAAGGGAAAACACCAAGGTTACTTACGGGTAGCCGGTTTTTCCGGAGCCCATGACGGCACCCGTATATTCCCCCCCTTTTATCACCCTTCGGTGTGCACTATTGTTTTGGGTGTGTTTAGTTAATATAATGTGGTGATGGATTTGCCATGTGTACTAACCAGGGGGGCCTCTCATGCTCTGAAAACCAACTGAAGCGAGGGAGAGGTACCGCCCTTTTATTTTCAGTAGGGTTTCCTGTCCTGACTGGGCGGATCCCCTCTCTCAGGTGTGCCGTCATGGGCTCCGGAAAAACCGGCTACCCGTAAGTAACCTTGGTGTTTCTGGGAATCATTCTAGACTCAAGGGTGAGAAAGTCTTTTCTTCCAGAAGGAAAACCGACCGATTTAATAAAGAGGATTTGCCAGTTCTCAAGAAGCCGGGTCTCCAT
Organism: Ranitomeya variabilis; assembly: GCF_051348905.1. Classification (NCBI taxonomy): domain Eukaryota; kingdom Metazoa; phylum Chordata; class Amphibia; order Anura; family Dendrobatidae; genus Ranitomeya; species Ranitomeya variabilis. The sequence continues at coordinate 213,417,254 of NC_135237.1, forward strand.
CAGAGATGCAATGAAGATCCTCGTTTTGATGACAGCCTGCATTCCCTGTGTCAACTGGAGCCAGGTTCATTCTCTGCAACTACAGCGGGCAGTTCTCGCTTCCTGGGACAGAAGGCAGAGCTCAATGGACAAAGAGTTCCTTCTATCCCATCAGGTCAGACGATCCCTACAGTGGTGGACCATTCCCAGAAATCTCCAACATGGGGTTTCGTGGATTCAGTCTCCAGTAATCACAATAACCACGGACGCAAGCCAGCAAGGATGGGGTGGACACGTCCAGGGAAGATATTATCAGGAACAGTGGAGTTCGGAAGACAGCAGGAATTCCTCAAATCACAGAGAGCTGCATGCAGTTTGGAAAGTCCTCTATTCAGCACAGGTTTTACTAAACAACAAACACATAAAGATACTGTCAGACAACACAACGACTGTAGCTTTCCTTCGTCATCAGGGTGGTCCGAAAAATCCAACATTGCAATATCTAGCAGGTCGGATCTTCAGATGGGCAGAAAAATTTGTTCTTTCAATCTCAGCGGTACGCCTGGAAGGTACAAAGAACAAAATTGCAGACTTCCAGAGCAGGAAGACGTTATCAGCAACGGAATGGGAACTAAACAACAAAGTTTTCACCTGGTTGTGCCAGCACTGGGGAACATCGGCGGTAGACCTGTTTGCAGTCAGAAGGAACGCAAAGGTCAGAACATTTTACTGTCTGAACCCTCGAGAAAACCCAGCCGGAGTAGATGCTCTCACAATCGTGGAGCAGGGGTCTGTTGTATGCATTCCCTCCTCTCGCACTAATCCCAAGGGTGCTCAGAAAAATATACGAGGACAGAGCTCGGGTCATTCTTGTGGTTCCTTTCTGGCCCAAGAGGAGCTGGTTCCCCTTGCTGAAGAAGCTGTCGGTAGAAGAACCCTTTCTCCTTCCAGGAAGAAAAGACTTACTACTTCAGGGTCCGGTTCTACACCAAAACCCAGAGAACCTGCAGTTAGCAGCTTGGATCCTGAGCGCCAGATCCTAAAAGCGAAGGGCCTTTCGGAAAAAGTTATTTCCATTCTTCAAGCAAGTAGAAAGCCTCCGACCACAGGGTGGAGCTCACAGCAATCCAGCATCAACAACCATAGAGGTCTTTAATAGTTTAATAGACCTCTGGTTGTCATGCCAATGCATCGCTGACCCCCGATCACGTGGTGGGTCAGTGATGCGCGCATTTCCGGCCCGATAGCCGGAAGCGCTAGTTAAATGCCGCTGTCGGCGTTTGACAGCGGCATTTAGGCTGGCTTCACATTTGCGTTTTTTGCCGCTGCGTTTTAGCGCAAAGAAACGCATGCGTTTTGTTTTCGATATTTAACATTAAAAACGCATGCTTTTTTTGTATGCGGTTTGACGACGCATGCGTCTTTTCTATGCTTGCATTTTGTTGCAGAAATGCAACATGTAGTAATTTCTAGAGGCGTTTTTTTGCGGCAAAAAAAACGTATTGCTGTCTATGTAAACGCATGCGTTTTTAAGCACATGCGTTTGGTTGCGTTTTAATAGAAAAAAACAATAATACACACTGATAAGCCACCCCCCACCATCAAGGTGATAAAGGGATCCTAACCCTAGGGATCCTAACCCCAACCCTAGCTATTTCTATTTATAGTGGGTTTTCTAGATTTTGATGATTGGCAGCTGTCACACACTTCTCAGCATGCGTTTCAAAAACGCAAACGCGGGAAAAAACGCATGTAAACGTGTCAAAACGCCGCGTTTTTTTACCGCCTGAGAAAATGCATGCATCTAAAAAACGCAGCGTTTGCACGCGTTTACATGCGTTTTTTCACCACCTGCGTTTGCGTTTTAAACACTGCGTTTTTAAACGCAATTGTGAAACTAGCCTTAACTAGTTAATAGCAGCAGGTGGATTGCAATTCCACCCACCGATTTTGTGGGCACATGTCAGCTGTACAAAACCGCCGGAGTCCGCATCAAAGCAGGGGTTCTGACCTCGGACGTACTATTCCGTCTGAGGTCAGAAAGGGGTTAAAACTACACTTTGAGCTCCAATTATGCTTGATCACAGCTATTCTGACTTACTACTTGTGATTTCTTGTATGAGAGAAAAAAACGGGCTGAGTTTTATCGGTTATCAAGTTTCATCAGGGTTTTTTTTTATTTATTTTTTACACCAAGAAAGTGTCTCCAATTCCATCAGTCAGTGACACGGATAGCAACTGAATTAAGTCTTTTTTTTTTTTTTTTTCTTCACTAACCCACAATTTCATTGCTGATTTTGATCCAACCCTTGGATCAATATTGGACATACATCTGTGATTTTGTGTGGATGACTCTGGAAAAAATCCAGCACAGGAATATCCTAATAAACTCAAAGGTATGAGTGATGGCCTTGAAAAACACGATCACGCTTCATGTGACTTGTGAATGAGCCCTTAAACAGACAGTGATCGGCTGGTCACCACTTTTGAAATTGAATGGATCGGCAAGTTAGAATGTCAAATGGAAAGTCTGGGTGTGGTTTTTTTGTCTTGTTTTTTTTTTGCCCCAGCAAAAAAAAAAAAATAGAATATTTAAACCATCACAAAATTATCAGCTTGAAAATAATCTTGCAATATTTGATCAAACATTTAATAACTAGTCCCTAATGTGACAGCTGGAGCTGCTGCTCCCTGCAACATTGGTGATAGGTGGTATTGATGATGTTGCTACTCACAACTGCTTTTCCAGAGTTGCACAGGCGGTCTGGATCACAGGCGACCCGTTGCACTGATGAGTTTTGTAAAGAACTTGTAACAGTAAGGGTATGTTTCCACGGTCAGGAAACGCTGCTTGTTTGACGCTGCGCAGAGCTGCAGCGTCAAACAAGCAGCGTCCAGATGTTCCAGCATAGTGGAGGGGATTTTATGAAATCCCGTCTCCACTATGCGTGGAAACCCGCACGCGGCGGCCCTGCGACTACGGACATGCTGCGCGTCTTTTCAGATCGCAGCATGTCCGTACACCTTGCGGGGACGCAGCGTCCCCGCAAGGCATATCACAGGGCGCTATGGGAGCGAGCGATCATCCCGGATGTGAAGAGTTAACACATCCGGCATGATCGCGTCCCAGAAAGGGGGCGGGGCTTAGCGCCGAGCGGCTTCACCGCCGGCCATCCTGAACGTGGAGACATAGCCTTTGTTGTACCTATCACAGATGTATATTACACTGCAGGTCTCCTGAGTGTGAAATTCATTACTGCTCACAATGTTTGTAGAACTCAAGCGGTGGGAGATCAAAAGTATATAGGATACACTGGGATTCTGCTGTATAGAAGTCACAGGAGAAATGGGGCTCTGCTATATACAGTAGTGTTGTAATTAATGGCAGTGTGTAACCCCTTTCTGACAGCAGACGTAATGATCCGTCTATGTGACCTGGGCCAATTTGACCATGGATGGATCATTACGTCTAAGGCCTCTTTCACACTTCCGTTTTCTGGGTTCCGTCGCAATCCGTCGTTATGGCAAAAAAACGGATCCTGCAAATGTGCCTGCAGGATCCGTTTTTTTCCCATACACTTTAATGGACAACGGATTGCGACGGATGTACACACGTCGCATCAGTCGTGCGACGGATGCGTCGTGTTTTGGCGGACCGTCATGACAAAAAAAGTTCAATGGAAGTTTTTTGTCCATCGGATCCGCCATTTCCGAGCGTGCATGTGCGGCCGGAACTCCGCCCCCTCCTCCCCGCTCATCACAATGGGCAGCGGATGCGTTGTAAAACTGCATCCGCTGCCCACGTTGTGCACAACGTCCGTCGGTACGTCGGGCTGACGGTTTACGACGGCCCCGTACCGACGGAAGTGTGAAAGTAGCCTAAGCGATTGGCCACACTCACAGGGAGTGTGCGCAGGCAATCGCTGCCTGGTGTCAGCTGATTCTGACAGCTGGCACTTTAACCCCTGAAATGCTGTGATCGAACACGATAGCAGCATTCCAGAAGCTGGCACAGGGCTGACAGCCCCGCTGCCTTTGGATCGGAGACCCCATGGCGTGACTCGGGTTCCCAGTCGTTGCCATGGTGAACGAAAGTCATGACATCCGGGTCACCAGAGCAAGTCTCCCTGTCAATGCAGCATTGACAGCTTCCATAGCATTCAGATCCTGCCTCATCTGCATGCTATAGAAGCGATCAGCCTGCAAAAAATTGTCCCATAGTGTGACTAAGTAAAGTTAAAGTAGAAGAAAACATTTTTTTTAAATCATTGTAAAAATATTAAAAAAAAATCAAAGAACTCAATATATTCTATCACTAAATATTTGAATGAAAATCTAAACAATCAAAGTACACACATTTGGTATCGCTGCTCTGCAACAATCCGACCTCTAAAACTGTCCCACTAGTTAACCCCTTTAGTGAACATCATAAAAAAAGGGCAAAAACCAATGCTTTATCATACTGCCGAACAAAAAGTGGAATAACACTCAATCAAAAAGATGGATATAAATAAACATGGTACCGCTGAAAATGTCATCTTGTCCCGCAAAAAACAAGCTGCCATACAGCTCCATCAGCGGAAAAATAAGTTATAGCTCTCAGAATAAAGTGATGCAAAAATAATTTTTTTCAATAAAATAGTTTTTACTGTATAGAAGCGCCAAAACCTAAAAAAAAAACTATATAAATGAGGTATCACTGTAATCCTACTGACCCAAAGAATCTGCCTTATCAATTTTACTACACACTGAATGGTATAAATGCCCCCGCCCCCCAAAAAAGAGATTCATGGATTGCTGATTTTTGTTCATTCTGCCTCCCAAAAATCGTTATAGAAAGTGATAAAAAAGTTGAAATGGTACCAATAAAATCAACTTGTCCCACAAAAAACAAGATCTCACATGACTCTCAAAATGTGGCGATGCAAAAACTTTTTTGCAATAAAAACGTCTTTTAGTGTGTGACAGCAGCCAAACATAAAAACCGCTATAAGGTCTCTTTCACACATCCTCGTGTTTCCGGTACAGTAGGAGATGTCAGTGTCCATGTGTGTAATACATGTGTGACAATGGCCTGAAGAACTTTTTAGCCAAAGGCTAAATCCCTATTGGACAAGTCCAATCTATAGTGTCTGGTAGATGTGTGAAGTGAAGACCACGTAGCAGCCCTGTAAATCTGCTCTGTGGATGCCCCAGCTTTCTCAGCCCAGGAGGCTGAGGTAGATCCTGTAGAATGAGCCTTAACCTCAGCGGGGGTGTCATGTTCTGGGCTAAATATGCTTCAGAGATCGCCCTCTTGATCCAATTTGCGATGGTACCCTTCGCCACCTCCTTACCCCTATTTCAACCCAATGGATAAACGAACAGATTCTGGCCAATTATTGACAATTTGATTTGTTCCACGTAGAATAGAATGGTACGTCGTACATCAAGCACGATGTCCTGTACACGGTGAAAATCGGACACAACTTTGGGCAAAAAAAACACAGATCAAGATGGAGAACTAAACTATCGTCTGATTATTAAATAAGGTTCTCTTATAGTATAGACAATGCTTGTAGCTCCCCTACAAGTCTCGCTGTAGTAATAGCTACTAGGAAAGCTGCTTTAAAAAGAACCTGAGGTGTATAGGAGGATAACTGTTCAAATAGGGGTTGTGTGAGGTCCTTGAGGACTATATTTAGATCCCATGAGGGGATAACAGGCTGTTTCCTGGGACACCGTCGAAAAGCTGACACCATGAACATTTTAATCCAGTGGTGGTTGGCTAAGTCTTGATCAAAAACAGCTTAGAGCAGAGACCTGAACCTTTAAGGTACTAGACATGCACAGAAAACAGTTCTGGCATGCAAACACGCCGCAAAAAAACCACATAAAGATCAATGTGGATAATGTGTTAAATTTATCTTCCAAAGTGTTTTCACGAGAATAATTAGAGGTGCTGTCGTATGGACTAAATTTTGTTCCTGATAATGACTTTAATTTATTTTTTACTATTTTGGATCTCAACAAGTTTGTCCGCAATCTCACCATTAAAAAACATTTTTGGTCTGATCCAAGTATCACTGAATGCAATTCTGAGGATATTCAAGTCAATGAATTCCAGGCATTGTATTTTCATGAACAGATTTCTCTTTTGACATTGCAGGAGCTGCAACATGTGAATGAAGCGCCTGATAATTTGATTCATCAATCTGACAACTTTAAAATCAAAAACCCTTTTTTTTATCCGGTTCAAACAAGACCTGATTGTATGAGTAAATTTCAGGATGTCATTGAACGTGAGCTTAAGAACTTGAAATACAATGTATCTGCCAATAATAAAACTGGTAATTTATCCAGTAAACACAGGCAGGCTGTTGAGGATATCAAAAACATGAAGGACATCATTATTAAAATGAGTGATAAGGGTGGATTGATTGTCATCATGGATTCCGAGGATTACAAGAACAGCACTTTGGGGCTACTATCTGATGTTGCTACATATAAATTATTGTTATCAGACCCTACTGTTGCATTCAAAAAGGATATAGACAAAATAATTAATGGAAGGCGTGACATTGGGTATTTTTTCGGACAAACAAGCTGAATTTTCACAAGTGTCGCACCCTTTTATGCCCATATTGCATGGTCTTCCTAAAACTCACAAGAAGAGTATTTTTCCTCCTATGCGACCTATAGTTTCTAGTATTGGGTCTACCAATGAACATCTGGGCCAGTGGCTTGATTCTTTATTACAGCCCCTGGTCCTCAGGATTCCGGGTCATATCAAGGACACTAAGGATGTATTAAGTTCTTTATCGTGTAAAAAATGGTCTTCTGAATTTAGTTGGCTCAGTTGTGATGTGACATCACTTTATACATGTATACCCCATAATGTAGCCATACAAGCTTTACAATTTTCATTTGGATCGTTACAGTTCTTATTCCCAAGATTTGATTAATTTTATTTTGCAGGTGACTTTTTTTCTTCTGACACACAATTTTTTTTCTTTTGATCAGAAGTATTATTTACAGCACACCGGTGTGGCCATGGGTGCCAAATTTTCACCATCGTTAGCTAATTTAGTCATGGCCCTTTGGGAATATTTTTTTCTTTTCACATCTACCAATCCTTTTTCTTCATTTATTCATTGGTATGGCAGATACATCGACGATACATTGATTGTGTGGACGGGCGATGTATCTGCCATACCGATTTTTATTGATTATATCAATAACAACTATTACAATATCAAGTTTACTTTTGTTCATGATAAATCCACTATTTCTTTTCTTGATTTAGAGTTGACTGGCATTCCTGATCAGTTCATTTCCACGAGAACGTATTCTAAACCTATTTCTGGTAACACAATTTTACGTGCCAATAGCAGCCATCCCAGGCATACAGTAAAGTCGATTCCAGTAGGTGAATTTACCAGGCTAAAACGTAATTGTAACAACAATGACCAGCTCAATAATGATTTAATCAAATCCTGCAATAAATTTCATGATAGGGGGTATCCACATTGGATGTTGAATCGGGCGTACAACATAGTTTCAAATAAAAATCAAAGTGATCTCATTTCATCTCATTCTCATCACAAGTCACATAGGCAAAAAAAGGAATTTTCCAACAAGCCATTTGTATGCTTGCAATATAGCCCACAATTTAATGCTATCAAAGCCATCATTAATAAGTCAATACCCATATTATATGAGGATCCTATTTTAGCCAAGATACTTGATGGGGGTTGCAATATTGTGGCAAGGAGAGCACCAACATTAGGCAATATATTGTCTCCCAGTATGTTCGTTTCTAAAAACAATAGTAGATCAGGGACCTGGTTGGACTGCAAAGGTAGCTATAAATGTGGTACGGTTAATTGCACTACTTGCAAACAGATGGTTGTAACCAAAGTATTTCATGATTTCAACAATACTAATTCTTTCAATATTCATGAATTTATTAATTGCGACACCCGATACGTAGTCTATAAAATTGATTGCAGCCTTTGTCAAAAATCATATATAGGTTGCACTATTAGGAAATTAAAGACTCGCATCACGGAACATTTATATGATATTTCCAATACTAGAAATACTAATCGCAATATTTCTTCTGTGGCTAAACATTTTATCAAGTTACATGCACGCAATATTAGTTCCCTAACAGTCACTGGTATAGAGAAGATAAAAAAACCTCCTCGCGGCGGCGATCTCGGCAGAATTTTGCTTACTCGTGAAGCATACTGGATTTTCAACCTGGGGACTAGGTTTCCTGACGGGTTGAATAGGAGAAATGAAATCATGTTCCACTATTGAGCAAACTGTTTTTGATGTATATGCATTATATATTACTGTTATTATTATTTCTGTATGTATATAATTTCTTTTGTACTTATTTGTTCTTATTTTTTATCACACTTAGGCTATGTGCACACGTGGGGAATCTGGTGCAGAATTTTCTGCACTAGATCTGCATCTGCAGATTTGGTGCAGTTTCTGTGCAGTTTCTGTGCAGTGCGGTGTCAATCGGTGTGAAGGGGAGGGGGCTGTGCGCGTGGTGCGGAGGGGTCTGCGCGGAGGCACTGCAGAGCTGCACAAAAGAGGCGACGGGCACTTCTTTGGGGTCTGCGGCGTTTCTGCGCGGATTTTTCTGCACCATGTGCGCAGCCCTTTTTTTTTCACATTGATTTACATTGTACTGTAAGGCTACGTTCACACGATCCTTTTTTCACTGCGGATTTTTCAGGTCCTTTTTCGGGAAAATCCGCAGTGAAAAACGGCGGTGCTTCTCTCTGCGGTTTTGTGTCCTTTTTCTACTGCGGATTCCACTGCGGGTTTCCAACTGCAGTTTCCTATTGGTACTGTTGGAAACCCGCAGCGGAATCCGCAGAAAAAATTGACATGGTACTTCTTTTTTCTGCAGGCAAATCCGCGCGGATTTGCCTGCGAAAAAAAGGATCGTCGGCACAGCGGTTTTTGTTTTCCATAGGGTAACATTGTACTGTACCCTGCATGGAAAACTGATGCGGATCCGCAGCTGCAATTCCGCTGCGGATCCGCAGCAAAAACCGCATCGTGTGAACATAGCCTAAATCACAGTGCAGTTCTGCAGCGTTCCTGCAGCAGAAAATCTGCTGCAGTTCTGCACCAATTCTGCACCAAATATGCATCGTGTGCACATACCCTTATTGTTTTTGGTTCAAGCATTTTATAGGCAATAGGACCTTTTGAACATGTGACCTCTTTGGAGCTGCCAGATTGGCAGAAGTATTCCATTTATTCTAATTGGAATCATGGTAGTTGAGCTTTGACAAAGACCTTTCCGGTCGAAACGCGTAGCTTTACTCACTAGGGTTATGGTGTTGTCCGCATGGAGCATTGTTCTATTGTGTTTTTAATGTTTTTATTAAAGTTTTTCATTTTATTCATTTGGAGCTGGAACATTTTTTTTTTCCACTAGACTTGAGGCCTAGCTCTAACCCCTTCTGTAAATAGTCCAATATTTGAGGGTTGTTGGGGTGGAATGGGTCTGGTGTATTAGGCGTGCACCAGGGTGAAAATTTGTTTCCAAACTTTACGGTAAATGGCATTGGTAACTGGTTTTCTGGACATCTGTAAGGTGGCAATTACTCTGCCCGAAAGCCCCTGTGCACGTAACACCTGGCCCTCACTAGCCAAGCTGCTAATTTCAATTTTTGAAGATTTGGATGATGCAGAGGTCCCTGTAAGAGAATATCTGCCTCCGGTGGTAACCAAATTGGACCGTCCACCTGAAGATCGATGTTAAAGTTGAACCACCTCCTTTTGGGCCACATTGGAGCCACCAGGATGGTTGGTGCCTGATCTTTCCGTATTCTCCAAAGGGCCTTTGGCAGCATCGGAATCTGAGGGAATGCATATGCTAACTGAAAGTTCCACTGCTGAGCGAAGGCGTCTACTCCCCTGGACCTGCCCCTGGGGTTTAGGGAGAAAGTCTTCGACTTGTGAATTCTGGCCTGATGCGAATAAATGGATCTCTGGCAAACCCCATCTTGTTACCAGCATCTGGAAGATTCACCGATTCAGACTCCATTCCCCGGTTGTATATCCTGATGACTCAGGAAGTCTGCCTGAAGGTTGGAGGACCCTCTTAGGCTACTTTCACATTTCCGTCTTTCTGCTTCCGTCGCAATGCGCCGATTTTTTAAAATGCAGGATCCTGCAAAAAAATTTGCAGGATTCTGCATTTTCCCATAGACTTGTATTAGCAACGTATGGACTCACATTTTGTTCGCCGTGCACTGGATCCTGCAAAATGTGACGGCCCGTCTTTTGCAAAAAAACGTTCAAGGGAACGTTTGTCTGTACGTTGTATCCTGTGTTTCCGACTGCGCAGGCCTGGCAGGAAATCTTGCTCTCTCTCTCTTTCCTCCCTGGGACTTTAGACTGGACAGCGGACCCATTGAAAAACTGCATCCGCTGCTCACGATATACACTATTTTACAAACAATATAAAGAAAAAGAACACTGAGTCATAGCTAATGTAGAAAAATACAAAAGTACCTTTATTTAAACTGTACAACACATAAAACGAACAAATGCATAAAAGAAGCACGTGAAAACAGCCACATGGACTAAGAGTGAACACTGGGTATGTGATCAAAAAATCCCAAGTTATTGGGTGCCAGCTGCAGAGCAATGCATCATGGGTATATATAAGCTAGATGTGTCACTATATGAGTAATAATTTGGAGATAGGTAGGATAAGGGACCTCAAAAGCCGACAAACAATTACTATGGGTGCAAATTGCTACCCCTAGATGCATCAGAGTCCCTATACTGCCTTAATGTCTATAACTAACCAATACATACTGGTGACACAAAATAGCAAGGTATAAGAAATCAAAATCCAATTACATTACCCGTCATGGTGCAGAGCAATGGAGCCGGGACCAGTTCCCCAACGCACGTTTCAGTACGAGATGACCTTCAGGGGATGTGGCTAGTAAGGGTGATGATACCTGTTTTTATATTGGTGGAACCTAATCACCTGTGTTGCAAGCACCAATGTATGCAGACTTTAAGCGCATGTGCGCAACCATAAACATAGTATCCCGGCACAACCAGTATAAATCCGGTCACATGGGGCGGGCGGGGCTTTACTGTCACCCAGTGACCAGATACACAGAGGGCGGCGCAGATGCGCCGCAGCACCAGACATCCGGACCCGGTCACATGGGGCGGCCGGCGTCTCGCCGTCACCAAGCGACCAGGTACACAGAAGCCAGCGCCGCCGCACATCGGCCCCGCCCTTCCGGATCCGGCCACACAGGACGGCCAGCATCGCACCGTCACCAGGCAACCGAGTGTACTGAAAATAACACTGCTGGGCAAGAGAAGGTTGAATGGTAAAAAATATATAAGGTGCATATATTTAGCTTGCCAAATAGATAAATTATAATGAGGCCAAGTTAGAAATGTTACAGCAGAGATTCTGATGGCTCCATATTAAGAAAATACAGATAGTATATATATAAAAGGAATTTTACATCCACTATGCATCAGTTAATATGTTTAACATATTGCTGGCAGTTAACAAAATAGGATACCAAAAATATATATAATGCAATTACAGAAAAGTACTACTATAGTCCATTTTATCATCCAGATATGGATACAAGAATAGTTTTTTTAGACTTTCCGGCAGTAGGCTTCCATAGTAGAGATCCAGACAGCATAGATGTAGTAATTTCTGGGCCATCATGGCGGTAATCGTTGGAGTGATACAGGCGAAATATTTACAGGAAATCATCACTTGAAAAGAGACAAAACAGTGTGATAAATATACGAATAATACTAAGATGATTAAAATAGATTAAAACCAGCCGTAAAATCAAACAAATGGCATAAGAAGGAGGCAGGGAACACACACAGGCAGAAGACGTACGGGAATGATTATAGGAAGGAGGCAAATCCTTGTGATTCATTAAGTCCATTAGGGGACATTGTCCCCAAAATGGTGATCCACCTACATTCCTTTTGAGCTAGTAGGTGCTTAATATCGCCACCACGAATGCCACTACGGACATGTTGAATACCCCTTACCATAAAAGATTTTGGATTACAGTGATGAAACAACTTGTAATGTTTAGGAATAGTTTTTAATAAAGTCAGGTCAGTTATAGAGGCTGCCGCCTGAATATCACGCACATGTTCCCGTGTGCGGATCCTTAATTGGCGCGATGTCAGGCCAATATAAATTTTAGGGCATCCACACGTGGCATAATATATCACCTGTGTGGTAGCACAGGTGATATATTGTTTTATAGAAAAGTTTCTTGCGCCGTCAGCTGAAGTGAAGGTGGTAGTTCTTAAGATGTTTTTGCAGGCCACACATGTACCACAAGGAAAACATCCTTGTGGGGGACCTCGGGAGTTGAAGAAATTTGGGGTTGCTGGGACATAGTGGCTATGGACAAGGATATCGGCCAAATTTTGGCCCCTCCTTGCCGTCATGAGTGGATTTTCGGGTAGACATCCAGCAAGGACAGGGTCAGTATGCAGCACATTCCAATGTCGCTGGAGACTTTCTCTCATCTGTCCCCACCGTCCATTGTATGTTGAAATGAACCTAATCTGATCCTGTCCTTTTGTAATTTTAGCCTGAGGATGCAAGAGTGCAGCACGGCTGCTTCTCTTAGCTCGCATATATCCCTTCTTAATGTTTCTGCCGCTGTACCCGCGCATCCGGAACCTGTCACTCAGGTCATCAGCCTGCCGCTCAAATCCCTCATCAGACGAGCAGATGCGCCTAATGCGCAAAAATTGACCTACTGGGATGGCCCTAATAGTGCTCACTGGATGGCTAGATCCCGCATGCAACAAAGCATTGACCGAGGTGGGCTTCCGATAGACATCAGTTTGTAATTGTAGATGTTCATCGACCAATATTTTTATATCAAGGAAGTCCAACTCGGTCTTGCTATATTTATAGGTCAATTTAATGTTATATGCATTTGAATTCAGTCCATCCATGAAGTGCTGCAGCTGTAGTTCACTGCCCTGCCAAATTATAAATAAATCGTCGATGTATCTAAGCCAGCACTGCACATGGTCCGCGGCCTGGGCGCTCTCCCCGCCAAAAACACCCCTCTCCCAGTATCCCAGGAAGAGATTAGCGAAAGAGGGCGCACAGGCCGCCCCCATGGCAGTGCCGCACCTCTGTAAATAGAACACATCGCGAAACACAAAAAAATTATGTGACAGGACAAACTGCAGCAATTCTAATATAAAGTCGCACATAGGGCCACCCCAGTTGCTCATGGAGAGAAAAAAGCGACAGGCCTCAAGACCATCATGATGCCGGATGCACGTGTACAGCGACTCCACATCAGCTGTAACTAACAGCATATCCTGATCCAAAGACATACCATCAATCCTAGCAAGGACATCCATCGTATCCCGAGCATAGGAGGGCAGCGACTCAACCAACGGTCTAAGATAATAATCTATAAACTTACATATTGGTTCGCATAACCCCCCTATGCCGGAAACGATGGGTCGACCAGGTGGTTCAAATGGATCCTTATGGATTTTAGGTATGAAATAGATAGTTGGAATCCTAGGGAATTTTGTTAGTTATCCCTCCAAAACTTTTTTGGGGATAATCCCTTTATCAAATGCCTGCTGCAGTATAATTTCTAGTTCTGCAGAAAAAGCCGTAACAGGATTGCGATCAAGGCGAGAGTATGTAATTTTGTCTTTCAGCTGTCTGGATGCCTCCCTTTCATATAAGTCCTGCGGCCAGATAACAATGTTTCCCCCTTTGTCAGCCGGCTTAATAACCACATCGTTATAATTTTTTAGTTCCATAAGGGCGGAACGTTGTAGGCTGGTGAGGTTGTCATGACCCCATGTTTCAGATATATGTTTAAAGTCCTCCATCACCAGCCTTGTAAAAATATCTACCGCTGGGCAGGCTGACAAAGGGGGAAATCGAGTGGAACGCGGATAAATTGATTTAGGAAACATACCTGCACACGTGGGCTCTTGTTCATTTAGTAGTTCCTCAAGGGCACAAAGAGCTTCCTCTTCTGCCCTATCATCCATGGATTGCTCACCCATCCCCTTTGTGTGCAATTTCTTAAGAATCAACTTTCTTGAGAATAGAAACAAATCTTTTATGGCTGTAAATGAATTAAAATTATTGACAGGTGAAAATGTCAGACCCTTTGAAAGAACCTCAATTTGAGGTTGTGTGAGTATATGGGTAGACAGGTTGATTACCTGCAAGTGAGTGTTCCTATTCCTCTTGTCCTGTTGATTGGGTTGCGTGATTTTACGTTTGACAACCGAAGCCTCCCTATTGGGGATCATGTTATGTGAGTCCAACATAGGTTTTTGTAATTTGGAGGATTCCTCACTCGACACACAGGATGTCACAGATAACGATGCTGATCTTGACCTTCTCCTCTGCCCGCGCATTGGCCGACGTAATTTACGATTCCACTTATACACCGTATTGGTCTGTTTATCTCCCACATCCCTCTGAAATTTTGTAGTTTTAGTTGTACATATTTCTTTCTCCCATTTTTGAAAATCATTATCTATTTCCCGATTGAGTGCCTGTAATTCAACTTCAGACAAATCCAGCTTAAGGCTATTTTGAGCTATTTCAATCTCATTATCCAACTGATCTATGGTATCTTTATTAAGTTGGGCCAATAGTTCCATATATCCTTTGGAGCATGTATTGGCATATTCTTCCCACTTTTGCCGGAAGACTAAGTCATCTATCTCAAATGAAGGGAACACTTGTACCCTTAAGCCCCTAGGTATGAGGCCTGTCTCTATATATTTAGATAGAAATGCTCTATTCCACCAGATTCTGGTACGTCTGTGTAATAAATCTTTAAGTTTTTTAATTGCCATGTGTGTGTCCCTGCCACCGCCTGCCACTGATAGCTTGGGTTTGTCACAAAAGACCTCATCAATACGTGTGAGCCAGGACTGCTCACGTGCTTTGTAATCCATGGTTATTTTGGAGCCAGAAGCTGTGAAAAACACAGATAACATAAATAGTACATAACCTCTCCAAGCCATTATCACAACTATGTAATGCGATGTGCAAATCTACATCTATATGCTAATTGCATATTTGTGAGTTAGCGACTCAAAACTAACAATATAAAGAAAAAGAACACTGAGTCATAGCTAATGTAGAAAAATACAAAAGTACCTTTATTTAAACTGTACAACACATAAAACGAACAAATGCATAAAAGAAGCACGTGAAAACAGCCACATGGACTACAAACGTCCGTCGGTACGTCGCGCCGATGCTTTGTGACGTCCGACTACTGACGGAAATGTGAAAGTAGCCTTAGGTGAACAGCCGTCAGGGAGAGATGTCTTTCGGCCCCACAAAATATTTGGCTTGATATGCTTTTCAAGCTGTCGAACTTCGTGCTCCCCTGATGTCTGAGGTGATCCACAGTGGTGATGTCTGAATACACCCGGTGATTAAGTTGCCTGCTGCAAGAAGGCTCTACTCCACTGTTTTCAACTCTCTGAAGTTGTATGACCTAACACTTGTCTCCGGACTCGTGTCCCTGGAAGGCGTTGTGGGATACTACGCCACCCCATCCTCTCTTGCGTCGGTTGTTACCATAACCAGAGGTGAATGGAACCAGGCCACACCCCTGCAAAGATTTTTGGTGCTCAATCACCAAACCAGGGAAGCTTTTACCCTGCCTGGGGTCTGAACCCTCCTGTTTAGAGAGTTGTGATTTCCGTTCCAGTTTTTGAGAATGTGAGCCTGTAAGACCCTGGAGTGGGCCTGAGCCCAAGGTACTGATTGGATGCAGGCGGTCATACAACCTTGAACAGACATTGCTGTCCTTAGGGTAGGAGACCTCTGTTTCCTGAACTCGGAAATTTTGGTCATCGGAATCAGGCGATGATCTTCTAGTAGGAAGGACATCTGCTTTCCTAAGTCTAGTAGTACTCTTAAAAACCTCATTGTAGAGGGTTGGAGCTCTGATTTCTTTAGATTTGGGAGCCAGGGATTGTAGAATGTCCAGCGATCTCATTACATGACTCCTGAGTGTCTGAGTAGATGGAGCTATGATTGAGATCGTCCAAATAAGGTGCTATGCAGATGCCCTGCCCCCAGGTGTAGGTCACTGTCTCTGACATTATCCTGTAGAACACCCTTGGTGCTGAAGAAATGCCGAAGGGGAGCACGTTGTACTGACCTTTCACCTGCTGATTTTGTAAGACCGCAAATCTCAGGTACTTCCTGTGGTGAGCATGAATCGGGACGTGAAAATAAGCATCCTTCAGGTCAATGGTAGCTGCACAAAAATGAGGTCCTATCAGTGGAATAGCTGCTTTTACCGACAGTGTGACGGTTGAGACATTTCAGATTTATTATAACACGTGCATCCTCCGAGGGTTTTTTCACGATGAAGAGGCGAGAGTAGTGACCTCTTCCCCGCTCGTCCACTGGTACTGGGGAGATTGCATTTGATCTTAGCAGCTCCTGAAGATTCGACATCAATAAGTCTTGGGCTCCCTGAGATGGTATGGAGGTGATTCTTAGACCCCAAGGAGGGGAGGATTCGAACTCTATAAGGAGGCTGTCCCTGATAACATCGAGGACCCACTGGCAACTGGAAATTGCCAGCCATTGATGTAGCAAATTCAAAAGCCTCCTTCCTACAGGGTAATTCATTGCTTGTCCTGGTGCTGCTGCTGGGGGACAAGGATGTTCTTGCCCTTCCTTTTGGCATAGCTCCACCTCCCCGTTTTCCCTTTATCCCTGGCCTAAGGGGTCTGAGGCAGAGAGGAACAAAAAAACGCTTCTTGGCAGGTTTCTGCTCAGGAAGAGTCATCTTTTTATCTGTGGCTTTTCTCCAGAATGTCATTAAGGTCTGGTCCGAAGACATAATCACCCTTAAAGGGGATGGAACAAAGTTTAATCTTGGAAGTGACATCCCCACTCCACATTTTAAGCCACAGTCCTTCTAGCTGAGTTGGATTGGACCAGGGACCTAGCAGCAATGCAAACTGATTCAGCCGAGGCATCCGCTAAGAACCCCGTTGCATTAAGCAGCGGGAGGGAGCCAAACCATTCCGCTCTTGAGGTCCCGAGAGTTATGACTTTCCAAATGATCCATCTATCGAAAAAGGGCTCTAGCAACACAGGTGGATGCTATGTTTGTCTTAAATGAGGAAGTGCAGGTCTCCCAGGTCTTTTTAAGCAGGCTTTCCACCATCCTATCCATTGGGGCCTTAAGCTGGGAAGAGTCCTCAAAGGGGAACGCAGTCTTCTTGGCTACCCTTGCTACCTGTACATCCACTTTAGGAACATCCCAGTTAACTGATTCCGCCTCTAGAGGAAACGTATGCATAAGTTCCGAGGGGGATCATGTTCTTGATGTTCTAATGGACCGGGAACCCCATTTGCCCCCCTACCTTTAATCCTCCAAGCATTTCATCTTGGATTGTTTGTGGAACTGTTAAATATTAATTAATTGAATTATTCTTATTCTCAATTCAGTACTGAGCACATTGCTTCTTGCTGACATTACAAAAAGCTATTTGTGTGTGTAGCTCAGAGTATAAGTCAACACCATATAGAGAAAACACGTGGTCTGTGGGACATATAAATAACATCTCTTAGGAGGGTGGGGGGCTGTTTGTAACGTGGGGGCTGTCACCTCCTGCCTTCACCATCATTTTCCATGGACATCAGACAAGTCACACAAGGAAGAAACAGCTGGTAGCCATAATGACTTCAGACTTCACGCAAACAGATGGCTTTTACCATTCAGAACTTTGGGAAAGATGAGTAACAAGCGCTGATATTTACACATGGACAATCTGTTCGTTACTATTTCATCTATTTTTATGTTTTGCTGCAATTTGGTTTTTCTGTGGACAATTCAATAAACCACTACATATTTTATGAGAATATCATGACATTTTTCTTTAAGAGTAATGCACCTGGTTAAGTCCTGATTAAATAATTGTGCGAAATAAGCATATTTAACATTGGCCAAGCCAGCCAGTTTTGATTTTTTTGTGCTATTTTTGCATGAATTTCCTTCACCTTGCACACGGGGGAAGAGAGAAGAGCTTCGCTAGATGTTGTGCAAGTTTTCAGCAATTCCACTTCAAAACTTCAAGTCACAAAGATCTCACAAGAACCTACGAGTAACAGAGACTAACAGGTGTCAGTTGAATTGACAAGCACTAGCATTGGAAGTGCTGAAGACAGACGTGCTGAAAATAGACGTGCTGATCACCAGAGCCCAGCGTTGTAAAGCAAAGGAACTACAAGCTGAGATATTTCAAGGTAAGAAAAATGGATTTATTTAATAGGTATTCTAAGTCAAGTCAGATGGAATTTGTAAGTTTGTACAAATCTAGCTCAGAAATATTTTGGCTCCCTTTATTTGCAGAATGCAAGATAGCAAATCTAAAGTTAGATTCTAAGCTTATATCTAGGAAAAAAAGAGCAAATTAAAAATGTTTTACATATGGTTTATGTATTAAACAAGTTTGTTACAGAGAAGTCCAAAAAAGACTGTGTAGAAGGAATTTATAAGGAAATGGAAATTAATGATGTTCCCAAGATTGACTGTAATGTAAAGAGTGAACAAGATGTGACGCACGTATCTGTAATGGCCACTCAAGGTGACCTTGTGTCTCATGATGAAAAACAAGATGGAGGAAACATAGACATGACAACTGACAAAGATGATGTACGAGGGACAGATGTAGAAGGGCCACTAAAAATAGAAGACTCAGAAGCCCAACTCCAAACTAAATCTAGAAAAATCTTGTTAAAATTATGCAAAATCATTCCTGCATATGATGACAAAATCCGTGTGCAGAAATTCAGAGGTATTTGAGAGTTTTGCTGATAAGTTTGATTTGACTAATGAGAAAAATCAGTTGTTTAAAATGTGGCTTCCAGTAACTTTTTCCAGAAGGTTCTCATTAAAAATGCAGAATGATGAGTTCCATGAAGAAATGACTGATGTAGAAAGATTAAAAATTTTGATATTCTGTGGATTAAAAGAAAATTATCCAGATATTGATATTCCTCTAAAATTGAAGATTGGCCGGAAAGAATGTACTTTTACATTCATGTCCATATTTGAAAGGTTGTACAAGACGGTCATTACAAATTTCAATAAACAATCAATGATAAATTGTTTTGTAAACAAATTTGGATTCCTAAATCCTGCATCTCGTGTTATTGTGTCACAAAAAGATTATTTGAATGTGCGCAATCCCTTGATTTTTCTAGAAAACATGAGAATCTTGAAAGGAAATCGAATTATATGAAAACTAATAACATAATTAAATCTTATCAGAAGCCAAAATCAAAATCTCCAAAATTGACCCAAAATAAAATCTATGAAGCACGAAGAAAATTACATATTTGTTATAAGCCCTATAAAGAAATGCAGGAGTCCTCCATTGAAGTGGCTTTGAACGGGTTAAAAGCTGACGGGCCAGATCTGTCTGTAAAGATGGCGGAAATTGACAGAAGGAAACAGGTGAGCATAGGGGGTACTCGGCTGAACACTCCATTATCACAGCTCGGTCTAAAAATGACCTTATTAAATAGCACTTTTCAACAAATTATTGACAGAGAGTTGAGATTTGGTTTAGGAATTGGCTAAAAATGTAATTATATTATATGATGTGTAAATGAGTTATGCAATGTATTATTTATTAATATGTAATTATTTTATACAATATAATTCTGCAGATATATATATATTAATATAGTATACAGTAAATACTGTAGCATATTTGTATAAGTAGAGATTATACTTAGAATTACATTAAATACATTTATTAAATATATACATATGTATAACATATTTAATTTATTTTGTTTCTGAATAAATATGAAATTAATCTTTATCTTTTATTTTTTTCTTAGAGTTTTCATTTCAAAGCAGGAATTGAACAAAAAAAACCTCTTGTATGGATTTATGTTTTTATTTACACAGTAAGTTATAATAACTGCATGATTTTATATATTTAACATTTAAAAGAAATAATACATAACTAACAATCTAAAATTTGTGTACTGTAATTTTTTCTCTAACAAAATCTAAAACTTGTTTTTTTTTCTCCACTGCATGGTGCATGACATGTGACAACTGTGAGTTAAAAATAAAGATACCATATACCCTTGTTTTAGTGTAAGAAGAATTTAGAAAGCTCCTCAGCCTTTGCAAGTCAAATGGATTCAGTTGCAGGCTTGTACCAAATATAGCTGTAGAACAAATGCTCAAGTTTCTTATGGATGAATTCTATATATATAAAATGTTCTACAAAGAGCTAGGTATATGTATTTGGGGAATATTCAAAGAAATATTAAAATATTAAATTTAATAGTTTACAATGCGCATTGATAATTAGGATACAATATTTTGGGTTAATACACATGTATTCTTATTCTTTGTATCTGAAATATGTAGTTTCAACTTCTATGTGGGTCACAGTCTGAGTGACAGATGACAGATGAGCGTATGAGCAGCTGCTAAGAGTGAAGTTAACGTAAGAGTGAATAATGTGGAATGTATGCACATTATGAAAGAGGCCTCATGATTTATGGTATGTTGAAAAAGAAAAAAAAAAAACCTTGTGTTTATGAGAAAATAAGATTCAGTTAAATTATTACAATATTAAGACATATTTAAATATTATTTACTCAACATATATTTCTATATTTCTTTAGTAATTATTATTTCTTGATTTAGTGAATAAGTGCAATCACACATCAATATGGTTTAATTTAGAAAATCTACATTTAGAATAATTTTTCCAAATTATAATTTTATGATATTCAGTGTTTTTTAATGGTTACATAGATGGGTACATATCTTCAAACAAATATATGGCACAAGCTGATATGACAGTTATTAAATTAATTATTTTAATTTGGGTTTTTACCAATTAATTTTTTCACAAAATATTATTTTTGGGTAATAAGGGGGAAATGTGTTTGATCCAGATTGCATCATCACATTTCAACAATACCTCTTCTTCTTCACACATTTTAATAAAGAAAAAAATATTAATAAGGTATTATTGGGTATAATAACATTAACCCCTTCCCGACCCATGACGCCACGTAGGCGTCATGAAAACCTGTGCCAATCCGACCTGTGACGCCTATGTGGCGTCATGGAATGATCGCGTCCCTGCAAATCGGGTGAAAGGGATAACTCCAATTTCACCCGATCTGCAGAGACAGGGGGAGTGGTACTTCAGCCCAGGGGGGGTGGCTTCACCCCCCGTGGCTACGATCGCTCTGATTGACTGTTGAAAGTGAAACAGCCAATCAGAGCGATTTGTAATATTTCACTATGAAAACTGGTGAAATATTACAATCCAGCCATGGCCAATGCTGTAATATCATCGGCCATGGCTGGAAAACCTAATCTGTCCCCCCCCCCACACCCACCGATCGCCTCCCCAGTCCTCGGTTCTGTCCCGTGCTCCCCTCCGTCCTGTCCGCTCCACCGTCCTCCTGCCCGCTCCCCCCGTGCTCCGATCACCCCCCCTCATACTTACCGAGCCTCCCGGTGTCCGTCCGTCTTCTCCACGGGCGCCGCCATCTTCCAAAATGGCGGGCGCATGCGCAGTGCGCCTGCCGAATCTGCCGGCTGGCAGATTCGTTCCAGCTACATTTTGATCACTGTGATAAAACCTATCACAGTGATCAAAATAAAAAACATAGTAAATGAACCCCCCCTTTATCACCCCCATAGGTAGGGACAATAATAAAATAAAGAAAATATTTTTTTTTTCCACTAGGGTTAGAACTAGGGTTAAGGGTTAGGGGTAGGGTTAGGGGAAGGGGAAGGGTTAGAACTAGGGTTAGCATTAGAATTAGGATATGTGCACACGGTGCGGATTTGGCTGCGGATCCGCAGCGGATTGGCCGCTGCGGATTCGTAGCAGTGTTCCATCAGGTTTACAGTACCAGGTAAACCTATGGAAAACCAAATCCGCTGTGCCCATGGTGCGGAAAATACAGCGCGGAAACGCTGCATTGTATTTTCCGCAGCATGTCAATTCTTTGTGCGGATTCCGCAGTGTTTTACACCTGCTCCATAATAGGAATCCGCAGGTGAAATCCACACAAAAAACACTGGAAATCCGTGGTAAATCTGCAGGTAAAACGCAGTGCCTTTTACCTGCGCATTTTTCAAAAATGGTGCGGAAAAATCTCACACGAATCCATAACGTGGGCACATAGCCTTAGGGTTGGAATTAGAGTTAGGGTTGGAATTAGGGCTAGGGTTGGAAATAGGGTTAAGAATAGGCTTGTGGTTAGGGTTATGGTTAGGGGTGTGTTGGGGTTAAAGTTGTGGTTAGGGTTGGGGTTAGAGTTAGGGTTGGGATTAGAGTTAGGGTTGGGATTAGGGTTAGGGTTGTGGTTAGGGGTGTGTTGGGATTAGGGTTGTGATTAGGGTCATGGTTAGAGTTGGGATTAGGGTTAGGGGTGTGTTGGGGTTAGTGTTGGAGTTAGAATTGAGGGGTTTCCACTGTTTAGGCACATCAGGGGTCTCCAAACGCAACATGGCGCCACCATTGATTCCAGCCAATCGTGCGTTCAAAAAGTCAAATGGTGCTCCCTCCCTTCTGAGCCCCGACGTGCGCCCAAACAGTGGTTTACCTCCACATATGGGGTACCAGCATACTCAGGACAAACTGGGCAATTATTGGGGTCCAATTTCTCCTGTTACCTTTGCGAAAATAAAAAATTGCTTGCTAAAACATAATATTAGAGGAATGAAAAATTATTTTTGATTTTCACAGCTCTGCGTTATAAACTTCTGTGAAGCACTTGGGGGTTCAAAGTGCTCACCACACATCTAGATAAGTTCCTTGGGGGGTCTAGTTTCCAAAATGGGGTCACTTGTGGGGGGTTTCTACTGTTTAGGCACATCAGGGGCTCTGCAAATGCAACGTGACACCCGCAGACCATTCCATCAAAATCTGCATTTCAAAAAGTCACTGCTTCCTTTCCAAGCCCCAACGTGTGCCCAAACAGTGGTTTACCCCCACATATGGGGTACCAGCGTACTCAAGACAAACTGGACAACAATTATTGTGGTCCAATTTCTCCTGTTACTCTTGAGAAAATAAAAAATTGCTTGCTAAAACAATTTTTGAGGAATGAAAAATTATTTTTTATTTTCACTGCTCTGCGTTGTAAACTTCTATGAAGCACTTAGGGGTTCTAAGTGCTCACTACACATCTAGATAAGTTTCTTGGGGGGTCTAGTTTCCAAAATGGGGTCACTTGTGGGGGGTTTCCACTGTTTAGGCACATCAAGGGCTCTGCAAACATAACATGATGCCCGCAGACCATTCCATCAAAGTCTGCATTCCAAAACGTTACTACTTCACTTCCGAGCCCCAGAATGTGCCCAAACAGTGGTTTACCCCCACATATGGAGTATCAGCGTACTCAGGAGAAACTGGACAACTCTTGGGATCAAATTTCTCCTGTTACCCTTGGGAAAATTAAAAAATTCTGGGCTAAAAAAATATTTTTGAGGAAAGAAAACACATTTATTATTTTCACGGCTCTGCGATATAAACTTCTGTGAAGCACTTGGGGGTTTAAAGTGCTCACTATGCATCTAGATAAGTTCCTTGGGGGGTCTAGTTTCCAAAATGGGGTCACTTGTGGGGAGTTTCTACTGTTTAGGCACATCAGGAGCTCTGCAAACGCAACGTGACTCCCGCAGAGCATTCCATCAAAGTCTGCATTTCAAAACGTCACTACTTCCCTTCCGAACCCCGACGTGTGCCCAAACAGTGGTTTACCCCCACATGTGGGGTATCAGCGTACTCAGGAGAAACTGGACAACAACTTTTGGGGTCCAATTTCTCCAGTTACCCTTGGGAAAACAAAAAATTGTGGGCTAAAAAATCATTTTTGAGAAAAGAAAAATTATTTTTTATTTTCATGGCTCTGCGTTATAAACTTCTGTGAAGCACTTGGGGGTTCAAAGTGCTCACCACACATCTAGATTAGTTCCTTGGGAGGTCTAGTTTCCAAAATGGGGGAGCTCCAATGTTTAGGCACACAGGGCCTCTCCAAACGCGACATAGTGTCCGCTAACGATTGGAGCTAATTTTTCATTCAAAAAGTCAAATGGCGTGCCTTCCCTTCCGAGCCTTGCCGTGCACCCAAACAGTGGTTTACCCCCACATATGAGGTATCGGCGTACTCAGGAGAAATTGCCCAACAAATTTTAGGATCCATTTTATCCTGTTGCCCATGTGAAAATGAAAAAATTGAGGCTAAAAGAAATTGTGTGAAAAAATACTTTTTTCATTTTTACGGATCAATTTGTGAAGCACCTGAGGGTTTAAAGTGCTCACTATGCTTCTAGATAAGTTCCTTGGGGGGTCTAGTTTCCAAAATGGAGTCAATTGTGGGGGAGCTCCAATGTTTAGGCACATAGGGGCTTTCCAAACGCGACATGGTGTCCGCTAAAGATTGGAGCCAATTTTTCATTCAAAAAGTCAAATGGCGCTCCTTCCCTTCCGAGCCCTGCCGTGCACCCAAACAGTGGTTTACCCCCACATGTGAGGTATCAGCGTACTCAGGACAAATTGGACAATAACGTTCGTGGTCCAGTTTCTCCTTTTACCCTTGGGAACGTAAAAAAATTGTTGCTAAAAGATCATTTTTGTGACTAAAAAGTTAAATGTTCATTTTTTCCTTCCATGTTGCTTCTGCTGCTGTGAAACACCTGAAGGGTTAATAAACTTCTTGAATGTGGTTTTGAGCACCTTGAGGGGTGCAGTTTTTAGAATGGTGTCACTTCTGGGTATTTTCAGCCATATAGAACCCTCAAACTGACTTCAAATGTGAGGTGGTCCCTAAAAAAAATGGTTTTGTAAATTGAGAAATCACTGGTCAAATTTTAACCCTTATAACTTCCTAGCAAAAAAAAAAATGTGTTTCCAAAATTGTGCTGATGTAAAGTAGACATGTGGGAAATGTTATTTATTAACTATTTTGTGTCACATAACTCTCTGGTTTAACAGAATAAAAATTCAAAATGTGAAAATTGCGAAATTTTCAAAATTTTCGCCAAATTTCCGTTTTTTTCACAAATAAACTCAGAAATTATCGACCTAAATTTACCACTAACATGAAGCCCAATATGTCACGAAAAAACAGAATCGCTACGATACGTTGAAGCGTTCCTGAGTTATTACCTCACAAAGGGATACTGGTCAGAATTGCAAAAAACGGCCAGGTCATTAAGGTCAAAATAGGCTGGGTCATGAAGGGGTTAAGTATTATAAAAGTAATTTTTTTCTTTAATGACAGATATTATATGCAAAGTTGCATAATTTCAATATTTTGGTAATCCAAGGTTATGACAACATCTAAATGATGAAAATATTAAGGAAATGTGTTCTTGAGACATAACCTCTGCATTTATCATCAACATATAAAGGCCTTATTTTTATTTTTATTTTTTATTCTCATTTTTATTTTTAATTTTTTCTTCATTTTTATTCTTAATTTTTATTTTTTATTTCAAGAAAAAAAAATCAATATTTAATAAAGTAATGTCTAATACAAGAATATTGCTTTATTAAATATAGTGATCATATGGTTTCATTATAAAAGAAATGTTTCAATTCTGAGTTAAATACAACAATTCACTCGTTCATTCATTTATTCATATATATTTTAATTTTGGTTCATGGCTACACATTCTTACATATTATTGGTCTAATAAATATAGTTTATTAATAAAGTTTTAGTAATAAATATGGAAAACACTTGTTACAAAATAAGACACACTGACATCTATGGGTTCAAAAAGAAATTACACCTATGACATAAAAATGTCCTATCACATGAAGAATATGGTTAATAATATATTATCATTTATTATTATTTTCTTTTTCCAAATATGAATTTCATATTAAGATTCTGATAATAATTATATGGATATTATTAATTGCTATGGTACGCTGTGATATTATAAGTTAGGAAAATTACCAGATTTGGTATAGAATAGGGAATGAAGACTTCAATCAAGATACTGAAGTTACGTTAATAAAGACTTTTCATATTTCTAAATTCAATTCATTCTTAAAAGTTGCAAGAAGAAAAGCCGTTATCCAGAAGTTCCACAAGGTAACAATGCTATGATTTCTGAATAATAATAGACTGTGTCAAATACAATTCATGTCACCACTCACAACTACAGCATCCATTACTGACAACTATGAGTACAGTATCTAAACTGACAACCACAATTGGAGAGGACGATGATCCTATGATGCTAAGATGAACTGTGTTATTACGTTTTTATCATGTTTCAGTGCTTTTCTATCACCTATAAGACTTCCATGAAAGCTGGTGAACAATCAAGTAATTGTCAGGACACTACAACCCTGACATATGTCCTGTGCACTAAGGACTGGTTATGGTGCTATGATTAGCAGGGAAGAGTCAATGTAACCCTTGCTGTGCTGACCAAAGACGTCACACCTATTCCAAGACCAATGCGGATGATATGAGGATTCCAGATCCAAGGCGAGCCAATGTAAGTCCTGGTCTCTAAAGGTGACACTGCACAGATATTAAAGCTACATTTCATCTATGAACTTTGTTTTTTTATCAACATTTGAATTTATGGACTTTGACACATGACACACAGTCTCTACAATATCTACATGCTATCATCTATTTCAAAAGGATTATAATAAAGATTGTTTTAAAATAACCAAGAAGAAGACATCAAGATGAAGACCAGATTACGTCAGATGATGAGAAGACCTGAGATGCTTCAAGTAGATATAGGGAAGTATAATTATATATTTTATATGAATATTAGTCACGGCTTACCATAACATGAATTTACATATCATTATATTATTGAGTACGTATACCGATATTATTATTATTTATATTATTATGAACATTAAATTATTTTGCCAAAGAAGAAGAAAAGAAGATCTTATTAATATGTTTTATTTGAGGGTTCCAATCAATGTCTGTCACTCTCAAAAAGGGGGAATTGTTAAATATTAATTATTAATTGAATTATTCTTATTTTCAATTCAATACTGAGCACATTGCTTCTTGCTGACATTACAAAAAGCTATTTCTGTGTGTGTGTGTGTAGCTCAGAGTATAAGTCAACACCATATAGAGAAAACACGTGGTCTGTGGGACATATAAATAACGTCTCTTAGGATGGTGGGGGGCTTTTTGTCACGTGGGGGCTGTCACCTCCTGCCTTCACCATCATTCTCCATGGACATCAGACAAGTCACACAGGGAAGGAACAGCTGGTAGCCATAATGACTTCAGACTTCACACAAACAGATGGCTTTTACCATTCAGAATTTTGGGAAAGAAAGATGAGTAACAAGCACTGATATTTACACATGGACAATCTGTTCGTAACTATATCATCTATTTTTATGCAATTTGGTTTTACTGTGGACAATTCAATAAACCACTACATATTTTATGAGAATATCATGACATTTTTCTTTTAGAGTAATGCACCTGGTTAAGTCCTGATTAAATAATTGTGTGAAATAAGCATATTTAACAGGAACCTGTTCCTCCTCCATTCCCATAGTGTTACGGACTGCGCTAATTAATTCCTCCATATATTCCGTGGAGAATAAATATTTCTTACCCTTGGATATTTTATGGGAGAAAGATTCTTCCCATTTCCCTAAGGCCGAACTATAAGAGCCCTCAGAATCTGTTTCGGAGTCTTTTATTCAGAGCTTCCTCTTCTTAGGAGGAGGTAGTTCTGGTGAAGGATGAGGGGGGGGCGTAAAGGCAGCCAAGGAGGAATGCACCTCCTGCTTGACAAAGACAGAGATTTCATCCAGGAACAAGGGATGTTCAGCCCTCACCACCTTTTCTGTGCACTCCTGACATAGCTTCTCCCACCGGGATGGAAGCTTCTTAATGCACATTTAAGGACCTTCTTAGCCGGGATTTTGTGGGCAGACTTGTTTCCCTTGGAAGAGAGGAGAGAAGTATAACTAAAAAGGGACCCACTATCAATGCTTTAAGACCCAGACTAGGATCCCCCTTCCAAAGACTTAGAGGCTGGGGCAGTGCTGGGCTCTGCAGATGCAGGGCAGGAAGCAGATACAGCATCCATACTTGCAGGGATAAGCCTTACCTGGAGGTGTCTTTTGGCAGGTTTATATAGAGATAAAGCCTGCACTCAGCACGAATGATCTTTCCCCTCCTCCTCCAGGGCCTGAGTAGGCTTCCGCTGGCTTCAGAGTGCTATGCACGACGTTCAGGCATCCGGCCGCACCGGAAGTACTTGTGTTCTACCGTGGAACGCAAGGCCCTCCAGTGACTCGCACCCTCCAGTGACATCACTTCCGGGTCGCCAAACAACGCACACTGAGAAGGAGTAAAGCCAGAGAGCTCAGGGAGGCCTCCGGCCATGGGGATCACTGGCCCGCTTTACCCCCAGCGGGGAAGCAGGTGGGCCAAGAGGTTCCCAGAATCCACGGCAAGTGGGGAGATGGGAGCAGAAGGAGGAGGAAGCCCACAACCACCACTGCCCGGCTACATAATACAGGTACACTGCAGCGCCGACCACGCAGCATACACAAAAAACCTCCATGCCCCATGGGGGACAGGAAAGACCCTGGTGAATAGGAGGTGGGAGGGGCTTTTAACCTCTTTGTGCTTTCTGTCCCCCATTAGGGCATGGAGACAACCTATGCTGTCATGGAAGGTGACTGGAGAAAAATAATTTAAAAAACGGCGTAGGGTTCCCCCATTTTGACAACCAGCCTTACTAACGCTCACAGCTGGGGGCTGGTATTCTCAGGCTGGTAAGGGACCATGGATATTGACCCCCCAGCCTAAAAATAGCAGCCTGCAACTTCCCAGAAAAGGCACATCTATTAGATGCCCCAAAACTGGCGCTTTGCCTAGCTCTTCCCACTTGCCCTGTAGCAGTAGCAAGTGGGGTTCATATGTGGGGGTGATGTCACCTTTGTATTGTCAGGTGATATCAAGCCCATTGCTTAGTAATGGAGAGGTGTCACCTCTCCATTACTAATCCTATAGTTACAGTATATGTTAAATAAAGACACAGCCAGAATAGTCCTTTAAGTGAAAAAATGACACAGACTCCATTAATATTCTCAGTTAACCCCATTAACCCCCAAGGGTGGTTTGCACGTTAATGACCGGGCCAATTTTTACAATTGACCACTGTCTCTTTATGAGGTTATAACTCTGGAACGATTTAACGGATCCTAGTGATTCTGACATTGTTTTGTAGTGACATATTGTACTTTATGACAGTGGTAAAATTTCTTTGATATGACTTGTGTTTATTTGTGAAAAAAAAAGAAATTTGGTGAAAATTTTGCAATTTTCATGCCCTTAAATCACACAGATATGTCACAAAATACATAATAAGTAACATTTCCCACATGTCTACTTTACATCAGCACAATTTTGGAACCAACATTTTTTTTTGTTGTTAGGGAGTTATAACGGTTAAAAGTAGACCAGCGATTTCTCATTTTTACAACACCATTTTTCTTTAGGGACCACATTACATTTGAAGTCACTTTGAGGGGTCTATATGATAGAAAATACCCCAAAGTGACACCATTTTAAAAACTGTACACCTCAAGGTGCTCAAAACCACATTCAAGAAGTTTAACCCTTCAGGTGCTTCACAGGAATTTTTTGAATGTTTAAAAAAAAAATAAAAATGAACATTTAACTTTTTTTCACAAAAATTTTAATTCAGATCCAATTTATTTTATTTTATTTTACCAAGGGTAACAGGAGAAATTGAACCCCATAAGTTGTACAATTTGTCCTGAGTACGCTGATACCCCTTATGTGGGGGTAAACCACTGGTTGGGCGCATTACAGAGTTTGGAAGGGAAGGAGCGCCATTTGACTTTTCAGTTGAAAATTGGCTGGAATTGAGATCGGACGCCATGTCACGTTTGGAGAGAGCCCCTGATGTGCCTAAACAGTGGAAACCCCCACGAGTGACACCATTTTGGAAAGTAGGCCCCCTAAGAAACTTATCTAGATGTGTGATGAGCACTTTGAGCCCCCAAGTGCTTCACAGAAGTTTAATGTAGAGCCGTAAAGAAAAAAAAAAACATTTTTTCACAAAAATGATCTTTTCGTCCCAATTTTTTATTTTCCCAAGGGAGAAATGGGACCCCAAAAGTTGTGCAATTTGTCCTGAATACACTGATAACCCATATGTGGGGGGTGCAGTGCCGCAGAGTCCTGGTCATTGCAGTAATGTTGTTCCTCCACCAGGGGGAGTGATATTACGTCCGAAGGTAATAAAGGAGATCTCTTTACCAGGTATCGCAAACCACACAACACACTTCACACTCCAGGCCGCCAGGGGGAGCTATGCTTCTATCTATTAGGGCACTGCTCACAATTAGGTAAAACTGGTGGTCTGGACTGAAAGTCAGGCAGAAGGAGGGAGAAGCTGGCTGGAGGGAGTTGGAGCCAGATCCAGACTGTGGTCTGAGGAGAATGAGGGTCCACGGAGCTGCGCCTGCCCCACGTGCGGCAGCATCCTAAGAAAGAGACATTAGAAGAGAAGAGTATTGCAGAGGGTGAGAAACGAAGTCATAGCAAAAAGGAGAGGAAACCAGAAGGAGTTCTGCCCTGTGAAAGGCTGCCTCCTTCTGAGGCGCAAGAATCCAGTGGCCAGCATACTGAGGGAGTAAGGATCTCTACGCTTTACTTCAGAGACTGGCAGGACAGTTAATTCCACGTTAGCTGCCCGACCTTATACCCAGGAAGCACAGTGGCAAATTGTGGGGGCCGGGGCGTGATAGAGTCCCTGTAAAAAGCCTCAAGCCATCAGTCATACGGGTTTGTCCTATCCTATCCATCAGGGGGACAGAGAGAGAGAGACTTAACATCTCCAATAGTTGTGAGGACCTTACCGAGAAGCTCAGCAGGGAGGTACTACAACACCCAGGCGCTATAGGAAGGCTACTGATTTCCACCTGCATAAGGGAACTCTGGATTTGCCTTCAGACCGGCCGGACTCTGCCTACCCTGTGGTCTGTACCCTGGACTGCAGATGCTGAAGCTTTCAGTAAAGGTAAAGAGACTGCAACCTTGTGTCCTCGTTCTTCACTGCGCCTTACACCATCCACCATCTACACTCTGGGAAGCCCTGGGGATACACTTCACCTGTGGGAAGGTATACCATCTAGCTGTCATAACATCACCCCAGCGGACCCCTAAGCAGCGTCGGTCACCCTGACCAAATACCACAGGTGGCGTCACGAACACTATCCCTTTAAAGACCTTTCCCCCACTTTTACAACGGATGTCCCTAGGACTACGGACCAGGTCAGCCACCGTGACATCCCCCACCGAGAGAACCGAAGGACCCGGTACCGAGTACCCCACGGTCCTACGGGGGCGCTCCAGGGGGAACCACCCTTTGGACGCATGGCAGAGCTCAGAAGGGAAGGTGCACCGTTTTGGAATGCAGACTTTGATGGAATGGTCTGCTGGGTCACGTTGCGTTTGCAGAGCCCCTGATATACCTAAACAGTAGAAACCCCCCACAAGTGACCCCATATTGGAAACTAGACCCCCAAGGAACGTATCTAGATGTGTTGTGAGAACTTTGCACCTCCAAGTGTTTCACTAAAGTTTATAACGCAGAGCCATGAAAATAAAAAATCATTTCTTTTCCCACAAAAATGATTTTTTAGCCCCATAATCTTTATTTTCCCAAGGGTAACAGGAGAAATTGGACCAGAAAAGTTGTTGTCCAATTTGTCCTGAGTACGCGGATACCCCATATATGGAGGTAAACCACTGTCTGAGCGCACGGCAGAGCTCAGAAGGGAAGGAGCACCGTTTTACTTTTTCAACGCAGAATTGGCTGGAATTCAGATCCGACACCATGTCGCGTTTGGAGAGCCCTTGATGTGCCTTAACAGTGGAAACCCCCCAATTCTAACTCCAACCCTAACCCCAAAAGACCCCTAATCCCAACCCTAACCATAACCACACCCCTAACCCTGACACACCCTTAACCCTAATCCCAACCCTAACCCTAAACCCAGCTGTAAACGTAATTCAATCCTAACCCCAACTCTAGCCCCAGCCCTAACTCTAATGAGAAAATGGAAATAAATGCATTTTTATTATTTTTGCCTAACTAAAGGGGTGATAAAGAGGGGTTTGATTTACTATTTATAACGGGTTTTTATGTTTGGCAGCTGTCACACGCTAAAAGACGCTTTTTATTGCAAAAAATAGTTTTTGCATTACCACATTTTGAGAGCTATAATTTTTCCATATTTTGGCCCAGAGAGTCATGGGAGGTCTTGTTTTTTGCAGGCCGAGTTGACATTTTTAATGGTACCATTTTCGGGCACATGACATTTTTTGATCGCTTTTTATTACGATTTTTGGGATGCAGAAAGAACAAAAACCAGCAATTCATGAATTTCTTTTGGGTGGGGCGTTTTTACCGTTCAGTGTGTGGTAAAATTGATAAGGCAGTTTTATTCTTCGGGTCAGTACGATTACAGCAATACCTCATTTTTTTTCTATGTTTTGGTGCTTTTATACAATAAAAACTATTTTATATAAAAAATAGTTTTTGCATCGCTTTATTCTGAGTGCTGTAACTTTTTTATTTTTTTGCTGATGGCGCTGTATGGCGTCTCATTTTTGGGGGGACAATATCATGTTTTCAGCGGTACCACGTGTATTAATATGTCTTTTTGATCGCGTGTTATTCCACTTTTTGTTCGGCGGTATGATAAAGCATTGTTTTTTGCTTCGTTTTTTCTTTATTTTTTTACAGTGTTCACTGAAGGGGTTAACTAGTGGGACCGTTTTTATAGGTCAAGTCGTTTCGGACGTGGGGATACCAAATAAGGGCGCTTTTATTGTTTGTTTGTTTTATTTACATAAAGAAATGTATTTATTGGAACAATATATATTTTTTTCTTTATTTAGGAATTTAAAAAAAACATTTTTACACGTAATTTTTTTTTTTTACTTTGTCCCAGGGTGGGACATCACTATAAATTGTCAGATCGCTGATCTGACACTTTGCACAGCACTGTGTCAGATCAGCGATCTGACAGGCAGTGCAGGAGGCTTGCCGGCGCCTGCTCTCAGCAGGCACTGACAAGCCACCTCCCTGCTGGACCCAGAAAGACCCCGCGGCCAACTAGGATCTGGGGGCCTGCAGGGAGGAGGACGGAGGAGACCCATGGAACAATACGATCACATCACGTTGTTCTGAGGGTCTCAGGGAAGCACGCATGGAGCCCCCTATGCCGCCGGAACGCTGCAATCTTGTTTTATTGCAGTGTTCCGGGGGTTAAAGTGCTCGGAGTGGTCCGTGACCGCTCCTGGCACATAGTGCCAGATGTCATCTGTGATAATCAGTTGAAACCCGGCCACGATCAGCCGCTCTCCCCCCGTGAGTGCGGCTGATCGCGTATGACGTACTATCCCGTCGATGGTCATACCAGCTCTGGTCACCTCGACGGGATAGTACGTCTGATGTCAGAAAGAGGTTACACCATATTTACAACCTCACCTAATTCCACCAATTCCCTCAATCTCCTGTAATAAAAAAAAAAAAAAGAAAACAATATACCATACCTGTCAGTCGTTGTGTCCCATGCCGTAATCCTTTTCTGGGGGATAATTAGTTTTCAACCTGGACGGTGCCAAGTTTCGAAAGTCCAGGCTGAGAACCACTGGTTAATGAGCTGCTGGAAATGCTGCTTCAGTGACTGGGGTGACGTCATAGAGGTTACCTCCGGTCACTGGGCTCTGTTCCCAGCCGGGCTAAGCTGCGGTGAGATCCCAGGTAGCACAGTGAGCACTCATGGTGCTAGCAGGGATCTCACCACAGCCTGGCTGGGAACGCAGCCCAGTGACCGGAGGTAACCTCTGACTTCACCCCCAGTCACTGATGCTGCATTCCCAGCAGCTCATTCACCAGTGGTTCTCAGCCTGGACGGTCGCAACTTGGCACCGTCCAGGTTGAAAACTAATAATTCCTCAGACATGGAATACAGAGTGGAAAACAACGATGGACAGGTATGGTATATTATTTTTTTTACTGTTTTTTTATTACAGGAGATTAAGGGCTTCGGTGGAATTAGGCGAGGTCGTAAGTATGGTTTAATTGAGAATATTAAAGAAGTTTGGTCATTTTTTCAATTAACCCCTTCACCCCCAAGGGTGGTTTGCACGTTAATGACCAGGCCAATTTTTACAATTCTGACCACTGTCCCTTTATGAGGTTATAACTCTGGAACGCTTCAACGGATCTTGGCGATTCTGACATTGTTTTCTCGTGACTTATTGTACTTCATGATAGTGGTAAAATTTCTTCGATATAACTTGCGTTTATTTGTTAAAAAAAACGGATATTTGGCGAAAATTTTGAAAATTTCGCAATTTTCCAACTTTGAATTTTTATGCCCTTAAATCACAGACATATGTCACGCAAAATACTTAATAAGTAACATTTCCCACATGTCTACTTTACATCAGCACAATTTTGGAACCAAATTTTTTTTTTGTTACGGAGTTATAAGGGTTAAAAATTGACCAGCAATTTCTCATTTTTACAGCACCATTTTTTTTCAGGGACCACATCTAATTTGAAGTCATTTTGAGGGGTCTATATGACAGAAAATACCCAAGTGTGACACCACTCTAAAAACTGCACCCCTCAAGGTGCTCAAAACCACATTCAAGAAATTTATTAACCCTTCAGGTGTTTCACAGGAATTTTTGGAATGTTTGAAAACAAGTTAAATGTTCATTTTTATTTACACAAAATTTATTTCAGCTCCAATTTGTTTTATTTTACCAAGGGTAACAGGAGAAAATGGACCCCAAAAGCTGTTGTACAATTTGTCCTGAGTACACTAATAACCCATATGTGGGGGTAAACCACTGTTTGGGCGCATGGCAGAGCTCGGAAGGAAAGGAGCGCCATTTGACTTTTCAATGCAAAATTGACTGGAATTGACATGGGACGCCATGTTGCGTTTGGAGAGCCCCTGATGTGCCTAAACATTGAAACCCCCCACAGCTAACACCATTTTGGAAAGTAGACCCCCTAAGGAACTTATCTAGATGTGTGGTGAGCACTTTGACCCAACAAGTGCTTCACAGAAGTTTATAATGCAGAGCCGTAAAAATAAAAAATCATATTTGTTCACAAAAATGATCTTTTCGCCCCCATTTTTTTATTTTCCCAAGGGTAAGAGAAGAAATTAGACCACAAAAGTTGTTGTGCAATTTGTCCTGAGTACGACGATACCCCATATGTGGGGGTAAACCACTGTTTGGCCGCATAGCAGAGCTCGGAAGGGAAGGAGCGCTATTTTACTTTTCAATGCAAAATTGACTGGAATTAAGATGGGACGCCGTGTTGCGTTTGGAGAGCCCCTGATGTGCCTAAACATTAAAACCCCCCACAAGTGACACCATTTTGGAAAGTAGACCCCCTAAGGAACTTATCTAGATGTGTTTTGAGAGCTTTGAACCCCCAAGTGTTTCACTACAGTTTATAACGCAGAGCCGTGACAATAAAAATTCCTCTTTTTTTTCACAGAAATGATTTTTTAGCCCCCAGCTTTGTATTTTTACAAGGGTAACATAATAAATTGGACACCAAAAGTTGTTGTCCAATTTGTTCTGAGTACGCTGATACCCCATATGTGGGGGGGAACCACTGTTTGGGCGCATGACAGAGCTCGGAAGGGAAGGAGCGCCATTTGGAATGCAGACTTAAATGGATTGGTCTGCAGGCGTCACGTTGCATTTGCAGAGCCCCTGATGTACCCAAACAGTAGAAACCCCCCACAAGTGACCTTAAATTGGAAACTAGACCTCCCAAGGAACTTATCTAGATGTGTTGTGAGAACTTTGAACCCCCAAGTGTTTCACTACAGTTTATAACGCAGAGCCGTGAAAATAAAAATTATTTTTTTTTTCACAAAAATTATTTTTTAGCCCCCAGTTTTGTATTTTCACAAGGGTAACAGGATAAATTGGACCACAAAAGTTGTTGTGCAATTTGTCCTGTGTACGCTGATACCCCATATGTGGGGGTAAACCACTGTTTGGGCGCATGGCAGAGCTCGGAAGGGAAGGAGCGCCGTTTGGAATGCAGACTTAGATGGATTGGTCTGCAGGCGTCACGTTGCATTTGCAGAGCCCCTGATGTACCTAAACAGTAGAAACCCCCCACAAGTGACCCCATATTGGAAATTAGACCCCCCAAGGAACTTATCTAGATGTGTTGTGAAAACTTTGAACCCCCAAGTGTTTCACTACAGTTTACAACGCAGAGCCGTGAAAATAAAAAATCCTTTTTTTCCCACAAAACTTATTTTTTAGCCCCCAGTTTTGTATTTTCCCAAGGGTAACAGGAGAAATTGGACCCCAAAAGATGTTGTCCAATTTGTCCTGAGTACGCCGATACCCCATATGTTGGGGTAAACCCCTGTTTGGGCACACGGGAGAGCTCTGAAGGGAAGGAGCACTGTTTTACTTTTTCAACGCAGAATTGTCTGGAATTGAGATCGGATGCCATGTCCCGTTTGGAGAGCCCCTGATGTGCCTAAACAGTGGAAACCCCCCAATTATAACTGAAACCCTAATCCAAACACACCCCTTACCCTAATCCAAACGGTAACCCTAACCACACCCCTAACCCTGACACACCCCTAACCCTAATCCCAACCCTATTCCCAACCGTAAATGTAATCCAAACCCTAACCCTAACTTTAGCCCCAACCCTAACTGTAGCCTTAACCCTAGCCCTAACCCTAGCCCTAACCCTAGCCCTAACCCCAGCAATAACCCTAGCCCTAACCCTAGCCCTAACCCTAGCAATAACCCTAGCCCTAACCCTAGCCCTAGCCCTTACCCTAGCAATAACCCTAGCCCTAACCCTAGCCCTAACCCTAGCCCTAACCCTAGCAATAACCCTAGCCCTAACCCTAACCCTAACCCTAGCAATAACCCTAGCCCTAACCCTAGCCCTAACCCTAACCCTAGCCCTAACCCTAGCCCTAACCCTAGCCCTAACCCTAATGGGAAAATGAAAATAAATACATTTTTTTTATTTTTTTATTTTTCCCTAACTAAGGGGGTGAAGGGGGGTTTGATTTACTTTTATAGCGGGTTATTTAGCGGATTTTTATGATTGGCAGCCGTCACACACTGAAAGACGCTTTTTATTGCAAAAAATATTTTTTGCGTTACCACATTTTGAAAGCTATAATTTTTCCATATTTGAGTCCACAGAGTCATGTGAGGTCTTGTTATTTGCGGGACGAGTTGACGTTTTTATTGGTAACATTTTCGGGCACATGACATTTTTTGATCGCTTTTTATTCCGATTTTTGTGAGGCAGAATGATCAAAAAACAGCTATTCATGAATTTCTTTTGGGGGAGGCGTTTATACCGTTCCGCGTTTGGTAAAATTGATAAAGCAGTTTTATTCG
Source organism: Ranitomeya variabilis (assembly GCF_051348905.1). Taxonomy (NCBI): domain Eukaryota; kingdom Metazoa; phylum Chordata; class Amphibia; order Anura; family Dendrobatidae; genus Ranitomeya; species Ranitomeya variabilis. Next base: position 213,454,809 of record NC_135237.1, read on the forward strand.
TCGGGTCAGTACGATTACAGCGATACCTCATTTATATCTTTTTTTATGGTTTGACGCTTTTATACGATAAAAGCTATTTTATAGAAAAAATAATTATTTTGGTATCGCTTTATTCTCAGGACTATAACTTTTTTATTTTTTTGCTGATGATGCTGTTTGGCAGCTCCTTTTTTGCGGGACAAGATGACGTTTTCAGCGGTACCATGGTTATTTATATCTGTCTTTTTGATCGCGTGTTATTCCACTTTTTGTTCGGCGGTATGGTAATAAAGCGTTGTTTTTTGCCTCGTTTTTTTTTTTTTTTCTCACGGTGTTTACTGCAGGTGTTAACTAGTGGGACAGTTTTATAGGTTGGGTCGTTACGGACGCGGCGATACTAAATATGTGTACTTTTATTGTTTTTTTTTTATTTAGATAAAGAAATGTATTTATGGGAATAATATATTTTTTTTTCTTTATTTAGGAATTTATTTTTTATTTATTTTTTTACACATGTGGAAAAATTTTTTTTTTACTTTTTTACTTTGTCCCAGGGGGGGACATTACAGATCGGTGATCTGACAGTGTGCACAGCACTCTGTCAGATCGGCGATCTGCTGTGCAGGGCTGCAGGCTTACCAGCGCCTGCTCTGAGCAGGCACTCGGTAAGCCACCTCCCTCCCTGCAGGACCCGGATGCCGCGGCCATCTTGGATCCGGCACCTGCGGCGAGGAGGGAGGTAGGAGACCCTCGGAGCAACGCGATCACATCGCGTTGCTGCGGGGGTCTCAGGGAAGCCTGCAGAGAGCCCCCTCCCTGCGCGATGCTTCCCTATACCGCCGGTACACCGCGATCATGTTTGATCGCAGTGTGCCGGGGGTTAATGTGCCGGGGGCGGTCCGTGACCGCTCCTGGCACATAGTGCCGGATGTCAGCTGCGATATGTAGCTGACACCCGGCCGCGATCGGCCGCGCTCCCCCCGTGAGTGCGGCCGATCGCGTATGACGTACTATCCCGTCGGTGGTCATACGGGCCCACCCCACCTCGACGGGATAGTACATCAGATGTCAGAAAGGGGTTAAAGGACTTTATACTGGCTGTGTCTTTATTTACCATATAACTATAGGATTTGTAGTGGATAGGTGTCTTATAGACACCTCGCCATTACTAAGCCGTGGGCTTGATGTCACCTGACAATACAAAGGTGACATCAGTCCCACAAATATGAACCCCACTTGCCACCGCTACAGGGCTAGTGGGAAGAGCTAGGCAAAGCGCCAGAATTGGTGCATGTAATAGATGTGACTTTTCTGGGCTGTTGTGGTCTGCTATTTTTAGGCTGGGGGGATCAATATCCATGGCCCCTTACCAGCCTGAGAATACCAGCCTCCAATTGGAGCTTTAGCAAGGCTGGTTGTCAAAAATGGGGGGAACCCCACAAGTTTTTTTTTTATTATTTAGTTTAAAAAAAAACAGCATGGGGACCCTCTATTCTTGATAACCAGCTTTGCTGAAGCTGACAGCTGAGGATTGCGGCCTCCAGCTGTGAGTTTTGCCTTGTTGGTTATAGAAAATACAGGGGAACCCACAACGTTTTTTCATTTATGTATTTAATGCGCAGGCGGCCACTCCTGCTGTCACTGTTATTAGCAGCAGCAGGGGTAAGCTGATTTGAGTAATAGTCCCATCAGCCGCCGCTTGCTGTCGTCTCTTTTATCACTTAATTGTAAGTCTCATCATTCTCCTCTGCTCGTGCCGATCGCAGGCAGAGCAGGGGAGAATGATGAGAGCCGTGTTCAGCACCTGGCGATGGTGAACAGAGCTTACTGTAACAATTCTTCTCCGGCGCCGATGCATGTCACACAGATGACATCCATGTGTGATATGCATATGCACATGTGCGCGACATTTTGTGGCCAGTGCTGACATTAAAAAATGGACATGTCAACGTGTTTTGCCCACGGACACATGGTCCGTGGAAACACACTGATATGTGCACAGATCCATTCACTTGAATAGGCAAATAGCTCTCTGTTCATCCCGAGTCTCTCCATATAGCTAAGTAAGTAGTACTGTACAGCCACATATGGGCTATTGCCATGTTCAGTTTGGTGAGACAAAGTTTGGTGCCATTTTTACCCACTTTTTGTGTGAAAATGTAAAATCTTTGGCTAAAACAAAATTTTGGTGGTAAAAATGTAGTTATTTTGTCTTCACTTCCCAATGGTATAAAATTCTGTGACACACCCATGGTGTCAATATGATCACTGCACCCCTAGATGAATTAAGTGAGAGGTGTAGTTCGTAAAATGGGGTCACTTATGGGGGGGGAGGTTGTTCTGGAACCTCATGGGCTCTTCCAGTGGGTTATGGCACCTGCAAACCATATCAGTAAAATATGGTGCTCCTTGCCCTCTGAGTTTTACACTGTGCCTGAAAAATATGTCCCGATTACATGTAGGGTATTGGCACACTGAGGGAAAAAATGGACCTCAGTTTGTTGTAAAAAAAATGTCCTATCAGCCCTTAGAAAAATTAAAAACAACATTTTAGTTGTAGAAATGTAACTTATTCTTTCTTCACCGCTCAGTGGTATAAAATTCTGTGAGGCACAAGTAGTGTTAATATGATCACTGCACCCCTAGATGAATTGAATGGGGAGTGTAGTTTGTAAAATGACTTCACATATAGGGGGTTTCTGTTGTTCTGGCACCTCAGGGCCTCTGCTAATGTGACATGGCACCCTCAAACCATTCCAGCAAAACTCCAATATGGCGCCTCTTCCCTTCTGAGCTTTGCACTGAAAAGTATTATTCCCCTACATATGGGGTATCGGCGTACTCAAGAAAAATTGCACAACAACTTTTGGGGTCTAATTTTTCCTGTTAGCCTTGGTAAAATAAAAAATTGGGAGCGAAAAGATCATTTTTGTGGAAAAAATATATTTTTTATTTTTACGGCTCTACGTTATAAAATTCTGTGAAGCACTTGGGAGTTCAAAGTGCTCACCACACATCTAGATAAGTTCCTTAGGTGGGTCTAGATTCCAAAATGGTGTCACTTGTGGGGGTTTTCACGGTTTAGGCATATCAGGGGCAATTTTGCGTTGAAAAAGTAAAATGGCGCTCCTTCCCTTCCGAGCTCTGCTATGTGTCCAAACAGTGATTTACTCCCACATATTGGGTATCTGCGTACTCAGGAAGAATTGCACAACAACTTATAGTGTCCAATTCCCCTTTTTACCCTTGGAAAAATGAAAAAAATTGAATCTGAAATAAATTTTTAGTGAAAAAAAGTAAAATGTTCATTTTTTTTTAAACATTACAAAAATTCCTGTGAAGCACCTGAAGTGTTACTAAACATCTTGAATGTGGTTGTGTGCACCTTAAGGGGTGCAGTTTTTAGAATGGTTTCACTTTTGGGTTTTTTCTATCATATAGACCCCTTCAGATGTGATGTGGTCCCTAAAAAAAAATGGTGGTGTAAAAATGAGAAATCGCTGTTTAACTTTTACCCTTATAACTTCCTAACCAAAAAAAAATGCTGGTTCTAAAATTGTGCTGATGTAAAGTAGACATGTGGGAAATGTTACTTATTAAGTATTTTGTGTGACATATCTCTGTGATTTAAGGGCTTGAAATTTCAAAGTTGGAAAATTGTGACATTTTTGCCAAATTTCCATTTTTTTACCTACTTTTTAGTATATAAGCTGCAGCCACCGTATTTAGGGGTTTATCTACAGCATACTGTAATGCTGTAGCTAAGCCCCCCGATGTAACCTGAAAGATAAGAAAAACAAGTTAGATTAGGCTTACCCAGGGGCGGTCCCTGTGCGGTCTGGTCAGATGAGCGTCGCGATCCGGGTCCGGCGCCTCATATCTTCATGCCATGACGTCCTCTTCCTTGCTTCCTGTCACGGCTCCTGGGCTGGCATACTTTATCTGCCCTCTTGAGGACAGAGCAAAGTACTGCAGTGCGCAGGTGCTACCTTTCCCGGCTTAACATTGGCTTGTTCAAAAAAAATAGCATTCCTGTGAATCAATAACTTAATATTTAGTTCAAAATGAAGAAAATGCGGCAGCACTCACCAATCTTTGAGTGGTCCAATTCCTTTATTAAGAAACGTTAAAATAACAGAAACATCTTCAAGGCTCAGGGGAGTGCAAACAGGGAGGAGGTGAGCAGGGAACGACGACGGCCGTTTCGCGCTAACAGCAGCGCTTCCACGGGTCTAAGGTGCAGGGAAATGACGCTGGTAGAAATAGGCTAGTCAAAATCAGCCACACCCACCCCACGCCCCTCATCCCAAACACCTAAATGGAAAGTACAACATGTGCATAACATATAAACATATTAGACAAATTAAAACCAAAACGTCCGGAAAACAGGCTGGAATGAATACAAAACTCCTTTTTCTAGCTCCAGAATCATAATACTACAAAATATCTACAAAGTATAGACCCAAAGAGTATAGGAGAGGGAAGGAAATATCGATCCTTACAAACAGCAGCATATGATCAATGTGTATACATACATGTAACATCAAATAACTGGTAAAACGCGCAGAAAAAGAGGGAGGTCTAGCTAAGAAGGCAGAAATAAACACACCTGGGGATCATAAGAACACGGACATGTCGATCCTGTCATTGAAGCCGGCAGGACCTGTCGCCCGTGTCCGCATGATCCACCTGGCTTCCTGCCTTAACAGCAGCTTATGTAAGTCTCCTCCCTGTGCAGGTAATACAATTCTCTCTATCCCTGCAAACGTGAGAACCCCCGGATTTCCCTCGTGTGTGTCTCTAACATGATTAATCAATCTAGGAACACCTTTTCCTGTCCGAATAGATCTAATATGTTCTCTAAAGCGTACATATAAATGGCGTATGGTTTTACCCACATAAAACCTTTTGCAAGGGCAAAAAATCACGTAAACGACGTACTCAGTTTTACAAGAGATGAATTGCTGAACCGTATGCCTCACAGGACCTATATTCATGACTCGTCCAGTGACATGATATGTACAAAAATGACAGTGCCCACAACGGAAGTTACCCTTAGGGACCGACCTTTCAAGCCATCCTACCTGAGGACCCGGCATGCGATTGCGGACCAGAATATCCCTGATATGTGTACTGCGCCTGTTGGAAATGAGTGGCCCTCCGCCACCCTACCCGAAAGATCCTTGTCCCTCTCCAGGACATGCCAATGCCTCCTGATGGATGCCCTTATCTCCTGATCCATCGGACCATATCAGAAGCAGAAGGTAAAACGTTGACCTGTTGGGGCAGCTACACTATTATCATGATCTTGCGAATGTCTATTGACACAATCCATAGCCGTCTGCAACAACGCATTAGGGTAACCCCTATCCTGAAGTCTACGACACAATTCCCCGGATTGCTGCTCAAAACCTCTCTGCGTGCTATTAACCCTTCTTGTCCTTAAGAGTTGGCTGTAAGGCAGGGACCGCTTAATATGTACGTGGTGGAAGCTATTGAAATGTAAGACCGAGTTCGTAGCAGTGGGTTTGCGATGGATAGTAGTGCAAATTTCGCCATCCTGAACCATGACCAATACATCCAGGAACTCCAAACTGAGACCACAAAAACGGACGTAAATGACATCCCCATAGTATTGGAAACATTTAAATAGTCCACAAATAGCCCAAACTCCTCCTCCGTTCCGTCCCACACCAGGAACACGTCATCAACATATCTAAGAAAAAGTTTGATATGTTTAAGAAAAATGTTTTTTCCGGAATACACAAAATCCTCTTCAAAGGCTACCAAATAAAGATTAGCAAACGTACAAGCAACCGGGGTCCCCATGGCAGTCCCGGTGGTCTGTACATACCAGGTGTCCAAAAAAGTGAAAGCATATCGTGTCCCTGATGTATGACGGAACGGATCGGAGCAAGGGACGTAAAAGCCACTCCAAGTATTGAGAAAGAGGTTCAGTCAAGGAGCCCACCCCCGACACGATGGGTCTGCCCGGGGGTTGAGTGACAGATTTGTGCACCTTAGGGAAGTAGTACCAGTGAGGTTTTGTGGGAAACTCTGGAAAAAGTTTCTCAGCCTTTTTTTGGGTTATGATCCGATGTTCCACTGATACCCTTAAAAACGACCGCAACTCGGCTTTAAATTTGTTTGTGGGATCATTCGGTAACTTCCGATATGTGTTTGTATCTGACAACTGTCGTGCAGCCTCTAACAGATATGCCTCCCTAGGTATCAACACCGTCTTGCCCCCCTTGTCTGCCGGTCGTATAATGACATCAGTCCAGCTCGCTATCTCCCTCAAGGCCGCCCTTTCTGAATCAATAAGATTATCCGGTGCCTTCTTGTATACCAAGGCCTCCATATCCTTTAGGACTAAGGTTTCAAAGAGGTCTACCATATTTCCGGGAGAGGTTAATGGCATATTCGTGGAGGGGACACCACCAGTGAAGGGGGCAGAATTGCTGGACACATCCTCACTCGAAGAGGGAGTTGGTTCACACAAACTTAACAAAAGAGCGGCATCCTCTCGGATATCCGCCAGAACCTCACCAGTCGACCCTGCTAAAAAACCCAAAGGTCCTATACTGCATGGTCGATCCCCTTCTAAAACAGTGGTGTTAGTAGAACTTGACAGGAAGGCCTTATGAAGGTGAATCTTCCTTACGGCCCTAAATAAGTCAATCTGAAACTCAGAAAAGTCAAATCTGTTGGGTATACAATAGTTCAGACCCTTGGATAGTAAGGTCAACTGAGCTGGTTCTAAAACACGATTAGTTAAATTAATTACACAGTCCTCAGGTGATGGCCGTATTAACGCCCCTGTCTCCAGGAGACATGCTTCCTCTTATGTCTCCAACCGGGGACGTGACCTCTGCTTCCCCCTTCGAGTTCTTCTCCTAAAGAGGGTGTGGTAGTAGCAGGGGTCTCAGATGTTGAGCCATCCGTGTGGTCCATATTTGTAACCATTCCTTCACTCAGACTCGAGTCTGACTCAGTGGTTAAATAGTCCTTACGGCGATGTTGATTCCGTTTCTTAAACTTACGTTTCTTGTTACCCGGTTTACCCATGTTGGAATAGGACGGGTAATTATCCTTCTGAGATTTTTGCCAGGAAAAAATCTGTCCTGAGTCATAATCATTTTTGTCCCGGATAAACTTATCCCTTTTTCTCTGTTTAATCTCAGCTTGAATAGGGATTAATTTACTGTCCAATTTTTTATTGAAAGCAATCCATTGACTCTCTGTGAGTCTGCTCTTTAATTCAGACTGAGTCTTAAGAATTTCTGCGTTCACTCATTCATAGTTCTGTACATTAGATTTCAACACCAATGAGAGTAAATCCTGGGAACTCTTTAGCATAATCCTTTCCCATTCTGACCTAAACGAAACATCGCTGCTGAAATGGGATATCTCCTTCCAAACTCGAAGACCCCTAGGGACACGACCATGGTCTATATATGATTGAAGAGAGTTATTGGTCCAAAAAAGTCTTATCTCTCTCTCATACAAATTCGTGAGCTTATACTCCAAGGATTTTGTACTCAACATGTGTACCTGATCGACCTGCATGGAGGGGACACCACCAGTGAAGGGGGCAGAATTGCTGGACACATCCTCACTCGAAGAGGGAGTTGGTTCACACAAACTTAACAAAAGAGCAGCATCCTCTCGGATATCCGCCAGAACCTCACCAGTCGACCCTGCTAAAAAACCCAAAGGTCCTATACTGCATGGTCGATCCCCTTCTAAAACAGTGGTGTTAGTAGAACTTGACAGGAAGGCCTTATGAAGGTGAATCTTCCTTTACGGCCCTAAATAAGTCAATCTGAAACTTAGAAAAGTCAAGTCGGGTATACAATAGTTCAGACCCTTGGATAGTAAGGTCAACTGAGCTGGTTCTAAAACACGATTAGTTAAATTAATTACACAGTCCTCAGGTGATGGCCGTATTAACGCCTCTGTCTCCAGGAGACATACTTCCTCTTGTGTCTCCAACCGGACATCATATGCTGCTGTTTGTAATGATCGATATTTCCTTCCCTCTCCTATACTCTTTGGGTCTATATTTTGTAGATATTTTGTAATATTATGATTCTGGAGCTAGAAGAAAGAGTTTTGTATTCATTCCGGCCTGTTTTCCGGACTTTTTGGGTTTAATTTGTCTAATATGTTTATATGTTATGCACATGTTGTACTTTCCATTTAGGTGTTTGGGATGAGGGGCGTGGGGTGGGAGTGGCTGATTTTGACTCACCTATTTCTAACAGCGTAATTTCCCTGCACCTTAGACCCGTGGAAGCGCTGCTGTTAGCGCGAAACGGCCGTCGTCATTCCCTGCTCACCTCCTCCCTGTTTGCACTCCCCTGAGCCGTGAAGATGTTCCTGTTATTTTAACGTTTCTTAATAAAGGAATTGGACCACATGAAGATTGGCGAGTGCTGCCGCATTTTCTTCATTTTCATGGTATGCATACTTTTTTTCATGCGAGCACCTCCGCTTTGATAACAGGCTCTCCTTTCACACCACGGATGGACTGTGATTGGCTCTAGGTCAGACGGCTGTGCATCACTGCTCTTTCTTCTTGTTTACATACATACATCTTGTTTTGGAGCTAGCACGCTGACGACCAGAGCTTTTGGTGTGTTTTACTCTGCTATATGCAGTGTTTATGGTTTTTTGCCATAATATGGATCCTGACGTTTCCTCAGTACGTGTGAGTCTACAAGCTGGCCGGGAGGATGTGGCCAATTATTTTAAGGAGTGTGAGCAGGTGGATCAGGTACACATGTTGAGTACAAAATCCTTGGAGTATAAGCTCACGAATTTGTATGAGAGAGAGATAAGACTTTTTTGGACCAATAACTCTCTTCAATCATATATAGACCATGGTCGTGTCCCTAGGGGTCTTCGAGTTTGGAAGGAGATATCCCATTTCAGCAGCGATGTTTCGTTTAGGTCAGAATGGGAAAGGATTATGCTAAAGAGTTCCCAGAATTTACTCTCATTGGTGTTGAAATCTAATGTACAGAACTATGAATCAGTGAACGCAGAAATTCTTAAGACTCAGTCTGAATTAAAGAGCAGACTCACAGAGAGTCAATGGATTGCTTTCAATAAAAAATTGGACAGTAAATTAATCCCTATTCAAGCTGAGATTAAACAGAGAAAAAGGGATAAGTTTATCCGGGACAAAAATGATTATGACTCAGGACAGATTTTTTTCCTGGCAAAAATCTCAGAAGGATAATTACCCGTCCTATTCCAACATGGGTAAACCAGGTAACAAGAAACGTAAGTTTAAGAAACGGAATCAACATCGCCGTAAGGACTATTTAACCACTGAGTCAGACTCGAGTCTGAGTGAAGGAATGGTTACAAATATGGACCACACGGATGGCTCAACATCTGAGACCCCTGCTACTACGCACCCCCTTTAGGAGAAGAACTCGAAGGGGGAAGCGGAGGTCACGTCCCCGGTTGGAGACACAAGAGGAAGCATGTCTCCTGGAGACAGGGGCGTTAATACGGCCATCACCTGAGGACTGTGTAATTAATTTAACTAATCGTGTTTTAGAACCAGCTCAGTTGACCTTACTATCCAAGGGTCTGAACTATTGTATACCCGACAGATTTGACTTTTCTGAGTTTCAGATTGACTTATTTAGGGCCGTAAGGAAGATTCACCTTCATAAGGCCTTCCTGTCAAGTTCTACTAACACCACTGTTTTAGAAGGGGATCGACCATGCAGTATAGGACCTTTGGGTTTTTTAGCAGGGTCGACTGGTGAGGTTCTGGCGGATATCCGAGAGGATGCCGCTCTTTTGTTAAGTTTGTGTGAACCAACTCCCTCTTCGAGTGAGGATGTGCCCAGCAATTCTGCCCCCTTCACTGGTGGTGTCCCCTCCACGTATATGCCATTAACCTCTCCCAGAAATATGGTAGACCTCTTTGAAACCTTAGTCCTAAGGGATATGGAAGCCTTGGTATACAAGAAGGCACCGGATAATCTTATTGATTCAGAAAGGGCGGTCTTGAGGGAGATAGCGAGCTGGACTGATGTCATTATACGACCGGCAGACAAGGGGGGCAAGACGGTGTTGATACCTAGGGAGGCATATCTGTTAGAGGCTGCACGACAGTTGTCAGATACAAACACATATCGGAAGTTACCGAATGATCCCACAAACAAATTTAAAGCCGAGTTGCGGTCGTTTTTAAGGGTATCAGTGGAACATCGGATCATAACCCAAAAAAAGGCTGAGAAACTTTTACCAGAGTTTCCCACAAAACCTCACTGGTACTACTTCCCTAAGGTGCACAAATCTGTCACTCAACCCCCGGGCAGACCCATCGTGTCGGGGGTGGGCTCCTTGACTGAACCTCTTTCTCAATACTTGGAGTGGCTTTTACGTCCCTTGCTCCGATCCGTTCCGTCATACATCAGGGACACAAATTCCTTTTTGGGTCATATCCAGGATTTTGCATGGCAGCCGGGGTTCTCCCTGGCGTCCATTGATGTGGTCAATCTTTATACCAGGATTCCCCAACAGATGAGGGTGGACACCATCCGGCGTATTTTGGACACTACTGATAAGGGTCATGCCTTCATCGATTTTGTGTGCGATGGGCTTAGTTTTATACTTACCCATAACGCTTTCACTTTTTTTGACACCTGGTATGTACAGACCACCGGGACTGCCATGGGGACCCTGGTTGCTTGTACGTTTGCTAATCTTTATTTGGCAGCCTTTGAAGAGGATTTTGTGTATTCCAGAAAAAACATTTTTCTTAAACATATCAAACTTTTTCTTAGATATGTTGATGACGTGTTCCTGGTGTGGGACGGAACGGAGGAGGAGTTTGGGCTATTTGTGGACTATTTAAATGTTTCCAATACTATGGGGATGTCATTTACGTCCGTTTTTGAGGGTCTCAGTTTGGAGTTCCTGGATGTATTGGTCATGGTTCAGGATGGCGAAATTTGCACTGCTATCCATCACAAACCCACTACTATGAACTCGGTCTTATATTTCAATAGCTTCCACCCCGTACATATTAAGCCTTACAGCCAACTCTTAAGGACAAGAAGGGTTAATAGCACGCAGAGAGGTTTTGAGCAGCAATCCGGGGATTTGTGTCGTAGACTTCAGGATAGGGGTTACCCTAATGCGTTGTTGCAGACGGCTATGGATCGTGTCAATAGACATTCGCAAGATCATGATAATAGTGTAGCTGCCCCAACAGGTCAACGTTTTACCTTCTGCTTCCGATATGGTCCGATGGATCAGGAGATAAGGGCATCCATCAGGAGGCATTGGCATGTCCTGGAGAGGGACAAGGATCTTTTGGGTAGGGTGTCAGGAGGGCCACTCATTTCCAACAGGCGCAGTACACGTATCAGGGATATTCTGGTCCGTAATCGCACGCCGGGTCCTCAGGTAGGATGGCTTGAATGGTCGGTCCCTAAGCGTAACTTCCGTTGTGGGCACTGTCATTTTTGTACATATCACTCGTGTCACTGGACGAGTCATGAATATAGGTCCTGTGAGGCATACGGTTCAGCAATTCATCTCTTGTAAAACTGAGTACGTCGTTTATGTGATTTTTTGCCCTTGCAAAAGGTTTTATGTGGGTGAAACCATACGCCATTTATATGTATGCTTTAGAGAACATATTAGATCTATTCGGACAGGAAAAGGTGTTCCTAGATTGATTAATCATGTTAGAGACACACACGAGGGAAATCCGGGGGTTCTCACGCTTGCAGGGATAGAGGGGGTTGTATTACCTGCACAGGGAGGAGACTTACATAAGCTGCTGTTAAGGCAGGAAGCCAGGAGGATCATGCGGACGTGGGCGACAGGTCCTGCCGGCTTCATTGACAGGATCGACATGTCCGTGTTCTTATGATCCCCAGGTGCGTTTATTTCTGCCTTCTTAGCTAGACCTCCCTCTTTTTCTGCACGTTTTACCAGTTATTTGATGTTACATGTATACACATTGATCATATGCTGCTGTTTGTAAGGATCAATATTTCCTTCTCTCTCCTATACTCTTTGGGTCTATATTTTGTAGATATTTTGTAATATTATGATTCTGGAGCTAGAAGAAGGAGTTTTGTATTCATTCCGGCCTCTTTTCCGGACTTTTTGGTTTTAATTTGTCTAATATGTTTATATGTTATGCACATGTTGTACTTTCCATTTAGGTGTTTGGGATGAGGGGCGTGGGGTGGGAGTGGCTGATTTTGACTCACCTATTTCTACCAGCGTCATTTCCCTGCACCTTAGACCCATGGAATCGCTGCTGTTAGCGTGAAACGGCCGTCGTCGTTCCCTCCTCACCTCCTCCCTGTTTGCACTCCCCTGAGCCGTGAAGATGTTCCTGTTATTTTAACGTTTCTTAATAAAGGAATTGGACCATACAAAGATTGGCGAGTGCTGCCGCATTTTCTTCATTTTCATGGTGTGCATACTTTTTTCATGCAAGCACCTCCGCTCTGATAACAGGCTCTCCTTTCACACCACGGATGGACTGTGATTGGCTCTAGGTCAGACAGCTGTGCAGCACTGCTCTTTCTTCTTGTTTACATTAATATTTAGTTGCATGCCCACAGTTTTTTTAGAAATGCTTCACATCCCATTCCAAGGCCATATCCTCTTCAAGTATTTTAATATATGCAAAGTGGTCCATGATTCCTGGTATGTGGTAAATAGGTCCGGCACCATAGTAAGAGAAACATGCCATACGATGCTTCACTGTCTTCAGAGTGTACAGTGGCTTGAATGCAGAGTTTGGGAGTCGTCTCAAAAAGAACTATTTTACTTTGGTCAGTCCGCAAAATGTTTCTTTATTTCTCTTTAGGCCAGTTTGCCAAATTGTATCAGCTTCAGTACATATCTTTCTTTCTTTCCAACAGTGGGACTATGCGGGGACTTCTTGCTAAGAGATTAGCTTCACACAGGCGTCTTCTAAGGCTGGAGTTACACTAGAGCGTAATACGGACGAGTGCTATGCGATAAAAAATCGCATAGCACTCGGACCAATGTTAATCTATGGGGAAGCTCCTATCATCCGTTGTTTTCTGCTGCTGCGATTTGCAACGTATTACTGCCGGGACTTGCCAATGAAAGTCTATGGGTGAGAGAAAAACTCGCACACCAGACGGACCATCAGTGTGACTTGCGAGAAATATGCACCGGTGTCCATTAGAAAAACAGGCAATTCAGTGCGGTGTAATGTAAAATCACACTGACAGGTTAAAATAGAATAGATAAAATGTCTACACATGGTGTGTGTGTATGTGTGTGTGCATATATGTATGTATATATGTGTGTGTGTGTGTATATATATATATATATATATATATATATATATATATATATATATATATATATATATATATATATACTGCTCAAAAAAATAAAGGGAACACTTAAACAACAGAATATAACTCCAAGTAAATCAAACTTCTGTGAAATCAAACTGTCCACTTAGGAAGCAACACTGATTGACAATCAATTTCACATACTGTTGTGCAAATGGAATAGACAACAGATGGAAATTATTGGCAATTATCAAGACACCCTCAATAAATGAGTGGTTCTGCAGGCGGGGACCACAGACCACATCTCAGTACCAGTGATGAGCGAGTGTACTCGTTGCTCGGGTGACCTCCGAGTATTTGTTAGTGTTCGGAGATTAAGTTTTCATCGCAGCAGCTGAATGATTTACAGCTATTAGCCAGCTTGATTACATGTGGAGATTCCCTAGCAACCAGGCAACCCCCACATGTGCTCAGCCTGGATAGTAGCTATAAATCATTCAGCTGAGGCGATGAAAACTTAATCTCCAAACACTAACAAATACTCGGAGATCACCCGAGTGTGCTCAGGAAAACCTGAGCAAAAAGTATATTCGCTCATCACTACTCAGTACCAATGCTTTCTGGCTGATGTTTTGGTCACTTTTGAATGTTGGTTGTGCTTTCACACTCGTAGTAGCATGAGACGGACTCTACAACCCACACAAGTGGCTCAGGTAGTGCAGCTCATCCAACATGGCACATCAATGCGAGCTGTGGCTAGAACGTTTGCTGTTTCTGTCAGCGTACTGTCTAGAGGCTGGAGGCGCTACCAGGAGACAGGCCAGTACACCAGGAGACGTGGAGGGGGCCATAGGAGGGCAACAACACAGCAGCAGGACCGCTACCTCCGCCTTTGTGCAAGGAGGAGCACTGCCAGAGCCCTGCAGCGGGCCACAAATGTGCATGTGTCTGCATAAACGGTTAGAAAATGACTCCATGAGGATGGTCTGAGTGTCCACAGATGGGGGTTTTGCTCACAGCCCAACACCATGCTGGATGCTTGGCATTTGCCACAGAACACCAGGATTGGCAAATTCACTACTGGCACCCTGTACTCTTCACAGAAGAAAGCAGGATCACACTGAGTACATGTGATAGATATGACAGAGTCTGGAGATGCCATGGAGAGCCATCTGCTGCCTGCAACATCCTTCAGCATGACTGGTTTGGCAGTGGGTCAGTAATGGTGTGGAGTGGCATTTCTTTGGAGGGCCGCACAGCCCTCCATGTGCTCACCAGAGGTAGCCTCACTGCCATAACGTACCGAGATGAGATCCTCAGACCCCTTGTGAGACCATATGCTGGTGCGGTTGGCCCTGGGTTCCTCCTAATGCAGGACAATGCGGTACCGAGATGAGATCCTCAGACCCCTTGTGAGACCATATGCTGGTGCGGTTGGCCCTGGGTTCCTCCTAATGCAGGACAATGCCAGACCTCATGTGGCTGGAGTGTGTCAGCAGTTCCTGCAAGATGAAGACATTGAAGCTATGAACTGGCCCACCCATTCCCCACACCTGAATCTGATTGAGCACATCTGGGACATCATGTCTCGCTCCATCCACCAGCGTCACGTTGCACAACAGACTGTCCAGTAGATGCTTTTGTCCTGGTCTGGGAGGAGACCCCTCAGGAGACCATCCACTCCCTCATCAGGAGAATGCCCAGGCATTGTAGGGAGATCATACAGGCACGTGGAGGCCACACACAATACTGAGCATCTTTTCCTTGTCATGAGGCATTTCCACTGAAGTTGGATCAGCCTGTAATTTGATTTTCCACTTTGATTTTAAGTATCATTCCAAATCCAGACCTACATGGGGTAGTCTTTTTGATTCACATTGATAATTGTTATGTTTTATTGTTCTGAACACATTCCACTATGCAATGAATAACATTTTGCGACTGGAATATTTCATTCAGAGATATCTAGGATGTCTAGGATGTGGTATTTGTGTTCCCTTTATTACTTTGAGCAATATATATATATATATATATATATATATATATATATATATATATATATATATATATATATATAGTTGTGGCCAAAAGTAATGGCATCCCTGCAATTCTGTCAGGTAATACTCAGTTTCAGTTTTCTGAAAATGATGGCAAACACAAATTCTTTATTATTATCTTCATTTAATTTGTCTTTAATGAAAAAACACAAAAAGAATTGTCCTAAAGCCAAATTGGATATAATTCCACTTTAAACATAAAAAAGGGGGTGGACAAAAGTATTGGCACGGTTCGAAAAATCATGTGATCCTTCTCTAATTTGTGTAATTAACAGCACCTGTAACTTACCTGTGGCACCTAACAGGTGTTGGCAATAACTAAATCACACTTGCAGCCAGTTGACATGGATTAAAGTTGACTCAGCCCCTGTCCTTGTGTGTACCACATTGAGCATGGAGAAAAGAAAGAAGACCAAAGAACTGTCTGAGGACTTGAGAAACCAAATTGTGAGGAAGCATGAGCAATCTCAATGCTACAAGTCCATCTCCAAAGACCTGAATGTTCCTGTGTCTACCGTGCGCAGTGTCATCAAGAAGTTTAAAGCCCAAGGCACTGTGGCTAACCTCCCTAGATGTGGACGGAAAAGAAAAATTGACAAGAGATTTCAACGCAAGATTGTGCGGATGTTGGATAAAGAACCTCGACTAACATCCAAACAAGTTCAAGCTGCCCTGCAGTTCAAGGGTACAACAGTGTCAACCCATACTATCCGTCGGCATCTGAATGAAAAGGGACTGTATGGTAGGAGACCCAGGAAGACCCCACTTCTTACCCCGAGACATAAAAAAGCCAGGCTGGAGTTTGCCAAAACTTACCTGAAAAAGCCTAAAATGTTTTGGAAGAATGTTCTCTGGTCAGATGAGACAAAAGTAGAGCTTTTTGGGCAAAGGCATCAACATAGAGTTTACAAGAGAAAAAAAGAGACATTCAAAGAAAAGAACACGGTCCCTACAGTCAAATATGGCAGAGGTTCCCTGATGTTTTGGGGTTGCTTTGCTGCCTCTGGCACTGGACTGCTTGACCGTGTGCATGGCATAATGAAGTCTGAAGACTACCAACAAATTTTGCAGCATAATGTAGGGCCCAGTGTGAGAAAGCTGGGTCTCCCTCAGAGGTCATGGGTCTTCCAGCAGGACAATAACCCAAAACACACTTCAAAAAGCACTAGAAAATGGTTTGAGAGAAAGCACTGGAGACTTCTAAGGTGGCCAGCAATGAGTCCAGACCTGAATCCCATAGAACATCTGTGGAGAGATCTAAAAATGGCAATTTGGAGAAGGCACCCTTCAAATATCAGGGACCTGGAGCAGTTTGCCAAAGAAGAATGGTCTAAAATTCCGACAGGGCATTGTAAGAAACTTATTGATGGTTACCGGAAGCGGTTGGTCGCAGTTATTTTGGCTAAAGGTTGTGCAACCAAGTATTAGGCTGAGGGTGCCAATACTTTTGTTTGGCCCATTTTTGGAGTTTTGTGTGAAATGATCAATGTTTTGCTTTTTGCTTCATTCTCTTTTGTGTTTTTTCATTTAAGACAAATTAAATGAAGACAATAATACCAAAGAATTTGTGTTTGCAATCATTTTCAGGAAGAAACTGAGTATTATCTGACAGAATTGCAGGGGTGTCAATACTTTTGGCCACAACTGTATATATACATACATATATATATATATATATATATATGTGTGTGTGTGTGTGTGTGTGTGTGTGTGTGTATATATATATATATAATTGGAGCGCCCCCACACCGCCGCAGGGCCGAGGGGTACCCGGAGCCAGGCCTCTGAGTCTCAGTTCTGGGGTTGTCACGGTGGCTAGACCCGGTCCGTGGCCCTGTCTGTCAGTGGGGGACGTCCGGTGCAATAAGTGGTGTTGTAACGATGCAGTTGTGGGGTGCAGGTCGCGGTAAATAACGAGGACACCAGGTTGCAGTCTCTTTACCTCTTTACTGGAGATCTCTGAGTCCTCAGTCCAGAGTACGGCTCACCAGGCTGCGCAAGTCCGGCCGGTCCAATGGCACCTCCAGAGTCCTCTTCACAGGTGGAAATCGGTGCCTTCCTTCTTAGCGCTATGTGTTGTAGTCCTCCCCTGCTGTGCTTACGGAAAGTACCCCACAACTGTTGTGTCTGTTTCTTAAGTTCCCTCACAACTCGATTAATTGATGTTCTTCTAATCGTCCGTCCCTCCCTGATGTTACGGTTAGAACGGCACCCGTTTGTCGGGTAGGCCTGGAGTTCTTCCGGGACCCTAGAGACGCCCCTCTCCCGCAATTGCCTCCCAAGACTTCATAGGTGATATGTGTTAGACAGCCCGCCTTAAACTGACTGTCCTGCCGCTGTTTAGAGTATTGCTTGAAGCTGAATGTTATAATACTCCCTCGGCGTTCCGGCCACCGGTAATGCGCCTCAGTAGGGTGTTGCTCCGGTCTTACAGCACGACCCCTACTGGAATTCTCCTATTGCTTGATCTCGTTTCTCACTCAGCACAATCTATCTCGCTTCTAGTCCTTTCTTGAATCCCGCCGCTTCCCGGAGCTGGCGCGGACCCGTTACGTTCTTTCCAATGCCAAGCCTCTGTCAGGATCCCACCCCTGACAGAGACCCTACTGTCTCTTCCTCCACAACACCCTCTGCCACTGAGTGTTGCTTCGTCCAATCCAGTCAGCTTTCTGATCTAACTTCCTGCCTGACCCCCAGTTTACCCACTATGGTGGGGAGTGGCCTAATGAATAGAACCCTTAGCTCCCCCCGGAGGCCCGGCTGTGAAATGTATTGGTGTCTGTGATACCTGATCAGATGAACTCCTTCAGTGCCATCGGATGCACCATGGCCCCCCATAGTGGCGGAGCCACAGTACTGCAACGACCAGGACTCTGGGGCGCTGCACTCCCCCCTGGTTAAACACAGTACTCCGGGACTGGGAAGAAAACAACAATACAAGTTAGCAAAAAGACATACAATTTTTGTTGAGTGTAATAACAATAAGCATATTTAAACAGGCTTCCCTTTATGGGAGGTGAGGACACTTGAACGTTACAAACATGGTTAACATTATAAATTACAGGCTATAAATAACTCCTGTTACCCAACCGGGTATTCTACTAAGTGCAAACATTATTGAACAATAATTTAACTTTGCCTTTAAGGATATACACTCTTAGTCCATTAAAGACCTTCCTATAGTCACATTATAAGGTACTTCAACTTTTTTCATTCTCCTTCTTTAAATCTGCAGGACCGCCTGTCCTATCGGCACCAGACCTACTGCCTCTCCTTTCAGTTACAGGACCGCCCCGTTCAGCCCGGGCCTACTGCCTTTTCAACTACTATACACAGTATAGAACATAACATTACTTTCAGTTTAAGAGCACTAAGTCATCTTTACATGACTCCTATGAGGACTCAGGGTTTACCTTCTATCCTAACTATCCATCAACATTATCTAAACATTTTCTATTGAACATTAAGCCTTCTCATTATCTTTCTTTCTTGCATGCTGGACACCACATCTATCCCTACGGGTCCACTGCATCCTTCTTCTATCTTTCACCCTTTTTCTTCTCAGATAACATCATTAACATTTTTTTCACAATTAACCAGTTGAACACATATAACTTTCTCGTACAAACATTATCATCACTTTTCTCTCATCAACATTATTGCTACTTGTCTTAAGCAATATTACTATCGAAGTGCGGCAAATGAACATCCCCTTTAAGAGGGGACCAAGTCTCTGTGAGGTAGCGTATCTTCTCAAGCTACCAGTCCATACTCAGCAAAGGTTCCAGTGTGGTATCTTCACAAAGAGTCCTTCTTTAAGTAAAACCAGTAGGGAGCGCCTTTAATAAGGTGCAAACTATGTACAAGAAGTTCGGATCATGCACTGTTCATGATTTCAGCAGTTCTTTTCAACTAGAAACTTGTGCAAAAACTTTGGAAAAATCAAACAAAAGCAAAAGCAGAGGAAGGGATCCCGGGTAAACAAAGGGATCCCTTTAAGAGTTAACCCTAGTCGGGTTTAAAGCAGCAAACAGCAGGGAAACAAACAGTTAACTATGTACAGTTTCAGGTTTCCGAGGTTTAGTTGGACGGCTTCCAGGGCTGCACCTGGCACTTAACCCTTCTTGGCCTGGGAAGAGTGAGGTCCAGGGTTACACCCAGTGCTGGACAAACGCCGTTAATCCGTCTTGCATGTACTGTTAAATCGTGCGCAGCGATGGAGATCTGCACAGCTTGAGTATGGGCATCTGCTGCAGCAGAGGTAGCGGCTGCTGCAAGATCAGTCACTGGAACGGAATCAGCAGCTGTGGCACTAGCAGTCACTGGAGTGGTGTCGGTCGTCAGGGCAGGGTCGTCCTTTATACCTGCTTCAGATGTGGTCCCTCCGGTGCCGGTCTGGAACGCTGGTTGCGGGGCCTTGCGCTGTGGCGTTGTCATCTCCGTTTGCAGCATCTCGCTTTCCGGCAGGGCCTTGCCTTCTGGCTTCGGGGCGCTGGAACTTCTTTCTTGCTCCGGACCAGATGAGGCTGCCGACAGATGTCTGGTGAGGCTCCTGATAATGGCCTTCTTCCACCCGGCCTCAGTGCTCAGCTGCGTCCGCCGGGGTCGGTCGCTGAGCTCGTCCACTCCGGCCTGCAGGAATTCAGCATCAGCGGTGGAGGCCTGGTTGCGGTGCCCCTCCGGGTGGCTGGTGGAGTCCTCTGCTCCGACCCCACGCTCCGGCTCCGGGCAGCTCGCCATGGCGTCCTCCATGTCGCTCACTCCTTCTTCCTGGTCCTTTTCCCGCTCTCTCCTTCGTGGGCGGTTTCGTTTTCTCTGTCTCTGCCCACCATTGAGGATCAGGAGGCGGATCTCGGCTGCTGACGGACACGTCCTCAAGGGGCCGAGATATTTAGACTGGGCGGCCATTGTCTTTCGCGCTCTTCAGCTTGTTCACGCCCACTCCACGCCCTTCTTCTTCTCCCGCGCTCTCCTTAGCGCTGTAATGGCGGCGGATTTGGCGCGAACTTTTGGCGGCAAGTGACACAGCACAGTCTTTGCAATAAAGTACAGTCCAAGCACAATAAATCACAGTTCCAAGGCACACATGACCTGATTCTTCAGGCTTAAGTAGATCCTGTTCGTGACGCCAAATTGGAGCGCCCCCACACCGCCGCAGGGCCGAGGGGTACCCGGAGCCGGGCCTCTGAGTCTCAGTTCTGGGGTTGTCACGGTGGCTAGACCTGGTCCGTGGCCCTGTCTGTCAGTGGGGGACGTCCGGTGCAATAAGTGGTGTTGTAACGATGCAGTTGTGGGGTGCAGGTCGCGGTAAATAACGAGGACACCAGGTTGCAGTCTCTTTACCTCTTTACTGGAGATCTCTGAGTCCTCAGTCCAGAGTACGGCTCACCAGGCTGCGCAAGTCCGGCCGGTCCAATGGCACCTCCAGAGTCCTCTTCACAGGTGGAAATCGGTGCCTTCCTTCTTAGCGCTATGTGTTGTAGTCCTCCCCTGCTGTGCTTACGGAAAGTACCCCACAACTGTTGTGTCTGTTTCTTAAGTTCCCTCACAACTCGATTAAATGATGTTCTTCTAATCGTCCGTCCCTCCCTGATGTTACGGTTAGAACGGC
This sequence comes from Ranitomeya variabilis, assembly GCF_051348905.1. NCBI lineage: Eukaryota > Metazoa > Chordata > Amphibia > Anura > Dendrobatidae > Ranitomeya > Ranitomeya variabilis. The sequence goes on from NC_135237.1 coordinate 213,475,784, forward strand.
ACCCGTTTGTCGGGTAGGCCTGGAGTTCTTCCGGGACCCTAGAGACGCCCCTCTCCCGCAATTGCCTCCCAAGACTTCATAGGTGATATGTGTTAGACAGCCCGCCTTAAACTGACTGTCCTGCCGCTGTTTAGAGTATTGCTTGAAGCTGAATGTTATAATACTCCCTCGGCGTTCCGGCCACCGGTAATGCGCCTCAGTAGGGTGTTGCTCCGGTCTTACAGCACGACCCCTACTGGAATTCTCCTATTGCTTGATCTCGTTTCTCACTCAGCACAATCTATCTCGCTTCTAGTCCTTTCTTGAATCCCGCCGCTTCCTGGAGCTGGCGCGGACCCGTTACGTTCTTTCCAATGCCAAGCCTCTGTCAGGATCCCACCCCTGACAGAGACCCTACTGTCTCTTCCTCCACAACACCCTCTGCCACTGAGTGTTGCTTCGTCCAATCCAGTCAGCTTTCTGATCTAACTTCCTGCCTGACCCCCAGTTTACCCACTATGGTGGGGAGTGGCCACTAGAACCCTTAGCTCCCCCCGGAGGCCCGGCTGTGAAATGTATTGGTGTCTGTGATACCTGATCAGATGAACTCCTTCAGTGCCATCGGACGCACCATGGCCCCCCATAGTGGCGGAGCCACAGTACTGCAACGACCAGGACTCTGGGGCGCTGCATATGTACAGACCAAAAGTTTGGACACACCTTCTCATTTAAAGATTTTTCTGTATTTTCATAACTATGAAAATTGTAAATTCATACTGAAGGCATCAAAACTATGAATTAACACATGTGGAATTATAAACTTAGCAAAAAAGTGTGAAACAACTGAAAATATTTCTTATATTCTAGGTTCTTCAAAGTAGCCACCTTTTGCTTTGATGACTGTTTTGCACACTCATGGCATTCTCTTGATGAGCTTCAAGAGGTAGTCACTGGAATTGGATTTCACTTCACAGGTGTGCCCTGTCAGGTTTAACAAGTGGGATTTCTTGCCTAATAAATGGGGTTGGGACCATCAGTTGTGTTGTGCAGAAGTCTGGTGGATACAGAGCTGATAGTCCTACTGAATAGACTGTTAGAATTTGTATTATGGCAAGAAAAAAGCAGCTAAGTAAAGAAAAACGAGTGGCCATCATTACTTTAAGAAATGAAGGTCAGTCGGTCCGAAAAATTGGGAAAACTGTGAAAGTGTCCCCAAGTGCAGTTGGAAAAACCATCAAGCGCTACAAAGAAACTGGCTCACATGAGGACTGCCCCAGGAAAGGAAGATCAAGAGTCACCTCTGCTTCTGAGGATAAGTTTATCCGAGTCACCAGCCTCAGAAATCGCAGGTTAACAGCAGCTCAGATTAGAGACCATGTCAATACCACACAGGGTTCTAGCAGCAGACTCATCTCTACAACAACTGTTAAGAGCAGCCTTTGTGCAGCAGGCCTTCATGGTAAAATAGCTGTAGGAAACCACTGGTAAGGGCAGGCAACAAGCAGAAGAGACTTGTTTGGGCTAAAGAACACAAGGAATGGACATTAGACCAGTGGAAATCTGTGCTTTGGTCTGATGAGTCAAAATTTGAGATCTTGGTTCCAACCACCGTGTCTTTGTGTGACGCAGAAAAGGTGAACAGATGGATTCTACATGCCTGGTTCCCACCGTGAAGCATGGAGGAGGTGTGATGCTGTGGGGGTGCTTTGCTGGTGACACTGTTGGGGTTTTATTCAAAATTGAAGGCATACTGAACCAGCATGGCTACCACGGCATCTCAGGATATCGTCCCAGTTAATTGCACTAAGATCATCTCTCATCCGTTTGAAATTTGCCCTCCTGAAGTTTAGTGTCCTTTTAACCCCTCTACTATACATCTTATTAAAGGATACATGAAAACTTATTATTTTGTGATCACTTTTCCCCAAGTGACCCCCAACCCTTATATTTGCTATGCGGTCTGGCCTGTTGGTTAATATTAGGTCTAGCAGTGCCCCCCTTCTTGTTAGGTCCTGAACCAGTTGTGAAAGGTAATTGTCTCTCATAGTTGTCAAAAACCGATTACCTTTGCTGGAACTGCAGGTTTCTGCTGCCCAATGTATTTCAGGGTAGTTGAAGTCCCCCATAATAATGACTTCTCCTTGAGTCGCAGCTTCATCTATTTGCTTTATGAGGATATTCTCCATTGCTTCCATTATTTTTGGAGACTTATAACTAACCCCTATCAGTAATTTATTATTTTTGCCCCCTCCCCTTATCTCCACCCACAGGGACTCTACATTTTCATTAGATTTACCTATATTATCACGCAGGATGGGTTTTAAGGATGATTTTACATATAGACACACACCCCCACCCCCCTTATCTGTTTGGTCATTTCTAAACAGACTATAGCCCTTCAAGTTAACAGCCCAGTCATGACTCTCATCCAGCCATGTCTCAGATATCCCCACCATGTCATAATTATGCTCCAGCAAAACTAATTCTAATTCCTCAATTTTGTTGGCAAGGCTTCTGGCATTAGTATACATGCACTTTATGTATCTCTCTGTACCTCTATTCTTTCTTAAATTACACTGGTCTACAAAAAAAAAAAATTCTGGCATGGACTTTAAGGGTGCTGAATTCAAATCTGATCTTATAATTTCTCTATCACATCACGTTTTTGCACTATACTGTAGGTATATAGCCCACTTTCATGAATTCCATGATAAATATAAGTAGTGTATGAAAAGTGCCGGTTTATACGGTTCACTAAGGTAAATTTAGTTTAATTTGGGTGGTTAATTTGTGTTGATTTTCTTTTGGGTCTGCAAGGAGGGTACACAAAACACCCTTGGTTTCTGTGCTACTGGGAGAGTAGAGCTACAGCAGAGCATTGGGTGAAAACTGAATGGCCTCAGCGACAGACTTTGGCATCTGGCGATAAGAATGTCATCCATGATCCTCTAGTGGATAGGAAGAATATTGTCTTTCCTCACTTACCCATAAAACTTGGATTGATGAAGCAGTTCGTCAAAGCTCTCAATCACAGTGGAGAATGCTTTAACTATATATGTTCAACTTTTCCTGGTCTTAGTGAAGAGAAGAAAAAGGCTGGAATAATTGATGGACCTCAAATAAGAACACTTATGAGAGACCCAAATTTTATCACATCAATGAATGAGACGGAAGAAAGAGCTTGGAATGCATTTTGTAATGTGGTGCAGAATTTTCTAGGGAATAAGCAGACAACTATGAAGAGATTGTGGAAGAGCTACTAATGAGTCTGTGAAATCTTGGATGTAGAATGAGTATCAAGATTCACTATTTACACAGCCATTTGGACTTTTTTCCAGAGAACCTTGGGGATGTGAGCGAGGAACAAGGGGAGCGTTTTCATCAGGACATTAAAACAATGGAAGAACGGTATCAAGGCCAGTGGGACTCACATATGATGGCTGCAGGGCCGGTTTTAGACAAAGTGGGGCCCTAGGCAAAAGTTTTAAATGAGGCCCCCAATGCTCACATACATATTGCACCATGACGCTCAAACATTTTGGTTGCATTTACATGCGTTGAGTTCAGACCGTTCGATGCGTGCGATTGACAACATTGAAGTCGTTTGGCTCTTGTTTCTCGGCCTCTTTACATCGTCTGAGGACGAATGATGGGGACAGAACACTAGTAGATCAATCTGTCCCCATATAGTATCATGCTATAAGCAGCAGGTGTGTGTGTGTGTGTGTGTGTGTGTGTGTGTGTGTGTGTGTATATGTATATATATACACTCTAGTCTGTTCAACCATTATTTTAAAATGTGCATGGAACACACACACTATCACTGTATGTTTATATAGAATAATGCAAAAAATTTATATATATATATATATATATATATATATATATATATACACACAATTAAACACACACGCACATGACACATGCTTATACACACACACTTATACACACATTCATACATGTACATGTCATACACTTATACACACACATACATACATACATACATACATACATACATACATATACACACACACATATATATGGCATGCACTTATACACAGACACATACATAGCATTCTTATACATACACACATACATAGCGCATATATATATATATATATATATATATATATATATATATTTTACACACACACAAACACACACATGGCACGCACTAATACACACAAATATATACATGGCACGTACTTATACACATACATGGCACACACTTATACACATGCATGGCACGTACTTATACACATACATGGCACGCACTTATACACATGCATGGCACGTACTTATACACATACATGGCACGCACTTATACACACACATATATACATGGCACACATTTATACACATACAACATGGCACACATTTATACACACACACATACACACATACATACACACATATATACACATACATACACACACATATATATATATATATATATATATATATATATACACACACACACATACGCGGCACACACATGCAGCACAACAAATGCTCATTTGATACATGTGATTCACATAAGCACACACTACACATGACACACGCTATACACACCACACACACACACCTTTATGCTGGAGGGAATGAGATGTTCCACACTATCAGCTGCAGCTCCTCCTGCTCCCAGCAGACACCTCTCTGCCCTCTCCTCTGCTGGGACTGCCGACAAGAGCAGGAGTTGCTGACAGCAGGACAGGAGCCATCATCACCAGGAGCAGCACACACAGTGGGACGGTGCTCTTTACTTATCTGCTGGGTCTCTCTCCCTTCCCCTCAGAGGCTCCGTACAGCAGGACAGGGCGCTGGCCAATGAGCACTTCTATCACGCTGATGGGGGAGGTTCAGTGGCCGCTGCTCCTGTGCTTCACTGCAGGCTCCTATTTTACTGCTACAAACATTCCCAGAGTACATGGCCTGTGGTGACATCACGGTCACATGGCAGGTCACCTGATCGTGATGTCACTACAGGTCCTTAACCAGTCTCTACTCGGAAGCTTCACTGATAATGCTATTATCAGTGAAGCTTCTGCTGTAAATGCTGGGGGCCCCCAAGGGAGTGGGGGCCCCAGGCAGCTGCCTAGTCTGCCTGGCCCTAACGCCGGCCCTGGATGGCTGACTATTGCTGGAGCTTGATGAGAGACAACCCGAAAGCTGTACATCACAGATCAGCCAAGAAAAGAAAGTTCAAATAACTGCTATTTGTCATTCATCTGTGTGCCATATATATGTGTTTTCATATTTTGTAGTTTAATTCTGTAAGTATATTTGATTTGCTGTACATAGACTTTGTAATCTTTGTTATTCCTTGATTAAAAATATACAAAATGTAGTACCGAAAATCGTGTTTTTATCATAAAACATTAGGAGTAATTTTCATCAAAAATTGAAAATATCTCGAAATCCTGATTTGATAGCCAAAAACGGAGTTCATATTCGTAATCAGCAGCCAAAATTGACTTAAAATATGTTTTAAAACCTTTTGCCAGAAAAATTGCATTGACCAGTGTTATTAACTGTTCTAACCCCACCCCCCATGCCACCGCCACCCCAAACTTTCTTATTTGTGCCCAGGTGTCCGTCTGCACTATCTTCCCCTCCTATCAAATGAATACCCTCCCCCCATCCCTAGTTTAAACACTCCTCCAACCTTCTAGCCATTATCTCCCCAGCACAACTGCACATTCCCGTCCCTAGCGTAGAACCTGTAGCCAACTGAGAAGTCGGCCCAGTTCTGTAGGAACCCAAACCCCTCCTTCTTACACCAATTCTTGAGCCACTTATTAACCTCCCTAATCTCCCGTTGCCTCTCTGGCGTGGCACTTGGTGCAGGCAGTATTTCGGAAAATAACACATTGGAGGTCCTTGCTTTCAGCTTGCAGCCTAATTCCCTAAAATCGTTTTTAAGGACCTTCCACCTACCTCTAACTTTGTCATTTGTGCCAATGTGCACCATGACCGTTGGGTCCTCACCAGCCCCTCCCAGTAATTTGTCAACCCGATGAGCGATGTGTCGGACTCGAGCACCAGGTAGGCAGCACACTGTTAGGCCGGCGTCACACTCGGCGTAAGACAATACGCCACGTATTTTACGGCCGTAATACGGCCGAAATACGGTGAAATGTTCCCAAAATAGTGATCCGTAGGCAGGGTGTGTCAGCGTATTTTGCGCATGGCATCCTCCGTATGTAATCCGTATGGCATCCGTACTGCGAGATTTTTGCGCAGGCTTGCAAAACCGACATCTAATGGATTTATGTGCTCAAATGTTCATTAAAACATATATACAGTATATATATATATATATATATATATATATATGTCATTGAGACACATATATATATATATTCTGTATTTAGATTTCATTCAGCGCGATATCTGTGAACAGCCGGTAATTCAATTGCCGGCTTTTCATTTCTCCTGCACAAACCCGACAGGATATGAGACATGGTTTACATATAGTAAACCATCTCATATCCCCTTTTTTTTTGCATATTCCACACTACTAATGTTAGTAGTGTGCATGTGCAAAATTTCAGCGCTGTAGCTGCTAAAATAAAGGGTTAAATGGCGGAAAAAATTGGCGTGGGCTCCCGCGCAATTTTCTCCGCCAGAGCGGTAAAGCCAGTGACTGAGGGCAGATATTAATAGCCAGGAGAGGGTCCATGGTTATTGGCCCCCCCGTGGCTAAAAACATCTGCCCCCAGCCACCCCAGAAAAGGCACATCTGGAAGATGCGCCTATTCTGGCACTTGGCCACTCTCTTCCCACTCCCTGTAGCGGTGGGATATGGGGTAATGAAGGGTTAATGCCACCTTGCTATTGGAAGGTGACATTAAGCCAGATTAATGATGGAGAGGCGTCAATTATGACACCTATCCATTATTAATCCAATTGTAGGAAAGGGTTAAAAAACACACACACACATGATTGAAATGTATTTTAATGAAATAAACACAGCGGTTGTTGTAATAATTTATTGTTCTCTCAAATCCATTTGCAGTCCCTCGCTTGGCAACATAATAAACGCACAAGATACATACCTTCTGCTGTCAGATCAGGTCCCACGATGTAATCCATCTGAAGGGGTTAACTAATATTACAAGCAGGAGCCCTGCAAATGCAGCTGTGCTCCGTGCTTGTAATTCCCCTGCGAATGAATGAAATGTAGGTCATTGACCTACATTTCATTCATTCGCGGTGAGGCGCCCTCTGGTGGATGTTCTCATGAACTGCAGCCTGGGAACTTTTTCCCACGCTCCAGGTCATATGAGGACATCCACCAGGGGGCGCATCACCGCGAATGAATGAAATGTAGGTCAATGACCTACATTTCATTCATTCGCAGGGGAATTACAAGCACGGAGCACAGCTGCATTTGCAGGGCTCCTGCTTGTAATATTAGTTAACCCCTTCAGATGGATTACATCGTGGGACCTGATCTGACAGCAGAAGGTATGTATCTTGTGCGTTTATTATGTTGCCAAGCGAGGGACTGCAAATGGATTTGAGAGAACAATAAATTATTACAACAACCGCTGTGTTTATTTCATTAAAATACTTTTCAATCATGTGTGTGTGTGTGTTTTTTAACCCTTTCCTACAATTGGATTAATAATGGATAGGTGTCATAATTGACGCCTCTCCATCATTAATCTGGCTTAATGTCACCTTCCAATAGCAAGGTGGCATTAACCCTTCATTACCCCATATCCCACCGCTACAGGGAGTGGGAAGAGAGTGGCCAAGTGCCAGAATAGGCGCATCTTCCAGATGTGCCTTTTCTGGGGTGGCTGGGGGCAGATGTTTTTAGCCACGGGGGGGCCAATAACCATGGACCCTCTCCTGGCTATTAATATCTGCCCTCAGTCACTGGCTTTACCGCTCTGGCGGAGAAAATTGCGCGGGAGCCCACGCCAATTTTTTCCGCCATTTAACCCTTTATTTGAGCAGCTACAGTGCTGAAATTTTGCACATACACACTACTAACATTAGTAGTGTGGAATATGCAAAAAAAAGGGGGATATGAGATGGTTTACTGTATGTAAACCATGTCTCATATCCTGTCGGGTTTGTGCAGGAGAAATGAAAAGCCGGCAATTGAATTACCGACTTTTCACTAACAGCGCTGCGTATTTCTCGCAAGTCACACTGCTGGTCCGTGTGGAATCCGTATTTTTCTCGCCCCCATAGACTTTCATTGGCGATTTTTTTGCGCAGTACGCTGACAAACGCAGCATGCTGCGATTTTGTACGGCCGTAGAAAGCCGTATAATACTGAACCGTAATATACGGCTAATAGGAGCAGCCCCATTGAGAATAATTGTGCCGTATGTTATGCGAGTTTTACGGACGTAGTTTCTGCGCTCTTACGTCCGTAAAACTCGCCAGTGTGACGCCGGCCTTACCAGTAAACCATTGCATATCCGTTGCATTTATATATGTCCCTGACTAATAATGTTAATAGTGTGTGTGTGTGTGTGTGTGTGTGTGTGTGTGTGTGTGTGTGTGTGTGTGTGTGTGTGTGTGTGTGTGTGTGTGTGTAAAATTTTGGAGCTGTAGGTGTTAAATTAAAGGATTAATTCACGGAAAAAACTGGCATGGGCTCCCGTGCAGTTTAATCTGCCAGAGAGGGAAAGCCAGTGACTAAAGGCAGATATTAATAGCCTAGAGAGGGACCATCGTTATTGGCCCCCCTGGCTAAAAAAATCTTCCCCCAGCCTCTCCAGAAAAGGCGCATCTGTAAGGGCTAATGCTACCGGCCAGGCTGTAAACCACGGAGGAATTAATGAAAAGCTGCCTGCTCCCCTGACCGAACATGAACTCATTAGCATGGGAAATTGTTTCTGAACATTTACCCACACTGTCAAGTTCACCACGTCAGGCAGGGAGTCAGCACAGCCTAGGTGACGTCAGCAGTAGTCACTGATAATAATAATACAACTCTGACAGCGGCATCTAACAAGCGCTTCCGGCTTGTGTGGGATTGCACTTTTTTTTGCAATTTCACCACACTTGCAATTTTTTTCCCGTTTTCTAGTACATGACATGGTAAAACCAATGGTGTCGTTCAAAAGTACAACTCGTCCCGCAAAACAACAAGCCCTCACATGGCCATATTGACGGAAACAGAAAAAAGTTATGGCTCTGGGAAGAAGGGGAGCAAAAAACGAAAAAGGGCTGTGGCGTGAAGGAGTTAAACAGATTCCGGGTGGTCCTGCTTCTACTCTGCAGTGATATTCTAAAGACAGGGAAGCAGCAATTTAGTGGTCAGAGTCCCCATAGAAAAGGCAGAGGCAATTCCTCCAAACACTGCAATCATGCGATCGCTGTGTACAGGGAGGGAACAGGAGCTGCCAGGCCCCAGTTACAAGGGAAATAGATGCGAATAAAAAGATTTCAATCTTTAAATGCGCCCTTCCCCAAAATTTGTATGACCTTATGAGGAACAATGTGTAAAATAAATGCCGCATTCAATCCAAATTGCCATTACTAGCTCCAGCCCTGTAAAAGTGTCCGATTATATATTTCTTACAGAATGTGAAACAAATATAAATGTATTTTTGTAAATTCCTTTTTTCCATAAAGTACTGTATTACAGTAAAGTATTAGTGACCTAAACATGAATCCCTGTGCATCACAATTACTTTATCAGAATGAGAAAAGAATGTAAAGCTCTTTAAACCCCATGTACAGTAAAATTGGAACTGTACCTGGTCAGGAATGGGTTAAATGGCTCTGTCTGAACTGGTTAAAGATTAAATAAACGTTGTCCCTGGGAAGTAATGTAACTTTTGAAGTTTTGGGGTTTTTTTTTGCATGCAAGCGGCTACCACACACTTTCTTTTCCCCAGTCTATTTGCCTGACCACACCATAAGGACACACCTCCATTATAGCCAATGTGCCAGTGCTCATAGCCGATTTTCCACAATGACCAATAGTATTGTGTGCAAAAACTCAAAGTATGCACTGTTCTGGTCCAATTTACAGACCAACTGGTGCATTGAAATGAGTAAAAAGAAAACAATTGACCGCACCACCGAACCAACTCACTGTGAGCACTCAGGCTAATTATCCGCAGCTGATCCACAGATCTCGGGTGCTTCAGCCAGAAAAAAGTGCTATCATAGATATTAGTAAAAAGAAAAATGGCAGCACTCACCAATCTTCTTTGCAGGTAACTTTATTGTAACGAAATCTTCACGGCACGGGGGTGTATTTACAAGGAAATGTGGAAGCTAAACGACGGCCGTTTCGCGCCTGCCTGGCGCTTCAACGGGTTCAGTGAGTGGACGGATGTGAAGCCCGAAGAAGTATGCACTCACGGTGCCCCTCCCTACAGCTTCACTCCGCCCACCCTCGGTACAAAAAATGTTAAAAACAATTAAAAACAATAATAGCAATATTAATGAGTCAAAACATAAGCAATCTTCTGTACATCTATTTTCTATCTATTATTTAGCAGGCATAACAAATAAGCCAAGTCCACAGTCTTATTATTATTTTTCTAAATGGATTGATACTCAACACAAACGGACACCCCACTGCAGCTGTGATAGCCTCAAGTTCATCTTCACACACAATGCATTTACCTTTATGGACCTCTGGTACCTGCAGATAGTTGGCACTGCTATGGGGACTCCGGCAGCTTGCACGTTCGCAAATTTATATCTAGGACACTTTGAAGAGCTATTTCTATATTCGGCCAGGAATGTGTTCTTAAAGCATATCAAGTTATATCTGCGATACGTCGATGATATGTTTTTTGTGTGGGACGGATCGGAAGCAAGCTTCAGAGACTTTGTCATTTATTTGAACTATAACACTATGGGTATGTCCTTCACATCCACCTTTGGGGGGGGCACACCTAGACTTCCTGGATGTGTCGGTTAACATAGTGGATGGAGAGATCAATACTGCTCTATATCGGAAATCGGTATCTACTAATGCACTTATGCACTTTGACAGCTACCACCCCAGCCATACTAAGCGTGCGTTACCATATGGCCAGCTAGTTAGAACTAGAAGGGCCAACAATACACAAGAAGGGTTTGATAGACAATCATGTGAGCTGGAACAGAGGCTTAAATATAGAGGATACCCCAATCAGGTCTGGCAGGGCGCACGGAGAGAAATGCATAGTCAAACCAACAGAGCGACAAGCACACATAGCCCCACAGGTAAAAGATTTACGTTCTGTTTCCAGTATGGTCCTATGGACCAACATATTAGAGCTGCAATTAGAAATAATTGGCACCTATTGGACAGGGACAGGGAGCTAGCTGAAGTCGTAGCCAAGGGTCCTCTCATTTCGAACAGAAGGAGCACCAGGATAAGGGATGTGCGGATTACAGACATTAGGACCAGTAATTGGCTGGAACGTAATATTCCTATAGGTAATCACCGATGCGGGCATTGCACGTATTGTAGACAGCATCTTATAGATAGAATTTTACAAATCGGATCTGTCTCACACAGAGTAATGCAATTCATCACGTGTCAAACCAGACATGTAGTCTACGTTGTATCGTGCCCGTGCGGGAGATATTACATAGGCAAAACTATTAGATGTCTATACATACGTTTTAGGGAACATTGTAGATCTATTATAACAGGTAAGGGAGCACCAAGATTAATTAGCCATATACGTGAAATACATGGTTAAGATTCGGGAGTTATGATGTTCGCCGGCATAGAGCAGGTCAAATTGCCTAAAAGAGGGGGTGACCACCATAATTTGTTATTAAGACGAGAAGCGACATGGATCATGTGGACAGGAGCCATGGGCCCCGCAGGTCTTAATGATAAGATCGACATGTCAATATTTTTATGAGTGGTATAGGCATATTCCCAGTGGTACTTGCCCCTTAATAATATTATTATTAATATTATACTAATAGCACCATTTGTGCAATCGGTATTAAAAAGTCTTTTTATGGGTATAGTTATTCTAGGCTTGAGTGGAACTATTAGCCGTAGGGGTGTATAGTAGGAGATGATAGTTTTACCCCACTTAAATCTTTTTGACGTAGATGAGGAGCTGCAGTGGGGTGTCCGTTCATGTTGAGTATCAATCCATTTAGAAAAATAATAATAAGACTGTGGACTTGGCTTATTTGTTATGCCTGCTAAATAATACAGTAGATAGAAAATAGATGTACAGAAGATTGCTTATGTTTTTGACTCATTAATATTGCTATTATTGTTTTTAATTGTTTTTAACATTTTTTGTACCGAGGGTGGGTGGAGTGAAGCTGTAGGGAGGGGCACCGTGAGTGCATACTTCTTCGGGCTTCACATCCGTCCACTCACTGAACCCGTTGAAGCGCCAGGCAGGCGCGAAACGGCCGTCGTTTAGCTTCCACATTTCCTTGTAAATACACCCCCGTGCCGTGAAGATGTCGTTACAATAAAGTTACCTGCAAAGAAGATTGGTGAGTGCTGCCATTTTTCTTTTTGCTAATATCTATGACAGCACTTTTTTCTGGCTGAAGCACCCAAGATCTGTGGATCAGCTGCGGATAATTAGCCTGAACGCTCACAGTGAGTTGATTCGGTGGTGCGGTCAGTTGTTTTCTTTTTACTCATTAATGAATGGACTTTGTCAGACTTGGCACACCGATAGACTGTTGAACCAAGGCTACCGCACACCCAAGTTTATTACCTGGGTAGATTCTCTATAACAATGGAGGCAGAAGCTGGATCCTCAAGAACAGGTTTACAAGCCGGCCGGGTGGATGTGAGTAATTATTTTAAGGAATGTGTGCAAGCTGATGAGGTACAAACATTAAGTACAAAGGCATTAGAACACAAATTGCTGAATTTGTCTGAAAGAAGTGAAACTCTTCTGGACCAACAACTCCTTAACCTCGTATGTCGAGAGTGGGAGAGTCCCACGGGGATTGAGGGTCTGGAAGGATATATCACATTTTTCCAATGATCCCAGCTTTCGGACACAATGGGAGCAGATTATGCTCAAGTGTTCACATGAGTTGTTGTTACAACTAGTACTGAAATCTAATATCCAGAACTATGAGTCAATTGAAGCCGATATACATAAAACACAGGCTGAGCTGCAGACTAGACTCACGGAGAGTCAGTGGGTACAACTAAATAAAAAAATGGAGACGAAACTCATTCATATACAAGCTGATATAAAGCAGAAGAAACGTGATAAATTTATACGTGACAAGAAAGATTTCGAATTGGGGCAGGTGTTCACCTGGAATAAACAGCAGAAAGCCGATGGAAAAAGCAATATTGATTTTGGAACAGCTGGTCGCTATAAAAGGAAATCTGGTAAACGCAATACCTTTCAGAGGAGGGACTATGTTACCACCGAGTCCGATTCAAGCCAGAGCGAGGGAGCGGCTGCCTTTATGAGCTCAGCAGAAGGACTTATTTCAGCAGGAGCCTCCGATACAGATCTCCCTTTAGGAGGAGAAGGACGCGCCGAGGAGGCAAGGGGAGGCAGATTCACACAGGAGCGCAAAAGAAAATATGTATCGTGGAGACAGAAGCGATGAGTCTACTCTACGGGCAGCATGTGGTTAATTTGACCAGTCATACATTGAATGCTGCGCACCTTTCACTGCTTGCTAAGGGTTTGAATTTTTGTATCCCTAATGATTTTGACTTTACAGAATTTAAAATTGATTTATTTAAATCTGTCCGGAAGATTCATCTGTATAAACATTTTCTCAATAGCCCAGTTGTCCAGAATACTTTGGAGGGGGAACGACCGTGTACAATAGGACCCCTAGGCTTTATGGCGGGGGCGGGGTTACAGGCACTAGCTGATACCCATGGGGAAGCAGAGCTATTGCTAAGCCTCGCAGAAGAGGGACAACATGCCCCAGGATACCATACAGCATCCATAACACCATTTGTAGGGGGGGGACATCTAAGTATATGCCTCCAGTGTCCCCCGGGAATGCCATTGATTTGTTTGAAACACAAGTTATCAGAGATGTAGAAGCCTTGATTTACCGTAAAGCCCCACCAAATCTTTCATCTGAAGAAAGTAAGGCCCTAAAGGAGATAACAGGATGGAGGGACACCATAGTCCGACCCGCTGATAAAGGGGGTAAAACAGTATTGATCCCAAGGGATACCTATATTAAGAAAGCGTATAGGCAATTAGGTGATGAGACAACGTATATGAGGTTGTCGTGCGATCCCACCAGCAAATATAAAAGCGAATTAAGAACGTTGTTGAGACAAGCAGTAGAGATTCAGGTTTTGTCACAAAACAGTGTGGAAAAGTTGCTGCCGGAGTTCCCCATCAAGCCACACTGGTACCATGTCCCTAAAATTCATAAAGCGATTACTGACCCACCTGGCCGACCGATTGTGTCGGGGGTGGGGTCTCTCACCGAACCGCTTTCTAAGTATGTAGATGGGTTATTACGTCCATTATTGATACATATTCCATCATATATAAAAGACACAGGCGTGTTTCTTACGCATATTTATCAATTTACTTGGCAACCCAGCTTCAGGCTGGCGGCGATAGACGTGGTAAATCTATATATGCGTATTCCACAAGAGCAAGGAGTAGAGTCCATACGTCAGATTTTGAATACCACACATAAAGAGAGTAATGTAATAAATTTTATTTGTGATAGCCTCAAGTTCATCTTGACACACAATGCATTTACCTTTATGGACCTCTGGTACCTGCAGATAGTTGGCACTGCTATGGGGACTCCGGCAGCTTGCACAATCGCAAATTTATATCTAGGATACTTTGAAGAGCTATTTCTATATTCGGCCAGGAATGTGTTCTTAAAGCATATCAGGTTATATCTGCGATACGTCGATGATATGTTTTTTGTGTGGGACGGATCGGAAGCAAGCTTCAGAGACTTTGTCATTTATTTGAACTATAACACTATGGGTATGTCCTTCACATCCACCTTTGGGGGGGCACACCTAGACTTCCTGGATGTGTCGGTTAACATAGTGGATGGAGAGATCAATACTGCTCTATATCGGAAATCGGTATCTACTAATGCACTTATGCACTTTGACAGCTACCACCCCAGCCATACTAAGCGTGCGTTACCGTATGGCCAGCTAGTTAGAACTAGAAGGGCCAACAATACACAAGAAGGGTTTGATAGACAATCATGTGAGCTGGAACAGAGGCTTAAATATAGAGGATACCCTGATCAGGTCTGGCAGGGCGCACGGAGAAAAATGCATAGTCAAACCAACAGAGCGACAAGCACACATAGCCCCACAGTTAAAAGATTTACGTTCTGTTTCCAGTATGGTCCTATGGACCAACATATTAGAGCTGCAATTAGAAATAATTGGCACCTATTGGACAGGGACAGGGAGCTAGCTGAAGTCGTAGCCAAGGGTCCTCTCATTTCGAACAGAAGGAGCACCAGGATAAGGGATGTGCTGGTTCAGAATCGGATTACAAACATTAGGACCAGTAATTGGCTGGAACGTAATATTCCTATAGGTAATCACCGATGCGGGCATTGCACGTATTGTAGACAGCATATTACAGATAGAATTTTACAAATCGGATCTGTCTCACACAGAGTAATGCAATTCATCACGTGTCAAACCAGACATGTAGTCTATGTTGTATCGTGCCCGTGCGGGAGATATTACATAGGCAAAACTATTAGATGTCTATACATACGTTTTAGGGAACATTGTAGATCTATTATAACAGGTAAGGGAGCACCAAGATTAATTAGCCATATACGTGAAATACGTGGTGAGGATTCGGGAGTTATGATGTTCGCCGGCATAGAGCAGGTCAAATTGCCTAAAAGAGGGGGTGACCACCATAATTTGTTATTAAGACGAGAAGCGACATGGATCATGCGGACAGGAGCCATGGGCCCCGCAGGTCTTAATGATAAGATCGACATGTCAATATTTTTATGAGTGGTATAGGCATATTCCCAGTGGTACTTGCCCTTTAATAATATTATTATTAATATTATACTAATAGCACCATTTGTGCAATCGGTATTAAAAAGTCTTTTTATGGGTATAGTTATTCTAGGCTTGAGTGGAACTATTAGCCATAGGGGTGTATAGTAGAAGATGATAGTTTTACCCCACTTAAATCTTTTTGACGTAGATGAGGAGCTGCAGTGGGGTGTCCGTTCGTGTTGAGTATCAATCCATTTAGAAAAATAATAATAAGACTGTGGACTTGGCTTATTTGTTATGCCTGCTAAATAATAGATAGAAAATAGATGTACAGAAGATTGCTTATGTTTTGACTCATTAATATTGCTATTATTGTTTTTAATTGTTTTTAACATTTTTTGTACCGAGGGTGGGCGGAGTGAAGCTGTAGGGAGGGGCACCATGAGTGCATACTTCTTCGGGCTTCACATCCGTCCACTCACTGAACCCGTTGAAGCGCCAGGCAGGCGCGAAACGGCCGTCGTTTAGCTTCCACATTTCCTTGTAAATACACCCCCGTGCCGTGAAGATGTCATTACAATAAAGTTGAAAGGTGTTGAAAGGGGTTGAAAGGTGACATCAACCCCACAAATATTACCCCACTTGTCACAGCTACAGGGCAAGTGGGAAGAGTCAGGTAAAGTACCAGAAAGGCGCATCTAATAGATGTGCTTTTTCTGGGCAACTGCGGGCTGCTGTTTTTAGGCTGGGGGGCCTATATCAATGGCCCCTTACCAGTCTGAGAATAGCAGCCCCCAGCTGTGAGCTTGAGCAAGGCCGGTGGCCAAAAATGGGGGTGGCCCCATGAGTTTTTTTAAATTATTTATTTAAATAATTAAAAAAACAGCGTGGGGACCCGTCTATTCTTGATAACCAAACTTGCTGAAGCTGACAGCTGGGAGTAGAAGCCCCCAGCTGGGAGTTTTGTCTAGCTGGTTAATAAAATAGGGGGGAACCCATGTCGGGTTTTTCTTTCATTCATTTCTGAACGATCGCAGGCAGCGGCTGTGGAATACCCCATCCTCCGCACCTACTGTCTCTGTTATTAGCGACAACAGGTGTTGGATGATAGGGGTAACAGTCCCAAAAGCCCCCACCTGCTGTCGTTCAGGCTTTAATTTAATGCTCAACATTGTCCCCTGCTCGCTGGCAGACCAGGGGAGAATGATGACAGCTTGCTTTCAGCACCAGCCGTCGAGGAACAGCGCTTACAATAGCACTTCTAATAGCGCTTCTTCCCTGGTGGCCATCCGTGTCACACGGAGGACATCAAAGTGTGCTCTCCATGTGCACATGTGCAGCACATCTTGCCATCCATGATGATGGCAAAAAACGGACATGTCAGCGTATTTTTCCCAGGGACACACGGTCCTTGGAGACACACTGACATGTGCATAGACCCATTCATTTGAATGGGTCTACGTGGGTCAGTGTCTCCGGTACGTGTGAAAACTCACCACACATAACGGACACACTGACGTGTGAAAGAGGCCTAAGGGTATGCGCACACGTTGCAGATTTGCCTGTGGAATTTTCTGTGCAGATGCTTCCCTCTCTTGCCAGAAAACGCAGGTGTGGATTTGATGCGTTTTTTATGTGATTTTGATGCATTTTTTTCATGCAGATTTGTATGCGTTTTGAAAGCTAAATAAAGATCTATTATTGAACAAAAAAAAAGAATTGTGATGTAATTTATTGTCCAACCTCATCATTTACATACTACATTGAAGAATAATGTTTACACACACAGAAAGATAGATAGATCTATAGATAAATAGATATATCTATAGATAGATCTATCTATCTATAGATATATCTATCTATAGATATACGGTATATCTATCCATCTAAGTATGGATATATCTATCCATCTATCTATAATTATATCTATCTATCTATCTATCTATCTATCTATCTATCTATAGATAGATATATCTATGGATAGAAAATACCAAGCCCAATGTTTAGTAATAAATATAATAAAATTGTAGTTAAAGAATTAAATAAAGACACACACACACAAAATCTGCGTTGGCCAGGTCACACTTGTGAGAAACTCGCACGAGTCTCTCACCTCAATACCCAGCACTGCCGCTGGCACTGGGACCAGAGCGTTCAGCTACATTGAAATACATGCAGCCGCTCACTCCAGTCCCAAGTGCTGGTGGCAGTGCCGGGTATTAGGTGCGAGACTCGTGCGAGTTTCTCGCAAGTATGACCCCGGCCTTAAACGCAATATCTATTTCATTTTTAAAAAGTGGGCTCCCGCGCAATTTTCAAGTCCAGAGTGGGAAAGCCAGCGACTGGGGGCCGATGTTTGTAGCCTGGGAATGGGTAATACTCATAGAGCTTCCCAGGCTATGAATATCAGCCTGCAGCTTTTACTGGCTATTAAAATATTGGGACCCACCAAAAAAATGATGTGGGATCCCCCTATAATTTATAGCCAGAAAGGCTATGCAGACAGCTGTGGGCTGATATTCATAGCCTAGAGAGAGGCCATGGATATTGGCCCCCCACTGGCTACAAATACAAGCTGCCAGCCACCCCAGAAATGGTGCATCTATAAGATGCGCCAATTCCGGCACTTAGCCTCTCTCTTCCTACTGCCCTGTAGCAGTGGCATATGGGATAATACGGGGTTAATGTCACTTTTGTATTGTAAGGTGACATCAAGCCCGGTTAGTAATGGAGAGGCGTCAATAAGACACCTATCCATTACTAATCCTATAGTAGTTAGAAGGAATATAGAGCGCAAATAGGGTCTTATCCGAGATAAATGGAATATTCGTGAGAGATAGTATAAATTCACTCACCTATTATGGTTGTGTAAGACACAACCACTGCACTTAGCATTGGCGGCTGCTGCAAGCCCCGATGTGATGATCCTTTGCTAGGTGAAGAGAATGGGGTATCAGACTGTGCCGCTCGCCTGTCAGGATAATGTACCAGAGAAGACCAAGTAGATGTAATACAGAATAGACTTTATTTCCTTTATTTAGTCTATTCTCTATTACATCTACTTGGACTTCTCTGGTACATTATCCTGACAGGCGAGCAGCGCAGTCTGATGCCCCATTCTCTTCACCTAGCAAAGGATAATCCTATAGTAGTGAAAGAGATTAAAAAAAACACAGCCAGAGAAAAAGTATTTTAATATTCTTAATTTCACCATACTTAAAACCATGCCTAATTCCCCAAAGCCATCGATCACCTGCAAAAAATAAAAATAATAAACCAACCGTATACTCCCTGTGCGACATAGTCCAATTAATAACAAGTGTCCCACGACTATATCCCCTATACAACAGTGACATCAGGAGATGTCACTGCTCTATAGGCCTCCAACGATGCACTGACAGGAGATAATGGCTCCTGCAGTGTATTGCTGAAGAGATTACCTGGATTCATTCTCTAGCTTTATGGCAATGCTGCGTGGGAATTTGAGCTTAAGTGACCTCTCTCCCGGCAGTGGTGGAAGGATATACATCGCAGAAGATTATCTCCGCTCTCAGTTCATCGCGGGGCCTGTTGTGAATTAGACTTTTTTGGCTCCCTCTTGTGGTCACTAGTGGTATGACTCTGAGATTGTCTTTCCCTAGTTTGGCACCCACCTGGGTCGTTAGTCCAGGGGTGTTGCTATATGAACTTCCTGAATTCTTAGTCTGGTGCCTGGCATCGTTGTAATCAGTCCTTTCTGTTTGCTCCTGTCTGCTGGTCCTGGTTCTTGCAAAATTAAGCTAAGTCCTGCTTCCTTGTTTTTTGGTTATTTGTATTGCTCTTATTTTTTGTCCAGCTTGTACTAAATGTGATTCCTGATTTTGCTGGAAGCTCTAGGGGGCTGGTATTCTCCCCCCGGGCCGTTAGACGGTTCGGGGGTTCTTGAATATCCAGCGTGGATATTTTTTATAGGGTTTTTGCTGATCGTATAAGTCATCTTACTATATTCTGCTATTAGTCAGTGGGCCTCTCTTTGCTAAATACCTAGTTCATTCTTACGTTTGTCTTTTCTTCTTACCTCACCATTATTATTTGTTGGGGGCTTGTATCCAACTTTTGGAGTCTTTTCTCTGGAGGCAAGAAAGGTCTATCCTTTCCCTTTTAGGGTTAGTTAGTTCTCCGGCTGGCGCGAGACGTCTAGAACCAACGTAGGCACGTTCCCCGGCTGCTGCTATTTGTGGTGCTAGGATTAGCTATACGGTCAGCCCAGTTACCACTGCCCTATGAGCTGGTTTTTTGTGTTTGCAGACTTGGTATTTATTTCTGAGACCCTCTGCCATTGGGGTCATAACAGTATCCCAGGCCAAAGTTGAATGTTTAATGCATTGCAGAAGTGGGATAATAAGAAAGGAAATTCTGAGTTTTTTTTTTTTTTCCTCTCTTTCTTCCTCCCCTTTACCTCTGAGTGGCTTAAGCTTGCTGCAGACATGAATGTCCAGACTCTGATTACAAGTGTGGATCAGCTTGCTGCTCGTGTGCAGGGCATACAAGATTTTGTTACCAGTAGTCCAATGTCTGAACCGAAAATACCTATTCCTGAACTGTTCTCTGGAGATCGATTTAAGTTTAGGAATTTCAGGAATAATTGTAAATTGTTTCTTTCTCTGAGACCCCGTTTGTCTGGAGACTCAGCTCAGCAAGTTAAAATTGTTATCTCTTTCTTGCGGGGCGACCCTCAGGATTGGGCTTTCTCGCTAGCGCCAGGAGATCCGGCATTGGCGAATATTGATGCGTTTTTTCTGGCGCTCGGATTGCTTTACGAGGAACCCAATCTTGAAATTCAGGCAGAAAAAGCCTTGCTGGCTATTTCTCAGGGCCAGGATGAAGCTGAAGTGTATTGCCAAAAATTTTGGAAATGGTCCGTGCTTACTCAGTGGAATGAGTGTGCTCTGGCCGCAAATTTCAGAAATGGCCTTTCTGAAGCCATTAAGAATGTGATGGTCGGTTTCTCCATTCCTACAAGTCTGAATGATTCCATGGCGCTGGCTATTCAAATTGACCGGCGTTTGCGGGAGCGCAAAACTGCTAATCCTCTGGTGGTGTTGTCTGAACAAACACATGATTTAATGCAATGTGATAGAATTCAGACTAGAAATGAACGGAAAAATCATAGACGTCAGAATGGGTTGTGTTTTTACTGTGGTGATTCTACACATGTTATATCAGCATGCTCTAAACGCCTTACAAGTGTTGTTAGCCCTGTCACCATTGGTAATTTGCAACCTAAATTTATTTTGTCTGTGACTTTAATTTGCTCATTGTCTTCCTACCCTGTTATGGCGTTTGTGGATTCAGGTGCTGCCCTGAGTCTTATGGATCTGTCATTTGCCAAGCGCTGTGGTTTTGTTCTTGAGCCATTGGTAAATCCTATCCCTCTTAGAGGTATTGATGCTACGCCATTGGCGGAAAATAAACCGCAGTTTTGGACACAGGTAACCATGTGCATGACTCCTGAACATCGGGAGGTGATTCATTTTCTTGTTCTGCATAAAATGCATGATTTGGTCGTTTTGGGTCTGCCATGGTTACAGACCCATAATCCAGTCTTGGATTGGAAGGCAATGTCTGTGTCAAGTTGGGGCTGTCAGGGAATTCATGGTGATTCCCCACCGGTGTCTATTGCTTCCTCTACTCCTTCGGAAGTTCCTGAGTATTTGTCTGATTATCAGGATGTATTCAGCGAGTCCAGGTCCAGTGCTCTTCCTCCTCATAGGGACTGTGACTGCGCTATAGATTTGATTCCGGGTAGTAAATTTCCTAAGGGAAGATTATTTAATCTGTCTGTACCTGAGCATACCGCAATGCGTTCGTATATCAAGGAATCTCTGGAGAAGGGGCATATCCGTCCATCCTCTTCCCCTCTTGGTGCGGGATTCTTTTTTGTGGCCAAGAAGGACGGATCTTTGAGACCTTGTATTGACTATCGGCTTCTGAATAAAATCACTGTTAAATTTCAGTATCCTTTGCCTCTGTTGTCGGACTTGTTTGCCCGGATTAAAGGTGCCAAGTGGTTCACCAAGATAGATCTTCGTGGTGCGTACAACCTTGTGCGCATTAAGCAAGGAGATGAATGGAAAACTGCATTTAATATGCCCGAAGGTCATTTTGAGTACTTGGTGATGCCTTTTGGGCTCTCTAATGCTCCTTCAGTGTTTCAGTCCTTTATGCATGATATTTTCCGGAAGTATCTGGATAAATTTATGATTGTTTATCTGGATGATATTCTGGTTTTTTCTGATGATTGGGACTCGCATGTAGAGCAGGTCAGGATGGTGTTTCAGGTTTTGCGTGAGAATGCTTTGTTTGTTAAGGGCTCAAAGTGTCTCTTTGGAGTACAGAAGGTTCCCTTTTTGGGTTTTATTTTCTCCCCTTCTGCGGTGGAGATGGACCCAGTCAAGGTCCGAGCTATTCATGATTGGACTCAACCCACGTCAGTTAAGAGTCTTCAGAAGTTCGTGGGCTTTGCTAACTTCTACCGTCGTTTTATCGCTAATTTTTCTAGCGTTGTTAAACCTTTGACGGATATGACCAAGAAAGGTTCTGATGTTGCTAACTGGGCTCCTGCAGCCGTGGAGGCTTTCCAAGAGTTGAAGCGCCGGTTTACTTCAGCGCCTGTTTTGTGCCAGCCTGATGTCTCACTTCCCTTTCAGGTTGAAGTGGATGCTTCTGAGATTGGGGCAGGGGCCGTTTTGTCACAGAGAGGCCCTGGTTGCTCTGTAATGAGACCATGTGCTTTTTTCTCTAGGAAGTTTTCGCCTGCTGAGCGGAATTATGATGTTGGCAATCGGGAGTTGCTGGCCATGAAGTGGGCATTTGAGGAGTGGCGTCATTGACTCGAGGGTGCTAAGCATCGTGTGGTGGTCTTGACTGATCACAAAAATCTGATGTATCTCGAGTCTGCTAAACGCCTGAATCCTAGACAGGCCCGTTGGTCATTGTTTTTCTCCCGTTTTGACTTTGTGGTCTCGTATTTACCAGGTTCAAAGAATGTGAATGCTGATGCTCTTTCAAGGAGCTTTGTGCCTGACTCTCCTGGAGTCGCAGAACCAGTTGGTATTCTTAAAGAGGGAGTAATCTTGTCAGCCATTTCTCTGGATTTGCGACGTGTGTTGCAGAGATTTCAGGCTGGTAGACCTGACTCTTGTCCACCTGACAGACTGTTTGTTCCTGTTAAATGGACCAGCAGAGTCATTTCCGAGGTTCATTCCTCGGTGTTGGCAGGGCATCCGGGAATTTTTGGCACCAGAGATTTGGTGGCTAGGTCCTTTTGGTGGCCTTCCTTGTCACGGGATGTGCGGTCATTTGTGCAGTCCTGTGGGACTTGTGCTCGAGCTAAGCCTTGCTGTTCTCGTGCCAGCGGGTTGCTCTTGCCCTTGCCTGTCCCGAAGAGGCCTTGGACACACATTTCCATGGATTTCATTTCAGATCTTCCAGTGTCTCAGGGCATGTCTGTCATCTGGGTGGTATGTGATCGCTTTTCCAAGATGGTCCATTTGGTATCTTTGCCTAAGCTGCCTTCCTCTTCCGATCTGGTTCCTTTGTTCTTTCAGAATGTGGTTCGTTTACACGGCATTCCTGAGAATATCGTGTCTGACAGAGGATCCCAGTTTATTTCCAGGTTCTGGCGATCCTTTTGTGCTAAGATGGGTATTGATTTGTCGTTTTTGTCTGCCTTTCATCCTCAGACTAATGGACAAACGGAGCGAACTAATCAAACTTTGGAGGCTTATTTGAGGTGTTTTGTTTCTGCGGATCAGGATGATTGGGTGACCTTCTTGCCGTTGGCTGAGTTTGCCCTTAATAATCGGGCTAGTTCCGCTACTTTGGTCTCGCCATTTTTCTGCAACTCTGGTTTCCTTCCTCGTTTTTCCTCGGGACATGTGGAGCCTTTTGACTGTCCTGGGGTAGATTCTGTGGTGGATAGGTTGCAGCAGATTTGGAATCATGTGGTGGACAACTTGAAGTTGTCACAGGAGAAGGCTCAGCGTTTTGCCAACCGCCGCCGCGGTGTGGGTCCCCGACTTCGTGTTGGGGATTTGGTATGGCTGTCTTCTTGATTTGTTCCTATGAAGGTCTCCTCTCCTAAATTCAAGCCTCGCTTCATCGGTCCTTACAAGATATTGGAAATCCTTAATCCTGTGTCCTTTCGCTTGGATCTTCTGGTGTCGTTTGCCATTCACAACGTGTTCCATAGGTCTTTGTTGCGGCGGTACGTTGTACCTGTAGTTCCTTCTGTTGAGCCTCCTGCTCCGGTGTTGGTTGAGGGCGAGTTGGAGTACGTGGTGGAGAAGATCTTGGATTCTCGTCTCTCCAGACGGAGGCTTCAGTATCTGGTCAAGTGGAAGGGCTATGGTCAGGAGGATAATTCCTGGGTGGTTGCCTCTGATGTGCATGCGGCCGATTTAGTTCGTGCCTTTCACGCTGCTCATCCTGATCGCCCTGGTGGTCTTGGTGAGGGTTCGGTGACCCCTCCTTAAAGGGGGGGGTACTGTTGTGAATTAGACTTTTTTGGCTCCCTCTTGTGGTCACTAGTGGTATGACTCTGAGATTGTCTTCCCCTAGTTTGGCACCCACCTGGGTCGTTAGTCCAGGGGTGTTGCTATATGAACTTCCTGAATTCTTAGTCTGGTGCCTGGCATCGTTGTA
Source organism: Ranitomeya variabilis (assembly GCF_051348905.1). Taxonomy (NCBI): domain Eukaryota; kingdom Metazoa; phylum Chordata; class Amphibia; order Anura; family Dendrobatidae; genus Ranitomeya; species Ranitomeya variabilis. Next base: position 213,500,367 of record NC_135237.1, read on the forward strand.
ATCAGTCCTTTCTGTTTGCTCCTGTCTGCTGGTCCTGGTTCTTGCAAAATTAAGCTAAGTCCTGCTTCCTTGTTTTTTGGTTATTTGTATTGCTCTTATTTTTTGTCCAGCTTGTACTAAATGTGATTCCTGATTTTGCTGGAAGCTCTAGGGGGCTGGTATTCTCCCCCCGGGCCATTAGACGGTTCGGGGGTTCTTGAATATCCAGCGTGGATATTTTTGATAGGGTTTTTGCTGATCGTATAAGTCATCTTACTATATTCTGCTATTAGTCAGTGGGCCTCTCTTTGCTAAATACCTAGTTCATTCTTACGTTTGTCTTTTCTTCTTACCTCACCGTTATTATTTGTTGGGGGCTTGTATCCAACTTTTGGGGTCTTTTCTCTGGAGGCAAGAAAGGTCTATCTTTTCCCTTTTAGGGTTAGTTAGTTCTCCGGCTGGCGCGAGACGTCTAGAACCAACGTAGGCACGTTCCCCGGCTGCTGCTATTTGTGGTGCTAGGATTAGCTATACGGTCAGCCCAGTTACCACTGCCCTATGAGCTGGTTTTTTGTGTTTGCAGACTTGGTATTTATTTCTGAGACCCTCTGCCATTGGGGTCATAACAGGGGCCCCTGTACACTGTGTTCCAAATTATTATGCAAATTGGATTTCAGTGTCGTAAAGATTTAATTGTTTTGTTTTTCAAATAAACTCGTGGATGGTATTGTGTCTCAGGGCTTAATGGATCACTGAAATCAATCTGAAACACATGTGATAATTAGTTTTCCAGGTGATTCTAATTAAAGGAAAACTACTTAAAAATGATGTTCCACATTATTAAGCAGGTCACAGGTTTCAAGCAATATCGGAAATAAAAAGGATCTCTCTCTTCCTGAAAAGCATCAAATAGTGCAATGCCTTGGTCAAGGGATGAAAACAATAGATATTTCCCGAAAACTTAAGCGTGATCATCATACTGTGAAGAGATTTGTGGCTGAATCTGAGCACAGACGTGTTCGTGCTGATAAAGGCAGAATGAGGAAGGTTTTTGCCAGTCAAGTTGATCGGATTAAGAGAGCAGCTGTTAAAAAGCCATTACAAACCAGCAAACAGATATTTGAAGCTGCTGGTGCCTCTGGAGTCCTTCGAACTTCAAGGTGTAGGATCCTTCAAAGGCTTGCTGTGGTGCATAAACCTACTATTCGGCCACCGCTAAACAGTTTTCACAAGCAGAAATGGTTGTAGTGGGCCCAGACATACATGAAGACTAATTTTCCAACAGTCTTGTTTACTGATAAGTGTCGAGCAACTGTGGATGGTCCAGATGGATGGAGTAGTGGATGGCCACCATGTCCCAACAAGGCTGCGACGTCAGCAAGGAGTGGAGGAGTCATGTTTTGGGCCGGAATCATGGGGAAACAGCTGGTAGGGCCCTTTAAGGTTCCTAAAGGTGTGAAATTGACCTCTGCAAAGTACATAAAGTTTCTGACTGACAACTTTCTTCCATGGTATAAAAAGGAGAAACGTGCCTTCAGGAGCAAAATCTTCTTCATGCATGACAACGCACCATCTGAAGCTGCAAAGAAAACCTCTGAGTCATTGGCTGCTATGGGCATAAAAGGAGATAAACTCATGGTGTGGCCACCATCTTCCCCTGACCTCAACCCTATAGAGAACCTTTGGAGTATCATCAAGCAAAAGATCTATGAGGGTGGGAGGCAGTTCACACCAAAACAGCAGCTCTGGGAGGCAATTCTGACTTCATGCAAAGAAATACAAGCAGAAACTCTCCAAAAATTCACAAGTTTAATGGATCCAAGAATTGTGAAGGTGATATCAATGAAGGGGTCCTATGTTAACATGTAACTTGGCCTGTTAGGATGTTTTGGAGTTAAATAGCTTTTTTGTTCAGTGAATGTGACCTCCTAATGCTGCAAATTCCACAATTGAGCATTTTCAGTTCTTTAAAACATATCAAATGTTTAGAAATTCTACTGTGCATAATAATTTGGAACAGTGCATTTTGAGTTTTTATTCATTTTGGAGATTATACTGTTATCATTGGGAGGTTTCTCAATGTATAATCTAATGGGCGATGACTTTTATTAGACTGACTGTCATTTGCCCCGACCTTTTAGGAAAATCTGAGAAAAATGCAATTTGCATAATAATTTGGAACATAGTGTAGAGCGCTGACATCGCCCGATGTCACTGTTCTACACGGGAGATCGCCGTGAGACACTCTTTATTAACTGGAATACGGCGGAAAGGTAAGTATAGGTTGGTTTATGATGTTATTTTTATTACAGGAGAATTGAGGACTTCGGGGACTAGGTGTTTGGTAAGTATGTACTCTATGTTTTGTGTTGTATGTTATGTGTATGTACTGTATGTTATATGTTATATGTTGTATGTTCTGTATGTTTTTTTTTACTACAGAACACAGCCATTGTCTGATGGGACTACTTTCCCACCATCAGCAATGCTGTCACTGACTGTGATCATTCATTGCCGGACGGTAGCAGTAATCCCATCACACAATGGATGCCTACACAGACACGCATACACACAGGGACAAACACACACACAGGGACACACACAGGGACGCACACACATACATGCACATAGCTCCGCCCACACACTTCCCTCCTCCCGATCTGCAGCGTTTCATACGAAGCTGAACCGAAGATCTTTGTTACATCTGCGGGTTTGCTGTGGATCTGACTGACTCAATGGAAGTCAATTGGTGCAGAAACAATGAAGATCCGCCAAAAGAATTGACATGCTGTGCAAAAAAAAACCCACGATTCTGCAAGTTTTTTTCCGCAGCATGTGCACAACAAATGTCAATTTCACATAGACTAACATTGGCTGTGCACTACACTGTGGATTTGATGCGAATTCGTGCTGCCAAAAACGCCACGGAAACGCATCAAAATCCGCATTGCGTACACATAGCTTAAGACAGTTTAAACAGTTACATTAGGAGTGAAGATCTTCCTCACAAGCTTACACTCTACAAGGAAATAGAGGTGGTTAAAAAAAAGTAACCATTACTGACTACCACATTTTTTGTTCTTGATTTCTTTTAGTGTTTTTAAAGCCAGAAAGTTGCCATTTCAAATTACTTTAGTTTTGTGCCATGTCTGTGATCTGCTTTTTTTCTACAAAATTAAACAACTGAATGAATATCCTCCAAGGCCGATGATTCCATAATTTTTGCCAGGGGTTGTATCTGCCTAAAGGATCAATAATAGAATTTAGAACTTCAGGTACAAAAGATTTATGGAACACTATCGATTTGGGTTTGAACTATAAAACCATGTTGGGTAATATTTAGAAGTGCATTTTGGAATTGCTCTAGACCGAAAATGAGTCTCCTGGAGAATCAAAACAAAGACATGTTGCTTATGGTTTGAGTACAACATTTGTCCTATTTTTGTGAGATGTTCATCCCCGTTACATTAAAGGAGCAAAATTTAGTTTTACCCATATTGGTTAGGTAATGACAGAAGCTGAGTATGTAGGCCCACACATCAACCCAGGCGAGAAACAGAAAGGTAGAATGATGAAGCAAAGAGGAAAAAAAGGGAAGAAATTAAAAAAGGAGAAACACTGATGTAGTATCCCGCATCTATAAGTGCCGTGTTTTGATAGCATTTAGGTTTTCACTAGGGAGTGGAGAGGAAACCAATATCGAGTTGTAACTCCCACCATGCTCCCCAACTACTAAGTCATAATAATTGTTAAAACATGTGAACAAATTTAAAGCCATAGGTTCAGCTGGGTGTTCAATTGTATAAAAGTGGTAAAAAAATACCCCACAACTGGTAATCGGATTATTAGATCATCTCTTATCCCATGAATAATACCTTCTAACCTTCTTAGTCAAATATTGCTAAGTTGTTCTTAACATGAGATATGATGCTAAAGAAATGGAAATAACTTTGAGGTAATTCAGAACATATATTATATCCAATATTAAAGAGGTCAATAAGCTTCATTATCTCATCCGGCACTATATGACATCATATGGGTAGAGTGAAGTAGACCAAATTAGTCACGGTAAACTAAATCAAGCCCACTATTGACATGTGAAAAATGTCTCAAGTGTCATTAACTGTTGCCTTGGAGCGTTTGTATCTTGGTGCTCTGTGTACTTTACCATCTGGGTGGAGCTGTTGGAAGTTGAGGACTCTGTGGCCATTCTGGTAAATCCTTAATTGGAAGTTCAAAAGTTCCCAGAAAGTTAGCAAGATCACCAGGTCTGCAGAATATAGCAGATTTTCCTTCTTTGGTGGCTATCAGCTGAAGGGGAAATCCCCATTTATAACAATGTCTCTTTCCTTGAGATGAAATAACAAAGCCCTCAGGGCTCTCCTCAACTGCAACGTGCATCTTGCAAGGTCTGGAAGCAGTAGAATTTTGGATCCTTAGAAGTTAATGGTTCCTTTTTGCTAGGCTGCAGCCATAATAGCTTCTTTTGCATTAAAAAAGTGAACTCTCATATAATGTCTCTGGGGCGTGAATCCATTGATGGTTTAATGTTCTGTGTATACAATCTAATTCTATTTAGTTTATTTCACTGTTGATCAAAAGATTCAGGAACAGTTTCTGTACTTTAGAGTCAAATTCATGGATATTATTCCTCCTGTTGCTGTTTTCTAAATCCTCCAACCCTGATGTTAACGCCTCCAGCCTGAATGTGTGGCTAAGGATGAAGTCTCTATGAGCTTGTAATTCTTTTAATACATTTTATTGAGACTTTTCCACTTCCTACACCCATGTTGTGAACTCAGTTTGTAATATACTTTTGAGGTGTCTATGTGATAGAAGATACCCAAAGGTGACACCATTCTAAAAACTGCACCCATGAAGGTGCCCAAAACCACATTCAAGAAGTTTATTAACCCATTAGAGGTGCTTCACAGGAATTTTTTGAATGTGGAAAAAAAATGAACATTTAACTTTTTTTCATAAAAAATTTACTTCAGATGCAATTTTTTTTTATTTTGACAAGGGTAGCAGGAAAAAATTGACCCCAAAGTTTGTTGTGTAATTTCTCCTGAGTACGCTGATACACCACATGAGGGAGAAAAGGAGAAAACCACTGGGCGCACGGCAGAGCTCAGAAGTGAAGGAGCGCCATTTAACCTTTTGAATGCAAAACTTGCTGGAAAAATTGGCAGATGCCATGTCATGTTTGGAGAGCCTCTGATGTATCTAAACAGTGAAAATCCCCCACAAGTGACCCTATTTTGGAAACTAGACCTGTCAGCGCACTGATCTAGATGTTTGTTGAGCACATTGATGCCTCAGGTGCTTTAGAGAAGTTTATAACGTTGAGCCGTGAAAATAATAAACTCACATTTTCCTCACAAGAATGTTATTGTAGCCCCAAATTTTGCATTTACATAAGGGTAACATGAGAAATTGCACCATACAGTTTGTAGTGCAATTACTCCTGAGTACGCCGATACCCCAGATGAGGGAGAAAACTACTGTTTGTCCGCATGGCAGGGCTCAGAAGAGAAGGCGAGCCATTTGACTTTTTGATTTGGAGACCCCCTGATGTGCCTAAACAGTGGAAACCCCCACAAGTGACCTCAATTTGGAAACTAGACCCATCAAGTAATGTACTTAGATGCATGGTGAGCACCTTGAACACGCAGGTGCTTCATAGAAGTTTATAATGTTGTGCCGTGAAAATTAAAAAATCATATTTTCCCCCCAAAAATGTAATTTTGGCTTAGGGTAACAGGAGAACCATACAGTTTGCTGTGCAATTTCTCCTGAGCAGAGATGAGCGAATAGGTTTGTAAACCGATTGCCAAACATATATTCGGCGCAAATATGGCACATTCAGATGCATGATCCGTATCACGAGCATTTTTCTTAAAATCGGAAAAAGTTGGTAAAAGTGTGGGAAAATAATTGTGTTGCCACTAAAGTATTTTAAAGTAGATGATAGATAGATAAAAAGCTGGCAATTCATCTGCCACGTACAATAAAATCACAGCGTGACAGGTTAGAATAGAAAAGATATATACACATAGAATACTGTAGATAAATATATATGTCAGTAACACACACACATACATATATATGTATATATGTTACACAGAAAGAAGAAAAGCCGGCAATTCAGCAGTCATGTACTGTCAAATCACATTGGGACCCGACAGGATAGAAGAGATGGATTACACACAGTATATACACATAGAATACATAGATATATAGATGTCAGTGACATATACAATTAGTACAGTGTGTGTGCAGCTTTCTGTACATGTATTTAATTATTAAAAGATTATTTGCCTGAAAAAAAAATGGTGTGGGCTCCCGCATAATTTTCTAGCAGACAGAAAGCCGATGGATGGGGGATGATGTTTATAGCCTTGGAAGAGGGTAATATCCATTGAGCTTCAAAGGCTATTAATATCAGCTGACAGCTGTATACTTTGCCTTTACTGGCTATTAAAATGGAGGATTTCCAAACAATGACGTAGGGTCTCCCTCCCTATCATTAATATCCAGCAAAGGCAAGGCAAACAGTTGTGGGCTAATGTTATTAGCCTAGGAAGGGGCCATAGATATTGCTCCCTCACAGGCTAAAATATCAGCTCTCAGCCATCCCAGAAAAGGCACATCTATAAGATCCTGGCACTTAGCCTCACTCTTCCCAGTTGCGCTGTAGCGGTGGCAAGTGGGGTGATAGTTGGGGGGGTTGATGTTACCTTTGTATTGTAAGGTGACATCAAGTCCCAAGGTTAATAATGGAGAGGCGTCAATAAGATGCCCCCATTACTAACACCATAGTCATATTATATAAACACAAACACAATCAGAAAAAAGTCCTTTAATTGAAAGAATAACACAGACTACGTTAATAAATCTTAATTAAACCATACTTACTGCATCACCCAGATGCCAACTTTCCATACCCACTGCAGCAGAGCTAGACCTGTCACGGGACAAATGGATTATAATCTTCTCAGTGGACAAGTGAGGAATATTGTTGTGTTTTATTTTAATTCTCTTGCAGGAGACAATGGCATCTCTGCACTGAACGTAGTGATTTTTTCCCACGATTCTGAGGTCACTGCAGTTCAGCCCTGCTGGGAACACTACCTCAGTGACAGGCAGTAACCTGGATGACGTTAGTCACTGAGGCTTCGCTCGCATCAGCTCATTCACAGTGGTTCTCAGCCTGGAGGGTCACATCTTGGCACCCCCCAGCCTAAAAATAGCAGCCCGCAGCTGCCCAGAAAAGGCAAATCTATTACGTCACTCCCAGTCACTGACGCTGCGTTCCTGTTAAATATTAATTATTAATTGAATTATTCTTATTCTGAATTCTGTACTGAACACATTGTCTTTCGCTGATGTTACAAAAGCTATTTCTGTATATATAGCTCAGAGTATAAGTTAACACCATATAGAGAGGACACGTGGTCTGTGGGACATATATATATTACGTCTCTTAGGAGGGAGGGGTCGGTCACGTGGGGGCTGTCACCTCCTGCCTTCACCATCATTCTCCATGGACGTCAGACAACTCACACAAGGAATGAACAGCTGGTAGCCATGATTCTACTCCATGAAAGAAATATGACTTCTACTCCATCTCAGAAACGAAGAGGAACAAGTGCTGATAGAACAAATGGACAATCTGTTCGTAACTATTTCATCTATTTTTTATGTTTTGCTGCAATGTGGTTTTTCTGTGGACAATTCAATAAACCACTACATTTTTTATGAAACTATCATGACATTTTTTCTTTAAGAATAACGCACCTGGTAAATAGTCTTGATTAAATAAATGTGCAAAATAAGCATATTTAACAGTTCCCAGCAGCTCATTCACCAGTCGTTCTCAGACTGGACGGTTGCATCTTGGCACCATTGAGGTTGAGAACTAATTATCCCCAGACATGTATTACGGTGTAGGACAGAACGACAGACAGGTATGTTATATTGTTGTTGTTTTTTTTTAGTTTTAATACAGGAGAAAGAAGGCTTCAGTGGAATAGGCGTTTGGTGAGTATAACTGTGTTTGTTATTTTTAAATAAAAAAGTAAAACTGTGTTTTGTTTTACTTCTAATAAAATACTTTATTCTGGCTGTGTCTTTATGTACCATGTAACTATAGGATCAGTAATGGATGGGTGTCATATGGATGCATCTCCATTAATAATCCGTGGGCTTGATGTCACCTGACATCAACCCAACAAATATGGACCTCACTTGCCACTGCTACAGTTTAAGTGGGAAGAGCTGGGCAAAGCACCAGAATTGGTGCATCTAATAGATGTGCCTTTTCTGTGCAGCTGCAAGCTGCTAGTTTTAGGCTGGAGGATATATCAATGGCCCCTTACCAGCCTGAGAATACCAGCCCCCAGCTGTCAGCTTTAGCAAAGCTGGTTGTCAAAAATGTGGAGACCAACACTGTTTTTTAAATTATTTATTTAAATAATTAAAAATACGGCGTGAGGACCCCTCTATTCTTAATAACCAGCCTTGCTGAAGCTGATAGCTGAGGGTTGCCACCCTCAGCTATGAGTTTTGCCTGGCTGGTTATCAAAAATATAGGGGAACCACACTGTTTTTTTCATTCATTCATTTATTTATTTATAGCGCAGGAGCCAGCTGATGAATACTCTCATCAGCCGCTCCTACTGTCACTGTTATTAGTGGCAGCAGGCGTTGACTGATGGGAGTAATAGTCACAAAAGCCGCCACCTGCTTTCATTGTTCTCACTTGAATACAACTCTCATCTGATTGCCGGCAGGGGAGAATGATGAGAGTCGCGACCTGGTGCCAGAAAACAGAGCTTACTGTACCGCTATTTCCCTAGTACCCACCATGTGGTACTAAGGCGGCACATGGTTGCCACACATATAACACACAGAGACACTGACATCTCCGGTACCGTTTGGACATTAGCGCTACCACTGTAAGAAAATTTCTAACGGCGCTCACGCTAACGTCAGATAGGTGAAGTGAGCTCATTGGCTGCAAACTCCCAGGATCTTTCTGAAGGCACCAGGAGCGTGAGAACTTTCGTGCCATCAGAGAAGTAGTAGGAGTACACTGAGACACACAGGGCAGCGGTAGCAAATGCTGCTCAGTGTCTCTGCTGGATGACAGGCTGTATGGTCCCATCATTCAACCTGCCATCTAGATGTAGCAGAGCTAAACCCGTTGCAGGACAAATCGATTATCTTCTAAGCAGACAAGAGAGGAATATTGTTGTTTTTTTATTTTAATTCTCTTGCAGTAGACAATGGTGTCTGTGGAATGGGCGATACAATAAGTATGGTTTAATTAAGATTTGTTAGTGGAATCTGTGTCATTCTTTCAATTAAAGGACTTTCTTCTGGGTGTGTGTGTTTTTATACAAAATGACTATGGGGTTAGTAATGGGGCTTCTCATTGACGCCTCTACCTTACTCACCACGGGGCTTGTTGTCACCTAAAAAAACAAAGGTGACATCAACCCCCCAACTATCACCCCACTTGCTACAGCTACAGGACAAGTGGGAAGAGCAAGGCTAAGTGCCAGAATTGGCGCATCTTATAGATCTGCCTTTTCTTGCATGGCTGAGAGCTGATGTTTTTAGCCTTGGGGGGCCAGTATCCATGGCCCCTTCCTAGGCTATTAACATCAGCCGGCAGCTGTTTGCTGGTTATTAATTATAGGGTGACCCTGCATCATTTTTTTTGGGTCCCCCTTTTAATAGCCAGTAAAGGCTAAGTATACAGCTGTGAGCTGATATTAATTACCTGGGAAGCTCCAGGGGTATTACTCCCTTCCCTGGCTATAAAGATCGGACCACAGCCGTCAGCTTTCCCTCAGCTGGTTAAGAAAATTATGTGGGAGCCCACACCATTCTTTTCAGAAAAATAATGTTTTAATAATTAAATACATGTACAGTAAGCTGCACACACACTGTACTAATTGTATATGTCACTGACATCTCCGGTACCATTTTTTTCCAGTACCAGAAATATCAGGACATGTCAAACCGACCTTAGGATATAAATTGGATGCTAAGTGTTAAAAATCGGATTGTACTTGCATGAAAAATGCATGACACTTGCACTACACCCATCAGACTTTGCAGGAACAAAATCGTAGCGATTTTAAAATTGCTAGTGTGACTCCAGCATTAGGGTATGTGCACACCTTGAGTATTTGCTTGCAGAAATTTCTACAAGGTTTCTGCATCTCTTGGCAACAAAAACACATTTTGCTGCGGTTTTGTATGCATTTTTGTACAGCAATGAAGGCTTTGTTGAGCTAAATAAAGATATTTAAAAAAAGTTTTGTGAGTTAATTTCTTGGTTCAACACATTTTTCACTCTGATGTAGAAGCATCAGGGTAATCGGATTATGGCTTGATGTCAGCAGCTGTCATTGACACCGAGCCCTAGGTTTAGTAATGAAAAGGTATCAACCAGACATCCTCATTACTAAACCGGCAAGTAAACACACGCGCACACTGTAACCAACCTATGTAGGAGCATTAACAGAAATAACATACATAGGTTGTAACCAAACAGCAACTGTTAATCTTTACAAAAAAAAATAATACGACAAAAAAAAAAGGAGGAGAAGCCAGCACTGCTTAAGGTCAGGACACAATACATAAGGTGCACATGCACATACTGAATTCTATCTGTATTTCAAATATGAGACATTTAGCAAACAATTGATCAATTCTTTGAGCTACCCCGCCACTTCACGGCATTCTCCTAATGGGGCAGTCCTACTCTACGTTTTTTATTTACTTTGTCCCATTACGGCCTCCTAAATGTATTAAGAGTGAGAAAAAAAGGAAAGACCACATTAAACAACATTACCATAACAAGCAAACTGTGCCTGGAGCATTTCAGAATCACTCCCTTGGTGCCGCGAAAGGCAAGCTCAGGTAAAAGCCGAACAGATCCTGTGCGGACATTTCAGATCTGGCTTCCACACTTCCAAACCAGCACCAAAGTTAAAGAGTGAAACAAGAAAAAAAATAATGCATGGGTTCCTGCATACTTTTCATAGCCAGCAGAGGGAAAGCCAATGGCTGATATTAATATACTGGGAAGGAGCCAATAGCCATAAAGGTTCCCAGTCTATTAATATCAGCTCACAGCTGTTTGCTTAGACTTTACTGGCTAGTTTACAGGGGGACCTCAGAAAAAAATTGACATAGGGTCCCCCTATAAAATCTAACTACCATAGACTAGGTAGACAACCATGGATATTGGCCCTCTCCCAGACTAAAAACATCAGCTCTCAGCCACCTCAGAAAAGGCGCATCTGTAAGATGCACCAAATCTGGCGCTTAGCCTCGCTCTTCCTACTTGCCCTGTAGTGGTGGAAAGTGGGGTAATGGTTTAGGGGGTTGATGTCACCTTTGTATTGTCAGGTGACATCAAGCCCACAGATTAGCAATGGAGAGGCGTCTATAAGAAACCCCCATTACTAACCCCATAGTCATATTAAAATAAAAACACACACCCAGAATCAAGTCCTTTATTTGAAATAATGAAACAGACTCCATTATTGAATCTACAAGTGCTTCTCACAAAATTGGAATATTATCAAAAAGTTAATTTATTTCAGTTCTTCAATACAAAAAGTGATACATATGTATATGATATATATATATATATATATATATATATATATATATATATATATATATATATATATGTGATATACTGTATATACAGTATACAGTACACACCAAAAGTTTGGACACACCTCATTTAAAGATTTTTCTGCATTTTCATGACTATAAAAATTGTACATTCACACTGAAGGCATCAAAACTATGAATTAACACATGTGGAATTATATACTTAACAAAAATGTGTGAAACAACTGAAAATATGTCTTATATTCTAGGTTCTTCAAAGTAGCCACCTTTTGCTTTTATGACTGCTTTGCACACTCTTGGCATTCTCTTGATGAGCTTCAAGAGGTAGTCACCAGGAATGGTTTTCACTTTACAGGTGTGCCCTGTCAGGTTTAATAAGACAGAATTCTTGCCTTATAAATGGGTTTGGGACCATCAGTTGTGTTGTGCAGAAGTCTGATGGATACACAGCTGATAGTCCTACTGAATAGACTGTTAGAATTTGTATTATGGCAAGAAAAAAACAGCTAAGTAAAGGAAAACGAGTGGCCATCATTACTTTAAGAAATGAAGGTAAGTCAGTCCAAAAAATTGGGAAAACTTTGAAAGTGTCCCCAAGTGCAGTGGCAAAAACCACCAAGCACTACAGAGAAACTGGCTCACATGAGGACCGCCCCAGGAAAGGAAGACCAAGCATCACCTCTGCTTCTGAGGATAAGTTTATCCGAGTCACCAGCCTCAGAAATCGCAGGTTAATAGCAGCTCAGATTAGAGACCAGGTCAATACCACACAGAGTTCTAGCAGCAGACACATCTCTACAACAACTGTTAAGAGGAGACTTTGTGCTGCAGGCCTTCATGGTAAAATAGCTGCTAGGAAACCACTGCTAAGGACAGGCAACAAGCAGAAGAGACTTGTTTGGACTAAAGAACACAAGGAATGGACATTAGACCAGTGGAAGTCTGTGCTTTGGTCTGATGAGTCCAAATTTGAGATCTTTGGTTCCAACCACCGTGTCTTTGTGCGATGCAGAAAAGGTGAACGGATGGACTCTACGTGCTTGGTTCCCACAGTGAAGCATGGAGGAGGAGGTGTGATGGTGTGGGGGTGCTTTGCTGGTGACAATGTTGGGGATTTATTCAAAATTGAAGGCATACTGACCCAGCATGGCTACCACAGCATCTTGCAGCGGCATGCTATTCCATCCGGTTTGCGTTTAGTTGGACCATCATCTATTTTTCAACAGGACAATGACCCCAAAAACACCTCCAGGCTTTGTAAGGGCTATTTGACCAAGAAGGAGAGTGATGGGGTGCTACGCCAGATGACCTGGCCTCCACAGTCACCAGACCTGAACCCAATCGAGATGGTTTGGGGTGAGCTGGACCGCAGAGTGAAGGCAAAAGGGCCAACAAGTGCTAAGCATCTCTGGGACCTCATTCAAGATTGTTGGAAGACCATTCTCGGTGACTACCTCTTGAAGCTCATCAAGAGAATGCCAAGAGTGTGCAAAGCAGTCATCAGAGCAAAAGATGGCTACTTTGAAAAACCTAGAATATAAGACATAATTTCAGTTGTTTCACACTTTTTTTGTTTTGTCCAAACTTTTAGTCCTGACTGTATATATGATATATTATATATCTAATTCAAATTCAAAGAAGCTTTATTGGCAGGACCAAATAAACATTAGTTTTGCCAAAGCACGTGTATAATGGGTGGGGACTGTGGGGACAATGAATGGGGTACAGAGTGTAGTCCATGGCATATCATGGTTGTCTTTCTCGCAGCCTATGGCACGCGCTCACATACTGCGCTGCTATCTCCACTGTGCTCTCTTCTTCCCCCAGCAGGATATATGTTTTCTCTTCCTCCTTTATGGAGCTGAAATCAGGGAAGAGATTGGAGAGTCTCCTGAAGTGAGTGTTCCTCACTGCTGAGTATTTGGGGCAGTGTAGCAGGAAGTGGGTCTCATCCTCCAGGGCCTCCAAGTCACAGTGTAGGCACAATCTGTCCTTCCTGGGCTTGTAGCTCTCTCTTTATTGGCCGACCTCGATGGCCAGATTGTGGGAACTGAGTCTATACCGGCTCAGGATCTGGCGGTCTCTGGAGTCCGAGAGTTTCTCCAGATATGGAGCCAGTCTGTAGTCTATCTGTAGACTCTGGTACACAGTAAGTTTCTGTGATCTCATTCCTCCAGACACTGACGTATCTCTCCTGCCCCTCCTCTACCATCTTCCTGATTGTGGCTTTTGTCAGGTTGTTTTGGTTGATGGTTCAGTCAGGTTGGGTTTGGGTGAGCTGTTCTAGGGGTCCTGGTTTGTGGGGACCACCTATATGTAGCATGGCTTTATGGTGATGGGAGCTTGGGTTGCTACTCTGTAGGTGAGCCTGGAAGGACAGCACCCTCTTCAGAACTGCTAGGTGCAGTGAGAATCTGCCCAGCTCAAACCGACAGGCACTGTTGGTGGTGCTCTGATGGACCTGGAGAAGGTGTTTTCAGAATTCCAGGTGGAATATTTCTGTTGGACTGGAATCCCACTTTGACCAGTCTGGGTATGTGTAAGGGCCCCAGACTTCACTGTCGTACAGGAGGATTGGAGTGATTATGGCATCAAAGATTTTTAGCCAGACCCTCACTGGTGACTTCAGATGGTAGAGTTTCCTTCGGATGGAATAGAAGGTTTTGCAGGCCTTGTCTTCAGGCTTGTTTGAAGCTCCCTGACATGGTGAATTTCCAGGCCCAGGTAGGTATATTTGTCCTTTTCTGTAAGAGCGCAGTTGTTTAGCACGAATGGAATGGGCTGGTTCAGTCTTGGCCTTCTCTTCTGGAACACCATGTTGTTGGTTTTCTTTGCATTGATCGGTAGTGCCCATGTGGAGCTGAATTTCTCCAAGACTTTCAGGTTTTCTTTGATACCTTTTTTAGTTGGTGACAGCAGCAGTAGGTCATCCATACAGCAAGAATTTCACCTGGGCGTCATGGAGTGTGAGACTTGGTGCCGTGGAAGATTCCAGAGCAGTGGCCAGCTCATTGATGTAAATTTTGAAGAGCTTTGGGCTTAGGGTGCAGCTCTGCTGGAAATCAGCCGTTCTTTTCCCATTCAAGCTCACGCTGCAGCGGTTCTTGGTGTAGGAGCTTTTGATCACATCATAGGTCTTTCCTCCTATTCCGCTCTCCAGCACTTTCATTAACAGGCCCGGGTGCCACACTGAGTCAAAAGCTTTTCTAAAATCCACAAAACAAGCGTACATCTTCCCGTGCTTTGTGTTGTTGATGTGGCTCTGAATGAGGCTGTGCAGGGTGTAGATGTGGTCGGTAGTGCGATGGTTTGGCATGAACCCTGCTTGACTTTTGCCGAGGACGTTATGCTCGGTGAGGAAATTAAGGATCCATTTGTTCAGGATGCTGTTGAACAGTTTCCCCATGTTGCTGCTGACACATATTCCTCTGTAGTTGGCAGGGTCGTACCTGTCCCCATTTTTGTGAATGGGTTAGATGAGGCCTTGATTCCAGGTACGAGGGAAGTAGCCATCACTCAGTAAAATATTAAACAGTTTAACCATTGCTGCCTGTATTTCCGGTGGGCTGTATTTCAGCATTTCTGGTGGGATTTCATCCGGGCCACTGGCTTTTCAACACCTTATGGAAGATAATCTCTCTGTAACTTCCTGTAGTGTAATTGGTGTATCCAGTGGGTTTTCGAAATGTTTGACTTTTTCCTCCATAGCTTTTAGTTTTTCCGTTATGATTTTCTGTTCTTGGTTTAGTTCTTCCTTTGGGATGTCTTTGTAGAGGTCCCTGAAGTACGGAAGCCAGATATTTCCATTTTGGATATGGATGTTGTTTTTCTTGTTTTTTGTGCCCATGTGGTTCCATAGTTCCCAGAAGGAGTTGTCTTGGAGGGCTTCTTGGAGTTGGATAAGTTTGGTGGAGATGTAACTCTGTTTCTTTCTCTTGAGGATGGTTTTGTATTGCCTTTGTACAGTGTCGTAGGCATCCCTTAGACCCGGATGGTTGGGGTCTCTGTGTTTCTTGTTTGAGGCTGTTCTCTGGGTCTTCCATACGCTTTTACATTCTCTGTCAAACCAACCATTGGTCTGTTTTTCTTTTGGCTTTTTATAATTGACCTTAAGGTCGGAGGATTCGGCCATGGTGTAGAATATATCATTGAGGTCTTTTGTAGCTTGGTTCACTCCTTCTAGGTTAGGCTTGTACTCGTAGTTGTAGAAGTGGGGGAGCATCTCCTGTATTGTGGGTCTGCTGGGAGCCTCTTGATATTTTATTGCTGACGTCTTGGACCATTTATAGGATGGAGGCAGGTTGAAGAGGCCGCTCTGCTGAGGCCTTTGTGCAGATGGTTTCTTTGTAGATTTTATGTACAGAAGAAGTTGACTGTGATCTGACAGGTGTTTTTGTGGTGTGACTATAAAGCCGCCGATATTCTCCATGTCCATACCTGTAATGGCGTAGTCTACTACTCTCCTTCCTACATGGGAGCTTAATGTATAACTTCATAGGGAGTCTCCCTTGGTACGGCCATTAATATGAAGTCCTAAACTTCTACATAGGTTCAGGATCTTTTTGCCATTTTTGTTGACTGTACTGTCATAGCTGTTTCTCTCCATGTGTCATGGCTGTCAGTCTCTGCTCCAAAGACCTGAGACAGGGACAAGGGGGCATCCTCTACATCTGGAGGAAAGAAGGTTTAAGCATAATCACAGACACGGATTCTTTACTGTAAGAGCAGTGAGACTATGGAACTCTCTGCCATATGATGTTGTAATGAGTGATTCATTACTTAAATTTAAGAGGGGACTGCATGCCTTTCTTGAAAAGTATAATGTTACAGGTTATATATACTAGATTCCTTGATAGAGTGTTGATCCAGAGAACTAGTCTGATTGCCGTATGTGGAGTCAGGAAGGAATTTTTTCCCCCAATGTGGAGCTTACTCTTTGCCACATGGGTTTTTTTGCCTTCCTCTGGATCAACATGTTAGGGCATGTTAGGTTAGGCTATGGGTTGAACTAGACAGACTTAAAGTCTTCCTTCAACCTTAATAACTATATTACTAATATGTAGATGTTTCCATTCGTGGTCAGAAAGTCTTTTTCTCTTCCAGTTCTTGCGTTGAGATCTCCGATGATGAGAGCTTTGCCCAGGGCCTGAAAATAGGCAGCTTCTCCTTGTAAGATTTCAAAGCTCTCAGGATTGAAGTAGGGTGACTCTGGTGGTGGTATATAGATGGCGCAGACAGACATCAGACTGAGAGGTGAGGATGGAGCTGCTGATTCTAAACCATATGTGGCTGTCTCCTCTCTTCATTGGTTTGATGTAATGGTGGAGCTCTTCTTTATGCCAGATCAATATTCCTCCTGAGCAGCGGCCCTGCTTAACCCCTTCACGCCGCGGCCCTTTTTCGTTTTTGCGTTTTCATTTTTCGCTCCCCTCATTCCCAGAGCCATAACTTTTTTATTTTTCCGTCAATATGGTCATGTGGGGACTTATTTTTTCTGGACGAGTTGTACTTTTGAACGACACCATTGGTTTTACCATGTCTTGTACTAGAAAACGGGAAAAAAATTCCAAGTGTGGTGAAATTGCAAAAAAAAGTGCAATCCCACACTTGTTTTTTGTTTGGCTTTTTTGCTAGGTTCAATAAATGCTAAAACTAACCTGATATTATTCTCCAGGTCATTATGAGTTCATAGACACCTAACATATCAAGGTTATTTTTTATCTAAGTGGTGAAAAAAAATTCAAAACTTTGCTTAAAAAAAAAAAAAAAAGCACCATTTTCCGATACCACAAGCGTCTCCATTTTTCATGATCTGGGGTCGGGTGGGGGCTTATTTTTTGCGTGCCGAGCTGACGTTTTTAATGATACCACTTTTGTGCAGATACGTTCTTTTGTTCGCCCGTTATTGCATTTTAATGCAATGTTGTGGCGACCAAAAAAACGTAATTCTGGAGTTTCGAATTTTTTTCTCACTACGCTGTTTAGCGATCAGGTTAATGCTTTTTTTTATTGATAGATCAGGCAATTCTGAACGCGGCGATACTAAATATGTGTAGGTTTGATTTTTTTTTATTGTTTTATTTTGGATGGGGCGAAAGGGGGGTGATTTAAACTTTTATTTTTTATTTTTTTTTCACATTTTTAGAAACATTTTTTTTTTACTTTTGCCATGCTTCAATAGCCTCCATGGGAGGCAAGAAGCTGACACCACTCAATCGGCTCAGCTACATAGCAACGATCATCAGACCGCTGCTATGTAGCTGAATTGCAGGCCTGCTATGAGCGCCGACCACAGGGTGGCACTCACAGCAGGCCGGCATCAGTAACCATAGAGGTCTCAAGGACCACTATCTTTACCATCCTGACACATCATCGACCCCCGATCGTGTGACGCGCGGCCGGAAGCGGTAGTTAAATGCCGCTGTCAGCATTTGACAGCGGCATTTAACAGGTTAATAGCGGCGGGTGAATCGCGATTTCACCCGCTGCTATTGCGTGCATGTCAGCTGTACAAAACAGCTGACATGTCGCGACTTTGATGTGGGCTCACCGCCGGAGTCCACATCAAAGCGGGAGACACGACGTGCGCTGTACTAGTACGGCGCATGTCGTGAAGGGGTTAATGTTCTTATTTTTCAGGGCAGGGACACAGATTTCCCTGTATCTGATGGGCACCAGGGATTCATTTTCAGCCCTGGTCCATGTTTCTAGGACAATCTGAATGTCTATGTTTTTCAGTCTTTGTATAAAATCTGGGTCATTTGTTTTACAACCAAACACCGAGGTGTTCAGGCCTTGGATGTTCCAGCTGTCAATTTTAAGTGGTCATTTTTTTATATCACTTGTGTGTGAATACCTTGTAATGAGTGTGGCTGTGTATGTCACACCGGATCTCTGACTGGTTTAGTAATGATGTTGGTTCAATCCAGTCCCGTTAGTTTCCTGCACAATTTCCTTATCTCCTCCATATCTCTGCTCTGTAAATCTCTGCTCTGGATGCCTCTGTTTTGTTTGTCTCTGTGTGAGGTCGGTGTTTTCCTCCATGGTGGTCTCCTCCTCTGAGGGTATGTTTCCACGTTCAGGAAACGCTGCGAGTTTGACACTGCTTAGAGCCGCAGCGTCAAAAATGCAGGGTCCAGATGTTACAACATAGTGGAGCGGATTTCATGAAATCCCGTCTCCACTATGCGGTAAAACAAGCAGGCGGCAGACCCGCGTAAACGGACATGCGGCGCGTCTTTTCAGAACGCAGCATTTCTGCTTACAATGCGGCGACGCTCTGTCGCCGCGCCGTAAATTTACCATAGACTATCATTAGATGCGGTAAAACCGCATCTAATGATTAGTCACATGCGTAGAAACTGCAAAAATGCAGCTTACTACGCATGTCTGCCGGCTCACCTGTCCGACCGCTGGAAGTCCCTCGTTCACTGCTGTTCTCGCTATAACTTATCTAATCGCGAGAACTGCCGTGCACATGACCGGGACTTATCTCCGGTCACTAGGCTGGTTCTCACAAACAGCTGATCAGCTGATTGTGAAAACGCTGCAGTGTAGGTGATCGCTGGAGAGTTACGGTATCTCCGGCGATGATCTAACTCTCCGGCGATGATCTACAGGTTCTGCTACATCTGGATGTCAGGCATCCAAATGTAGCAGAGCCGGACTCGTCTACACTGTGTGCACATATAACACACAACATACACCATACAACATACACCATACAACATGCGACATACAACATGCGACATGCGACACACAACATGCAACATGTGACATGCGACACACAACATACAACATGGGACACACAACATGCGCCATGCGACATACAACATGTGACCCACAACATGTGACACACAACGCGCGACATGCGACACACAACATACAACATGCACCATGCAACATGCAACATGCGACACACAACATGCGACATACAACATGCGACATACAACATGCGACACACAACATGCGACATACAACATGCGACACACAACATGCAACATGCGACATACAACATGCACCATGCGACACACAACATGCGACATAAAACATGTACCATGTGACATGCGACATACAACATGTACCATGCAACATGTGACATACGACATGCGACATACAACATGCACCATGCAACATACGACGTGAACCATGCAACATGTACCATACAACATGCAACATACACCATACAACACATACATACAGTACATACATATAGACATACAGTACATTAAACATAGAGTACATACTCACCATCACCTTGTCACCTTGATCCCCGAAGCCATTGTCACCTGTAAAAAATATTAAAATAATAAACAAACACTATACTCCCTGATCCGCAGAAATCCAATTAAAACTAGTGTCCCACGATGATCTCCCGTGGAGAGCAGCAGCATCAGCTGATGTGACCGCTCTCCAGGGACTCCAGGAATACAATGACAGAAGGCATCCTTCAGCAATGTATTCCTACGCCCCTGTGAGAAATAGTCCCTACTCTCACTTGTGGCACTGCTGTGGGGGAAAATTCCCATGCAGCCTTTGCCATAAAGTGAGACCCTGAACTAAGGTAACCTCAGTGATACACAGCAGGAGCCATTGTCTCCTGTCAGTGTGTCACTGGAGGGCCTATAGAGCAGTGACATCACCCGATGTCACTGTTCTATAGGGGAGATCATCGTGGGACATTAGTTATTAATTGGACTACGGCGGACAGGTAGTATACGGTTGGTTTATTATTTTAATTTTTTTGCAGGCAATCGAGCATGGCAAGTATGGTTAAATTAAGAATATTAAAATACTTTTTTCTGGCTGTGTCTTTATTTTTTTAACCCTTTCACTAGTCTAGGATTAATAATGGATAGGCATCTTATTGACGCCTCTCCATTATTTTCCAGGCTTAATGTCACCTTACAATAGCCTGGTGACATTAACCCCTTATTACCTCATATCCCACCGCTACAGATGAGTGGGAAGAGAGGGGCTAAGTGCCGGAATTGGCGCATCTTACAGATGCACCATTTCTGGGGTGGCTGGGGGCTGGTATTTGTAGCCTGGGGGGACCAATAACCATGGCCCCTCTCTAGGCTATGAATATCAGCCCGCAGCCCCACATCATTTTTATTGGGGTTCCCCCTATCGTTATAGCCAGTAAAGGCTACGCAGACAGCTGCGGGCTGATATTCATAGCCTAGAGAGGGGCCATGGGTATTACCCCCTTCCCAGGCTACAAATATTGGCCCCCGGCCGTCGGCTTTCCCCCTCTGGCGCAGAAAATTGAGCGGGAGCCCACGCCATTTTTTTCCCATTTTTTTTTAAATTAAACATTCATTCATAAACATCGGCCTTGCTATTACATATCTACTAGATGGTGGCCCGATTCTAACGCATCGGGTATTCTAGAATATGTATGTAGTTTATTTACGAAGTGGTGTTTAAATCCCGCTGCAATATCGCTGATTGGTCGCTGCCGGGCGCGAGCAATCAGCGAAGTGTGGTTTAAATCCCGTGCCAATTCGCGGCCGGACTGCACCTGACGCTGATTGGTCGTGCCAGCCGCCCGCGACCATTCAGCGACACGAGATTTCCGGTACAGACAAACAGACGCTTAGACAATTATATGTATACTAGATGGTGGCTTGATTCTAACGCATTGGGTATTCTAGAATATGTATGTATGTACATCACGTTTTGAGTGGGGGTTAAATTCCGCGCCAATATCGCTGATTGGTCATGGCCGGCTGCGTAGTATATAGCACAGCCACGTAGTATATAGCAGCCACGTAGTATATAGCACAGCCGCGCAGTATACAGAACAGCGATGTAGTATATAGCACAGCCAACGTAGTATATAACACAGCCACGTAGTATATAGCACAGCCCATGCAGTAGATAGCACAGCCACGTAGTATATAGCAGCCACGTAGTATATAACACAGCCACGCAGTAGATAGCACAGCCACGTAGTATATAGCAGCCACGTAATATATAGCAGCCACGTAGTATAATGCAGCCACGTAGTATATTACACAGCCCATGTAGTATATAACACATCCCACGTAGTATATAACACAGCCACGTAGTATATAGCACAGCCCATGCAGTAGATAGCACAGCCACGTAGTATATAGCAGCCATGTAATATATAGCAGCCACATAGTATAATGCAGCCACGTAGTATATTACACAGCCCATGTAGTATATAACACAGCCCACGTAGTGTATAAGACAGGTCACGTAGTATATTGCACAGCCCACATAGTATATAACACATCCCACGTAGTATACAGCAGTGTGGGCACCATATCCCTGTGAAAAAAAGAATTAAAATAAAAAATAGTTATATACTCACCTTCCGTCGTCCACCGAAGCTGCCCCGCTCCTCGTGATGCGGCCGGCAGCTTCCGTTCCCAGAGATGCATTGCGAAATTACCCAGATGACTTAGCAGTCTTAGCCAGAGACCGCTAAGTCATCTGGGTAATTTTGCAATGCATCTCTGTGAACGGAAGCTGCCGAGAGCATCGGGAGGAGCGGGAAAGCTGCGGAGGCGACGGAAGGTCAGAATAGCATGATTTTTTTTTATTATTATTTTTAACATTATATCTTTTTACTATTGATGCTGCATAGCCAGCATCATTAGTAAAAAGTTGGTTTGGGATGGGGAGTAGGGAGGGGCCAATTCGCGGCCGGAGTGACGGCTGCGACCAATTTCCATTACAGAGAGAAAGACAGACAGACAGACAAACAGACGGAAGTACCCCTTAGATGATTATATAGATAGATGGATCTATCTATAGATATATTTATAGATAGATATATCGATAGATACATAGATATACTAAACATCGGGCTTGGTATTATCTATCTATCTATCTATCTATCTATCGTATCTATCTATTATCTATCTATCATCTATCTATTTATCTATCTATTACCTATCTATCGATATATCTATCGATAGATATATCTATCGATAGATATATTTATAGATAGATAATAGATACGATAGATATGATAGATACGATAGATCTATCTATTAACTATCTATCTATCCCATATCTATCATCTATCTATCTATCTGTTATCTATCATCTATCTGTCTGTGTGTGTAAACATTATTCTTCAATGGAGTAGGTAAATGAAGTGGTTGGACAAGAAATGACATCACCCTTTTTTTTGGTATATCTTTATTGAGCTTACAAAAACACACAAATCCGCATGAAAAAAACGCATGAAAAACGTGTCAAAAAAATGCATGAAAAATGCAGGTGACCTGCCAGTGACCTCAGGTGTAGATTTGGTGCAGATTTTACCGGCGTCAAATCCTGATCAAATCCTGATGCAATCCTGAACGTGGAAACATACCCTGATGGTCTGATTTTGGGTGGGGGTGTTTGTTTCCAGCATCCTTAGATATAGTTGTGGTTTCCTGCCTTTTCATTGTTGAGGGTCTTTCCGTGAGATTCTGGTTGGTGTTGGATCCATGCCTAGGGTCCCTGTTTAGTACAATGTCCTTCAGCTCTTTGGCCAGAAGGCTGACCCCTAGCTTGTTCAGGTGTTTGCTGTCATAGAGGTGATGGTGATTTATAGAGGGGTGTTGTGCCAGAATCACTCCTGGCACAGATTTTATTCTTGTGGTTAGGTCCATGTTGATGTTCTGGATAGTGGCTGGATATATCCTTTCTTGGGAGCAGAGATGACGGAATGATTTTGCCGTCAGGGAATTTTAGCTGTGCCATCTTTGCTACTTGAGAAAATTGTCCTGAGATCTGCTGGTGCTGGTCTGGCAGATTGTTTGTGCCGGTGTGTATAATGAGATGGCTTGGGTTGGTAAACCGTGGATTATTGATGACCGCTGTCACCTGCTCAATAGTTGCACAGCGGATTTTATTGACCCTTTTTCCTGGGAATAGCTGCCGTGTAATTAGGTATTTCCCATTTGAGTCCATTATGAGGACAGTATCAGGACTATGTGACATTGTGGGTGGGTGATGTGGCTGCTGATGGGGGTCGGTGCTGGAGATTATGCTGGTGGCAGGTTCTTCTACTCTTTTCTATGGGTCTTATTTCTGTCTCCCTTTTATTAGACTCAGGTTCCTCCCTATTGGGGTTATTAGGCCTCTCAGCATACTGGCCAGTGGAGGTCATGCCCTCTGCACTCGTTTCTATGGCCCCCTCCTGGCTCAGATGTCATGGGGTCGGTGGTTGTAACTTTTCTATCTCCTGCTTCAGCCTGGCATTTTCCTGCTGCAGTTCACACATTGCGGTTCTTATTTCCCGCAGAGCTGACCTGTATTCACATTTCAGTTTGTTTATCTCATTAATTGCTGGGTCATTAGCATTTTTGTCACCAGTGTTTCTCAGATGTTCTTCCTTAAATTGTACAAAGTCTCTTTCTAGTTGAGATAGACAGTCTCTGAGGGTCTGGGGTGAGGAGTGTGAAGTAGTGATGAGCGAGTATACTCGTTGCTCGGGTTGTCTCCGAGTATTTGTTAGTGCTCGGAGATTTAGTTTTGTCGCCTCAGCTGCATGATTTGCGACTGCTAGACAGCTTGAATACATATGGGAATTCCCTAGCAACTAGGCAACCCCCACATGTACTCAGGCTGGCTAGAAGCTGTAAATCATGCAGCTGCGTCAACAAAAACAAAATCTCCGAGCACTAACAAATACTCGGAGACCACCCGAGAAACGAGTATACTCGCTGATCACTAGTGTGAAGCATTGGAGGCAGCGGTGTCTCTGGAAGTCTGTAGTGGTGTGGATAACACCAGGGGTGCTGACTAGTGTTGAGCATTCCGATACTGCAAAAATCGGGTATCGGCCGATATTTGCTGTATCAGAATTCCGATACAGAGTTCCGAAATTTTTGCGATATCGGAAATCGGAATCGGAAGTGTGCGGTGCGTATGGTTCCCAGGGTCTGGAGGAGAGGAGACTCTCCTTCGGGCCCTGGGATCCATATTCATGTAAAAAATAAATAATAAAAATAAAAAATATTGATATACTCACCCTCGGACGGCCCCTGGCTCTTAGCGGTGCCTCCGTTCCTAAGAATGCAGGGAGTGAAGGACCTTCGATGACGTCACAGCTTGTGATTGGTCGCGTGAGCGGTCACATGAGCGGTCATGCGACCAATCACAAGCCGCGACGTCATCGAAGGTCCTTCACTCTGCATTCTTAGGAACGTAGGCAGACGCTTGGACCGGTGAGAGCCGGGGCCGTCGGAGGGGTGAGTATATCAATATTTTTTATTTTTATTCTTTATTTTATACATGAATATGGATCCCAGGGCCTGAAGGAGAGTTCCCTCTCCTTCAGACCCTGGGAACCATTCCGATATTTTGTGTCCCATTGATATGCATTGGTATCGGGTATCGGTATCGGCGATATCCGATATTTTTTGGATATCGGCCGATCCAATCCGATACCGATACTTTGCATATCGGAAGGTATCGCTCAACACTAGTGCTGACACCAGAGGTATCTGGGGTTTGTTGTTCTTTGTGAGTTTGGGCCTGGAGTTTAATATGAGGGAATCTATCTTCAAATTGCTGCAGATTGTCCTCAGTCCCTTGTACCAGGACGGTGCCACTGTTATACAGAGAGATGGTAAGTGAGCTGCACTCATCTGTTGTGAATTCTGCTTTTGGGCTCCCTCCGGTGGTTGTAGGTGGTAATGCAGTTGTCCCTGAGTTGCAGTCCTGGTCAGGTGTATCTGCTGATTGCAGTTCTGACTGGGGTATTTAGGCATGCAGGATTCATTAGTCCTTGCCAGTTGTCCATGGTTGTTGGGAGGTTTTGGTCCTGGTTTGGTTCCTTCTGCCTTCTGCCAAATCAGCAAAGATAAGTGTCTGGTTTTGTTTCTGTGGCACACATGCTGTGTGCTTAATAATTCTGTGCTATTCAGTGTTTTTTGTCCAGCTTAGATTGTGTCAGTATTTTCTCAGTCTTGTTGGATTCTCTGGAGTGACAGATATACATTCCATGTCTTTAGTTAGATTGTGGAACTTTTTGTATTATCTGCTGTGGATATTTTTGGAAGGGTTTTAATACTGACCGCTTAGTATTCTGTCCTATCTTTCCCTATTTAGCTAGAGTGGCCTCTTTTGCTGAATCCTGTTTTCTGCCTGCGTGTGTCTTTCCTCTCCTACTCACAGTCAATATTCGTGGGGGGCTGCCTATCCTTTGGGGTTCTGCTCTGAGGCAAGGTAGTATTCCTATTTCCATCTATAGGGGTATTTAGTCCTCCGGCTGTGTCGAGGTGTCAAGGGTTTGTTAGGCACACCCCACGGCTACTTTTAGTTGCGGTGTTAGTTCAGGTTTGCGGTCAGTACAGTTTCCACCTACTCCAGAGAAAGTTCATGCGGCTCCAAAGTCACCGGATCATAACACTCATCATCTTCATGATTTCTGACTCTGATCTGCTGGCCAATATTGATATCAGACTTGGTTGTATATTTATAATGTTTGCACAGGGCAGAGTGCCAGGCCAGGAGATGCTCTGTGAAGAATAACATTGTTTTTTCTTTTATCTTCCTCATTAGATGTAAAGTCAGCAGAGGGTCTCAGGGTTTTCTCTAATTGTGGCAGTTTTTATGACTTTCCTTGCATGACCGCTCTTCTGCCCTACAGGGTATGTGATCTCCAGGATCCCTGACCCCCTGCTGGCTTGTGTCCCCAGCTCTCTATTTGCATTTACTTTGTTCTGTTTGTTTTGTTCCAAATTGAAATTTTCAATTTTATAATTCTAATCCTTATTTCTGATAGTTGTAAGTTCTAGCAAGACTATGAGTGTGGTGAGGCTGAGGACGGTCCTACCTGAGGGTGCTGTCCTCTAGATGCTTGACCTGGTGCTGCCTGCTGTCTGTCCTCCAGTAGATTCTTGTTTTGTCCTTTAAGACTAATTTTCTTCCTTTTTCATAAAGATCTTTAGTCCGGCTCAGTCCAGCTCACTTCTGTAATCTACAGGGATGATTTTTTCCAGGATGTGTCCTAAAGTTTCCTCATTACAAGGTATAAAGTGATGAAAGTTCAGGAGCTCATGTTCAGTGCTGCTTACTCCTGGAATGGTGGGCGGGATATATATATATATAGTCAAGGTGCAGAAATTATGTCAGATCGAGGTAGTACATGTACAAACACAGGATAGATTTTATTTATATATATCTAATATATAAAGCTGAATGTGTGTGTGTGTGTGTGTGTGTGTGTATGTAAGTGTATGTCCGGGATTGGCATCTGCACCGTCGCAGCTACAGTCACAAAATTTTGCACAGTCACACCTCTGGACCCCGAGAGCATCATAGGCTATGTTGTGAGGCAAAATTTTAACCCCACGCATTCCAATTCACCAAACAATTTTGCCCCTATCTACATAATGAGGAAAAAGTGAAACGAAAAGTGTTGGAGGCAAATTGACAGCTGCCAGATGTGAACAATTGGGACTTAAAGAATTAGAGCGATGGCACCAAAGAGTATATTGTCATGGTTCTCAATGGCAAGAGAACATAGTAAAGCATACAAAAAGGACTAGCTCTTGGAAGATGGAAACTCGAGCTGACTGTGAGCTAAACCTACCGCACAACTAACAGTGGCCGGGTAGCGTGCCTACGTTTTATCCCTAGACGCCCAGCGCCAGCCGGAGAACTGACTGACTCTAGCAGAGGAAAATACAGACCTGGCTTACCTCTAGAGAAATTTTCCCCAAAAGGCAGACAGTAGCCCCCACATATATTGTCGGTGATTTCAGAGGAAATTGACATACGAAGTATGAAGATAGGTTTAGCAAATTGAGGTCCGCTTACTAGATAGTAGGAAGACAGAAAAGGGAACTTCACAGTCAGCTGAAAACCCTTTCAAAACACCATCCTGAAATTACTTTAAGACTCTAATATCAACTCATGACACCAGAGTGGCAATTTCAGCTCACAAGAGCTTCCAGCCTCAGAAATAATCAATCACAGAGAACTGGAACAAAAATGCAAAACAAACTTAGGACTACAAGTCCAACTTAGCTGATAGTAGTCTAGGAGCAGGAACATGCAACAGAAAGGCTTCTGGTAACATTGTTGGCCGGCATAGAAATGACTGAGGAGTCAGGTTAAATAGAAAACTCCCACATCCTGATGGAAACAGGTGAACAGAGGAGATGAAGCACACAAGTGCAGTACCACCAGAAACCACCGGGGGAGCCCAGAAACCAAATTCACAACAGTACCCCCCCTCAAGGAGGGGGCACCGAACCCTCACCAGAACCACCAGGGCGATCAGGATGAGCCCTATGAAAGGCACGGACCAAATCGGAGGCATGAACATCAGAGGCTGTCACCCAAGAGTTATCCTCCTGACCGTAGCCCTTCCACTTGACCAGATACTGAAGTCTCCGTCTGGAAACACGGGAGTCCAAGATCTTCTCGACAACGTACTCCAACTCACCCTCAACCAACACCGGAGCAGGAGGCTCAACGGAAGGCACAACCGGTACCTCATACCTGCACAACAATGACCGATGGAAGACATTATGAATAGAAAAAGATGCAGGGAGGTCCAAACGAAAGGACACAGGGTTAAGAATCTCCAATATCTTGTACGGGCCGATGAACCGAGGCTTAAACTTAGGAGAAGAAACCTTCATAGGGACAAAACGAGAAGATAACCACACCAAGTCCCCAACACAAAGACGAGGACCAATGCGACGATGGCGGTTGGCAAAATGCTGAGTCTTCTCCTGGGACAACTTCAAATTGTCCACCACATGCCCCCAAATCTGATGCAACCTCTCCACCACAGCATCCACTCCAGGACAATCCGAAGACTCCACCTGACCGGAAGAGAAACGAGGATGAAACCCCGAATTACAGAAGAAAGGAGAAACCAAGGTGGCAGAACTAGCCCGATTATTGAGGGCAAACTCCGCCAAGGGCAAAAAGGCAACCCAATCATCCTGATCCGCAGACACAAAACACCTCAAATAAGTCTCCAAGGTCTGATTAGTTCGCTCGGTCTGGCCATTAGTCTGAGGGTGGAAAGCAGACGAAAAAGATAAATCAATGCCCATCCTAGCACAGAACGCTCGCCAAAATCTAGACACGAATTGGGTTCCCCTGTCAGAAACGATATTCTCCGGAATACCATGCAAGCGCACCACATTTTGAAAAAACAGAGGAACCAGCTCGGATGAAGAAGGCAATTTAGGCAAGGGAACCAAATGGACCATCTTAGAGAAACGGTCACACACCACCCAGATGACAGACATCTTCTGAGAAACAGGGAGATCAGAAATAAAATCCATGGAGATGTGAGTCCAAGGCCTCTTTGGAATAGGCAAGGATAACAACAATCCACTAGCCCGAGAACAACAAGGCTTGGCCCGAGCACAAACATCACAAGACTGCACAAAACCTCGCACATCTCGCGACAGGGAAGGCCACCAGAAGGACCTAGCCACCAAATCCCTGGTACCAAAGATTCCAGGATGACCTGCTAACGCAGAAGAATGGACCTCCGAGATGACTCTACTGGTCCAATCATCAGGAACAAACAATCTACCAGGCGGGCAACGATCAGGTCTATCAGCCTGAAACTCCTGCAAGACCCGTCGCAAATCTGGGGAAACAGCAGATAATATCACTCCATCCTTAAGGATACCTGTAGGTTCAGAATTACCAGGGGAATCAGGCTCAAAACTCCTAGAAAGGGCATCCGCCTTCACATTTTTAGAACCCGGTAGGTAAGAAACCACAAAATTAAACCGAGAGAAAAATAACGACCAGCGCGCCTGTCTAGGATTCAGGCGCCTGGCGGACTCAAGATAAATCAAATTCTTGGGGTCGGTCAATACCACCACCTGATGTCTAGCCCCCTCAAGCCAATGACGCCACTCCTCAAAAGCCCACTTCATAGCCAAGAGCTCCCGATTACCAATATCATAATTTCGCTCAGTGGGCGAAAACTTACGAGAAAAGAACGCACAAGGTCTCATCACGGAGCAGTCGGAACTTTTCTGCGACAAAACCGCCCCAGCTCCGATTTCTGAAGCGTCGACCTCAACCTGAAAAGGAAGAGTAACATCAGGCTGACGCAATACAGGGGCGGAAGAAAAGCGGCGCTTAAGCTCCCGAAAGGCCTCCACAGCAGCAGGGGACCACTCAGCAACATCAGCACCCTTCTTAGTCAAATCAGTCAACGGTTTAGCGACATCAGAAAAACCAGTTATAAATCGACGATAAAAATTAGCAAAGCCCAAAAACTTCTGAAGGCTCTTAAGAGAAGAGGGTTGCGTCCAATCACAAATAGCCTGAACCTTGACAGGGTCCATCTCAATGGAAGAGGGGGAAAAAATGTACCCCAAAAACGAAATCTTTTGAACCCCAAAAACGCACTTAGAACCCTTTACACACAAGGAATTAGAGCGCAAAACCTGAAAAACCCTCCTGACCTGTTGGACATGAGAGTCCCAGTCATCCGAAAAAATCAAAATATCATCCAGATACACAATCAAAAATTTATCCAAATATTCACGGAAAATGTCATGCATAAAGGACTGAAAGACTGAAGGGGCATTTGAAAGACCAAAAGGCATTACCAAATACTCAAAATGGCCCTCAGGCGTATTAAATGCGGTTTTCCACTCATCCCCCTGCTTAATTCGCACTAAATTATACGCCCCACGAAGATCAATCTTAGAGAACCACTTGGCCCCCTTTATTCGAGCAAACAAATCAGTAAGCAGTGGCAAAGGATACTGATATTTAACCGTGATTTTATTCAAAAGCCGATAATCAATACACGGCCTCAAAGAGCCATCTTTTTTAGATACAAAGAAAAAAACGGCTCCTAAGGGAGATGACGAAGGACGAATATGTCCCTTTTCCAAGGACTCCTTAATATATTCCCGCATAGCAGCATGTTCAGGCACAGATAGATTAAATAAACGACCCTTTGGAAACTTACTGCCCGGAATCAGATCTATAGTACAATCGCACTCTCTGTGCGGAGGTAGTGAACCAATTTTAGGCTCCTCAAAAACGTCACGATAATCAGATAAAAATTCCGGAATCTCAGAGGGAATAGATGACGAAATGGAAACCAAAGGTACGTCCCCATGAGTCCCCTGACATCCCCAGCTTAACACAGACATTGCTTTCCAGTCGAGGACTGGGTTATGAGATTGCAGCCATGGCAATCCAAGCACCAACACATCATGTAGATTATACAACACAAGGAAGCGAATAATCTCCTGGTGATCCGGATTAATACGCATATTTACTTGTGTCCAGTATTGTGGTTTATTACTAGCCAATGGCGTGGAGTCAATACCCTTCAGAGGTATAAGAACTTCCAGAGGCTCTAAATCAAACCCACAGCGTTTGGCAAAGGACCAATCCATGAGACTCAAAGCGGCGCCAGAGTCGACATAGGCGTCCGCGGTAATAGACGATAAAGAGCAAATCAGGGTCACAGATAGAATAAACTTAGACTGTAAAGTGCCAATTGAAACAGACTTATCAACCTTCTTAGTACGTTTAGAGCATGCTGATATAACATGAGTTGAATCACCACAATAGAAGCATAACCCATTTTTTCGCCTAAAATTCTGTCGTTCGCTTCTGGACAGAATTCTATCACATTGCATAATCTCTGGCGCCTTCTCAGTAGACACTGCCAAATGGTGCACAGGTTTGCGCTCCCGCAAACGCCGATCAATCTGAATAGCCATTGTCATGGACTCATTCAGACCTGTAGGCACAGGGAACCCCACCATAACATCCTTAATGGCATCAGAGAGACCCTCTCTGAAATTCGCCGCCAGGGCGCACTCATTCCACTGAGTAAGCACAGACCACTTACGAAATTTTTGGCAGTATATTTCAGCCTCATCCTGCCCTTGAGACAGGGCCATTAAGGCTTTTTCAGCCTGAATCTCCAAATGAGGTTCCTCATAAAGCAACCCCAAAGCCAGGA
This sequence comes from Ranitomeya variabilis, assembly GCF_051348905.1. Lineage (NCBI taxonomy): Eukaryota > Metazoa > Chordata > Amphibia > Anura > Dendrobatidae > Ranitomeya > Ranitomeya variabilis. The sequence continues at coordinate 213,531,970 of NC_135237.1, forward strand.
AAAACGCATCCACATTGAGCAACGCAGGATCCCCTGGTGCCAAAGCAAATGCCCAGTCCTGAGGGTCGCCCCGGAGCAAGGAAATTACAATCCTGACCTGCTGTGCAGGATCTCCAGCGGAGCGAGATCTCAGAGACAAAAATAATTTACAATTATGTTTGAAATTCTGGAAGGGAGATCTATCCCCGGAGAAAAATTCAGGTAAAGGAATTCTAGGTTCAGATATAGGAGCATGAATAACAAAATCCTGTAAACTTTGAACCTTCACAGCGAGATTATCCAAACCTGTAGCTAAACTCAGAGGATCCATATTAATCAGGTGAAATCAGAACCATTCAAGGATTAGAAGGAGAGAGAGACGAAGGCTGCAGTAAGCAGAGATGCAAGTGAATCAACTAATGAGCAAACTCAGGAAAAAAAAAAAAAAATTCTCTGCAGGGTTCTTTTCTCTCCTTTCTTCTGCCAATTATTTTAACCCTTGGCCGGCCAAACTGTCATGGTTCTCAATGGCAAGAGAACATAGTAAAGCATACAAAAAGGACTAGCTCTTGGAAGATGGAAACTCGAGCTGACTGTGAGCTAAACCTACCGCACAACTAACAGTGGCCGGGTAGCGTGCCTACGTTTTATCCCTAGACGCCCAGCGCCAGCCGGAGAACTGACTGACTCTAGCAGAGGAAAATACAGACCTGGCTTACCTCTAGAGAAATTTTCCCCAAAAGGCAGACAGTAGCCCCCACATATATTGTCGGTGATTTCAGAGGAAATTGACATACGAAGTATGAAGATAGGTTTAGCAAATTGAGGTCCGCTTACTAGATAGTAGGAAGACAGAAAAGGGAACTTCACAGTCAGCTGAAAACCCTTTCAAAACACCATCCTGAAATTACTTTAAGACTCTAATATCAACTCATGACACCAGAGTGGCAATTTCAGCTCACAAGAGCTTCCAGCCTCAGAAATAATCAATCACAGAGAACTGGAACAAAAATGCAAAACAAACTTAGGACTACAAGTCCAACTTAGCTGAAAGTAGTCTAGGAGCAGGAACATGCAACAGAAAGGCTTCTGGTAACATTGTTGGCCGGCATAGAAATGACTGAGGAGTCAGGTTAAATAGAAAACTCCCACATCCTGATGGAAACAGGTGAACAGAGGAGATGAAGCACACAAGTGCAGTACCACCAGAAACCACCGGGGGAGCCCAGAAACCAAATTCACAACAGTATATACCGTACAGTTGCTAAGGTGGGGCCCCGACTTGGGATATTCGCCACACACAGGGATATGAACACACACAAAATGCGCCACACACTACCACGGGCTTGAACACATATACTACCCTCAGCACACATTTCACCACACATACACCAACCTCGCCACATAAAAGTCGAAACACAAAAGTCGCCACTCAAAACTCGCCACGCGCATAATTTGCCCCATGCAAAACTAGGCTCACGTTAAACTCGTCACACGTGCAAAACTCACCTCATGGAAAACTCGCCACACGCAAAACTTGCACATGCGGAGAAATTGCCACATGCACAAAAGTTGCAAAAGTTGCCTCACACAAAACTTGCACATACTCAAAACGCACCACACATAAAATTCGCCACGCGCAAAACTTGCTGCACACAACTTGCTACACTAACCTGTCACATGCAACTCAACACACAAAAAGTTGCTACACGCATGTCGCCACACAAAACTCATCTCACAAAAGTCGCTACATGCATGTTGCCACACGCAAATCAACAGACATTGACACATGAAACTCCCCCTAAAACACACAAAAGTCTGGTATTATCCTTCAAAAATAAAAATCTGATTAATAAGCAGACAGACAAACTACAAGAGCAACAAATGTACCATATAGGAAATACAGCAGCTGTCAGTCACATGACCTGTCTATTATGTGTATGTGTGATTTAATATATACTGCCAGGGGGAGGGCTTCCTGTTGGCTGGAGATTTATCAGGCTGCCAATAGCAACCAATCACAGCTCAGCTTCTATTTTGCTACAGTTAATAAATCTGAGCTCTGATTGGTTAATATAGGCAACAAAGGACATTCTCAGTATAACAAAGCTTGTGTGAGGTAATAGCATGTCAGTTAGGGTGTGTTGGTGGAAAGGCCGATGTCAGTCACATTACCTCTATGTGAGAGGATATAGAAACTGCCAGTTACAGACTATTGTTACCACAATAATGCCTCATAAGAAAAGGAATTCCATGGCACGAATGTCAACTGATGCGAAAAGAAAAGCTGCATTACGGGCCAATGAAAAATGTGAAGACCGAGAAACAAGGCTGACACACATGAGAACAGCAGCTGCTTCCTCAAGAGCCAATGAACTTTATGAGCAGAGGGAAGTGAGGCTTGCAGACAAAAGAACAAGAGCTGCTTCCTTAAGGGCCAATTAACTTTCTGAGGAGAGGGAAGGGAGGCTTGCAGACATGAAAACAAGATCTGCTTCCTCAAGGGCCAATGAACTTTCTGAGGAGAGGGAAGCTAGACTTGCAGATAAGAGAACAAGAACTGCTTCCTTAAGGGCCAATTAACTTTCTGAGGAGAGGGAAGCGAGGCTTGCAGACATGAAAACAAGATCTGCTTCCTCAAGGTCCAATGAACTTTCTGAGGAGAGGGAAGCTAGACTTGCAGATAAGAGAACAATAAGTGCTTCCTCAAGAGCCAATGAACTTTCTGAGGAGAGGGAAGCGAGCTTGCAGATAAGAGAAGAGCTGCTTCCTCAAGGGCCAATGAGTCATCTCAGCAGAGAGAAGGCCAACTTGCCACTAAGAGAATTGCTATTTCTTCCACCAGGGCACAGGAAATGGTTGGAGATTTGAAACATGCTGCCTTTTGTTACCAGTCAGACATAAACTATCAGGATAATCCTAAAGTTCAGATAGGAAAAATGGATGTGGTCTGCATGTACTGCAGTGCCCTGAAACGTAAAGATGAACCGCCAGGTTTATACTGTGCAAATGACAAGATAAAACTTCCACCTCTCCTGTTACCACCAGATCCCCTAAAGTCTCTGATGACAGGTACCAGTACAATATCAAAGCATTTCTTGGACAACATCAGGAAGTACAACTCCTGCTTCCAAATGACATCATTTGGTGCAACAAAAGAAATATTTACAACAGGATTTATTCTGACATTTAAAGTTCAAGGACAGGTTTACCACTCAACTGGCTCACTGCTTCCATTACAAGGAGAAGAACCTCAATTTCTTCAACTCTTCTTCATTGGAAATGCAGAAGTAGAGGCTCATCGGAGATGCTCTTTTAATTCCTAACACTCGCCTTGATATTGTCACTATTTTGCAGCAGCTCCTTCACTCCAACAATCCATATGTTCAACTTTTCAAGACTGCACTTGAATGCATGCCAAATGATGATTACAAAGTTGTCATTCGAGCTGACAAAACACCACAAGGTGAACATCAGCGACGTTTCAATGCTCCCACATTTGATGAGGTAGCCATCTTGATTGTAGGTAATGATTTTCAAAGCCGTGACATTTTGCTTCAGAAAGGAACAATAGTTTGCAACAAGTAGCAGAAACTCACAGGTCCTATGATGCACTGCAATATCCAATCATCTTTTGGCAGGGACAGGATGGCTATCACTTTGGAACACCTCAGACAGATCCTACAACAGGCAACCCTTCAGGAAAAAGTGTCTGCCATGGACTTCTATGCATATAGGATCATGACAAGATTTGCAGAGGAAAATCACATCTTGAAATGCAAACACCTCTTCCACCAATTTATTGTTAACATGTGTGCAAAGATTGAGAGTGAATGTCTTTTATATATCCGACTAAATCAAAAGAAGCTCAGGGCAGAGGAATATATTCACCTTAGAGATGCTGTTGCAAATGATGCTGTTCCAAAAGAGTTGGGGAAAATGGTTATTCTTCCATCAACTGTCACTGGAAGCCCACGACACATGCATGAATACACCCAGGATGCAATGACTTATGTGAGAAAGTATGGCCGTCCAGATCTTTTCATCACCTTTACTTGCAATCCTGCCTGGGAGGAAATTGGAGGGCACCTGTTGCCGGGCCAAAAAAACAGTGAATCGCCATAACCTTATTGCTCAGGTTTTCAAACAGAAACTTTCAAAAATGACTAATCTCATCACAAAATCACATATTTATGGTGATGGATGTATTCAGTTGAATGGCAAAAAAGAGGCCTTCCTCACGCCCACATCTTGATCTGGCTGAAGCAAAAAATACAGCCTACCGAAACTGACAATATCATCAGTGCCAAATTGCCAGATCTTCAGATTGACCCATTGCTGTTTGACACCATCACAAAAAAACATGATCCATGGTCCGTGTGGGAGTCTCAACAAAAATTCTCCCTGTATGATTGATGGAAGGTGTTCAAAGCATTACCCACGATCCCAGGTTCAAGAAGCCTAAACAGGACAAGATGGATATCCAGTCTACCGAAGAAGAAAGCCAGGGGATGGTGGTTTCACAGCAAAGCTCAAAATGCGTGTTGGATCATCACTCCAAGAGATAAAAATTGACAACAGGTGGGTAGTGCCTTACAACCCTTTGCTCTGAAAAATCTTCCAGGCCCACATAAATGTCGAATCTTGCCACTCTGTGAAATCAATCAAGTATATCTGCAAATATGTTCACAAAGGAAGTGATCAAGCAGTTTTTGAACTGTAGAAAAATGGACCTATTATTGATGAAGTGGATGCATTCTAGATGGGCAGGTACATAAGCAGCAATGAAGCTGTTTGGAGAATACTAGGATTCTCCATTCATGAGCGCTACCCACCAGTTGTGCATCTGAGTGTGCACTTGGAAAATGGACAGAGAATTTACTTTAACCCAGCAAACTTGCAGCAGCACCTCCTAACACCACCTAAGACCACCCTCTTGCATTTTTTCAGCTGTGTCAACAAGACCCTTTTGCAAAAACAATTCTCTACTGTGATTTACCAAAGTACTAAACTTGGAATGTCTCCAGGAAAACACTGGAACGGAGGAAATGAGGGCTTGATATTGAAGGCTATCCAGGGGTGAAAGCAACTGATACTCTTGGTCGCGTCTAGACTGTTCATCCATCAAATGCAGAGTGCTTCTACCTGCGCATGTTACTTCATGTTGTCAAAGGCCCTACATCATTTCCTGACCTGAAGACCGTCGGAGGCCATGTGTGTGTGAAACATCCAGGGAAGCCTGCCAAAGAAAAGGACTTCTGGAAAATGATGGACACTGGGACATGACCCTCAGTGAAGCAGCAGCCACACAAACCCCAAAGCGACTAAGACACCTCTTTGCTATTATTCTAACAACTTGTAGCATTTCAAATCCTCTTGAGATTTGGACAAAGTACAAAACTGATTTCAGTGAGGACATCCTCATGCAGATTAGAAGGGAAAATCCTCAGCAACTCATCAACTTCACTGAGGAAATGTTCAATGAAACTTTAATGCTCCTTGAAGATCAGTGCATAGCAATGTCAGGAAAAGCCTTACAGTTGCTTGGTTTGCCTGCTCCAATAAGAAATCCTGAAGGCATCCAAATGTCTAGGGAGATTTTCATAGAAACAAACTACAATATTGATGAACTGACAGCATTTGTGTCTCAGAACGAGCCAATGTTGGTACCAGATCAAAGGGACCCCTATAACTACATTTTAAGTTTCAGTGAAACCAACAAAGGTGGGATTGTCTTCCTTGATGCTCCAGATGGAACAGGAAAGACATTTGTAATCAACTTGCTCCTGGCAAAATTTCGACAACGAAAAAAGATTGCACTTGCAGTGGCATCTTCTGGAATTGCAGCTACGCTTTTAAAAGGCGGCAGGACAGCACATTCGACATTAAAACTACCACTTAATCTATCTCATAGTGAAAGCCCCATGTGTAAAATTGCCAAGGGATCAGGACTGGCCAAATTGCTTCCAAAATGCAGTGCCATCATTTGGGATGAATGCACCATGTCACACAAAAAAGCTCCGGAAGCAGTGGACAGACTGCTGCAAGACCTGAGTAGCAACAAATATATCATGGGAGGAGTAGTTGTTGTTTTGGCAGGTGACTTCCGCCAAACACTACTTGTTATTCCAAGATCAACCCCTGCAGACCAACTCAATGCCTGTCTCAAAGCATCGTACCTTTGGAGAAAAGTAAAGAAAAAGTCACTGAACACAAACATGAGGGTCTACATGACAGGCGATGTTTCTGCTGGACTGTTTTCGAGCCAGCTGTTGACTATTGGAGATGGCAAGGCACCAGTAAACTCAACCGTTGGACAGATCACCTTCCCAAGCAACTTTTGTTGCATTGTGACTTCCATTGAGGAGTTGAAAGCAAAAGTTTTTCCAAACATTCAACTCCACTTCAAAAATTCTGGCTGGCTGTGTGAAAGGGCTATTCTAGCTCCCAAAAATGACAGCGTCAACAAGATCAATCTTCAAATTCTAAATCTCCTTCCAGGTGTGTGCACAACTTACAAGTCAATGGATACAGTAATAGACCCTGCTCAAGCATTACTTTATCCAACTGAGCTCCTCAATTCCTTGGAGCCACAAGGACTTCCTCATCACAACCTCTTTCTAAAACCTGGAGCACCTATTCTGCTATTGAGAACTTTGGATCCACCAAAGCTGTGTAATGGAACAAGACTCTTGATTAAGAACCTGTTTCCACATGTAATTGAGGCAACCATTTTGACAGGATGTGCCACAGGAGAAGATGTTTTCATTCCAACAATTCCTCTCATTCCATCTGATTTGCCTTTTGATTTTAAATGCCTCCAGTTTCCTGTTCCACTGGCATTTGCTATTTCTATCAACAAGGCTCAGGGACAGTCCTTGAAAGTAGTTGGAATCGATTTACAATCTCCATGCTTTTCTCATGGTCAACTTTATGTGGCCTGTTCAAGAGTTGGAACAGCCAAAAATCTGTTCGTCTTTGCACCTGAAGGAAAAACTAAGAATGTCGTTTATCAAAAGGCTCTCGAATAAGTAGTAAAAGATTACTTCACATTACTTGGCCAATTTAGTTAAATCTGTGTGGAATATCTCTGGTGTTGAAATATATGTTGTGAAATGCTTCTATTAGCTTAGTTTTTGCCTTTTAATAATTACATTTCTATCTATTTGTTTTGTGTTTTTTGTGTGCAGAATAAATTTTTGTTAACACATTCTATTTTGCTAACAGCAGTTATTAACCCGTGTGAGGCCGGGTAGTACAGCTAGTATATATATATATATATATATATATATATATATATATATATATATATATATATATATATATACATATACACTGCTCAAAAAAATAAAGGAAACACTTAAACAACAGAATATAACTCAAAGTAAATCAAACTTCTGTGAAATCAAGCTGGCCACTTAAGAAGCAACACTGTTTGTCAATCAATTTCACATGCTGTTGTGAAAATGGAATAGACAACAGATAAAAATTATTGGCAATTATCAAGACACACTCAATAAAGGAGTGGTTCTGCAGGTGGGGACCACATGCCACATCTTGGTACCAATGCTTTCTGGCTGATGTTTTGGTCACTTTTGAATGTTGGTTGTGCTTTCACACTCGTGGTAGCATGAGATGGACTCTACAACCCACACAAGTGGCTCAGGTAGTGCAGCTCATCCAGGATGGCACATCATTGTTAGCTGTGGCAAGAATGTTTGATGTGTCTGTCAGAATAGTGTCCAGAGGCTGGAGGCCCTACCAGGAGACAGGCCAATACACCAGGAGACGTGGAGGGGGCCATAGGAAGGCAACAACCCAGCAGCAGGACCGCTACCTCAGCCTTTGTGCAAGGAAGAACAGGAGGAGCACTGCCAGAGCCCTGCAAAAGACCTCCAGCAGGCCACAAATGTGCATGTGTCTGCACAAACGGTTAGAAACCGACTCCATGAGGATGGTCTGAGTGCCCAACATCCACAGATGGGGGTTGTGCTCACAGCCTAACACCGTGCAGGACGATTGGCATTTGCCACAGAACACCAGGATTGGCAAATTCGCCACTGGTGCCCTGTGCTCTTCACAGATGAAAGCAGGTTTACACTGAGCACATGTGACAGATGTGACAGAGTCTGGAGATGCCGTGGAGAGCGATCTGCTGCCTGCAACAACCTTCAGCATGATCGGTTTGGCAGTGGGTCAGTAATGGTGTCAGGTGGAATTTCTTTGGAGGGCCGCACAGCCCTCCATGTGCTCGCCAGAGGTAGCCTGACTGCCATTAGGTACCGAGATGAGATTCTCAGACCCCTTGTGGAACCATATGCTGGTGTGGTTGGCCCTGGGTTCCTCCTAATGCAGGACAATGCCAGACCTCGTGTGGCTGGAGTGTGTCAGCAGTTTCTGCAAGATGAAGGCATTGAAGCTATGGACTGGCCTGCCCGTTCCCCAGACCTGAATCCGATTGAACACATCTGGGACATTATGTCTTGCTCCATCCACCAACATCATGTTGCACCACAGACTGTCCAGGAGTTGGCGGATGCTTTAGTCCAGGTCTGGGAGGACATCCCTCAGGAGACCATCCGCCACCTCATCAGGAGCATGCCCAGGCATTGTAGGGAGGTCATACAGGCGAATGGAGGGAACACACATGCAACTGAACATCATTTCCTTGTCTTGAAGATTTCCACTGAAGTTGGATCAGGCTGTAATTTGATTTTCCACTTTGATTTTGAGTATCATTTCAAATCCAGACCTCCATAGGATATTCATTTTGATTTACATTGATCATTTTTATGTTTTATTGTTCGCAACACATTTCACTATGTAATGAAATGAAATGTGTCCACGTTCAGGATAGCCGGCGCTTTGGACGGAGTGGAAAACTCGCTCCGCCCTAAGCCCCGCCCCCTTCTGTAGACGCGGTGATTCCGGATGTGTTCATTGCACACATCTGGAATCATCGCACGCCACACATAGGGCCCTGTGTTTTAACTTGCGGTGATGCAGCGTCGCCGCAAAGTAAACGGACATGCTGTGTTCTAAAAAGACACACCGCATGTCCGTAAACGCAGGGCCGCCGGGTGCGTGTTCGCACACATAGTGGAGACGGGATTTCATAAAATCCCCTCCACTATGCTGTAACATGTGGACGCTGCGGATTGAACGCTGCGGCTCTACGCAGCTTTCAATCCGCAGCTATTCCGGATGTAATACGGCCCGTGGACACATACCCTAATGCTTCCAGCAGCTCAGCAGTCAGGACGGGGGAGGTGTGCAGGACTGACCAGAGGGCTCCCTGTGCTGCTGATTCCTGACTACATGACACCCCCCCATTTCCTGTCTTCTATGAAGAAAAGAGTGAGTATATGTTTGTATACAGTGTGTATAGTGTGTGCAGGTTGTGTGAGTATATATGTGCAGGGCTGCCATCAGGGCAATACTGATTTATGGGGCACTCTCTTCTGCTCACTGGGCCCCAGTGGCAGGATTCTGCAGGTGTAGTAACTAAACCTGCATCCGCTGAAACCTATTGCCGGGCAGGCCCGCATGGCAATATTTAAAAGCCGCCAGCCAATCAGAGGCTGGAAGCTGACATCAGCATGCACATTGCTAGCGTATGACGTCATTGTCATTTGCCAGTGAGTCCACACTTGAAATAAATGGAGGGGACGTCACCCCTGGACCAGGGCCAGGTAAGGAGAAAGTGTTTTTTATTTTCTTTTTTATTTTATTGAAAGCAGTAAACCCCAATATGTTTTGACGGCAAGATGAAGACACATGGGGCACGATGGAAACAGATGGGGCAGGAACATGGGGTAGGATGGAGACAGGGCAGGATAGACACATGTTGCAGGATGGAGACAGATGGGGAAGGATGAAGACAGATGGAGCAGGAACATGAGGCAGGATGGAGACCGATGGGGCAGGAATGAGACACATGGTGCAGGATCATGGGGCATGATGGAGACAGATGGGACAGGATGCAGATAGATGGAACAGGGTCATGGGACATATGGGGCAGGATGGAGATAGATGGGGCAGCATGGAGACACATGGGGTAGGATCATGGGGCATGATGGAAACAGATGGGTCAGGATGGGGAGATCACATGGGGACAGAATGGATATTCATGAGGGCAGGAAGGAAGAACATATGGGGCCAGGATGGGTGAACATATGGCTGGAGCCAGGAATGAGACACAAGGGGCTAGAATGGGGGATATGATTACTGTAGGGTCTAGTCAAGGGATATTATTACTGCAGTGATGTATTTTTTTTTTCTTCATCCGGTGTATTGTAGAAGTTGGGAAAAGATTAAGTAATGCGCTCTGCAAGCGGTGCTCTAGATAACTGTTATTTCCTGCAGAGATGAGTCCTGGCTGGAAGAAATGCTGGCGGTTTGTGCTGGATGAAGATAAAAAGCGAAGATGAAGGACTTCACCTACAGACATCACTGGTGAGTCAGTGTATTGCATGTACACACATGCAATACACTGTATATTACATACAGAGCTCCTGTGTATAATGTCACTGGTGACCACTGTATTACCTGTACACTGACACTATATGCAGAGCTCCTGTGTACAATATCACCAGTGATCACTGTATTACCTGTACACTATACACTATATGCAGAGCTCCTGTGTATAATGTCACTGGTGATCACTGTATGACCTGTACACTGACACTGTATACTAAGTGCAGATCTCCTGTGTATAATGTCACTTACGGTGATATTAGTATTGTGTTTTTCTATTAATGATCAGTATTGTAGTATTCGGTCACTGTGTGGCGGTATTTGTCCCCTGTATGTGGTATAATTCGGTCACTATGTGGTAGTAATATGTGGTCCGGTCATGGTGTAGTGGTATTTGTTCCTTGTATGTGATATTATTCGGTCACTGTGGTGGCAATATGTGGTCTGGTCATGGTGCGGCAGTATTTGTTCCTTGTATGTGAGATTATTGGCCATTTTAAAAATTCAAAAATAAATAAAAATATACCTAAAGAGTATTGGATATTTTAGCAAATGTTGAATAAGTTACAGTAGAGCCGGCCAGAGGAGTCTACCTTGTCATGGTGGTGGATTAAAAAATCTTTTGGGCAAAAGAAAATCTGCTGTGTATGTGATCTGGTGATGGGAACTGGTAATGTGTGATTGAGGAGGATGTGGTGCAGAAGTGGAGTTTTTCCAAGAGTTGGCAGTGGGACTGTGGACAGTTTGAGGGGTAGAGGCAGAGCTGGGGTGGAGCCTGGGCGGAATCTCATGGGGGTCCAGAAAAATTTGCCAGTATGGGGCCCGAAAAGCCTAGAGGCAGCCATGCGTGTAGAGTGTGCCTATGAACAAAGAGATTGTATAATAATGATAAGAAAGAAAATGAAAGTGCAGTGTGAGAGGGATGGGGGTAAGGTGGCGTGAATAAAGAAGTCGTGGGTAGTGTTGAGCATTCCGATACCGCAAGTATCGGGTATCGGCCGATACTTGCGGGTATCGGAATTCCGATACCGAGATCCGATACTTTTGTGGTATCGGGTATCGGTATCGAAACAACATTAATGTGTAAAATAAAGAATTAAAATAAAAAATATTGCTATACTCACCTCTCCGACGCAGCCTGGACCTCACCGAGGGAACTGGCAGCGTTCTTTGCTTAAAATGCGCGCGTTTACTTCCTTCCGTGACGTCACGGCTTGTGATTGGTCGCGTGCCGCCCATGTGGCCGCGACACGACCAATCACAGCAAGCCGTGACGTAATTTTCAGGTCCTCAATGCCTAATTCTAGGCATTCAGGATTTTAAAATTACGATCCGGCTTGTGATTGGTCGCGTCGTGGTCACATGGGCGACGCGACCAATCACAAGCCGTGACGTCACGGGAGGCAGGAAACGCGGGCATTTTAAAATTACGTCACGGCTTGTGATTGGTTGCGTGCCGCCCATGTGACCGCGACGCGACCAATCACAGCAAGCCGTGACGTAATTTCAGGTCCTCAATGCAGAATTAGGCATACAGGACCTAAAATTACGTCACGGCTTGCTGTGATTGGTCGCATCGCGGTCACATGGGCGGCACGCAACCAATCACAAGCCGTGACGTAATTTTAAAATGCGCGCGTTTCCTGCCTCCCGTGACGTCACGGCTTGTGATTGGTCGCGTCGCCCATGTGACCGCAACGCGACCAATCACAAGCCGGATCGTAATTTTAAAATCCTGAATGCCTAGAATTAGGCATTGAGGACCTGAAAATTACGTCACGGCTTGCTGTGATTGGTCGCGTCGCGGCCACATGGGCGGCACGCGACCAATCACAAGCCGTGACGTCACGGAAGGAAGTAAACGCGCGCATTTTAAGCAAAGAACGCTGCCGGTTCCCTCGGTGAGGTCCAGGCTGCGTCGGAGAGGTGAGTATAGCAATATTTTTTATTTTAATTCTTTATTTTACACATTAATATGGATCCCAGGGCCTGAAGGAGAGTTTCCTCTCCTTCAGACCCTGGGAACCATCAGGGATACCGTCCGATACTTGAGTCCCATTGACTTGTATTGGTATCGGGTATCGGTATCGGATTAGATCCGATACTTTGCCGGTATCGGCCGATACTTTCCGATACCGATACTTTCAAGTATCGGACGGTATCGCTCAACACTAGTCGTGGGCACAGGAGATTATCAGCTAACAGGCAATAATGAGCAAGTAATGGGATGTAAAAATAGTATAAGGAATAGCTGTGTGAGGGTACAGTGGGATGAGAAAATACAGGCTTGAGAAATAACTGCCTGTGAAGAACAAAGGGGAAAAAGTAACGTAGGTGAGAGCAAAGTTGCAAGCACATGACACATTAAAACCCCTTCACCCCAAAGCCTGTTTCCACCTTCGTGACCAGGCCAATTTTTTCCATTCTGACCAGTGTCACTTTATGAGGTCATACCCCTGGAACACTTAAACAGATTCCTAGTGATTTCTGATGACATATTGTACTTCACATTAGTGGTAAGATTTGTTCGATAGGACGTGCTTTTATTTGTGAAAATACTGTAATTGTGTTGAAAATTTTGAAAATGTCAAAATTTTTATTTTTATGCCCTTAACTGGAATCTGTCATTTGACCTATCAAAACTATTAATATAGGCATACAGGCTATAGAATGCTGAAAACAGTCCTACCTGGATGTCTCATATCAAATGTGTTGTTGATGAGAAATTATCTTCCAGGATCTGGGGAGGATGGTGCCTGAAACAATAACTCTGCCTCCAGAGCTCATTTTAAATAGAAAGGGGAGTTACCAGTATGATGTGTAATGGTTACCAGTGTGATATACAATTGTTACCACTGTTACCAGTGTGATGTGTAATGGTTACCAGTGTGATATGTAATGGTTACCAGTGTGATATGTAATGGCCGCTCTCTGTTCTCCTGACCTCACTGTAGAGCTGTGTGACTATGTGTGAACCTGACACATCTGCAGGTTCCTCTTGGCTGCACCTTCCAGCTCACAGGCAGACAGGGCTGCAATATTGTTGCAATACAGCAGAGCTGAGTGTTAAGCAAAAAAATGTGTTTGCAAGAAGTCATTTCATATCTTCTGTTGTGTCCATTACTTGTGTCACTGGTAACCAGGACCGTCATCAGGGCATTACTGCACTTACAGATGTATGGGTCCCGGTGAACAGCGGTACAGAGAAGGGTCCCACCGATTGTGCTTTTGCTCACCGGGCCCCGTCATGCACTAAACTTCTGTGCGTTGCAGCGCACACGTCGGCGTTAGGGCCTGGGAGCTTTCTCAGAGCTCCACGGCCATCTAACCTAGACGGCTTCACAGCTCCCACTCCTTCCGCCTTCCCTGAAATTCTGGTCAGGTGTCAGCATGTACGCGATGACCTCATCATGTACGTGCCAATATGTACGAGGACACCAGAAGCACAGGTGCTCCTGCTGGGGATCGTCTGTGAGGCAAGTATGAAAAATGTTTTTTCTTTATAAAATAAATTAAATGGGTGAGGGGGGCTGCAAATGATGAAGGGGGGATGCAAATGATGGAGGGGGCTGCAAACCGGCTCAGACTGGCCCATAGGAGAACAGAGGAATCCCCTGATGCGCCTCTGTGCTGATCCAGGCCTCTAACCCCATTGTATGGGCAGCACTTGTCATAATTCACTTGATTCACTCTGTACAGAAAAAAGCAACTTCTCATTCATTAAGCAAACTGCCCAGTTTATTATTATACTAGATGGTGGCCCGATTCTAGCGCATCGGGTATACTAGAATATGCATGTCCACGTACTATATTGCACAGCCCATGTAGTATATTGCCCAGCGATGTAGTATATTGCCCAGCCACGTAGTATATAGCCCAGCCACGTAGTATATTTATTGCCCAGTGACGTAGTATATTGCCCAGTGACATAGTATACAGCACAGAGCCACGTACTATATTGCACAGGGACGTAGTATATTGCCCAGCCATGTAGTATATTGCCCAGTGACGAAGTATATTGCCCAGTGACGTAGTATACAGCACAGAGCCACGTAGTATATTGCACAGCGATGTAGTATAGAGCACAGAGCCACGTAATATATTGCACAGCCACGTAGTATATTGCCCAGCTACATAGTAGATTGCCCAGCTACGTATGTCACAGGTTTAAAAATAAAAAATAAACATACTCACCTTCCGATCCAAGGGCCCATTGTAGTTCTAACATACTTACCATACTTGTAGTTCTGTCGCCTGTGCGCGGTACAGGCTGCAGCTTCCGGTCCCAGGGTGTGATGACGTCGCGGTCACGTGACCGTGACGCAATGACAGGTCATGCTCGCGCAGGCGCGCGGGGCCTGTGATGACGTCACGGTCACATGACCGTGATGTCATGGCAGGTCCTTCTGCCATACGATCCTTGCTCCTGGAACTTGCCGCTTGCACAGAGCGGTTACCGGAGGGTGGCGAGCAACGGGAAAGGCGGCGGAAGGTGAGTATATAATGATTTTTTATTTTTGTTTATTATTTTTATCATTAGATCCTTTTACTATTGACGCTGAATAGGCAGCCTCAATAAGTAAAAACGTGGTCACACAGGGTTAATAGCGGTGGTAACGGAGTGAGTTACCCGCGGCATAACGTGGTCCGTTACCGCTGGCATTAACCCTGTGTGAGCCATGACTGCGGGGAGTATGGAGCGGCCGCCCGGCACTGACTGCAGGGGAGTAGGGAGGGACTAATCGGACTGTGCCAGTCGCTGATTGGTCGCGGCAGCCATGACAGGCAGCTGGCGAGACCAATCAGCGAATGAATAACCGTTACGGAAGTTGAGGACAGACAGACGGAAGTACCCCTTAGACAATTATATATATAGATAGAGATATACAGTTGTGGCCAAAAGTATTGACACCCCTGCAATTCTGTCAGATAATACTCAGTTTCTTCCTGAAATGATTGCAAACACAAATTCTTTGGTATTATTATCTTCATTTAATTTGTCTTAAATGAAAAAAACACAAAAGAGAATGAAGCAAAAAGCAAAACATTGATCATTTCACACAAAACTCCAAAAAGGGGCCAGACAAAAGTATTGGCACCCTCAGCCTAATGGTTGCACAACCTTTAGCCAAAATAACTGCGACCAACCGCTTCCGGTAACCATCAATGAGTTTCTTACAATGCTCTGCTGGAATTTTAGACCATTCTTCTTTGGCAGACTGCTCCAGGTCCCTGATATTTGAAGGGTGCCTTCTCCAAACTGCCATTTTTAGATCTCTCCACAGGTGTTCTATGGGATTCAGGTATGGACTCACCGCTGGCCACCTTAGAAGTCTCCAGTGCTTTCTCTCAAACCATTTTCTAGTGCTTTTTGAAGTGTGTTTTGGGTCATTGTCCTGCTGGATGACCCATGACCTCTGAGGGAGACCCAGCTTTCTAACACTGGGCCCTACATTATGCTTCAAAATTTGTTGGTAGTCTTCAGACTTCATAATGCCATGTACACGGTCAAGCAGTCCAGTGCCAGAGGCAGCAAAGCAACCCAAAAACATCAGGAAACCTCCACCTTGTTTGACTGTAGGGACCATGTTCTGTTCTTTGAATACCTCTTTTTTTTCTCATGTAAACTCTATGTTGATGCCTTTGCCCAAAAAGCTCTACTTTTGTCTCATCTGATCAGAGAACATTCTTCCAAAACGTTTTAGGCTTTTTCAGGTAAGTTTCGGCAAACTGCAGCCTGGCTTTTTTATGTCTCGGGGTAAGAAGTGGGGTCTTCCTGGGTCTCCTACCATACAGTCCCTTTTCATTCAGATGCCGACGGATAGTAGGGGTTGACACTGTTGTACCCTCGGACTGCAGGGCAGCTTGAACTTGTTTGGATGTTAGTCGAGGTTCTTTATCCAACATCCGCACAATCTTGCTTTGAAATCTCTTGTCAATTTTACTTTTCCGTCCACATCTAGGGAGGTTAGCCACAGTGCCATGGGCTTTAAACTTCTTGATGACACTGCGCACGGTAGACACAGGAACATTCAGGTCTTTGGAGATGGACTTGTAGCCTTGAGATTGCTCATGCTTCCTCACAATTTGGTTTCTCAAGTCCTCAGACAGTTCTTTGGTCTTAAAAGTATTTTGAATATTTGCTCTAAAAATTCAGTAAAAATAATAAATATAACACCATGTTAACCCCTCACTGGTAATACCATGGGGGCAAGTGGATGGTTACTGTTATGATCCGGTGACCTTGGAGCCGCATGGGACTTTCTCAGGAGAAGGTGGAACTTGTACTGACCGCAAACCCTAAACTGACACCGCAACTAGAATTAGAAGTGGGGTGTACCTAACACATCCTAGACACACACAGCCGGAGGACTAAATACCCCTATAGATGGAAATGGGAATTCTATCTTGCCTCAGAGCAGAACCCCAAAGGATAGACAGCCCCCCACAAATATTGACTGAGTATAAGAGGAAAGACAAACGCAGGCAGAAATCAGGATTTAGCAAAAGAGGCCATGCTAGCTAAATAGGAAAGGATAGGACAGAATACTAAGCGGTCAGTATTAAAACCCTAAAAATATCCACAGCAGATAATACAAAATTCCACCATCTAACTAAGACATGGAATGTATCTCTGCATCTCCTGAGAATCCAACTTGACTGAAAATATCCAAACACAGTCTAAGCTGGACAAGAAAAAACAATGAATAGCACTGAATTGTAAAGCACACCGCATGTGTGCAGCAGAAACAGAACCAGACACTTATCTTGGCTGATTTGGCAGCAGGGCAGAAGGAACCAGACAGAGATGCATAACCTCCAAAAACAATGGACAACTGGCAAGGGCTAATGAATCCTGCACACCTAAATACCCCAGTCAGAGCTGCAATCAGCAGGAACACCTGCCCAGGATTGCAACCCAGGGACAACTGCATTACCACCAGCAACCACCGGGGGGAACCCAAGAGCAGAATTCACAACAGTACCCCCCCTTGAGGAGGGGTCACAGAACCCTCACCAGAGCCTCCAGGCCGATCAGGACGAGCCAGATGAAAGGCACGGACCAAATCAGCAGCATGGACATCAGAGGCAAAAACCCAAGAATTATCCTCCTGGCCATAACCCTTCCATTTGACAAGGTACTGAAGCCTCCGCCTCAAAAAGCGAGAATCCAAAATTTTCTCAACCACATACTCCAACTCCCCATCAACCAACACAGGGGCCGGAGGATCAACAGAGGGAACAACGGGCACCACATATTTCCGCAATAAGGATCTATGGAAGACATTATGGATAGCAAAAGAGGCCAGAAGGGCCAATCGAAAAGATACCGGATTAATAATCTCAGAAAACCTATAAGGACCAATAAACCGATGCTTAAACTTAGGGGAAGAAACCTTCATAGGAACATGACGGGAAGACAACCAAACCAGATCCCCCACCCGAAGCCGGGAACCAACACACCGACGACGGTTAGCAAAACGTTGAGCCTCCTCCTGGGACAACACCAAATTGTCCACCACATGAGCCCAAATCTGCTGCAACCTGTCAACCACAGAATCCACACCAGGACAGTCCAAAGGCTCAACCTGCCCCGAAGAAAAACGAGGATGAAAACCAAAATTGCAAAAGAAGGGCGAAACCAAGGTAGCCGAACTAGCCCGATTATTAAGGGCAAACTCGGCCAATGGCAAGAAAGCCACCCAATCATCCTGATCGGCAGACACAAAGCATCTCAAATAAGTTTCCAAAGTCTGATTAGTTCGCTTGGTCTGGCCATTTGTCTGAGGATGAAATGCGGAAGAAAAAGACAAATCAATGCCCAGCCTAGCACAAAAGGCCCGCCAAAACCTAGAAACAAACTGGGAACCTCTGTCGGACACAATATTCTCCGGAATACCATGCAAACGAACCACATGCTGAAAAAACAATGGAACCAAATCAGAAGAGGAAGGCAATTTAGGCAAAGGCACCAAATGAACCATCTTAGAGAACCGGTCACAAACAACCCAGATATCAGACATCCTCTGGGAAACCGGAAGATCAGAAATAAAATCCATAGAAATATGCGTCCAAGGCCTCTCAGGGACCGGCAAAGGCAAAAGCAACCCGCTAGCACGGGAACAGCAAGGCTTAGCCCGCGCACAAGTCCCACAGGACTGCACAAAAGAACGCACATCACGTGACAAAGAAGGCCACCAAAAGGACCTACCCATCAAATCTCTGGTACCAAAAATACCAGGATGGCCAGCCAGCACAGAACAATGAACCTCAGAAATCACTCTACTAGTCCATCTATCAGGAACAAACAGTTTCCTCGCTGGACAGCGGTCAGGTTTGTCAGCCTGAAATTCCTGAAGAACCCGTCGTAAATCAGGGGAAATGGCAGAAAGAACCACCCTTTCTTTCAGAATGCCAACCGGTTCAAGGACCTCAGGAGAATCGGGCAAAAAACTCCTAGAGAGGGCATCAGCCTTAATGTTCTTAGAACCCGGAAGATACGAGACCACGAAATCAAAATGGGAAAAAAACAAGGACCATCGAGCCTGTCTAGGATTCAGCCGCTTGGCAGACTCGAGGTAAATCTAATTTTTATTATCAGTCAAGACCACAATACGGTGCTTAGCTCCCTCAAGCCAATGTCGCCACTCCTCAAATGCCCACTTCATAGCCAACAACTCCCGATTGCCGACATCATAATTGCGTTCAGCAGGCGAAAATTTACGGGAAAAGAATGCACACGGTTTCATCAAGGAACCAACAGGATCCCTCTGAGACAAAACGGCCCCTGCCCCAATCTCAGAAGCGTCAACCTCAACCTGAAACGGAAGAGAAACATCCGGTTGATGCAACACCGGGGCAGAAGTAAATCGGCGTTTAAGCTCCTGAAAGGCAGAGACAGCCGCAGAGGACCAATTCGTCACATCAGCGCCTTTCTTCGTCAAATCAGTCAAGGGTTTAACCACACTGGAGAAGTTAGCAATGAAACGGCGATAAAAATTAGCAAAGCCCAAAAATTTCTGAAGGCTCTTCACGGATGTGGGTTGAATCCAATCATGAATGGCCTGAACCTTAACCGGATCCATCTCTATAGATGAGGGAGAAAAAATGAAGCCCAAAAAAGAAACCTTCTGCACTCCAAAGAGACACTTAGACCCCTTCACAAACAAGGCATTATCACGAAGGATCTGAAATACCATCCTGACCTGTTCCACATGGGACTCCCAATCATCGGAAAAAATTAAAATGTCATCCAAATATACAATCATGAATTTATCAATATAAGTCCGGAAGATATTGTGCATGAAGGACTGAAAAACAGATGGAGCATTAGAGAGCCCGAATGGCATCACAAGGTATTCAAAATGGCCTTCGGGCGTATTAAACGCAGTTTTCCATTCATCACCCTGCTTAATACGAACAAGATTATATGCCCCCCGAAGGTCAATCTTAGTAAACCAACTAGCCTCCTTAATCCTAGCAAACAAATCAGAAAGCAGAGGTAAAGGGTATTGAAACTTGACCGTGATCTTATTCAAGAGGCGATAATCAATACAGGGTCTCAAGGAGCCATGCTTCTTCGCAACAAAAAAAAAAACCCGCTCCCAACGGTGAAGAAGGTGGCCGAATATGCCCTTTCTCCAAAGACTCCTTAACATAACTCCGCATGGCGGTATGTTCAGGCACAGACAGGTTGAAAAGTCGGCCCTTAGGAAACTTACAGCCTGGAATCAAGTCAATCGCACAATCACAGTCCCTCTGCGGTGGGAGGGAACTGGACCTGGGCTCATCGAATACATCCTGAAAATCAGACAAAAACTCTGGAATTTCAGAAGAGGAAGAAGAGGAGATTGACATCAAAGGAACGTCATTATGAACCCCCTGACATCCCCAACTAGTCACAGACATAGACTTCCAATGCAACACAGGATTATGTACCTGCAACCACGGAAAACCCAGCACGATAGCATCATGCAAATTATGCAACACCAGAAATCGACAATCTTCCTGATGGGCTGGCGCCATGCACATGGTCACCTGTGTCCAGAACTGGGGCTTATTTTTAGCCAAAGGTGTAGCATCAATGCCCCTTAAAGGAATAGGGTTCTGCAAAGACTGCAAGGGAAATCCACAACACCTGGCAAACTCAAAGTCCATTAAGTTCAAGGCGGCGCCTGAATCCACAAACGCCATGACAGAAAATGATGACAATGAGCATATCAAGGACACAGATAACAGAAACTTAGGTTGTACAGTACTGATGGTAAATGAAGTAGCGATCCTCTTTGTACGCTTAGGGCAGACTGAAATGACATGAGAAGCATCGCCACAATAAAAACACAACCTGTTCTGATGTCTGAATCCATGTTGTTCCGTTCTAGACAGAATCCTATCACACTGCATTGGCTCAGGCATCTGCTCTGAGGACAACGCCACAGCACGCACAGTTCTGCGCTCCCGCAAGCGCCAATCAATCTGAATGGCCAGAGACATAGAATCATTCAGACCGAAAGGCGTGGGAAACCCCACCATAACATCTTTGACGGATTCAGAAAGACCCTTTCTGAAAATTGCCGCCAAAGCATCAACATTCCATTTAGTCAACACAGACCATTTTCTAAATTTCTGACAATACAACTCTGCTGCTTCTTGACCCTGAACCAGGGCCAACAAGGTCTTCTCCGCTTGATCCACCGAATTTGGTTCATCATATAATAATCCTAAAGCCTGAAAAAAGGCGTCTACATTAAGCAAGGCCGGATTCCCAGATTCCAGGGAAAATGCCCAATCCTGAGGATCGCTACGCAGCAGGGAGATGACAATTTTAACCTGCTGAATGGAATCACCAGAGGATCGAGGTTTCAGAGCAAAAAACAGTTTACAGTTGTTTTTAAAACTCAAAAACTTAGACCTGTCCCCAAAAAACAAATCAGGAGTAGGAATCCTAGCCTCCAAAACTGGAGTCTGAACAATATAATCAGAAATATCCTGTACCCTAGCAGCAAGCTGGTCCACACGAGAAGCCAATCCCTGAACATCCATGCTAGCACAAGACTCCTCAGCCACCCAGAGAAAAAGAGGGAAGAAGAGACCAAGCAGACTACAGAAAAAAAAATGGCTCAACACCTTTCTTCCCTTCTTCTGAGATGCATTTAACTCATTGTTGGCCAGTTGTACTGTTATGATCCGGTGACCTTGGAGCCGCATGGGACTTTCTCAGGAGAAGGTGGAACCTGTACTGACCGCAAACCCTAAACTGACACCGCAACTAGAAGTAGCCGTGGGGTGTACCTAACACATCATAGACACCTCGACACAGTCGGAGGACTAAATACCCCTATAGATGGAAATGGGAATTCTATCTTGCCTCAGAGCAGAACCCCAAAGGATAGGCAGCCCCCCACAAATATTGACTGTGAGTATAAGAGGAAAGACAAACGCAGGCAGAAATCAGGATTTAGCAAAAGAGGCCATGCTAGCTAACTAGGAAAGGATAGGACAGAATACTAAGCGGTCAGTATTAAAACCCTAAAAATATCCACAGCAGATAATACAAAATTCCACCATCTAACTAAGACATGGAATGTATCTCTGCATCTCCTGAGAATCCAACTTGACTGAAAATATCCAAACACAGTCTAAGCTGAACAAGAAAAAACAATGAATAGCAGTGAATTGTAAAGCACACCGCATGTGTGCAGCAGAAACAAAACCAGACACTTATCTTGGCTGATTTGGCAGCAGGGCAGAAGGAACCAGACAGATGCATAACCTCCAAAAACAATGGACAACTGGCAAGGGCTAATGAATCCTGCACACCTAAATACCCCAGTCAGTGCTGCAATCAGCAGGAACACCTGCCCAGGATTGCAACCCAGGGACAACTGCATTACCACCAGCAACCACCGGGGGGAACCCAAGAGCAGAATTCACAACAGGTTACCTCGATCCTGTAGACTGTGTTTAGATAATCCCTCCTGCGTCCTGGAAGGTCCTTCAGATAACGTTCGCTCGGTTTCTTATGTCCCAATTGTTCCAAATGCCGGAAAGTGGTGGGTAATGATATTGAGGAAAAACAGTTGTCCGGAGGACGCCGTCCTAGCCGGTGACAGGCGTGCCTCCCGGAAAAGACAAGTCTGCCAGATTATCTAACCACAGTCTACAGGATCGAGGTAACCATCCACTTGCCCCCATGGTATTACCAGTGAGGGGTTAACACAGTGTTATATTTATTATTTTTACTGAATTTTTAGCGCAAATATTCAAAATACTTTTATATTGTTTATTTTTTGGACGAACAGAGTGGTTTTCGTCCTTATATTTGCTGCAATCTATTTCACGTATAAGTGCAGTGCCCTCTGGTCAATCGTTTAATAGTTCTTTGGTCTTCTTTCTTTTCTCCATGCTCAATGTGGTACACACAAGGACACAGGACAGAGGTTGAGTCAACTTTAATCCATGTCAACTGGCTGCAAGTGTGATTTAGTTATTGCCAACACCTGTTAGGTGCCACAGGGAAGTTACAGGTGCTGTTAATTACACAAATTAGAGAAGCATCACATGATTTTTCGAACAGTGCCAATGCTTTTGTCCACCCCCTTTTTTATGTTTGGTGTGGAATTATATCTAAACAGCAAAAGCACAAAAAGAGGATTCGGAGATCCTCCAAAAATTAGAAAAAACAGCAACAAAAGGCAGAGATTCTTACCTGCCTAGGCCTCCAAACAAATGCACTAACAGGATGCAGTGGACCCATGTGGTTAAAATGGAAACAACACAGGTGCAGCATAACTGATGAGGCAGCCACTCACCAGCTACCAAACTAATGGAGGGGGTAGCTGCTTGGCACATTGCTGCACATAAAAACTTGTATGTGGCGCTGTTCACACAATGGAGATGCACAGCATCCAGGCAGGCCTAGTAGTGACACCCTTCTATTAGATCAGGCGGGCCTGCCCAGCGCTATCCAAATGCACCCCATGTGCACAGACACCACAGTTTACAAGTAGAAAATGTGCCCAACTGCACCCCGAAAAAAAGTGCAAAAAACACATAAAAAATGTATTATGTGAGGTATTAGTTTATATTCTGGCCAAAATACGCAAGCTCATAACCCACGTCAAGGGTCCTCACGCTTGTGAGTCCTATCTCTAAACAGCAAAAGCACAAAAAGAGGATTCGGAGATCCTCCAAAAATTAGGTTATGCTGCACCTGTGTTGTTTACATTTTAACCACATGGGTCCACTGCATCCTGTTAGTGGATTTGTTTGGAGGCCTAGGCAGGTAAGAATCTCTGCCTTTTGTTGCTGTTTGTGGAATTATATCCAATTTGGCTTTAGGACAATTCTTTTTGTGTTTTTTCATTTAAGACAAATTAAATGAAGATAATGATACCAAAGAATTTGTGTTTGCAATCATTTTCAGGAAGAAACTGAGTATTATCTGACAGAATTGCAGGGGTGTCAATACTTTTGGCCACAACTGTAGGTAAATTTGTGAACAAGGGTTGTGTAATATATGTATGCAGGTAAAAAGTGGGCCCCCAAATTCAATATTACTGGTGGACCCTTGGCACCCCAGTCCGACACTGGCTGCAAATGATGAAGTGAGGGAGGAGGGGACTGGGGACTGCACATGATGAAGTAGGGGGACTGCACATGATGAAGTGTGGGAGGGGACTGCACATGATGAAGTGAGGGGAGAATGGGGGTCTACAAATGATGAAGTGAGGGTGATTGTGAATGATGAAATGAGGGGTAGGGGGACTGCAAATGATGAAGTGAGGGGGGAGGAGGACAGCAAATGATGAAGTGAGGGAGGAAGAGGAAAGCAAATTATGAAGTGAGGGGGAGGAGGACAGCAAATGATGAAGTGAAGGTGGTGGCAAATGAAGTGAAGGGGGTGTGCAAATGATGAAAAGGGGAGGGGGACTGCAAATGATGCATTCAGGGTGAGGGATGGGGACAGCAATTGAATTGAAGGTGGGGGATGGGGAGAGCAAATGAGGACCTGAGGCAGAGCAAATTATGATGAATTTTGAGGGTGGTGGGAGTAAATGATATACTGAATGTGGGGGGAGTTCAGTTAATGAAGAGAGGGTGAGAGAGATCCTGGGATCCTGACAGTGGCCTAGCACGAGACAGATCATTACGGAGCTGTGCCTGCACCTCATTGCGGCGGCATCCTAAGAAAGGACACGAAGCGAAGTATATTGTGGAGAAGTGAGAAACGAGATCACAGCACAAAGGAGATAGAACCAGGAGGAGTCGTGCCCCAAAGATCGGCAACATCCTTCTGAGGCGCGTAGCCGGCGGCCGGAACGCCGAGGAAGTAATAGGCTCTACGCATTACTTTGAACTACGGCAGGGCAGTTAACTCTAGGTTGGCTGTCTCACCTTTACACCTAATGAAGACAACGGAGGCAATTGTGGGAGAGGGGCGTCTCTAGGGTCCCTATAAAATAACTCCAGGCCTACCCCGTCATACGGGTGCGTCCTATCCATACCATATGGGGGACGGAGAGAGAGAACAGAAACGAACATGACAGTTGTGAGGACTATCCCGTGGTGCTCAGCAGGGAGGTACTACAACACACAGGCGCTAGTAGGAAGGCTACTGATTTCCACCTGCAAAGGGAACTCTGGATGTGGCTTCGGACCGGCCGGTCTCAGCCAGCCCTGTTAGCAGTGCTCTGGATTGTGGATGCCGAAGCCTTCAGTAAAAAGGTAAAGAGACTGCAACCCTGTGTCCTCGTCATTTACTGTGACCTACACCATCACCATCTACTCATCAAGGGAAGCCCTGGGGACATACTTCACCTGTGGGAAGTTACAACATCTAGCTGCCATTCCATCACCCCAGCGGACCCCTAGCAGCGTCAGTCACCCTGACCGAATACAACAGGTGGCGTCACGAACACTTGACAAACTCTCACCTACACCTTTATTTGGGCGCCCCTTAGCAGGGCCAAGGACCGGGTCGGGCCACCGTGACACCCCTAGAACCGAGACCCAGGGACCCGTACCGAGTACCCCGCTGCCCTGCGTTTGGGGGCCGCTCCAGATGCAATCATGAGAAAAGCTACTTAAAGTGGCCACTTGCAAGTTGTTCTCCTGTTTGAATCTCCTCTGAAGAGTGGCATCATGGGCTCCTCAAAACAACTGTCAAATGATCTGAAAACAAAGATTATTCAACATAGTTGTTCAGGGGAAGGATACAAAAAGCTGTCTCAGAGATTTAACCTGTCAATTTCCACTGTGAGGAACATAGTAAGGAAATGGATGAACACAGGTACAGTTCTTGTTAAGGCCAGAAGTGGCAGGCCAAGAGAAACATCAGAAAGGTAGAGAAGAAGAATGGTGAGATCAGTCAAGGACAATCCTCAGACAACCTCCAGAGAGCTACAGCATCAACTTGCTGCAGATGGTGTCACTGTGCATCGGTCAACTATGCAACGCACTTTGCACAAGGAGAAGCTGTATGGGAGAGTGATGCAAAAGAAGCCATTTCTGCAAGCACGCCACAAACAAAGTCGTCTGAGGTATGCAAAAGCACATTTGGAGAAGCCAATTTCTTTTTGGAAGAAGGTCCTGTGGACTGATGAAACCAAGATTGAGTTGTTTGGTCATACAAAAAGGCGTTATGCATGGCGGCAAAAAAACACAGCATTCCAAGAAAAACACTTACTACCCACAGTAAACTTTGGTGGAGGTTTCATCATGCTTTGGGGCTGTGTGGCCAATGCCGGCACTGGGAATCTTATTAAAGTTGAGGGACGCATGGATTCCTCTCTGTATCAGCAGATTCTTGACAATAATGTTCATGAACCAGTGACAAAGTTGAAGTTACGCAGGGGATGGATCTTTCAGCAAGACAATGATCCAAAACACCGCTCCAAATCTACTCAGGCATTCATGCAGAGGAACAATTACACTGTTCTGGAATGGCCATCCCGGTCCCCAGACCTGAATATCATTGAACATCTGTGGGATCATTTGAAGAGGGCTGTCCATGCTCGGCAACCATCAAACTTAACTGAACTGGAATTGTTTTGTAAAGAGGAATGGTCAAAAATACCTTCATCCAGGATCCAGGAACTCATTAAAAGCTACAGGAAGCGACTAGAGGCTGTTATTTTTGCAAAAGAAGGATCTAATAAATATTAATGTCACTTTTCTGGTGAGGTGCCCATACTTATGCACCTGTCAAATTTTGTTTGAATGCAGATTGCACATTTTCTGTTAGTACAATAAACGTCATTTCAAGGCAGAAACATTACTGTGTCCAACAGTTATTAGATATATGAAACTGAAATAGCTGTTGCAAAAAAAACAATTTTTATAAAACATTAAGCTTAAGATTAATAGGGGTGCCCAAACTTTTTCATATAACTGTAAGACGCACCTAGGTTTTAGAGGAGGAAATTAGGGAAAAAAAATCGAAGCAAACAATGTTGTCAATTCTGCACTTAATATCCCCTATCCTGGTATATATGGTCCCCTCACCCCTATCCTGATACACATGGCCCCCTCATCCCTATCCTGGTATGCAGGGCCCCAATCTCGTCCAAGTATGCATGGCCCCATCCCTATCCTGGTATGCAGGGTCCCCATTTTGTCCTGGTATGCATGGCCCCATCCCTATCCTGGTATGCAGGGCCCTCATCCCGTCCTAGTATGCTTGGATCCCATCCTTATCCTGGTATGCAGGGCCCCCATCTCATCCTAGTATGCATGGCCCCATCCTTATGCTGGTATGATTGGCCCCCATCCTTGTCCTGGTATGCATAGCCCCATCAGAAAACCTAAAAAAACACAACATTACACTTGCCTTCCCGACACTCCCTCGCAGCATCTTGTTCCGATGCCAGCAGCTGCTTTATCCTTGTAAGCCGAATGGCAGTTGTAGGAATACTCACTGCTCTGTGCGCCGGGACTGTGTGCGCAGAGAGCAGTGAGTATTCATTGCTCTTCAGTAGTTTCACAGTGTCAACCGGAGCCTTCCTTCAGCTGCCGGGTGGTCACGTGTGCCGCTGCTTAAGAGAAATGAATATTCACCTCTCTGGGTGAATGCGAGGGAGCACCATGAAAGTATGGTTTTGGTTTTTTTTATGCTATCTGATGGGGCCATGATACCAGGAACGGTGTTGGGGGTCAATCATACCAAGATGCTTTTAAAGATAAAAGGATATTCATTGCTCTCAGTGAATATTCATTTATCCTTAGCAGAAGGCAAAGGAGCTCCGTCGATGCCACTCCCCCCCACAGCCTGAGACGGTACATCCAGACTATAAAAAGCACCCCCCAATCTTCCTCCACATTTTTGGAGGAAAAAAGTGCATCTTAGAGTTTGAAAAATACGCAGTGGCACAGTGGTGGATTACAATTTATAGTTGGAATGGCGGGTTGCGTAATAACTAATTATATATTAATGATGGGTGCACGTCTGTATTCAGCTGCGAAGTGTAGAAGGAAAAAGCGGGGAATGTGCTCTGAAAGCGGTCCTCTAGGTAACTGTTATTTTATGCAGAGGCAAATCCTTGATGGAAGAAGTGATGGCAGTCTGTGCTCTATGACAAAGAAAAGCTAAGATGAAGGACTTCAGCTAGAGAAGTCACTGGGAAGTCAGTGTGTTACTTGTACACTGACACTATACACTGACACTGTATACAGAGCTCCTGTGTATAATGCCACTGGTGATGACTGTATTACCTGTACACTGACACTGTATACTATGTACAGAGCTCCTGTGTATAATGGCACTAGTGATCAATGTATTACCTGTACACTGACAGTAAATACAGAGCTCCTGTGTATAATGACACTTAGTATTGTAGTTTTTTTTTTTTACTAAGTATCAGTATTGTAGTATTCGGTCATTATGTGGTGGCAATGTGTGGTCTGGTCATGATGTGGCGGTATTTGTTCCTTGTATGTGGTATTATTCGGTCACTGTGCCATGGTAATATGATTTGGACATGGTGTGGCGGTATTTTTCCCTTTTATATAATAGTATTCCAGGCACCATCCCCATAGAGCCAGGTAAGAGGTCACTTATACAAAGTGACAAAAGATCATTTCTCAACACAACTCATATGAGACCTTCAGGTAGGACTGTTTTCAGCATTCTATAGCTTGCATGCAAATATTAATACTTTAGATAGATCAAATGCGGTGACAGATTCCCTTTAACCCCTTAGTGACAGAGCCAATTTGGTGCTTAATGACCAAGCCAATTTTTTACAATTCTGACCACTGTCACTTTATGAAGTTATAGCTCTGGAGTGCTTCAACATATCCCACTGATTCTTAGGCTGGGTTCACATTGCGTTAATGGCAATGCACTGACAGCATCCGTTACATAGCGGCACTAACGCTGTGTAACGGATGCGTTAGCGCACCCATTGACTGCAATTATGTAGCGCATGTCATAATCGGCATGCGTTAGCGATGTGCCGTCATTCTGTGACGGACCCTTGGACATGGTCTGCAGCATTTCAGGGTCCGTCACCGCTAGCGCTGATGGAGCATCTACACTAGCGCGATCGCGTAACGCGATCGCATAACGGCACTTGCGTTAACACAGTCAGTTTAATGCATGCATAACGCATGCAATGTGAACCTAGCCTTAGATTGTTTTTTCATGACATATTGCACATTCATGTTAGTGGTAAAATGTA
Source organism: Ranitomeya variabilis (assembly GCF_051348905.1). Taxonomy (NCBI): domain Eukaryota; kingdom Metazoa; phylum Chordata; class Amphibia; order Anura; family Dendrobatidae; genus Ranitomeya; species Ranitomeya variabilis. The sequence goes on from NC_135237.1 coordinate 213,561,105, forward strand.
TTCGATGTAACTTGCGTTTATGAAAAAAACGGAAATTTGGCAAAAATCAGAGTGTGGTGTCCCACAAAATAGTTAATAAATAACATTTCCCACATGTCAACTTTACATCAAGCACAAACCATTTTTTTTTTTGTTAGGATATTATAACGGTTAAAAGTTGACCAGCGATTTCTCATTTTTCCAACAAAATTTACGTCACGGTTCACACCGTGCTGCCAACACTATGTCACCGATCCCAGCAATATGTCAGGGATCCCAGGGAGGATATCTTTATCATCCCCACTACTCACACCAATTTGTCACAAACCGGGGTTGTTTGGTTTCCCCTGGTTCCTTCTGAAGGGGATTTATCTATATCTCACTTCCCAGTTCCGGTTTGGAACTTGCAGCTCTCTGACGCCCCCCTTACCCTCAGGTCAGATTAGGTACTGCACCTAGGGTAATTAGTCGCCAGAAAGGCTGCCTGCTATGTACTGGCTATTGGGCTTCCTTGCAGCAAGGGCGATTTAACTACTCCCACTCAGGCAGGAATAATAATTAACAATGCCGCCATCGCTACAAAGCTTCCCAAACGCACAGAACAAAGTATGCTGCCATCAGCTCTGATTTTCACAAGGATTAACGGGTCTGGAGCCAACCCAAATCAGTAGCATAATTCACTTCAGAGGAGCGACAGTTCATTTATAGAGCATAGAGACAAGCTAGAAAAATTAATTTATTCCAGCGTCCATGACAGCACCACCTGAGAGAGGGGAGCTGCCCTTCAAGAACAGAAAACCTACAGATACAAAAGGGCGGCACCTCTCCCACGCATCAGGATGCCCTACAGATAGTCCATTTCTTCGCTCATCAGGAATTCCCAGGCCGGCTGACCGACCCAGGTAGCGAGGGGGTCTCCTACGAATGAATTCGTGAATGTGCAGTGTTCCCTTATATTTTCTTTCTCTAGGGGAAGAAATGCTGTGGTTAAATCCAAAATGGGGAATGTGCCCTTTGCAGTTGTCCCTTGCCAGATGCCTTCCCTAAAAAGTTGTGTCAGCCACACCTCAAATCAACTCCAGGCCTTTTATCTGCTTAATTGAGAATGACATAACGAAGGGATTGCCCACACCTGTCCATGAAATAGCCTTGGATTCAATTGTCCAATTACTTTTGGTCCCTTTAAAAACAGGGTGGCACATGTTAAGGAGCTGAAATTCCTAAACCCTTCATCCAATTTTAATGTGGATACCCTCAAATGAAAGCTGAAAGTCTGAACTTCAACTGCATCTGAATTGTTTTGTTTAAAATTCATTGTGGTAATGTCTATAACCAAAATTAGAAAAATGTTGTCTCTGTCCAAATATATATGGACCTAACTGTATGTCAGTGTCCAACCCGTGGGTCCTACGAGACATCCCGGATCTCCTATCCCAGGGCCCAGTCTACCATCCTTAGGTGGCTGGCCTTCATGTGACGGCGTGGATTTTGAACGGTCTCTGCTGAGGGATAGAGGTTTCTCCCCAGGCTTGATTAATACCCTGCTTAAAAGCAGGAAAGTGATTACAACCCAAATTTACGTCAGAATCTGGAAAAGGTTCCTTCAAGACTCAGGGGTGGTAGCTGGTCAATCAGCACCAATAATTCAGATTCTAGAATTCCTACAAAGAGGTCTGGATATGGGGCTTTCCACTAGTACCCTTAAAGTGCAAGTGTCAGCCTTAGGGGCCCTTTTTAGCTGCAACATCGCTGGTAATTACTGGATCAGTAGGTCATTAAGGCGGCGAGTAGGTCCAGACCATTAGTGAAAGATAGGGTCATGCCGTGGGATTTAAACCTAGTCCTCATGGCCATGACAGAGGCCCCATTTGAACCTATTTCAGCGGCCTCCATAAAAAACCTGTCTCTCAAAGTAGCCTTCCTGGTAGCACTGACGTCAGCTCATAGAGTAAACACATGTAAAGTAAGCTACGGAGACACCATCACGTGTTTCTCAACGCAAGCAATGAATAGCCAGGCCTTTCTCCGGGAAGGAACAACCACGGGAAGGGCAGCATCCAATAAAGGAGAATATTCAATAAAGGAAGACCACCTATGCCAAGCATGGTATCCATCCACAAACAGCTGTTTCGGGGTTTTTGCCCCTCATCAGTGTGGAGTAGGAAACTGGCTATTAGGAGCAGTGCCTGGTGAAAGGCTATGAAGGAACAGATGAATGACCTCGGGGAGACCAAAACATCCAACACTGCGGAGACACCATCACGTGTTTCTCAACGCAGTGATCCAGAACACTGCCCCCATCCCTTATGGGAAATATGCAAACACATGTAAAGTAAGCTGCGGAGACACCATCACGTGTTTCTCAACGCAAGCAATGAATAGCCAGGCCTTTCTCCGGGAAGGAACAACCACGGGAAGGGCAGCATCCAATAAAGGAGAATATCCAATAAAGGAAGACCACCTATGCCAAGCATGGTATCCATCCACAAACAGCTTTTTTTGTTTTTTTTCCCTCAGATGGGAAGTTCCACAGTCAGGTAACCAAAACTATAAGGAACTCATCTCCCAAAACAGCGTGCCACACACTTAGTGCCACCGCCATTCCCATCATCATTGGAAAACACACAAAAAATGTTTTAATTAACAACCAAAAACCACTTCAAGATACATTAATAAAATGTTTCCACTTTTTAGTCTTCCAAATTCCCTCTGCATCCACCTCCCCTCTCCTCCTCTGATCACATACAAAGCAAAAATACAATTTTCCCAAAATAATTTTTATACAGTTTTTAACCTCAATATCCTTCCTTTTAAACACATACACATTTCTCACATCCCACAAAACCTCTTTTATACATGCCATCATCAACCACAATACTCTCTCCTTCTCCCCACACATACCCAATCCAAACATAAAGAGCTCAAAAGACAACAGATTCACCTCACACAGCTCCTTACACAAACGACCCAGACCTGCAATCACACTTCTAGCATACTGACAATTCCAAAACAAATGCACCACACTCTCACTCCCACCACATCCACTCCTCGGACACCTCTCACTCCTCACTAAACCCCGATTTTTCAGAAACTCCCTCACCGGCAACACCCCATGCAATGACTGCCATACAATCTCTCTCTGCCTATTTGTCATACCATTCACACGTACCTTCTTCCATACTTTCTGGACATCATCCCCTCTTACCATTTTAAAATCTGGCAAGAACAACCTATGGGCTCGTCCTACAATAATGTCACATTCCATTTCTCTACACTCAATCATCTTATATACAGCTTTCTTCTTTTCTAACAATCTCACATCCACATCACACAGTTCATACTTCACTAGAAATTTGTAAACCCACACAATACCACACAGGAACCTCAAAAGCCACTGGGCTCCTAAGATCTCTTTCACGCCATTTCAAACGAAACAAGAAATTTCCAAACAAAAACCTGCACATACATGCATACTTCCCATCCATCCTAATCACACCTAGTACAAACACCATAATATTCACGCCGAAAAAAACATTCAAATTTGTGAAACCCAGTCCCCCCTTATCCAAACTCTTCATAACAATCTCTCTCCTCGCACGCTCCATACATGAACCCCAAAAAAAGACAAACAAAACCCTATTTAATCTTCTAATACACATGTAGCTTGGTGGAAAAACCATCGCAACATACAAAAAAATAGGTAACACAACACTCTTAATAACTAAAATTTTACCAAAAAACGTAAGATCCCTCAAACTCCAAAAATTAAACTTACGCTCCACTCTCTCTTTCACATCCACCCAGCTTTCCTCTCCATCCAATTTCTCTGAAAATTTCACACCCAAAACCTTTATCGATCCACTCACCAAATTCACTCCAACATCATCGCTCAGACTCCTTCCCCCAAAATTCTTACACTCACTCTTCTCCCAATTCACTTTAAAAGCAGATGCTCCACAAAAAATAGAAACCAACAACTTAACACGCCGTACAGAACACTGAATCACACAGCAAACACACATCATCCATATAGCCACTCATCTTCCACTCTCTCCCCCCACTCCCGGGTACTTGCACACCCCGAATCACCTTATCTTTTCTTAACAAACATAACAAAGGCTCAATTGCGCAAATAAAAACGATAGGGGACAAAGGACACCCCTGCCGAACACCCGGAAATACATTTACTCTCCTCCCCACATTTCCATTCAACAACACACAACTATAAATATTCTTATACAAACTTCTCACTCTCTCAACAAACTCAGAAGGAAAACCCATCTTCACCAACACACTAAACAAAAAACCATGCGCCAATCTATCATACGCCTTCTCAAAATCCAAACTCAACACATACACCCCTTTCTTACGATTCATGCAGTCCCACAAACAATCTCTCAACATACACAAACTTCCATGTATTCGTCTTCCAGGCACCACACAACATTGCTCCTCACCCACCACACTCCCAACCACGCCACGCATCCTGTTAGCCAAAAGTTTCGCGTAAATCTTATAATCACAATTCAGCAATGTGATCGGCCTCCAATTTTTTAGATTTTTCAAATCACCTTTTTTTGGCAATAACACAACCACCCCTGCACGCATACCATTTGCCACCTCTGCATTCGCCCACATATACTTACATACATCCACAAAATCCTTCCCAATCACATCCCACATCACACGATAAAATTCCACCGGTAGACCATCCTCCCCCGGCGTTTTATTCAGCGCCCTACTGCACACCACCTTCCATACTTCTTCACCCGTCACCTCACCCATCAATCTTTCCCTTTCTATCCTATTCAAACTATTTTCCAAAACACTCAACACCTCACCCTCCAAACCTTCATCCCTCCATTTCACAGCATACAAATCATCATAAAACTTTGCCACTTCCTCACACAAGTCCGCGCCACTAACTTCATTTCCATCCATCCCATTCAAAACACTCATACTCTGTCTCTTCCCAAAAACTTTCTTAAAGAAAAACCGCGAACACTTCTCATTCTTCTCCAAATTCTCTAATTTGGCCCTATACACAATACTCCTCCCTCTTTCTAACAAAAAATCATTCACTTCTTTTTTCACTTTCACTAAATCTTCACTCACATCCATCCCTCCCGCCCTCAACTTATACAACAAACTCAATCTTGCATTTAAAAAAACAAACCTTTCTCTCTTTGCAGCCGCACACTTGTACCCGAGTTTTTTAAAAAAACTCTTGGTTTTCCATTTAACCCAATCCCACCATTCACACACATTTCTGAAATCACTCCTGCACCCACACCACTCTGCATAATGTCTTTCATACTCCTCTCTCACCCCCCCTCCTTCCAGCAAACTCACATTCAACTTCCACACACCTTTCCCAGCCACCTCATTAACATGCAAATCCAATTCACACTTCATACACACATGATCCGAAAAAACCACACTCTCCTGTGCATAACTAACAGGAATCAGATTTTTTGAAACAAAACAATAGTCCAATCTAGACTCCACCCTCCCACTGTCAGAAAAAAACGTATTTAACAACGGAGTTATCTTGCATGCCCGCTGCATATCTTTTAAACCAAAATCACTCACCATATCCATTAACACTTTCCCTGATGCATCGACATTCACACTTCCCACATCACAGTTCATATTACCCACTATCACAACAGGCACTCTTCCTGGAGTAAAAAACTAAATTTTTTCAAATAAAACTCTACGCTCCTGTTTATCCACAGGCGCATATACATTAATAACGCAAAAACGAACATTTCTAAACTCAAAATTAGCCAACACACACCTTCCAACCTCAATCACCATATAGTCACACAAACTCACATAATTTCCCTTCACCAAAAAACCCACACCATCATTTTTATTACAGGCACTCCCTGACCACACAGACGCACCATGAGGCCATTCGCTCCCCTTCACACCATCCACAATCCCACACTCCTGCAGACAAAAAATTCCTGCATTCTGGGTTGCAAAAAAATCCAAAATGGCTGCCCGCCGCCACCTGCTTTTAAAGACCCTCACATTTTGTGATATGAGTACAAAACCCATCACATACACAAAAAAATACTAAAAAAACAACCTACGAACATGACATTACTCAACTTACATGAAAAACAAAAAAAACATTTTTAAAGGCAAATGCTATATACAAAATCACCTAGCTACTGAAATAATAGCACATATCTACACAGCACCGCCACTGTCCTCCTCCACCATCTGCGCTGAGCAGCTTTCAGAGCCGCTGACCTCCATATACTCCTCCACACGCGTCTTCTTCTGCCCAGCCTTCCTCTGGGGCCCTCCACCTTCATCACAGATTTCCCCACCACCCTCCTTGGGACACTTTCGACCTCCAGGCTCCTCTTCTGAGGAAAAAACGCCAATGCTTTCTGGATCAGAATCAAGAATCAACGACGCAGCCATCTCCTCCGCCCCAGAAGTGTCAAAATCCATCAAACCACCCAACTCCTTATCTTTGGTAACTGGGGCCTCCTTTATTTTCTTTTTATTTTTAACCATAGCACGCTCTTCTTGCTTTGCAGCTCTCCAGAATAACTTGTCCTCCAGCTCCTCCTGCCTCCTTTCAGCCTCCTTGTCCTCCTGCCGTCTATCCCGCCGCCTCTCAACCATGGAGGGCGGAATTACCTCAGCGCTTTGCTGCGCAGATGCCTCGCTTTCCTCCCGCTTCCTCTCCTCCTCCCGTTTCTTAACCTCCTCCTCTCTCTTTTTTTCCTCCTCCTGTCTCCGCTCCTCCTTACGTTTTTTTTCTTCCTCCTCCCGCCTCTCCTCCTCTCTAGCTGGCCTCCTTGGCACACCATATGGACAGTCCTTATACAGGTGCCCTGTATTACCACACTGGTCACATTCACGTGGCATCGGACACTGAGCCGCCGCATGGCCTTCTTGCTTGCAGTTACGACAAACCATGCCGTTCTCACACGTTTTCTGTAAGTGCCCAAATTGGAAACACTTCCTGCAGTATAGAGGCTGCCCTGCATACGACAGAACGCCCCTATGACCCGCCACTGAAAAGTTCGCCGGGGGATGGGTAAAACCTCCCAAACAGCTTGGGTCTTTCCTCAGTTTCACACGAAACACGTATTTACAATTAAAAATGCCCAAACAATTTCTCTGTTTCTCTCCACTTTTCACATATTCACAGTACCGAGCCAGGAACTGCTCCAGCAGCCTTACTTCTGTGTAAGGATTATACACGGTAACAGTCACAATTTTCTCCATGAGCCCAAACAGAGGCTCCACCCGCATTCCCCCCAGGCAGGGATCACCATCATGGCTTCTTAACCACTCGAAGACAGTTAGACAGCAAGGCTCACTCACAAAGGTAACGTCATATATACCTTGGTTGTGAAATTCATTCACACTGAAAATGTCAGTCCGATGAGCTCCAGCCTTTCCCTCCAGCAGGTCACGAACCACATACACCACGTTCTTTTTGGCACCATCCTCCACGACCACACGAATCGTATTCTTGATAAACATCTTCAGTCTTCACTGCCGATACGAATATCGCAGATGAAAATTAGCAGCACGCTGCAAAGAAATACTCGCACCCTCTGACTGCGACACAAGGTCGCAGCCAAAAGGCCGAGAGACACTCCTACCTACAGACAGCTGAATCGGGGTGTTTGCCCCTCATCAGTGTGGAGTAGGAAACTGGCTATTAGGAGCAGTGCCTGGTGAAAGGCTATGAAGGAACAGATGAATGACCTCGGGGAGACCAAAACATCCAACAGCTCATAGAGTAAGTGACATCCAGGAGTTATCTATACTTTCTCCTTATACGTAATTCAGGGACGATAGGGTAATACTTAGACCTGATCCAGCATACCTGCCTAAGGTAAATTCCAGTTTTCATAGGATGCGGGAAATAGTCCTTCCATCCTTCCTCCCTAATCCTGGTAATGAAAAGGAAAAGAAACTACACACCCTAGATGTTAGGAGATGTCTCCTGGAATACCTAGCGGTTACTGATTCCTGGAAAAAAGATAACGCCTTGTTTGTCTCTTATCAGGGCACTAGGAATGGGCCTTAGGGCTTCAAAAAGCTCGCTAGCTAGTTGGATTAGGGAGGCTATTTTGCTATCATACATCTCAAAGTGCAGGTCGGCACCTGGAGATCTGAGGGCGCATTCCACTAGAGCCATGGCAACCTCGTGGAAGGAGAAATCGAAAGTTTCGATTTACCAAATATGTAAGGCAGCTACTTGGTTCTCTCTGAACATGTTTTTCTTCCTCAGACCTCTCCTTTGGTGTAAGGGTGCTGCAGGCTTTAGTCCCTCCCTAAATAGTTATTACTCTCTGTAATTCTCTCAGGTGGTGCTGTCATGCACGCTGGAATAAAGTCTTAGTTACTCGCCGGTTAACAGTATTTTTCGAAGTCCATGACAGCACCCGTAGATTCCCTCCCTTTCTTTACTTCTGGGTGTACACTTCTTCCTCTTATGATTCACATGTGGTAAATAGTTAGTAGTAATAGTATTGTACATAAATCATGCCATTAACCTTGGTGGTCCTCTTGTACTCTGTAATCCAACTGATGCGTGGGAGAGGTGCCTCCCTTTTGTATCTGTAGGTTTCCTGTTCCTGAAGGGCGGATCCCCTCTCTCAGGTGGTGCTGTCATGGGCTTCGAAAACTACCGTTAACTGGAGAGTAACTAAGACTATTTTACTCCATAAAGAGGTAGGCAGTATTTACAAAGTATTAAAAAGTTATTATAAAGAAGACAATTCATGTGTACATTACAGATTACAAATAAAATAGGATTAACATTGAAAAGGGAACACTTACAGGTTATTGAGATCATTTCATATTATCATGGTGGCCGTGTGCTCAGGAGATACATCCAGATGCATTAGAACAGCTTTGCCGGGCTGTTAGCTCGCTTCCTGGGCCAAGACACACTCAGAAATCAGCAGGAATAAGATACCGTATATGCCCTCTTGTCGTTACATCACTGAGTGGGCTGAGTAATGACATGCACTCCTCTTCTACTATTTTACTTTTCTGAGACAAACATTCCTGGGAACAAGTGGCTGTAGGGGATTAGTCCAGTGATTCTAGTGAGGCTTTTGAATTACACACATACAAGCAGCAGGCAGCGAGAGAAGAGGGGGGTCGGAATAGCCAGCAGCATGTGTCTTTCTTGTCAGCTCTAAGGGACTTAGCAGAGCTCAGTGTGTGTGATGATACACAAATACCTCATGTTCCTGACAAATTACAAAACCATTTTTTTAGGGACCACCTCACATTTGAAGTGAGTTTGTGGGATCAATATAGCAGGAAATACCCCACAGTGATGCCATTCTAAAAACTGCACCCCTCAAGGTGCGCAAAACCACATTCAAGATATTTATTAACCCTTCAGGTGCTGCACAAAAACTAAAGCAATGTGGCAGGAAAAAAAGAAGCCACGGTGGCTCAGTGGTTAGCACTGCAGCCTTGCAGCGCTGGAGTCCTGGGTTCAATTCCCACCAAAGACAACATCTGCAAGTAGTTTGTTTGTTCTCCCCATGTTTGCGTGGGTTTCCTCCCACATTCCAAAGACATGCCAATAGAGAATTTAGATTGTGAGCCCCATTGGGAACAGGGATGATAATGTGTGCAAATTGTAAAGCGCTGGGGAATATGCTAGCGCTATATAAAAATAAAATTATTATTAAAAAAAATTAACACTTTACTTTTTCACAAAAAATTTACTTTGGAACCAAATTTTTTTATTTTCACAAGAGTATCAGGAGAAAATGGACCACAAAATTTGTTGTGCAATTTCTCCTGAGTACACCAATACCCCGTATGTGGGGGAAAGTCACTGTTTGGGCACATGGCAGGGCTCAGAAGGGAGGGAGAACCTTTTGACTTTTTGAACGCAAAATTGGCTGGAATCAATGGCGGCGCCATGTTGCGTTTGGAGACCCCCTGATGCACCTAAACATCGGAAGCCCCAATTCTAACTCCAACCCTAACTCCAACACACCCCTAACCAACGCCAACCTTAGCCCGACCCTAACCCTAGCTATAACCCCAACTACAAGCCCAATGATAACCCTAATGTAAAAATGGAAATACTTTTTTTTATTTTATTAATTTTACCTAAGGGAGTGATAAAGGGGCGTTTGCCTTATTTTTTTTAGTTTAATCACTGTGATAGGGTCTATCACAGTGATCAAAATGAACCAATAGGAAACATTTCCTATTGTTGCCTGGTGCCAGCCGGCAGATCTTGGCGGGCGCACTGCGCATGCTCCCACCATTTTCTTCCTGGAAGAAGATGCCAGTAGCCGGGGGACATTGAGGTAACGGCGGGGGATCCCATTTCTCTCTCCTCTGATGTGTGATCACATCAAAGGAGAAATAAAATTGGAAATCTGACTTTTTTTGCGCTCACTATTATTCCGTTAATAACGCAGATCGCAACACTGGGGTCAGTAAAAACCGACCTGAATCATGTTCTCTGGAGTCTCAGCTAGCCACGGTAGCCGAGACCCCAGAGAACTTCTGACAGTGGGGGGCGGTATACCCTTATTTCTCAGAGCAGTTAAAAAGCGGCGCTGAGGAATAAGTACCCTTAACTGCCACCGTTAAAAGGCGTATCGGCAGTCATTAAGGGTTTAAATCTGAGTTATGTTACACAAAATATCAACCAGGAAACCCCCACATGTACTCAGCCTGGCTAGTAGCTGTAAATCATTCAGCTGCCGTGATGAAAATAATCTCCGAGCAGTCATAAATACTCCGAGGTCACCCAAGCGTGCTCGGGAAAACCCAAGCATCGAGTATACTCGCTCATCACTAATCATATTTGAAGTGTGTGAGGGGTCTATATGATAGAAAATACCCAAATGTGAAACCAATCTAAAAACTGCACACCTCAAAGTTCTGAAACCCTCATTCAAAACGTTTATTAACCCTTCAGGTGCTTTACAGGAACTGAAGTAGTGTGAAAGGAAAAAGTGAACATTTAAACTTTTTCACAAAAATTGAACTTTTTATTTTCACAAGGGTAACAGGAGCCCAAAATTGGTTGTGCAACTTCTCCCGAGCACGCAGATACTCCATATGTGCACAAAAATACTGTCTGGGTGCACAGCAGCGTTCGGAAGGGAAGGAGCACCATTAGACTTTTTGAATGCAAAATTTGATGTAATAATTAATGAATGCCACTTCAAGTTCAGAGAGCCCCTAATGTGCCTAAACAGTGGAAACCCCCCACAAGTGACCCCATTTTGGAAACTACACCCCTCAGGGAACTTTTCTAGAGATGTGTTGAGCACCTTAAATTCACAGGTGCTTCTCAGAATTGTATATAGTTGAGACATGAAAAGTCTTAGTTACTTACCGGTAACAGGGTTTTTCGGAATCCATGCCAGCACCATAAGTGAGGGGAACTTCCCACAAAGGACAAGAAAATTACAGGTTGAGGCTGCCGTCACACTAGCAGTATTTGGTCAGTATTTTACATCAGTATTTGTAAGCCAAAACCAGGAGTGGGTGATAAATGCAGAAGTTGTGCATATGTTTCTATTATACTTTTTCTCTAATTGTTCCACTCATGGTTTTGGCTTACAAATACTGATGTAAAATACTGACCAAATACTGCTAGTGTGACGGACGGCAGCCTCAGAAGGGCAGCACCTCTCCCACACATCAGTTGGATTACAGAGCATGAGAGGACCTCCGATGGTTATTACAATAAAAACAATAAGCTCAAGGTGTGGAATCACCCTTAGTGAAAGAAGTGCTCACCCATACGTGACAGGAGGGAATATAAGGGTGCTGTCATGGGTTCCGAAAAATCCCATTACCGGTATGTAACTAACATTTTATTGATCACCCATGAAAGTAGAGAGAGAATTGGAGAAAATAAAAATTCAGAGAGGGACTACAGCCTGGAGCACCCTTCTCCCAAAGGTGAGATTAGAACATGAATCTATATCCAATCTATAATTCCTATAGAAAGTGGAAGCAGAGGACCAGGTTGCTGCCTTACAAATCTCTTCTATAGAGACGTCCGATCTCTTTGCCCTGGAGGTTGCCACAGTCCGAGTGGAGTGAGCCTTTAAACCTTCCGGGACTGCCTACCCACTTGCCGAGTAGGCTAAAGAAATGGCCTCCTTAATCCACCTAGCAATTTTGGTTTTTGAGTCTTTAAACCCCTTCCTACAATCCTGGAAGGACATGAACAATGATCTATCCTTTCTCCAGCTTTCTGTAATTAGCAGACAGGTATCTGACTATGCATCTTCTAAGATCTAAAGTATGAAGTCTTTCCTCCCTCTAGTTCCTTGGATTAGAACAAAAGGAAGGAAGCACAACTTCTTGTAGCCTATGGAACAGATATGCTACTTTGGGAAGGTAGGCTGGGTCTTGCAGATTACTCTGTCATCTAGAATTTGGGTAAACGGTGGAGCTATAGAAAGAGCCTGAAAATCACTGACTTTTCTGTTTGATGTCAATGCTACCAATAGCCAAATACAAAAGAAGAGAGAGGAACGCACTCACCGAACAGGTAAAATCCAATCCTTTATTCAAGCATGGATAATCTTAGCAGGGAGGGGAGTGGAGGATGATGGTCTGTCATCCTCCACTCCCCTCCCTGCTAAGATTATCCATGCTTGAATAAAGGATTGGATTTTACCTGTTCGGTGAGTGCGTTCCTCTCTCTTCTTTTGTATTTGGATATTTATCGTCTTGCTTTCCTTGGATACTGCATCACCGAAATTGTCGGAAGGAACTCTCAGCATTACTTGGTCGTTATGCATGGCGGTTTGAATTGTTGCAGCTGTGCGGAGGTGCCTTTTTTCTTGGATATAATGCTACCAATAGGGCTGTTTTGAGTGAAAGAACCTTCAGGGTTGCAGATTTGGTATGTCCGTTAAGGCTGTTCGTACCAAATGTAAATCCCAAGGTACTAAATTTACTTTAGATATGGGCCTAGATCTCAATGATGCTTTAATACACCATGACACCAATAATTATCAGCCAAATCACAGCTGTACAGAACCCAGAGAGCCGCCACCTGGACTTTTAGGGTACTGGTGAACAAACTCAAGACCCTTCTGCAAAAATTCCAAAATCTTCCTCAGTGCTGCTCCATCCTGAAGAGAATAAAAACTTTCTCCAAATTCTAGCATATATTTTGATCGTTACTGCCTTCCTACTATGAAGCAGGGTGGAGATGAGACTAGGGAAAAACTTCTCTCCTTTAACAGTGCCCTTTCAAATTTCATGCTGTCAAGTGGAAGCTGACTGTTTGTGGATTGTACAATGGCCCTTGAGAAAGGAGATTCATAATCTCTGAAAGAACCCATTAATCGGACACTGACATTATCCTTTGCCATGAGAACCATTTCACTCTCTAAGGCCAATTGCTCTCTTAGTGAAGATCGAAGGGAAGTCTAAGCAACACTTCCTTGTGGGATTGACTGGAATTTTAATCTCTACCCAAATCCAATCAAGTTGAGGATCCAGCTACTGGCCAAAATGTCATCCAAACATTGAAGGAGGAAAGTGTTCCCCCTACCTGGGTCACGAGTCATTGTCCCGATTTCCTAGCCTCCTGGGAAGAAGTTCCGAACATGAGGCCTCTTTCCTTCTGCAATATTCCCATTTCTCTGGCTCCCTGGGAGGATTTCTTTGAACTTTCTTCCTTTTTCAGAAGCATCGTCTGTAGGCAGGCATAGACAGACTAGGGAATCCCTTTTTGGCATCCCCCGCTTTCTCTAGGATTTCGTTCAGTGCTGGGTCAAACAGATACTTTTCCTCACAAGAAATGAAAGAGAGTCTAGATCTGGCCTGAATGTTCCCTGGCCAGCATCGCAGACAAAGCCTTACGGGCTGCATTGGAAAGATTGTCCAACCTTGTTGCCACTCTTTCAGAGTCTGCAGAAGCACCTTATAGGAAAGCCACTACTCCCCTCATAAGCAGAATAGTGTTCTAACATGTAGTTCCTTGCCACCCTGTCCTTTAACTGGGATTCCAGACGATCCAGCCAGACCTTCAACAGTACACGCTGCTACTGTCAGTTTCAGGCCCCCTGTTGATGTATCCATGTACCTTTGAGAAATGTGTCTGCTTTCCTATCGAGGGGATCCCTCAATGCTCCCATATCGTCAAAGGGCAGAGAAGATTTTTTGGAGACTTTAATTATAGCCATGTCCAGTTTAGGTGCTTTTGTCCTATAATGATGAAGAAGGCTCGAGAAAGGGACATTTCCTTTTGAAAGATGGGGGAAGAGAGCATCTCTTCTCTGGCCTTCTGTGCTAAAGCCCGGATTCTTTCATTCTATGGAAAAAATCTGTTTTATCTTTTCTAGGTCCCGGAACATTATATCCTGCACCAATATGAAAGCCGGAGGAGTGACTGCTCCAGTAAGGAGGGAAAAAGGAGAGCAGGGCAGGCCAGACAGGTGCTGGTAGTGGGGGACTCAATTATTAGGGGAACAGATAGGGCAATCTGTCACAAAGACAGGGATCGTCGGACGGTGTGCTGCCTACCTGGCGCTCGAGTCCGACACATCGCTGATCGGGTGGACAGATTACTGGGAGGGGCTGGTGAGGACCCAGCGGTCATGGTGCACATTGGCACAAATGACAAAGTTAGAGGTAGGTGGAAGGTCCTTAAAGATGATTTCAGGGAATTAGGCTGCAAGCTGAAAGCAAGGACCTCCAACGTGGTATTTTCTGAAATACTGCCTGTACCACGTGCCACGCCAGAGAGGCAACGGGAGATTAGGGAGGTTAATAAGTGGCTCAAGAATTGGTGTAGGAAGGAGGGGTTTGGGTTCCTGCAGAACTGGGCCGACTTCTCAGTTGGCTACAGGCTCTACGCTAGGGACGGGCTGCACCTCAATGGGGAAGGGGCAGCTGTGCTGGGGGAGAAAATGGCTAGAAGGTTGGAGGAGTGTTTAAACTAGGGATTGGGGGGGAGGGTATTCATTTTATAGGAGGGGAAGATAGTGCAGATAGAGACCTGGGCACAAATAAGGAAGTTGGGGGTGGCGGTGGCATGGGGGGTGGGGTTAGAACAGTTAGTAATTTAAGAAAGAATAGAGGTACAGAGAGTAACATCAAGTGCATGTATACTAATGCCAGAAGCCTCGCCAACAAAATGGATGAATTAGAACTAATGTTGTTGGAGCATAATTATGACATGGTGGGGATATCTGAGACGTGGCTGGATGAGAGCCATGACTGGGCTGTTAACTTGCAGGGCTATAGCCTTTTCAGAAATGACCGTACAGATAAGCGAGGGGGTGGGGTGTGTCTGTATGTAAAATCGACCTTAAAACCCATCCTGCGTGATAATATAGGTGAATCTAATGAAAATGTAGAGTCTCTGTGGGTGGAGATAAGGGGAGGGGGAAAAAATAATAAATTACTGATAGGGGTTTGTTATAAATCTCCAAAACTAATGGAAGCAATGGAGAATATCCTCGTAAAGCAAATAGATGAAGCTGCGACTCAAGGAGAAGTCATTATTATGGGGGACTTCAACTACCCTGAAATAGATTGGGGAACAGAAACCTGCAGTTCCAGCAAAGGTAATCGGTTTTTGACAACTATGAGAGACAATTACCTTTCACAACTGGTTCAGGACCCAACAAGGAGGGGGGCACTGCTAGACCTAATATTAACCAACAGGCCAGACCGCATATCAAATATAAGGGTTGGGGGTCACTTGGGGAATAGTGATCACAAAATAATAAGTTTTCATGTAACCTTTAATAAGATGGGTAGTAGGGGGGTGACAAGGACACTAAACTTCAGGAGGGCAAATTTCCAACGGATGAGAGAGGATCTTGGTGCAATTAACTGGGACGATATCCTGAGACACAAAAATACACAAAGAAAATGGGAGACATTTTTTAGCATCCTGGATAGGACCTGTGCACAGTATATACCGTATGGGAATAAACATACTAGAAATAGGAGGAAACCAATATGGCTAAATAGAGCTGTAAGGGGCGCAATAAGGGACAAAAAGAAAGCATTTAGAGAATTAAAGGAAGTAGGTAGTGAGGAGGCATTAAATAAATACAGAAAATTAAATACATTCTGTAAAAAGCAAATCAAGGCAGCAAAGATTGAGACAGAGAGACTCATTGCCAGAGAGAGTAAAAATAATCCCAAAATATTCTTTAACTATATAAATAGTAAGAAACTAAAAAATGACAGTGTTGGCCCCCTTAAAAATAGTCTGGGTGAAATGGTGGATGAGGATGAGGAAAAAGCCAATATGCTAAATGACTTTTTTTCATCAGTATTTACAAAAGAAAATCCCATGGCAGACAAAATGACTAGTGATAAAAATTCCCCATTAAATGTCACCTGCTTAACCCAGCAGGAAGTACAGCGGCGTCTAAAAATAACTAAAATTGACAAATCTCCGGGCCCGGATGGGATACACCCCCGAGTACTGCAGGAACTAAGTACAGTTATTGATAGACCATTATTTTTAATCTTTAAAGACTCCATAATAACAGGGTCTGTACCACAGGACTGGCGTATAGCAAATGTGGTGCCAATATTCAAAAAAGGGGCAAAAACTGAACTCGGTAATTATAGGCCAGTAAGTTTAACCTCTACTGTGGGTAAAATCCTGGAGGGCATTCTAAGGGATGCTATACTGGAGTATCTGAAGAGGAATAACCTCATGACCCAGTATCAGCACGGGTTTACTAGGGACCGTTCATGTCAGACTAATTTGATCAGCTTCTATGAAGAGGTAAGTTCCGGACTGGACCAAGGGAACCCAGTGGATGTAGTATATATGGACTTTTCCAAAGCTTTTGATACGGTGCCACACAAAAGGTTGTTACATAAAATGAGAGTAATGGGGATAGGGGAAAATATGTGTAAGTGGGTTGAGAGCTGGCTCAGGGATAGGAAACAAAGGGTGGTTATTAATGGAGCACACTCGGACTGGGTCACGGTTAGCAGTGGGGTACCACAGGGGTCAGTATTGGGCCCTCTTCTTTTTAACATATTTATTAATGACCTTGTAGGGGGCATTCAGAGTAGAATTTCAATATTTGCAGATGACACTAAACTCTGCAGGGTAATCAATACAGGGGAGGACAATTTTATATTACAGGATGATTTATGTAAACTAGAAGCTTGGGCTGATAAATGGCAAATGAGCTTTAATGGGGATAAATGTAAGGTCATGCACTTGGGTAGAAGTAATAAGATGTATAACTATGTGCTTAATTCTAAAACTCTGGGCAAAACCGTCAATGAAAAAGACCTGGGTGTATGGGTGGATGACAAACTCATATTCAGTGGCCAGTGTCAGGCAGCTGCTACAAAGGCAAATAAAATAATGGGATGTATTAAAAGAGGCATAGATGCTCATGAGGAGAACATAATTTTACCTCTATACAAGTCACTAGTTCGACCACACTTAGAATACTGTGCACAGTTCTGGTCTCCGGTGTATAAGAAAGACATAGCTGAACTGGAGCGGGTGCAGAGAAGAGCGACCAAGGTTATTAGAGGACTGAGGGGTCTGCAATACCAAGATAGGTTATTACACTTGGGGCTATTTAGTTTGGAAAAACGAAGACTAAGGGGTGATCTTATGTTAATGTATAAATATATGAGGGGACAGTACAAAGACCTTTCTGATGATCTTTTTAATCATAGACCTGAGACAGGGACAAGGGGGCATCCTCTACGTCTGGAGGAAAGAAGGTTTAAGCATAATAACAGACGTGGATTCTTTACTGTAAGAGCAGTGAGACTATGGAACTCTCTGCCGTATGATGTTGTAATGAGTGATTCATTAATTAAATTTAAGAGGGGACTGGATACCTTTCTGGAAAAGTATAATGTTACAGGGTATATACACTAGGTTCCTTGATAAGGCGTTGATCCAGGGAACTAGTCTGATTGCCGTATGTGGAGTCGGGAAGGAATTTTTTTCCCCATGGTGGAGTTACTCTTTGCCACATGGGTAGTGTTGAGCGATACCGTCCGATACTTGAAAGTATCGGTATCGGAAAGTATCGGCCGATACCGGCAAAATATCGGATCCAATCCGATACCGATACCCGATACCAATACAAGTCAATGGGACTCATGTATCGGACGGTATTCCTGATGGTTCCCAGGGTCTGAAGGAGAGGAAACTCTCCTTCAGGCCCTGGGAACCATATAAATGTGTAAAAGAAAGAATTAAAATAAAAAATATCGCTATACTCACCTCTCCGACGCAGCCGGGACTTCAGCGAGGGAACCGGCAGCGTTGTTTGTTTAAAATTCGCGCTATTACTTGGTTACGTGAATTCCCGGCTTGTGATTGGTCAGGTCGGCCATGTTGCCGGGACGCGGACCAATCACAGCAAGCCGTGACGAAATTACGTCACGGCTTGCTGTGATTGGTCCGCGTCCCGGCAATATGGCCGCCCTGACCAATCACAAGCCGTGACGTCACGGGAGGCTGGACACGCGCTCATTTTAAAATGGGCGCGTGTCCAGCCTCCCGTGACGTCACGGCTTGTGATTGGTTGCGCCGCGGTCAACCAATCACAAGCCGGGAGGCTGGACGCGCTCATTTTAAAATGGGCGCGTGTCCAGCCTCCCGTGACGTCACGACTTGTGATTGGTCAGGGCGGCCATATTGCCGGGACGCGGACCAATCACAGCAAGCCGTGACGTAATTTCGTCACGGCTTGCTGTGATTGGTCCGCGTCCCGGCAACATGGCCGACCTGACCAATCACAAGCCGGGAATTCACGTAACCAAGTAATAGCGCGAATTTTAAACAAACAACGCTGCCGGTTCCCTCGCTGAAGTCCCGGCTGCGTCGGACAGGTGAGTATAGCGATATTTTTTATTTTAATTCTCTCTTTTACACATTTTAACATTAATGTTGTTGCGATACCCGATACCCGATACCACAAGAGTATCGGAATCCCGGTATCGGAATTCCGATACAGCAAGTATCGGCCGATACCCGATACTTGCAGCATCGGAATGCTCAACACTACACATGGGGTTTTTTTGCCTTCCCCTGGATCAACATGTTAGGGCATGTTAGGTTAGGCTATGGGTTGAACTAGATGGACTTACAGTCTTCCTTCAACCTTAATAACTATGTAACTATGTAATATTTCTGGCCTATTGTCCACAATGCCCATCATGGATCTGACTGCTTTCACCAGCCTATTCACTTTCTCCAGCAGAAAACAATGATGCCCCAAGCAGCTATCTGAAGAGGAGGTCAGCGAGGAGGAACCAGCACAGTTGGCCTTGAACTCTGATTTAGAGGAAGAATCTGACCCCGAGGAAGCTTCCCTAACCCTTTTTCCTTCTTCCCTTTCTGCTTTTCTTTCTGAGAGAGGGGTTCTTTGACCTCTGCCCTTATGATACCTTAAGTCAGCAGTGAAGATAGGGGTCGCCACTGTCTGCTCTATGCAGGATTGACACAACCTCTTGTGATAAGAATCGGGCAATAAGGTCTTACAAAGTGCACATTCCTTCTGCTTGGCTTTAGCCACATACTTCTTTCCCTGGCAAAGACAAGAAAGAAGAGGAAACCACATTATCAAGTGAACTTTCATGAAGATCACTTACCACCCTGATGCAATCATGACTCAGCCAGGAAATCATCTCTGGAGGCTGTAGAATTGTCCACCTTACTGGAGCTTCGCTGACTGGATCTGCTCTCTCTTGCAGAACTCTATCTCCGGCTGAGTACACACCGAAAGCACATACCGTAAGTGGTGGAAAACTGCTGTTTGGGCATACAGCAGGGCTCGGAAGGGAGGGATAGCCAATTGAGTTCTGGAGTGCTGCTTTGGCTGGAATAGATTGAGAATGCCCCAGATATGTGAAAACAGCAGAAATCTCCACAAATGACCCCATTTTGGAAACTACACGTCTTAACGAATTCATCTAGAAGTGTAATGAGCATTTTTAACCCTCAAGCGATTCACTAAATCCAACAAAATGTTACTTTGGCCTCAAGTTTTCAATTTTCAGAAGGGATAATAGGAGAAAATGGACCACAAAATATGTTATGCAATTTCTCCTGAATGTGCAAATACCTCATATGTGGTAAAAAACTACTTTAGAGGCTCAGTGCAAAGCTCCAAAGGGAAGGAGCTCCATATTGTAGGGCACATTTTGCTAGAATGATTTGAAGGTGCCATGCCACATTGGCAGAGCCCCCGAGGTGCCAGAACAGTATAATTCCTCATAAGTGACCTCATTTTACATATTATCTGCTCAATTAATTGAACTAGGGGTGCAGTGATCAAATTGACACCACAGGTGTGTCACAGAACCTTACACCATTGGCAATGAAGAAAAAGTAATTACATTTTTACCATAAAAAAATTAGTTTTAGCCCAATTTTACATTGTCACATTGGTAAATGGGTAAAAATGGCACAATAATTTGCCACACAATTTCTGCTGATTGTGGCAAAACTCAATTTGTGGCTGTACAGTCCTGTTAAGCCATACATCAAGACTCGGGAGGGTAGGAGCACTATTTAACTCTTGGAGAACAAATTATGGTAGAATAGTTTGCAGGCCCCATTTACAAAGCCTTTAAGTGCCAGAAGAACAGAATCCCCCCTCAAGTGACCTCATTTTGGAAGTTACACCTCTCTGAAAATGTATCTAGTGACTATTTTGACTCCATGGGTGTTTGGCAGAAACAAGAAGCAGTAAATGTTGCTGAGTGGAAATTGCAAATCTGCCAGTGTAGTGCCCAGTACATTGTAGTGTGCATACATTGTGCCCAGATCATGCTTCTGGAGACATGCACCCATAAATTAGGCAGGCTCTCATCATTACAGAAATGCCAAACATTTGGACAGCATGTGGGGTTCAGAAAGCAGAAGTCCAGTAGGGTTTGGAAGAGCAGAATTTACTGGATTTCTTTTGGGGGGCAAGGAGCCATTGCAGTAACGTGACAGACCCCTACATTTCCGTTAACATAACGGAACTGAGTGGGGTTTTTGTTTTTTGTGGATTGAGTTGAAGCTTTTATTGGGAACATTTTGCATAACATTTGGGATCACAATTATCCTGCAAGATACACTGCGCACTTACATCAGGGTTTCCATCTAAATTTCTGAGTAGTAGTGAATGGATTCCTTAGTGGTTTCATCCAAATCCTATGAGGCAGCAGAGTTACTAGGACCTTTAGTGAAATCAGGTGATCGGTAGAGCCGATGTGATAGGCTATTGAACACTAGTTAAAGACCGTCATTGCGGACAAGAAGTTAAGCTATGACTAAGATCTCTATAGATCGAAACACGTCACTTTAACTTGTCATTCCCACATGTTTGCATCCCGTATGCGCAAGGATTTTGTACCTACTAACAAGTTTTATATGGATCAATAAAGAGTTGTCAATTTTAAGGAGCTGGAATGCGAATTTCTTTTCATCTTCTATTGCTGCACGTCCAAGTTAAGATGGAGTTCCGTGCACCTGTGGCTGTCGGTGAGCTGGCTGAGGCTCTTGTAGCCTTTATTTGTCACTTATTATGCTGTGTGTTTTGTTCCTCATATTAAATAGACTTTGTTTAATTTGGCGGTTAAGGCTACTTTCACACTAGCGTTAACTGCAATACGTCGCAAATGCGTCGTTTTGCCGAAAAAACGCATCCTGCAAAAGTGCTTGCAGGATGCGTTTTTTCAGCATTGACTAACATTAGCGACACATTTGCGACGCATTGCCACACGTCGCAACCGTCGTGCGACGGTTGCGCTGTGCTGTGGCGGACCGTCGGGACCAAAAAACGTTACATGTAACGTTTTTTGCTCCCGACGGTCCGCTTTTTCCGACCGCGCATGCGCGGCCGGAACTCCGCCCCCACCTCCCCGCACTTCCCCGCACCTCACAATGGGGCAGCGGATGCGCAGGAAAAATGCATCCGCTGCCCCCGTTGTGTGGCGGAGACAACGCTAGCGTCGGGGACCTCGGCCCGACGTACTGCGATGGGCCGAGCCCGACGCTAGTGTGAAAGAAGTCTAAGAGGTTAACTACTTTCTATACTGGTTACCGACACACAACTCCATCTCACAGCTGCTACTGACCTGCTAATTTTCCCTCTATAAAATCTGTCCAGACCTTTTCATCCTCACCAATGAAAGTTTACTTCCTGGCTTGCTGTATTTGAAGTTCATTGGTGCTGCTGGAGATTGTTGTATGCTGTTTTTGCCTGTATGCTTTCCTCATTATAATGTTCTCATTTGGTTTGTTCATTCCTATGCTTCCTTAAATTCCCCTCTACCTTTGGTGAGTGTTTTGTATGCAAGTTGCTTTTTGATATCCCTGTTTGTCTTATGTTTATACACTAACATTTCTGTCCCAGGCCTCCTGGGGGAGATGGGACAGCTTAGGGTATTACAGGAGAACAGTACGGCTGGTGGCCCAAATCTCCTCAACTTTAGAGGTACCTTTGGGAGCAGGGATAGTAAAGGCCCCAACTTTAGGGATGGTGCAGGGCCCTTTTCCCTAATCACGTTCAGTCACAGCATGGCATGTAGGTGCCATATCATCACTCCCAGGTCTCATTGATTTTTGTTTACATGGAAGATAGTTCTTAATGACATTAGCTGTATGTTTTGGGTCATTGTTATTGCATTACATGATGGAAAAGTATTTGCCTTGATTTTTCTGCATTAAGGAAACTATTGATGCTAACTAATTAGCACTAATTCTAGCCAAATCAACCAAATCCATTTGCTGAATTGCAGCCCGACACCTGCAAGGAAATTGGGGTGGAGGCTCATTCCCAGGATCTAGCGACTGCATTGTGACGGGTAAATAACTGCTGTATTTTTCCATTTTTTTATTGCCGGTTTGTGGGCGGTTGTTTGGTTAAATCATTTATAATGGCACTGCCTGTCACGTATTATTGCAGAAAATAGTGCATTTTCCCATATCCCTCTAAAGTGTTATTTGAAACAGACTTAGATTGGGATATTTATTATAGATTATGGAACCAATAACAGAGATGTCTGCAAGTTGGAGATGTGGGATTTGTTAGTATTAGTAAATATATGTCAAATATATGTCGCATTTGATTCCCTGGGCATGCACCTCCTGCACAGCATTTTTTTAAGCACGGCTCTTTGGCTGGCGTCACACTAGGCGTAAGACAATACGGTCTGTTTTTTACGGTCGTAATACAGAATACGCAGAAAAGTCCCAGAAATAGTGTTCCGTAGGTAATCCGTTGCCAAGGTGTGGTCGCGTATTTTGCGCATGGAGTGTTGCGTGTGCGATCCGTATGTGATCCGTAATGCATATTTTTGACGCAACATCACAAAATGGACATTTAATGGTTTTCTGGCCTGCAAAGAATTTAAATCAACATCAACAACCCTATTTAAGCCCTCTAGAACAGGTGGCACCCTCCCATCTGGCCATTTAGTTGGTGTGCTTCTTTTGGGTGTGTTGGTATTACCTTCAAAACATGTCTGACCATCTGTCTTTAAGCACAACTCAGCGGGTGTTGTTTCACTGGGTGTTGTCGCGTCGCTTTGGCCAGCCATATCCTGTGATTGCAGATCCGCGAAGGAGGAGACGAAGATTGTGGGTGCATCCTCTATTGACCCAACGCCTCAATAAAGGACATTTTGAGAGGCTCTATACAGCTTTGAGGTCACATCCTGACAAGTTCTATCT
Source organism: Ranitomeya variabilis (assembly GCF_051348905.1). Lineage (NCBI taxonomy): Eukaryota > Metazoa > Chordata > Amphibia > Anura > Dendrobatidae > Ranitomeya > Ranitomeya variabilis. The sequence continues at coordinate 213,584,773 of NC_135237.1, forward strand.
GTACTGTCGCATGACCATCAGTACCTTTGATATCTTGTTGGAGATCTTACATCCAGGTATCACCTATCAGGACACAAGGATGCGCAAAGCCATATCCGCAGAGGAGCGTCTTCTCCTTACCTTACGGTATGTATTCAACATTCTCACATACTGTATGTAGATGATTTATTTTTTAATGTGTTGTGTTCTAGCATATTTTTTAAAGTATATGTGTACATTATGGTACAAGCAGATCAACCAAACTGTGTTTAATGTTATAGTAAAGTACCCTATGTAAATGTTCAATTTTACAGTGTTAGTCATGTTTGTAAAAATCTCCTATCTACTTCTGCTTCTTCATGTTGTTTTTTATCTCTTGTTACATACCTAATCTAATTTTTTGTTCCCTTTCAGCTTCCTGTCCATTGGCTTGTCGTATGCGGGACTACACCTGGAGTTTCTGATTGGACAGTCAACAATTTCGGGCATTGTGCGGTCAACCATTAGTCAAATCTGGGCTAAACTTCAGGAACTTGTTATGGCTGAGCCAAAACAGGATTGGCTCAAAATAGCCAGTGGCTTCCAGGCCACTTGTGACTTCTCTAACTGCATTGGAGCTGTGGATGGGAAACATATCAGGGTGCGTAAGCCGCCGAACTCTGGCTCCCAATTCTACAATTATAAGCAATAAATAGATATAAATCACCTGCGCTGGTTGATGGTATAGATAGTGTAGGACCTGTATGATGGTTACACTATAGGAAAACTAGAAAAGGGCTAAATATATTGGATTGGCAGGACGCAATATATTTAGCCCTTTTCTAGTTTTCCTATAGTGTAACCATCATACAGGTCCTACACTATCTATACCATCAACCAGCGCAGGTGATTTATATCTATTTATTATTTTCCTTGTTTTACTTCAGACAGAGTTCAGCACAGACTCTGTCACATCACCAGCTGCTTCGATTTCTTTAGCCCCCCTAATTTTTGCCTGTTGGTGCAGCGCCAGTGTATATTTTCCTCTCTTTTACAATTATAAGCAGTTTTTCTCTGTGGTACTGAAAGCTGTAGTTGACAGTAACTACAGGTTTATAATTGTAGACATTGGGGCCTATGGGCGAACTGGAGACTCTAGGGTCTTCAATTCGTCCATTATGGGTCGGCGGCTACGTGACAACCAGTTAGACATCCCACCACCACAACAACTCCCAGACTCCAATGCGGAAGCAGTGCTTTTTGTTCTTGTTGGAGATGAGGCGTTCCAACTGACGAGGCACGTCATGAGGCCTTATCCCCGGCGCAACCTGGACCACCGGCGGAGGGTGTTTAATTTGCGGCTTTCCAGGGCGCGGAGACTGGTGGAGTGCGCCTTTGGGATTCTGGTGGCAAAATGGTGTGTTCTCCAGTCTGCCATTCAGCTCAGTGAGGCTACAGTCAATGAAGTCATAAAAGCCTGTGTAATTTTGCACAATTTTACATGATTGTTCCACAGCTGATATTGGTGAACACCGGTTGAGCAATGTGATTAGGCCAACACCACATGGCCCTCCTCCGCGCCGTCCCCTTTCTGGTCTTAAAGTTAGGGATGTATTCACAAATTAGGCTACGTTCACATTTGCGTTGTGCGCCGCAGCGTCGGCGCCGCAGCGCACAACGCAAACAAAAATGCAGCAAAACGCATGTACAACGCTGCGTTTTGCGCCGCATGCGTCATTTTTTAAATTGATTTTGGACGCAGCAAAAATGCAACTTGCTGCGTCCTCTGCGCCCGGACGCGGGCGCCGCAGCGACGCATGCGGCGCAAAACGCAAGTGCGACGCATGTCCATGCGCCCCCATGTTAAATATAGGGGCGCATGACGCATGCGGCGCCGCTGCGGCGCCCGACGCTGCGGCGCTGACCGCAAATGTGAACGTAGCCTTATTTTGTATCTCCTCATGGTGCCACTCCCTGGCAAGATTATGCAGTTGTGCATGTATGATTATTTTCCTTTGAAAATATATTCTAAGTTTAACAAACCAAAAAACAATTTGAATCTAAACTCTGTGTGTTGTATTTACTTAATTCACATATGGTTTGGAACATAGCATGTGTGTGTGATGTAAGAATGATTGGACCACAAACCTTATCAGGCTTTAAACGATATATTTTAATTACCGCCAAAGCCTTTTTTTTTCTTTTTTTTTTTGCAAGCTTTTTTTTGTTTTCCTGCCAATCCAAGTTGGCTTATTTTTGTTAGATAACTTGAACATCATAACAAAGTGCTATGACAGCACTAACATAAATAACACATTATTTTGTTCACCAAACACAAAAGCAACAGAAACAAATCAGATTTTGGTAAGTAGGTGGTGAGGATGGGGGTAGGCCTGAGTCCTGGTCAGGTGGCCTTTGTTGGCCCAATTGTCCTTCACCCTATGTGGATGATGTGTGGGCCGGAGGAAAATTCGGCCTTGACTCATGTGGGCCAGTCGGGTAATGGCCATAACGAATCTGACCAAATCCCTCAGGTTGTGTAAAATATGGCCTGGAATCATATCCAACCCCAATATGGCCATGTCGTGCAAACCCAGGTTGGGACCAGCCTCCAGCACTGGGTCTGGACAAGTGGCCATATTGGGAAGGTTGATGGTAGTCTGTGTAGCATGGCTAAAGGGTGTGTAGTCGACGGGAGATATGTGTCGCATAGGTGGCTTGTTGCTGTAATGTAGCCCGGAGTATTTCTTTGTTGCACATAACCATGTATATATATGTGTTTCAGGACCTGTGGTGATGTCAGACCACATGGCTAATCATGTGATGGGTTACTGGGTGTGGTTAGCTCTATATAAGACAGGCTAATGCTTAACACAGTGGATATGTGTGGAGGTGCTAGCCTCCAGAGGGTGTTAAGGCTCCAGGTCTGAGCTTGAAGGAATGGACAGTTGTTTTTTTCCTTTTGCCTGAGTTAAAGGCTATTTGTTTTTTCTGTTTATGCTAACTGGTTTATGAAGCAATAAACCTCTGAACTTTTGTTGGATCCTGCCTCCTAAGTGTCAGCCGTCGCACCTGAGTGAGTGAAACCCCTACAATTGGTGGAGAATGCGGGCAGCGTTCCCAGTGGAGACGTAAGTCTATTTTTGAATGTCCTGGGTCAAGTCGGCTGTAAGCCAGCAAGCATTGCCGGGGAAAATGGAGGACCTGCTGAAACACTTGGTCCAGTTGCAGTCACAGCAGCAAGAGACCAACAGGCTGTTGCAGTCACAGCAGCAGGAGACCAACAGGCTGTTGATGCAGCAGATACAACAGAGCCAGCAGGAGCAACGGCAGAGCCAGCAGGAGCAACGGCAGCAGATGCAACAGAACCAGCAGGAGCAACAGCAGCAGATGCAGCTTCTGGCAACCGCCATCCAGGGCAAGACGAGCACCCCAACCCCAGGTTTGGCTGATGACACCCACGTCCGGAAGACGGTAAGACGCGCGTTACAGAAAATGACTCCTGGGGATGATGTTGAGGCCTTCCTGACGGTGTTTGAGAGGGTCGCTGAGAGGGAAAAATTTCCGCCAGAGCAGTGGGCAGAGGTGTTGGCACCTTACCTGACGGGGGAACCTCAGAAGGCATACTATGATTTGACCTTGCAGGATGCCAAGGAGTATGACAAATTGAAAGCCGAGGTTCTCGCACGTTTGGGGGTGACACTGACTGTTAAGGCACAGTGAGTTCACTGCTGGGCCTATCACCGGGACAAACCGCCTCGCTCCCAAATGTTTGACCTGTTACACCTGGTCCAGAAATGGCTGCAGCCAGAGTCCTCTACGCCTGCACAGATGATAGAACGGGTGATGATGGATCGGTTTGTGCATTCCCTCCCGAGGTCCATACAGACTTGGGTTGCCCAGGGTAATCCCCAGAATGCCGACGAACTGATCGGACTGGTCGAGAGGTACCAAGGGATGGAAGGCTCCTTTGGAGGCAGCCCATGCCGTACTGGGGGTCCCAGAAAGCTGCTGAGTCCCAAAAAGGGGTGGCACGTCCAAGGTCACAAAGGGCAGGGGAGGTGGTGCCCAAGGTCCCTACGGGTGATGTTATTTGTTGGAGGTGCCACGGGCCAGAACATATAGCTGCCCGTTGTCCCCAGACCACTGAGCAGATGGACTGCAGCATGGGACGCCGTTGTTCATACTATGCGTATCCAGCCTGCAGTGTGAACTCTCCACCCAACGAGGGACCTCAAGCGTGTCCCGTAAAGGTGAACGGTCGAGCAGTCACGGCACTGTTAGACTCGGGGAGCCTAGTGACCCTGGTGAGGGCCACTTTTCCTCTCCACCTGCTCCCGGGAAAGAAGGTCGGAGTGCGGTGCATACATGGTGATGCAAAGGACTACCTTTTGGCCAGGGTGGACATTGAAACGGCATGTGGCACTGAGTCCCACATAGTCGGCGTCGTGCAGGACTTGTTGCACCCTATAATTATTGGCCGGGATTTCTGTTTGTTTTGGGATCTGTGGGGAAAAGGTTCTGAGCTCCCTAGCAAGAGTAGGGAACCAATGAACCCTGGAAGGGTGTCGCCACACCCAGAGACAGACAGGTTTCCTTTTTGTGTTCTGGTTGGGGATGAGGAGGAAGTGTCCCCTGCATCTGACATTATGGAGTTAGAGGTAACCGGTGAAAATTTTGGGACTGCCCAACATAGGGACCCAACTCTGAGGGAAGCCTTTAATAATGTCACAGTTATTGACAGGGTGGTACAGGAGCCGGGGGCAGATACAAGATTTCCCCATTTTCTGATAAATGGGGAGTTTTTGTACCGGGTCACGAAAATAACGGAGGAGTTGGTAGAGCAGTTGGTAGTGCCGAAGCCATATAGACGAAAGGTGTTGGACATGGCCCATTCACACATCTTGGGTGGACACCTAGGGGTGGAAAAAATGCAGGAACGGGTTGTGCAGAGGTTCTATTGGCCTGGGTGTCACCGGGAAATAGTGAACTATTGCAGGTCCTGCCCTACATGTCAGTTAACTGCTCCCACTCCTCATTTCCGGAACCCCCTTGTGCCACTGCCCATTATTGAGGTGCCGTTCGAGAGAATTGCCATGGACTTGGTTGGTCCCTTAGTTAAATCAGCCCGGGGCCATCAGTAGATATTAGTCATCCTGGACTATGCCACACGCTATCCTGAGGCAATTCCCTTGAGAAATTCTTCCTCGAAGAGTATAGCCCGCGAGTTGGTCCATGTCTTTTCCCGGACAGGTCTGCCGAATGGGTTACAGGGGAACCAAAAAAGGAATGGAGAAAAATTTCCTGAGATCTGTGATAGGTGGATGCCACCTTAGGGAGGTATGAGGGATCAGGTTTTAGGACTATTCGATCTTGAAATACTAGCAAGAAAGGTGGGTCTTACTGATAGGGCCTGGATGTCACTAACCCTCCTAGCTGAGGTTAGGGCTACCAATAGGGCTACTTTATATGTTAGAACATTTAGAGGTATGGAATCTAGTGGTTCAAACGGGGAGCCAGTTAAGGACTCTAGTACTAAATTTAAATCCCACGGAGGTAGACGGGGAATATGGACCGGATTACTTCGTTCACAAGACTTTATAAATCTGGAGACCCATCTATCAGCTGCTATATTACATCCATATAGGGCTCCTAATGCTGAGACCTGAACTCTTAAGGTGTTTACCAATAATCCTAATTCTCTACCTTTTTGCAGGAACTCTAGAATAGGTGTCACCGGAACTTGCTTAGTGAACGGTATTGTATAAAAGTTTAAGAATTTATTCCATACCCTACTATATATTAGGGTGGTAGATCTTTTTGTACTTAGTAACAGGGTGTTTACTAGTTGTTCTGAAAACCCCCTTGAACTTAATAACTGCCGCTCAAATTCCACGCCGTCAAGTGAAGCCCTTTCGCTTGCGGGTGGAAGAAGGGCCCCTGGAACAGCAGTTCCTTGTCTAATGGAAGAATCCATGGATCGCATAGACACATGCTCTGGAGACAAGAGAACCACGGTCTCTTTGGCCAAAAGGGTGCAATGAGGATTACCCTTGCTTGTTCCCTCCTGATTTTCCTGATCACTAGTGGAATCAGAGACATTGGAGGAAAGGCGTATGCCAGTTTGAACTTCCAAGGATGGTGTAGAGTCCAACATGTCTGGATGATCCATGAAGTTCAGGGAAGTGAACCTTTTTACCTGTCTGTTGCCTCTTGTGGCAAACAGATCTATTTGAGGTATACCCCATGCTCTTGTTATTACTCTGAATACGTTTCTGTTTAGGGTCCATTCTCCCTGGCGTAGCATGTTTCGACTGAGGTAGTGTGCTTTGGTATTTTCTACCCCTCTGATGTGTAGGGCTGTTAAGGATGCAAGATGAGTCTCTGCCAATTGGAAGATCTCTGCTGCTATGGTCATCAGACTTCCTGACCGTGTGCCACCTTGACGGTTTACATAGGCCACTGTGGTGGAATTGTCCGAGAAAACTCTTACATGTGCTCCTTGAATCTGTGGAAGAAAATGATTTAAGGCATTTTCTACCGCTCTTAATTCTTTCCAATTGGAAGAACATGTTAATTCTGCCTGATTCCAGGTGTCTTGGACCAAATTATCCTCCATATGTGCACCGCACCCCGTAGGGCTGGCGTCGGTAGTAATTATTTTAGAAAGTTCTATTATCCAAGGTACACCCCCTGAAAGGTGTTCCATATCTAGCCACCAGGATAGGGATTTTATGACATCCCTGGAAAGAGTTAGTTTACACTCCAGATGTCGTTTTCTTCCCTGGACTGATAATACTTCATACTTTTAGTGGCGCGTATGAAATTGAGCCCATGGTGCAGCTGGAATACATGAGGATAATGATCCTAGTAAGGACATAGCCTTTCTTAGTGTCATGTGGTTTTTTTTATTGCCTCTGACACCTTTGACTGTATAGTTACTTTTTTTGAATGCGGGAGGAAGCTTTTTTGACTTACGGAGTCTAGCTGGATCCCTAGAAATATTTGAATGGTCTCTGGGTTCAGTCTGGACTTTTCGAAGTTGACGATCCAACCCAACTCCTGTAGGGATGAGATCGTGTTAGACAATCGCATTTTACATTGAGTTATAGAATCTCCTACCAACAGAAAATCATCCAGGTAGGGTATTATCAAAGTGTCCCGTTGGCGTAGATGAGCCATTACTTCTAATATCACCTTTGTGAAGATGCGGGGAGCCATAGAAAGCCCAAAGGGCATTGCTACATATTGAAAGTGACGAACCTGTCCTGCCAGGATGACTGCTACCCTTAGGTACTGTTGGTGTTCGGCATGTATGGGAAGATGATAGTAGGCATCTTTTAGGTCTATCCCGGCCATGACACACCTAGGGAACAAAAGTTTGATGGCAGAACTAATAGATTCCATCTTGAAAGTATGGTTACGCAAAAAGGAATTTAATTTTCTGAGATTTATGATGGTTCTAAATGAACCATCTGGTTTATTGATCAAAAACAAAGGGGAATAGAACCCCTTTCCTTTTTTATCCTGGGGAACCTCTATCAATACTTTTTTAGATAGAGATAGGATCTCTGATTCTAGAGCTTCTTGTTGTTCCCGTCCTTTTGGAGATGTTACTATAAAAGAATCCCAAGGGATTCTATCAAACTCTAATTTTAATCCATATTTAATAATGTCCAGAATCCAATGGCTAGATGTTATTTGCTCCCATTTAGAAAAGAAATATCTTAATCTGCCGCCCACTTCATAGTTAGCGGTACTTGCTACGTTTTGAATTATAGGATCCGGTAAACAGAGCACCTTTTTGTTTTGGATCCTTTGTCTCCCAGCGCTCCCTTTGCTCAGTTGGTTTGTTCCTGGTAAAGGGGCGTCTTCTGAAGGCTCTCCTGTAAGATGGAAGATATTGGTTAGGGAAGCCCTTCTTTTGCTCTCCCGCTTTAGTTAAGAGCTCATCCAGTGTTTTCCCAAAAAGGAACTCACCCTGGCAGGGGATCGCACAAAGTTTTGCTTTGGCCTGTGCGTCTCCTTTCCAGTTTTTTAACTAGAGTGCTCGCCGGGCTGTGTTCACTAGGCCGGCTGACCTGGCTGCTAGGCGTAGCGAATCCACAGAGGCATCTGCTAGGAACGCTACTGCCTCCTTTATTAGAGGGATTTTCGGTAGGATTGTCTCTCTCGAAGCTCTACCTCTAATTTGTTCCTCCAGCTGCTCCATCCACACTAGCAGCGACCTTGCAGTGCAGGTACCAGAAATAGCTGGCCTGAATGCCCCCGTGTTAGCCTCCCATGATCTTTTAAGTAAGGCTTCTGCTTTTTGGTCTAATGGGTCAGTTAGAATCCCCGAATCTTCAATGGGCAAGACCGATTGTTTGGAGGTTGAGGCTACTGCAGCATCAACTTTTGGTATTTTTGACCAAGAATTCAGCTCTTCATCACTGAAGGGATAGCGTCTTTTAGTGGATGATGGTAAGAATCCTCTTGTATTCTGTTTATCCCACTCCTTTTTAATTAGTTCTTTAATTGTGTGTATGACGGGGAAGGATCTACGCTTTTTCTGTACTAACCCCGCAAACATAATGTCTTGAGCTGACTTCCTTCCCTTCTCGTCTGGGCACCCCATCGTGCTTCTAACAGCTTTTTCTAAGTTGTTTACACTACTATTAGGTAGACAAAGTCCCCCTTCATTTTCAGATGAACTCGGCTGAGATTCATTTTCGTCTGAGGATCTATGTACCACCTCTGACTCCGAGCTTGCTGGAGATTGGGACCTGCTTGGCTGTCGGGTACTGGTGCTACTTGCATGCGCCAAACCCTGCATTTCTTCACGGATTATGGCTCTAACGTCAGTCATTATATTTTCCTGCCGTAAAGTTAGTATGATGCATTCTGAGCATAACCTTTTCGTATAAGAGTCCGGAAGGGGTTGCGAACATAAAGCACATTCTTTGTGTTTGGATTTATGTGTCCTTTTCTTAGTCTAGAGGAAGGGGATACAGGAGGAACATACATCAGCATATAGGAAGAGGATTTTAAAAACTCACCCAGTGAAGCTGACAGGTACTGGTTCGGGAGGCGGATTCTTTGATAAAAGATCTCTCTGTTTGGTGGTAGATCGTTTTTCCTGAGGTCGACCCCCACTTTTAGTGCTGCTCCTGGCGCTTGTCTCCTTGCTGGGAGAACACTCTGTCGCAGGCAAGTGCACTTCGTCGGCCGGTGAAGCCATACTTGCACACACTGGCCGATGCTAGCGCTGCATTTTTAAATCTAGCGCCAAATCTCCTGCCTCCCCGGACCCAACCCGGAAGTGCTCCAGCGACTTCCGGGTTAGACGCGCCGCTCCTCACCATGCGGCGGCTGCTGGATAAGAAGCCGGCCGCTGAGCGCGCGCGTCCTCATGGAGCCGGGCGGACCAGCGGTGACCGGACCCGGACCATGGCGACTGACCAGATGAGGGGGGAGGCTGCAAACAGTGGCTCCCCCGCCGCTGCCTCTGGAACTGAAGCCCCTGCCGTTCCCACGGATACCGACGCAGGTGGGTGCATGGCCCAGGAATCCTTTAGACTGCAGGTACTTCGGATTCCCATAGAAACAGGAAACCTAAACTGAGGAGGAGAGGGGACCACCTCCTTTTATTCTGTAGGTTTCCTGTTCCTATGGGCGGATCCCTCTCTCTCATGTGGGGTGCTGTCGTGGCGAAGGATAAAAGATAGATACATACAGAGATATATCTATATATATGTCTATATTTATTTCCATAGATATGTCCATATCCATGTTTCTAAACCCCTTCACCCCTGGAGCTTTTTTCGTTTTTCGCTCCCCTTCTTTCCAGAGCCATAATTTTTCCGTCAGTATGGCCATGTTGGTGCTTATCTTTTGCGGGACAAGTTCTACTTTTGAACGACATCATTGGTTTTACCATGTTGTGTAACAGAAAATGTGAAAAAAATTCAAAGTGCAATGAAATTGCAAAAAAAGTGCAATCCCACACTTGTTTTTTTGCTTGGCTTTTTTGCTAGGTTCACTAAATGCTAAGGCTGTGTGCACATGTTGCGGATTTGATTGCAGATCCGCAGCGTTTTTTGCCGCACGGAATTGCATCAAATCCGCAGTGTAGTGCACAACCAATGTAAGTCTATGGGAGCCGCAGACTTGTTGTGCACATGCTGCGGAAAAAGCAGCACCAAAACGCAGCTTTTTTTTCCCGCAGCATGTCACTTCTTTTGTGCGGAACTGCAGCGTTTCTGCACCCATAGACTTGCATTGAGTCGAGGACATCAGCAGCAAAACGGCAGATGTAAAAAAGATCTGCAGCTTTGCTGCGGATGTGGGTCCGAGAAAAGCTGCAGTTTGGGAGGAGGGAAGTGTGTGGGCGGTGACTCTGCGTGTATGTGTGTGCGGGCGGGGTCTGCGGGCTGTTTGCGGGACTGTTCGGTTGTGTGCGGGATTGTTCTGGGGTGTGCGGGACTGTTCGGGCGGGGTCTGTGGGGTGCTCGGATGTGTGTGGCACTGTTCGGGTGTGTGCGGGACTGTTCGGGTGTATGCGGGACTGTTCGGGTGTGTGCAGGGCTGTCAGGGTGTGTGCGGGGGTCTTTGGGGGTGTGTGTGCAGGCATCATCTGATGGGACTACAAGTACGCAGCATCCAATCTGTAATCCGGACAGTGGACACGCACTCTACACTATCCATAGATATATCTATCCCTAGATATATCTATCCATAGATATATGAATAGATCGATGTATGCATCTATAGATCTATCTATATGTAGATCTATCTATCCATCTCATCTATTATCTATCTGTCTGTGTGTGTAATGGAGTGTGGGTTTGACAAATGTAAAAGGGGAGGTTGGACAATAATGACGTCACAAATCTATTTTTTGTTGTTCAATAATACTTTATTTAGCTTTCAAAAACGTATAAAAACCATGCAAAAACTGAATCAAAACCGCACCAAAAACTGAATCCAAACCGCGCAAAAACTGAATCAAAGCCGCACCAAAAACTGCATCAAAACCGCACCAAAAACTGAATCAAAACCGCGCAAAAACCGCACCAAGAACTGAATCAAAAACGCGCAAAAACGCACTAAAAACGGAATCAAGAACGCGCCAAAAACGCATCAAAACCAGGCAAAAACAACACCAAAAACTGCAATAAAAAGTATCAAAACTGCACCAAAACCTGAATCAAAACCGCTCAAAAACTGAATCAAAACTGCATCAAAAGCTGAATCAAAACTGTGCAAAAACCGGACCAAAAACTGCATAAAAAACGCATCAAAACTGCACCAAAATCTGAGTCAAAATCGCTCAAAAAACGCACCAAAAACTGCATAAAAAACGCATCAAAACCACGCAAAAACCGCTCCAAAAACTGAATAAAAACCGCACCAAAAACTGCATCAAAACCGTGCAAAAAAAACGTACAAAAACACAGCTGCGTTTTATGCCAGGAGATGCAGATTTTGTGCAGAAAATTCTGCACCCAAATCTGCAACATGTGGACACAGACTAAAACTGACCTGCCATTATGACTCTCCAGGTCATTACGAGTTTATAGACACCAAACATGTCTAGGTTATTTTTTATGTAAGTGGTGAAAAAAATTCCAAACTTTGCTAAAAAAATAAAATAAATAATTGCGCCATTTTACGATACCCGTAGCATCTCCATTTTTCGTGATCTGGGGTTGGGAGAGGGCTTATTTTTTAATTTCAATAATTTTTATTTTCAATAACATAGCAATTGAACAACAGATTCCCTTACAAGGGAGTTCAGTAAGCTTTAAACTAAACAAATAGGTAAAACCGTACATACATTAACTCAGTTTCAAAGATACAAATAAAACGAGACAAAGACATGGGGAGACAAAATGGAGGGAGAATGGGGAGGGAAATGAGATTCTGCTCTTTACTTCGCGGTAAGCTGCAGTATATTTACAAGACAAGATTATACTTTGTTCCGTTCTGTGAGTTCCGCCTCCCACCTCCCCGCATCCCACCCAACACAGGCTCAACCTCAGTGACATCAGAATCTCCCACTGGACAGCAGAGACTCAAATAGATATAGTCAAGGTTTGTTCAAGATTCAAGTTCGTGTTAAGATCCATCCACGGTTTCCAAATTTGGTAGAAGGCTTCCCACCCATCTTCCCTAGTCGCATGTATACGTTCATATAAGAGGATTGAGTTCATTTTATCACTAACTGTTTGGACAGAGAGAAATGGTGTCCTCCAGTTGGTAGCTATATGCAGTTTAGCGGCCATAAGCAACTGGCTTATCAACCTGTGAAATTTATTAGAAAATCCTGGATATTTGGCTCCCAAGAGGAATGTGGTCGGGTCAGGTTGTATTGCCCCGCCGTACATTTTTTCAATTATTAATCCTACTTCCCGCCACATAGTCGAGGCTATCGGACATTCCCACCAAATATGCTTCATATCTCCCACTGCGCCACATCCTCTAAAGCATTGATCTGAAATGTTGGGGTATATAGTGTGGAGTTTACTTGGTACTTGGTATGTTCTGTGCAGGACCTTAATGGATGTCTCTGCCAGAGAGGCTTGATGACTACCCCTAGAAACTGTGTCACAGCATCGCCTCCAATCTTCCAAAGTTAATTGGATACCCAGGTCTTCCTCCCACTGTTTCATGTAATGTAGTTTGTCAACTCCGTGTGTCGCATTGAGAGATCCGTATAGCAGAGAGATAGTTCCCCTTCCCAGTGGGTCATCCATACACTTTTGTTCAAAGCTAGTCGCGCGAAAAGGGATTTTATGTTGTAGAAGCTGTTCCGCAAAATGGAAAACCTGATAGATACGAAAGGTTTCATTAGTGGATGGATTGTATTTATGTAGGAATTCTTGTCTAGATAAAATTATATTAAAGGGTGAGCAGAGGTGTTTTAGAGTGGTGATTCCATTAAGCTTCCACCAAGTAAAAGAACGCGGGCCAAGTCCTGGTGGGAACATGGGGTTGCAGAAGAGGGGGGTCAGCAGGGCGGACCCAGATTGGAGTTCAAATTTAAACCTTTCCTTCCTCCAAAGGATCAGGGAATGAGCTGTAAAAGGTGCTGTAATGTGTAGGTCTTTTGGTAGTTTTTGTGTGGACCACATAAGGCCAGGCAAGGAGAATGGTTGTAAGAGGGACGATTCTAGGCCAACCCATCTTGGAGCATAAGTGGCAGCACAGGCATTAGTCAATTGGGCCAACTGAGCCGACTTGTAATACAAAGTGAAGTTAGGCATGGAGAGCCCCCCCCAGCTTTCTGTGTATAAACATAGTTTTTTGACGGATTCTGGGTTTTTTTCCCTGCCAAACAAATTTTGAAATCATAGAGTGAACCTCGCGCAAGGTCTCATGGGGCAATGGGATGGGGAGAGAGCGGAATAGGTACAGAAATCTAGGCAGAGAGACCATTTTGATTGCATGCAATCTGCCCAACCAGGTCAGCTTCATGGTAGACCATCTGGTTAAGTCAGCTCGGAGGTTTTTTATTAGTGGGAGATAGTTCCACTTGAATAAGGTCGACTTATGAGAGGTAAGATTGACTCCAAGATAAGTTATATAATGTTCATTTTTTGCAAATTTAAATTGGGAAATAATATTTGTTTGCATATCCTTAGTGGTGTTAAGAAATAGAGCTTCGGATTTGTCAACATTAATTTTGAGTCCTGAGATCGACTCAAATCTACGTAGGACTGAAAATAAATTTGGGAGAGTGGTAAGTGGACTGGACAGAGTCAGCAATAAATCGTCCGCAAATAAACTTGCCTTATATTGTGCGCCATGTCTCACAGGCCCAAGTATGTTCAGATTAAGCCTTATTGCCTCAGCTAGTGGTTCCATGGCCATGGCAAACAGGGCTGGAGAAAGTGGGCAGCCCTGTCTCGTCCCCCTTTGTATGTTGATAGGAGTAGGTCTAGTTGACGGGAGTTTCAGGTAAGCTGTAGGGCTGTCGTACAGTAGTTGGAGACACGAAATAAGGGTGCGAGGGATGCCGAATCTGGATAGGACTTCAAATAGATAGGACCATGAGACTGAGTCAAAAGCTTTCTCTATATCTAAAGTTAATAATAGCAGGGGTTGTTTGTGGTAGTTTGCTGAATGTACAATATTTAAATTTTTCCTAATGTTATCAGGGCCTTGTCTATTAGGTATGAACCCCACTTGGTCACGGTGAATAAGGGTAGGTAAAAATTTGTTGAGTCTAGTGGTAATGATGGATGTAAAGAGTTTGAGGTCAACATTTAATAACGATATGGGTCTATAATTCTTGGGAAGGAGATGGTCTTTCTTTGGTTTTGGGATTACCGTCACATGAGCGATATAGAATTCAGGGGGCATCTGGGTGCCATTTAGCAGAGCATTACAGTAATTTTTAATGTGCGGTGTGAGGATGTTTATAAATTTTTTGTAATATAGTGCCGTGAGGCCGTCAGGTCCGGGGGCTTTGTTTTTCTTTAGGTTTTTAATTACTGCACAGATTTCGTCCTCCGATATTGGTGTATGAAGTTGGTCTACAGCAGAGTTGGGGATTTTAGGAATTTTCAATTCATCAAGGAAGGAGGATAAGGACTGTGGTGAAGATATCTGTGGGGAGGAATATAGGTTCTGATAGTAGTCTCGGAATGTTTCGTATACTATATCCGGGTGTGCGGAAATTCTGCCTTTGGAATCTTTGATGGAGGTGACATTATTTAAAAATTCTTTGCATCTGAGTCTACGTGCTAACATGCTAGAAGGTTTATTTGCGTATTTATAAAAAGTTGACTTACCGTATATACTCGAGTATAAGCCGAGATTTTCAGCCCAAATTTTTGGGCTGAAAGTGCCCCCTCGGCTTATACTCGAGTCACGGTCGGCGGGTGATGGGGAGAGGGCGCCCGAGGCATACTTACCTAGTCCCGGCGATCCTGACGCTCCCCCTGCCCGTCCCACGGTCTCCGGGTGCAGCAGCTCTTCCCCTGAGCGGTCACGTGGGACCGCTCATTAGAGAAATTAATAGGCTGCTCCACCTCCATAGGGGCGGAGCCGCGTATTCATTTCTCTAATCAGCGGTGCCGGTGACCGCTGACAGAGGAAGAGGCTGCGGCACCGAAGACCAGCTGTCCGGGGGAAGGAGCGGGACGCCGGGAGCAGGTAAGTATTACATATTCACCTGTCCTCGTTCCACACGCCGGGCTTCGCGCCATCTTCCCGGCGTCTCTCTCTCCGCACTGACTGTGCAGGTCAGAGGGCGCGATGACGCATATAGTGTGCGCGCCGCCCTCTGCCTGATTAGTCAGTGCAGGGAGACGCCGGGAAGATGGCGCCGAGGAGCTGCAAGCAAGAGAGGTGAATATGTGTTTTATTATTTTTATTGCAGCAGCAGCAGCACAGCTATGGGGCAATAACGGACGGTGCAGAGCACTATATGGCACAGCTATGGGGCAATAATGGTGCAGAGCACTGTATGGCACAGCTATGGGGCAATAATGGTGCAGAGCACTATATGGCACAGCTATGGGGCAATAATGGACGGTGCAGAGCACTATATGGCACAGCTATGGGGCAATAATGGTGCAGAGCACTATATGGCACAGTTATGGGGCAATAATGGTGCAGAGCACTGTATGGCACAGCTATGGGGCAATAATGGACGGTGCAGAGCACTATATGGCACAGCTATGGGGCAATAATGGTGCAGAGCACTATATGGCACAGCTATGGGGCAATAATGGTGCAGAGCACTATATGGTACAGCTATGGGGCAATAATGGTGCAGAGCACTATATGGCACAGCTATGGGGCAATAATGGTGCAGAGCACTATATGGCACAGCTATGGGGCAATAATGAATGGTACAGAGCACTATATGGCACAGCTATGGGGCAATAATGGTGCAGAGCACTATATGGCACAGCTATGGGACAATAATGGTGCAGAGCACTATATGGCACATCTATGGGGCAATTATGAACGGTGCAGAGCACTATATGGCACAGCTATGGGGCCATAATGAACGGTATGGAGCATCTATTTTTATTTTTGAAATTCACCGGTAGCTGCTGCATTTTCCACCCTAGGCTTATACTCGAGTCAATAAGTTTTCCCAGTTTTTTGTGGCAAAATTAGGGGGGTCGGCTTATACTCGGGTCGGCTTATACTCGAGTATATACGGTAGTCCATGTTAGCGCTCTCTCTGTTTTGTTTGTAAGAATAGCGTCTAATTGTAGCTTAGTGTCTCTGATTTGTTTAATCAAAAAGAGGGAGGTGGTGGCTTGGTTAGCAAGTTCAAGTTTCATAAGTTTAGTCTCTAAGCGTGTTTGTAATTCAGATCTTTGTTTCTTTTTATTGGATGCAATTTTAATTAGTGAGCCGGTAATACATTTTTTATGTGCCATCCACACTAGTCCAGGGGAAGTGTCATCAGTGGAATTGGTCTGGAAGTACAGACCTAACTCCTCTTTAATTTTAGAGAGAGTAGCAGGGTCAGTAAGTAAGGATTCATTCAGTCTCCATTTGAATAATTTAGAGGTGGTGACACTGAATTTAAATGTTGATAGGACAACATCGTGGTCAGACCACGATGATGGAATATGACGAGAGAATAAGACCGATGGGATCGTTCTTGCTGTAGTTAGGTGTAGGTCTATTCTCGAATAGGACCGATGTGCAGGTGAGAAGTATGTGTAACCCTTTACAGGACCATTTAACTCCCTCCATACATCGACCAGGCAGTTTTCTTTCATTAGGTGTTGGATTTTCTTTTTGTCAGCCTTTGTTATGTCTGATCGCTTCTGAGCGCTGCTATCTAATTTAGGATTAATGATAAAGTTAAAGTCACCGCACCAGAGAAGGTGGTCATACGTAAGAGTGGCTAGTTTTGATGTAATTAGTTGAAAGACCGACTTCTGGGAAGCTGCGGGCAAATAGCTATTAACAATGCAAATTGTCTGGTTTCGTGATGTTCCAAGAGTTATGAGGAATCTGCCCTCCGGGTCCGATTGTGCGCTGATGAGTTGAAATGGGAAGTTATTTCTAATGAAAGTGGCGACACCTCTCGTTTTTTTATCCCAGCTTGACAAATAGTGTTGTGAATAGTTGGCATCAAAGTACTTAGGATAGGAAGTGGTGGAGAAATGAGTCTCCTGGAGACAGATAATGTCTGGTGCGTGCTTTGAGTAATCAAGGAAAGCTTTCTTACGTTTAATGGGCGAGTTGAATCCTCGGACATTATGAGAAATAACATTACACATTTTTCAATAAATATTTACCGCTAAAGGATAAGGAGGAAAGGAAGGGGAGGAAGGAGAAGGAGTAAGGAGGGGGGAGTAGGGGGGGAAGGGGGAGTAGGAGGGGGAAGGGGGGGTGGTGGGAAGGGGGAAAGAGGGGAAGAAGGAGGGAAGGGAGGGGAGGAACTGCGAAATGGGAATTGTGGGGGGGAAAGGGGGAAGTAAGGTAGATCAGAGAAGGGTAAGGGTACCGTCACACAGTGCCATTTTGATCGCTACGACGGCACAATCCGTGACGTCGCAGCGATCGTATGATTATCGCTCCAGCGTCGTAGACTGCGGTTACACGTTGCAATCACGGCGCTGGAGCGATGCCGAAGTCCCCGGGTAACCAGGGTAAACATCGGGTAACTAAGCGCAGGGCCGCGCTTAGTAACCCGATGTTTACCCTGGTTACCAGCGTAAAAGTAAAAAAAACAAACAGTACATACTTACATTCCGGTGTCTGTCATCCGGCGTCTCAGCTTCTCTCCACTGTGTAAGCACAGTGGCCGGAAAGCAGAGCGGTGACGTCAGACGTCACCGCTGTGCTCGCTTTCTGGCTGGCCGGCGCTCACAGTGCAGAGAAGCTGAGACGCCGGAGGACAGACACCGGAATGTGAGTATGTAGTGTTTGGTTTTTTTACGTTTACGCTGGTAACCACGGTAAACATCGGGTTACTAAGCGCGGCCCTGCGCTTAGTTACCCGATGTTTACCCTGGTTACAAGCGAACGCATCGCTGGATCGCTGTCACACACAACGATCCAGCGATGTCAGCGGGTGATCAAGCGACGAAAGAAAGTTCCATACGATCTGCTACGACGTACGATTCTCAGCAGGATCCCTGATCGCTGCTGCGTGTCAGACACTGCGATATCGTAACGATATCGCTAGAACGTCACGAATCGTACCGTCGTAGCGATCAAAATGGCACTGTGTGACGGTTCCTTAAGGTAGGGAAGAAATAAGGTCAATTATAGAAGCAAGAATTAGATGGACCTCTTGTGTTTAAAATCAGAGTAGAATATCTATATAAACAATCAGTATACCCTTACTAAAACTGAAAGGCTGAAAGGAGAGATGTCAAGGAACTATCATCTCCTTCTTCCCAACTCTAGGGGCAATCACGATGAACATCATCAACTCACTCCGCCCCTCCAGAAAACAAGACAGACAAATTTGCAAGTTAGACATATCAGATGATCCGTGTGTTTTGCCATTCTCTTGGCGGTCTAGGTTTTCTCTGTGGCATGGCTGAAGTCTCAATAGAAATCGGGATCCCAGCCTTAAGCATGGCTTGTTTCCCTTCTTCTAGTGTACGGCAGGTGTATAGTTGAGAGTTGTATGAAAAGATGAGGGCGAAGGGGAAGCTCCATCTGTATTTAATCTGTGCCGTCTGCAAAGCTGATGTTACTGGTTTGAGGGATCTCCTCCTGGCGAGGGTGGTTGACGCGATATCCGCATAGATATGTACTGAAGATGGCAGTCCCGGTAGGTCTGGATTGTCACGTGCAGCATTCAGGATTAGATCTCGCGCCTCCTCATAATGTAGTTTTAGGATCACATCCCTGGGCATATCGCTGTTACGCGGCCTGCCCAGGGCTCTATGGATTCTGGTGATATGTAGTATAGACTGATCTATGTCAGGGAGTAGCGCGGTGAAAAGAGCGGTAGCAGTATCTTTGAGAGCTACAATGCTTTCGGGGAGTCCCCTAATCCGTAGATTACCCCGACATGATCTGTTCTCATAGTCTTCGCATCGGAGTTCGAGTTCTGCGACACGCTCTGCATGTAGTTTGAGGGTTTCACGGTCTTCTTCTAAGGCATCTGCAGTGGCGTCCATCTTTTCCTCCAGGGCCACCGTGCGCTGCATAATGTCCTGTATCTGGGAGGAGATCTTCTGCATAGCTGAGGTAAGCTCTGACCGGAAAGTCTCTTGTAAGGATTTGGTAAGAGCTGCTGTGGAGATCGTTGTCTCTATGTGGGGACCTGTCTCGTCCTGGTCTATGATAGCTCCCGCGCTCCCTGCAGAAGCCGAGGGGAAAGAGGTCGCAGTGGTCATCCTGGAGGTGCCGCCGCTCTGAAGAAGATCCACGATGTTACGGCTCGGTGGTTGTGTCGCACCTCCTTTCTTAGGCATCGCCAGGAAGACGGTCACTTAGGAGAACAGTGGGTTCAATTATGGTGCGTTTGGCGTAGGTCAGGTGCTAATTAGGGCCTAAATAGATAAGTCGGGTAGCGGAAATCAGCAAGACATGACTGTCACCGCCGAAGACCACACATGCGCCTCTGAAAGGGGGGTTATTTTAAGTAGCTTTCATATTGTGCACAGAATTAGAGCTCAGCATGGACACTAGGTGTCGCTCTTGTATCAGTAAAGAGGGCTGTTGACCAGTAGATTCTTTTTTGTGTATTATAGAATGTATTACTAGTTCTTGGATTGAGCACTAGGTGTCGCCAAACGTCTGTCTTCCAGGGCACCTCCTTTGTCCCAATATATATGAATCTGAAGTAGAGAAATGCTCAAAAGACAGATAGAGGGAAAGACAGACTCTCCAAGCGGCAAAGGGGGCTATTATGCTGTTAACATATAGGTCCCAGGGGGTTATTAGTGACACAGGGGGGCTGTAGTCTGGATACCATATGGATGTTTGCTGCACATTAAGATGTTAAGAATGCAGTTTAATCCTCTGTAGGCTCAGGTCAGAGGTTGTTGGAGGAAGGGCAGCTGTAAGTCAGATGCAGCGCCGAGTTGTGGAAGAGAGGTGGCTATAGTTGGGGTAAGGCGCACACATATGACCTCCCCTGTAGAAGTGACAAGATGGCGCCAGGGATGGCGGGAATCCCCCAGGTCCCACTCTGTTTGCAGAGACTCACTGCCCCAGTCACAAGGTCGCTGAATCAGGTGGGGGGACACAGCGTCGCCGCTAGCAGCAAGATCGTCGGGGTCTTTTCCAGCAGGTGCGTTCTCTCCACTGACCGACTCCGTTCAAAGGGGGCAGCGGGTGGGGCTTCGCGCCACACAGACCTGCACCGGACGGGAGGCTGCAGTGCCCGCCGATGTGCAGGGGCACCGGTATCGGTGAGCTGTAGTTCTCTCAGGTGTGGGCGGAGGGTCAGGGCGTCAGAGCGGCAGCTCAGGAAGGGGGTGCTACGTACCTTCTCGGCGCCGTAACAGACCCCCGCTCCCACTGTCCACGGAGTCCTCAAGATGGCGGCGCCTGCTTCACTCTCCTGTCTCCACACGAGGTATTGCTGGTCCTACGCTGGGGAGACGAGCCCCTGTTGTTCTCCGGGCGCCTTCAGAGCTTCTGTCAGATAGTAGTTGCTTTTAGGTGTCTTTGGGGCTAATTGGACTTCTTGGGGATCATTCACGGAGTCGGAGCTCTGGTGAGATGCGTCCATTCTCCTTCACCATCAGGCCACGCCCCCGGAGAGGGCTTATTTTTTGAGTGCCGAGCTGACTTTTTTAATGATACTATTTTTGTGCAGATATTTTCTTTTGATCGCCCGTTATTGCATCTTAACCCCTTAGTGACGGAGCCAAATTTTTGAAATCTGACTAGTGTCATTTTATGTGGTAATAACTCTGCAATGCTTCAACAAATCCCAGTGATATTGAGACTGTTTTTTCGTGACACATTATACTTTATGATGATGGTAAATTTAGGTCAATATGTTTTGTGTTTATTTATGAAAAATATCAAACATTTGAGAAAAATGTTAAAAAATTAGCAAAATTTTAATGATTATCCCTTTAATCCAGATGGTCATACCACAGCAAACCATTAATAAATAACATTTCTCACATGTCGGCTTTACATCAGCACCATTTGTAAAATGTTATTTTATTTTGTTAGCATTTTAGGAGGTTTAAAAATGTAGCACCAATTTTTCATTTTTTCAAGGAAATTGCCCCCCAAATTTTTTTTAGGGACTTATCCATGTTTGAAGTGACTTTAGGGGTCTCATATATTGGGAAACCCCCAAACATGATACCATTTTAAAAACAGCACCCCCTGACATATTGAAAACTGCTGTCAGGTAGTTTATTAACCCTTCAGGTGCTTTACAGGAATTAATGCAAAGTGGTATGACAGAAATGAAAATGTGTATTTTTACCACCTAAATGCCTCTAACTTCTGAACAGAATACTACAGCCGTCAGACTCTAAAGGCCCCGTCACACATAGCGAGATCGCTAGCGAGATCGCTGCTGAGTCACAAGTTTTGTGACGCAACAGCGACCTCAGTAGCGATCTCGCTATGTGTGACACGTACCAACGACCAGGCCCCTGCTGCGAGATCGCTGGTCGTGTCAGAATGGCCTGGACCGTTTTTTGGTCGTTGAGGTCCCGCTGACATCGCTGAATCGGTGTGTGTGACACCGATCCAGCGATGTCTTCACTGGTAACCAGGGTAAACATCGGGTTACTAAGCGCAGGGCCGCGCTTAGTAACCCGATGTTTACCCTGGTTACCAGCGTAAATGTAAAAAAAAACAAACAGTACATACTCACCATCTGATGTCCGTCAGGTCCCTTGCCGTCTGCTTCCTGCTCTGACTGACTGCCGGCCGTAAAGTGAGAGCACAGCACAGCAGTGACGTCACCGCTGCGCTCTGCTCTCACTGTACGGCGGCCCTCAGTCAGAGCAGGAAGCAGACGGCAAGGGACCTGACGGACATCAGATGGTGAGTATGTACTGTTTGTTTTTTTTGGTAACCAGGGTAAACATCGGGTTACTAAGCGCGGCCATGCGCTTAGTAACCCGATGTTTACCCTGGTTACCCGGGTGCTGCAGGGGGACTTCGGCATCGTTGAAGACAGTTTCAACGATGCCGAAGTCGTTCCCCTGATCGTTGGTCGCTGGAGAGACCTGTCTGTGTGACAGCTCCCCAGCAACAAAACAGCGACGCTGCAGCGATCAGCATTGTTGTCTCTATCGCTGCAGCGTCGCTGTGTGTGACGGGGCCTTAAGGCCACTATTTGGTCGTGAATTGCCATGGCAAACATCAGGACCACAAAATCATGATCTGAGTACACCAATTTGGATAAAGAGGAAGCCCCTACACTCTGTTAACCATTTATAATGATGTAGTCACTATTGACAGCACGATCTAAGGGTTTAAACAGATTTGGACGGTGCAAACACTGATCGTGGCTGATACAGCAAGTTGTCAGCTATAGTGTACAGCCGACAGCTGCTGGATTGTCACCTGTATGGGGAGGCTATTCTCTTATATCTCAGGTCAGTTAAAAGACGTAGTGGCTGTCATTAAGGGGTTAATGCAATGTCCTGGCGACCAAAAAAACATAATTTTGGCTTTTGATTTTTTTTCTCGCTACGCCTTTTAGCGATCATGTACATTTTTTTTAAAATTGAAAACAGCTGACATGTTGCGGCTTTGAAGTGGGCTCACCGCCGGAGCCCACCTCAAAGCGGGGGATACTGCCAGCTGGCAGAAAGGGGTTAATGAACAATATGTTTGTTAAAAAAAAAAAAAAAAAAATTGGGGTGGGCTCCCGCACAATTTTCTGTGCCAGAGGGGGAAAGTCGACGGCCGGGGGCCAATATTTGTAGCTTGGGAAGGGGGTAATACCCATGGCCCCTCCCAGGCTATGAATATCAGCCCGCAGCTGTCTGCGTAGCCTTTACTGGCTATTAAACTAGGGTGACCCCCCAAAAAAATGACGTGGGGTCCCCCTATATTTTATAACCAGAAAGGCTACGCAGTCAGCTGCGGGCTGATAGTCATAGCTTAGAGAGGGGCCACAGATATTGCCCCCCGGCTACAAATACCAGCACCCAGCCGCCCCAGAAATGGCGCAATTCCGGCACTTAGCCCCTCTCTTCCCACTCCCGAGTAGCGGTGGGATATGGGGTAATAAGGGGTTAATGTCACCTTGCTATTGTAAGGTGACATTAAGCCCGGTTAATAATGGAGAGGCGTCAATAAGACGTATATGTGTTTGTTTGTTTTTTACATTCAACACATTAGCCGGATGATGGGACTACTACTGTTGTGAATTCCGTTCTTGGGCTCCCTCCGGTGGTTGTAAATGGCACTTTTGTGAATTCTGCCCTTGGGCTCCCTCCGGTGGTTTTAAGTGGAACTGCTGCTCCTTGGATTTAGCTTAGCAGCTGCTTCCACTGATCGTCTCTCCTGCTCTGCTATTTAGCCTGGCTCTGATCTTCAGCCAGTGCCAGCTGTCAATGTTTCTTGGTTGGATTCAGATCTCTCCTTGGATTTCCTTGATAGTCGGTCCAGCTCAGCAAAGATAAGTCCTTGCATGTCATTTGTTGTCCACTTGCTGTGGACTTAATCGTTCAGCTCATTTTATGTTTGCTCTAGTCCAGCTTGTCAGTATTCTACATTCCGTTAAGCTGGAAGCTCTGGGGAAGTAGATTTGCCCTCCACACCGTTAGTCTGGTGTGGAGATTTTTGTAAACTCTGTGATGGATTTTTGTAGCTTTTAATACTGACCGCATAGTTTCCTTTCCTATTCTGTCTATCTAGTTAGAAGTGGCCTCCTTTGCTAAATCCTGGTTTCATTCTGTGTATGTCATTTCCCTCTCCACTCACAGTCCATATTTGTGGGGGGCTGTCTGTCCTTTGGGAATTTTCTCTGAGGCAAGATAGCTTTCCTGTTTCCATCTTTAGGGGTAGTTAGTTCTCCGGCTGTGACGAGATGTCTAGGGAGTGACAGGAACATTCCACAGCTACTTCTAGTGTTGTGTCAGGTTCAGGAACTGCGGTCAGTAAAGATACCATCTCCTCAGAGCTCGTCCCATGTTGCTCCTTAACCACCAGGTCATAACAGTACAGCTGGCCAGCAATGTATTGAATGCATCTCAAAAGAAGGAAAAAAAAAGTTCTGAACCATTTTTTTTTTCTCTGCAGCCTGTTTTGTCTTTTTTTTCCCCTTAATCTCTGGGTGGTTCAGGATTTTGGCGCCGACATGTATGTTCAGGGTTTGTTCTCTCGTGTGGATCAACTTGCTGCAAGGGTACAGAGTATCCAAGATTATGTTGTTCAGACTCCGGTTTTGGAGCCTAGAATTCCTACTCCCGATTTGTTTTTTGGGGATAGATCTAAGTTCTTGAACTTTAAAAATAACTGCAGATTGTTTTTTGCTTTGAGACCCCGTTCCTCTGGTGACCCCATTCAGCAGGGAAAATTGTCATCTCTGCTGCGTGGAGACCCTCAGGATTGGGCATTCTCCCTTGAGTCAGAGGATCTGGCATTACTTAATGTAGACGCATTTTTTCAAGCGCTTGGATTACTGTATGATGAACCTAATTCTGTGGATCAGGCAGAAAAAACCTTGTTGGCCCTGTGTCAGGGTCAGGAAGCGGCAGAATTATACTGCCAGAAATTTAGAAAGTGGTCTGTGCTCACTAAATGGAATGAAGATGCTCTGGCTGCAATTTTCAGAAAGGGTCTTTCTGAAGCCGTTAAAGATGTTATGGTGGGGTTCCCCACGCCTGTTGGTTTGAACGATTCTATGTCTCTAGCCATTCAAATTGATCGGCGCCTGCGCGAGCTCAAGGTTGTGCACCATATGGCAGTGTCCTCTGAGCAGAGTCCTGAGCCTATGCAGTGTGATAGGATTTGGACTAGAGCAGAACGGCAGGAATTCAGACGTCAGAATAGGCTGTGTTTTTACTGTGGTGATTCTGCTCATGCTATTTCTGATTGCCCTAAGCGTACTAAGAGGGTCGCTAGGTCTGTTACCATTAGTACTGTGCAGCCTAAATTTCTCTTGTCTGTTACCCTGATTTGCTCATTATCGTCCTTTTCTGTCATGGCATTTGTGGATTCAGGCGCTGCCCTGAACTTAATGGACTTAGAGTTCGCCAGATGCTGTGGTTTTTCCTTACAGCCTTTGCAGAGCCCTATTCCCTTAAGGGGCATTGATGCTACACCATTGGCCAAGAATAAACCTCAGTACTGGACTCAGCTGACCATGTGCATGGCTCCAGCACATCAGGAAGATTGTCGTTTTCTGGTGTTGCATAATTTGCATGATGTGGTTGTACTGGGTTTTCCATGGTTACAGGTACATAATCCAGTGCTGGATTGGAAATCTATGTCTGTGACTAGTTGGGGTTGTCAAGGGGTACATAGTGATGTTCCTTTGATGTCAATTTGCTCTTCCCCCTCTTCTGAAGTTCCTGAGTTTTTGTCGGATTTCCAGGATGTATTTCATGAGCTCAAGTCCAGTTCCCTTCCTCCTCATAGGGACTGTGATTGTGCTATTAACTTGATTCCTGGCTGTAAGTTCCCTAAGGGCCGACTTTTCAATCTGTCTGTGCCAGAGCATGCCGCCATGCGGAGTTATGTTAAGAAGTCTTTGGAGAAGGGGCATATTCGGCCCTCTTCGTCACCGTTGGGAGCGGGATTCTTCTTTGTTGCCAAGAAGGATGGCTCCTTGAAACCCTGTATTGATTATTGCCTTCTTAATAAGATCACGGTCAAATTCCAATACCCTTTACCTTTCCTTTCTGATTTGTTTGCTCGGATTAAGGGGGCTAGTTGGTTTACTAAGATTGACCTTCGAGGGGCGTATAATCTTGTTCGTATTAAACAGGGTGACGAATGGAAAACTGCATTTAATACGCCCGAAGGCCATTTTGAATACCTTGTGATGCCATTCGGGCTCTCTAATGCCCCATCTGTGTTTCAGTCCTTCATGCATGATATCTTCCGGAATTATCTTGATAAATTCATGATTGTATATTTGGTTGATATTTTGATTTTTTCCGACGATTGGGAGTCTCATGTGAAACAGGTCAGGATGGTATTTCAGATCCTTCATGCTAACACTTTATTTGTGAATTGGTCTAAATGCCTATTTGGAGTTCAGAAGGTCTCTTTTTTGGGGTTTATTTTTTCTCCCTCGGCTATAGAAATGGATCCTGTTAAGGTCCAAGCCGTTCATGATTGGATTCAACCCACTTCTGTGAAGAGCCTTCAGAAATTTTTGGGCTTTGCTAATTTTTATCGCCGTTTAATTGCCAACTTTTCCAGTGTGGTTAAGCCCCTGACCGATTTGACGAAGAAAGGCGCTGATGTGATGAATTGGTCCTCTGTGGCTGTTGAGGCCTTTCAGGAGCTTAAACGTCGATTTACTTCTACCCCTGTGTTCCGTCAGCCGGATGTTTCTCTTCCTTTTCAGGTTGAAGCATAAATCCAGCGCCTTAATCCAGCGCCTTAGACCACTCGGCCATGCTACCTTTAACAATTTACCTTGTTAACCCCTTCACCCCCAAGGGTGGTTTGCACATTAATGACCAGGCCAATTTTTACAATTCTGACCACTGTCCCTTTATGAGGTTATAACTCTGGAACGCTTCAACGGATCTTGGCGATTCAGACATTTTTTTCTCGTGACATATTGTACTTCATGATAGTGGTAAAATTTCTTTGATATAACTTGCGTTTATTTGTGAAAAAAACGAATATTTGGCGAAAATTTTGAAAATTTCGCAATTTTCCAACTTTGAATTTTTATGCCCTTAAATCACAGACATATGTCACGCAAAATACTTAATAAGTAACATTTCCCACATGTCTACTTTACATCAGCACAATTTTGGAACCAAAATTTTTTTTTGTGACGGAGTTATAAGGGTTAAAAGTTGACCAGCAATTTCTCATTTTTACAACACCATTTTTTTTTAGGGACCACATCTCATTTGAAGTCATTTTGAGGGGTCTATATGATAGAAAATACCCAAGTGTGACACCATTCTAAAAACTGCACCCCTCAAGGTACTCAAAACCACTTTCAAAAAGTTTATTAACCCTTCAGGTGTTTCACAGGAATTTTTGGAATGTTTAAATAAAAATAAACATTTAACTTTTTTTCACACAAAATTTATTTCAGCTCCAATTTGTTTTATTTTACCAAGGGTAACAGGAGAAAATAGACCCCAAAATTTGTTGTACAATTTGTCCTGAGTACGCTGATACCCCATATGTAGGGGTAAACCACTGTTTGGGCGCATGGCAGAGCTCGGAAGGAAAGGAGCGCCATTTGACTTTTCAATGCAAAATTGACTGGAATTGAGATGGGACGCCATGTTGCATTTGGAGAGCCCCTGATGTGCCTAAACATTGAAACCCCCCACAAGTGACACCATTTTGGAAATAAGACCCCCTAAGGATCTTATCTAGATGTGTGGTGAGCACTTTGACCCACCAAGTGCTTCACAGAAGTTTATAATGCAGAGCCGTAAAAATAAAAAATCATATTTTTTCACAAAAATGATCTTTTCGCCCCCAATTTTTTATTTTCCCAAGGGTAAGAGAAGAAATTGGACCCGAAAAATTGTTGTGCAATTTGTCCTGAGTACGCTGATACCCCATATGTGGGTGTAAACCATTGTTTGGGCGCAGGGCAGAGCTCGGAAGGGAAGGAGCGCCATTTGACTTTTCAATGCAAAATTGACTGGAATTGAGAATGGACGCCATGTTGCGTTTGGAGAGCCCCTGATGTGCCTAAACATTGAAACCCCCCACAAGTGACACCATTTTGGAAAGTAGACCCCTTAAGGAACTTATCTAGATGTGTGTTGAGCACTTTGACCCAACAAGTGCTTCACAGAAGTTTATAATGCAGAGCCGTAAAAATAAAAAATCATATTTTTTCACAAAAATGATCTTTTCGCCCCCAATTTTTTATTTTCCCAAGGGTAAGAGAAGAAATTGGACCCGAAAAATTGTTGTGCAATTTGTCCTGAGTACGCTGATACCCCATATGTGGGTGTAAACCATTGTTTGGGCGCAGGGCAGAGCTCGGAAGGGAAGGAGCGCCATTTGACTTTTCAATGCAAAATTGACTGGAATTGAGATGGGACGCCATGTTGCGTTTGGAGAGCCCATGATGTGCCTAAACATTGAAACCCCCCACAAGTGACACCATTTTGGAAATAAGACCCCCTAAGGATCTTATCTAGATGTGTGGTGAGCACTTTGACCCAACAAGTGCTTCACAGAAGTTTATAATGCAGAGCCGTAAAAATAAAAAATCATATTTTTTCACAAAAATGATCTTTTCGCCCCCAATTTTTTATTTTCCCAAGGGTAAGAGAAGAAATTGGACCCGAAAAATTGTTGTGCAATTTGTCCTGAGTACGCTGATACCCCATATGTGGGTGTAAACCATTGTTTGGGCGCAGGGCAGAGCTCGGAAGGGAAGGAGCGCCATTTGACTTTTCAATGCAAAATTGACTGGAATTGAGATGGGACGCCATGTTGCGTTTGGAGAGCCCCTGATGTGCCTAAACATTGAAACCCTGTACAAGTGACACCATTTTGGAAAGTAGACCCCTTAACGAACTTATCTAGATGTGTGTTGAGCACTTTGACCCAACAAGTGCTTCACAGAAGTTTATAATGCAGAGCCGTAAAAATAAAAAATCATATTTTTTCACAAAAATGATCTTTTCACCCGAATTTTTTTATTTCCCCAAGGGTAAGAGAAAAAATTAGACCACAAAAGTTGTTGTGCAATTTGTCCTGAGTATGACGATACCCCATATGTGGGGGTAAACCACTGTTTGGGCGCATAGCAGAGCTCAGAAGGGAAGGAGCGCTATTTTACTTTTCAATGCAAAATTGACTGGAATTAAGATGGGATGCCATGTTGCGTTTGGAGAGCCCCTGATGTGCCTAAACATTAAAAAACCCCACAAGTGACACCATTTTGGAAAGTAGACCCCCTAAGGAACTTATCTAGATGTGTTGTGAGAACTTTGAACCCCCAAGTGTTTCACTACAGTTTATAACGCAGAGCCGTGAAAATAAAAATTCTTTTTTTTTTCACAAAAATGATTTTTAGCCCCCAGTTTTGTATTTTCACAAGGGTATCAGGATAAATTGGACCCCAAAAGTTGTTGTCCAATTTCTCCTGAGTACGCTGATACCCCATATGTGGGGGGGAACCACTGTTTGGGCGCATGACAGAGCTCGGAAGGGAAGGAGCGCCATTTGGAATGCAGACTTAAATGGATTGGTCTGCAGGCGTCTCGTTGCATTTGCAGAGCCCCTGATGTACCCAAACAGTACAAACCCCCCACAAGTGACCCCATATCGGAAACTAGACCCCCAAAGGAACTTATCTAGATGTGTTGTGAGAACTTTGAACCCCCAAGTGTTTCACTACAGTTTACAACGCAGAGCCGTGAAAATAAAAAATCCTTTTTTTCCCACAAAACTTATTTTTTGGCCCCCAGTTTTGTATTTTCCCAAGGGTAGCAGGAGAACTTGGACCCCAAAAGATGATGTCCAATTTGTCCTGAGTACGCTGATACCCCATATGTTGGGGTAAACCCCTGTTTGGGCACACGGGAGAGCTCTGAAGGGAAGGAGCACTGTTTTCCTTTTTCAACGCAGAATTGGCTGGAATTCAGATCGGATGCCATGTCCCGTTTGGAGAGCCCCTGATGTGCCTAAACAGTGGAAACCCCCCAACTATAACTGAAACCCTAATCCAAACACACCCCTTACCCTAATCCCAACAGTAACCCTAACCACTCCTCTAACCCAGACACACCCAACCCTATTCCCAACCGTAAATGTAATCCAAACCCTAACCCTATCTTTAGCCCCAACCCTAACTGTAGCCCCAACCCTAGCCCCAACCCTAGCCCTAACCCTAGCCCTAACTCTAGCAATAACCCTAGCCCTATCACTAGCCCTAACACTAGCCGTAACACTAGCCCTAACCCTAGCCCTAACCCTAGCCCCAACCCTAGCCCTAACCCTAGCCCTAACCCTAGCCCCAACCCTAGCCCTAACCCTAGCCCCAACCCTAGCCCTAACCCTAACCCTAGCCCCAACCCTAGCCCCAACCCTAACCCTAGCCCTAACCCTAACCCTAACCCTAGCCCTAACCCTAGCCCTAGCTCTAGTCCTAACTATAGTCCTAACTCTAGTCCTAACTCTAGCCCTAACCCTAACCCTAATGCGAAAATGGAAATAAATACATTTTTTAATTTTTCCCTAACTAAGGAGGTGATGAAGGTGGGTTTGATTTACTTTTATAGTGGGTTTTTTAGCGGATTTTTATGATTGGCAGCCGTCACACACTGAAAGACGCTTTTCATTGCAAAAAATATTTTTTGCGTTACCACATTTTGAGAGCTGTAATTTTTCCATATTTGAGTCCACAGAGTCATGTGAGATCTTGTTTTTTGTGGGACGATTTGACGTTTTTATTGGTAACATTTTCGGACACGTGACATTTTTTGATCGCTTTTTATTCCGATTTTTGTGAGGCAGATTGATCAAAAACCAGCTATTCATGAATTTCTTTTGGGGGAGGCGTTTATACCGTTCCGCGTTTGGTAAAATTGATAAAGCAGTTTTATTCGTCGGGTCAGTACGATTACAGCGATATCTCATTTATATCATTTTTTTATGTTTTGGCGCTTTTATACGATAAAAACTATTTTATAGAAAAAATAATTATTTTGGTATCGCTTTATTCTCAGGACTATAACTTTTTATTTTTTTGCTGATGATGCTGTATGGCGGCTCGTTTTTTGCGGGACAAGATGACGTTTTCAGCAGTACCATGGTTATTTATATCAGTCTTTTTGATCGCGTGTTATTCCACTTTTTGTTCGGCGGTATGATAATAAAGCGTTGTTTTTTGCCTCGTTTTTTTTTTTTTTCTTACGGTGTTTACTGAAGGGGTTAACTAGTGGGGCAGTTTTATAGGTTGGGTCGTTACGGACGCGGCGATACTAAATATGTGTACTTTTATTGGTTTTTTTATTTTATTTAGCAAAAGAAATGTATTTATGGGAATAATATATATATATTTTTTTCTTTATTTAGGATATTTTTTTTATTTATTTTTTTACACACATGTGGGGATTTTTTTTTTTACTTTTTTACTTTGTCCCGGGGGGGACATCACAGATCATTGATCTGGCAGTGTGCACAGCACTCTGCCAGATCTGCGATCTGCTGTGCAGGGCTGCAGGCTTACCAAGTGTCTGCTCTGAGCAGGGACTCGGTAAGCCACCTCCCTCCCTGCAGGACCCGGATGCCGCGGCCATCTTGGATCCGGGACCTGCGGCGAGGAGGGAGGTAGGAGACCCTCGGAGCAACGCGATCACATCGCGTTGCTCCGGGGTTCTCAGGGAAGCCCGCAGGGAGCCCCCTCCCTGTGCGATGCTTCCCTATACCGCCGGTACACCGCGATCATGTTTGATCGCGGTGTGCCAGGGGTTAATGTGCTGGGGGCAGTCCGTGACTGCTCCTGGCACATAGTGCCGGATGTCAGCTGCGATATGCAGCTGACACCCGGCCGCGATCGGCCGCGCTCCCCCCGTGAGCGCGGCCGATCGCGTATGACGTACTATCCCGTCGGTGGTCATACGGGCCCACCCCACCTCGACGGGATAGTACGTCAGATGTCAGGAAGGGGTTAAAGGTAGCTTTTCAGGTTGAGGTTGACGCTTCTGAGATTGGGGCAGGGGCCGTTTTGTCTCAGAGAAATTCTGATGGTTCTTTGATGAAACCGTGTGCCTTCTTCTCCAGAAAGTTTTCGCCTGCGGAGCGTAATTATGATGTCGGCAATCGGGAGTTGTTGGCTATGAAGTGGGCATTTGAGGAGTGGCGACATTGGCTTGAGGGTGCCAAGCACCGCATTGTGGTCTTGACCGATCATAAGAATCTGATTTACCTCGAGTCTGCCAAGCGGATGAATCCTAGACAGGCTCGATGGTCCCTGTTTTTCTCCCGTTTTGATTTTGTGGTCTCGTATCTTCCGGGATCTAAGAATGTTAAGGCTGATGCCCTCTCTAGGAGTTTTTTGCCTGATTCTCCGGGAGTCCTTGAGCCGGTTGGTATTCTCAAGGAGGGGGTGATTCTTTCGGCCATCTCCCCTGATTTACGGCGAGTGCTTCAGGAATTTCAGGCTGATAAACCTGACCGCTGTCCAGTGGGGAAACTGTTTGTTCCTGATAGATGGACTAGTAAGGTAATTTCTGAGGTTCATTGTTCGGTGTTGGCTGGCCATCCTGGGATTTTTGGTACCAGAGATTTGGTTGCTAGGTCCTTTTGGTGGCCTTCCTTGTCGCAGGATGTGCGTTCTTTTGTGCAGTCCTGTGGGACTTGTGCCCGGGCCAAGCCTTGCTGTTCCCGCGCTAGTGGGTTGCTTTTGCCTTTACCAGTCCCTGAGAGGCCCTGGACGCATATTTCCATGGATTTTATTTTGGATCTTCCTGTTTCCCAGAAGATGTCTGTTATCTGGGTGGTTTGTGACCGGTTTTCTAAGATGGTCCATTTGGTACCTTTGCCTAAATTGCCTTCCTCCTCTGATTTGGTTCCATTGTTTTTTCAGCATGTGGTTCGTTTGCATGGCATTCCGGAGAATATTGTGTCTGACAGAGGTTCTCAGTTTGTTTCTAGGTTTTGGCGGTCCTTTTGTGCTAGGATGGGCATTGATTTGTCTTTTTCTTCGGCGTTTCAACCTCAGACAAATGGCCAAACCGAGCGAACCAATCAGACCTTGGAAACCTACTTGAGATGCTTTGTGTCTGCTAATCAGGATGATTGGGTGGCCTTCTTGCTGTTGGCCGAGTTTGCCCTTAATAATTGGGCTAGTTCGGCTACTTTGGTTTCGCCTTTTTTTTGTAATTTTGGTTTTCATCCTCGTTTTTCTTCAGGGCAGGTTGAGCCTTCTGATTGTCCTGGTGTGGATTCTGTGGTGGACAGGTTACAGCAGATTTGGACTCATGTGGTGGACAATTTGACGTTGTCTCAGGAAAAGGCTCAACGTTTTGCTAACCGCCGTCGGTGTGTTGGTCCCCGGCTTCGTGTTGGGGATTTAGTTTGGTTATCTTCTCGTCATGTTCCTATGAAGGTTTCTTCCCCTAAGTTCAAGCCTTGCTTTATTGGTCCCTATAAGATTTCTGAGATTATCAATCCGGTATCTTTTCGTTTGGCCCTTCCTGCCTCTTTTGCCATCCATAATGTTTTCCATAGATCTTTGTTGCGGAGATATATGGTGCCCGTTGTTCCCTCTGTTGATCCTCCTGCCCCGGTGTTGGTTGAGGGGGAGTTGGAACATGTGGTGGAGAAGATTTTGGATTCTCGTTTTTCGAGGCGGAGGCTTCAGTATCTTGTCAAGTGGAAGGGTTATGGCCAGGAGGATAATTCTTGGGTTGTTGCCTCCGATGTCCATGTCGCAGATTTGGTTCGTTCCTTTCGCTTGGCTCGTCCTGATCGGCCTGGGGGCTCTGGTGAGGGTTCGGTGACCCCTCCTCAAGGGGGGGTACTGTTGTGAATTCCGTTCTTTGGCTCCCTCCGGTGGTTGTAAATGGCACTTTTGTGAATTCTGCCCTTGGGCTCCCTCCGGTGGTTTTAAGTGGAACTGCTGCTCCTTGGATTTAGCTTAGCAGCTGCTTCCACTGATCGTCTCTCCTGCTTTGCTATTTAGCCTGGCTCTGATCTTCAGCCAGTGCCAGCAGTCAATGTTTCTTGGTTGGATTCAGATCTCTCCTTGGATTTCCTTGATAGTCGGTCCAGCTCAGCAAAGATAAGTCCTTGCATGTCATTTGTTGTCCACTTGCTGTGGATTTAATCGTTCAGCTCATTTTATGTTTGCTCTAGTCCAGCTTGTCAGTATTCTACATTCCGTTAAGCTGGAAGCTCTGGGGAAGCAGATTTGCCCTCCACACCGTTAGTCTGGTGTGGAGATTTTTTGTAAACTCTGTGATGGATTTTTGTAGCTTTTAATACTGTCCGCATAGTTTCCTTTCCTATTCTGTCTATCTAGTTAGAAGTGGCCTCCTTTGCTAAATCCTGGTTTCATTCTGTGTATGTCATTTCCCTCTCCACTCACAGTCCATATTTGTGGGGGGCTGTCTGCCCTTTGGGAATTTTCTCTGAGGCAAGATAGCTTTCCTGTTTCCATCTTTAGGGGTAGTTAGTTCTCCGGCTGTGACGAGATGTCTAGGGAGTGACAGGAACATTCCACAGCTACTTCTAGTGTTGTGTGTTGTGAACTCTATTTTTAGGCTCCCTCTAGTGGTCATAAGCGGTACTGTGTAGTGTTTTCTTCTGCAGGTTGGCTGCATCAGCTGGTTCATTATCCTTGGTTCGTTTCCTATTTAACTCACCTGGATACTCAGTTCCTTGCCTGCTATCAATGTATTCAGTGCTCTTCAGATTCCTTGTGATTACCTTGCTCCCAGCCTCTCCAAGACAAGCTAAGTTTTTGTCCGTTCATTTTTTGATTATCAGCATTCATCATGTTTCTTGTCCAGCTTGCTAAGATGTGATCTCCTCGCTTGCTGGTTGCTCTAGGGGACTGAGTTTCTCCCCCCACACCGTTAGTTGGTGCGGGGGTTCTTGAAATCTCAGTGTGGATATTTTGTTAGGGTTTTTTACTGACCGCACAGACCCCTTACTATTTTCTGCTATCTAGTATTAGTGGGCCTCATTTGCTGAATCTGTTTTCACCCCTGTGTATGTGCCTTCCTCTTACCTCACCGTTATTATTTGTTGGGGGCTTCTATATCTTTGGGGATTATTTCTCTGGAGGCAAGAGAGGTCTTTCTTTCTCTCTAGGGGTAGTTAGTTCCTCAGGCTGGCTCGAGACGTCTAGGATTTTTTAGGCACGTTCACTGGCTACTTCTAGTGTGTTTGGATAGGTTCAGATTTGCGGTTAGTCCAGTTTGCCACCTCCCTAGAGCTTGTCCTATGTTTGTTACTTAGCTGGAGTAATTCGTGATCCTCAACCACTAAGGATCATAACAGTTGTGCCAGGTTCAGGAACTGCGGTCAGTAAAGAGACCATCTCCTCAGAGCTCATCCCATGTTGCTCCTTAACCACCAGGTCATAACATACGTGACCCGAACTCAGCCGCCGCCATAGCGCCGCTCACAGGCAAAAAAGGCAACACAAGGAATTTGCAAAATTCATTAGGGGCCCCGGTGGGATACATTGGGGGGGGGGGGGTAATTGAAAGTAGTGGACAACCCCTTTAACTTTGTCTGCCTCAAATGTACAAATGGAGAATATACAAATGGCCATTTGTAAACAAGATTGAAATACTGTATACCCAATGCATTCAGACAATCACATAGCTGCATTTCTTGTAAAACATTTAGAGAGGTGACAGGCAATGCTCATAATGACACAATCTTGATAAATGTTTGTTTATTCACTTCACAAACAGTTCTAAGCCTCTATAGGTTTGCTGTTTGTCATATGTAAAACTATGCCGGTGGTGGTTTGATCTAAATCCTTGTGGGGTTCTCTGTCTTGGTGTTGCTTCTTTGATATTCCAGACGGATGATGTTTAAAAGCCTCTTGGTGATGATCTAACTATACTGTATGTAGTTAATCTTCATATATACGTAATCACTATATTTATTTCATCCTTATATGTACTTATTAACCTGTGTATGTTAACACATTCAAAAGTGTACGCACTCACACTATTCAATCATACTATTCCTTGAATTTTGTAGTTTGCAATAAAATTGCCTTGTATTGCAAGTATTTGCCTTTTTTAAAGCCGTATCTGAACCTTAGTGTTAAAAACATGTCAAATAAAATTGCCAAATTCTCATGTAAATAATTGTGCAAAGAGGGAACCATCATACTATTAAAAAATACGAGTTAATATTCCTGGGCCCATCCAGTA
This sequence comes from Ranitomeya variabilis, assembly GCF_051348905.1. Classification (NCBI taxonomy): domain Eukaryota; kingdom Metazoa; phylum Chordata; class Amphibia; order Anura; family Dendrobatidae; genus Ranitomeya; species Ranitomeya variabilis. The sequence goes on from NC_135237.1 coordinate 213,620,664, forward strand.
TGTGGGTTCCAAGGCCTAATGGGGTGCATATGACTATGCAGCAGGGCTCGCCTTGCCGCCAATGTATAAAACAAAGGAGTATGGAGCACAAAATGCATATTGTGAAGTGGATTTTCCTGGGCCCATCCAGTATGTGGGTTCCAAGGCCTAATGGTGTGCATATGACTGACTATGCAGTAGGGCTCAACTTCCTGCCAATGTATAAAACAAAGGAGTATGGAGCACAAAATGCATACTGTGAAGTGGATTTTCCTGGGCCCATCCAGTATGTGGGTTCAAAGGCATATTGGGGTGCATATGAATTGGTAGCAGGGCAGGCCTTGAATTCAATGCAACACTTTTTCAGGAGTCCCCCCTGGACATCTTATGACAGGGGTATTGTGGTGTGTCATAATTCTTGGCAGCCCATCCACTCACAGCATAGGCTACAACAGCTTTGGAGACCCACTGTTTAATAATGGCCCTTTAAGATTAATGCCAAACCAGTAAAAATAGGCCATGTGACTTAAAGAGTCCCTCCTTCGTACATGAAACAAGATGGGTCTGCTTATGTGTCACACACCACATGGCCAGCTAGGGGTGTTAAATGTTACAATGACATTTCCCAGTGAATGCATTTGTAGTGGTTGAAAGCAATGTTAAAGTTGAAAAACGCTTCAAAAACGCAGCGTCTGAACTAAGTATAGTGGGAGAGGAAATTTTCGGTCTGGGGTTAAATATTTGGCCTTACAGGCAAGTCACTAACCTGCAAAGGATGTACTTTGACATATTTCCAAGCAAAACCCGTTTTGGTTTTGTTTTCATGTGTTTTTTATGGCACCGGGAAAAATGGCATGATGTCGGAAAAAAATGATTAAGGCTGTGAACTAGGAGTCACAAATGCTTCCAGGGGCAATCCCCATGATGTCCCTGTGCCATTTGAGCAGTGTTTCCATCATTTTTAGACCTTAAAAGGACCCCCGGGGGGATAACGATAAAAATACTCAGGTCTCCCATAGACTTACATTGTGTCATGTCGGACGCTGTTCAGACCAGGTCGTTTGACAGACAGCGGTACTTCCGCTTTTGACCACTATTTGCTCATTGGCGTCGGCTAGGTTTTGTCCAGGTGCTCCAGGGTTAATTTACCTGATCCTCGGATTGGAAGCTGGGCCATGCCCATGGCCTTTAAAGTTCTCCGGATCATTGGGCGTCGCCGATTATAGCTTCTGTCTTGTGCGTTGTTATCTCGGTCCGGAGTGGAGAGCTGGTTGTTGGAGATTCGTTGCTGGTGGTGTATTTTCCTTAGTCTTATTTACTCCTTCCTATATTTGTATTTATTTTGCCCTGCACATTTATAGTGTATTCCTGAGTGACTGCGGCGTGGTGTATATTTTCCTTTATCCTTGTCTGTGCTAACTGTGGGTATTGGTGTATTACCTCTTCACTGGGTGGTGGGCGGTTGGTGTCAGCCTAGGGTTGAAACAGGAGACAGGGTGAGGGTCGAGGCCTAGACATGCACACCATCAGTGTAAACTCTAGGTAGAGGGTCAGTCAGGATTTCCCTAGTCTGAGGGAAATTGCAGGGGCCCGGGTTATTAGCTCTTGCTCACCTAGTCTCCCCGTGACATTATCATCGGCCCAACAACAACAAAAAAAATAAATAAATAAAGGGTTTCTCTTTTTTTTTCTCTTGTCATGGATCCCATGACTTCCATAACCCGCCAGTTGGAGGCGCGGTCCCTACAGGTCACTGAGTTGAGGAGGGCAGTTCAGCAACAGGGACTAGCAGTATCTAATGTGCAAGCTGGAGCGACAGGAAGAGTTGCTGAGCCTAAATTCCCTTTGCCTGAAAAATTTGCTGGGGAACGCAGTAAATTTGTTTCTTTTCGTGAAGCTTGCAAACTATATTTCCGTATGTGCCTGACCTTCTCGGGTAATGAGGCTCAGCGTGTGGGCCGGGTGTTGTCATTGTTAAGCGGGGATCCCCAAGCATGGGCGTTTTCTTTGCCATCTGATTCTGCTGCATTTGACTCTGTGGAGTGTTTTTTTCTTCTCTTGGGAAGATCTACGATGAACCTGACAGAATGGCTCTAGCAGAATCTAAGATACGCACTATTCGCCAGGGGGAGCGAGTTGCAGAGGATTACTGTTCTGAATTTCGTCGCTGGGCGATCGATACACAATGGAATGATCCAGCATTGCGGAGTCAGTTTATTCATGGGGTTTCTGGAAGGGTTAAAAAAGCCCTTCTGATGTACGAGACTCCTACTTCTCTAGATTCTGCTATGAGTCTGGTTGTCCGCATTGATCGCCGTTTGCGTCAGGGGGAGCATGAGACACCGCCTATGGGAGAGGGTTTGGGTTCACGTGAGGTTGCTGCAGGTGAGCCCACGGAACCTTTGCAAATCGCAGGGGTATCACATGTTAAGAATCGAGCCCCTGATCTCAGGAAGCAGGGAGCCTGTTTTTACTGTGGTAAAACTGGTCATTTTATTAACATCTGTCCTCTGCTGTCTAAGAAAAACGCAACGGCGGAAAACTTCTAAGCTCAGATGGTGTGGAGGAGACCAATCTGAGCTTATGTATATCCTCCATGGTGGTTTCTCAATGCATGCTCCCTGCTAAGGTTTTGATCTCTGGCAGTGAGCTACCAATTACTGTTTTTGTGGATAGTGGTTCAGCCACAAATCTCATTGATGAGGAGTTTGCGCGCACAGCAGGTTTTAGGATTGAAAGACTGTCTCATCCTATCCGTGTGGTCACCATCAATGCTGCTCCTCTCTCTCAGGGGGAGATTACTGAATTTGTGGCTGAGGTGAAACTCCACATTGGGGTTCTACATTCCGAGCGGGTTACATGTAAGGTGCTCAGGAATCTTCCTGCTCAGGTGGTTTTGGGTTTTCCTTGGTTGTCCATGCACAACCCGGTAATTGACTGGAAAACTCAGGACATAATTCAGTGGAGCGAGTTCTGCCAGGAGAATTGCCTGGCCACATGTGTGGCTGCGGTGACTTCAAGCGTTCCGGAGTCACTTCTGGATTTTGTGGATGTGTTCTCTGAAAAGGGTTGCTCAGAGTTGCCGCCACATCGTCCCTATGACTGTTCTATCAGGTTTAAACCAGGGGCCAAGTTGCCTAAAGCAAGGATGTTTAACATCTCCAGTCCGGAGAGACAAGCATTAAAAGATTATATTGCTGAAAGCTTGAGCAAAGGGCACATCAGGCCGTCATCCTCGCCGGTGGCAGCAGGGTTCTTCTTCGTGAAGAAGAAAGATGGCGGATTACACCCGTGTTTGGATTTCAGGGAGTTGAACCAGATTACTGTTCGTGATCCATACCCGATGCCACTGATACCAGATTTGTTCAACCAGGTGGCAGGTGCTAAGTGGTTTACCAAGCTTGACCTCAGGGGGGCGTACAACCTCATAAGAGTCCGTCAAGGTGATGAGTGGAAGACGGCTTTTAACACCCCTGAGGGTCATTTTGAAAATTTGGTGATGCCTTTTGGGTTGACTAACGCACCTGCAGTGTTCCAACATTTCATCAATGATGTGTTCTCGCATGTTTTGGGGAAATTCGTAATCGTGTACCTAGATGACATCCTCATATATTCTTGCGACCGTGATGCTCATTTAGATCATGTCAGGCAGGTGTTATAGCTTCTCAGAGAGAATAAGCTGTATGCTAAACTTGAGAAATGTGTATTTTCTGTTCAAGCGTTGCCTTTCTTTGGTTATATTGTGTCTGCTTCTGGCTTTAAAATGGACGCCGCTAAGGTGCAAGCGGTGCTGCATTGGGAACGTCCTGATAACCTGAAAGCACTTCAGCGGTTCCTTGGGTTTTCTAACTACTATAGGAAATTTATCAAGGATTTTTCCATCATTGCTAAACCGCTAACTAACATGACTAAAAAGGGCACCAATTTCTCCGTTTGGCCTGAGGCTGCTGTGCGCGCATTTGAATTTCTTAAGAACAGTTTTGTTTCAGCCCCCATTCTTGTGCAGCCAGACGTATCAAAACCCTTTGTTGTGGAAGTAGATGCGTCTGAGGTTGGTGTGGGGGCGGTACTATCTCAAGGCTCATCTTTGAGTGGTTTGCGTCCGTGCGCCTATTTCTCCAAGAAACTGTCGTCCGCCGAACGTAACTACGATATCGGCAACAGGGAGTTGTTGGCAATCAAGTTGGCCTTTGAGGAATGGCGACACTTCTTGGAGGGGTCGGTACATCAGGTTACTGTTATTACCGATCATAAGAATCTGCTGTATTTGGAGTCAGCCAAGCGTCTGTCCCCCAGGCACTTACAGACCGGGGTCTAAAAACACTAAGGCGGATGCTCTGTCCAGCTGTTTTCTGGGGGGTGAACCTCGGGAGGATCCAGTACCCATCCTCCAAAAGGGTGTTGTGGTTTCGGCTCTCACTACCGAGGTTGAGGCTGAGATTGCCGAGGCTCAGGAGGAGGTACCATCTGAGCTTCCCATCAACAAATCTTTTGTACCGCTTCATCTCCGACTAAAGGTTTTGGCGGAGCATCATGATGCTGTCCTGGCTGGCCACCCAGGGGTTAGAGGTACCTTGGAGTTGGTGTCACGTCGGTTTTGGTGGCCCAAGATCCGACAGGATGTGGTCTCATACGTGTCAGCTTGTACCACGAGCGCTAGGGCTAAGACGCCCCGCTCCCATCCTGTTGGCACACTACTTCCTCTTGAAGTACCTAGTAAGCCATGGACGGAAATCTCCATGGATTTCATCACTGATTTGCCCTCATCAGCTGGGAACACGGTCATCTTGGTGATTGTTGATCGGTTTTCAAAAATGTCGCACTTTGTTCCTTTGCCTTCATTGCCTAACGCTAAGACTCTGGCTCAGGTATTTGAGCCGGAGGTGGTCAGACTTCATGGGGTTCCGTCTGACATCGTGTCTGATAGGGGTACTCAGTTTGTGGCAAAATTTTGGAGGGCATTTTGCTCACGGCTGGGGATCAATTTGTCTCATTCTTCGGCGTTCCATCCTCAGTCAAATGGTCAGACTGAGCGTATGAACCAAAATTTGGAACAGTACTTACGCTGCTTTGTCTCTGATAACCAGGAGGAGTGGTCTACCTTTCTTCCTTTGGCTGAGTTTGCCATCAATAATCACCGCCAGGAGTCGTCTGAGGAGTCTCCGTTTTTTTGTGTTTACGGGCTACATCCTCAATTTTGTACCTTGAGTCAGAGGGGCTCTTCCGGCGTTCCGGAGGAGGATCAGTTAGGAGCACTATTATCATCAGTCTGGAGGAGAGTTAAACAGCGCCTGTTGAGTGTGGGTGCTAGGTACAAACGTGTGGCTGACAGTAGGCGTGTGCCAGGTCCGGACCCGAGTGTGGATGTCTGGGTGTGGTTATGCACAAAAAACATAAGACTCAAAATACCATCCCTTAAATTGGGTCCACGGTTTATTGGTCCATTTAGGGTCACCGCCGTCATTAACCCAGTAGCGTACCGATTGGAGCTCCCTACAGTTTATAAGATACACAACGTGTTCCACAGGTCTCTTCTAAAGAAGGTGGTGGGTTCTGTGGACGCGGCGCCTATGCCACCTCCAGTCTTGGTGGATGGTAATTTGGAGTTTGAAGTCTCCAAGGTGGTTGACTCTCATGTAGTGCGTCGTACTTTACAGTACTTGGTACACTGGCGTGGTTATGGGCCTGAGGAGAGGTCCTGGGTACCAGCCTCGGATATTCATGCAGATCAGCTGGTCAGGTTTTTTCATCATCGCCATCCAGACAAGCCGGGTCCTATAAGCCGTGAGGGCCCTGGGGTCCCTTGTAGAAGGCGGGGTACTGTCATGTCGGACGCTGTTCAGACCAGGTCGTTCGACAGACAGCGGTACTTCCGCTTTTGACCACTATTTGCTCATTGGCGTCGGCTAGGTTTTGTCCAGCTGTTCCAGGGTTAATTTACCTGATCCTCGGATTGGAAGCTGGGCCATGCCCATGGCCTTTAAATAGTTCTCCGGATCATTGGACGTCGCCGATTATAGCTTCTGTCTTGTGCGTTGTTATCTCGGTCCGGAGTGGAGAGCTGGTTGTTGGAGATTCGTTGCTGGTGGTGTATTTTCCTTAGTCTTATTTACTCCTTCCTATATTTGTATTTATTTTGCCCTGCACATTTATAGTGTATTCCTGAGTGACTGCGTCGTGGTGTATATTTTCCTTTATCCTTGTCTGTGCTAACTGTGGGTATTGGTGTATTACCTCTTCACTGGGTGGTGTGCGGTTGGTGTCAGCCTAGGGTTGAAACAGGAGACAGGGTGAGGGTCGAGGCTTAGACATGCACACCATCAGTGTAAACTCTAGGTAGAGGGTCAGTCAGGATTTCCCTAGTCTGAGGGAAATTGCAGGGGCCCGGGTTATTAGCTCTTGCTCACCTAGTCTCCCCGTGACATTATCATCGGCCCAACAACAACAAAAAAATAAAAAAAATAATAAAGGGTTTCTCTTTTTTTTTCTCTTGTCATGGATCCCATGACTTCCATAACCCGCCAGTTGGAGGCGCGGTCCCTACAGGTCACTGAGTTGAGGAGGGCAGTTCAGCAACAGGGACTAGCAGTATCTAATGTGCAAGCTGGAGCGACAGGAAGAGTTGCTGAGCCTAAATTCCCTTTGCCTGAAAAATTTGCTGGGGAACGCAGTAAATTTCTTTCTTTTCGTGAAGCTTGCAAACTATATTTCCGTATGTGCCTGACCTTCTCGGGTAATGAGGCTCAGCGTGTGGGCCGGGTGTTGTCATTGTTAAGCGGGGATCCCCAAGCATGGGCGTTTTCTTTGCCATCTGATTCTGCTGCATTTGACTCTGTGGAGTGTTTTTTTCTTCTCTTGGGAAGATCTACGATGAACCTGACAGAATGGCTCTAGCAGAATCTAAGATACGCACTATTCGCCAGGGGGAGCGAGTTGCAGAGGATTACTGTTCTGAATTTCGTCGCTGGGCGATCGATACACAATGGAATGATCCAGCATTGCGGAGTCAGTTTATTCATGGGGTTTCTGGAAGGGTTAAAAAAGCCCTTCTGATGTACGAGACTCCTACTTCTCTAGATTCTGCTATGAGTCTGGTTGTCCGCATTGATCGCCGTTTGCGTCAGGGGGAGCATGAGACACCGCCTATGGGAGAGGGTTTGGGTTCACGTGAGGTTGCTGCAGGTGAGCCCACGGAACCTTTGCAAATCGCAGGGGTATCACATGTTAAGAATCGAGCCCCTGATCTCAGGAAGCAGGGAGCCTGTTTTTACTGTGGTAAAACTGGTCATTTTATTAACATCTGTCCTCTGCTGTCTAAGAAAAACGCAACGGCGGAAAACTTCTAAGCTCAGATGGTGTGGAGGAGACCAATCTGAGCTTATGTATATCCTCCATGGTGGTTTCTCAATGCATGCTCCCTGCTAAGGTTTTGATCTCTGGCAGTGAGCTACCAATTACTGTTTTTGTGGATAGTGGTTCAGCCACAAATCTCATTGATGAGGAGTTTGCGCGCACAGCAGGTTTTAGGATTGAAAGACTGTCTCATCCTATCCGTGTGGTCACCATCAATGCTGCTCCTCTCTCTCAGGGGGAGATTACTGAATTTGTGGCTGAGGTGAAACTCCACATTGGGGTTCTACATTCCGAGCGGGTTACATGTAAGGTGCTCAGGAATCTTCCTGCTCAGGTGGTTTTGGGTTTTCCTTGGTTGTCCATGCACAACCCGGTAATTGACTGGAAAACTCAGGACATAATTCAGTGGAGCGAGTTCTGCCAGGAGAATTGCCTGGCCACATGTGTGGCTGCGGTGACTTCAAGCGTTCCGGAGTCACTTCTGGATTTTGTGGATGTGTTCTCTGAAAAGGGTTGCTCAGAGTTGCCGCCACATCGTCCCTATGACTGTTCTATCAGGTTTAAACCAGGGGCCAAGTTGCCTAAAGCAAGGATGTTTAACATCTCCAGTCCGGAGAGACAAGCATTAAAAGATTATATTGCTGAAAGCTTGAGCAAAGGGCACATCAGGCCGTCATCCTCGCCGGTGGCAGCAGGGTTCTTCTTCGTGAAGAAGAAAGATGGCGGATTACACCCGTGTTTGGATTTCAGGGAGTTGAACCAGATTACTGTTCGTGATCCATACCCGATGCCACTGATACCAGATTTGTTCAACCAGGTGGCAGGTGCTAAGTGGTTTACCAAGCTTGACCTCAGGGGGGCGTACAACCTCATAAGAGTCCGTCAAGGTGATGAGTGGAAGACGGCTTTTAACACCCCTGAGGGTCATTTTGAAAATTTGGTGATGCCTTTTGGGTTGACTAACGCACCTGCAGTGTTCCAACATTTCATCAATGATGTGTTCTCGCATGTTTTGGGGAAATTCGTAATCGTGTACCTAGATGACATCCTCATATATTCTTGCGACCGTGATGCTCATTTAGATCATGTCAGGCAGGTGTTATAGCTTCTCAGAGAGAATAAGCTGTATGCTAAACTTGAGAAATGTGTATTTTCTGTTCAAGCGTTGCCTTTCTTTGGTTATATTGTGTCTGCTTCTGGCTTTAAAATGGACGCCGCTAAGGTGCAAGCGGTGCTGCATTGGGAACGTCCTGATAACCTGAAAGCACTTCAGCGGTTCCTTGGGTTTTCTAACTACTATAGGAAATGTATCAAGGATTTTTCCATCATTGCTAAACCGCTAACTAACATGACTAAAAAGGGCACCAATTTCTCCGTTTGGCCTGAGGCTGCTGTGCGCGCATTTGAATTTCTTAAGAACAGTTTTGTTTCAGCCCCCATTCTTGTGCAGCCAGACGTATCAAAACCCTTTGTTGTGGAAGTAGATGCGTCTGAGGTTGGTGTGGGGGCGGTACTATCTCAAGGCTCATCTTTGAGTGGTTTGCGTCCGTGCGCCTATTTCTCCAAGAAACTGTCGTCCGCCGAACGTAACTACGATATCGGCAACAGGGAGTTGTTGGCAATCAAGTTGGCCTTTGAGGAATGGCGACACTTCTTGGAGGGGTCGGTACATCAGGTTACTGTTATTACCGATCATAAGAATCTGCTGTATTTGGAGTCAGCCAAGCGTCTGTCCCCCAGGCACTTACAGACCGGGGTCTAAAAACACTAAGGCGGATGCTCTGTCCAGCTGTTTTCTGGGGGGTGAACCTCGGGAGGATCCAGTACCCATCCTCCAAAAGGGTGTTGTGGTTTCGGCTCTCACTACCGAGGTTGAGGCTGAGATTGCCGAGGCTCAGGAGGAGGTACCATCTGAGCTTCCCATCAACAAATCTTTTGTACCGCTTCATCTCCGACTAAAGGTTTTGGCGGAGCATCATGATGCTGTCCTGGCTGGCCACCCAGGGGTTAGAGGTACCTTGGAGTTGGTGTCACGTCGGTTTTGGTGGCCCAAGATCCGACAGGATGTGGTCTCATACGTGTCAGCTTGTACCACGAGCGCTAGGGCTAAGACGCCCCGCTCCCATCCTGTTGGCACACTACTTCCTCTTGAAGTACCTAGTAAGCCATGGACGGAAATCTCCATGGATTTCATCACTGATTTGCCCTCATCAGCTGGGAACACGGTCATCTTGGTGATTGTTGATCGGTTTTCAAAAATGTCGCACTTTGTTCCTTTGCCTTCATTGCCTAACGCTAAGACTCTGGCTCAGGTATTTGAGCCGGAGGTGGTCAGACTTCATGGGGTTCCGTCTGACATCGTGTCTGATAGGGGTACTCAGTTTGTGGCAAAATTTTGGAGGGCATTTTGCTCACGGCTGGGGATCAATTTGTCTCATTCTTCGGCGTTCCATCCTCAGTCAAATGGTCAGACTGAGCGTATGAACCAAAATTTGGAACAGTACTTACGCTGCTTTGTCTCTGATAACCAGGAGGAGTGGTCTACCTTTCTTCCTTTGGCTGAGTTTGCCATCAATAATCACCGCCAGGAGTCGTCTGGGGAGTCTCCGTTTTTTTGTGTTTACGGGCTACATCCTCAATTTTGTACCTTGAGTCAGAGGGGCTCTTCCGGCGTTCCGGAGGAGGATCAGTTAGGAGCACTATTATCATCAGTCTGGAGGAGAGTTAAACAGCGCCTGTTGAGTGTGGGTGCTAGGTACAAACGTGTGGCTGACAGTAGGCGTGTGCCAGGTCCGGACCCGAGTGTGGATGTCTGGGTGTGGTTATGCACAAAAAACATAAGACTCAAAATACCATCCCTTAAATTGGGTCCACGGTTTATTGGTCCATTTAGGGTCACCGCCGTCATTAACCCAGTAGCGTACCGATTGGAGCTCCCTACAGTTTATAAGATACACAACGTGTTCCACAGGTCTCTTCTAAAGAAGGTGGTGGGTTCTGTGGACGCGGCGCCTATGCCACCTCCAGTCTTGGTGGATGGTAATTTGGAGTTTGAAGTCTCCAAGGTGGTTGACTCTCATGTAGTGCGTCGTACTTTACAGTACTTGGTACACTGGCGTGGTTATGGGCCTGAGGAGAGGTCCTGGGTACCAGCCTCGGATATTCATGCAGATCAGCTGGTCAGGTTTTTTCATCATCGCCATCCAGACAAGCCGGGTCCTATAAGCCGTGAGGGCCCTGGGGTCCCTTGTAGAAGGCGGGGTACTGTCATGTCGGACGCTGTTCAGACCAGGTCGTTCGACAGACAGCGGTACTTCCGCTTTTGACCACTATTTGCTCATTGGCGTCGGCTAGGTTTTGTCCAGCTGTTCCAGGGTTAATTTACCTGATCCTCGGATTGGAAGCTGGGCCATGCCCATGGCCTTTAAATAGTTCTCCGGATCATTGGACGTCGCCGATTATAGCTTCTGTCTTGTGCGTTGTTATCTCGGTCCGGAGTGGAGAGCTGGTTGTTGGAGATTCGTTGCTGGTGGTGTATTTTCCTTAGTCTTATTTACTCCTTCCTATATTTGTATTTATTTTGCCCTGCACATTTATAGTGTATTCCTGAGTGACTGCGGCGTGGTGTATATTTTCCTTTATCCTTGTCTGTGCTAACTGTGTGTATTGGTGTATTACCTCTTCACTGGGTGGTGTGCGGTTGGTGTCAGCCTAGGGTTGAAACAGGAGACAGGGTGAGGGTCGAGGCTTAGACATGCACACCATCAGTGTAAACTCTAGGTAGAGGGTCAGTCAGGATTTCCCTAGTCTGAGGGAAATTGCAGGGGCCCGGGTTATTAGCTCTTGCTCACCTAGTCTCCCCGTGACATTATCATCGGCCCAACAACAACAAAAAATAAAAAAAATAATAAAGGGTTTCTCTTTTTTTTTCTCTTGTCATGGATCCCATGACTTCCATAACCCGCCAGTTGGAGGCGCGGTCCCTACAGGTCACTGAGTTGAGGAGGGCAGTTCAGCAACAGGGACTAGCAGTATCTAATGTGCAAGCTGGAGCGACAGGAAGAGTTGCTGAGCCTAAATTCCCTTTGCCTGAAAAATTTGCTGGGGAACGCAGTAAATTTGTTTCTTTTCGTGAAGCTTGCAAACTATATTTCCGTATGTGCCTGACCTTCTCGGGTAATGAGGCTCAGCGTGTGGGCCGGGTGTTGTCATTGTTAAGCGGGGATCCTGTCATGATCTCCATGGCCAGAGAACTAGCATAAGCCTCTATAGGAACAAGCTCTTGGAAGATGTACCTATACTGACCATGAACTAAACCTACCGCATCATCTAGAAGTAGCCAGGTAGCATGTCCTACTTTTTATCCCTATATGCCCAGCGCCGGCCGGAGAACTAAATAATGCTAGCAGAGGGAAATATAAGACCTGACTCACCTCTAGAGAAATGCCCAAAAAAAAAGGAGACAGAAGCCCCCCACATATATTGGCGGTGATATGAGATGAAACAACAAACGCAGCAGGAAAATAGTTTTAGCAAATTTGAGGTCCGCTTTCTAGATAGCAGAAGACAGAAAGCATACTTTCATGGTCAGTAGAAAACCCTAACAAAACACATCCAGAAATTACTTTAGGACTCTGGCATTAACTCATAATACCAGAGTGGCAATTCCTGATCAACAAGAGCTTTCCAGACACAGTAACGAAACTGCAGCTGTGAACTGGAACCAAAATACAAAAACAAAACATGGACGAATGTCCAACTTATCTAGTAGATGTCTGGGAGCAGGAACAAGCACAGAGAGGCTTCTGATAACATTGTTGACCGGCAAGCATCTAACAGAGAAGCCAGGTTATATAGCGACACCCAGATCTAATCAGAACAGGTGAACAGGGAAGATGATGTCACAAGTTCAATTCCACCAGTAACCACCGGGGGAGCCCAGAATCCAAATTCACAACAGTACCCCCCCCTCAAGGAGGGGGCACCGAACCCTCACCAGAACCACCAGGGCGATCAGGATGGGCCCTATGAAAGGCACGAACCAGATCAGAGGCATGAACATCAGATGCAGTGACCCAAGAATTATCCTCCTGGCCATATCCCTTCCACTTGACCAGATACTGGAGTCTCCGTCTGGAAACACGGGAGTCTAGGATTTTTTCCACAACGTACTCCAACTCACCCTCAACCAACACCGGAGCAGGAGGCTCAACGGAAGGCACAACCGGTGCCTCATACCTGCGCAATAACGACCGATGAAAAACGTTATGAATAGAAAAGGATGCAGGGAGGTCCAAACGGAAGGAAACAGGGTTAAGAATCTCCAATATTTTATACGGACCGATGAACCGAGGCTTAAACTTAGGAGATGAGACCCTCATAGGGACAAAACGAGAAGACAACCACACCAAATCTCCAACACAAAGCCGAGGACCAACACGACGGTGACGGTTGGCAAAAAGCTGAGTCTTCTCCTGGGACAACTTTAAATTGTCCATCACCTGCCCCCAGATATGATGCAATCTCTCCACCACCGCATCCACTCCAGGACAATCCGAGGATTCCATCTGACCGGAGGAAAATCGAGGATGGAACCCCGAATTACAGAAAAACGGGGAAACCAAGGTGGCAGAGCTGGCCCGATTATTGAGGGCGAACTCCGCCAATGGCAAAAAAGCAACCCAATCATCCTGGTCAGCAGACACAAAACACCTCAGATATGTCTCCAGGGTCTGATTAGTCCGCTCGGTCTGGCCATTAGTCTGAGGGTGAAAAGCAGACGAAAAAGACAAATCTATGCCCATCCTAGCACAAAATGCCCGCCAAAATCTAGACACAAATTGGGTTCCTCTGTCAGAAACGATATTCTCAGGAATACCATGCAAACGAACAACATTTTGAAAAAACAGGGGCACCAACTCGGAAGAAGAAGGCAATTTGGGCAGGGGAACCAAATGAACCATCTTAGAAAAACGGTCACACACCACCCAGATGACAGACATCTTCTGAGAAACAGGCAGATCTGAAATAAAATCCATCGAGATGTGTGTCCAAGGCCTCTTAGGAATAGGCAAGGGCAACAATAATCCACTAGCCCGAGAACAACAAGGCTTGGCCCGAGCACAAACGTCACAAGACTGCACAAAGCCTCGCACATCTCGTGACAGGGAAGGCCACCAGAAGGATCTTGCCACCAAATCCCTGGTACCAAAAATTCCAGGATGACCTGCCAACGCAGAAGAATGCACCTCAGAGATGACTTTACTGGTCCAATCATCAGGAACAAACAGCCTATCAGGCGGACAACGATCCGGTCTATCCGCCTGAAACTCCTGCAAGGCCCGCCGCAGGTCTGGAGAAACGGCTGACAAGATAACTCCCTCCTTAAGAATACCTGTGGGGTCAGAGTTGCCAGGTGAATCAGGCTCAAAACTCCTAGAAAGGGCATCCGCCTTAACATTCTTAGAACCTGGTAGGTACGATACCACAAAATTAAACCGAGAAAAAAAATAATGACCAGCGCGCCTGTCTAGGATTCAGGCGCCTGGCGGTCTCAAGATAAATCAAATTTTTGTGGTCAGTCAATACCACCACCTGATGTCTGGCCCCCTCGAGCCAATGGCGCCACTCCTCAAACGCCCACTTCATGGCCAAAAGCTCCCGATTCCCAACATCATAATTCCGCTCAGCGGGCGAAAATTTACGGGAAAAGAAGGCACAAGGCCTCATCACGGCGCAGTCAGAACTTTTCTGCGACAACACTGCCCCAGCTCCGATCTCAGAAGCGTCGACCTCAACCTGAAAAGGAAGAGTCACATCAGGCTGACGCAACACAGGGGCAGAAGAAAAACAGCGCTTAAGCTCCTGAAAGGCCTCCACAGCATCAGGGGACCAATTAGCAACATCAGCACCCTGTCTAGTCAAATCGGTCAATGGCTTAACGACATCCGAAAAACCAGAAATAAATAGACGATAAAAGTTGGCAAAGCCCAAAAATTTCTGAAGACTTTTAAGAGAAGAGGGCTGCGTCCAATCACAAATAGCTTGAACCTTGACAGGATCCATCTCAATGGAAGAGGGAGAAAAAATATATCCCAAAAAGGAAATTCTCTGAACCCCAAAAACGCACTTAGAACCCTTGACACACAGAGAATTAGACCGCAAAACCTGAAAAACCCTCTTAACTTGCCGGACATGAGAGTCCCAGTCATCCGAAAAAATCAGAATATCATCCAGATACACTATCATAAATTTATCCAAAAAATCGCGGAAAATATCATGCATAAAGGACTGGAAGACTGAAGGGGCATTAGAAAGACCAAAAGGCATCACCAAATACTCAAAGTGGCCCTCGGGCGTATTAAATGCGGTTTTCCACTCATCCCCCTGCCTGATCCGCACCAAATTATACGCCCCACGGAGATCAATCTTAGAGAACCACTTGGCCCCCTTTATGCGAGCAAACAAATCAGTCAGCAACGGCAATGGGTATTGATATTTAACCGTGATTTTATTCAAAAGCCGATAATCAATACATGGTCTCAAAGAGCCGTCTTTTTTTGACACAAAGAAAAAACCGGCTCCTAAGGGAGATGACGATGGACGAATATGTCCCTTTTCCAAGGACTCCTTTATATATTCTCGCATAGCAGTATGTTCAGGCACAGACAGATTAAATAAACGACCCTTTGGGTATTTACTACCCGGAATTAAATCTATAGCACAATCGCACTCACGGTGCGGAGGTAGTGAACCAAGCTTGGGTTCTTCAAAGACGTCACGATAGTCAGACAGGAACTCAGGGATTTCAGAGGGGATAGATGATGAAATGGACACCAAAGGTACGTCCCCATGAGTCCCCTTACATCCCCAGCTCAACACAGACATAGCTCTCCAGTCAAGGACTGGGTTGTGAGACTGCAGCCATGGCAATCCCAGCACCAAATCCTCATGTAGATTATACAGCACTAGAAAACGAATAGTCTCCTGGTGATCCGGATTAATACACATAGTCACTTGTGTCCAGTATTGTGGTTTATTATTAGCCAATGGGGTGGAGTCAATCCCCTTCAGAGGAATAAGAGTTTCCAAAGGCTCTAAATCATACCCACAACGATTGGCAAAGGACCAATCCATAAGACTCAAAGCGGCGCCAGAGTCGATATAGGCGTCAGTAGTAATAGATGACAAAGAGCAAATCAGGGTCACAGACAAAATAAATTTAGACTGTAAAGTGCCAATGGAAACAGATTTATCAAGCTTTTTAGTACGTTTAGAGCATGCTGATATAACATGAGTAGAATCCCCACAATAGAAACACAACCCATTTTTCCGTCTAAAATTCTGCCGCTCGCTTCTGGACAGAATTCTATCACACTGCATGCTTTCTGGCGTCTTCTCAGTGGACACCGCCAGATGGTGCACTGGTTTGCGCTCCCGCAGACGCCTATCGATCTGAATGGCCATTGTCATGGACTCATTCAGACCCGCAGGCACAGGGAACCCCACCATAACATCCTTAATGGCATCAGAGAGACCCTCTCTGAAAGTAGCCGCCAAGGCACACTCATTCCACTGAGTAAGCACAGACCATTTACGGAATCTTTGGCAGTAAATTTCAGCTTCATCTTGCCCCTGCGATAGGGACATCAAAGTTTTTTCTGCCTGAAGTTCCAAATGAGGTTCCTCATACAGCAAGCCCAAGGCCAAAAAAAACGCATCCACATTGCGCAACGCAGGATCCCCTGGTGCCAATGCAAAAGCCCAGTCTTGAGGGTCGCCGCGGAGCAAGGAAATCACAATCCCAACCTGCTGTGCAGGGTCTCCAGCAGAACGAGATTTCAGGGACAAAAATAGCCTACAATTATTTCTAAAATTCTGAAAGCTAGATCTATTCCCTGAGAAGAATTCCGGCAAAGGAATTCTCGGCTCAGATACCGGAGCATGAATAATAAAATCTTGCAAATTTTGTACTTTCGTGGTGAGATTATTCAAACCTGCAGTTACACTCTGAAGATCCATTATTAACAGGTGAACACAAAGCCATTCAAAGATTATAAGGAGAGAGAAAAAAAAGAAAGACTGCAGCATAGACAGACTGGCAAGTGATCCAATTAAGAGCACAGAAAAAAAAAAAAAAAAACTCTCAGCAGACTTCTTATTTCTCTCCTTTCTCAGCCAAGGATTTTAACCCTTTAGTGGGCCGGTCAAACTGTCATGATCTCCATGGCCAGAGAACTAGCATAAGCCTCTATAGGAACAAGCTCTTGGAAGATGTACCTATACTGACCATGAACTAAACCTACCGCATCATCTAGAAGTAGCCAGGTAGCATGTCCTACTTTTTATCCCTATATGCCCAGCGCCGGCCGGAGAACTAAATAATGCTAGCAGAGGGAAATATAAGACCTGACTCACCTCTAGAGAAATGCCCAAAAAAAAAGGAGACAGAAGCCCCCCACATATATTGGCGGTGATATGAGATGAAACAACAAACGCAGCAGGAAAATAGTTTTAGCAAATTTGAGGTCCGCTTTCTAGATAGCAGAAGACAGAAAGCATACTTTCATGGTCAGTAGAAAACCCTAACAAAACACATCCAGAAATTACTTTAGGACTCTGGCATTAACTCATAATACCAGAGTGGCAATTCCTGATCAACAAGAGCTTTCCAGACACAGTAACGAAACTGCAGCTGTGAACTGGAACCAAAATACAAAAACAAAACATGGACGAATGTCCAACTTATCTAGTAGATGTCTGGGAGCAGGAACAAGCACAGAGAGGCTTCTGATAACATTGTTGACCGGCAAGCATCTAACAGAGAAGCCAGGTTATATAGCGACACCCAGATCTAATCAGAACAGGTGAACAGGGAAGATGATGTCACAAGTTCAATTCCACCAGTAACCACCGGGGGAGCCCAGAATCCAAATTCACAACAGGATCCCCAAGCATGGGCGTTTTCTTTGCCATCTGATTCTGCTGCATTTGACTCTGTGGAGTGTTTTTTTCTTCTCTTGGGAAGATCTACGATGAACCTGACAGAATGGCTCTAGCAGAATCTAAGATACGCACTATTCGCCAGGGGGAGCGAGTTGCAGAGGATTACTGTTCTGAATTTCGTCGCTGGGCGATCGATACACAATGGAATGATCCAGCATTGCGGAGTCAGTTTATTCATGGGGTTTCTGGAAGGGTTAAAAAAGCCCTTCTGATGTACGAGACTCCTACTTCTCTAGATTCTGCTATGAGTCTGGTTGTCCGCATTGATCGCCGTTTGCGTCAGGGGGAGCATGAGACACCGCCTATGGGAGAGGGTTTGGGTTCACGTGAGGTTGCTGCAGGTGAGCCCACGGAACCTTTGCAAATCGCAGGGGTATCACATGTTAAGAATCGAGCCCCTGATCTCAGGAAGCAGGGAGCCTGTTTTTACTGTGGTAAAACTGGTCATTTTATTAACATCTGTCCTCTGCTGTCTAAGAAAAACGCAACGGCGGAAAACTTCTAAGCTCAGATGGTGTGGAGGAGACCAATCTGAGCTTATGTATATCCTCCATGGTGGTTTCTCAATGCATGCTCCCTGCTAAGGTTTTGATCTCTGGCAGTGAGCTACCAATTACTGTTTTTGTGGATAGTGGTTCAGCCACAAATCTCATTGATGAGGAGTTTGCGCGCACAGCAGGTTTTAGGATTGAAAGACTGTCTCATCCTATCCGTGTGGTCACCATCAATGCTGCTCCTCTCTCTCAGGGGGAGATTACTGAATTTGTGGCTGAGGTGAAACTCCACATTGGGGTTCTACATTCCGAGCGGGTTACATGTAAGGTGCTCAGGAATCTTCCTGCTCAGGTGGTTTTGGGTTTTCCTTGGTTGTCCATGCACAACCCGGTAATTGACTGGAAAACTCAGGACATAATTCAGTGGAGCGAGTTCTGCCAGGAGAATTGCCTGGCCACATGTGTGGCTGCGGTGACTTCAAGCGTTCCGGAGTCACTTCTGGATTTTGTGGATGTGTTCTCTGAAAAGGGTTGCTCAGAGTTGCCGCCACATCGTCCCTATGACTGTTCTATCAGGTTTAAACCAGGGGCCAAGTTGCCTAAAGCAAGGATGTTTAACATCTCCAGTCCGGAGAGACAAGCATTAAAAGATTATATTGCTGAAAGCTTGAGCAAAGGGCACATCAGGCCGTCATCCTCGCCGGTGGCAGCAGGGTTCTTCTTCGTGAAGAAGAAAGATGGCGGATTACACCCGTGTTTGGATTTCAGGGAGTTGAACCAGATTACTGTTCGTGATCCATACCCGATGCCACTGATACCAGATTTGTTCAACCAGGTGGCAGGTGCTAAGTGGTTTACCAAGCTTGACCTCAGGGGGGCGTACAACCTCATAAGAGTCCGTCAAGGTGATGAGTGGAAGACGGCTTTTAACACCCCTGAGGGTCATTTTGAAAATTTGGTGATGCCTTTTGGGTTGACTAACGCACCTGCAGTGTTCCAACATTTCATCAATGATGTGTTCTCGCATGTTTTGGGGAAATTCGTAATCGTGTACCTAGATGACATCCTCATATATTCTTGCGACCGTGATGCTCATTTAGATCATGTCAGGCAGGTGTTATAGCTTCTCAGAGAGAATAAGCTGTATGCTAAACTTGAGAAATGTGTATTTTCTGTTCAAGCGTTGCCTTTCTTTGGTTATATTGTGTCTGCTTCTGGCTTTAAAATGGACGCCGCTAAGGTGCAAGCGGTGCTGCATTGGGAACGTCCTGATAACCTGAAAGCACTTCAGCGGTTCCTTGGGTTTTCTAACTACTATAGGAAATGTATCAAGGATTTTTCCATCATTGCTAAACCGCTAACTAACATGACTAAAAAGGGCACCAATTTCTCCGTTTGGCCTGAGGCTGCTGTGCGCGCATTTGAATTTCTTAAGAACAGTTTTGTTTCAGCCCCCATTCTTGTGCAGCCAGACGTATCAAAACCCTTTGTTGTGGAAGTAGATGCGTCTGAGGTTGGTGTGGGGGCGGTACTATCTCAAGGCTCATCTTTGAGTGGTTTGCGTCCGTGCGCCTATTTCTCCAAGAAACTGTCGTCCGCCGAACGTAACTACGATATCGGCAACAGGGAGTTGTTGGCAATCAAGTTGGCCTTTGAGGAATGGCGACACTTCTTGGAGGGGTCGGTACATCAGGTTACTGTTATTACCGATCATAAGAATCTGCTGTATTTGGAGTCAGCCAAGCGTCTGTCCCCCAGGCACTTACAGACCGGGGTCTAAAAACACTAAGGCGGATGCTCTGTCCAGCTGTTTTCTGGGGGGTGAACCTCGGGAGGATCCAGTACCCATCCTCCAAAAGGGTGTTGTGGTTTCGGCTCTCACTACCGAGGTTGAGGCTGAGATTGCCGAGGCTCAGGAGGAGGTACCATCTGAGCTTCCCATCAACAAATCTTTTGTACCGCTTCATCTCCGACTAAAGGTTTTGGCGGAGCATCATGATGCTGTCCTGGCTGGCCACCCAGGGGTTAGAGGTACCTTGGAGTTGGTGTCACGTCGGTTTTGGTGGCCCAAGATCCGACAGGATGTGGTCTCATACGTGTCAGCTTGTACCACGAGCGCTAGGGCTAAGACGCCCCGCTCCCATCCTGTTGGCACACTACTTCCTCTTGAAGTACCTAGTAAGCCATGGACGGAAATCTCCATGGATTTCATCACTGATTTGCCCTCATCAGCTGGGAACACGGTCATCTTGGTGATTGTTGATCGGTTTTCAAAAATGTCGCACTTTGTTCCTTTGCCTTCATTGCCTAACGCTAAGACTCTGGCTCAGGTATTTGAGCCGGAGGTGGTCAGACTTCATGGGGTTCCGTCTGACATCGTGTCTGATAGGGGTACTCAGTTTGTGGCAAAATTTTGGAGGGCATTTTGCTCACGGCTGGGGATCAATTTGTCTCATTCTTCGGCGTTCCATCCTCAGTCAAATGGTCAGACTGAGCGTATGAACCAAAATTTGGAACAGTACTTACGCTGCTTTGTCTCTGATAACCAGGAGGAGTGGTCTACCTTTCTTCCTTTGGCTGAGTTTGCCATCAATAATCACCGCCAGGAGTCGTCTGAGGAGTCTCCGTTTTTTTGTGTTTACGGGCTACATCCTCAATTTTGTACCTTGAGTCAGAGGGGCTCTTCCGGCGTTCCGGAGGAGGATCAGTTAGGAGCACTATTATCATCAGTCTGGAGGAGAGTTAAACAGCGCCTGTTGAGTGTGGGTGCTAGGTACAAACGTGTGGCTGACAGTAGGCGTGTGCCAGGTCCGGACCCGAGTGTGGATGTCTGGGTGTGGTTATGCACAAAAAACATAAGACTCAAAATACCATCCCTTAAATTGGGTCCACGGTTTATTGGTCCATTTAGGGTCACCGCCGTCATTAACCCAGTAGCGTACCGATTGGAGCTCCCTACAGTTTATAAGATACACAACGTGTTCCACAGGTCTCTTCTAAAGAAGGTGGTGGGTTCTGTGGACGCGGCGCCTATGCCACCTCCAGTCTTGGTGGATGGTAATTTGGAGTTTGAAGTCTCCAAGGTGGTTGACTCTCATGTAGTGCGTCGTACTTTACAGTACTTGGTACACTGGCGTGGTTATGGGCCTGAGGAGAGGTCCTGGGTACCAGCCTCGGATATTCATGCAGATCAGCTGGTCAGGTTTTTTCATCATCGCCATCCAGACAAGCCGGGTCCTATAAGCCGTGAGGGCCCTGGGGTCCCTTGTAGAAGGCGGGGTACTGTCATGTCGGACGCTGTTCAGACCAGGTCGTTCGACAGACAGCGGTACTTCCGCTTTTGACCACTATTTGCTCATTGGCGTCGGCTAGGTTTTGTCCAGCTGTTCCAGGGTTAATTTACCTGATCCTCGGATTGGAAGCTGGGCCATGCCCATGGCCTTTAAATAGTTCTCCGGATCATTGGACGTCGCCGATTATAGCTTCTGTCTTGTGCGTTGTTATCTCGGTCCGGAGTGGAGAGCTGGTTGTTGGAGATTCGTTGCTGGTGGTGTATTTTCCTTAGTCTTATTTACTCCTTCCTATATTTGTATTTATTTTGCCCTGCACATTTATAGTGTATTCCTGAGTGACTGCGTCGTGGTGTATATTTTCCTTTATCCTTGTCTGTGCTAACTGTGGGTATTGGTGTATTACCTCTTCACTGGGTGGTGTGCGGTTGGTGTCAGCCTAGGGTTGAAACAGGAGACAGGGTGAGGGTCGAGGCTTAGACATGCACACCATCAGTGTAAACTCTAGGTAGAGGGTCAGTCAGGATTTCCCTAGTCTGAGGGAAATTGCAGGGGCCCGGGTTATTAGCTCTTGCTCACCTAGTCTCCCCGTGACATTATCATCGGCCCAACAACAACAAAAAAATAAAAAAAATAATAAAGGGTTTCTCTTTTTTTTTCTCTTGTCATGGATCCCATGACTTCCATAACCCGCCAGTTGGAGGCGCGGTCCCTACAGGTCACTGAGTTGAGGAGGGCAGTTCAGCAACAGGGACTAGCAGTATCTAATGTGCAAGCTGGAGCGACAGGAAGAGTTGCTGAGCCTAAATTCCCTTTGCCTGAAAAATTTGCTGGGGAACGCAGTAAATTTCTTTCTTTTCGTGAAGCTTGCAAACTATATTTCCGTATGTGCCTGACCTTCTCGGGTAATGAGGCTCAGCGTGTGGGCCGGGTGTTGTCATTGTTAAGCGGGGATCCCCAAGCATGGGCGTTTTCTTTGCCATCTGATTCTGCTGCATTTGACTCTGTGGAGTGTTTTTTTCTTCTCTTGGGAAGATCTACGATGAACCTGACAGAATGGCTCTAGCAGAATCTAAGATACGCACTATTCGCCAGGGGGAGCGAGTTGCAGAGGATTACTGTTCTGAATTTCGTCGCTGGGCGATCGATACACAATGGAATGATCCAGCATTGCGGAGTCAGTTTATTCATGGGGTTTCTGGAAGGGTTAAAAAAGCCCTTCTGATGTACGAGACTCCTACTTCTCTAGATTCTGCTATGAGTCTGGTTGTCCGCATTGATCGCCGTTTGCGTCAGGGGGAGCATGAGACACCGCCTATGGGAGAGGGTTTGGGTTCACGTGAGGTTGCTGCAGGTGAGCCCACGGAACCTTTGCAAATCGCAGGGGTATCACATGTTAAGAATCGAGCCCCTGATCTCAGGAAGCAGGGAGCCTGTTTTTACTGTGGTAAAACTGGTCATTTTATTAACATCTGTCCTCTGCTGTCTAAGAAAAACGCAACGGCGGAAAACTTCTAAGCTCAGATGGTGTGGAGGAGACCAATCTGAGCTTATGTATATCCTCCATGGTGGTTTCTCAATGCATGCTCCCTGCTAAGGTTTTGATCTCTGGCAGTGAGCTACCAATTACTGTTTTTGTGGATAGTGGTTCAGCCACAAATCTCATTGATGAGGAGTTTGCGCGCACAGCAGGTTTTAGGATTGAAAGACTGTCTCATCCTATCCGTGTGGTCACCATCAATGCTGCTCCTCTCTCTCAGGGGGAGATTACTGAATTTGTGGCTGAGGTGAAACTCCACATTGGGGTTCTACATTCCGAGCGGGTTACATGTAAGGTGCTCAGGAATCTTCCTGCTCAGGTGGTTTTGGGTTTTCCTTGGTTGTCCATGCACAACCCGGTAATTGACTGGAAAACTCAGGACATAATTCAGTGGAGCGAGTTCTGCCAGGAGAATTGCCTGGCCACATGTGTGGCTGCGGTGACTTCAAGCGTTCCGGAGTCACTTCTGGATTTTGTGGATGTGTTCTCTGAAAAGGGTTGCTCAGAGTTGCCGCCACATCGTCCCTATGACTGTTCTATCAGGTTTAAACCAGGGGCCAAGTTGCCTAAAGCAAGGATGTTTAACATCTCCAGTCCGGAGAGACAAGCATTAAAAGATTATATTGCTGAAAGCTTGAGCAAAGGGCACATCAGGCCGTCATCCTCGCCGGTGGCAGCAGGGTTCTTCTTCGTGAAGAAGAAAGATGGCGGATTACACCCGTGTTTGGATTTCAGGGAGTTGAACCAGATTACTGTTCGTGATCCATACCCGATGCCACTGATACCAGATTTGTTCAACCAGGTGGCAGGTGCTAAGTGGTTTACCAAGCTTGACCTCAGGGGGGCGTACAACCTCATAAGAGTCCGTCAAGGTGATGAGTGGAAGACGGCTTTTAACACCCCTGAGGGTCATTTTGAAAATTTGGTGATGCCTTTTGGGTTGACTAACGCACCTGCAGTGTTCCAACATTTCATCAATGATGTGTTCTCGCATGTTTTGGGGAAATTCGTAATCGTGTACCTAGATGACATCCTCATATATTCTTGCGACCGTGATGCTCATTTAGATCATGTCAGGCAGGTGTTATAGCTTCTCAGAGAGAATAAGCTGTATGCTAAACTTGAGAAATGTGTATTTTCTGTTCAAGCGTTGCCTTTCTTTGGTTATATTGTGTCTGCTTCTGGCTTTAAAATGGACGCCGCTAAGGTGCAAGCGGTGCTGCATTGGGAACGTCCTGATAACCTGAAAGCACTTCAGCGGTTCCTTGGGTTTTCTAACTACTATAGGAAATGTATCAAGGATTTTTCCATCATTGCTAAACCGCTAACTAACATGACTAAAAAGGGCACCAATTTCTCCGTTTGGCCTGAGGCTGCTGTGCGCGCATTTGAATTTCTTAAGAACAGTTTTGTTTCAGCCCCCATTCTTGTGCAGCCAGACGTATCAAAACCCTTTGTTGTGGAAGTAGATGCGTCTGAGGTTGGTGTGGGGGCGGTACTATCTCAAGGCTCATCTTTGAGTGGTTTGCGTCCGTGCGCCTATTTCTCCAAGAAACTGTCGTCCGCCGAACGTAACTACGATATCGGCAACAGGGAGTTGTTGGCAATCAAGTTGGCCTTTGAGGAATGGCGACACTTCTTGGAGGGGTCGGTACATCAGGTTACTGTTATTACCGATCATAAGAATCTGCTGTATTTGGAGTCAGCCAAGCGTCTGTCCCCCAGGCACTTACAGACCGGGGTCTAAAAACACTAAGGCGGATGCTCTGTCCAGCTGTTTTCTGGGGGGTGAACCTCGGGAGGATCCAGTACCCATCCTCCAAAAGGGTGTTGTGGTTTCGGCTCTCACTACCGAGGTTGAGGCTGAGATTGCCGAGGCTCAGGAGGAGGTACCATCTGAGCTTCCCATCAACAAATCTTTTGTACCGCTTCATCTCCGACTAAAGGTTTTGGCGGAGCATCATGATGCTGTCCTGGCTGGCCACCCAGGGGTTAGAGGTACCTTGGAGTTGGTGTCACGTCGGTTTTGGTGGCCCAAGATCCGACAGGATGTGGTCTCATACGTGTCAGCTTGTACCACGAGCGCTAGGGCTAAGACGCCCCGCTCCCATCCTGTTGGCACACTACTTCCTCTTGAAGTACCTAGTAAGCCATGGACGGAAATCTCCATGGATTTCATCACTGATTTGCCCTCATCAGCTGGGAACACGGTCATCTTGGTGATTGTTGATCGGTTTTCAAAAATGTCGCACTTTGTTCCTTTGCCTTCATTGCCTAACGCTAAGACTCTGGCTCAGGTATTTGAGCCGGAGGTGGTCAGACTTCATGGGGTTCCGTCTGACATCGTGTCTGATAGGGGTACTCAGTTTGTGGCAAAATTTTGGAGGGCATTTTGCTCACGGCTGGGGATCAATTTGTCTCATTCTTCGGCGTTCCATCCTCAGTCAAATGGTCAGACTGAGCGTATGAACCAAAATTTGGAACAGTACTTACGCTGCTTTGTCTCTGATAACCAGGAGGAGTGGTCTACCTTTCTTCCTTTGGCTGAGTTTGCCATCAATAATCACCGCCAGGAGTCGTCTGGGGAGTCTCCGTTTTTTTGTGTTTACGGGCTACATCCTCAATTTTGTACCTTGAGTCAGAGGGGCTCTTCCGGCGTTCCGGAGGAGGATCAGTTAGGAGCACTATTATCATCAGTCTGGAGGAGAGTTAAACAGCGCCTGTTGAGTGTGGGTGCTAGGTACAAACGTGTGGCTGACAGTAGGCGTGTGCCAGGTCCGGACCCGAGTGTGGATGTCTGGGTGTGGTTATGCACAAAAAACATAAGACTCAAAATACCATCCCTTAAATTGGGTCCACGGTTTATTGGTCCATTTAGGGTCACCGCCGTCATTAACCCAGTAGCGTACCGATTGGAGCTCCCTACAGTTTATAAGATACACAACGTGTTCCACAGGTCTCTTCTAAAGAAGGTGGTGGGTTCTGTGGACGCGGCGCCTATGCCACCTCCAGTCTTGGTGGATGGTAATTTGGAGTTTGAAGTCTCCAAGGTGGTTGACTCTCATGTAGTGCGTCGTACTTTACAGTACTTGGTACACTGGCGTGGTTATGGGCCTGAGGAGAGGTCCTGGGTACCAGCCTCGGATATTCATGCAGATCAGCTGGTCAGGTTTTTTCATCATCGCCATCCAGACAAGCCGGGTCCTATAAGCCGTGAGGGCCCTGGGGTCCCTTGTAGAAGGCGGGGTACTGTCATGTCGGACGCTGTTCAGACCAGGTCGTTCGACAGACAGCGGTACTTCCGCTTTTGACCACTATTTGCTCATTGGCGTCGGCTAGGTTTTGTCCAGCTGTTCCAGGGTTAATTTACCTGATCCTCGGATTGGAAGCTGGGCCATGCCCATGGCCTTTAAATAGTTCTCCGGATCATTGGACGTCGCCGATTATAGCTTCTGTCTTGTGCGTTGTTATCTCGGTCCGGAGTGGAGAGCTGGTTGTTGGAGATTCGTTGCTGGTGGTGTATTTTCCTTAGTCTTATTTACTCCTTCCTATATTTGTATTTATTTTGCCCTGCACATTTATAGTGTATTCCTGAGTGACTGCGGCGTGGTGTATATTTTCCTTTATCCTTGTCTGTGCTAACTGTGGGTATTGGTGTATTACCTCTTCACTGGGTGGTGTGCGGTTGGTGTCAGCCTAGGGTTGAAACAGGAGACAGGGTGAGGGTCGAGGCTTAGACATGCACACCATCAGTGTAAACTCTAGGTAGAGGGTCAGTCAGGATTTCCCTAGTCTGAGGGAAATTGCAGGGGCCCGGGTTATTAGCTCTTGCTCACCTAGTCTCCCCGTGACATTATCATCGGCCCAACAACAACAAAAAATAAAAAAAATAATAAAGGGTTTCTCTTTTTTTTTCTCTTGTCATGGATCCCATGACTTCCATAACCCGCCAGTTGGAGGCGCGGTCCCTACAGGTCACTGAGTTGAGGAGGGCAGTTCAGCAACAGGGACTAGCAGTATCTAATGTGCAAGCTGGAGCGACAGGAAGAGTTGCTGAGCCTAAATTCCCTTTGCCTGAAAAATTTGCTGGGGAACGCAGTAAATTTGTTTCTTTTCGTGAAGCTTGCAAACTATATTTCCGTATGTGCCTGACCTTCTCGGGTAATGAGGCTCAGCGTGTGGGCCGGGTGTTGTCATTGTTAAGCGGGGATCCTGTCATGATCTCCATGGCCAGAGAACTAGCATAAGCCTCTATAGGAACAAGCTCTTGGAAGATGTACCTATACTGACCATGAACTAAACCTACCGCATCATCTAGAAGTAGCCAGGTAGCATGTCCTACTTTTTATCCCTATATGCCCAGCGCCGGCCGGAGAACTAAATAATGCTAGCAGAGGGAAATATAAGACCTGACTCACCTCTAGAGAAATGCCCAAAAAAAAAGGAGACAGAAGCCCCCCACATATATTGGCGGTGATATGAGATGAAACAACAAACGCAGCAGGAAAATAGTTTTAGCAAATTTGAGGTCCGCTTTCTAGATAGCAGAAGACAGAAAGCATACTTTCATGGTCAGTAGAAAACCCTAACAAAACACATCCAGAAATTACTTTAGGACTCTGGCATTAACTCATAATACCAGAGTGGCAATTCCTGATCAACAAGAGCTTTCCAGACACAGTAACGAAACTGCAGCTGTGAACTGGAACCAAAATACAAAAACAAAACATGGACGAATGTCCAACTTATCTAGTAGATGTCTGGGAGCAGGAACAAGCACAGAGAGGCTTCTGATAACATTGTTGACCGGCAAGCATCTAACAGAGAAGCCAGGTTATATAGCGACACCCAGATCTAATCAGAACAGGTGAACAGGGAAGATGATGTCACAAGTTCAATTCCACCAGTAACCACCGGGGGAGCCCAGAATCCAAATTCACAACAGTACCCCCCCCTCAAGGAGGGGGCACCGAACCCTCACCAGAACCACCAGGGCGATCAGGATGGGCCCTATGAAAGGCACGAACCAGATCAGAGGCATGAACATCAGATGCAGTGACCCAAGAATTATCCTCCTGGCCATATCCCTTCCACTTGACCAGATACTGGAGTCTCCGTCTGGAAACACGGGAGTCTAGGATTTTTTCCACAACGTACTCCAACTCACCCTCAACCAACACCGGAGCAGGAGGCTCAACGGAAGGCACAACCGGTGCCTCATACCTGCGCAATAACGACCGATGAAAAACGTTATGAATAGAAAAGGATGCAGGGAGGTCCAAACGGAAGGAAACAGGGTTAAGAATCTCCAATATTTTATACGGACCGATGAACCGAGGCTTAAACTTAGGAGATGAGACCCTCATAGGGACAAAACGAGAAGACAACCACACCAAATCTCCAACACAAAGCCGAGGACCAACACGACGGTGACGGTTGGCAAAAAGCTGAGTCTTCTCCTGGGACAACTTTAAATTGTCCATCACCTGCCCCCAGATATGATGCAATCTCTCCACCACCGCATCCACTCCAGGACAATCCGAGGATTCCATCTGACCGGAGGAAAATCGAGGATGGAACCCCGAATTACAGAAAAACGGGGAAACCAAGGTGGCAGAGCTGGCCCGATTATTGAGGGCGAACTCCGCCAATGGCAAAAAAGCAACCCAATCATCCTGGTCAGCAGACACAAAACACCTCAGATATGTCTCCAGGGTCTGATTAGTCCGCTCGGTCTGGCCATTAGTCTGAGGGTGAAAAGCAGACGAAAAAGACAAATCTATGCCCATCCTAGCACAAAATGCCCGCCAAAATCTAGACACAAATTGGGTTCCTCTGTCAGAAACGATATTCTCAGGAATACCATGCAAACGAACAACATTTTGAAAAAACAGGGGCACCAACTCGGAAGAAGAAGGCAATTTGGGCAGGGGAACCAAATGAACCATCTTAGAAAAACGGTCACACACCACCCAGATGACAGACATCTTCTGAGAAACAGGCAGATCTGAAATAAAATCCATCGAGATGTGTGTCCAAGGCCTCTTAGGAATAGGCAAGGGCAACAATAATCCACTAGCCCGAGAACAACAAGGCTTGGCCCGAGCACAAACGTCACAAGACTGCACAAAGCCTCGCACATCTCGTGACAGGGAAGGCCACCAGAAGGATCTTGCCACCAAATCCCTGGTACCAAAAATTCCAGGATGACCTGCCAACGCAGAAGAATGCACCTCAGAGATGACTTTACTGGTCCAATCATCAGGAACAAACAGCCTATCAGGCGGACAACGATCCGGTCTATCCGCCTGAAACTCCTGCAAGGCCCGCCGCAGGTCTGGAGAAACGGCTGACAAGATAACTCCCTCCTTAAGAATACCTGTGGGGTCAGAGTTGCCAGGTGAATCAGGCTCAAAACTCCTAGAAAGGGCATCCGCCTTAACATTCTTAGAACCTGGTAGGTACGATACCACAAAATTAAACCGAGAAAAAAAATAATGACCAGCGCGCCTGTCTAGGATTCAGGCGCCTGGCGGTCTCAAGATAAATCAAATTTTTGTGGTCAGTCAATACCACCACCTGATGTCTGGCCCCCTCGAGCCAATGGCGCCACTCCTCAAACGCCCACTTCATGGCCAAAAGCTCCCGATTCCCAACATCATAATTCCGCTCAGCGGGCGAAAATTTACGGGAAAAGAAGGCACAAGGCCTCATCACGGCGCAGTCAGAACTTTTCTGCGACAACACTGCCCCAGCTCCGATCTCAGAAGCGTCGACCTCAACCTGAAAAGGAAGAGTCACATCAGGCTGACGCAACACAGGGGCAGAAGAAAAACAGCGCTTAAGCTCCTGAAAGGCCTCCACAGCATCAGGGGACCAATTAGCAACATCAGCACCCTGTCTAGTCAAATCGGTCAATGGCTTAACGACATCCGAAAAAACAGAAATAAATAGACGATAAAAGTTGGCAAAGCCCAAAAATTTCTGAAGACTTTTAAGAGAAGAGGGCTGCGTCCAATCACAAATAGCTTGAACCTTGACAGGATCCATCTCAATGGAAGAGGGAGAAAAAATATATCCCAAAAAGGAAATTCTCTGAACCCCAAAAACGCACTTAGAACCCTTGACACACAGAGAATTAGACCGCAAAACCTGAAAAACCCTCTTAACTTGCCGGACATGAGAGTCCCAGTCATCCGAAAAAATCAGAATATCATCCAGATACACTATCATAAATTTATCCAAAAAATCGCGGAAAATATCATGCATAAAGGACTGGAAGACTGAAGGGGCATTAGAAAGACCAAAAGGCATCACCAAATACTCAAAGTGGCCCTCGGGCGTATTAAATGCGGTTTTCCACTCATCCCCCTGCCTGATCCGCACCAAATTATACGCCCCACGGAGATCAATCTTAGAGAACCACTTGGCCCCCTTTATGCGAGCAAACAAATCAGTCAGCAACGGCAATGGGTATTGATATTTAACCGTGATTTTATTCAAAAGCCGATAATCAATACATGGTCTCAAAGAGCCGTCTTTTTTTGACACAAAGAAAAAACCGGCTCCTAAGGGAGATGACGATGGACGAATATGTCCCTTTTCCAAGGACTCCTTTATATATTCTCGCATAGCAGTATGTTCAGGCACAGACAGATTAAATAAACGACCCTTTGGGTATTTACTACCCGGAATTAAATCTATAGCACAATCGCACTCACGGTGCGGAGGTAGTGAACCAAGCTTGGGTTCTTCAAAGACGTCACGATAGTCAGACAGGAACTCAGGGATTTCAGAGGGGATAGATGATGAAATGGACACCAAAGGTACGTCCCCATGAGTCCCCTTACATCCCCAGCTCAACACAGACATAGCTCTCCAGTCAAGGACTGGGTTGTGAGACTGCAGCCATGGCAATCCCAGCACCAAATCCTCATGTAGATTATACAGCACTAGAAAACGAATAGTCTCCTGGTGATCCGGATTAATACACATAGTCACTTGTGTCCAGTATTGTGGTTTATTATTAGCCAATGGGGTGGAGTCAATCCCCTTCAGAGGAATAAGAGTTTCCAAAGGCTCTAAATCATACCCACAACGATTGGCAAAGGACCAATCCATAAGACTCAAAGCGGCGCCAGAGTCGATATAGGCGTCAGTAGTAATAGATGACAAAGAGCAAATCAGGGTCACAGACAAAATAAATTTAGACTGTAAAGTGCCAATGGAAACAGATTTATCAAGCTTTTTAGTACGTTTAGAGCATGCTGATATAACATGAGTAGAATCCCCACAATAGAAACACAACCCATTTTTCCGTCTAAAATTCTGCCGCTCGCTTCTGGACAGAATTCTATCACACTGCATGCTTTCTGGCGTCTTCTCAGTGGACACCGCCAGATGGTGCACTGGTTTGCGCTCCCGCAGACGCCTATCGATCTGAATGGCCATTGTCATGGACTCATTCAGACCCGCAGGCACAGGGAACCCCACCATAACATCCTTAATGGCATCAGAGAGACCCTCTCTGAAAGTAGCCGCCAAGGCACACTCATTCCACTGAGTAAGCACAGACCATTTACGGAATCTTTGGCAGTAAATTTCAGCTTCATCTTGCCCCTGCGATAGGGACATCAAAGTTTTTTCTGCCTGAAGTTCCAAATGAGGTTCCTCATACAGCAAGCCCAAGGCCAAAAAAAACGCATCCACATTGCGCAACGCAGGATCCCCTGGTGCCAATGCAAAAGCCCAGTCTTGAGGGTCGCCGCGGAGCAAGGAAATCACAATCCCAACCTGCTGTGCAGGGTCTCCAGCAGAACGAGATTTCAGGGACAAAAATAGCCTACAATTATTTCTAAAATTCTGAAAGCTAGATCTATTCCCTGAGAAGAATTCCGGCAAAGGAATTCTCGGCTCAGATACCGGAGCATGAATAATAAAATCTTGCAAATTTTGTACTTTCGTGGTGAGATTATTCAAACCTGCAGTTACACTCTGAAGATCCATTATTAACAGGTGAACACAAAGCCATTCAAAGATTATAAGGAGAGAGAAAAAAAAGAAAGACTGCAGCATAGACAGACTGGCAAGTGATCCAATTAAGAGCACAGAAAAAAAAAAAAAAAAAAAAAAACTCTCAGCAGACTTCTTATTTCTCTCCTTTCTCAGCCAAGGATTTTAACCCTTTAGTGGGCCGGTCAAACTGTCATGATCTCCATGGCCAGAGAACTAGCATAAGCCTCTATAGGAACAAGCTCTTGGAAGATGTACCTATACTGACCATGAACTAAACCTACCGCATCATCTAGAAGTAGCCAGGTAGCATGTCCTACTTTTTATCCCTATATGCCCAGCGCCGGCCGGAGAACTAAATAATGCTAGCAGAGGGAAATATAAGACCTGACTCACCTCTAGAGAAATGCCCAAAAAAAAAGGAGACAGAAGCCCCCCACATATATTGGCGGTGATATGAGATGAAACAACAAACGCAGCAGGAAAATAGTTTTAGCAAATTTGAGGTCCGCTTTCTAGATAGCAGAAGACAGAAAGCATACTTTCATGGTCAGTAGAAAACCCTAACAAAACACATCCAGAAATTACTTTAGGACTCTGGCATTAACTCATAATACCAGAGTGGCAATTCCTGATCAACAAGAGCTTTCCAGACACAGTAACGAAACTGCAGCTGTGAACTGGAACCAAAATACAAAAACAAAACATGGACGAATGTCCAACTTATCTAGTAGATGTCTGGGAGCAGGAACAAGCACAGAGAGGCTTCTGATAACATTGTTGACCGGCAAGCATCTAACAGAGAAGCCAGGTTATATAGCGACACCCAGATCTAATCAGAACAGGTGAACAGGGAAGATGATGTCACAAGTTCAATTCCACCAGTAACCACCGGGGGAGCCCAGAATCCAAATTCACAACAGGATCCCCAAGCATGGGCGTTTTCTTTGCCATCTGATTCTGCTGCATTTGACTCTGTGGAGTGTTTTTTTCTTCTCTTGGGAAGATCTACGATGAACCTGACAGAATGGCTCTAGCAGAATCTAAGATACGCACTATTCGCCAGGGGGAGCGAGTTGCAGAGGATTACTGTTCTGAATTTCGTCGCTGGGCGATCGATACACAATGGAATGATCCAGCATTGCGGAGTCAGTTTATTCATGGGGTTTCTGGAAGGGTTAAAAAAGCCCTTCTGATGTACGAGACTCCTACTTCTCTAGATTCTGCTATGAGTCTGGTTGTCCGCATTGATCGCCGTTTGCGTCAGGGGGAGCATGAGACACCGCCTATGGGAGAGGGTTTGGGTTCACGTGAGGTTGCTGCAGGTGAGCCCACGGAACCTTTGCAAATCGCAGGGGTATCACATGTTAAGAATCGAGCCCCTGATCTCAGGAAGCAGGGAGCCTGTTTTTACTGTGGTAAAACTGGTCATTTTATTAACATCTGTCCTCTGCTGTCTAAGAAAAACGCAACGGCGGAAAACTTCTAAGCTCAGATGGTGTGGAGGAGACCAATCTGAGCTTATGTATATCCTCCATGGTGGTTTCTCAATGCATGCTCCCTGCTAAGGTTTTGATCTCTGGCAGTGAGCTACCAATTACTGTTTTTGTGGATAGTGGTTCAGCCACAAATCTCATTGATGAGGAGTTTGCGCGCACAGCAGGTTTTAGGATTGAAAGACTGTCTCATCCTATCCGTGTGGTCACCATCAATGCTGCTCCTCTCTCTCAGGGGGAGATTACTGAATTTGTGGCTGAGGTGAAACTCCACATTGGGGTTCTACATTCCGAGCGGGTTACATGTAAGGTGCTCAGGAATCTTCCTGCTCAGGTGGTTTTGGGTTTTCCTTGGTTGTCCATGCACAACCCGGTAATTGACTGGAAAACTCAGGACATAATTCAGTGGAGCGAGTTCTGCCAGGAGAATTGCCTGGCCACATGTGTGGCTGCGGTGACTTCAAGCGTTCCGGAGTCACTTCTGGATTTTGTGGATGTGTTCTCTGAAAAGGGTTGCTCAGAGTTGCCGCCACATCGTCCCTATGACTGTTCTATCAGGTTTAAACCAGGGGCCAAGTTGCCTAAAGCAAGGATGTTTAACATCTCCAGTCCGGAGAGACAAGCATTAAAAGATTATATTGCTGAAAGCTTGAGCAAAGGGCACATCAGGCCGTCATCCTCGCCGGTGGCAGCAGGGTTCTTCTTCGTGAAGAAGAAAGATGGCGGATTACACCCGTGTTTGGATTTCAGGGAGTTGAACCAGATTACTGTTCGTGATCCATACCCGATGCCACTGATACCAGATTTGTTCAACCAGGTGGCAGGTGCTAAGTGGTTTACCAAGCTTGACCTCAGGGGGGCGTACAACCTCATAAGAGTCCGTCAAGGTGATGAGTGGAAGACGGCTTTTAACACCCCTGAGGGTCATTTTGAAAATTTGGTGATGCCTTTTGGGTTGACTAACGCACCTGCAGTGTTCCAACATTTCATCAATGATGTGTTCTCGCATGTTTTGGGGAAATTCGTAATCGTGTACCTAGATGACATCCTCATATATTCTTGCGACCGTGATGCTCATTTAGATCATGTCAGGCAGGTGTTATAGCTTCTCAGAGAGAATAAGCTGTATGCTAAACTTGAGAAATGTGTATTTTCTGTTCAAGCGTTGCCTTTCTTTGGTTATATTGTGTCTGCTTCTGGCTTTAAAATGGACGCCGCTAAGGTGCAAGCGGTGCTGCATTGGGAACGTCCTGATAACCTGAAAGCACTTCAGCGGTTCCTTGGGTTTTCTAACTACTATAGGAAATGTATCAAGGATTTTTCCATCATTGCTAAACCGCTAACTAACATGACTAAAAAGGGCACCAATTTCTCCGTTTGGCCTGAGGCTGCTGTCCGCGCATTTGAATTTCTTAAGAACAGTTTTGTTTCAGCCCCCATTCTTGTGCAGCCAGACGTATCAAAACCCTTTGTTGTGGAAGTAGATGCGTCTGAGGTTGGTGTGGGGGCGGTACTATCTCAAGGCTCATCTTTGAGTGGTTTGCGTCCGTGCGCCTATTTCTCCAAGAAACTGTCGTCCGCCGAACGTAACTACGATATCGGCAACAGGGAGTTGTTGGCAATCAAGTTGGCCTTTGAGGAATGGCGACACTTCTTGGAGGGGTCGGTACATCAGGTTACTGTTATTACCGATCATAAGAATCTGCTGTATTTGGAGTCAGCCAAGCGTCTGTCCCCCAGGCACTTACAGACCGGGGTCTAAAAACACTAAGGCGGATGCTCTGTCCAGCTGTTTTCTGGGGGGTGAACCTCGGGAGGATCCAGTACCCATCCTCCAAAAGGGTGTTGTGGTTTCGGCTCTCACTACCGAGGTTGAGGCTGAGATTGCCGAGGCTCAGGAGGAGGTACCATCTGAGCTTCCCATCAACAAATCTTTTGTACCGCTTCATCTCCGACTAAAGGTTTTGGCGGAGCATCATGATGCTGTCCTGGCTGGCCACCCAGGGGTTAGAGGTACCTTGGAGTTGGTGTCACGTCGGTTTTGGTGGCCCAAGATCCGACAGGATGTGGTCTCATACGTGTCAGCTTGTACCACGAGCGCTAGGGCTAAGACGCCCCGCTCCCATCCTGTTGGCACACTACTTCCTCTTGAAGTACCTAGTAAGCCATGGACGGAAATCTCCATGGATTTCATCACTGATTTGCCCTCATCAGCTGGGAACACGGTCATCTTGGTGATTGTTGATCGGTTTTCAAAAATGTCGCACTTTGTTCCTTTGCCTTCATTGCCTAACGCTAAGACTCTGGCTCAGGTATTTGAGCCGGAGGTGGTCAGACTTCATGGGGTTCCGTCTGACATCGTGTCTGATAGGGGTACTCAGTTTGTGGCAAAATTTTGGAGGGCATTTTGCTCACGGCTGGGGATCAATTTGTCTCATTCTTCGGCGTTCCATCCTCAGTCAAATGGTCAGACTGAGCGTATGAACCAAAATTTGGAACAGTACTTACGCTGCTTTGTCTCTGATAACCAGGAGGAGTGGTCTACCTTTCTTCCTTTGGCTGAGTTTGCCATCAATAATCACCGCCAGGAGTCGTCTGGGGAGTCTCCGTTTTTTTGTGTTTACGGGCTACATCCTCAATTTTGTACCTTGAGTCAGAGGGGCTCTTCCGGCGTTCCGGAGGAGGATCAGTTAGGAGCACTATTATCATCAGTCTGGAGGAGAGTTAAACAGCGCCTGTTGAGTGTGGGTGCTAGGTACAAACGTGTGGCTGACAGTAGGCGTGTGCCAGGTCCGGACCCGAGTGTGGATGTCTGGGTGTGGTTATGCACAAAAAACATAAGACTCAAAATACCATCCCTTAAATTGGGTCCACGGTTTATTGGTCCATTTAGGGTTACCGCCGTCATTAACCCAGTAGCGTACCGATTGGAGCTCCCTACAGTTTATAAGATACACAACGTGTTCCACAGGTCTCTTCTAAAGAAGGTGGTGGGTTCTGTGGACGCGGCGCCTATGCCACCTCCAGTCTTGGTGGATGGTAATTTGGAGTTTGAAGTCTCCAAGGTGGTTGACTCTCATGTAGTGCGTCGTACTTTACAGTACTTGGTACACTGGCGTGGTTATGGGCTTGAGGAGAGGTCCTGGGTACCAGCCTCGGATATTCATGCAGATCAGCTGGTCAGGTTTTTT
The DNA here is from genome assembly GCF_051348905.1 of Ranitomeya variabilis. Lineage (NCBI taxonomy): Eukaryota > Metazoa > Chordata > Amphibia > Anura > Dendrobatidae > Ranitomeya > Ranitomeya variabilis. The sequence continues at coordinate 213,657,024 of NC_135237.1, forward strand.
CATCATCGCCATCCAGACAAGCCGGGTCCTATAAGCCGTGAGGGCCCTGGGGTCCCTTGTAGAAGGCGGGGTACTGTCATGTCGGACGCTGTTCAGACCAGGTCGTTCGACAGACAGCGGTACTTCCGCTTTTGACCACTATTTGCTCATTGGCGTCGGCTAGGTTTTGTCCAGCTGTTCCAGGGTTAATTTACCTGATCCTCGGATTGGAAGCTGGGCCATGCCCATGGCCTTTAAATAGTTCTCCGGATCATTGGACATCGCCGATTATAGCTTCTGTCTTGTGCGTTGTTATCTCGGTCCGGAGTGGAGAGCTGGTTGTTGGAGATTCGTTGCTGGTGGTGTATTTTCCTTAGTCTTATTTACTCCTTCCTATATTTGTATTTATTTTGCCCTGCACATTTATAGTGTATTCCTGAGTGACTGCGGCGTGGTGTATATTTTCCTTTATCCTTGTCTGTGCTAACTGTGGGTATTGGTGTATTACCTCTTCACTGGGTGGTGTGCGGTTGGTGTCAGCCTAGGGTTGAAACAGGAGACAGGGTGAGGGTCGAGGCTTAGACATGCACACCATCAGTGTAAACTCTAGGTAGAGGGTCAGTCAGGATTTCCCTAGTCTGAGGGAAATTGCAGGGGCCCGGGTTATTAGCTCTTGCTCACCTAGTCTCCCCGTGACATTATCATCGGCCCAACAACAACAAAAAATAAAAAAAATAATAAAGGGTTTCTCTTTTTTTTTCTCTTGTCATGGATCCCATGACTTCCATAACCCGCCAGTTGGAGGCGCGGTCCCTACAGGTCACTGAGTTGAGGAGGGCAGTTCAGCAACAGGGACTAGCAGTATCTAATGTGCAAGCTGGAGCGACAGGAAGAGTTGCTGAGCCTAAATTCCCTTTGCCTGAAAAATTTGCTGGGGAACGCAGTAAATTTGTTTCTTTTCGTGAAGCTTGCAAACTATATTTCCGTATGTGCCTGACCTTCTCGGGTAATGAGGCTCAGCGTGTGGGCCGGGTGTTGTCATTGTTAAGCGGGGATCCCCAAGCATGGGCGTTTTCTTTGCCATCTGATTCTGCTGCATTTGACTCTGTGGAGTGTTTTTTTCTTCTCTTGGGAAGATCTACGATGAACCTGACAGAATGGCTCTAGCAGAATCTAAGATACGCACTATTCGCCAGGGGGAGCGAGTTGCAGAGGATTACTGTTCTGAATTTCGTCGCTGGGCGATCGATACACAATGGAATGATCCAGCATTGCGGAGTCAGTTTATTCATGGGGTTTCTGGAAGGGTTAAAAAAGCCCTTCTGATGTACGAGACTCCTACTTCTCTAGATTCTGCTATGAGTCTGGTTGTCCGCATTGATCGCCGTTTGCGTCAGGGGGAGCATGAGACACCGCCTATGGGAGAGGGTTTGGGTTCACGTGAGGTTGCTGCAGGTGAGCCCACGGAACCTTTGCAAATCGCAGGGGTATCACATGTTAAGAATCGAGCCCCTGATCTCAGGAAGCAGGGAGCCTGTTTTTACTGTGGTAAAACTGGTCATTTTATTAACATCTGTCCTCTGCTGTCTAAGAAAAACGCAACGGCGGAAAACTTCTAAGCTCAGATGGTGTGGAGGAGACCAATCTGAGCTTATGTATATCCTCCATGGTGGTTTCTCAATGCATGCTCCCTGCTAAGGTTTTGATCTCTGGCAGTGAGCTACCAATTACTGTTTTTGTGGATAGTGGTTCAGCCACAAATCTCATTGATGAGGAGTTTGCGCGCACAGCAGGTTTTAGGATTGAAAGACTGTCTCATCCTATCCGTGTGGTCACCATCAATGCTGCTCCTCTCTCTCAGGGGGAGATTACTGAATTTGTGGCTGAGGTGAAACTCCACATTGGGGTTCTACATTCCGAGCGGGTTACATGTAAGGTGCTCAGGAATCTTCCTGCTCAGGTGGTTTTGGGTTTTCCTTGGTTGTCCATGCACAACCCGGTAATTGACTGGAAAACTCAGGACATAATTCAGTGGAGCGAGTTCTGCCAGGAGAATTGCCTGGCCACATGTGTGGCTGCGGTGACTTCAAGCGTTCCGGAGTCACTTCTGGATTTTGTGGATGTGTTCTCTGAAAAGGGTTGCTCAGAGTTGCCGCCACATCGTCCCTATGACTGTTCTATCAGGTTTAAACCAGGGGCCAAGTTGCCTAAAGCAAGGATGTTTAACATCTCCAGTCCGGAGAGACAAGCATTAAAAGATTATATTGCTGAAAGCTTGAGCAAAGGGCACATCAGGCCGTCATCCTCGCCGGTGGCAGCAGGGTTCTTCTTCGTGAAGAAGAAAGATGGCGGATTACACCCGTGTTTGGATTTCAGGGAGTTGAACCAGATTACTGTTCGTGATCCATACCCGATGCCACTGATACCAGATTTGTTCAACCAGGTGGCAGGTGCTAAGTGGTTTACCAAGCTTGACCTCAGGGGGGCGTACAACCTCATAAGAGTCCGTCAAGGTGATGAGTGGAAGACGGCTTTTAACACCCCTGAGGGTCATTTTGAAAATTTGGTGATGCCTTTTGGGTTGACTAACGCACCTGCAGTGTTCCAACATTTCATCAATGATGTGTTCTCGCATGTTTTGGGGAAATTCGTAATCGTGTACCTAGATGACATCCTCATATATTCTTGCGACCGTGATGCTCATTTAGATCATGTCAGGCAGGTGTTATAGCTTCTCAGAGAGAATAAGCTGTATGCTAAACTTGAGAAATGTGTATTTTCTGTTCAAGCGTTGCCTTTCTTTGGTTATATTGTGTCTGCTTCTGGCTTTAAAATGGACGCCGCTAAGGTGCAAGCGGTGCTGCATTGGGAACGTCCTGATAACCTGAAAGCACTTCAGCGGTTCCTTGGGTTTTCTAACTACTATAGGAAATTTATCAAGGATTTTTCCATCATTGCTAAACCGCTAACTAACATGACTAAAAAGGGCACCAATTTCTCCGTTTGGCCTGAGGCTGCTGTGCGCGCATTTGAATTTCTTAAGAACAGTTTTGTTTCAGCCCCCATTCTTGTGCAGCCAGACGTATCAAAACCCTTTGTTGTGGAAGTAGATGCGTCTGAGGTTGGTGTGGGGGCGGTACTATCTCAAGGCTCATCTTTGAGTGGTTTGCGTCCGTGCGCCTATTTCTCCAAGAAACTGTCGTCCGCCGAACGTAACTACGATATCGGCAACAGGGAGTTGTTGGCAATCAAGTTGGCCTTTGAGGAATGGCGACACTTCTTGGAGGGGTCGGTACATCAGGTTACTGTTATTACCGATCATAAGAATCTGCTGTATTTGGAGTCAGCCAAGCGTCTGTCCCCCAGGCACTTACAGACCGGGGTCTAAAAACACTAAGGCGGATGCTCTGTCCAGCTGTTTTCTGGGGGGTGAACCTCGGGAGGATCCAGTACCCATCCTCCAAAAGGGTGTTGTGGTTTCGGCTCTCACTACCGAGGTTGAGGCTGAGATTGCCGAGGCTCAGGAGGAGGTACCATCTGAGCTTCCCATCAACAAATCTTTTGTACCGCTTCATCTCCGACTAAAGGTTTTGGCGGAGCATCATGATGCTGTCCTGGCTGGCCACCCAGGGGTTAGAGGTACCTTGGAGTTGGTGTCACGTCGGTTTTGGTGGCCCAAGATCCGACAGGATGTGGTCTCATACGTGTCAGCTTGTACCACGAGCGCTAGGGCTAAGACGCCCCGCTCCCATCCTGTTGGCACACTACTTCCTCTTGAAGTACCTAGTAAGCCATGGACGGAAATCTCCATGGATTTCATCACTGATTTGCCCTCATCAGCTGGGAACACGGTCATCTTGGTGATTGTTGATCGGTTTTCAAAAATGTCGCACTTTGTTCCTTTGCCTTCATTGCCTAACGCTAAGACTCTGGCTCAGGTATTTGAGCCGGAGGTGGTCAGACTTCATGGGGTTCCGTCTGACATCGTGTCTGATAGGGGTACTCAGTTTGTGGCAAAATTTTGGAGGGCATTTTGCTCACGGCTGGGGATCAATTTGTCTCATTCTTCGGCGTTCCATCCTCAGTCAAATGGTCAGACTGAGCGTATGAACCAAAATTTGGAACAGTACTTACGCTGCTTTGTCTCTGATAACCAGGAGGAGTGGTCTACCTTTCTTCCTTTGGCTGAGTTTGCCATCAATAATCACCGCCAGGAGTCGTCTGGGGAGTCTCCGTTTTTTTGTGTTTACGGGCTACATCCTCAATTTTGTACCTTGAGTCAGAGGGGCTCTTCCGGCGTTCCGGAGGAGGATCAGTTAGGAGCACTATTATCATCAGTCTGGAGGAGAGTTAAACAGCGCCTGTTGAGTGTGGGTGCTAGGTACAAACGTGTGGCTGACAGTAGGCGTGTGCCAGGTCCGGACCCGAGTGTGGATGTCTGGGTGTGGTTATGCACAAAAAACATAAGACTCAAAATACCATCCCTTAAATTGGGTCCACGGTTTATTGGTCCATTTAGGGTCACCGCCGTCATTAACCCAGTAGCGTACCGATTGGAGCTCCCTACAGTTTATAAGATACACAACGTGTTCCACAGGTCTCTTCTAAAGAAGGTGGTGGGTTCTGTGGACGCGGCGCCTATGCCACCTCCAGTCTTGGTGGATGGTAATTTGGAGTTTGAAGTCTCCAAGGTGGTTGACTCTCATGTAGTGCGTCGTACTTTACAGTACTTGGTACACTGGCGTGGTTATGGGCCTGAGGAGAGGTCCTGGGTACCAGCCTCGGATATTCATGCAGATCAGCTGGTCAGGTTTTTTCATCATCGCCATCCAGACAAGCCGGGTCCTATAAGCCGTGAGGGCCCTGGGGTCCCTTGTAGAAGGCGGGGTACTGTCATGTCGGACGCTGTTCAGACCAGGTCGTTCGACAGACAGCGGTACTTCCGCTTTTGACCACTATTTGCTCATTGGCGTCGGCTAGGTTTTGTCCAGCTGTTCCAGGGTTAATTTACCTGATCCTCGGATTGGAAGCTGGGCCATGCCCATGGCCTTTAAATAGTTCTCCGGATCATTGGACGTCGCCGATTATAGCTTCTGTCTTGTGCGTTGTTATCTCGGTCCGGAGTGGAGAGCTGGTTGTTGGAGATTCGTTGCTGGTGGTGTATTTTCCTTAGTCTTATTTACTCCTTCCTATATTTGTATTTATTTTGCCCTGCACATTTATAGTGTATTCCTGAGTGACTGCGGCGTGGTGTATATTTTCCTTTATCCTTGTCTGTGCTAACTGTGGGTATTGGTGTATTACCTCTTCACTGGGTGGTGTGCGGTTGGTGTCAGCCTAGGGTTGAAACAGGAGACAGGGTGAGGGTCGAGGCTTAGACATGCACACCATCAGTGTAAACTCTAGGTAGAGGGTCAGTCAGGATTTCCCTAGTCTGAGGGAAATTGCAGGGGCCCGGGTTATTAGCTCTTGCTCACCTAGTCTCCCCGTGACATTATCATCGGCCCAACAACAACAAAAAATAAAAAAAATAATAAAGGGTTTCTCTTTTTTTTTCTCTTGTCATGGATCCCATGACTTCCATAACCCGCCAGTTGGAGGCGCGGTCCCTACAGGTCACTGAGTTGAGGAGGGCAGTTCAGCAACAGGGACTAGCAGTATCTAATGTGCAAGCTGGAGCGACAGGAAGAGTTGCTGAGCCTAAATTCCCTTTGCCTGAAAAATTTGCTGGGGAACGCAGTAAATTTGTTTCTTTTCGTGAAGCTTGCAAACTATATTTCCGTATGTGCCTGACCTTCTCGGGTAATGAGGCTCAGCGTGTGGGCCGGGTGTTGTCATTGTTAAGCGGGGATCCCCAAGCATGGGCGTTTTCTTTGCCATCTGATTCTGCTGCATTTGACTCTGTGGAGTGTTTTTTTCTTCTCTTGGGAAGATCTACGATGAACCTGACAGAATGGCTCTAGGAGAATCTAAGATACGCACTATTCGCCAGGGGGAGCGAGTTGCAGAGGATTACTGTTCTGAATTTCGTCGCTGGGCGATCGATACACAATGGAATGATCCAGCATTGCGGAGTCAGTTTATTCATGGGGTTTCTGGAAGGGTTAAAAAAGCCCTTCTGATGTACGAGACTCCTACTTCTCTAGATTCTGCTATGAGTCTGGTTGTCCGCATTGATCGCCGTTTGCGTCAGGGGGAGCATGAGACACCGCCTATGGGAGAGGGTTTGGGTTCACGTGAGGTTGCTGCAGGTGAGCCCATGGAACCTTTGCAAATCGCAGGGGTATCACATGTTAAGAATCGAGCCCCTGATCTCAGGAAGCAGGGAGCCTGTTTTTACTGTGGTAAAACTGGTCATTTTATTAACATCTGTCCTCTGCTGTCTAAGAAAAACGCAACGGCGGAAAACTTCTAAGCTCAGATGGTGTGGAGGAGACCAATCTGAGCTTATGTATATCCTCCATGGTGGTTTCTCAATGCATGCTCCCTGCTAAGGTTTTGATCTCTGGCAGTGAGCTACCAATTACTGTTTTTGTGGATAGTGGTTCAGCCACAAATCTCATTGATGAGGAGTTTGCGCGCACAGCAGGTTTTAGGATTGAAAGACTGTCTCATCCTATCCGTGTGGTCACCATCAATGCTGCTCCTCTCTCTCAGGGGGAGATTACTGAATTTGTGGCTGAGGTGAAACTCCACATTGGGGTTCTACATTCCGAGCGGGTTACATGTAAGGTGCTCAGGAATCTTCCTGCTCAGGTGGTTTTGGGTTTTCCTTGGTTGTCCATGCACAACCCGGTAATTGACTGGAAAACTCAGGACATAATTCAGTGGAGCGAGTTCTGCCAGGAGAATTGCCTGGCCACATGTGTGGCTGCGGTGACTTCAAGCGTTCCGGAGTCACTTCTGGATTTTGTGGATGTGTTCTCTGAAAAGGGTTGCTCAGAGTTGCCGCCACATCGTCCCTATGACTGTTCTATCAGGTTTAAACCAGGGGCCAAGTTGCCTAAAGCAAGGATGTTTAACATCTCCAGTCCGGAGAGACAAGCATTAAAAGATTATATTGCTGAAAGCTTGAGCAAAGGGCACATCAGGCCGTCATCCTCGCCGGTGGCAGCAGGGTTCTTCTTCGTGAAGAAGAAAGATGGCGGATTACGCCCGTGTTTGGATTTCAGGGAGTTGAACCAGATTACTGTTCGTGATCCATACCCGATGCCACTGATACCAGATTTGTTCAACCAGGTGGCAGGTGCTAAGTGGTTTACCAAGCTTGACCTCAGGGGGGCGTACAACCTCATAAGAGTCCGTCAAGGTGATGAGTGGAAGACGGCTTTTAACACCCCTGAGGGTCATTTTGAAAATTTGGTGATGCCTTTTGGGTTGACTAACGCACCTGCAGTGTTCCAACATTTCATCAATGATGTGTTCTCGCATGTTTTGGGGAAATTCGTAATCGTGTACCTAGATGACATCCTCATATATTCTTGCGACCGTGATGCTCATTTAGATCATGTCAGGCAGGTGTTATAGCTTCTCAGAGAGAATAAGCTGTATGCTAAACTTGAGAAATGTGTATTTTCTGTTCAAGCGTTGCCTTTCTTTGGTTATATTGTGTCTGCTTCTGGCTTTAAAATGGACGCCGCTAAGGTGCAAGCGGTGCTGCATTGGGAACGTCCTGATAACCTGAAAGCACTTCAGCGGTTCCTTGGGTTTTCTAACTACTATAGGAAATTTATCAAGGATTTTTCCATCATTGCTAAACCGCTAACTAACATGACTAAAAAGGGCACCAATTTCTCCGTTTGGCCTGAGGCTGCTGTGCGCGCATTTGAATTTCTTAAGAACAGTTTTGTTTCAGCCCCCATTCTTGTGCAGCCAGACGTATCAAAACCCTTTGTTGTGGAAGTAGATGCGTCTGAGGTTGGTGTGGGGGCGGTACTATCTCAAGGCTCATCTTTGAGTGGTTTGCGTCCGTGCGCCTATTTCTCCAAGAAACTGTCGTCCGCCGAACGTAACTACGATATCGGCAACAGGGAGTTGTTGGCAATCAAGTTGGCCTTTGAGGAATGGCGACACTTCTTGGAGGGGTCGGTACATCAGGTTACTGTTATTACCGATCATAAGAATCTGCTGTATTTGGAGTCAGCCAAGCGTCTGTCCCCCAGGCACTTACAGACCGGGGTCTAAAAACACTAAGGCGGATGCTCTGTCCAGCTGTTTTCTGGGGGGTGAACCTCGGGAGGATCCAGTACCCATCCTCCAAAAGGGTGTTGTGGTTTCGGCTCTCACTACCGAGGTTGAGGCTGAGATTGCCGAGGCTCAGGAGGAGGTACCATCTGAGCTTCCCATCAACAAATCTTTTGTACCGCTTCATCTCCGACTAAAGGTTTTGGCGGAGCATCATGATGCTGTCCTGGCTGGCCACCCAGGGGTTAGAGGTACCTTGGAGTTGGTGTCACGTCGGTTTTGGTGGCCCAAGATCCGACAGGATGTGGTCTCATACGTGTCAGCTTGTACCACGAGCGCTAGGGCTAAGACGCCCCGCTCCCATCCTGTTGGCACACTACTTCCTCTTGAAGTACCTAGTAAGCCATGGACGGAAATCTCCATGGATTTCATCACTGATTTGCCCTCATCAGCTGGGAACACGGTCATCTTGGTGATTGTTGATCGGTTTTCAAAAATGTCGCACTTTGTTCCTTTGCCTTCATTGCCTAACGCTAAGACTCTGGCTCAGGTATTTGAGCCGGAGGTGGTCAGACTTCATGGGGTTCCATCTGACATCGTGTCTGATAGGGGTACTCAGTTTGTGGCAAAATTTTGGAGGGCATTTTGCTCACGGCTGGGGATCAATTTGTCTCATTCTTCGGCGTTCCATCCTCAGTCAAATGGTCAGACTGAGCGTATGAACCAAAATTTGGAACAGTACTTACGCTGCTTTGTCTCTGATAACCAGGAGGAGTGGTCTACCTTTCTTCCTTTGGCTGAGTTTGCCATCAATAATCACCGCCAGGAGTCGTCTGGGGAGTCTCCGTTTTTTTGTGTTTACGGGCTACATCCTCAATTTTGTACCTTGAGTCAGAGGGGCTCTTCCGGCGTTCCGGAGGAGGATCAGTTAGGAGCACTATTATCATCAGTCTGGAGGAGAGTTAAACAGCGCCTGTTGAGTGTGGGTGCTAGGTACAAACGTGTGGCTGACAGTAGGCGTGTGCCAGGTCCGGACCCGAGTGTGGATGTCTGGGTGTGGTTATGCACAAAAAACATAAGACTCAAAATACCATCCCTTAAATTGGGTCCACGGTTTATTGGTCCATTTAGGGTCACCGCCGTCATTAACCCAGTAGCGTACCGATTGGAGCTCCCTACAGTTTATAAGATACACAACGTGTTCCACAGGTCTCTTCTAAAGAAGGTGGTGGGTTCTGTGGACGCGGCGCCTATGCCACCTCCAGTCTTGGTGGATGGTAATTTGGAGTTTGAAGTCTCCAAGGTGGTTGACTCTCATGTAGTGCGTCGTACTTTACAGTACTTGGTACACTGGCGTGGTTATGGGCCTGAGGAGAGGTCCTGGGTACCAGCCTCGGATATTCATGCAGATCAGCTGGTCAGGTTTTTTCATCATCGCCATCCAGACAAGCCGGGTCCTATAAGCCGTGAGGGCCCTGGGGTCCCTTGTAGAAGGCGGGGTACTGTCATGTCGGACGCTGTTCAGACCAGGTCGTTCGACAGACAGCGGTACTTCCGCTTTTGACCACTATTTGCTCATTGGCGTCGGCTAGGTTTTGTCCAGCTGTTCCAGGGTTAATTTACCTGATCCTCGGATTGGAAGCTGGGCCATGCCCATGGCCTTTAAATAGTTCTCCGGATCATTGGACGTCGCCGATTATAGCTTCTGTCTTGTGCGTTGTTATCTCGGTCCGGAGTGGAGAGCTGGTTGTTGGAGATTCGTTGCTGGTGGTGTATTTTCCTTAGTCTTATTTACTCCTTCCTATATTTGTATTTATTTTGCCCTGCACATTTATAGTGTATTCCTGAGTGACTGCGGCGTGGTGTATATTTTCCTTTATCCTTGTCTGTGCTAACTGTGGGTATTGGTGTATTACCTCTTCACTGGGTGGTGTGCGGTTGGTGTCAGCCTAGGGTTGAAACAGGAGACAGGGTGAGGGTCGAGGCTTAGACATGCACACCATCAGTGTAAACTCTAGGTAGAGGGTCAGTCAGGATTTCCCTAGTCTGAGGGAAATTGCAGGGGCCCGGGTTATTAGCTCTTGCTCACCTAGTCTCCCCGTGACATTATCATCGGCCCAACAACAACAAAAAATAAAAAAAATAATAAAGGGTTTCTCTTTTTTTTCTCTTGTCATGGATCCCATGACTTCCATAACCCGCCAGTTGGAGGCGCGGTCCCTACAGGTCACTGAGTTGAGGAGGGCAGTTCAGCAACAGGGACTAGCAGTATCTAATGTGCAAGCTGGAGCGACAGGAAGAGTTGCTGAGCCTAAATTCCCTTTGCCTGAAAAATTTGCTGGGGAACGCAGTAAATTTGTTTCTTTTCGTGAAGCTTGCAAACTATATTTCCGTATGTGCCTGACCTTCTCGGGTAATGAGGCTCAGCGTGTGGGCCGGGTGTTGTCATTGTTAAGCGGGGATCCCCAAGCATGGGCGTTTTCTTTGCCATCTGATTCTGCTGCATTTGACTCTGTGGAGTGTTTTTTTCTTCTCTTGGGAAGATCTACGATGAACCTGACAGAATGGCTCTAGCAGAATCTAAGATACGCACTATTCGCCAGGGGGAGCGAGTTGCAGAGGATTACTGTTCTGAATTTCGTCGCTGGGCGATCGATACACAATGGAATGATCCAGCATTGCGGAGTCAGTTTATTCATGGGGTTTCTGGAAGGGTTAAAAAAGCCCTTCTGATGTACGAGACTCCTACTTCTCTAGATTCTGCTATGAGTCTGGTTGTCCGCATTGATCGCCGTTTGCGTCAGGGGGAGCATGAGACACCGCCTATGGGAGAGGGTTTGGGTTCACGTGAGGTTGCTGCAGGTGAGCCCACGGAACCTTTGCAAATCGCAGGGGTATCACATGTTAAGAATCGAGCCCCTGATCTCAGGAAGCAGGGAGCCTGTTTTTACTGTGGTAAAACTGGTCATTTTATTAACATCTGTCCTCTGCTGTCTAAGAAAAACGCAACGGCGGAAAACTTCTAAGCTCAGATGGTGTGGAGGAGACCAATCTGAGCTTATGTATATCCTCCATGGTGGTTTCTCAATGCATGCTCCCTGCTAAGGTTTTGATCTCTGGCAGTGAGCTACCAATTACTGTTTTTGTGGATAGTGGTTCAGCCACAAATCTCATTGATGAGGAGTTTGCGCGCACAGCAGGTTTTAGGATTGAAAGACTGTCTCATCCTATCCGTGTGGTCACCATCAATGCTGCTCCTCTCTCTCAGGGGGAGATTACTGAATTTGTGGCTGAGGTGAAACTCCACATTGGGGTTCTACATTCCGAGCGGGTTACATGTAAGGTGCTCAGGAATCTTCCTGCTCAGGTGGTTTTGGGTTTTCCTTGGTTGTCCATGCACAACCCGGTAATTGACTGGAAAACTCAGGACATAATTCAGTGGAGCGAGTTCTGCCAGGAGAATTGCCTGGCCACATGTGTGGCTGCGGTGACTTCAAGCGTTTCCGGAGTCACTTCTGGATTTTGTGGATGTGTTCTCTGAAAAGGGTTGCTCAGAGTTGCCGCCACATCGTCCCTATGACTGTTCTATCAGGTTTAAACCAGGGGCCAAGTTGCCTAAAGCAAGGATGTTTAACATCTCCAGTCCGGAGAGACAAGCATTAAAAGATTATATTGCTGAAAGCTTGAGCAAAGGGCACATCAGGCCGTCATCCTCGCCGGTGGCAGCAGGGTTCTTCTTCGTGAAGAAGAAAGATGGCGGATTACGCCCGTGTTTGGATTTCAGGGAGTTGAACCAGATTACTGTTCGTGATCCATACCCGATGCCACTGATACCAGATTTGTTCAACCAGGTGGCAGGTGCTAAGTGGTTTACCAAGCTTGACCTCAGGGGGGCGTACAACCTCATAAGAGTCCGTCAAGGTGATGAGTGGAAGACGGCTTTTAACACCCCTGAGGGTCATTTTGAAAATTTGGTGATGCCTTTTGGGTTGACTAACGCACCTGCAGTGTTCCAACATTTCATCAATGATGTGTTCTCGCATGTTTTGGGGAAATTCGTAATCGTGTACCTAGATGACATCCTCATATATTCTTGCGACCGTGATGCTCATTTAGATCATGTCAGGCAGGTGTTATAGCTTCTCAGAGAGAATAAGCTGTATGCTAAACTTGAGAAATGTGTATTTTCTGTTCAAGCGTTGCCTTTCTTTGGTTATATTGTGTCTGCTTCTGGCTTTAAAATGGACGCCGCTAAGGTGCAAGCGGTGCTGCATTGGGAACGTCCTGATAACCTGAAAGCACTTCAGCGGTTCCTTGGGTTTTCTAACTACTATAGGAAATTTATCAAGGATTTTTCCATCATTGCTAAACCGCTAACTAACATGACTAAAAAGGGCACCAATTTCTCCGTTTGGCCTGAGGCTGCTGTGCGCGCATTTGAATTTCTTAAGAACAGTTTTGTTTCAGCCCCCATTCTTGTGCAGCCAGACGTATCAAAACCCTTTGTTGTGGAAGTAGATGCGTCTGAGGTTGGTGTGGGGGCGGTACTATCTCAAGGCTCATCTTTGAGTGGTTTGCGTCCGTGCGCCTATTTCTCCAAGAAACTGTCGTCCGCCGAACGTAACTACGATATCGGCAACAGGGAGTTGTTGGCAATCAAGTTGGCCTTTGAGGAATGGCGACACTTCTTGGAGGGGTCGGTACATCAGGTTACTGTTATTACCGATCATAAGAATCTGCTGTATTTGGAGTCAGCCAAGCGTCTGTCCCCCAGGCACTTACAGACCGGGGTCTAAAAACACTAAGGCGGATGCTCTGTCCAGCTGTTTTCTGGGGGGTGAACCTCGGGAGGATCCAGTACCCATCCTCCAAAAGGGTGTTGTGGTTTCGGCTCTCACTACCGAGGTTGAGGCTGAGATTGCCGAGGCTCAGGAGGAGGTACCATCTGAGCTTCCCATCAACAAATCTTTTGTACCGCTTCATCTCCGACTAAAGGTTTTGGCGGAGCATCATGATGCTGTCCTGGCTGGCCACCCAGGGGTTAGAGGTACCTTGGAGTTGGTGTCACGTCGGTTTTGGTGGCCCAAGATCCGACAGGATGTGGTCTCATACGTGTCAGCTTGTACCACGAGCGCTAGGGCTAAGACGCCCCGCTCCCATCCTGTTGGCACACTACTTCCTCTTGAAGTACCTAGTAAGCCATGGACGGAAATCTCCATGGATTTCATCACTGATTTGCCCTCATCAGCTGGGAACACGGTCATCTTGGTGATTGTTGATCGGTTTTCAAAAATGTCGCACTTTGTTCCTTTGCCTTCATTGCCTAACGCTAAGACTCTGGCTCAGGTATTTGAGCCGGAGGTGGTCAGACTTCATGGGGTTCCATCTGACATCGTGTCTGATAGGGGTACTCAGTTTGTGGCAAAATTTTGGAGGGCATTTTGCTCACGGCTGGGGATCAATTTGTCTCATTCTTCGGCGTTCCATCCTCAGTCAAATGGTCAGACTGAGCGTATGAACCAAAATTTGGAACAGTACTTACGCTGCTTTGTCTCTGATAACCAGGAGGAGTGGTCTACCTTTCTTCCTTTGGCTGAGTTTGCCATCAATAATCACCGCCAGGAGTCGTCTGGGGAGTCTCCGTTTTTTTGTGTTTACGGGCTACATCCTCAATTTTGTACCTTGAGTCAGAGGGGCTCTTCCGGCGTTCCGGAGGAGGATCAGTTAGGAGCACTATTATCATCAGTCTGGAGGAGAGTTAAACAGCGCCTGTTGAGTGTGGGTGCTAGGTACAAACGTGTGGCTGACAGTAGGCGTGTGCCAGGTCCGGACCCGAGTGTGGATGTCTGGGTGTGGTTATGCACAAAAAACATAAGACTCAAAATACCATCCCTTAAATTGGGTCCACGGTTTATTGGTCCATTTAGGGTCACCGCCGTCATTAACCCAGTAGCGTACCGATTGGAGCTCCCTACAGTTTATAAGATACACAACGTGTTCCACAGGTCTCTTCTAAAGAAGGTGGTGGGTTCTGTGGACGCGGCGCCTATGCCACCTCCAGTCTTGGTGGATGGTAATTTGGAGTTTGAAGTCTCCAAGGTGGTTGACTCTCATGTAGTGCGTCGTACTTTACAGTACTTGGTACACTGGCGTGGTTATGGGCCTGAGGAGAGGTCCTGGGTACCAGCCTCGGATATTCATGCAGATCAGCTGGTCAGGTTTTTTCATCATCGCCATCCAGACAAGCCGGGTCCTATAAGCCGTGAGGGCCCTGGGGTCCCTTGTAGAAGGCGGGGTACTGTCATGTCGGACGCTGTTCAGACCAGGTCGTTCGACAGACAGCGGTACTTCCGCTTTTGACCACTATTTGCTCATTGGCGTCGGCTAGGTTTTGTCCAGCTGTTCCAGGGTTAATTTACCTGATCCTCGGATTGGAAGCTGGGCCATGCCCATGGCCTTTAAATAGTTCTCCGGATCATTGGACGTCGCCGATTATAGCTTCTGTCTTGTGCGTTGTTATCTCGGTCCGGAGTGGAGAGCTGGTTGTTGGAGATTCGTTGCTGGTGGTGTATTTTCCTTAGTCTTATTTACTCCTTCCTATATTTGTATTTATTTTGCCCTGCACATTTATAGTGTATTCCTGAGTGACTGCGGCGTGGTGTATATTTTCCTTTATCCTTGTCTGTGCTAACTGTGGGTATTGGTGTATTACCTCTTCACTGGGTGGTGTGCGGTTGGTGTCAGCCTAGGGTTGAAACAGGAGACAGGGTGAGGGTCGAGGCTTAGACATGCACACCATCAGTGTAAACTCTAGGTAGAGGGTCAGTCAGGATTTCCCTAGTCTGAGGGAAATTGCAGGGGCCCGGGTTATTAGCTCTTGCTCACCTAGTCTCCCCGTGACATTATCATCGGCCCAACAACAACAAAAAATAAAAAAAATAATAAAGGGTTTCTCTTTTTTTTCTCTTGTCATGGATCCCATGACTTCCATAACCCGCCAGTTGGAGGCGCGGTCCCTACAGGTCACTGAGTTGAGGAGGGCAGTTCAGCAACAGGGACTAGCAGTATCTAATGTGCAAGCTGGAGCGACAGGAAGAGTTGCTGAGCCTAAATTCCCTTTGCCTGAAAAATTTGCTGGGGAACGCAGTAAATTTGTTTCTTTTCGTGAAGCTTGCAAACTATATTTCCGTATGTGCCTGACCTTCTCGGGTAATGAGGCTCAGCGTGTGGGCCGGGTGTTGTCATTGTTAAGCGGGGATCCCCAAGCATGGGCGTTTTCTTTGCCATCTGATTCTGCTGCATTTGACTCTGTGGAGTGTTTTTTTCTTCTCTTGGGAAGATCTACGATGAACCTGACAGAATGGCTCTAGCAGAATCTAAGATACGCACTATTCGCCAGGGGGAGCGAGTTGCAGAGGATTACTGTTCTGAATTTCGTCGCTGGGCGATCGATACACAATGGAATGATCCAGCATTGCGGAGTCAGTTTATTCATGGGGTTTCTGGAAGGGTTAAAAAAGCCCTTCTGATGTACGAGACTCCTACTTCTCTAGATTCTGCTATGAGTCTGGTTGTCCGCATTGATCGCCGTTTGCGTCAGGGGGAGCATGAGACACCGCCTATGGGAGAGGGTTTGGGTTCACGTGAGGTTGCTGCAGGTGAGCCCACGGAACCTTTGCAAATCGCAGGGGTATCACATGTTAAGAATCGAGCCCCTGATCTCAGGAAGCAGGGAGCCTGTTTTTACTGTGGTAAAACTGGTCATTTTATTAACATCTGTCCTCTGCTGTCTAAGAAAAACGCAACGGCGGAAAACTTCTAAGCTCAGATGGTGTGGAGGAGACCAATCTGAGCTTATGTATATCCTCCATGGTGGTTTCTCAATGCATGCTCCCTGCTAAGGTTTTGATCTCTGGCAGTGAGCTACCAATTACTGTTTTTGTGGATAGTGGTTCAGCCACAAATCTCATTGATGAGGAGTTTGCGCGCACAGCAGGTTTTAGGATTGAAAGACTGTCTCATCCTATCCGTGTGGTCACCATCAATGCTGCTCCTCTCTCTCAGGGGGAGATTACTGAATTTGTGGCTGAGGTGAAACTCCACATTGGGGTTCTACATTCCGAGCGGGTTACATGTAAGGTGCTCAGGAATCTTCCTGCTCAGGTGGTTTTGGGTTTTCCTTGGTTGTCCATGCACAACCCGGTAATTGACTGGAAAACTCAGGACATAATTCAGTGGAGCGAGTTCTGCCAGGAGAATTGCCTGGCCACATGTGTGGCTGCGGTGACTTCAAGCGTTCCGGAGTCACTTCTGGATTTTGTGGATGTGTTCTCTGAAAAGGGTTGCTCAGAGTTGCCGCCACATCGTCCCTATGACTGTTCTATCAGGTTTAAACCAGGGGCCAAGTTGCCTAAAGCAAGGATGTTTAACATCTCCAGTCCGGAGAGACAAGCATTAAAAGATTATATTGCTGAAAGCTTGAGCAAAGGGCACATCAGGCCGTCATCCTCGCCGGTGGCAGCAGGGTTCTTCTTCGTGAAGAAGAAAGATGGCGGATTACGCCCGTGTTTGGATTTCAGGGAGTTGAACCAGATTACTGTTCGTGATCCATACCCGATGCCACTGATACCAGATTTGTTCAACCAGGTGGCAGGTGCTAAGTGGTTTACCAAGCTTGACCTCAGGGGGGCGTACAACCTCATAAGAGTCCGTCAAGGTGATGAGTGGAAGACGGCTTTTAACACCCCTGAGGGTCATTTTGAAAATTTGGTGATGCCTTTTGGGTTGACTAACGCACCTGCAGTGTTCCAACATTTCATCAAT
Organism: Ranitomeya variabilis; assembly: GCF_051348905.1. Lineage (NCBI taxonomy): Eukaryota > Metazoa > Chordata > Amphibia > Anura > Dendrobatidae > Ranitomeya > Ranitomeya variabilis. Next base: position 213,674,010 of record NC_135237.1, read on the forward strand.
GATGTGTTCTCGCATGTTTTGGGGAAATTCGTAATCGTGTACCTAGATGACATCCTCATATATTCTTGCGACCGTGATGCTCATTTAGATCATGTCAGGCAGGTGTTATAGCTTCTCAGAGAGAATAAGCTGTATGCTAAACTTGAGAAATGTGTATTTTCTGTTCAAGCGTTGCCTTTCTTTGGTTATATTGTGTCTGCTTCTGGCTTTAAAATGGACGCCGCTAAGGTGCAAGCGGTGCTGCATTGGGAACGTCCTGATAACCTGAAAGCACTTCAGCGGTTCCTTGGGTTTTCTAACTACTATAGGAAATTTATCAAGGATTTTTCCATCATAGCTAAACCGCTAACTAACATGACTAAAAAGGGCACCAATTTCTCCGTTTGGCCTGAGGCTGCTGTGCGCGCATTTGAATTTCTTAAGAACAGTTTTGTTTCAGCCCCCATTCTTGTGCAGCCAGACGTATCAAAACCCTTTGTTGTGGAAGTAGATGCGTCTGAGGTTGGTGTGGGGGCGGTACTATCTCAAGGCTCATCTTTGAGTGGTTTGCGTCCGTGCGCCTATTTCTCCAAGAAACTGTCGTCCGCCGAACGTAACTACGATATCGGCAACAGGGAGTTGTTGGCAATCAAGTTGGCCTTTGAGGAATGGCGACACTTCTTGGAGGGGTCGGTACATCAGGTTACTGTTATTACCGATCATAAGAATCTGCTGTATTTGGAGTCAGCCAAGCGTCTGTCCCCCAGGCACTTACAGACCGGGGTCTAAAAACACTAAGGCGGATGCTCTGTCCAGCTGTTTTCTGGGGGGTGAACCTCGGGAGGATCCAGTACCCATCCTCCAAAAGGGTGTTGTGGTTTCGGCTCTCACTACCGAGGTTGAGGCTGAGATTGCCGAGGCTCAGGAGGAGGTACCATCTGAGCTTCCCATCAACAAATCTTTTGTACCGCTTCATCTCCGACTAAAGGTTTTGGCGGAGCATCATGATGCTGTCCTGGCTGGCCACCCAGGGGTTAGAGGTACCTTGGAGTTGGTGTCACGTCGGTTTTGGTGGCCCAAGATCCGACAGGATGTGGTCTCATACGTGTCAGCTTGTACCACGAGCGCTAGGGCTAAGACGCCCCGCTCCCATCCTGTTGGCACACTACTTCCTCTTGAAGTACCTAGTAAGCCATGGACGGAAATCTCCATGGATTTCATCACTGATTTGCCCTCATCAGCTGGGAACACGGTCATCTTGGTGATTGTTGATCGGTTTTCAAAAATGTCGCACTTTGTTCCTTTGCCTTCATTGCCTAACGCTAAGACTCTGGCTCAGGTATTTGAGCCGGAGGTGGTCAGACTTCATGGGGTTCCGTCTGACATCGTGTCTGATAGGGGTACTCAGTTTGTGGCAAAATTTTGGAGGGCATTTTGCTCACGGCTGGGGATCAATTTGTCTCATTCTTCGGCGTTCCATCCTCAGTCAAATGGTCAGACTGAGCGTATGAACCAAAATTTGGAACAGTACTTACGCTGCTTTGTCTCTGATAACCAGGAGGAGTGGTCTACCTTTCTTCCTTTGGCTGAGTTTGCCATCAATAATCACCGCCAGGAGTCGTCTGGGGAGTCTCCGTTTTTTTGTGTTTACGGGCTACATCCTCAATTTTGTACCTTGAGTCAGAGGGGCTCTTCCGGCGTTCCGGAGGAGGATCAGTTAGGAGCACTATTATCATCAGTCTGGAGGAGAGTTAAACAGCGCCTGTTGAGTGTGGGTGCTAGGTACAAACGTGTGGCTGACAGTAGGCGTGTGCCAGGTCCGGACCCGAGTGTGGATGTCTGGGTGTGGTTATGCACAAAAAACATAAGACTCAAAATACCATCCCTTAAATTGGGTCCACGGTTTATTGGTCCATTTAGGGTCACCGCCGTCATTAACCCAGTAGCGTACCGATTGGAGCTCCCTACAGTTTATAAGATACACAACGTGTTCCACAGGTCTCTTCTAAAGAAGGTGGTGGGTTCTGTGGACGCGGCGCCTATGCCACCTCCAGTCTTGGTGGATGGTAATTTGGAGTTTGAAGTCTCCAAGGTGGTTGACTCTCATGTAGTGCGTCGTACTTTACAGTACTTGGTACACTGGCGTGGTTATGGGCCTGAGGAGAGGTCCTGGGTACCAGCCTCGGATATTCATGCAGATCAGCTGGTCAGGTTTTTTCATCATCGCCATCCAGACAAGCCGGGTCCTATAAGCCGTGAGGGCCCTGGGGTCCCTTGTAGAAGGCGGGGTACTGTCATGTCGGACGCTGTTCAGACCAGGTCGTTCGACAGACAGCGGTACTTCCGCTTTTGACCACTATTTGCTCATTGGCGTCGGCTAGGTTTTGTCCAGCTGTTCCAGGGTTAATTTACCTGATCCTCGGATTGGAAGCTGGGCCATGCCCATGGCCTTTAAATAGTTCTCCGGATCATTGGACGTCGCCGATTATAGCTTCTGTCTTGTGCGTTGTTATCTCGGTCCGGAGTGGAGAGCTGGTTGTTGGAGATTCGTTGCTGGTGGTGTATTTTCCTTAGTCTTATTTACTCCTTCCTATATTTGTATTTATTTTGCCCTGCACATTTATAGTGTATTCCTGAGTGACTGCGGCGTGGTGTATATTTTCCTTTATCCTTGTCTGTGCTAACTGTGGGTATTGGTGTATTACCTCTTCACTGGGTGGTGTGCGGTTGGTGTCAGCCTAGGGTTGAAACAGGAGACAGGGTGAGGGTCGAGGCTTAGACATGCACACCATCAGTGTAAACTCTAGGTAGAGGGTCAGTCAGGATTTCCCTAGTCTGAGGGAAATTGCAGGGGCCCGGGTTATTAGCTCTTGCTCACCTAGTCTCCCCGTGACATTATCATCGGCCCAACAACAAAAAATAAAAAAAATAATAAAGGGTTTCTCTTTTTTTTTCTCTTGTCATGGATCCCATGACTTCCATAACCCGCCAGTTGGAGGCGCGGTCCCTACAGGTCACTGAGTTGAGGAGGGCAGTTCAGCAACAGGGACTAGCAGTATCTAATGTGCAAGCTGGAGCGACAGGAAGAGTTGCTGAGCCTAAATTCCCTTTGCCTGAAAAATTTGCTGGGGAACGCAGTAAATTTGTTTCTTTTCGTGAAGCTTGCAAACTATATTTCCGTATGTGCCTGACCTTCTCGGGTAATGAGGCTCAGCGTGTGGGCCGGGTGTTGTCATTGTTAAGCGGGGATCCCCAAGCATGGGCGTTTTCTTTGCCATCTGATTCTGCTCCATTTGACTCTGTGGAGTGTTTTTTTCTTCTCTTGGGAAGATCTACGATGAACCTGACAGAATGGCTCTAGCAGAATCTAAGATACGCACTATTCGCCAGGGGGAGCGAGTTGCAGAGGATTACTGTTCTGAATTTCGTCGCTGGGCGATCAATACACAATGGAATGATCCAGCATTGCGGAGTCAGTTTATTCATGGGGTTTCTGGAAGGGTTAAAAAAGCCCTTCTGATGTACGAGACTCCTACTTCTCTAGATTCTGCTATGAGTCTGGTTGTCCGCATTGATCGCCGTTTGCGTCAGGGGGAGCATGAGACACCGCCTATGGGAGAGGGTTTGGGTTCACGTGAGGTTGCTGCAGGTGAGCCCACGGAACCTTTGCAAATCGCAGGGGTATCACATGTTAAGAATCGAGCCCCTGATCTCAGGAAGCAGGGAGCCTGTTTTTACTGTGGTAAAACTGGTCATTTTATTAACATCTGTCCTCTGCTGTCTAAGAAAAACGCAACGGCGGAAAACTTCTAAGCTCAGATGGTGTGAAGGAGACCAATCTGAGCTTATGTATATCCTCCATGGTGGTTTCTCAATGCATGCTCCCTGCTAAGGTTTTGATCTCTGGCAGTGAGCTACCAATTACTGTTTTTGTGGATAGTGGTTCAGCCACAAATCTCATTGATGAGGAGTTTGCGCGCACAGCAGGTTTTAGGATTGAAAGACTGTCTCATCCTATCCGTGTGGTCACCATCAATGCTGCTCCTCTCTCTCAGGGGGAGATTACTGAATTTGTGGCTGAGGTGAAACTCCACATTGGGGTTCTACATTCCGAGCGGGTTACATGTAAGGTGCTCAGGAATCTTCCTGCTCAGGTGGTTTTGGGTTTTCCTTGGTTGTCCATGCACAACCCGGTAATTGACTGGAAAACTCAGGACATAATTCAGTGGAGCGAGTTCTGCCAGGAGAATTGCCTGGCCACATGTGTGGCTGCGGTGACTTCAAGCGTTCCGGAGTCACTTCTGGATTTTGTGGATGTGTTCTCTGAAAAGGGTTGCTCAGAGTTGCCGCCACATCGTCCCTATGACTGTTCTATCAGGTTTAAACCAGGGGCCAAGTTGCCTAAAGCAAGGATGTTTAACATCTCCAGTCTGGAGAGACAAGCATTAAAAGATTATATTGCTGAAAGCTTGAGCAAAGGGCACATCAGGCCGTCATCCTCGCCGGTGGCAGCAGGGTTCTTCTTCGTGAAGAAGAAAGATGGCGGATTACGCCCGTGTTTGGATTTCAGGGAGTTGAACCAGATTACTGTTCGTGATCCATACCCGATGCCACTGATACCAGATTTGTTCAACCAGGTGGCAGGTGCTAAGTGGTTTACCAAGCTTGACCTCAGGGGGGCGTACAACCTCATAAGAGTCCGTCAAGGTGATGAGTGGAAGACGGCTTTTAACACCCCTGAGGGTCATTTTGAAAATTTGGTGATGCCTTTTGGGTTGACTAACGCACCTGCAGTGTTCCAACATTTCATCAATGATGTGTTCTCGCATGTTTTGGGGAAATTCGTAATCGTGTACCTAGATGACATCCTCATATATTCTTGCGACCGTGATGCTCATTTAGATCATGTCAGGCAGGTGTTATAGCTTCTCAGAGAGAATAAGCTGTATGCTAAACTTGAGAAATGTGTATTTTCTGTTCAAGCGTTGCCTTTCTTTGGTTATATTGTGTCTGCTTCTGGCTTTAAAATGGACGCCGCTAAGGTGCAAGCGGTGCTGCATTGGGAACGTCCTGATAACCTGAAAGCACTTCAGCGGTTCCTTGGGTTTTCTAACTACTATAGGAAATTTATCAAGGATTTTTCCATCATTGCTAAACCGCTAACTAACATGACTAAAAAGGGCACCAATTTCTCCGTTTGGCCTGAGGCTGCTGTGCGCGCATTTGAATTTCTTAAGAACAGTTTTGTTTCAGCCCCCATTCTTGTGCAGCCAGACGTATCAAAACCCTTTGTTGTGGAAGTAGATGCGTCTGAAGTTGGTGTGGGGGCGGTACTATCTCAAGGCTCATCTTTGAGTGGTTTGCGTCCGTGCGCCTATTTCTCCAAGAAACTGTCGTCCGCCGAACGTAACTACGATATCGGCAACAGGGAGTTGTTGGCAATCAAGTTGGCCTTTGAGGAATGGCGACACTTCTTGGAGGGGTCGGTACATCAGGTTACTGTTATTACCGATCATAAGAATCTGCTGTATTTGGAGTCAGCCAAGCGTCTGTCCCCCAGGCACTTACAGACCGGGGTCTAAAAACACTAAGGCGGATGCTCTGTCCAGCTGTTTTCTGGGGGGTGAACCTCGGGAGGATCCAGTACCCATCCTCCAAAAGGGTGTTGTGGTTTCGGCTCTCACTACCGAGGTTGAGGCTGAGATTGCCGAGGCTCAGGAGGAGGTACCATCTGAGCTTCCCATCAACAAATCTTTTGTACCGCTTCATCTCCGACTAAAGGTTTTGGCGGAGCATCATGATGCTGTCCTGGCTGGCCACCCAGGGGTTAGAGGTACCTTGGAGTTGGTGTCACGTCGGTTTTGGTGGCCCAAGATCCGACAGGATGTGGTCTCATACGTGTCAGCTTGTACCACGAGCGCTAGGGCTAAGACGCCCCGCTCCCATCCTGTTGGCACACTACTTCCTCTTGAAGTACCTAGTAAGCCATGGACGGAAATCTCCATGGATTTCATCACTGATTTGCCCTCATCAGCTGGGAACACGGTCATCTTGGTGATTGTTGATCGGTTTTCAAAAATGTCGCACTTTGTTCCTTTGCCTTCATTGCCTAACGCTAAGACTCTGGCTCAGGTATTTAAGCCGGAGGTGGTCAGACTTCATGGGGTTCCGTCTGACATCGTGTCTGATAGGGGTACTCAGTTTGTGGCAAAATTTCGGAGGGCATTTTGCTCACGGCTGGGGATCAATTTGTCTCATTCTTCGGCGTTCCATCCTCAGTCAAATGGTCAGACTGAGCGTATGAACCAAAATTTGGAACAGTACTTACGCTGCTTTGTCTCTGATAACCAGGAGGAGTGGTCTACCTTTCTTCCTTTGGCTGAGTTTGCCATCAATAATCACCGCCAGGAGTCGTCTGGGGAGTCTCCGTTTTTTTGTGTTTATGGGCTACATCCTCAATTTTGTACCTTGAGTCAGAGGGGCTCTTCCGGCGTTCCGGAGGAGGATCAGTTAGGAGCACTATTATCATCAGTCTGGAGGAGAGTTAAACAGCGCCTGTTGAGTGTGGGTGCTAGGTACAAACGTGTGGCTGACAGTAGGCGTGTGCCAGGTCCGGACCCGAGTGTGGATGTCTGGGTGTGGTTATGCACAAAAAACATAAGACTCAAAATACCATCCCTTAAATTGGGTCCATGGTTTATTGGTCCATTTAGGGTCACCGCCGTCATTAACCCAGTAGCGTACCGATTGGAGCTCCCTACAGTTTATAAGATACACAACGTGTTCCACAGGTCTCTTCTAAAGAAGGTGGTGGGTTCTGTGGACGCGGCGCCTATGCCACCTCCAGTCTTGGTGGATGGTAATTTGGAGTTTGAAGTCTCCAAGGTGGTTGACTCATGTAGTGCGTCGTACTTTACAGTACTTGGTACACTGGCGTGGTTATGGGCCTGAGGAGAGGTCCTGGGTACCAGCCTCGGATATTCATGCAGATCAGCTGGTCAGGTTTTTTCATCATCGCCATCCAGACAAGCCGGGTCCTATAAGCCGTGAGGGCCCTGGGGTCCCTTGTAGAAGGCGGGGTACTGTCATGTCGGACGCTGTTCAGACCAGGTCGTTCGACAGACAGCGGTACTTCCGCTTTTGACCACTATTTGCTCATTGGCGTCGGCTAGGTTTTGTCCAGCTGTTCCAGGGTTAATTTACCTGATCCTCGGATTGGAAGCTGGGCCATGCCCATGGCCTTTAAATAGTTCTCCGGATCATTGGACGTCGCCGATTATAGCTTCTGTCTTGTGCGTTGTTATCTCGGTCCGGAGTGGAGAGCTGGTTGTTGGAGATTCGTTGCTGGTGGTGTATTTTCCTTAGTCTTATTTACTCCTTCCTATATTTGTATTTATTTTGCCCTGCACATTTATAGTGTATTCCTGAGTGACTGCGTCGTGGTGTATATTTTCCTTTATCCTTGTCTGTGCTAACTGTGGGTATTGGTGTATTACCTCTTCACTGGGTGGTGTGCGGTTGGTGTCAGCCTAGGGTTGAAACAGGAGACAGGGTGAGGGTCGAGGCCTAGACATGCACACCATCAGTGTAAACTCTAGGTAGAGGGTCAGTCAGGATTTCCCTAGTCTGAGGGAAATTGCAGGGGCCCGGGTTATTAGCTCTTGCTCACCTAGTCTCCCCGTGACACATTGGGCTCGTTGTTCTGGCTGAGTACCCGAGTAGTCCAATCTGCTCGACCCGAGCAACGAGCACCCAAGCATATTAGTGCTCGCTCATCACTACTAATAATTCAATCATAATGACTATTAAAAGACTAATTGAAGCTGCAACCATACAGTGTAAAATATTACAATGCAAGCTTATATACAGCACAAAACAATTAGGCTTATTACAACTGTAGTTACCTCTGGTAGCTCTCCCTTCTATTTTACATTGTGATTTTCTGCCGTTCCAGCAGATTTACTCAATTTTTAGCATTTCAAATTCCCTAGAGCAAACATTTATATTCTAGTAATAAGTCTAAATTTAAACATTTTATTAGTATAAATTAAGGCATACAAATGAAGAAAATTAAATAGAGAAATGCTCAAGAAAGAATGTATTTATGCTTGTCATCTTGTTACTATTCAATATAAAATTTAAAAAAAGAACTGATTTAGAGACAATTGTAAGGCAAGGAACTCAAAATGAAAATCTTTATTGATAACTATTGACTTTAAAATGCTCAAAGATTAGGTCTCTTTTGCAACGGTGGAATAGTTGAAAATAAGCTGCATATCAATGGAAAATGCACATTGAAAAGCAGAACATTATTTAAGAGTATGTTGTGCTCCAGGTGAAGTAGTATAATACCGCTGCATCTTCATGCGCATGGCGTAAAGATTCATTGCTAATGATGGTTTCAAATCCAAGTCAACATTAGGAAGATCAACAATGTGTTTCAAAGCAGATTAGTAAAGACTCCAATTATGGCTTGTGGTACAATCACTGCCAAGAAGCTTTGAACAAATACAAATTCAGTCCATCTTCTCCTTTTGCACTAGTTTTGGAGCATCAACAAAGTCTTTGCCATTGTAGAGGATAATAGTGGCTGTTCCAATGCTAGCAGTACCCCAGAACAGTACATAGGCAAGGGTCTCGGTCCAAGTGTCACCTTTAAGAAACAAATATACTACATCAGTACACACTATTCATACACAGAAAAAAATATTTAACACCTTGTTACTATATGGCATTTATCCATCATGAGTGCTTGTGAATAAGAACGTCATGATCGATAAACAGTTATGCTCAGAAATATTTGGACAGTGACAGGTTTTGACACTTTAGCGGCTTACCACAACATATTCAATGTACAGTCATGGGTTTAAAGTGGAGACCCTCAGCTTTAATTTGATAGTATTCACATTCTAATTGAAGTAAGGGTTTAAGAATTACAGCTCTTTAATATGTAGCTGCCTCTTTTTAAAGGGATCAAAGGTAATTGGACAATTTATCTAAAAAACACTTTAATGGGCTCCTCCCCATTAATCCATCATCAATTAAGCAGGTAAAAGGTCTGGAGCTGATACCAAGTGTGGCTTTTGCATTTGGAACCTGTTCATGTGAACCTACATGTGGAGAGATAGCAGAAATGTTAGGAGTGGTCAAATTAAAAGTTTCTTATATGTTGCAAAACAATAGAGTGCAATGGTGAGCTTGCTAATTAAAAAAGTCCCGGACATCTATGGAAGACAACAACGGTGTATGATAGAAGAATCCATTCCACATGGCAAAGAAAAACCATTTCACAACATCCACCAAAGTGAAGAACACTCTCCAGGAAGTAGGTGTTTCAGTATCTAAGAAAAGACTTCATGAAAGGAAATATAGAGGGTTCATTACAAGGTGCAAACAATTAATCAGCCTTAAAAATAGAAAGGCCAGATTAGACTTCTCCAACAAACATCTAAAGAATCCAGAAGCAGTTCTGAAAAAGCATTCTTTGGAAAGATGAAATAAAGATCAATCTGTACCAAAAAATGGGAAACAAAGAAAGCTTGGAACAGCTCATGATCCAAGTCATACCACATCCTCATGGATGGTGTCAGCATGTATGGCTTCCAATGGCACTGGGTCAATGGTGTTTATTGATGATGTGACTGAAGACAAGCAGCTTGATGAATTCTAAAGTGTACAGGGTGATACTTTCTGCTCATATTCAATCAAATGCAGGACAGTTGATTGGACAGAGCTTCACAGTATAGATCGATAATGATCCAAAACATAGTGTTTTTTTTTTTTTTTTAAGGTAAAAGAAGGAGTATTCTGCAATGGCCAAGTCAGTAACCAGATCTCAACACCATCTAACATGCATTGCACATTAAGGCAGAAAGACCCACAAACGAGCAACAACTGGAGGCAACAACTTAAGTCCGCTACAGTAAAGGTCTGGCAAAGTATCACAATGGAGGAAACCCAGCATTTGGTGACATCCATGGCTTCCAGACTTCAGGCAGTTATTGCCTGCACAGGATTCACTATAAAGAATTAAAAATGAGGATTTTATTTATGGTAAAGTTAGTTTGTCCTATTACCTTTGAGCCCCTGAAATGAGGAGTCTTTGTAGGAAAATGGTTGTTATTCTAAATGTTTCACAGGATACAGTGGGGAAAAAAATTATTTAGTCAGCCACCAATTGTGAAAGTTCTTCCACTTAAAAATATGAGAGAGGCCTGTAATTGATATCATACGTAGACCACAAGTATGAGACTCAAAATGAGAAAACAAATCCAGAAAATCACCTTGTCTGATTTGGCAAGATTTATTATGCAAATTATGGTGGAAAATAAGTGTTTGGTCATCTAAAAACATGCAAGATTTATGGCTCTCACAGACCTGTAACTTATTCTTTAAGAGGCTCCTCTGTCCTCCACTCATTACCTGTAGTAACGGCACTTGTTTGAACTTGTTATCAGTATAAAAGACACCTGTCCACAACCTCAAACAGTCACACTCCAAAGTACTATGGTGAAGACCAAAGAGCTGTAGAAGGACACCAGAAACAAAAATTGTAGCCCTACACCAGTCTGGGAAGACTGAATCTGCAATAGGCAAGCAGCATGGTGTGATGAAATCAACTGTGGGAGCAATAGTAAGAAAGTAGAAGACATACAAGACCACTGAATCTCCCTCAATCTGGGGCTCCATGCAAGATCTCACCCCATGGGGTCAAAATGATCACAAGAACAGTGAGCAAAAATCCCAGAAGCACACGGGGGACCTAGTGAATGACCTGCATAGAGCTGTGACCATCGTAACAAAGGCTACCATCAGTAACACACTACGCCGCCAGCGACTCAGATCCTGCAGTCCCAGACATGTCCCCCTGCTTAAGCCAGTACATGTCTGGGCCAGTCTGAAGTTTGCTAGAGAGCATTTGGATTATCCAGAATAGTACTGGGAGAATGTCATATTGGCCTGATGAAACCAAAGTAGAACTGTTTGGTAGAAACAAAACTTGTCGTGTTTGGAGGAGAAAGAATGCAGAGTTGCATCTAAAGAACACCATACCTACTGTGAAGCATGGGGTGGCAACATCATGCTTTGGGACTGTTTCTCTGCAAAGGGACCAGGACAACTGATCCGTGTACATGAAAGAATGAGTGGGGCTATGTATCATGAGATTTTGAGTGCAAACCTCCTCTAATCAGCAAGGGCACTGAAGATGAAATGTGGATGGGTCTTTCAGCATGATAATGATCCCCAAGCACCCCGCCAGGGCAATGAAGGAGTGGCTTTGTAAGAAGCATATGAAGTTCCTGGAGTGGCATAGAGTCTACAGATCTCAACCCCATAGAAAACCTTTGGAGGGAGTTGAAAGTCTGTGTTGCCCAGCGACAGGCCCAAAACATCACTGCTCTAGAGGAAATCTGCATGGAGGAATGGGCCAACATACCACAGTGTGTGCCAATCTCATGAAGCCTTACAGAAAATGTTTGACGCCTCATTGCCAAAAAAAGATATATAACAAAATATTGAGATGAACTTTTGCCAATGACTAAATACTTATTTTCCACCATAATTTGCAAAATAAATCTTGCCAAATCAGACAAGGTGATTATGTGGATTTGTTTTCTCATTTTGACTCTCATAGTTGTGGTCTACCTATGATGTCAATTACAGGCCTCTCTCATCTTTTTAAGTGGGAGAACTTGCACAATTGGTGGCTGACTAAATACTTTTTCCCCACTGTAATTTTGTTCAACCCCTTTAATTAAACCTGAAACTCTACACTTCAATTGCACCTGTTATTTTATTTTTAATAAAAAATAGTGGCATGCAGAGCCCAAATCACAAAGATTCTGTCACTGTCCATATATTTCTGAGCCTACCTACAAGTTATGATGATCAGAAGGAAATTGCCTGTGCGTCGGAACGATCAGAAGTTGAAGCCCGACTAACAGCAGAAATTGTAGAGATTATTAAAACCACTAATCCCAGGAGTTCATATTTTTAGATGACTTTCAATAACATTCACTGAATCCTCCTTATCTTTTTATGCAGCAATAAAAATTAAGTGATACAATTAATATTAGTACAAAATATATCAAAAAGCTTGGCACTCAATAATGCTTGTAGAAAATAAATTTATTATACATCTGGACAGACAGATCAGCGGTAGCTCGTTTCGAGCTACCACTGATCTGTCTGTCCAGATGTATAATAAATGACTATTTTCTACAAGCATTATTGAGTGCCAAGCTTTTTGATACATTTGATTTAAGTGGCTGGAAACTTTACTTGAGCACCTCTACTCACAAATTTATAGAGTGCCGTGTAACTTGTTCTTATTAGTACAAAATAGTTATATATTAATATTGAGCAGCATTAATTTCAGCCTACTGGTTCGGCCTCCACTACAGTGACAGTCTCTCATGTCGCGCCTCGGGAAAATTAAGTGCCCACCCTTGCATTATTGACATTGTCAGCTTTAAAAGCAACTTTATGAAAATGTCACCTACAAATTTTTATGGCCCATAAAAACTAATCACAGCTCCGCTTTCAGTATTCTAGTAACGAAAGCTGTGCTGTAATTGCTTTCAACAGGTAAAAAAAAAACACGTTTCCTTTTACACAGTTTCATAAATCTGCCCCCAAATATTTGAAGCATGTTTAAGAAAGTTCCTAACTGGTTATCTTTGATCAGTTTTCTGTTGTGGAATTTCACATTATATCTTAATTCTGTAAATACATACAGTATAGATAACTTACCGGCCATGAGTAGACAGATAATGCACATGGAAAATGCAACCACCATAATGATTGGCAGCTAAAAGAGACAAGAAGACAAAACTTTTGTTTAAATGTTCATGGTCAACAAAAATTACAACATTTTAAGAAATGCAATGCTATTTGAATAAAAGTATAACTCTACCCCAATCAAAGGGTGTTTTAGAGCAGATTATAAAAATCCAAAAAGACTGATATACACAACAGCAACTTTACAATTATATGTATTGTGTAAAGTGGTGTTATAGTAAACAACAGAAAATTCATTAGTCAGTAATTTTCTCAACTGCAAGACAAAGAAAGCCAGTTTTTTCATCAGTGTGCTGGATCAGATTTTAAATCAGTTTTTAGTCAGTGTTTCAGTTTTTCTCAGCAATCAGTGAAAATAAGAGAACGCTAGGATGCAACTAGGCATCAGCGTGCTATTCGCTTTTTTCACTGACCTGAATCCTGCCCACAATAGAGATCAAAATAGGACACGTCTTGCTTTTTATGCATCCCATTGATCAACATAAAAAAATAGACAAATAGCCTCATGAAATATAATGTGTTAGGCTACGTTCACATTTGCGTTGTGTGCCGCAGCGTTGGCGCCGCAACGCACAACGCAAACAAAAACGCAGCAAAACGCATGCACAACGCTGCGTTTTGCGCCGCATGCGTCCTTTTTTTGATTGATTTTGGACGCAGCAAAAATGCAACTTGCTGCGTCCTCTGCGCCCGGACGCGGGCGCCGCAGGGACGCATGCGGCGCAAAACGCAAGTGCGACGCATGTCCATGCGCCCCCATGTTAAATATAGGGGCGCATGACGCATGCGGCGACGCTGCGGCGCAGACCGCAAATGTGAACGTAGACTTAGTGTGCTGTCAGTCAGAAAAAAAACCCTGACCGCACGTACAACAAACATTTCACTTCAAAAACGCTTTCCCTGCATGCTCAGTTAACATTAAAGGGGTTGTCTGACACTTTAACCCCTTAGTCACCGGGCACATTTTTAAAAAAATTTGACACGTGTTACTTTTTGTTGTAATAACTCTGGAAAGCTTTAACTTATCCCACTGATTTTGAGATTGTTTTTTTCTGCGACACATCATACTTTATGATAATGGTAAATTTAGGTCGATATGCTTTGCGTTTATTTCTAAACATCACAAATTTGACCCCCCCCAAAAAAAATCACCATTTTTAATGATTATCCCTTTAATCCAGATAGTCATACCACAGAAAAACATGATGAAATAACATTTTACAAATGGTGCTGATGTAAAGCAGACATGAGGGAAATGTTTATTTTGTCAGCATTTTAGGTTTAAAAATGTAGCAGTCATTTTTCATTTTTTTCCAAGGAAATTTACAAAACTTTTTTTTTTTTTTTTTTTTAGGGACCTGTTCAGTTTTGAAGTGACTTTGGGAGCCCTTATACACTGTGTGAAGAATTATTAGGCAAGTTGTATTTTGATCACATGATACTTTTTATACGTGTTGTCCTACTTCAAGCTGTTCAGGCTTGAGAGCCAACTACCAATTAAGTAAATCAGGTGATGTGCATCTCTGAAATGAGGAGGGGTGTTGTCTAATGACACCAAACCCTATGTAAGGTGTGCTTAATTATTAAGCAACTTCCTTTCCTTTGGCAAAATGGGTGAGAAGAGAGATTTGACGGGCTCCGAAAAGTCCAAAATTGTGAGATGTCTTGCAGAGGGATGCAGCAGTCTTGAAATTGCCAAACCTTTGAAGCGTGATCACCCAACAATCAAGCGTTTCATGGCAAACAGCCAACATGGTCGCAAGAAGAGCGTTGGCCAAAAAATGCGCAAAATAACTGCCCATGAATTGAGGAAAATCAAGCGTGAAGCGGCCAAGATGCAATTTGCCACCAGTTTTGCCATATTTCAGAGCTGCAACATTACTGGAGTAACAAAAAGTACAAGGTGTGCTCTTGATGGGCCAGATGGATGGGCCAGAGGCTGGATCAGTAAAGGGCAGAGAGCTCCACTCCGACTCAGACGCCAGCAAGGTGGAGGTGGGGTACTGGTATGGGCTGGTATCACCACAGATGAACTTGTAGGACCTTTTCGGGTTGAAGATGGAGTGAAGCTCATCTCTCAGACCTACTGCCAGTTTCTGGAAGACAACTTCTTCAAGCAGTGGTACAGGAAGAAGTTGGTGTCGTTCAAGAAAAACATGATTTTCTTGCAGGACAATGCTCTATCACATGCCTCCAACTACTCCACAGCATGGCTGGCCAGTAAAGGTCTCAAAGAAGAAAAAATAATGACATGGCCCCCTTGTCCACCTGATCTGAACCCCATAGAGAACCTGTGGTCCCTCATAAAATGTGAGATCGGAACAGTGTCTGGGAGGCTGTGGTGGCTGCTGCACACAATATTGATCATAAACAGATCAAGCAACTGACAATCTATGGATGGAAGGCTGTTGTTGAGTGTCATCATAAAGAAAGGTGGCTATATCGGTCACTAATTTTTGGGGGTTTTGTTTTTGCTTGTCAGAAATGTTTATTTCTAAATTTTGTGCAGTTATATTGGTTTACCTGGTGAAAATAAACAAGTGAGATGGGAATATATTTGGTTTTTATTAAGTTGCCTAATAATTCTGTGCAGTAATAGTTACCTGCAGAAACAGATATCCTCCTAAGATAGCCAAATCTAAAAAAAAACCCACTCCAACTTCCAAAAATATTAAGCTTTGATATTTATGAGTCTTTTGGGTTGATTGAGAACATAGTTGTTGATCAATAATAAAATAATCCTCTAAAACACAACTTGCCTAATAATTCTGCACACAGTGTATATCGGAAACTCACAAAAGAGATACAATTTTAAAACCAGAGCCCATCAACGTATTAACATATTTTTAAGGTTGAAGGAAGGCTAAGTCCATCTAGTTCAACCCATGTCCTAACCTAACATGCCCTAATATGTCGATCCAGAGGAAGGAAAAAAAAACCTATGTAAAAAACAGTAAGCCTCACATTGGGGAAAAAATTCCTTCCCGACTCCACATACCGCAATCAGACTAGTTCCCTGGATCAAAGCCCTATCAAGGAATCTAGTGTAACTAACATGTAACATTATAATTTTCAAGAAAGGCATCCAGTCTGTTCTTAAATTTTAGTTATGAATCACTCATTACAACATCATACGGCAGAGAGTTCCATAGTCTCGCTGCTCTTACAGTAAAGAATCCGCGTCTGTTATTATGATTAAACCTTCTTTCCTCCAGACGTTGAGGATGCCCCTTTGTCTCAGTCTCAGGTCTACGAGTAAAAAGTTAATTAGAAAGGTCTTTGTACTGTACTGTCCCCTCATGTATTTATACATTGTAATAAGATCACCCCTTAGCCTTTGTTTTACCAAACTACCGTAAATAACCCCAAGTGTAATAACCTATCTTGATATTGCAGACCCCCCCCAGTCCTCTAAACCTTGGTCGCTCTTCTCTGCACCCGCTCTAGTTCAGCTATATCTTTCTTATACACCGGAGACCAGAACTGTGCACAGTATTCTAAGTGTGGTCGCACTAGTGACTTGTATAGAGGTAAAATTATGTTCTCCTCATGAGCATCTATGCCTCTTTTAATGCATCCCATTATTTTATTTGCCTTTGCAGCAGCTGCCTGAGACTGGCCACTAAATGTGAGTTTGTAATCCACCCATACTCCCAGGTCTTTTTCAGTGACGGTTTTGCCCAGTGCTTTACAATTAAGCACATAATTCTACATCGTATTTCTTCTGTCCAAGTGCATGACCTTACATTTATCCCCATTAAAGCTCATTTACCATTTATCAGCCCAAGCTTCTAGTCTACATAAATCCTCCTGTAATATAAAATTGTCCTCCTCTGTATTGATTACCCTGCACAGTTTAGTGTCATCTGCAAAAATTTAAATTCTACTCTGTATGCCTCCTACAAAGTCATTAATAAATACGATAAAAAGAAGCGGGCCTAATACTGACGCCTGTGCTACCCCACTGTTAACTGTGACCCAGTCCGAGTGTGTTCCATTAATAACCACCCTTTGCTTCCTATCCCTGAGCCAGCTCTTAACCCACTTACACATTTCCCCTATTCCCATTGATCTCATTTTATGTATCAACCTTTGGTGTGGCACCGTATCAAAAGCTTTTGAAAAGTCCATATACACCACGTCCACTGAGTTTCCTTGGTCCAGTCCGGAACTTAACTTTTCATAGAAGCTTATCAGATTAGTTTGGCAGGAACTGTCCCTCGTAACTCATGTTGATATTGGATCATAAGATTATTCCTCTTCAGATACTCCAGCATAGCATCTTAGAATACCCTCCAGGATTTTACCCACAGTAGAGGTTAAGCTTACTGGCCTATAATTACCTAGTTCAGTTTTTGTCCCCTTTTTGAATATTGGCACCACATCTGTTATACGCCAGTCCTGTGGTACAGACCTGGTTATAGAGTCTTTTAAGATTAAAAATAATGGTCTATCATTGACTGTACTTAATTCATGTAGTACTTGGGGGTGTATCCCATCCAGGCCAGGGGATTTGTCAACTTTAGTGATTTTTAGATGCCACCGTACTTCCTGCTGGTTTAAGCAGGTGACATTTAATGAGGAATTTTTGTTATTCCTGAAGAGGTGAGGTTTCAGGTTCTGTCTGAAGGATCTTACATGAAAACCACAAAAAGAGGAAAAAATCCTCCAATATTCAAGAAAAAAAACAAAAACAGGCAGAGATGCTTACCTGTCTAAATGGGCCTCAATACAATTGCACTGCCAGGGTGCAGCAGACCCAAGTAAAATGGCAACTGCACAGGTGCAATACCAAATGAAACAGCCAGCCTTCAATCAGGGATTGGCCGTGTGGTGCACCAATGCAAAAAAAATACACTCTGTACCTGGCAATGTTCACACAAGGAATGCAGAGCATCTGGTTCTCAGCCTATTAATGACGCGCTATGGCGGGCTGCCCAGTGCTAACTATGATGCATCATATTTTGCATCATAGTTAGCACTGGGCAGCCCACCATAGCACGTCATTAATAGGCTGAGAACCAGATGCTCTGCATTCCTTGTGTGAACATTGCCACATACAGAGTATATTTTTTTTGCATTGGTGTACCACACGGCCAATCCCTGATTGAAGCTGTTTCATTTGGTATTGCACCTGTGCAGTTGCCATTTTACTTGGGTCCGCTGCACCCTGACAGTGCAATTGTATTGAGGCCCATTTAGACAGGTCTGCCTGTTTTTGTTTTTTTCCGTCTGAAGGATCCGAATGTGGTTGATAGTCGGACGTGTTGGGGCAAAGCATGCAAGAGGATGGGGGATATTTGGGAGAAGTCTTGGAGGCGGTTGGGTGAGAAGCTATTAAGTGTGGAGGAGAGGAGGTGGTCTTGGGAGGACCAGAGATTATGTGAGGGAAGATATCGGGAGATTAGTTCAGAGATATATGGAGGAGACAGGTTATGGATGGCTTTGTAGGTCAGTATAAGTAATTTGAACTGGATACGCTGAGGGAAAGGGAGCCAGTGAAGAGATTTGCAGAGGGGAGAAGAGGAGGAGTAGCGAGGAGAGAGATGAATTAGTCGGGCAGCAGAGTTAAGGATGGATTGGAGAGGTGCAAGGGTGTTAGTAGGGTGGCCACAGAAAAGGATGTTGCAGTAGTCGAGGTGGAAGATGAGGGCATGCACAAGCACTCTGCCATGAAAGAGAGGGGCGACCTCGTCAATAGCTGATGCGAGAGTGGCATTGTAGAAAGCAGTAGCACTGTGTCATGGAGTGAGGATATGGAAACCAGTGGTAGAATAGAGTCAGAGCATGTGGGTGTCTAGGTGTGCAAGTTTTCTGCGGAGGTGCGCATGTTGCTGGACATGGGTGATAGGTGAGGAGGACAGGGATGAGAAAGTGAGTAGATGATGGACGGATAGAGGGAGAGGGGAAGTGGTGAAGTTAGATAGAGAGCAGAGACGGGTGAAGACCAGGTCTAATGTATGTCCGTCTGTGTTGGTGGCTGAGGAGGACCACTGAGCAAGTCCAAAAGATGAAGTAAGGGACAGGAGTTTGGAGGCTGTTGACAGAAGGGTATCAGTGGGGATGTTGAAGTCACCCATGATGATAGTGGGAATGTCAGTGGAAAGAAAGTGAAGAAGCCAGGTAGAGAATTGGCCAATAAAGGCAGTGGCCGGCCCCAGGTGTCGGTATATGATGGCCACATGGAGGTTGGAGGGAGAGTAGATGCGGACAGAGTGGACTTCAAAAGAGAGGAGAAGGGAGGGTAGAGGTAGGATTGGGTTAAAGGTGCAGTTAGAAGAAAGGAGAAGACCCACTCTTCCACCATCTCTGTTGCCGGGGTGAGGGGTGTGGGTGAAATGGAGGCCACCGTAACACAGCGTAGCAGGGGAGGCGGTGTCAGAGGGTATTATCCATGTTTCTGTTATGCCGAGGAAGACAAGCTTGTGAGAGAAAAAGGTCATGAATCACATGAAGCTTTTTGCAGATTGAGCAGGCATTCCAGAAGTGCTCCAGAGAGAGGGAGCAGGGTGGTGGGCATCAAGGGCACAGGTTTTATGTTGGAAAGATTACGGTAGTTCATGTTAGATAGGGAGCGGTAGGAGGCGGTAGT
Organism: Ranitomeya variabilis; assembly: GCF_051348905.1. NCBI lineage: Eukaryota > Metazoa > Chordata > Amphibia > Anura > Dendrobatidae > Ranitomeya > Ranitomeya variabilis. The sequence goes on from NC_135237.1 coordinate 213,693,382, forward strand.
AATGGGAGGTATGAGCTGCGGAGGTCCAGGATTGGGAGATATGTCGCCAGCAGTGAGGAGAAGCAGAGAAAGGTAGAGCAGGCGGGAGGAGGAGAGTGGCTGGCTTGTTTTAAGTTTTATTAGGACAAATTTGAGGTTGAGAAGCAGGCCAGCAGAGGAGGTCAAGTGGGGAGGAAAGAGGGAAGGGGAGACGATTATTTGGTTAGAGGGTGCTGGGGTTTGGGGATAGCGAAGGAGAGTGAGGATTAGTGGAGCAAACACTGTAAGGGCATACAGTATGTAAACATGGTGAAGGAGTAAGATGCGTTAATAGAAAAGCTAGATCCAAGTAATAAGAAGTGCTTACTCAGCAGACATACTCAAAAGAGACAGATACATAGAGTGGGGTCTTGACTCCTGCCGTGACTAACTGCCGTTGAAATAACTGCAAGCCACGATACTTTAGCTGCAGTGAAACTTTTCCTGCAGGGAGAGGAGTGCAAGACCCCACATGCGTGCACCCCTTAGGTTGCTACGAAATTTATAGGACTAAAGGTACCTTCACACTAAGCGACTTTACAACGATAACGATAGCGATCCGTGACGTTGCAGCGTCCTGGATAGCGATATCGTTGTGTTTGACACGCAGCAGCGATCTGGATCCTGCTGTGATATCGCTGGTCGTTGCTGAAAGTTCAGAACCTTATTTGGTCGTCAGATCGCCGTGTATCGTCGTGTTTGACAGCAAAAGCAATGATGCCAGCGATGTTTTACAATGGTAACCAGGGTAAATATCGGGTTACTAAGCGCAGGGCCGCGCTTAGTAACCCGATGTTTACCCTGGTTACCATTGTAAAAGTAAAAAAAAAAAAACAGTACATACTCACCCTCTGATGTGTGTCACGTCCCCCGGCGTCCGCGCTGCTGCTCAGAGCTTCCTGCACTGAGTGTGTCAGTGCCGGCCGGAAAGCAAAGCACAGCGGTGACGTCACCGCTCTGCTGTTAGGGCCGGCGCTCACACAGTGCAGGGAAGCGGACGCCGGGGGACGCGAATGTAAGTATGTAGTGTTTCTTTTTTTACATTTACACTGGTAACCAGGGTAAACATCGGGTTACTAAGCGCGGCCCTGCGCTTAGCAACCCGATGTTTACCCTGGTTACCGGGGACTTCGGCATCGTTGGTCGCTGGAGAGCTGTCTGTGTGACAGCTCTCCAGCGACCAAACAGCGACGCTGCAGCGATCGGCATCGTTGTCGATATCGCTGCAGCGTCGCTTAGTGTGAAGGTACCTTAAGTAGAGGATCAGGTGAAAGGGATTGTGGGAGCTGATTTGGGATAAATTAGCAATTGGCTAGCACACCAGGGGAGGTTAGATAATCAAAGGCACTGGGCCTTGCTACATCCATATGCTGTAACACCTTGCACCAGATAAGATCTAGAACGACCCCCACCATGGATTTACAGCAGTGAGTATTGAATACAATTCAACAAATGAATTTAGCAATCATTCAGCAGGCACTGTTATATACCATTAAAGGAAATGTTGCAGGATGATAAGCAGCAGATGACAAGCATGTTATGTTGTCCATTATAGGATTTTATGTGTGTAAATACTGATGAAAAAAGTCATTTAGCATATTGAATTTTTCCTCATCCACCATTTCACCCAGACTATTTTTAAGGGGACCAACACTATCATTTTTTAGTTTCTTACTATTTATGGAGTTAAAGAATATTTTGGGATTATTTTTACTTTCTCTGGCAATGAGTCTCTCTGTCTTAATCTTTGCTGCCTTGATTTGCTTTTTACAGAATGTATTTAATTTTCTGTATTTATTTAATGCCTCATCACTACCTACTTGCTTTAATTCTCTAAATGCTTTCTTTTTGTCACTTACTGCGCCCCTTACATCTCTATTTACCATAGTGGATTCCTCCTATTTCTAGTATGTTTATTCCCATAGGGTATATATTGTGCACAGGTCCTATTCAGAATGCAAATAAACGTCTCCCATTTTCTTTGTGTACTTTCATGTCTCAGGATATCGTCCCAGTTTATTGCACTAAGATCATCTCTCAACTGTCGGAAATGTGCCTTCCTGAAGCTTAGTGTCCTTGAAACCCCTCCCTCTACTACACATCTTAGGATACATGAAATCTTATTATTTTGTGATCACTATTACCCAAGTGACCCCAACCTTTATATTTGAGATGCGGTCTAGCAGTGCCCCCCTTCTTGTTGGGTCCTGAACCAGTTGTGAGAGGTAATTGTCTCTCATAGTTGTCAAAAAACAATAACCTTTGCTGGAACTGCAGGTTTCTGTTCCCCAATGTATTTCAAGGAAGTTGAAGTCCCCATAATAATGACTTCTCTTTGAGCCTCTGCTTTATCTATTTTCTTTATGAGTATATTCTCTGTTGCTTCCATTATTTTTGGAGACTTATAACAGACCCCTATCAGTAATTTATTATTTTTCCCCCTTCCCTTATCTGCACCCACAGGGACTCTACATTTTCATTAGATTCACACATATCACGCAGGATGGGTTTTAAGGATGATTTTACATATAAACACACCCCCCTTGCTTATTTATACGGTAATTTCTGAACAGACTATAGCCCTGTAAATTAACAGCCCAGTCATGGCTCTCATCCAGCCATGTCTCAGATATCCCCCCACCATGTCATAATTATGTTCCAACAAAATTAATTCTAATTCCTCCATATTGCCGGTGAGGCTTCTGGCATTAGTATACATGCACTTTATGTATCTATGTATCTCTCTGTACCTCTATTTTTTCTTAAATTATTAACTGTTCTAACCCCACCCCCCATGCCACCACCAATTTCTTTATTTGTGCCCAGGTCACTATCTGCACTATCTTCCCTTCCTATAAAATTAATACCCTCCCCCAATCCCTGGTTTAAACACTCCTCCAACCTTCTAGCCATTTTCTCCCCCAGCACAGCTGCACCCTCCCTATTGAGGTGCAGCCCGTCCCTAGCGTAGAACCTGTAGCCAACTGAGAAATCGACCCAGTTCTCCAAGAACCCAAACCCCCCCTTCCAACACCTGCAATTCCTGAACCACTTATTTATCTCCCTAATTTCCCGTTGCCTCTCTGGCGTGGCACGTGGTACAGGCAGTATTTCAGAGAATGCCACCTTGGAGGTCCTTGCTTTAAGCTTGCAGCCTAATTCCCTGAAATTGTTTTTAAGGACCTTCTATCTACCTCTAACTTGTGCCAATATGCACCATGACCGCTGGGTCCTCACCAGCCCCTCCCAGTAATCTAACAACTTGAGCAGGGAAGTGTCGGACTCGAGCGCCAGCTAGGAAGCACATGTCAGGACTCTGAACATTTTTATTACCTTTTGTGCATTACTGCCCTTTTCCAAGATGGCGTCTTTGGTCTCATGTGCACTGTGTCTTCCTGCTATAAAACTCCACCCCAGACTTCAGTCTGTGCTAGAGTATTCTGCCTTGCATCCATCTCCTGATCTCTGATTACTCCCTGGCTATACACCTGCTCCTGTGAACCTGTGTGGTGATCCTGCTACTCTGCTCCGAGTTCCTGCTGCATACACAAGTTTCCAGTAATCCTCCTTCATCTGCTGCTTGTGTTTACTTCATCTGCATTTGCTGGACATGTAAGCTGTGCTGCTCTGCAATAACCTGAGACTATTAACCAGGCCTCCCTGGTTGTGCTAAAGATATGATTTGAACTGCCTTATAAGCATATCTATCTGTGTTTGCACTAAGACAAGGATTTATTCGTGTCAAGTTTCCTCAAGAATAACTCAATGTGAATACTTTTCTGCCCAATGATGACAGAAGTATTCTAGGAGTGATATCTTTATTGGCTAACCAGAAAATAATATGTTTGCAAGCTTTCAGAGCACAGTGGCTCCTTCTCCAGGCAAGATTAAAAATAGATTAATGAGACAAGCACAACATTAAGGCCATGTGCACACGTTCAGTATTTTTCGCCTTTTTTTCGCGATTTTTCGCTATAAAAACGTGATAAAAACGTGATAAAAACGCGAAAAAACCGCTAACATATGCCTCCTATTTACAGTGTATTCCGCATTTTTTGTGCAAATGTTGCATTTTTTTTCCGCGAAAAAATCGCATCGCGGAAAAAAAAGCAACATGTTCATTAAAAATGCGGAATTGCGGGGATTCCGCACACCTAGGAGTGCATTGATCTGCTTACTTCCCGCACGGGGCTGTGCACACCATGCGGGAAGTAAGCAGATTATATGCGGTTGGTACCCAGGGTGGAGGAGAGGAGACTCTCCTCCACGGACTGGGCACCATATAATTGGTCAAAAAAAAAAGAATTAAAATAAAAAATAGTCATATACTCACCTTTGATGGCCCCAGGAGTGTTCCCGCCTCTCACCACTGCATGCTGCCGCTTCGGTTCCTAAAGATGGTGTGGTTCAGGACCTGCGATGACGTCGCTGTCTTGTGATTGGTCGCGAGACCGGTCATGTGACCGCTCACGTGACCACGACGTCATCGAAGGTCCTGAACCACACCATCTATAGGAACGGACGCCGCTGAGGATATCGGCTGTCTGCAGAGGGTGAGTATAACCATTTTTTTATTTATTATTTTTAAACATTCTATCTTTTACTATAGATGCTGCATAAGCAGCATCTATAGTAAAAAGTTGGTCACACTTGTCAAACACTATGTTTGACAAGTGTGACCAACCTGTCAGTCAGTTTTCCAAGCGATGCTACAGATCGCTTGAAAAACTTTAGCATTCTGCAAGCTAATTACGCTTGCAAAATGCTAAAAAAACCCGCGAAAAAAACGGGAAAAAAACGCAAAAAAAAAAATGCGGATTTCTTGCAGAAAATTTCCGGTTTTCTTCAGGAAATTTCTGCAAGAAATCCTGACGTGTGCACATACCCTTAAAGAATAATACAGGAGGACATTTGTTAGGGGGTGGGAAGTGTGATGAGTCTATAGATAAGCCATGGTAATCCAATTAGGCATTTTCTTAAGGTACCGTCACACTAAGCGACACTGCAGCGATACAGACAACAATGCCGATCGCTGCAGCGTCGCTGTTTGGTCGCTGGAGAGCTGTCACACAGACAGCTCTCCAGCGACCAACGATGCCGAGGTCCCTGGGTAACCAGGGTAAACATCGGGTTGCTAAGCGCAGGGCCGCGCTTAGTAACCCGATGTTTACCCTGGTTACCAGCGTAAAATGTAAAAAAACAAACAGTACATACTCACCTTCGCGTCCCCCGGCGTCCGCTTCCTGCACTGACTGAGTGCCGGCCCTAACAGCAGAGCGGTGATGTCACCGCTGTGCTTTCACTTTCACTTTCTGGCCGGCAGTCAGTGCAGGAAGGAAGCGGACGGCGGGGGACGCGAAGGTGAGTATGTACTGTTTGTTTTTTTACATTTTACACTGGTAACCAGGGTAAACATCGGGTTACTAAGCGCGGCCCTGCGCTTAGTAACCCGATATTTACCCTGGTTACCATTGTAAAACATCGCTGGTATCGTTGCTTTTGCTGTCAAAGACAACGATACACGGCGATCTGACGACCAAATAAAGTTCTGAACTTTAATCAACGACCAGCGATATCACAGCAGGATCCTGATCGCTGCTGCGTGTCAAACTCAACGATATCGCTATCCAGGACGCTGCAACGTCACGGATCGCTAGCGACATCGTTTAGTGTGATGGTACCTTTACAAATGGAGGGGCAGTGGGAAAAATGTTCTTAGTTATCTGGAGTCCTTCTGGTGGAGGTGTGAATTGTATCCATGTAGTGACTCATAAATCCAGGTGTTAAATTGAGTCCTAGTGTCAACGAATTAAACATATTCATTAGTTTGTATTCCCAAATTTTTCTTTCCCTGTGGTCCTTAAAATTACCTTTTAGTATTAAGACTTTTAAATCTGTCATACTGTGTCCAGGTCCAGAGAAATGTTTTCCCACCGGTGTGTCCATTTCATTCCTGATTGTGTGCCTGTGTAAATTCATCCTAGTTTGTAGTCTTTGCAGTTTCCCCAATATAGATACTTCCAGGGCACCTCGTACATTGTATCATGTACACCACGTTGGAGGATGTACAAGAAAAGGAGCCCGTGACCTTATAGTCCTGATTTGTGTTTGGTACACGGACTATATCTGTTGGTAATATGTGGGTACACGTTTTGCATTTTTTATTGTTACAGGGGAATGTGCCAGTCACTGATGGTGATGAGAGGACACTTCTGACAAGCAGATTCCTTAATTGGATTACCATGGCTTATCTATGGACTCATCACACTTCCCACCCCCTAACAAATGTGCTCCTGTATTATTCTTTAAATGTTGTGCTTGTCTCTTATTAATCTATTTGTAATCTTGCCTGAAGAAGGAGCCACTGTGCTCTGAAAGCTTGCAAACATATTTTCTGGTTAGCCAATAAAGGTATCACTCCTAGAATACTTCTGTCATCATTGGGCAGAAAAGTATTCACATTGATTTTTCTGGCTAACACGGTACCACAATACAATTTGTTATTGTATCTCAAGAATAATTGTGCTTCATTGACTTTCGGCTTGATTGCATTTTTCTCTGAAGTTTCCTATAGACTGCTAAGCTGCGTTTATTATTTGCACAAAGTGTTGTGGACTTGAGTTTCTCTCTGCACCTGTTTGAATCACCGTGTGATAATATAGACTTTACCACTTACAAAAATGTGTCCTGTAGTTGTCTTGTTCCACGCAAAGAGTCTCCTGAGTTTTCCCTTATAATTATTACAGCACATTGCTTGACGATCCCTGTCTGTTACAGATTGCCCTGTTCCCCTAATAATTGAGTCCCCCACTACCAGCAACTGTCTGGCCTGCCCTGCTCTCCTATTTCTCCCTTACTGGAGCAGACACGCCTCCGGCTTTCAGAGGACATGCCTGGCTGCAGCAGTGCTACCCCTGCACTGACACCCCCCTCATCTGCCAACTTAGCAAACTTATTGATAGGGGTGTGCCAAATCAGGACTAGCCTCCCTGGCACTCTTCCCTCTACCCGGCCTTCTAACTGTCACCCAGCTAGCTGCCTCACTTTCCTGCAGCTCCATAGTACCATCCTCCCCCCACATCTATCCCATTGAGCGTCTGTTCAATGAGCAGAAGACTCCTTTCCATATTATCTATGGATCTTAGTGTTGCCAGCTGCACATTTAGATCCAGAACCTGGGCTTCCAAATGCACAACGTGCTCACATCTCACACAGTAGTATGCACCCTCAACCGGCTGTTCAAGGATTGCATACATGCGGCAAGATGTACACTGGATGGCATTGTCAATTATGAAGCTCATTTCCCAATGGGGATTGCACCAGAAAGAAAAGTTAAGTAAAAAGAAATGTAGAGTATTAATAAAATGCAAACAGCAATTCAGTAATTCCTTCCTCTGAAAACTCCCTGAATCCAAAGTCACAGAATCATAAGTCGCACACTTACTTCCGTTCGCATTTACGCTCCGGTCACACTCAGCTCGTACACACTGACTAAGAAAATTTAAAGAGATTTTTTCTTTCCTTTAAGGTACCTTGACATTAAGCGAAACTGCAGCGATACAGACGATGCCGATCGCTGCAGCGTCGCTGTTTAGTCGCTGTGTGGTCGCTGTGTGGTCGCTGTGTGGTCGCTGGAGAGCTGTCACACAGACGGCTCTCCAGCGACCAACGATGCCGAAGTCCCCTGGTAACCAGGGTAAACATCGGGTTACTAAGCGCAGGGCCAGCGTAAATGTAAAAAAAAAAAAACAGTACATACTCACCTTCTGCTGTCTGTCACCCGTCCCTCGCCGTCTCCTTCCCGCACTGACTGTGAGTGCCGGCCGTAAAGTAAAAGCAGAGCACAGCGGTGACGTCACCGCTGTGCTCTGTACTGCCAGCACTCACAGTCAGTGCGGGAAGGAGACGGCGAGGGACGTGTGACAGACAGCAGAAGGTGAGTATGTACTGTTTGTTTTTTTTACTTTTACAATGGTAACCAGGGTAAACATCGGGTTACTAAGCGCGGCCCTGCGCTTAGTAACCCGATGTTTACCCTGGTTACCACTGTAAAACATCGCTGGCATCGTTGCTTTGGCTGTCAAACACGACGATACACGCCGATCTGACGACCAAATAAAGTTCTGAACTTTCAGCAACGACCAGCGATATCACAGCAGGATCCTGATCTCTGCTGCGTGTCAAACACAACGATATCGCTATCCAGGACGCTGCAACGTCACGGATCGCTATCGTTATCGTTGCAAAATCGGTTAGTGTGAAGGTACCTTTAGTACCAACCCAACCAACAGCTCAATGCACTTCCAAAATTTCTTTCAGGTGGTTCATTAACCCTTCAGGTGCTTTTCAGGAATTAATGCATAGCATGACAGCAATGAAAAAATTGATTTTTACCATCTAAAATGTGATTACTTTTGAACAGGCCACTACAGCGCAAACTTTAAGGCCGTTATTTAGTCGTCAACTGCCATGGCAAACATCAGGACCACACAATCAAGATCTCAGGGTGCCAATTAAAGAGAGCCCCCACACTCTTAACCATCTAGATGCCGTAGTCAAAATTGACAGCAGCATTTAAGGGGTTAAATGACCAAAGTAGGTGCCAACACTGACTGTGGCTGATGCAGCAAGTTGTCAGCTATAGTGTACAGCCGACAGTTACAGGATTGTCACCTGTTGGCGGATGCTAGTCTCTTATATCGCAGGCCAGTAAAAAGATGTATTGGTGGTTAATATTAATGGCTTGACCTTAGAATAGGTCACCAATGTCCGATCGGTGGGCGTGCAACACCTGGCACCCCTGCCGACCAGCTGTTCACAGTGTTGGCTGAAACTGATCAGTTACAGAGCTGCACACTGCAGCTCTGCTGACAGAAGAGTGGTCACAGCGGGCACACATCCACCCACTATTGATTTGTGCAGCTCCATAACTGACCAGGGTGCTTGGTGTCACATCTCCCCCGATCATACATTGCTGACTTATCCGAAGTCCCAGACAACCCCTTTAAATAAAACAAAACAGTAGTTTACTCATCCCTCTGCCACTTCCCCGGTTGAGCTGTCAACATTGTTCAAAGCAACTATTGAACTCATCTGCTTTTGCTCACTACTTTAGCAGAGCTGCTGAACACAGTGATTGACTGCACCGTTGTAAATGTGACTTCACAGCTGCAGCCAAACAATACAAAAGAGGGAAGCGGCAGAGCCTTAGCTATGAACAATGGAAAAGACCACAGTTTGTTCTTTTAAATTAACTGAGCCTGCAGAGAAGATTTTTTTTTTTTTTATGTGGACAACCCCTTTAATGTGGACATTCTATTTGCAGAAAAAAAATAATCCACCATTATGTTATACACAGCAGCACAGCCTTACCATTTGACAATATGGGTATGATTTACGTTATCCATATATTTTAGCCTGATTCATCATTTGACACTTTTTATAATGTTGTCAATTTTTAAAACATTACACTCCAGTACTCCAATTTTATTGTTGCACAGTTAAAGACTATGATTGGACTTTTTAAGAGTGGACTTTTTGCACTAAAAAGGCGCAACATGTGGACAATTTATCAATGCACGTACGACATGTTAGTAGTAAGAATAAAAAAAAAAAAGAGAACACGATACAAAAAAAGAAAATTAACTTAAACCCCCTCATGCAAATAATACATTCGAGGCCCAAGTTTGTTTGTAGTCTAGCTACAGGGAGCCATGTATCGGTGGGTTACACAGGCACAAAACAAAAAAGGTGTGTCAAGATGGCCAATTTGTAAATTGCTTCATTTTTGAGACATTGAACAAATAAGTAAAATCAAATGATTACGACTGCCTAAACACAACAAAAAACTAAAACCAACATTGCTTAGTAAATCAGACTCCACACTTTACAGGTACCATTACCGCTGGGACAACAATGATAAAGATTACAAACTTACAGCTAAAAATTTCCAGTCTTTCTGAATTTGTAAAGGACTTGTAGAATAAACTTCTTCAACTGAATAATTTCCAAGAAACAAATCAATTGAATCCTGCAAAATAAAAAAATATGCTTAAAAATGTGCAATACACACACACACACACACACACTTTTGAAAGACACCATCCATTTTGTCATATGGTTTATTGCAAAGTGGAGAAAGTTCCCAGTGAAGTGAAATTGGGCATTCATTTTGCAGTAAAAAATGACTTGATAATAAAAACATGACTGTCCAGGTCAGTAACAATTGCAATGATACCAAACTAGCATATTAATTTTTTTATTTAAGTGATAAAAAAATGTTATACATATTTATATATATCTACAGTGCCTTTCGAAAGTATTCGGTTCCCTGGAACTTTTCAACCTTTTCCCACATATCATGCTTCAAACTTAAAGATACCAAATGTAAATTTTTGGTGAAGAATCAACAAGTGGAACACAATTGTGAAGTTGAACGAAATGCATTGGTTATTTTAAATATTTGTGGAAATTCAAAAACTGAAAAGTGGGGAGTGCAATAATATTCGGCCCCTTTACTTTCAGTGCAGCAAACTCACTCCAGAAGTTCATTGTGGATCTCTGAATGATCCAATGTTGTCCTAAATGATAATAATTATAATCCACTTGTGTGTAATCAAGTCTCCGTATAAATGCACCTGCTCTGTCTCAGAGTTCTGTTTGAAGCACAGAGAGCATCATGAAGACCAAGGAACACAACAGGCAGGTCCGTGATACTGTTGTGGAGAAGTTTAAAGCCGGATTTGGATACAAAATTATTTCCAAAACTTGAAACATCCCAAGGAGCACTGTGAAAGCGATCATATTGAAATGGAAGGAGTATCATACCACTGCAAAATCTACCAAGACCCGGCCGTCCCTCTAAACTTTCATCTCAAACAAGGAGAAGACTGATCAGAGATGCAGCCAAGAGGCCCATGATCACTCTGGATGAACTGCAGAGATCTACAGCTGAGGTGGGACAGTCTGTCCATAGGACAACAATCAGTCGTACACTGCACAAATCTGGCCTTTTTGGAAGAGTGGCAAGAAGAAAGCAATTTCTTAAAGATATCCATAAAAAGTGTTGTTTAAATGTTGGCAACAAGCCACCTGGGAGACACACCAAACGTGGAAGAAGGTGCTCTGATCAGATGAAACCAAAATTGTACTTTTTGGCAACAGTGCCAAACGATATGTTTGGAGTAAAGGCAACACAGCTCATCACCCTGAACACACCATCCCCACTGTCAAACATGGTGGTGGCAGCATCATGGTTTGGGCCTGCTTTTCTTCAGCAGGGACAGGGAAGATGGTTAAAATTGATGGGAAGATGGATGGAACCAAATACAGGACCATTCTTGAAGAAAAGTTGTTGGAGTCAGCAAAAGACCTGAGACTGGGACGAAGATTTGTCTTCCAACAAGACAATGATCCCAAACATAAAGCAATCTACAATGGAATGGTTCACAAATAAACGTATCCAGGTGTTAGAATGGCCAAGTCAAAGTCCAGACCTCAATCCAATCGAGAATCTGTGGAAAGAGCTAAAAACTGCTGTTCACAAACGATCTCCATCAAACCTCACTGAGCGCGAGCTGTTTGCCAAGAAATAATGGGCAAGAATTTCAGTCTCTCGATGTACAAAACTGATAGAGGCATACCCCAAGCGACTTGAAGCTGTAATCGCAGCAAAAGGTGGTGCAATAAAGTATTAAAGGGAACCGGTCACCCCCCCCCCCCAGTCCTTTCAAACTAAAAGAGCCACCTTGTGCAGCAGTAATGCTGCATTCTGACAAGGTGGCTCTTTTAGTTCTGGGTGCTGTAACAAAAGAAATGATCAGTTTTATAATTTGTCTGAAGTACCTGGTCCTCAGTCAAGTAGGCCGGCGTTTCCCCCCTGCTTCAGACAGCACACAGCTGTCACTCACATCTTCTTGGCGCCGGGGACCGCCTCCTCCTCACCGGTTTTCAAAATAGCCGGCGCCTGCGCTCTTTTCCCCTGCCTGGTGCAGAGGCGCAGTGAGCACTGGCCGTCTTTCCTCATATGCAGCCCAGCTGACTGCGCCTGCGCGGCCGCCCTGCTTGTGATTCCCAGCCCCGCAATGTGAATAAATCATAAGTCACTGTGGGGCTGGGATTCACAGGCAGGGCAGGCGCAGTCAGCTGGACTGTATATGAGGAAAGACAGTCAGCGCTCACTGAGCCTGCACCAGGCAGGGGAAAAGAGCGCAGGCTATTTTGAAAACAGCGGCGCCAAGAAGATGTGAGTGACAGCTGTGTGCTGTCTGAAGCAGGGGGGAAACGCCGGCCCACTTGACTGAGGACCAGGTACTTCAGACAAATTATAAAACTGATCATTTCTCTAGTTACAGCACCCAGAACTAAAAGAGCCACCTTGTCAGAATGCAGCATTACTGCTGCACAAGGTGGCTCTTTTAGTTTGAAAGGACTGGGGGGGGGGGGGGTGACAGGTTCCCTTTAAGTTACAGGGGCCGAATAATATTGCACGCCCCACTTTTCAGTTTTTGAATTTCCACAAAAATTTAAAATAACCAATAAATTTAGTTTAACTTCACAATTGTGTTCCACATGTTGTTAATTCTTCACCAAAAATTTACATTTGGTATCTTTATGTTTGAAGCATGATATGTGGGAAAAAGTTGAAAAGTTCCAGGGAGCCGAATACTTTCACAAGGCACTGTATATATCCATCTATCTAAAAGACATAGAAAAAACATAGTTGCACAACATTTGGCAATAATGACAACCTCCAAACACTTTTTCCAGCATTTGTGAGTTTCTTGCACCTGTCTGACTTTCAATTGGATTGAGATCAAGATTCATTGCTGGCCAATAGAAGAGTTTATTTTTTCTTCTAGAGAAGATTTTTTCTGTTCCAGGATACAATTGTCCAACATATTTTGTGCTGAAACGATAAGATTTACCTTCACTTCGTCACTCCACAGAACAGGTTTTGGCAGTGTGCCGTGTAACTTTATGTGGTCTTGTGCCCAAGTTGTAGTGGTTCCTAAATGCTTCCACTTTTCAATACTACCACTCAAAATTGATTGTGAAATACTCAGATGAGATTTCTTAAACTGACTTGTACTACAGAACTACACAAGAATTCAGAGAGCTCCTCTAAGAGTTAGGGTACCGTCACACATTGAAATTTTCATCGCTGCGACGGCACGATTCGTGACGTCGCAGCGTCGTATAATCATCGCTCCAGCGTCGTAGACTGCGGTCACACGTTGCAATCACGGCGCTGGAGCGATGCCGAAGTCCCCGGGTAACCAGGGTAAACATCGGGTAACTAAGGGCAGGGCCGCGCTTAGTAACCCGATGTTTACCCTGGTTACCAGCGTAAACGTAAAAAAACAAACAGTACATACTCACCCGTCGGTGTCCTTCAGGTCCCTTGCAGTCTGCTTCCTGCTCTGAGTGCAGCCGTACAGTGAGAGCGGAGCACTCAGAGCAGGAAGCAGACTGCAAGGGACCTGAAGGACACCGACGGGTGAGCATGTACTGTTTGTTTTTTTACGTTTACCCTGGTTACAAGCGAAGACATCGCTGGATCGCTGTCACACACAACGATCCAGCGATGTCAGCGGGTGATCAAGCGACGAAAGAAAGTTCCAAACGATCTGCTACGACGTACGATTCTCAGCAGGGTGTCTGATCGCAGTAGCGTGTCAGACACAGCGATATCGTAACGATATCGCTAGAACGTCACGAATCGTAACGTCGTAGCGATGGAAATTTCAATGTGTGACGGTACCCTAAAGGTACCTTCACACTAACCGATTTTGCAACGATAACGATAGCGATCCGTGACGTTGCAGCGTCCTGGATAGCGATATCGTTGTGTTTGACACGCAGGAGCGATCAGGATCCTGCTGTGATATCGCTGGTCGTTGCTGAAAGTTCAGAACTTTATTTGGTCGTCAGATCGGCATGTATCGTCGTGTTTGACAGCCAAAGCAACGATGCCAGCGATGTTTTACAGTGGTAACCAGGGTAAACATCGGGTTACTAAGCGTGGCCCTGCGCTTAGTAACCCGATGTTTACCCTGGTTACCAGGGACTTCGGCATCGTTGGTCGCTGGAGAGCCGTCTGTGTGACAGCTATCCAGCGACCACACAGCGACTAAACAGCGACGCTGCAGCGATCGGCATCGTTGTCTGTATCGCTGCAGCGTCGCTTAATGTGAAGGTACCTTAATTGATGTCTCAGAAGAACTTTCAGTACAATGTCCGTTTCTACCTATAGCTTCTACTTCTTCCTCTTTGAAATGCAGGGAACAGAAGTGCCACTTGCCACCCATAAGATCTTCCTTTATTGCGACAGCACTAAAACATGAACGGGAGGAGGCTGACAGCATCCTGGATGACGGCCGTTTTGCATGACATTACGCTTGTATGTTTCCCAGCACTGGGACCTGTGCTGGGACCCGTAGAAGCGTAGTGTCAATCAAAACGGCCGTCATCCAGGATGCTGTCAGCCTCCTCCCGTGCATGGTTTAGTGCTGTCCCAGTAAAGGAAGATGTTATGGGTGGCAAGTGGCACTTCTGTTTTCTACTTTGAAGTTTTACCACATTTTCAAGTTGAGCACCAAGATTTCCAACAGCTGCAGTGTATGTCCTGTGTCTCATTAGGAGTTTTCCAAGTAGTGTCAGATTTCCCCATTTTTTACATTCTTCCTCCTCTCCTTCTTACCTCTGTCAACTCCTATCTAAGTAATGGGAAAATGTACACTACTGAAGAGAGACAGATTTTACCAATAAAGAGTGATAGATATCTCAAGGAGGAGAAAGATATAGATCTCAGAGAAATTTACTAAAAAAATTCTTATCTTCACTTATACTATTGATTTATGAAATAAATCAAAGCTGAACCATTTCTTCACAAATGTTAGTGAAGGCAGACTTCATGGTAATATAAGAGATTTAGAAAGTTTCAAGCTTTCGTGTTTGGTCTAATATTTTCTTATCTCATATGCAATAGTTTGCAAAACTGTATGTTTTGGTAGTATACTGGAAGGCGCATGAAAACTAAAAATTAAATCGACATACTCCTGAGAAGTGGGAGTTTGGTGGAACTTCCAAATGGAACTTTGCATGAAGTGTTACTTTGTCTTTAAATGGTTTAAGAAATTGCTTACAGGGCAATTTACAGAAATGCATATGCTTACTTGTGTTCATCCACATCTCTGGGCGCCCGTAAGGCGGCCGACTTCCACATTTGGGTCTCAGTGGTCATCTGTAGTCTGAATTTTTCAGCAGCTTTTCATGTATATGTAGCTCTTTCAATTACAAGTCCAGCAATATCTTTACATGGGGAATCCGTTCCTATGTTTCTGAGAAATCAGTGTTTGAATTTGATAGGCAGATGTCTATAGTGGATCTGAAGCCTCTCACTCCAGCTCTATTCCTCGCCCAGTGCTGCCGCCTCCTGTTTGACTGACAGCTCCTTTTCCTGAAGTCATGCAGCATAGGTGCCGCTGGACAGAGAATAAAGCTCGTGTGACAAAAGCTTCAGATTTACCATAGTACAATCATAGAATGTTAGAGTTGGAAGGTGAAAGGTCATCGTGTCCAGCCCCCTGCTCAATGCAGTATTCATTAGCCATCTCAGAAGCCATCTCAGACAGATGTCTGTCTAGCCTCTGTTTGAAGACTTCCATAGTAATTTGCACATCAGTTCAAACTATGATTTTCTTAACGGAGGAAAAGACTGGCCATGTAAAGGTATTACTTGAATTGTCTTTGAAAGATTTACATGCATATATAAATAGCGTGGTGTGAAATCCTGCTGACAGACTCCCATTTCAGAAGTGCTTCCTTATATTTTTATCTATATAGAGTACACTACACATAGAAATGTATTAAGTATTCAAAGAATATATTGCTCGCCATACAGTGCTGTGGAGTCTGTGTCCATTTTAGTGGAGTCAGTGTGTGTATAAAATGGACGGACTCCTAAAAATATAATACATTGGGTACAGTAGTTCAATGCAATATGTGCTGAATATTTTTTCATAAGAACTTGGAAGTGTTATGAAATGTCCTATAAATATCGGTTCTATTCCTGATTTAGGGATCTAGGCATCTGGTGGTGATGAATCCGTGCTGCACTTTATGCACATGCTCAGTAGTGACGCTCCTCCTCCAGTGCAGTGTAGTCGGAGTCATGGAATCAGAGTCAAAGAAATTGAGGATTTTGAGGTTTGGCTTACTGACTCCACAGCCCTGTTGCCATATACAGCCACTATGATGGAGCAAAACTGTGTCCTACCTGTCTAAATCCATCAGAAAAGTTGTTTTTGTAGTACCGTATGAGGGAGTTCCAGCCATCCATTATAAGACCCCACTGTGTCCGTTTGCCAGTTCTAAAAAAAATAAACATGCTCTAGGCGAAACACAAATTTGAGATGTAGAAGTGAATTTTCATACAGCAGCATTTCAACTTACCTTGTGAAGTCTGTCTTTAGAGCTCCTGTTCCTGCATATTGCTTTGCACAAGCATTTGCATTATCGGCCCAAGCTGTAAATGTAGTGTAATATGTAACTACACAACTGAACAGTGGCACAATCTCTTTACAAGATTGATTTTACACACAACTTTATTAAAATTAGCAAGAATAGGTATGGCTGAGCGGTGCATGCAGTGAGACATCTCTAAGCTCTCGCTGCACTCATCCTTAAGGAGCCATTTGAGACTGAGAAATGGACCAGTGAGTAACTTACCCGCTTGCCTTGAGGTCCAGGAACTTTGGGGTGCTGCTCTCCGAGCTGTGGTGGTGACATGAAGACACGCTCCAAAAGGCATATAAAACAGGAGGACACAGTGTCGGCGTGTGTGAAGAAGAGCTGAGCGTCTGGAACAGTTTGCCCACAGACCACGCTCTTCTAGTACCCTGCAGAAGAGGTCAGTGTCTGTCGCACAAGTGTATTGAGAGAGGCCACGCCCACTAGACGGATGTGTCCCCACTCCATACACTTGTATGGAGTGAAGCCGCGCTCAGTGCCCACTCCGCTTCTGCCCCGGAATATGCAGATTGCATACATCCCCACCATTACCAGCTCAGAATCTGGCAAATCTTTGCAGTGCATGCGCTGGGGGGGATTCTTAAGTCTGCAGTCTCAATGGGATATATGTGTTCATAGGTGTTCTTAAAGATGGGTACAAAAGTTAACTTTATTTAATGGAATATACGTGGGCTGAGCAATGGTTTGAAAAGAGAAATGAGAAAATGAGAAAATGATGAATGAGAAAATTTTTAATTTTAATTTTTAATGAGAAAATTGAAATGTCGGTCTTTCTGTAAGTTATCCTGTCAAAATTATTTAATATTTATTTGCCTGTTTTTTGTTTTCCGTTTCCTGCTGATTCGTTTGTATTCTTTTTAATATGTGGTTATTAATGTTTTATGTTTTTGTTTCTTGATCAATGTTTTTTTCTTCTTTTCTTCTTTTTTTCACATTTTGGGTAAGAGGAGTTTTCTTGTATGATGTCATTTCAGGGGAGGGGTTGCATTTGTATAAATTGTTACCTCATTTCCCGTTTTGACATCGGGATCTGTGGAAGCGCTGTGTGCGCGAAACAGCTGTCATCCTGTGGTCAACATGATCTCCCTGTCCATATCGCACATGTCCTAATAAAGACTAATCTGTTTAATCGGGCAAACCGTTTTTTTCTGGTTTTCAATAAGTGTGTCATCCGTGTGCAATGTTTTCCGGTATGGATATTGGAAATTAAATTACAAAGCTTCTCAAACTTCCACTGTTAAATATGTACAGCACACGGACGGCACACAGACTGCATGTTTACACAGACCCATAAACTTGTATTGGCTCTTGTTATCTGTGCTGTTGGGAAAACACAGACATGCGTGCAGCATCATAGGTTAAAAAGAGTACCCGTGGCATCCGTGAAAAACATGATACACGGTTGTGTGAAAGGGGCCATACAATCAAATAATAGAAAACATTAGCAGAATTGCTGTCTTTTGGTACATCCTACCTCACAAATGGCAGAATAAAAAGGGATTAAAAAAAAGTCCTATGTGTCCCTCAAACTATTCTGCTAAATCCCGTCTAGCTTCAGTGTCGATGGTTCGGGGTCGGTTATTATTCACTTTGCAGCTATAATATAAGGTGCAGCCCAGTGCAGCCCAGTGCTAAGGCTAGTTTCACATTAGCGTTTGAATCCGCAGCGTTTAAAACGCATCCGCAAGTGGTGGAAAAAACGCATATAAACGTGTGCAAACGCGGCTTTTTTTAGACGCATGCGATATCGCATGCGGTTAAAAAAACGCCGCGTTTATATGCGTTTTTTCCTGCGTTTGCGTTTTTGGTGCGCATGATGAGAAATTTCACAAGAGAAAAAAAAGATAACCAGACACCGCCAATGGGACTACAGAGGGCGTGTATTATGGGATCTCTATATATAGACCCTAGGGCTACTGAAATCTTAACAGTTTGCTACTGTATCCTGTGTCATGATGGATCTTCGCATGGAGAGCTTTTATTTCAAACTGGATTTAAGCATCAAGAGGTTTCTTGCCTGTGCTTTTGCTTGGGAGCAAGACAGAAATCGCGAAAGATGGAGAAGGAGACAACGTAGGCGTTTTTGGAGGCACCCCATTATCGAACTACGTGAGAGCCGTGGAGCCTATCACACGCTCTATGCCGAGCTTAATGCCAACCCAGAGAAATTCCAGGAATACACAAGGATGTTGCAAGACTCGTTTCGGGATTTGCTTGCTCGTGTCCAAGGAGCCATACGGCGACAGGACACCCAGCTCCGTAGAGCGATTCCACCGGAGGAACGTCTGCTGGTTACATTAAGGTACGTTCCAAATCTAAACCAATGACAGTCCAAATTTTGTGTTTTCTGACGTGTATGTTTTGGGTATTTTCCTTTCTTTAGCGTAACCACACCATAAATAGAATAATGTTTTTTGGGTTTGTTTTTCTTACAGATTTCTGGCCACCGGAGAGTTTATCATCCCTCCACTTCCAATACCGGCTTGGAATATCCACCCTGTCCAGAATAGTTGCGGACACCTGCCGGGCTTTGTGGAATGTACTCCGGGATGAGTTTATACCCCTACCCACCTTGGACATGTGGCTAGAAATTGCGGAGAAATTCTGGAGTGTGTGTGATTTCCCCAACTGTTTAGGAGCGGTGGATGGAAAGCACATTCGCATTATCAAACCAGCCAGAACAGGATCGGAGTACTTCAATTCAAAAAATATTTTTCTGTTGTGCTCATGGCAAAAGCTGATGCGGACTGTCGCTTCATCGCCGTGGACATTGGAGCTTTTGGCCGTGGCAACGATTCCCAGACTTTCAAGAACTCCGATATGGGCCGCAGTGTGTATGGCAAAAATTTCAATTTTCCCCCGCCACAACCTCTCCCCAACACTCAAGGTCCACCGATGCCATTTGTTATGGTTGGGGATGAGGCCTTTCAGATGTGTGAAAACCTACTGAAGCCCTATTCCAGTCGGGACTTGAACCACACTAGAAGTATCTTTAACTACAGACTGACCAGGTCCCGAAGAACAGTAGAGTGTACCTTTGGCATTCTGGTCGCTAAATGGCGCATTCTTGCATCAGCCATAAATCTAAAGGTGGAAACATTCGACGAGGTGGTCAAAGCCTGTGTGGTTCTGCACAATTATATAATGGCTAAGGAGCAACCCAACATTGAACTGGATGAACCAGTTGCACACCCACTGCCCGATTTCCAGCATCACCCGCTGCGGTCAACTGCAGCAGTTGGTCACATGCGGGACCAATTTGCTGCCTTTTTTGATTCAGATATTGGACGTGTGTCATGGCAGGACAATGTTGTGTAAATGTCCTGTTGTAATTAGATCTGTACCAGTAATTTTCTGATATGAAAATAATATTTCTCATTAATAAACTTTAGTTTTGGTTGTGTTGACCGTTTTCCTCTACAAACCAAGGCTGTCCTAAAACTGGCAGTATTTGGTCTGTATTTAATATCAGTTTTTGTAATCCAAAACCAGGAGTGGATGATAAAGGCAGAGGTGCTAGTTATTATGTTAATATCATAATTTACCTCTAATTGTTCCACTCCTTGTTTTGGCTTACAAATACTGATATAAAACACTGGCCACGTACTGCTAGTGTTATGGCAGCCATGTTGCTTTATTGGTAAGCTTGATAACGTCATTGCGTCCCGATTCTGTTCTGCTGTATCCATTGGACACAGACTGAAGAGACAATGACTGTCACACTAAAGAGATCTATACTCATCAAGTCAGGTGTCAGAAATAATGAATTCATGATGCACATATAACAGCCTCATGAATTCACTATTTCTGACACCTGTGCAGGTGAGCATAGATATGCAGTGTGTGACCACCATTGTCCCCTCAATTTGTGTGTAATAGATTATGTATAAAGAAGAGAAAATGGTGTTTATACAAGGCATTTCTCTACTCACCTGGTCAGGTGTCCTAACTAATGAGTTTTTTGACACCTGACCTGTTCAGTAGAGGTCTGCACTGTATTTCCACCATTTTCTCTTCAGACTGCCACACTAGTCACAGACAAGAAGAGATTATGGAGATAATACATCTAATTTTTTGGCCCACCTCATATCTGTATACTAAAGAGACACAAAGCTGCAGTTTTTTTTTTTTTTTATAACTACTGGAGATATGATGTGGCCCAAAAAGTAAGTGTGTGGCGAAGTTTCTTAGTTGGCGCACGGTGTGTGTTGCCGGCGGCGGAAGACACAATAAACCAAACATAATTGTGGCAAATCAAATTTTTTTTTTTTTTTAACCAAAAAATTTATTTACTGCGCCGGCTTGGGGTAGAGTGATTTAAACGGGGGGTGTGAAGCACTGAGGCCTGGCTAACCGTGGACGACGCAGAGGTGGCAGGAGAAGGGGCAATGAAACTAGAAGGGTCTGGAAGTTCGGGGATGGGGCTTGACACATGAGAGGCTTCAGACACACTGGAAGGGTGAGACAAACCTGACATTACAGACACATTGGGAGGTGAAGGGGAAGGAATGCTAAGAGTCCTCTGGTTTTTTTTTTTGTGTGTTTTTTTTTGGTTTGCCTGGTTGTGGGAGGTCTTGGTGGGCTCATATGGCATGGCGTGGTGGTGGGTGACCTGTCAGGGTCCGGCTGCACTGTGTCAGAGTCCATAGTGCTCGTAGATCATGCAGCCATGCCAGAGTCCATAGTGCTCGCAGAGCGTGCAGCCATGCCAGAGTCCATAGTGCTCGTAGAGCGTGCAGCCATACCAGAGTCCATAGTGCTCGTAGAGCGTGCAGCCATGCCAGAGTCCATAGTGCTCGTAGAGCGTGCAGCCATGCCAGAGTCCATAGTGCTCGTAGAGCGTGCAGCCATGCCAGAGTCCATAGTGCTCGTAGAGCGTGCAGCCATGCCAGAGTCCATAGAGCTCGTAGAGCGGAAGGCCATGCCAGAGTCCATAGCACTTGTAGACCGGAAGGCCATGCCAGGTTCCTGCTGCATCGTGGTGGTGGCAGTACGGAATGCCATGCCAATACTTACCAAATGCATTTCAGACCCGTGTCGGGGCATTGTCCCAGCCATCCCACATCTCTTTGGCCACCTCATTCCATAAGCGCCGGATCGTGACGTTGTTTGAGTGCAGTGGATCCCGGGTGTCCCACAACGGGACTCGCTCCTGGACCAGGGAGATGAGGAGGTCATTCTCAATAAGATCATCCTCCCGTTGTGAAACCTAAAAATTAAATAAAGTCATTAAAGTTTGCTCAATTAACATAAGGAAAAGATAGAAAAAAGATGCTGAGAAATGGCATGAATAGGAAAGTCAACATACAAAAGGATTCCAGAAGAAAAAAGTAAAGAAATAAGAATGGAAAGAAAGGAAGATTCAAAAATATTACACTGAGGATACAGTAAACAGTCAGCCTTGTATACGTACCCGCTGCCGTCTTTCCACCGGACCTTGACTCCGCTGCTCCTGCCCTGTCTCTGCCGCAGTAAAAGAAGAGCTCTAAAAAAAAGAAAAATTCAAATTGTCACATGTGTAGATGTGACAGAGAATACCAATCTGACGAGGCAAGTACTCACCTCACTGACATGCTCGACTTCCGACGGCCCAGGACGAAACTCCTCACCAGAAGAAGAACAAGAAGACATTCTGATGCATGAAGAAAGAAACAAATGCAAGAAATTAGGACTTGTAGAGAAAGAAAATAGAAAATAAAGGCATTGGCTGTGATATACTCACATTGTTCAGAGGCTTGTTTTCTCCAAGGTGCTGTGGTCTGTCTGCTCTGCTTGGCTGTCTGCTGAGAAGTGATCTGCAACTGTCCACACCCTCCCTTTGTCACCTTGTATGTGGGGGGTGGCTTATCAGTGTCTAGACATGTTTTTCTCTTGTGGAACGCATGCGTTCATGAACGCAACCAAACGCATGTGCTTGTAAACGCATGCGTTCATATAGACAGCAATGCGTTTTTTTTGTCGCAATCCTTGCGCAATCGACCGCATGCGTTTCCAGGCGGCAAATTGACGCCTCTAAAAATTATTACATGTTGCATTTCCGCGCCAAGCCGCAAACGATGAAACGTCCCTAATGTTAAATATAGGAATACACAACACATGCGGATATATGCGGTACAAACGCTGCGGACACAACCGCAAATGTGAAACCAGCCTAAGACTGGCAGAGAGCCCCGAAGCATCGGTGCTAGAGCTGCTGGGGATTTATCATTTAATTATTTTGAAATGGTCAGAAGCAGTGTCTGTTCACATGCTCTGCTGTATTGGAACAATATTGCAACCTTGTCTGCCTGTGAGATGGAAGCTACAGCTGAGAGGAACCTGCAGATGTGTCAGTTATAACCACACACAGCTCTGCAGTGAGATCAGGAGAGCAGCCACCACACATCACAATAAGCTCTGGTGGCGAAGTTTTTTTTTTAAGGCTATGGGGAGGATGCTGCCTGGAGATAACAGTCTCCAGAGCTTATTTTACATGAAGGGGGGAGTTACCAGTGTTACCTTATCCTGCCCTTGGAAGAACAAATCTTATTAAAATGTGGCTTGTGCCCTGTGTTCCAAAAGTCTTGCATAATTTTTCCATTTGGATTCCAAAATACCGGTTTTAAAAAAATGCAGAAGATTTTTAGAGATCTGGTGAGGAATAAAAAGGTATCCATTGAATAAAACTGAAAAACTAGTCGCCCAAAGACAAAGGTGGAATAGCCTCACCGCATAACTCAGTTCTAACATTTTAGAGGGTGGGCACTAGTATTTATAGTTAAGACACGCAATAAGAGCCCAGTAAACCATATCTGACCTCTCTATCCCTTCCATTGGGCTATTGGATTATGTAGCTATAGCAACTAGGGGCCCTGATGTCTTTAATGTACAAATCTCTGCAAACCAATATTTTGGGGGACCCTATGGTCTTGGTTAGGTCTAGATGGGAGAGGGATGTAGGACATATCTTTAAAAGAGTGGTAGGCTATTTTGTAGTCTCCGAAAAAGGTGGCAATTAACGTGGCTCAAAGAAAATCCAAATTATTTCTTATACATAAAGCATATAGAACTTTAAAGATTCTACATTAAGATGAACATTACAACAGATGACCACTGTCCAAGATGTAGAGACTTGGTTCATATGTTCTGGTCATGTTCCTGACTAAACAAATTGTGGGACAGAGTTGGCAGACTGATTAATGGTGTCTATAAAATCCAATTGGCTCTAAATATTAAAGAAGTTGTCCACTACAATAAACATTTTTTTTTTCATTAATCTTGCTATTATGTGCCACTGAAAACATCCACTGTCTTTATTTTAGCAATATTACCTTTTATCATGCTGTAGCAGCACATCTTCAGTGCTGGATCCAGCTCTCATGGGGTTAATCGACAACTTCCTTTCTCCTGACTTACTGTGCTCTAATACTACAAGTTCCATGATGCATTGCACTCGCCTGTAACTCTGCACCTGGCACACCCACTCCAAAACACACCCCAACCCCTCCCTCCTTTCCCCCCTCTAGCTTGAAAAAGATTTGTGATGTCATTTCTGTCCAACCTCCTCTTTTACATTTGTCCAACCCACACTCCATTACACACAGATAGATGGATAGACAGATAGATAGATAACAAATAGACAGATAAGATAGATAGATAGATATGGGATAGATAGATAGATTAGATATGGGATAGATAGATATGGGATGGATAGATACATACAGATATATCTATTTCCATAGATATGTCCATATCCATGTTTCTAAACCCCTTCACCCCTGGAGCTTTTTTCGTTTATCGCTCCCCTTCTTTCCAGAGCCATAATTTTTCCATCAATATGGCCATGTGAGGGCTTATCTTCGGCGGGACAAGTTCTACTTTTGAACGACACCATTTGTTTTACCATGTCGTGTAACAGAAAATGTGAAAAAAAGTCAAAGTGCGATGAAATTGCAAAAAAAGTGCAATCCCACACTTGTTTTTTTGCTTGGCTTTTTTGCTAGGTTCACTAAATGCTAAGGCTGTGTGCACACGTTGCGGATTTGATTGGAGATCCGCAGCATTTTTTGCCGCACACAATTGCATCAAATCCACAGTGTAGTCCACAACCAATGTAAGTCTATGGGAGCCGCAGACTTGTTGTGCACATGCTGCGGATAAAGCCGCACCGAAACGCAGCTTTTTTTTTTCCGGAGCATGTCACTTCTTTTGTGCCAAACTGCAGCGTTTATGCACCTTTAGACTTTCATTGAGTCGGGCACATCCGCAGCAAAACCGCAGATGTAAAAAAGATCTGCAGTTTAGATGCGGATGTGGGTCCGAGAAACGCTGCAGTTCGGGAGGAGGGAAGTGTGTGGATGGTGACTGTGTGCGTGTATGTGTGTGCGGACGGGGTCTGCGGGCTGTTCGGATGTGTGCGGCGCTGTGCGGGACTGTTCAGGTGTGTGCGGGGTCTGCGGGCTGTTCGGATGTGTGCGGGACTGTGCGGGGGGTCTTTTGGGGTGTGTGTGCAGGCATCATCCGATGGGACTACAAGTACGCAGCATCCAATTTGCAGCTAATTTGGATGTAATCCGGACAGTGGACACACACCCTACGCTATCCATACATCTATCAATAGATATATCTATCCAGACACATCTATAGATAGATATATGAATAGATAGATGTATGCATCTATAGATCTATCTATATGTAGCTCTGTCTATCCATTTCATCTATCATCTATATGTCTATCTATCTGTGTGTAATTGAGTGTGGGTTGGACAATGACATCACAAATCTTTTTTTTTGTTCAATAATACATCTTTATTTAGCTTTCAAAAACGCATACAAACACGCACAAAAAACACGCAAAAACAGCAACAAAAACCGCACCAAGAACTGCATCAAAACCGCGCAAAAAACATGAAAAAAACGTGAAAAAAATGCATCCAAAACGCAGCAGCGTTTTCTGCAAGGAGATGCAGATTTTGTGCAGAAAATTCTGCACCCAAATCTGCAACGTGTGCACACAGCATAAAACTGATCTGCCATTATGATTCTCCAGGTCATTACGAGTTCATAGACACCAAACATGTCTATGTTATTTTTTATCTAAGTGGTGAAAAAAAATTCCAAAGTTTGCTAAAAAGAAATAAAATAATTACGCCATTTTCCGATACCCATAGCGTCTATATGTTCTGAGATATCGGGTCGGGTGAGGGCTAATTTTTTGCGCGCCGAGCTGACGTTTTTAATGATACCACTTTTGTGCAGATACGTTCTTTTGATCGCCCATTATTGCATTTTAATGCAGTGTCGCGGCGACCAAAAAAACGTAATTTTGTCTTTTGATTTTTTTTTCTTGCTATGCCGTTTAGCGATCATGTACATTTTTTTTTTGTAGTGAAAACAGCTGACATGTTGCGGCTTTGAAGAGGGTTCACCGCCGAAGCCCACCTCAAAGCAGGGGATACTGCCAGCTGACGTACTATTCCGTCAGCTGGCAGAAAGGGGTTAATGAACAATATGTTTCAGTAAAAAAAAAAAAAAAAAGAAGAAAAAAAAAATTGCGTGGGCTCCCGCGAAATTTTCTGCGCCAGAGGGGGAAAGTCGACGGCCGGGGGCCAATATTTGTAGCCTGCTATGAATATCAGCCTGCAGCTGTCTGCGTAGCCTTTACTGGCTATTAAAATAGGGGGATCCCCCCAAAAAATGATGTGGGGTCCCCCTATATTTTATAGCCAGAAATGCTACGCAGTCAGCTGCGGGCTGATATTCATAGCCTAGAGAGGGGCCATGGATATTGGTCCCCCCCCGGCTACAAATACCAGTCCGCAGCCGCCCCAGAAATGGCGCATCTGTAAGATGCGCCAATTCCGGCACTTAGCCCCTCTCTTCCCACTCCCGTGTAGCGGTGGGATATGGGGTAATAAGGGGTTAATGTCACCTTGCTATTGTAAGGTGAAATTAAGCCGGGTGGCGTCAATAAGACACCTATCCGTTATTAATCCAATAGTAAGAAAGGGTTAATAAAACACACACACACATTAGGGAAAAAGTATTTTATTATTCTTCATTTAACCATACTTACCATACTTCAGCGCCTGCAAAAAACGTAAAAAAATAAACCGTATACTACCTGTCCGCCGTAGTCCAATTAACACTAAGTGTCCCACGACGATCTCCCCTATAGAACAGTGACATCGGGTGATGTCACTGCTCTATAGGACCTTCAGTGACACACTGACAGGAGACAATGGCTCCTGCACTGCATCACTGAGAGGTTACTATAGTTCACTGGTCTCACTTTATGCCATAAAGTGAGACTAGGGACTATTTTTTCACAGGGGCGTAGGAATACATTGTGGGGAATACATTGTGGAAGGATACCTTCCTCCCCTCATTGTGTTCCTGGAGCACGAGGAGAGCGGTCGCATCAGCTGATGCTCCTGCTCTCCATGGGAGATCTTCGAGGGACACTCGTTTTAATTGGATTTCTGCGGATCAGGGAGTATAGTGTTTGTTTATTATTTTAATATTTTTTACAGATGACACTGGCTTCGGGGAACAAAGTGACGGTGAGTATGTACTCTATGTTACATGTACTGTATGTCTATATGTATGTTGTATGTATGTACTGTATGTATGTACTGTATGTGGCATGTCGCATGATGTCACGTCGCATGCTGCATGTCATCGCACGGTGCATGTGTCGCATGCCGTCGCATGGTGCATGATGTCACATGCTGCATGTCGTCACATGTCGCATGCTGCATGTCGTTGCATGGCGCATGTTGTCGTATGGCGTATGTCGTCGCATGTCGCATGCTGCATGTCGTCGAATGTTGTCACATGCTGCATGTTGCATGATGTTGCATGGCGCATGTCGTTGCAGGTCGCCACATGTTGTCTCATGTTGCATGTCGTCGCATGGCGCATGTCGTCACATGTTGCATGTCGGCGCATGTTGTATCATGTCGTCGCATGGCGCATGTTGTCACATGTCGCATGCTGCATGTCGTGGCATGGTGCATGTCACATTTCGCATGCTGTCGCATGGTGCATGTCGTCACATGGCGCCGCATGGTGCATGTCATCGCATGTCCTGTATGTGTGTTCTACGTATGTACTGTATATGTGTGTGGTTTTTTTTTTTTACATTCAACACATTAGCCGGATGATGGGACCACTACTGTTCCATCATTGGCTAATGTGTCACTGACTGTCACTGTAGCAGGCAGAGCCCGATGGGATTTGTACTCCCATCGGACGATGCCTGCACACAGACGACGCCACCACCACCGCACAGCCACACTGCAGCACAGCACTCCGCGCAGACCCCCGCCGTCGCACCGGCCGCCGCAACGAACGCCGCCACGGCACTGGCCGCCGCCAGCGCATCGGGCACCGGCCGCACATCTCGGCACATGAGCGCGGCTGGCCAGCAGATCCCAGCACAGCCCCGCCCGCCCCCAGCACAGCCCGGCTGGCCAGCAGATCCCAGCACAGCCCCGCCCGCCCCCAGCACAGCCCGGCTGGCCAGCAGATCCCAGCACAGCCCCGCCCGCCCCCAGCACAGCCCGGCCCGCCCCCAGCACAGCCCCGCAGGCAGCCCCCCGGCCCCGCCCACAGCCCAGTCACTCTTGAGTGACTGCTGACTGTGCGGCTGGCACACGCCTGTTGCTGACGTCACGTCAATTTCCAGAGTCTGGAAATTGACGTGACGTTGGCGGAAATTAGCGGTGGCTGCAGCCTGGGCGTCACGTGACCCGGACTCAGCCGCCGTCATAGCGCCGCTCACAGACGAAAATGGCAACAGAAGGTATTTATAAAATTCATTAGGGGCCTCGGGGGGATACATTGGGGGGTTAACTGAAGGTAGTGGACAACCCCTTTAAATCTTCTGTACTAGGATATGCAGGGAATATTGGAGACTCTCTTCAAGTACAGCTAGCTATAGGTAAAATACTTTATCAAACCATGAACTCTATTGCTAAACATTGGCTGGCTAGTTCTCCACCTATAATAGAGGAAGGAGTTCACTGCTTAAACAACATTATTTTAATGGAGAAAAGGGTCTATATTAAGAGGGGTGCTACTGCCAATATTGGTAAGCATTGGATTAGATACCCAACAGTGGTATACAAAGTACTAGCAGGTGAAGTGACAATTAATTGGTTTAGTCTTGGATAGTTTCTCACCTCCAGCTTGGAAAATCATTAAATTAAGGTATTGCAATATTGGATTCAACCTTGAATGAGTATTTTTAGGTTACGTATTCCAAATAAGGGTGACTGGGTGTTGAGGTGGAAATGTGTTGTAGAGGTTAAAATGTGGTTTCTTATTTAGAACCAGAAAAAAATCAAGATGTTCTTTACCCATGTTTTTCCTTTTTGTGAATCCTGTCAAATCCAATTGCTCTGGTGATTGTTACACGATTATATGAATATTTCAATAAAAACATTTTTGATTAAAAAACAAATAGCAAGAACAGTACCGTTTTTATAAATCTTTTCAAACTGTACTTGCTCTTCAATTCTCTGCCCAATGTGGAGAACTCCAAGTCTCTAAAACATGAAAAAGTAGACTTATGTGAGATAAACGTGACAATGGCTAAAACAGGCTGTACTGGATATAGATATAATAAAAACAAGGTTTCCAGTAGATTACTTGTTTTTGTTAATTACCTACATGAATCAGGTATTTCTTTCTTTGAAATGCTGCAGTGTTTTTAGAAAATATATTGTTTGAAAAGCAAGTTGGGGACAATAGAGGGAGAGACCTCTCTAGTTTGGCGAAGCCCCCCGAACTTAATAATAATAATAATAATCTTTATTTTTATATAGCGCTAACATATTCCGCAGCGCTTTACAGTTTGCACACATTATCATCGCTGTCCCCGTTGGGCTCACAATCTAAATTCCCTATCAGTATGTCTTTGGAATGTGGGAGGAAACCGGAGTACCCGGAGGAAACCCACGCAAACACAGAGAGAACATACAAACTCTTTGCAGATGTTGTCCTTAGTGGGGCTTGAACCCAGGACTCCAGCGCTGCAAGGCTGCTGTGCTATCCACTGCGCCACCGTGCACCGAACTTCTCACTCCTCTAGTTGATTAATAGGTCTATGTACAAACTTGGGAGAGACTTGTCAATCTGTTGGAGCAGGGCAAAGAGATGCTGGCTGGGGGCTACAGCAGACTAGGGAGGTCATAGCATTTCAAAGAAAGACATGCCTTGGAACAACTGTGCAGCCAAGCTAGGCTTCATGCTGCCCATAATTTAGTGGCAGGTTCCCTTTAACCCTCTTACCCAAGGGCCTCTCTTCACTTTCCTGACCAAGCCAAATTTTTCAATTTCCGACCAGTTTCACTATGTGGTAACTGTGGAATGCTTCAACATATCCTACTGCTTTTTGGTGACACACAGTTCATCATATTAGTGGTAATGTTAGGTCAATATGATTTGTGTTTATTTATGAAAACATTGAAAATTGCTAAAATTTGTCAAATTTTCAAACTTTAAACTTTTATGCCCTTTAACCCCTTCATGACCTTGGGATTTTCCGTTTTTCCGTGTTCGTTTTTCGCTCCCCTCCTTCCCAGAGCTGTAACTTTTTTATTTTTCTGTCAATTTGGCCATGTGAGGGCTTATTTTTTGCAGGACGAGTTGTACTTTTGAACGACATCATTGGTTTTACCATGTTGTGTACTAGAAAACGGGAAAAAAATTCCAAGTGCGGTGAAATTGCAAAAAAAGTGCAATCCCACACTTGTTTTTTGCTTGGCTTTTTTGCTAGGTTCTGCCATTATGCTAAAACTGACCTGCCATTATGATTCTTCAGGTCAGTACGAGTTCATAGACACCTAACTTGACTAGGTTATTTTTTATCTAAGTGGTGAAAAAAAATTCCAAACTTTGCTAAAAAAAAAAAAAAAAAAAATTGCGCCATTTTCCGATACTCGTAGCGTCTCCATTTTTCATGATCTGGGGTCGGTTGAGGGCTTATTTTTTGCGTGCTGAGCTGGCGTTTTTAATGATAGAATTTTGGTGCAGTTACGTTCTTTTGATTGCAGATATAATTATATATACACAAATACGTGTATGGGTATGCGCTGGTACAGATAACGGGACTGCTGGTAAAGTCTTAAATGGTGTTGTAAAGAAATTAAAAGAACCTTTTTCTAAAATCACTAAAAATACCACATATCCCTGAAATAGGTCTCACATTCAAATAGGTCCTAATGGAGGCACGATGTATACGCTTCAGTAAGCGAAATAGATGTTATTTAAAAAGTACCTTATTCCCTCCGTTGCTGGATATCAGTTTTCAAGATTAGTTCCGCCAGAAGTTTTTCGGCAAGCAAGATCTAGAATAGGTGGGTGGCTGCCCCGGCCGGCGGCAAGCCACCATCAAAAAGTTTTCCAGGTGGGAACGGGATCCTGTGGAGTCGCCGCTGTGAGCCGCCGCGGCGGTGTGTTAGAGCGGTGCGCAGGACCTGAGTGACGTAATCGTCACGTGACCGTAACCCCCGGCAAGTGAGTACGGAGTGCAGCTAAGACCAAACAACCAACGCGTTTCGGAGACGCCTGTCTCCTGCCTCAGAACCCTGAGGAAGGAGACAGGCGTCTCCGAAACGTGTTGGGGTTACGGTCACATGACGATTATGTCACTCAGGTCCTGCGCACCGCTCTAACACACCGCCGCGGCGGCTCACAGCGGCGACTCCACAGGATCCTGTTCCCACCTGGAAAACTTTTTGATGGTGGCTTGCCGCCGGCCGGGGCAGCCACCCACCTATTCTAGATCTTGCTTGCCGAAAAACTTCTGGCGGAACTAATCTTGAAAACTGATATCCAGCAACGGAGGGAATAAGGTACTTTTTAAATAACGTCTATTTCGCTTACTGAAGCGTATGCATCGTGCCTCCATTAGGACCTATTTGAATGTGAGACCTATTTCAGGGATATGTGGTATTTTTAGTGATTTTAGAAAAAGGTTCTTTTAATTTCTTTACAACACCATTTAAGACTTTACCAGCAGTCCCGTTATCTGTACCAGCGCATACCCATACACGTATTTGTGTATATATAATTATATCTGCTTTCATTTTTACAAACCTAGGTGGAGGTTTGTTGGTAGTGCAGCAGGCACGGGGAATAACGTTGACAATTTGCGCCACCATTTTAATTCTTGACGTTCTTTTGTTTGCCCGTTATTGCATTTCAATGCAATGTCGCGGCGACCAAAAAAACGTAATTCTGGCGTTTCAAATTTTTTTTCTCGCTACGCCGTTTAGCGATCAGGTTAATGCTTTTTTTTTTATTGATAGATCGGGCGATTCTGAACGCGGCGATACCAAATATATGTAGGTTTGATTTTTTTTATTGATTTATTTTGATTGGGGCGAAAGGGGGGTGATTTAAACTTTTATATTTTTTTCACATTTTTTTTTTACTTTTTTTTTTTCACTTTTGCCATGCTTCAATAGCCTCCATAGGAGGCTAGAAGCAGGCACAACGCGATCGCCTCTGCTACATAGCAGCGATCTGATGTTCGCTGCTATGTAGCAGAAATGCAGGTGTGCTGTGAGCGCCGACCACAGGGTGGCGCTCACAGTTGCCTGGGATCAGTAACCATAGAGGTCTCAAGGACCTCTATGGTTACCATTCAGAAGCATCGCCGACCTCCGATCATGTGAAGGGGGTCGGCGATGCGATCATTTCCGGCCGCCCGGCCGGAAGCGGTATTTAAATGCCGCTGTCTGCGTTTGACAGCGGCATTTAACTAGTTAATAGGCGCGGGCAGATAGCGATTCTGCCCGCGCCTATTACGGGCACATGTCAGCTGTTCAAAACAGATGACATGTCCCGGCTTTGATGCGGGCTCACCGCCGGAGCCCGCATCAAAGCGGGGCTTCTGACCTCGGATGTACTATCCCGTCCGAGGTCAGAAAGGGGTTAACTAAACTAAATTTCTTCTTTACATCAGTATTATTTTTGAAATGTTTGTTTTGTTAGGAACTTAGAAGGGTTAAAAGTTTAAGAATTTTTTCAATTTTCCAACAAAATTTACGAAACCTTTTCATTTTAGGGACCACATCACATTTGAAGTGACTTTGAGGATCCTAGGTGGCAGAAAATACCAACTAGAGACAGCATTTTAAAAATTGCACTCCTCTAAATGTTCAAAACCAAGATCAAGAAGTTTATTTAGGCACTTCACCGGAATTAAAAGGAAAAAATTTAATGTTTTTTCACAAGAATGTTGCTTTAGCCACAAAATTTTCATTTCGATAAGGGAAACCAGAGAAAATTGCCACCATAATTTGTTCTGCAATTCCTCATGAGTACACAGACACCCCCATATGAAGGGGGAAACCACTGTTTCCCAACACAGCTCGGAAGGGAAGGAGCACTATTTGACACTTGGAGTGCAAAGTTGGCTGGAATAGATAGTGGATACCATGTTGCATTTGAAGAACCCCTGATGTGCCTAAACAATGGAAACCGCCCACAAGTGATCATTTTTGGAATTTACACCCCTCAAGGAATATATCTAGAGGTGTGGTGAGCAACTTGAACCCACAGGTGCGTCACAGAATTTTGAGCCATAAAAAGGAAAAAAGAAATATTCCCATTAAAAATGTTGCTGTACCCGTACATTTTTCATTTTTTGCAAGAGCTACAAGAGAAAATGGACCACCCAATTTCTCCTGTGTACATCGATGCCCTATATGTAGGGGAAAACTACTGTTTGGGCACACAGCAGAGCTCCAAAAGAAAGGAGTGCCATTTTGGGAAGTTGACTATGCTCATATGGTTTGTGGGCACCATGATGCATTTAGAGTGCCCTCGTACTGCCAGAAGAGCAGTCATCAACATACAAATAACCCCATTTTGGAAGTTACACCTCTCAAGGAATTTATCTCGGAGTGTGGTGGGTATATTGAACCCGTAGCTGAATACCATCATTTTATAACATTGGGACATGAAAATTAAAAATTACCTTTTTGTGCTATTTTAGCCCCACATTTTTACTTTTCACAAAGATGAATATGACAAAGTGGACACAAAAACATTTTTAAAGCATATACTTTATGTACTTCTGTTTGGGCATGTGGCAGGGCACCATTTGACTAGTAGGGAGCAGTTTGTGTGTGGGCACAATTTGCAGAGCTAAGCTTCCAAAAGAGCAGAAATCCCCCTAAAAATAACCCCATTTTGCAAATTACACTCAGGGAAATCATCTAGGGATGTAATGACTTTTCAATCACACTGGTGTTTTTCAGGAGTTAGTGCGGAATTAATGTTGCAGACTGAAAATTACAAATATGCCATTTCAGTGCCCAATACATAGTGTCCGGCTTGTGCTTCTGGAGACATGTGATGTATAGATTGTTAAAAGGTCTGTCCAGGACAGACTGATGACTTTAATACTCTCACAATCATCTGATACTGCTCTGGCAGTGTCTCGAACTAAGCTAGATCCACACTGCGCTTGTGGACACTGTTGGGTGCATACGCTCAGGAGATATATGCACATCAATGTGCACTGTCAAGATGGATCCCGAAGTACCATAGGGACCCACTACACTGAGACGTATCTCACATGGTATACATCTCTGTGCAGTGTCCCCCTGCATAGAAAAGTACAATCTGCTGCGCTTTCCTATAGGGTGTGTTTTCACGTGCCGGATTACCTGCGGATTGAACGTTGCGTAGAGCCGCAGCGTTCAATCCGCAGCGTCCAGATGTTACAGCATAGTGGAGGGGATTTTATGAAATCCTGTCTCCACTATGCGTGCAAACACGCATCCAGGGGCCCTGCGTTTAAGGACATGCGGCACGTCTTTTTAGAACGCAGCATGTCTGTTTACCTTGCGGCGACGCTCCGTCGCGCGAGGTAAATAACAGGGTCCTATGCATAGGGTGTGGTGAATCCGGATGTGTTCACTGAACACATCTGGAATCACCGCACGTACAGAAGGGGGCGGCGCTTTGGGCGGAGCAGGTTTTATGCTCCGTCCAAAGCATTGTCATTCCGGACCGTGGAAACACACCCTTACAGTTATATAAGTGTATGCCAGCCAGTCAGAGGCTGAAAGATCACACTTTTAAACTGCATCTACTGTTAGATGTTTGGGCAGCGAGAGGTGCAGAGAGCAAATTACAGGCCCTCCTCCACAGGGGAAGCACGGGCCTGTTACACTCACCAGGCCTCAAGGCTCAGGCTGCAGAGATCCCTTCACAGTCTGTAAAAGCTATTTTCTTGTGGTCCACCAAGTGCAGCACACTCTCATGGAGGCTTAGATGGTAAGACAAGATGATTTACAGCAGCAGTGTGGCCGATGGATGTTGATTTCCAGGCTGGAGATCAGGAGCTCCTGGAAGAAGCTTACTCTCTTGATGGTGCCTAAGCCACCTTAAACTGCATCTAGTGAACGGTCAGCCATGGTAACATTATAGTATATGTCTGGAAAAGGTTCCAGATGTATACTGTAGGCTAGGTGCATGGACAGTCACCTAGCCTAAGTGATGTATGGGCTATATACAGTAACCCTGTATAATGCTTGTTGGCCGCTGCCCGAATACTGCAGTATATTCACCTTAAATGGGAGATAAGGCTCAATACTCGTCTTCTAAGCAATGTGTAAGGCTGCTGTGCTATGCCGTACATCGCTTAGGTTCGGCTGCTAATGGAGCAGTTTTCAGCTGAAATGTGCATGCACAGGTGTCGGACCACCACCGATCTATTGAAAAACTATCCGGCACATAGATAACCAATGATTAGACCTGGGGAACCCTTTAAGAGCGTCCTTCCCTCTGCAGCAATGGAATACATATTGATGTAATAACTAGAGATGAGCGAATATTTTAATGTTCGGTTCGGCTCACGATTGCTGAATTTGCAATATTCGCTGATTTAATAGCCGAACATACACAGAACAAAAGACCGTGTTTCGGACGCTGTGTGACAGCGTGGGAAACACCGGCGTATCGCGTCTGATCGGCGGTGAAATCATCCCCACTGGTCAGAGAGCAGCGGTTTCCACGCTGTCACAAGATGGCGTGAGCACTCAGCTGTGATCAGAAGTATAAAGTTTACCTCCGGTCACTGGTGTCAGCTGATGGGACTACAGCTCCCATCATCCGACACCTGCTGCCGCCAATAGATGATGTTCGTCCTTCGTAGTCGAAGATGACCATGACTTCCGGGTTAGAAGGAAATTAATAGTTATGGGTACGGATGTGGCTGATGAGTCCAATCCTGGCCCTGAAGGTTCACCCACATTCTTGACATAAGGAAGCAGATGTAGTCAGTACACCAGATTCTACTTGTGCCTTGTGGATTGCACTATTTTCCTATTTTCAGCTGCACGTGCTCCTGAAGTGATCCTGCCTCGCCAACCTGGACGATCCAGGGCAAGCTCTTCCCATTCATTGGTGTTGATTTCCATGTTTTAGAGAGACGCCTTAAGGCAGTCTTTATAGCGCTTCTTCTGCCCCCCAACTGCTCGCTTTCCTTGGCACAGTTCTCCGTACAGCAGTTGTTTCGGTAGTCGGCTGTCAGGCATTCTGACCACTTGTCCAGCCCAACTGGCTTGGACTTTCAGCAGGAGAGTGTAAACGCTGCAGAGCCAAGTTTGTTCCAGAATTGCCATGTCCGGGACATTGTCTTGCCACCTGATGTGGAGGAGTCTGCGGAGGCAACTCATGTGAAAATGATTAAGCTGTTTAGCATGCCGGCTGTAGACTGTCCAGGTCTCTAGCATAGAGAAGTGTGGTGAGGAGCACCGTGCAGTAGACCTTCAGCTTGGTGGTAAGGTGGTAAAGCTGAGACCCCTTCGTTCCCATACGTTCTTACGCAGTCTCCCGAAGGCAGCACTGGCTTTGGCAATTCTGTTATTAACCTCAGCGTCTATGGTTACATCACGGGAAAGTGTGCTGCCTAAGTAGGTGAAGTTATCGACTGCTTTGAGGTTTTGCTCCTTCACCGTGATACGTGGCTCCTTGTATATTTTCCCTGGAACAGGTTGGCACATGACTTCGGTTTTTCTAATGTTGATCTCGAGACCAAAATTGTCAGAGGCTTGAGAAAAACAGTCCATTTCATGCTGCATCTGCTGTTCCGTGCTAGCGTTAAGTGCACAGTCATCAGCAAATGATGCACGGATAATAGTCTCATGCACTTTCGTAACCGCCTTCATGCGTTTTGGGTTGAATAGCTTGCCATCAGTCCTGTACCTAACCTGGGTTTCATCTTCACAGTTGTTAAAAGCATCACTTAACATTGCAGAGAATAGCATACTGTACAGGATTGGAGCAAGCACAGAGCCTTGTTTTACGCCGTTTGTTACTGGGAAAGCCTCAGATTCGTCTCCATTGTTCAGAACCTATGCCATCATGGAACTGCCGGACGATATAAGATGAACTTGCTCGGGCAGCCGAATTTTGCCATGATCTTACACAGGCCGTCTCTACTGACTGTTGAAAGCCTTGGTCAAAACAAATAAAGTTACATAAAGGTCACTGTGTTGCTTCTGACACTTTTCCTGAAGTTAAGGTGCTGCAAATACCATATCTACTGTTCCACGTTTAGCAGGGAAACCACGCTGGCTTTCAGGTAGTAGGATATTCATCAGCAGCTCCTGCGCTGTAAATAATAATAAAAAAAAAAAAAAAACGGCGTGGGTTCCCCTGTATTTTTGATAACCAGCCAGGCAAATCTCACAGCTGAGGGCTGCAAGGTTGGTTATCAAGAGTAGAGGGGTCCCCACGCTGTATTTTTAATTATTTAAATAATTTAAAAAAAAGGCGTGGAGTCCCCACATTTTTGACAACTAGCCTTGCTAAAGCAGACAGCTGGGGCTGGTATTCTCAGGCTGGTAAGGGGCCATGGATATTTTCCCCCCAGCCTAAAAATAGCAGCCAACAGCTGCCCAGAAAAAGTACATTTATTAGATGCGCCAATTATGGCGCTTTTCTCAGCTCTTCACACTTGCACTGTAGTGGTGGCAAGTGGGGTTGATATTTCTGGGGATGATATCATCTTTGTATTGTCCGGTGACATCAAGCCCTCGGATTACTAATGGAGAGGCGTCGATAAGACATCTATCCATTACTAATCCTATAGTTACATGGTAAATAAAAAAAAGTCAGAATAAAGTCCTTTATTAGAAATAAAACTAAACACAGTTTTCCATTTTATTTAAAACTAACACACAGTTATATTCACCTAACGCCTAATTCCATTGAAGCCCTCGTTCTCCTGAAATAAAACTAAAATAAATAAAAACAACAATATCCCCCAGATATGGATTACTGCGTGGAACAGAACAACTGACAGGTGGGGGATAGTTTTCTAATTTTAGTTTTATTACAGCAGAACAAGGGTTTCGGTGAAAAAGGCATTAGGTGAGCATGGAAGTATTTGTTATTTTTAAATAAAAAAAGGAAAACTGTGTTTTGTTTTATTTCTAATAAATGACTTTATTCTGGCTGTGTGTTTATTTACCATACAACTATAGGATTAGTAATGGATAGAATTCTTATAAACGCCTTTGCATTACTAAGTCATGGATTGATGTCACCTGACAACACAAAGGTGACATCAACAGCAAAAATATGAACCCCACTTGCCACCGCTACAGGGCACGTGGGAAGAGCCAGGCCAAGCACCTGAATTTATAATAGATGCACCTTTTCTGGGCGGCTGTGAATTGCTTTTCTTAGGCTGGGGGGCCAATATCCACGGCCCCTTACCAGCCTGAGAATATCAGTCCCCAGCTGTCTGCAATAGCAAGGCTGGCTGTCAACAATGGGGGGACCTCATGCAGTTTTTTATTTATTTAAATAAAAAAAAAACATGGCATAGGGACCCTTTATTCTTGCTAACCAGCCTTGCTGAAGCTGGCAGCTGAGGGTTGCAGCCCCCAGTGGTGAGTTCTGACTGGCTGGTTATCAAAAATACAGGGGAAACCATGCAGGTTTTTTTTAAATTATTTATTTACAGCACAGAAACGGCTGATGAAGGCCGACGTCATACTACCACAGAATACGGGAGAGTGCTATGCGAGTAAACATTGCATAGCACTCGGCCCAGTGTTCATCTATGGGGCAGATCACATCAGCGCTTATTTTGTCAGCCGTATTAGGCGTGCATGTAAAATCGCAGCATGCTGCGATTGTCACCGAGACTCACCAATGCAAGCCTATAGGTGTGAAAAAAAAAATGCTCAGCACACAGACCATGCGAGTTCTATTTGATTTTTAAGCACAGATGTCCTTTGAAAAGCCGGCAATTCATGTGTCGCGTACAGTAAAATCACACTGACAAGTGAATAGATATATACATATAGAATTACATACATAGATGGATGGATAGATAGAAGAAAAGCCGGCAATTCATATGCAGTGTACTCAGGGCCGTATTTAGAGTTTAGGCTGCCCTAGGCACTTTTAGTGCTGCCTCCCCCATTGGTGAGTATGACCCTATCAGCAATGACTTTGGCAAAAATCGCTGACGTGAAAGTAGCCTTTTGCAGCAGATCCGGCAGTTTTTCCGCATCTACCGTGTAACGGATCACTTACGGCAACACTGCGCTCAGCACCATTCATTCCCTATGGGACTTGCGGACATGTGCGGCACTTGCGGTTTTGCCGCGTTCCGGCAAATGCAGTACTTGCAGCAATGGGAAAAAAAAACGCTGCTAGCATTGTTTTTTTGTCTCACCGCAAGTGCAAAACCGCAAGTGCCACACATGTCCGCTAGTAGCCATCACTACCTGTCCCTGCACCTTACTAGCTCATCCCTAACCATCCCTCCCTGACCTAAAACTACACTATAAAGCTTTAGAAAAACAATTTATTAACCGACATATTCCTACGATAATGAGGGCTCCAGGCTACGGCGTAGACTGGGATGGGCAGTCTCCGGGTCTCCATTCTCTCTCTATGCACACCCTCAGTCCCTGCCTCACTGTCTGTGCTGCACTGTGCACAGACATCCCGCCACCTCACCCGGTAATCACCACTCGCAGTAGCATACCAGCAGGGGTGTATCTAGGTTTTCTGGCACCCAGGGCAAGAATTCAGTTTGGCACCCCCCTCCCAAGCACATATGCGATTTGCACACTTAGTCATGTACCGACGATCTGTTCTCCCTAATTCTCTCAATGTTCAGTGAAAAACAGCGCAGCAGAAGAGAAGCTCATTGTCACAGGACCATAAGTATGAAAATATGAGTGAAGTGTCCATGTGATGACTACTGGAACCTACAGAGCTGAATCCTGGCATTGCAGGCTTCTGTATTCTTACAACTAATGCACTGCACACTTTTAGGATTCTCCCTTGCCGGTGGACAGTCATGTCAGCACAAGCATGTGATTTGTATACTTCTGACCACATACCAATCAGACGTGCCAGGCCTCACTCAGTTCATTTTCATTGAGTGAGGCCACACATGTCTAATCAACGCATGACTGCATGTATGTAAATCGCCAGCACGAGAGAATCCTGACAGCGTGCAGTGCACACTGTGAGAATTCAGAAGTCTGCAGTCACAAAGAATGACTGCAGACTCATTACAAATCTGGACATTCCCTTTGATGCTCCTAACATAAATACAAACATGAGTGTTAGTTAGTATCACAAATAAGATTTACATCCAGGTACCTTATAGATGATGTTGTCTCTGGAGCAGTTCTTCTTTTCTTCATCTTGTCCAGACCCCATGATAAGTTTTCTCATCCAAAGCTCATCTCTGCAGACTTCCATCTTCTCCGCTATTTTGCAGAAAATCTCAAAGATAGAAGTGTCATTATAATGCTCCTGAATAAATAATTGCCCCTCATTATACTGTCCTCTCACACTGTGTCCCTCCTATCAGGCCCAGTATTTATACTGTACTCTCTCATCACACTCCCCCTCCTTGGTATACTGTCCCCTCCTGGCTGTTCCCTTACACCGTCCCCCCATGCTACGAACCCAGAACTCCGTTTCTATTCTGTGCCCACTCACTTTTCTTCCTCCCCATATTGTCTCTTCACACTATTCCCCTCCCTCCTTATACTGTCTCCTCTCACATCTCTGCTGTTTACCATACTGTCTCCTCATATTTACCCCCTCACTTTCTATACTGCCTGCTCACCTGACTCCCCATACTGTGTATGCACACATCCCATCACCCTCACTCCCCGTGCTCTGTCCACATACATTTTTCACAACGCTACTCATACTGTGTCCACATACATTCCCTGGTTCGCTCCCCATACTGTCTGCACCCATCCCCCATATTGTTTCCTCATATGCCCTCATTCCCCCATACTGTTTCCTCATACATGCCCCCCATTCCCCTGTACTGTTTCCTTATACATGCCCCCATTCCCCAGTACTGTTTCCTCATACATGCCCCCCATTCCCCATACTGTTTCCCCGTACATGCCCCCCATTCCCCAGTAAGGTTTCCTCATACATGCCCCCCATTCCCTAATACTGTTTCCTCGTACATGACCCCATTCCCCAGTACTGTTTTCTCGTATATGCCCCCCATTCCCCAGTACTGTTTCCTCGTACATGCCCCCCATTCCCTAATACTGTTTCCTCATACATGCCCCCATTCCCCAGTGCTGTATCCTCATACATGCCCTCATTCCCCCATACTGTTTCCTCATACATGCCCCCCATTCCCCTGTACTGTTTCCTCATACATACCCCCCGTTCCCCTGTACTGTTTCCCCATCTCCCCCTTGCTCTTCATTTTGTATCCTCAAATCTCCCCCACACATTAAATTCCCCCATGCCCACTACAAATCTCCCCACACACAATAAATAACCCCTTCTCCACTCCAATTCTGCCCACACACAATAAATCCCTCCATCCCCACTCAAATTGTTCCCCCCTGTGCACCTAATCTTCGTTGTCTTCAGCTCCCCTGGAGCACTTACCACCAGTGTTCGCCTCTGCAGCGTGCAGAGTGACATCAGCAGCGTGAACACATGATCTGATCACGCTGCTCATGTCGCTCTCGCTCTGACCTGGCAGTCAGAGCCTCAATTGTACTCACTTCTGTAAGATATGAGTACAATTAAACCCTGGGCAGGGGTGAACACTGACCGCTTGGGGCCCCTGTGCAAGAAATGTGTCTGGGCCTCTCTCCTTTTATGATGTCAAAGCTACACTGTGTTACAAATTATTATGCAAATGATATTTTTCTTGGATTTTCCTAAATGGTCGGTGCAAATGACAGTCAGTCTAAAAAAAGTCATCACCCGTTAAAGTATACATCGAATTTAACTGAAGAAACCTCCCAATGATAACAGTATAATCTCCAAAATGAATAAAAACTCAAAACGCACTGTTGCAAATTATTAGGCACAGTAGAATTTCTAAACATTTGATATGTTTTAACCCCTTCCTGACATCTGACGTACTATCCCGTCGAGGTGGGGTGGGCCCGTATGACCGCCGACGGGATAGTACGTCATACGCGATCGGCCGCGCTCACGGGGGGAGCGCGGCCGATCGCGGCCGGGTGTCAGCTGCCTATCGCAGCTGACATCCGGCACTATGTGCCAGGAGCGGTCACGGACCGCCCCCGGCACATTAACCCCCGGCACACCGCGATCAAACATGATCGCAGTGTACCGGCGGTATAGGGAAGCATCGCGCAGGGAGGGGGCTCCCTGCGGGCTTCCCTGAGACCCCCGGAGCAACGCGATGTGATCGCGTTGCTGCGAGGGTCTCCTACCTCCTTCCTGGCTGCAGGTCCCGGATCCAAGATGGCCGCGGCATCCGGGTCCTGCAGGGAAGGAGGTGGCTTACCGAGTGTCTGCTCAGTGCAGACACTTGGTAAGCCTGCAGCCCTGCACAGCAGATCGCCGATCTGGCAGAGTGCTGTGCACACTGCCAGATCAATGATCTGTGATGTCCCCACCTGGGACAAAGTAAAAAAGTAAAAAAAATTTTTTTCCACGTGTAAAAAAAAAAAAAAAATTCCTAAATAAATAATAAAAAAAATATATATATTATTCCCATAAATACATTTCTTTATCTAAATAAAAAAACAAAACAATAAAAGTACACATATTTAGTATCGCCGCGTCCGTAACGACCCAACCTATAAAACTGCCCCACTAGTTAACCCCTTCAGTAAACACCGTAAGGAAAAAAAAAAAAAAACGAGGCAAAAAAACGCTTTATTACCATACCGCCGAACAAAAAGTGGAATAACACGCGATCAAAAAGACTGATATAAATATCCATGGTACCGCTGAAAACGTCATCTTGTCCCGCAAAAAACAAGCCGCCATACAGCATCATCAGCAAAAAAATAAAAAAGTTATAGTCCTGAGAATAAAGCGATACCAAAATAATTATTTTTTCTATAAAATAGTTTTTATCGTATAAAAGCGCCAAAACATAAAAAAATGATATAAATGAGATATCGCTGTAATCGTACTGACCCGAAGAATAAAAGTGCTTTATCAATTTTACCAAACGCGGAACGGTATAAACGCCTCTCCCAAAAGAAATTCATGAATAGCAGGTTTTTGGTCATTCTGCCTCACAAAAATCGGAATAAAAAGCGATCAAAAACGGTCACGTGTCCGAAAATGTTACCAATAAAAACGTCAACTCGTCCCGCAAAAAACAAGACCTCACATGACTCTGTGGAGCAAAATGTGGAAAAATTATAGGTCTCAAAATGTGGAGACGCAAAAACTTTTTTGCTATAAAAAGCGTCGCTGGTTTCACACTTGCGTTTTTGTCTGCAGCGTTTTTTGCACACAAAAACGCATGCGTTTTTTCCCTATATTTAACATTGAAAACGCATGCGGTTTTTTTGTACGCGTTTGGTCGCGTTTTCAAACGCATGCGGTTTTTTTCTGCATGCGTTCATTTTCAGAAATACAACCTGCAGTATTTTCTTGCGTTTTTAAGCACATGCGTTTGTTTGCGTTAAAAACGCATGCATTTTTATCGAAAAAAAACAGAAAACACACTGAAAAGCCACCCACCACCATCAAGGTGATCCAAACCCTAACCCTAACTCTACCCCTAACCGTTTAATGAACATTTTCTGACAGTCATAGTGCCACGTATTTCAGGGCCACGTATTTCAGTGCCATGTATTTCAGTGCCACGTATCACGTATTTCAGTGCCACGTGTTTCAGTGCCACGTATTTCAGTGCCACGTATCACGTATTTCAGTGCCACATATTTTAGTACCACGTATTTCAGTTGCACGTATTTCAGTTGCACGTATTTCAGTTGCACGTATTTCAGTGCCACGTATTTCAGTGCCACGTATTTCAGTGCCACGTATTTCAGTGCCACGTATCACATATTTCAGTGCCACGTATTTCAGTGCCACGTATCACGTATTTCAGTGCCACGTGTTTCAGTGCCACGTATTTAAGTGCCACGTATCACATATTTCAGTGCCACGTATTTAAGTGCCACGTATTTAAGTGCCACGTATTTCAGTGCCACGTATTTCAGTGCCACGTATCACATATTTCAGTGCCACGTATTTAAGTGCCACGTATTTAAGTGCCACGTATTTCAGTGCCACGTATTTCAGTGCCACGTATCACGTATTTCAGTGCCACGTGTTTCAGTGCCACGTATTTAAGTGCCACGTATCACGTATTTCAGTGCCACGTATTTCAGTGCCACGTATTTCAGTGCCATGTATTTCAGTCACGTTTAGGGTTAGGGCTAGGGTTGGAGGTAAAGTTAGGGTTGGGGCTAAAGTTAGGGTTGGGGCTAAAGTTAGGGTTTGGATTACATTTACGTTTGGATTAGGGTTGGGATTAGAATTATGGGTGTGTCAGGGCTAGGGTTACCGTTGGGATTAGGGTTAGGGGTGTGTTTGGGTTAGGGTTTCAGGTAGAATTGGGGAGTTTCCACTGTCCAGGCACATCAGGGGCTCTCCAAGCGCGACGTGGCGTCCAATCTCAATTCCAGCCAATTCTGCCTTGAAAAAGTAAAACAGTGCTCCTTCCCTTCCGAGCTCTCCCGTGCGCCCAAAAAGGGGTTTACCCCAACATATGTGTTATCAGCGTACTCGGGACAAATTGAACAACAACTTCTGGGGTCCAAGTTCTCTTGTTATCCTTAGGAAAATAAAAATTTGGGGAGCTAAAAATCATTTTTGTGGGAAAAAAAAGATGTTTTATTTTCACGGCTCTGCGTTATAAACTGT
Source organism: Ranitomeya variabilis (assembly GCF_051348905.1). NCBI lineage: Eukaryota > Metazoa > Chordata > Amphibia > Anura > Dendrobatidae > Ranitomeya > Ranitomeya variabilis. The sequence continues at coordinate 213,738,109 of NC_135237.1, forward strand.
AGTGAAACACTTGGGGGTTCAAAGTTCTCACAACACATCTAGATAAGTTCCTTGGGAGGTCTAGTTTCCAATATGGGGGTCACTTGTGGGGGGTTTGTACTGTTTGGGTACATCAGGGGCTCTGCAAATGCAACGTGACGCCTGCAGACCAATCCATTTAAGGCTGCATTCCAAATGGCGCTCCTTCCCTTCCGAGCTCTGTCATGCACCCAAACAGTGGTTCCCCCCCACATATGGGGTATCAGCGTACTCAGGACAAATTGGAAAACAACTTTTGGGGTCTAATTTATCCTGTTACCCTTGTGAAAATACAAAACTGGGGGCTAAAAAATCATTTTTGAGAGAAAAAAAAAATTATTTTCACGGCTCTGCGTTATAATCTGTAGTGAAACACTTGGGGGTTCAAAGCTCTCAAAACACATCTAGATAAGTTCCTTAGGGGGTCTACTTTCCAAAATGGTGTCACTTGTAGGGAGTTTCAATGTTTAGGCACATCAGGGGCTCTCCAAACGCAACATGGCGTCCCATCTCAATTCCAGTCAATTTTGCATTGAAAAGTCAAATGGCGCTCCTTCCCTTCCAAGCTCTGCCATGCACCCAAACAATGGTTTACACCCACATATGGGGTATCATCGTACTCAGGACAAATTGCACAACATTTTTTGGGGTCCAATTTCTTCTCTTACCCTTGGGAAAATAAAAAATTGGGGGCAAAAAGATCATTTTTGTGAAAAAATATGATTTTTTATTTTTACGGCTCTGCATTATAAACTTCTGTGAAGCACTTGGTGGGTCAAAGTGCTCACCACACATCTAGATAAGTTCCTTAGGGGGTCTACTTTCCAAAATGGTGTCACTTGTAGGGAGTTTCAATGTTTAGGCACATCAGGGGCTCTCCAAACGCAACATGGCGTCCCATCTCAATTCCAGTCAATTTTGCATTGAAAAGTCAAATGGCGCTCCTTCCCTTCCAAGCTCTGCCATGCGCCCAAACAATGGTTTACACCCACATATGGGGTATCAGCGTACTCAGGACAAATTGCACAACATTTTTTGGGGTCCAATTTCTTCTCTTACCCTTGGGAAAATAAAAAATTGGGGGCGAAAAGATCATTTTTGTGAAAAAATATGATTTTTTATTTTTACGGCTCTGCATTATAAACTTCTGTGAAGCACTTGGTGGGTCAAAGTGCTCACCACACATCTAGATAAGTTCCTTAGGGGGTCTACTTTCCAAAATGGTGTCACTTGTAGGGAGTTTCAATGTTTAGGCACATCAGGGGCTCTCCAAACGCAACATGGCGTCCCATCTCAATTCCAGTCAATTTTGCATTGAAAAGTCAAATGGCGCTCCTTCCCTTCCAAGCTCTGCCATGCGCCCAAACAATGGTTTACACCCACATATGGGGTATCATCGTACTCAGGACAAATTGCACAACATTTTTTGGGGTCCAATTTCTTCTCTTACCCTTGGGAAAATAAAAAATTGGGGGCAAAAAGATCATTTTTGTGAAAAAATATGATTTTTTATTTTTACGGCTCTGCATTATAAACTTCTGTGAAGCACTTGGTGGGTCAAAGTGCTCACCACACATCTAGATAAGTTCCTTAGGGGGTCTACTTTCCAAAATGGTGTCACTTGTAGGGAGTTTCAATGTTTAGGCACATCAGGGGCTCTCCAAACGCAACATGGCGTCCCATCTCAATTCCAGTCAATTTTGCATTGAAAAGTCAAATGGCGCTCCTTCCCTTCCAAGCTCTGCCATGCGCCCAAACAATGGTTTACACCCACATATGGGGTATCAGCGTACTCAAGACAAATTGCACAACATTTTTTGGGGTCCAATTTCTTCTCTTACCCTTGGGAAAATAAAAAATTGGGGGCGAAAAGATCATTTTTGTGAAAAAATATGATTTTTTATTTTTACGGCTCTGCATTATAAACTTCTGTGAAGCACTTGGTGGGTCAAAGTGCTCACCACACATCTAGATAAGTTCCTTAGGGGGTCTACTTTCCAAAATGGTGTCACTTGTAGGGAGTTTCAATGTTTAGGCACATCAGGGGCTCTCCAAACGCAACATGGCGTCCCATCTCAATTCCAGTCAATTTTGCATTGAAAAGTCAAATGGCGCTCCTTCCCTTCCAAGCTCTGCCATGCGCCCAAACAATGGTTTACACCCACATATGGGGTATCATCGTACTCAGGACAAATTGCACAACATTTTTTGGGGTCCAATTTCTTCTCTTACCCTTGGGAAAATAAAAAATTGGGGGCAAAAAGATCATTTTTGTGAAAAAATATGATTTTTTATTTTTACGGCTCTGCATTATAAACTTCTGTGAAGCACTTGGTGGGTCAAAGTGCTCACCACACATCTAGATAAGTTCCTTAGGGGGTCTACTTTCCAAAATGGTGTCACTTGTAGGGAGTTTCAATGTTTAGGCACATCAGGGGCTCTCCAAACGCAACATGGCGTCCCATCTCAATTCCAGTCAATTTTGCATTGAAAAGTCAAATGGCGCTCCTTCCCTTCCAAGCTCTGCCATGCGCCCAAACAATGGTTTACACCCACATATGGGGTATCAGCGTACTCAAGACAAATTGTACAACAACTTTGGGGGTCCATTTTCTCCTGTTACCCTTGGTAAAATAAAACAAATTGGAGCTGAAATAAATTTTGTGTGAAAAAAAGTTAAATGTTCATTTTTATTTAAACATTCCAAAAATTCCTGTGAAACACCTGAAGGGTTAATAAACTTCTTGAATGTGGTTTTGAGCACCTTGAGGGGTGCAGTTTTTAGAATGGTGTCACACTTGAGTATTTTCTATCATATAGACCCCTCAAAATGACTTCAAATGAGATGTGGTCCCTAAAAAAAAATGGTGTTGTAAAAATGAGAAATTGCTGGTCAACTTTTAACCCTTATAACTCCGTCACAAAAAAAAATTTTGGTTCCAAAATTGTACTGATGTAAAGTAGACATGTGGGAAATGTTACTTATTAAGTATTTTGCGTGACATATGTCTGTGATTTAAGGGCATAAAAATTCAAAGTTGAAAAATTGCAAAATTTTCAAAATTTTCGCCAAATTTCCATTTTTTTCACAAATAAACGCAAGTTATATCGAATAAATTTTACCACTAACATGAAGTACAATATGTCACGAGAAAACAATGTCAGAATCGCCAAGATCCGTCAAAGCGTTCCAGAGTTATAGCCTCATAAAGGGACAGTGGTCAGAATTGTAAAAATTGGCCCGGTCATTAACGTGCAAACCACCCTTGGGGGTGAAGGGGTTAAAGAACTGAAAATGCTCATTTGTGGAATTTGCAGCATTAGGAGGTCACATTCACTGAACAAATAAGCTATTTAACTCCAAAACATCCCAACAGGCCAAGTTACATGTTAACATAGGAATCCTTCTTTGATATCACCTTCACAATTCTTGCATCCATTTAACTTGTTAGTTTTTGGAGAGTTTCTGCTTGTATTTCTTTGCATGAAGTCAGAAAAGCCTCCCAGAGCTGCTGCTCTGATGTGAACTGCCTCCCACCCTCATAGATCTTTTGCTTGATGATAGGTTCTCTATAGGGTTGAGGTCAGGGGAAAATGGTGGCCACACCATGAGTTTATCTCCTTTTATTTCCATAGCAGCCAATGACTCAGGTATTATTTGCAGCATGAGATGGTGCATTGTCATGCATGAAGATGATTTTGCTCCTGAAAGCACGTTTCTGCGTTTTATACCATGGAAGAAAGTTGTCAGTCAGAAACTCTATATACTTTGCAGGTCATTTTCACACCTTCAGGAACCTTAAAGGGACCTACCAGCTGTTTCCTCATGATTCCGGCCCAAAACATGACTCCTCCACCTCCTTGCTGACGTCACAGCCTTGTTGGGACATGGTGGCCATCCACCAACCATGCACTACTCCATCCATCTGGACCATCCAGGGTTGCTCGACACTCATCAGTAAACAAGACTGTTTGCAAATTAGTCTTCATGTATGTCTGGTCCCACTGCAACCGTTTGTGCTTATGGACACTGTTTAGCGGTGGCCGAATAGTAGGTTTATGCACCACAGCAAGCCTTTAAAGGATCCTACACCTTTAGGTTCGAGGGACTCCAGAGGCACCAGCAGCTTCACATATCTGTTTGCTGCTTTGTAATGGTATTTTGACAGCTGCTCTCTTAAACCAATGAATTTGTCTGGCAGAAACCTTCCTCATTCTGCCTTTATCTGCATGAACTCTGTCTGTGCTCTGTTTCAGTCACAAATCTCTTCACAGTATGATGATCACTCTTAAGTTTTCGTGAAATATCTAATGTTTTCATACCTTGTCCAAGGCACTGCACTATTTAACTCTTTCAGCAGCAGAGAGATCCTTTTTAGTTCCCATATTGCTTGAAACCTGTGGCCTGCTTAATAATGTGAAACATCATTTTTATGTAGTTTTACTTTAATTAGAATCATCTGGAAAACTAATTATCACATGTGTTTAAGATCGATTTCAGTGATCCATTGAGCCCTGAGACACAATACCATCCACGAGTTTATTTGAAAAACAAAACAATTAAATCTTTAGGACACTTAAATCCAAATTGCATAATAATTTGGAACACAGTGTATATACGTATATATATATATATATATATATATATATATATATATATATATCTATATATATATATATATATATATATATATATATATGTATATATATATAGCCACACACACATACATGTGTATATATTACATACCGTATATACTCGAGTGTAAGCCAACCAGAGTACAGGTCCTTCTCAAAAAATTAGCATATAGTGTTAAATTTCATTATTTACCATAATGTAATGATTACAACTAAACTTTCATATATTATAGATTCATTATCCACCAACTGAAATTTGTCAGGTCTTTTATTGTTTTAATACTGATGATTTTGGCATACAACTCCTGATAACCCAAAAAACCTGTCTCAATAAATTAGCATATTTCACCCGTCCAATCAAATAAAAGTGTTTTTTAATAACAAACAAAAAAACCATCAAATAATAATGTTCAGTTATGCACTCAATACTTGGTCGGGAATCCTTTGGCAGAAATGACTGCTTCAATGCGGCGTGGCATGGAGGCAATCAGCCTGTGACACTGCTGAGATGTTATGGAGGCCCAGGATGCTTCAATAGCGGCCTTAAGCTCATCCAGAGTGTTGGGTCTTGCGTCTCTCAACTTTCTCTTCACAATATCCCACAGATTCTCTATGGGGTTCAGGTCAGGAGAGTTGGCAGGCCAATTGAGCACAGTAATACCATGGTCAGTAAACCATTTACCAGTGGTTTTGGCACTGTGAGCAGGTGCCAGGTCGTGCTGAAAAATGAAATCTTCATCTCCATAAAGCATTTCAGCCGATGGAAGCATGAAGTGCTCCAAAATCTCCTGATAGCTAGCTGCATTGACCCTGCCCTTGATGAAACACAGTGGACCAACACCAGCAGCTGACATGGCACCCCACACCATCACTGACTGTGGGTACTTGACACTGGACTTCAGGCATTTTGGCATTTCCTTCTCCCCAGTCTTCCTCCAGACTCTGGCACCTTGATTTCCGAATGACATGCAAAATTTGCTTTCATCAGAAAAAAGTACTTGGGACCACTTAGCAACAGTCCAGTGCTGCTTCTCTGTAGCCCAGGTCAGGCGCTTCTGCCGCTGTTTATGGTTCAAAAGTGGCTTTACCTGGGGAATGCAGCACCTGTAGCCCATTTCCTGCACACGCCTGTGCACGGTGGCTCTGGATGTTTCCACACCAGACTCAGTCCACTGCTTCCTCAGGTTCCCCAAGGTCTGGAATCGGTCCTTCTCCACAATCTTCCTCAGGGTCCGGTCACCTCTTCTCGTTGTACAGCGTTTTCTGCCACATTGTTTCCTTCCAACAGACTTACCATTGAGGTGCCTTGATACAGCACTCTGGGAACAGCCTATTTGTTGAGAAATTTCTTTCTGGGTCTTACCCTCTTACTTGAGGGTGTCAATGATGGCCTTCTTGACATCTGTCAGGTCGCTAGTCTTACCCATGATGGGGGTTTTGAGTAATGAACCAGGCAGGGAGTTTTTAAAAGCCTCAGGTATCTTTTGCATGTGTTTAGAGTTAATTAGTTGATTCAGAAGATTAGGGTAATAGGTCGTTTAGAGAACCTTTTCTTGATATGCTAATTTATTGAGACAGGTTTTTTGGGTTATCAGGAGTTGTATGCCAAAATCATCAGTATTAAAACAATAAAAGACCTGACAAATTTCAGTTGGTGGATAATGAATCTATAATATATGAAAGTTTAATTGTAATCATTACATTATGGTAAATAATGAAATTTAACACTATATGCTAATTTTTTGAGAAGGACCTGTATAAGCCGAGGCACCTAATTTTGACACGGAAAACTGGGTAAGCTTATTGACTCGAGTATAAGCCGGGTATGTATTGTCCCCTCATTCCTATCCCAATATGTGTGGTTCCACCCGTCCTGTCCAGTGTGGCTCCCACTGTTGTATGCATGGCTCGGCTCCCCCTCCTCCTGTCCTTGTATGCATGGCTCGGCTCCCCCCCTCCCATCTTGTATTCATGGCTCGGCTCCCCTGGCCCATCTTGTATGCATGGCTCCCCTATCCCATCTTGTATGCATGTCTCCCCCCTCCCATCTTGTATGCATGTCTCCCTCCTCCCATCTTGTAAGCATGGCTCCCCTGTCCCATCCTTGTATGCATGGCTCCCCCATCCTCCCCGGTCATACTCACCCTCCTCACACCGCGCTGAACGTCCCTGCATCTCTGTCCCAGCGCGGCATCTTCTTCCTGTGTGAGCGGTCACGTGGTACAGCTGATTAAGGTCATGAATATGTGTCCATATTCATCACCTCAATGAGCAGTACCACGTGACAGCTGAGCACAGGACGAGCTGCCGGCGCTGAGACCATCGGAGTTGCAGGCACCGCTGGAGGAGGGTAGGTATGATGTCTTCAAGGAGGTGGGGAAGTAGGTGGGTGGGTGAGCGGTTGCTCAGATGCCGCCCCCGCATCCTGACGCCCTAGGCACGTGCCCTCAAGTGCCTAGTGGCAAATACGGCCCTGCGTGTACTGTAAAATCACTGCAGGAGTCGCCAAGATAGAAGAGATGGATTACATGCAATAAATTCAAATAGAATAGGTAGATATACAGATGTCTGTGACAAATACTAGTACAGTGTGTATGCAGCTTACTGTACAAGTATTTAATCAATAAAAGATTATTTTTCGGAAAAAAATGGCATGGGCTCCAACAAGCAGAGGGAAAGCTGATGGCTGGTGGCCAATGTTTATAGCCTGGGAAGGGGGTAATACCCATGGAGCTTCCCAGGCTATAAATATCAGCTCATTACTGTATACTTCGCCTTTACTGGCTATTAAAATGGGTGACCCTAAAAAAATGATGTAGAGTCCCCCTATATTAATAACCAGCAAAGGCTATGCAGACAGCTGCGGGCTGATATTAATATCCTAGGAAGGGGCCATGGATACTGCCCCCCCAGGATAAAAACATCGGCTCCCAGCCACCCCAGAAAAGGCGCATCTCTAAGATGCGCCAATTTTGGCACGTAGCCTCGCTCTTCCCACTTGCCTTGTTGCGGTGGCAAGTGAGGTGATAGTTGGGGGGGTTTGGTGTCACCTTTGTATTGTCAGGTGACATTAAGCCCCGAGATTAATACTGGAGAAGCGTCAATAAGCTCTCCATTACTAACCCCATAGTATAAAATCAGACACAGAAAAAAAAGTCCTTTACAGGTCCTTCTCAAAAAATTAGCATATAGTGTTAAATTTCATTATTTACCATAATGTAATGATTACAATTAAAATTTCATATATTATAGATTCATTATCCACCAACTGAAATTTGTCAGGTCTTTTATTGTTTTAATACTGATGATTTTGGCATACAACTCCTGATAACCCAAAAAACCTGTCTCAATAAATTAGCATATTTCACCCGTCCAATCAAATAAAAGTGTTTTTTAATAACAAACAAAAAAACCATCAAATAATAATGTTCAGTTATGCACTCAATACTTGGTCGGGAATCCTTTGGCAGAAATGACTGCTTCAATGCGGCGTGGCATGGAGGCAATCAGCCTGTGACACTGCTGAGATGTTATGGAGGCCCAGGATGCTTCAATAGCGGCATTAAGCTCATCCAGAGTGTTGGGTCTTGCGTCTCTCAACTTTCTCTTCACAATATCCCACAGATTCTCTATGGGGTTCAGGTCAGGAGAGTTGGCAGGCCAATTGAGCACAGTAATACCATGGTCAGTAAACCATTTACCAGTGGTTTTGGCACTGTGAGCAGGTGCCAGGTCGTGCTCAAAAATGAAATTTTCATCTCCATAAAGCATTTCAGCCGATGGAAGCATGAAGTGCTCCAAAATCTCCTGATAGCTAGCTGCATTGACCCTGCCCTTGATGAAACACAGTGGACCAACACCAGCAGCTGACATGGCACCCCACACCATCACTGACTGTGGGTACTTGACACTGGACTTCAGGCATTTTGGCATTTCCTTCTCCCCAGTCTTCCTCCAGACTCTGGCACCTTGATTTCCGAATGACATGCAAAATTTGCTTTCATCAGAAAAAAGTACTTGGGACCACTTAGTCAGGCGCTTCTGCCGCTGTTTATGGTTCAAAAGTGGCTTTACCTGGGGAATGCGGCACCTGTAGCCCATTTCCTGCACACGCCTGTGCACGGTGGCTCTGGATGTTTCCACACCAGACTCAGTCCACTGCTTCCTCAGGTTCCCCAAGGTCTGGAATCGGTCCTTCTCCACAATCTTCCTCAGGGTCCAGTCACCTCTTCTCGTTGTACAGCGTTTTCTGCCACATTGTTTCCTTCCAACAGACTTACCATTGAGGTGCCTTGATACAGCACTCTGGGAACAGCCTATTTGTTGAGAAATTTCTTTCTGGGTCTTACCCTCTTGCTTGAGGGCGTCAATGATGGCCTTCTTGACATCTGTCAGGTCGCTAGTCTTACCCATGATGGGGGTTTTGAGTAATGAACCAGGCAGGGAGTTTTTAAAAGCCTCAGGTATCTTTTGCATGTGTTTAGAGTTAATTAGTTGATTCAGAAGATTAGGGTAATAGGTCGTTTAGAGAACCTTTTCTTGATATGCTAATTTATTGAGACAGGTTTTTTGGGTTATCAGGAGTTGTATGCCAAAATCATCAGTATTAAAACAATAAAAGACCTGACAAATTTCAGTTGGTGGATAATGAATCTATAATATATGAAAGTTTAATTGTAATCATTACATTATGGTAAATAATGAAATTTAACACTATATGCTAATTTTTTGAGAAGGACCTGTAATTGAAAGAAAGACAATAAACATGGAAGAGCGCAGCATGAGAAGCACCAGATGGTTTGATTAGGATGTTGCAATGGAAGGTGGGGGGGATTAGTCTCTCACCTGGAAGGGTTGTGCACCCCCGCACAACTCCGGCAGCAGACTTCTGTGCAATCCTGCTCTGTTGCTCTGAGACTGCTCCTGTGCTGTGCTTCCTGGTCTGGTCACATCGGTCCAAGATCCAGTCACGTGATGCAACTTCACAGGATGTGACTTCACTTCAGGTCCTGTTGCCTGGAGATGAGCTCTATGGCCCCAAGCTGCTCTAGCCACAATCCCTCAAGGGGAACGTAAACTTTTTTTGGAAAAAATGTGGTCAATTTAAGGAGCGCTATGGCTATAGAGCACACTGCAGTAGATTAGTGGTAAACAAACCTTTTATTGAACCACTACGCGTTTTGGCAGCGGACTGCTACCTTCCTCAGGTGGATTTACAGTGTGGGAAGTGACACATTAAATAGGGGTGGTGACCAATGGGATGGGAGCATTCAATGATGTCAGTTAACCCTTTCTATACAACAGTCAGCTGTCAGAAATGCAGCAATAAAACCGAGAAACAAAAAAAAAAAAAAAAAGGTAGCAGTCCGCTGCCGAAACGCGTAATGGTTCAATAAAAGGTTTGTTTACCACTAATCTATTGCAGTGTGCTATATAGCCATAGCGCTCCTTAAATTGACCACATTTAAAAAAAAAAAAAATTTAATTGAAAGACACAGATTCCTTTAATAATCTTAATTAAAACCATACTTACAACCTCGCCCATTCCCCCCTCGTCATCGGCAAAAGAGTTAAAAAAACAAACAAATTCTTCACCTTTCCGCAGAGATGCTTTTAATCCATTAGTCCCACGACGGACCTAGCTCTGCTACATCTAGATGGCAGGCTGCATGTTTGCATGATGTGACCATGCAGCCTGTCATCCAGTAGACACTGAGCACCGTGTGCTCAGTGTCTGCCTGTGAACTGCTATTCCCCGTCTGAGGGAACCGTGATCGTGAGAACGTTTTCCTGCTCGCGGTGCAGTCTGACAGGTCCTGCGAGTTCACTACCAATGAACTCACTTCACCTTTCTGACGAGTGCAGTGGAAAAATTTCCCACCACGCGAAAAAAAGGGGCAAACCCTCAGAATTACGGTTTTTGGGTTGCCGCAACATTGCATTAACCACTTCATGACCCAGGGTATTTTCGTTCTTTCATTCTCGTTTTTCGCTCCCCTCCTTCCCAGAGTCATAACGTTTTTATTTTTCCCATCAATATGGCCATGGGAGGGCTTATTTTTTGCGGGACAAGTTGTACTTTTGAACGACACCATTGGTTTTACAATGTCGTGTACTAGAAAATGGAACAAAAAAATTCCAAGTGCGGTGAAATTGCAAAAAAAGTGCAATCCCACACTTTTTTTGTTTGGCTTTTTTTGCTAGGTTCACTAAATGCTAAAACTGACCTGCCGCTATGATTCTCCAGGTCATTACCAGTTCATAGACACCAACATGTCTAGGTTCTTTTTCATCTAAGTGGTAAAAAAAAAATTCCAAACTTTGCTACAAAAAATAAATAAAAAATAAATAAAAATTTGGCCAATTTTCCGATACCCGTAGCGTCTCCATTTTTCGGGATCTGGGGTCGGGTGTGGGCTTAATTTTTGGGTGACGAGCTGACATTTTTAATGATACCATTTGGGTGCAGATACGTTCTTTTGATCTCCCGTTATTGCATTTTAATGCAATGTCGCGGCGACAAAAAAAAAGTAATTCTGGCGTTTCGCATTTTTTCTCGCTACGCCGTTTACCAATTAGGTTTATCTTTTTTTATTGACAGATCAGGCGATTCTGAACGCGGCGATACCAAATATGTGTGTATTTGATTTTTTTTATTGTTTTATTTTGAATGGGGCGAAAGGGGGGTGATTTACACTTATTTTTTTCATATTTTTTAAAACTTTTTTTTTTTTTTTTTTACTTTCGCCATGCTTCAATAGCCTCCATGGGAGGCTAGAAGCTGGCATAGCCTGATCGGCTCTGCTACATAGGAGCGAAGCTCAGAGCACTCCTATGTAGTAGAATTGCTGCATTGCCATGAGCGCCGTCCACAGGGTGGCGCTCACAGCAATCCTGTAGCAAAGCACTGATCGCAGACTTTTAACCCCTCTGATGCTGCTATAAATAGTGACAGCGACATCGCGGAGCATAGCACAGGGAGATGGCTTCCTGTGTGATTTCATCAGCACAACACGATCCAATCCAGTTATGCCGATTGTCTCCATGGTGATCCCCGGCTGCAAGATGGCCGCGGGGTCCTTCTGGGTCCTGCAAGGAAGGTGGCTTGTGAGTGCCTGCTAAGAGCAAGACCTGCCACACCTCCTTCCCTGCCTGTCAGATGCTGATCTGATGCTCTGCAGTGCAGAAACATTGCAGAGTATTAGATCAGTGATCTGTTAATGTAAAGATAATGTCCCATCCTGGGACAATGTAAACAAGTAGAAAAAAAAGTAATTACGAGTATAAGCCGCGATTTTCAGCCCATTTTTTTTAGGCTGAAAGTGCCCCTCTCGGCTTATACTCGAGTCGCTGTCCCAGGGGATCATCGGGGGAGGGGGAGCGGCGGCTGTCACAAACTCACCTGCTCCTGGCACGGTCCCTGCATGTGCGATTGTCTTAGGGCGCCGGCAGCTCTTCCTGTGTTCCGCGGTCACGTGGTACCGCTCATTAAAGTAATGAATATGGACGCATATTCATTACTTTAATGAGTGGTACGATGTGACCGCTTAACATAGGAAGAAGCTGCTGGCGCCCGTAGACCATCTGACAGTGAGAAGCTGCCAGAGACTGCGCTGGGAGCAGGCGAGTATAACGGGAGGGTGAGCATTGCACGATATTCACCTGTCCCTGTTCCACCGCCGGGCGCCACTCCGTCTTCCGTGTCCTCTGCCTGTGACGTTCAGGTCAGGGGGCGCGATGACGTGTTTAGTGTGTGCCCTCTGCCTGAACAGTCAGAGAGCTGGAAGACAGAGCGGCGCACGGTGGTGGAACGGGGAAGGTGAATATCACAAGTGCCGGGGGCCTGAGCGACGAGAGGTGAGTGTGTGATTTTTTTTATTTTAATCACAGCAACAGCATATGGGGCATAATCTATGGAGCATCTTATGAGGCCATCAACCTTTATACAGCAGCATTATATGGGGCATAATTTATGGAGCATCTTATGGGGCCATCAACCTTTATACAACATTGTATGGGGCATAATCTATGGAGCATCTTATGAGGCCCATCAACCTTTATGCCGCATTATATGGGGCATAATCTATGGAGCATCTTATGAGGCCATCAACCTTTATACAGCATTGTATGGGGCAAATGTTTCTATGGAGCATCTTATGGGCCCCATCATGAACTGTATGGAGCATTATATGGGGCTCCTGATTTAATATGGATATTCAAAAACACAACCTACTGATGTCTCAATTTTACGTTTATTGGTATCTATTTTTATTTTGGAAATTTACCAGTAGCTGCTGCATTTCCCACCCTAGGCTTATACTAGAGCCATTAAGTTTTCCAATTTTTTGGGGGCAAAATTAGGAGTCTCTGCTTATACTCGGGTCGGCTTATACTCGAGTATATACGGTACAAAGTAAAAATATTTTAAAAATATCCTCAAATGAACAAAAAAAAAAAGAAAAATTATTATTCCAATAAATACATTTATGTAGAAAAAAAAAATGAACAAAAAGAGTACACATATTTGGTATTGCCGAGTCAAGAACCCAAACTATAAAATTGCCTCACTAGTTAGCACCTTCAGTGAACACCATCACAAAAAAAAAGGAGGCAATAAACTATGCTTTAACACACCACCAAACAAAAAGTGCAATAACATGAAATAAAGACGAATGTAAATAAAATTGTACAGCTGAAATCATCATCTTGTCCGGCAAAAAAATAGGCTGCCATAAAGTTCCCATCAGTGGAAAAAATAAAAAAGTTATAGCTCTCAGAATTAAGTGAAGTAAAAATTATTATTTTTTTCTATAAAATAGATTTTATTGTGCAAGAGAGCAAAAACATTAGAAAAAATCCTGAATTGCTGGTTATTGTTCATTCTACCTCCCAAAAATCAGAATAGAAAGCGATCAAAAATGTCATGTACCCAAAAATGGTACCAATGAAAACATCAACTTGTCCCACATAAAACAAGAACTCACATGATTGTCGGCCAAAATATGAAAAATTATAGCTGTCTAAATATGGGGATCCAAAAACTAGTTAAGGCTAGTTTCACATTTGCGTTTAAATCTGCAGCGTTTAAAACGCATCCGCAAGTGGTGGAAAAACGCATGTAAATGCGTACAAACGCGGCTTTTTTGACGCATGTGGTTAAAAAAACACTGCGTTTGTACGCGTTTACATGTGTTTTTCCTGCGTTTGCGTTTTTGGTGCGCATGATGAGAAATTTCACAAGAGAAAAATCAAGATAACCAGACACCGCCAATGGGACTACAGAGGGCGTGTATTATGGGATCTCTATATATAGACCCTAGGGCTACAGAAATTTTAACAGTTTGCTACTGTATCCTGTGTCATGATGGATCTTCGCATGGAGAGCTTTTATTTCAACCTGGATTTCAGCTTCAAGCTGTTTCTTGCCTGTGCTTTCGCTTGGGAGCAAGACAGAAATCGCCAAAAATGGAGAAGGAGACAACGTAGTCGTTTTTGGAGGCACCCCATTATCGAACTACGTGAGAGCCGTGGAGCCTACCACACGCTCTATGCCGAGATTAATGCCAACCCGGAGAAATTCCAGGAATACACACGAATGTCGCAAGACTCATTCCTGGATTTGCTGTCTCGTGCCCAAGGAGCCATACGGCGACAGGACACCCAGCTCCATAAAGCGATTCCACCCGAGGAACGTCTGCTGGTTACATTAAGGTACGTTCCAAATCTAAACCAATGATAGTCCAAATTTACTGTTTTCTGACATGTATTTTTTGGTTTTTTTCCTTTCTTTCTTTAGTGTAACCACACCATAAAAAGAATAGAATGTAATGGTTTTTGTGTTTGTTTTTCTTACAGATTTCTGGCCACCGGAGAGAGTTTATCATCCCTCCACTTCCAATACCGGCTAGGAATATCCACCCTGTCCGGAATAGTTGCGGACACCTGCCGGGCTTTGTGGAATGTACTCCGGTATGAGTTTATACCCCTACCCACCTTGGACATGTGGGTAGAAATTGCGGAGAAATTCTGGAGTGTGTGTGATTTCCCCAACTGTTTAGGAGCGGTGGATGGAAAGCACATTCGCATTATCAAACCAGCCAGAACAGGATCGGAGTACTTCAATTACAAAAAATATTTTTCTGTTGTGCTCATGGCAATAGCCGATGCGGACTGTCGCTTCATCGCCGTGGACATTGGAGCTTTTGGCCGTGGCAACGATTCGCAGACTTTCAAGAACTCGGATATGGGCCGCCGTGTGTATGGCAAAAATTTCAATTTTCCCCCGCCACAACCTCTTCCCAACACTCAAGGACCACCGATGCCATTTGTTATGGTTGGGGGTGAGGCCTTTCAGATGTGTGAAAACCTACTGAAGCCCTATTCCAGTCGGGACTTGAACCACACTAGAAGGATCTTTAAATACAGACTGACCAGGTCCCGAAGAACAGTGGAGTGTACCTTTGGCATTCTGGTCGCTAAATGGCATATTCTTGCATCAGCCATAAATCTAAAAGTGGAAACAGTCGACGAGGTGGTCAAAGCCTGTGTGGTTCTGCATAATTATATAATGGTTAAGGAGCAACCCAACATTGAACTAGATGAACCAGTTGCACACCCACTGCTCGATTTCCAGCATCACCCGCTGCGGTCAACTGCAGCAGTTGGCCACATGCGGGACCAATTTGCGGCCTTTTTTGATTCAGATATTGGACGTGTCTCATGGCAGGACAATGTAGTGTAAAAGTTCTGTTGTAATTCGATATGTACCAGTTATTTTCTACAATGATAATAATATTTCTCATTAATAAACTTTATAATATTTCTCATTAATAAACTTTAGTTTTGGTTGAGTTGACCGTGTTTCCTATTTTTTTCCTCTCCAAACCCAGGCTGTCCTAAAACTGGCAGTATTTCATCTGTATTTAATATCAGTTTTTGTAATCCAAAACCAGGAGTGGGTGATAAAAGCAGAAGCACTATTTCTGACACCTGTGCAGGTGAGCATAGATATGTAGTGTGTGACCACCATTGTAACTCAAGTTGTGTGTAATATAAGAAGAGAAAATGGTGGTTATACAAGGCAGTTCTCTACTTAACAGGTCAGGTGTCAATAACTATTGAGTTTTTTGACACCTGACCTGTCCAGTAGAGGTCTGCACTGTATTTCCACCATTTTCTCTTCAGACTGGCACACTAAGCACAGACCTAAAGAGATTATGGAGATACATGTAATATTTTTTGGGCCACCTCATATCTGTTTACTAAAGACACATAAAGCTGCAGTCTTTTTATTTTTAACTAGAGGAGATATGATGTGGCCCAAAAAATTAGTGTGTGGCGAAGTTTCATGGCGCACGGTGTGTTGCCGGCGGCAGAAGACACAATAAACCAAACATAATTGTGGCAAATCTAACTTTTTTTATTTTGTTAACAGGAAAAAAATTATTTTTTACTGCGCCGGCTTGGGGTAGAGTGATGTAAACGGGGGGTGTGAAGGACTGAGGCCTGGCTAACCGTGGACGACGCAGAGGTGGCAGGAGAAGGGGCAATGAAACTAGAAGGGTCTGGAAGTTCGGGGATGGGGCTTGACACGAGAGGCTTCAGACGCACTGGAAGGGTGAGACAAACCTGACATTACAGACACATTGGGAGGTGAAGGGGGAGGAATGCTAAGAGTCCTTGGTTTTTTTTTGTGTTTTTTTTTTGTTTGCCTCATTGTGGGAGGTCTTGGTGGGCTCATATGGCGTGGCGTGGTGGTCGGTGATCTGTCAGGGTCCGGCTGCACTGTGTCAGAGTCCATAGTGCTCGTAAATCGTGCAGCCATGCCAGAGTCCATAGTGCTCGTAGAGCGTGCAGCCATGCCAGAGTCCATAGTGCTCGTAGAGCGTGCAGCCATGCCAGAGTCCATAGTGCTCGTAGAGCGTGCAGCCATGCCAGAGTCCATAGTGCTCGTAGAGCGTGCAGCCATGCCAAAGTCCATAGTGCTTGTAGAGCGTGCAGCCATGCCAGAGTCCTGCTGCATAGTGGAGGAGGCGGTACGGAAGGCCATGCCAGGGTCCTGCTGCATCGTGGAGGAGGAGGTACGGAAGGCCATGCCAGGGTCCTGCTGCATCGTGGAGGAGGAGGTACGGAAGGCCATGCCAGGGTCCTGCTAGATCGTGGAGGAGGCGTTACAGAAGGCCATGCCAGAGTCCTGCTGCATAGTGGAGGAGGCGGTACGGAAGGCCATGCCAGGGTCCTGCTGCATCGTGGTGTCAGTGGAGGAGGTCCAAGCAGGAGCAGCGGATGTCATGGTGGTGGCGGTAGAGCATGCAGCCATGCCAGAATCCTGCTGCATAGTGGAGGAGGCGGTACGGAAGGCCATGCCAGGGTCCTGCTGCATCGTGGAGGAGGCGGTACGGAAGGCCATGCCAGGGTCCTGCTGCATCGTGGTGTCAGTGGAGGAGGTCCAAGCAGGAGCAGCGGATGTCATGGTGGTGGCGGTGGGATGTCCAACTGCACTCGGCATGGTGGTGGTACTGTAGTGGTGTGCATTTCACATGTTCATAATTAATGAGATACTGTCACCTGATGTTTAGTGGGTGGGATAAGGGTAATGGTTGCCTACAAATATTTTGTGAGCTCTGCCCTACATATGACCTGTTGAAGCGCAATGTAAGCGCAAAACGATCGTCGTCTGTATTTGCTCCATCGTTTTATCCGCCTGTTGTTGGTATGATGATGCCACAATAAATGATTTTGTTGCACGGGACGGTATGTGCCTATCCCCTTTCTTTTTTATGGACATACAGATTCTTTTTCTTTGGAATTGGCACCCGTAATCCCTGGTGTGTGTGTGCAGCTTCATTAACCCAAGGTCATACAGCTATGCCTTCGTCCTGCTTCTCTCCCATGGTATGTTATTATACTGTGCGACCGCAGCCAAACATAAAAACCCAATATAAATCTGGTATTGCTGTAATTGCACTGACCCGAAGAAAAAATTTGTCTAATAAATTACACCACATGAGGACCGGCATAAAAAAAAATAAATAAAACCAATTCTTCACCTGATGTTGATTTTTTCATTCTGCCTCCCAAAGACTGCAGTAAGGCTTCGTGCACATTTATCCTGTGCTCTGCACTGAGCATTTACACCGGGGTTTCTGTGAAAATCTCCTAAATACGTGATTCAGATAACCCCCCCGGCAGACGATTCCCTATAATGAGGCAGATGGAGGCACTATGGACGCCATCTGACCTGAGATCCAGCGGTGTTCCGTTTTTTTAGGATTGAATACAAGTGCCTTCGGCCACAGTTGTGTGCATTTCTGAAAAGAAGGACACTGCTAAACAAAGGCAGGCCAGATGAAGTCCAGAGTAAATCTGCTGCCTCATCATAGTGAATGGATCCCTTGGAGGTTTCCTCTGAATCACGTCACTCAGATTTAGATCAAAACCAGAAAGTAATTGTTCAGTGTAAAGTGCCGGATATATGTGATCCCAAATGTTATGTAAAATGTTCCAATAAAAAATTCAACAAATATAGGGGGCTTCCACATAACTGGTAGTACAAAGGCTTTGGAAAAACACTATAGCTCCTCATCCCCCTAAAAGAAATTCAGCAAATTCTGCGCTCCCATATACAAATGCTTCCCTTCCACACATCTAGATAAGTTCCTTGAGGGGTCTAGTTTCCAAAATGGTGTCACTTGTGGGGGGTTTCCACTGAGTAGGCACATCAGGGACTCTCCAAACATGACATGGCGACAGCTAATAATTCCAGCAAATTTTACATTTAAGAAGTCAAATGGCACTCCTTCCCTTCCAAGCCCAGCCGTGCGACCAAACAGTGATTTTCCCCCACATAAGGGGTATCTGCATGCTCAGAAGAAATTGCACAACAAATTGTATGGTCCACTTTTCTCCTGTTGTCCTTGTGAAAGTTAACAAAATTGGGTTTAACCCCTTCATGACCTTGGGATTTTCAGTTTTTCCGTGTTCGCTTTTTGCTCCCTTCCTTCCCAGAGCCATAACTTTTTTATTTTTCATTCAATATTGCCATATGAGGGCTTATTTTTTGCGGGACCTCTATGGTTACTATCCTGACGCATCGCTGACCCCCGATCATGTGACGGGGGTCAGCGATGAGCGCATTTCCGGCCACGCAGCCGGAAGCGGTAGTTAAATGCCACTGTCAGCATTTGACAGCAGCATTTAACTAGTTAATAGTGGCGGGTGGATCGCGATTCCACTCGCCGCTATTGCGCGCACATGTCAGCTGTTCAAAACAGCTGACATGTCGCGGATTTGATGTGGGCTCACCGTCGGAGCCCACATCAAAGCAGGGGATCTGACCTCGGACGTACTTTACCGTCCGAGGTCAGAAAAGGGTTGAAGGAAAATTTGTCTGAAAAAAGTGAAATGTTTATTTTTTCCTTCCACATTCCATTAATTCCTGTGAAGCACCTGATGGGTTAATAAACTTCTTGAATGTGGTTTTGAGTGGTACAGTTTTTAGAATGGTGTAGCTTTTGGGCATTTTCTGTCATATAGGCCCCTCAAAGTCACTTCAAATGTGAGGTGGTCCCTAAAGAAAAAAGGGGTTTTGTAAATGTTGTAAAAATGAGAAATCGATGGTCAACTTTTAACTCTTAACTTCCTAACAAAAAACGATTTTGTTTCAAAAATTGTGTTGATGTAAAGTAGACATGTGGGAAATTAACTATTTCTTGTGACAAGACTGATTTAAGGGCATAAATATGCCAAATTTGAAAATTGCTAAATTTTTGCCAAATTTCCGATTTTTTCACAAATAAACGTAAGTCACATGAAAGAAATTTTAACACTATCATGAAGTACAACATGTCTCAGAAGTCTGCATCTTTGCAGCATTGAGGTCCTGGGTTCAATTCCCAAGAAGGAAAACATCTGCAAGGAGTTTGTATGTTCACCCTGTGTTTGCGTGGGTTTCCTCTCACACTCTTAAGAAATATTGATAGGGAATGTAGACTGTGATCCCCATTGGGGACAGTGCCAATAATGTTTGTAAAGCGCTGTTGAAATAATGGTGCTATGTGAGTAAACTAAATAAATAATTTGATAAGCCAATTAAGCTGAATCACTACATTAGATCTGAAGCCTCCGTCACTCCAGCAATGCCTCCTCTTGCTTGATAGAGGATTCCTTTATCAAAATGACAGCATACAGGCTGACTGACAAGCCAGAGGAGACAGCGCTTGGCACAGAATAGAGCTGAAGTGACTTCACATTTACTGCTTCAATTAGCATATCAATTCAAACACTGATCTCTCAGTAGCAGAGGATGGACTGGTCATGTAAGGGTATGTGCACACTAAGTATTTGATGCAGAAATTTCAACACCATTTCTGCATCTCTTGGCAGGAAAAATGCAGCGTTCAAAGACACGTTTTTGTACTTGTGTTTATGGTGCAGATTTTTCCCCACTCATTAATATGGATGAAACCTGCAGCAAAAACACAGAAAAATGGACATGCTGTAGATTTAACCCCTTCCCGACATTTGTAGGACTTCTCGACCAATGCAGTACATGTACGTGATGTCAATCATGCAACCACCGCGACTAATAGTGCGGTGATTGCATGAATGTCCCTGCTGTTTCTCACAGCAGGCAACATGTGCCTTTGTCCCGGAGGGTGGAGACGCCCCCTGTCAACTACTATCGCTGTGATTGGCTGGTCAATCCTGAACAGCCAATCGCAGCATTTTTCAGTGTTTCAGCCAATGAGACTGAAACAGTGATGTCAAGCCTAGGAATGGTGCTGTAGGAGAACCTATCATAGGCTGGTGCCTGGCAACCACGGCATCACCTGAGCCAGTTCTGATTGGTGCGATCAACGATGATGTCGACTGTACCAGAGTGCTCAGGCGTGCTGTGACCTACAGGTCACCACCATGTACTTCGTCATTCTCGCTTTGTATTTGTACAGGGTGGTCACTCAGTCCATCTGTGCACCGTGCTGGGCCTTGTGTTACCACAGAAGCATGTGGATCGCTGCTGCTACTTGCCTGTGTTCCTGCTCATGCTGAAGAAAGAAGAGTTCCTGATTCCTCTCTTATCCCTGCCTGATATTTCCTTAATCCACCCTAATCCCCCTCTCACCACTCTCTGCTGCCGAGTGCTGATAAGCAGTTGATCACTTGTTTTTTGGCCATTTTTTTCTGTTTTGTACATCCTGTGGCAGCTGAGTGTTGATCAATTCACTGATCAACGTCTGTGCTCATTGTTTTTCAGGACTTTTTTTCATCCCTGTCCATTTCCCAACCATCACCTTTGCACCTCCTCCTGATCAGTATTGGAAATCACTGGTCCGCACTCATACTCACTGTTTTCCACAACTTATTTTTCACCAACTAATTTTTACCCCCCTCTTTGCACCACTCCATGTATATGTCCTGCAGCCGCCAAGCCACTGATCAGACATACATCACTGATTAGCACCCATGCTCATTTTTTGCCAAGGACTTTTACCCCGCTCTTTTTTATCCCCTTTCTGCGCCACATTTGTATGTGTGTGCTACAGCCGTCTAGCGTTGGTCGGTGACGATAATCACTGACCCGTCCTCCGGTTGTTTTTTGGGGGAATGAAAAAAAGAATCAAGTAAGAAATCATTTATTTTAGTTGATAGGATTAGATTGGCTAAGGACAATAAAAATATACTGTGGTAATTGTCGTCTACTACAATATTTTTTACTGAATTGAGTAAAGCCCCCGTCTCACTAAGCGAGATCGCTAGCGAGATCGCTGCTGAGTCACAAGTTTTGTGACGCAACAGCGACCTCAGTAGCGATCTCGCTATGTGTGACACGTAGCAGCGACCAGGCCCCTGCTGTAAGATTGCTGGTCGTGTCGGAATGGCCTGGACCTTTTTTTGATCGTTGAGGTCCCGCTGGGTAGCACACATCGCTGTGTTTGACACCTTACCAACGACCTCGTTGACGACTCAGACACTGAATCGTCATAATAGCTCCCATGTGACATCGTTGTACAGGTCGCTACAGGTCGCTGGTGAGATGTCAAACAGTGAGATCGCAGCAGCGATCGTTGGAAGATCTGTTTGACATCTCACCAGCGACCACATAGCGACGCAGCAACGATCCCTGACAGGTCGTATCGTTGTCGGGATCGCTTTAGCGTCGCTAAGTGAGACGGGGCCTTTAGTGTGAGTAAGAAGAAATAAATTAGATTGGTTGATTGGATTAGATTAGGGACAGTAAAAATATACTGTAGTAATAGTCGTCTACTATGGTATTTTTACTGAACTGAGTTAGTGTCCACACAGAAAAAAAGAATTATCAATGTGTCCTGCAGCCGCTGAGCGCTGATCACTGATGCACATCAGTGATCAACCTCCAGTTGCTGGAGTTTTTTTTTTTTTTTTAAATAATTGAGATTAGGGACCGTAAAATATACCATAGTAAGGCTGTGTGCACACGTAGCAGATTTTTTGCGGTTTTTCGCTATAAAACCGCTATAAAACCGCGAAAAAAACGCTAACATTAAGCATCCTATGTAACAGAATGCAATCCGCAATTTTTGTGCACATGCTGCATTTTTTTCCTGAGCGGAATCGCAATCCAGAAAAAAACGCAGCATGTTCATTAAAATTGCGGAATCGCGGCGATTCTGCACACATAGGAGTGCATTGATCTGCTTACTTCCCGCACGGGGCTGTGCACACCATGCGGGAAGTAAGCAGATCAAGTGCGGTTGGTACCCACTCTCCTCCACGGACTGGGCACCATGTATTTGGTAAAAAAAAAAAAAGAATTAAAATAAAAAATAGCGATATACTCACCTTCTGGCAGCCCGACCTTCTCAGCGGCTTCCGTGGTGTGTGTGAAGGACCTGCGAAGACGTCGCGGTCACATGACCGCGGTCACGTGACCGCTACGTCAATGGAAGTTCCTGAACACACAGCATTAGGAACGGAAGCCGCTGAGGTGAGTATAACCTTTTTTTTTTTTTTTATTATTATTTTTAAACATTCTATCTTTTACTATAGATGCTGCATAGGCTGCATCTATAGTAAAAAGTTGGTCACACTTGTCAAACACTATGTTTGACAAGTGTGACCAACCTGTCAAACAGTTTTCCAAGCGATGCTACAGATCGCTTGGAAAACTCTAGCATTCTGCAAGCTAATTATGCTTGCAAAACGCTAGTTTTCTGCTGGTATATGCATGCAAATTCTGCATGCGATATACCCACGGCAGGAGGCGCAGAATTGCCGCGGAAATTTCCGCAGCAATTCTGCTACGTGTGCACATACCCTAATAGTCAACTACTACAGAATTTTTCACTGAATTGAATCTGGTTTAGTGTCAGTTGCAGGCGTTAAGTAATTTGTTTTTTTACTATCGTCAGTTTAGTAAGTTTATTTTACCTAAATTTTTATATTTTTCTTTCTATATTTAAATAAAAAAAACTTTACACCAAGCACTCACAAACACACCTGAATAAAACTTAGTACACACACGCACAAACACCACATACGTTAAAAAAAAATGTTGCCCTGCTCATCCCAAACCCAGTATTCAGTGGAGGAGGCTTTCCTTGCCTCTGACATGGACAGTGAGGGAGAGGACCCACCTTCCTTTATTTTTCTGACTCAGACTCTTCCTCCTCCAGTAATACCGAACCGCCACACAGAAGTCCCAGGGCAGAAACTGAACCAGTGCCTACAGTTACAGGTACGGAACTAAGCTGTACAAACTGTGCATGAGTACCTTAGGGTTTACCCCTAAGTTTAGGGTTTATGATGGGAAGGCCAACCAGATTCAACCCCCTGAATGCCCCCTTGCCCTGCGAGTGGGAAAAATGTGTGAGATTTGGTGCACCCACTGCTGGATCAAGGTTATCACCTCTATGTAGATTACTTTTATACCAGCGTCCCACTGTTCAAGTCCCTCTCTGCGTGACCTACCACAGCCTGCGGTACGGTCTGCAAAAGTCAGAGAGGCCTCACTAAGACGCTAATTGGGAAGACATCAGAAAGGGCGAGAACAGAGCCCAATGTAGTGACAACAAGCTGGTGGTCAAGTACAAGAGGGATGTCCTTTCCTTGACCACCATACATGGTGATGGCAGCACCCCCAGCACTGTAAGTGGTACCTTTTCACAGGTCCACAAACCACACTGTGTACTGGGGTACAAAAAAAAACATGGAGGGAGTTGATCTACTTGATAAAGTCCTCCAGCCATCCTGAGCCATGAGAAAAGTGGGTATAAGAAGCTGGCCGTTCTGGTGGCAATGTACAATGCCGTAGTATAATCACGATGTGGTGTCCAGACTGGGACCTTACTTCAGTTCCAAGAACTAGTGATCAAGGCCCTAACATTTTGAAGTCAGGAAGCAGAGGGCCCCAGTACATCTGGAACTCAAAGTGCCTGTGTTGTACCAGGCCAACATTTCCCCGGTGAGGTCCCTCAAACTGCATAGAGAGGAAGGACGCAAAAAAGGTGCAAAGTTTGCTACAGAAGGGGGATACACAAGAACATCACTTATCACTGACACCTGCTCTGACAAACCAGGTCTGTGTATGAAAGACTGTTTCAGAGTCTACCTCTCACCCATGGAGTAATACATTTTTTTCTGACTTACACTACTCACATATGACAACCTGACGTACACTACTTAAGTCACGTATGCCACCACAAAATTTGGGGGTTTATTTTCTCCAGTTATCCTTGTGAAAATTTAAAAAAAAAAAAAAAATTGTGGCTAAAAGATTTTTGCAAAAAAAAAAAAAAAAGTGATTTTTTATTTTCATGTCTCTATGTTCTAAACTTTTGTGAAGCACCTGAGGGTTCGCGGTGCTCACCACACATCTAGATAAGTTGCTTGAGGGGGATCTAGTTTCCAAAATGGGGTCCCATGTGAGTTTTTTTTATTTTCCCACTGTTTAGGCAAATTGGGGGCCCTCCAAACGCGACATGGAGTACACTCAAAATTCCAGCCAATTTTGGGTTGAAAAAGTCAGTCGGTGCTCCTTCCCTTCTGAGCGTACTCAGGAGAAACTGCACAACAACAACATTTGGGGTACAATTTCTCATGATACCAGTGTGAAAATAAAAAAATGGACTGTGTGAAGTAAAATTTTAGTGAAAAAAAGCTAAATATGTTTATTTTTTCCTTCCACATTCCATTAATTCCTGTCAAGCACCAGAAGGGTTAATAAACTTCTTGAATGTGGTTTTGAACACCTTGAGGGGTGCAGTTATTGGTGTAACTTTTGGGTATTTTCTGTCATATAGACCCCTCAAAGTCACTTAAAAAGTGATGTGGTCCCTAAAAAAAATGGTTCTGTAAATTTTGATGTAGAAATGAGAAATAGAGGGTCAACTTTTAACCCTTATTAACATTTTTTTTTTATTAGGTAGTTATAAGTTGTTCTGATGTAAAGTAGACATGTGAGAAATGTTATTTATGAACTATTTTGTGTGACATAACTGATTTAAGGGCAAAAGAATTCAAACTTTGAAAATTGCAAAATTTTCGTCAAATTTCCATTTATTTTCACAAATAACAGAACTCATATCGGAGAAATTTTACCACTAACATGAAGTACAATATGTCACGAGAAAACATTCTCAATCAGTGGGATCCGTTGAAGCGTTCCAGAGATATTACCTCATAAAGGGACAGTGGTCAGAATTGTAAAACTTGGGTGAAGGGATTAAATCTGCACCAAATCTACAGGCCACAAATAAGCAATGTGTACATGAAACTTCAACATTCTCATTCACTTTGCTGTCATCAGGAAACACTTCAGGCTTTGTTTCAAATCTACACTGCAGCTTAAGGCTATGTTCACACGTTGCGATTTTTCTGCGTGGAAATTTTAAGCTGCGTTTTACATTACCAGCAAAAGCTATGAGATTTCCGAAATCTCATGTACACACTTTTTTTCCTGACTGAACTGTAAAACTGCATCATGTCACTGCTTTCAGCGTTGTTGCAGCATTTTTTTCACCCATAGAAACCAATGATTAAGTGCAAACAACGTGGGTATCAAGTTTTGCTGCATTTTTAGTGAAAAAAAGCAGATAGCAGTAAGTGAAATCCATTTATTTTTGTGATTTTCCCAAGTTTAGACCATGATGTCTTGGTCTCCTCACATTTGAGTGGCAGTTAGGGCTCATACTCACCTGCGAGAAACTCGGATGAGTCTCGCATGTTAATACCCGACGCTGCTGCCGGCACTCAGATCGGAGCGTGTGGCCGCATAGGAATACATGCAGCCGCACGCTCTGCTCCTGAGTGCCAGCAGCAGCACCGGGTATTGACGTGCGAGAATCATCAGAGTTTCTCGCAAGTGAGTAAGAGCCCTATGCAGGGCCTTATTTGCCACTAGGCACTTGAGGGCACGTGCCTAGGGCGGGACGATGCGGGGGGCGGCACCTGAGCAAGGTTTTTTTTTTCCTGGGTGATCTCCCGACCGGCCACGCCATGCAAGATGGGAGCAGGAGCGGGGGGGGGGGGGGGTGGTGGTGGTGGTTGGGGTGGAGAGATGAGTCAGGCATACGGGGGGGAATATGAGCCATGCACACAGGAGGGGGTGGAATATGAGCCATGCATACAGCAGGGGGAGTGGAATATGAGCCATGCATACAAGAGGCGGGGGGGAATTATGAGCCATGCATACAGGGGGGGGGGGATTATGAGCCATGCATAAAGGAAGGGGGGATGGTGGAATATGAGCCATGCATATAAGAGGTGGGAGGGAATTATGAGCCATGCATACAGGGGGGGATTATGAGCCATGCATACAGGGGGGAATATGAGCCATGCATACAGGAGGGGGGGGGGGGTGGAATATGAGCCATGCATACGAGAGGTGGGGGGGAATTATGAGCCATGCATACAGGAGGCGGGGGGAATTATGAGCCATGCATACAGGAGGGGGGGAATATGAGCCATGCATACAGGAGGTGGGGGGGATTATGAGCCATGCATACAGGAGGGGGGATTATGAGCCATGCATACAGGAGGGGGGGGGTGGAATATGAGCCATGCATACAGGAGGTGGGGGGAATTATGAGCCATGGATACAGGATGGGGGATTATGAGCCATGCATACAGGAGGGGGGATTATGAGCCATGCAAACAGGAGTAGGAGGGAATATGAGCCATGCAAACAGGAGGGGGGGAATATGAGCCACGCATACAGGAGGGGGGGAATATGAGCCATGCATACAAGAGGGGGGGGAATATGAGCCATGCATATAGGATGGGAGGAAGATGAGCCATGCATACAGGAGGGGGGGATATGAGCCATGCATACAGGATGGGGGGAGATGAGCCATGCATACAAGATGGGAGGGGGCATTATACAGTATTGAGCATCATGTGTGGCCATTATACAGTATGGAGCATCATGTGTGGCCATTATACAGTATAGAGCATCATGTGTGGCCATTATACAGTATAAAGCATTATGTGTGGCCATTATACAGTATGGAGCATCATGTGTGGCCATTACACAGTATTGAACATCATGTGGGGTCATTATACAGTATGGAGCATCATGTAAGGCCATTATACAGTATGGAGCATCATGTGTGGCCAATGGCCATTATACAGTATTGAGCATCATGTGTGGCCATTATACAGTATTGAGCATCATGTGTGGCCATTATACAGTATGGAGCATCATGTGTGGCCATTATACAGTATGGAGCATCATGTGTGGCCATTATATAGTATAGAGCATCATGTGTGGCCATTATACAGTATAGAGCATCATGTGTGGCCATTATACAGTATGGAGCATCATGTGTGGCCATTATACAGTATAGAGCATCATGTGTGGCCATTATACAGTATAGAGCATTATGTGTGGCCATTATACAGTATGGAGCATCATGTGTGGCCATTTTACAGTATGGAGCATCATGTGTGGCCATTACACAGTATTGAACATCATGTGGGGTCATTATACAGTATGGAGCATCATGTAAGGCCATTATACAGTATTGAGCATCATGTGTGGCCATTATACAGTATGGAGCATCATGTCTGGCCATTATACAGTATGGAGCATCATGTGTGGCCATTATATAGTATAGAGCATCATGTGTGGCCATTATACAGTATAGAGCATCATGTGTGGCCATTATACAGTATAGAGCATCATGTGTGGCCATTATACAGTATGGAGCATCATGTGTGGCCATTACACAGAATGGAGCATCAAGTGTGGCCATTATACAGTATTGAACATCATGTGTGGGCATTATACAGTATGGAGCATCATGTGTGTCCATTATACAGTATTGAACATCATGTGGGGTCATTATACAGTATGGAGCATCATGTAAGGCCATTATACAGTATGGAGCATCATGTGTGGCCAATGGCCATTATACAGTATTGAGCATCATGTGTGGCCATTATACAGTATTGAGCATCATGTGTGGCCATTATACAGTATGGAGCATCATGTGTGGCCATTACACAGTATGGAGCATCATGTGTGGCCATTATACAGTATAGAGCATTATGTGTGGCCATTATACAGTATTGAACATCATGTGTGGGCATTATACAGTATGGAGCATCATGTGTGTCCATTATACAGTATTGAACATCATGTGGAGTCTTTATACAGTATGGAGCATCATGTAAGGCCATTATACAGTATGGAGTATCATGTGTGGCCAATGGTTATTATACAGTATTGAGCATCATGTGTGGGCATTATACAGTATTGAACATCATGTGGGGTCATTATACAGTATGGAGCATCATGTAAGGCCATTATACAGTATGGAGCATCATGTGTGGCCAATGGCCATTATACAGTATTGAGCATCATGTGTGGCCATTATACAGTATGGAGCATCATGTGTGGCCATTACACAGTATGGAGCATCATGTGTGGCCATTACACAGTATGGAGCATCATGTGTGGCCATTATACAGTATAGAGCATTATGTGTGGCCATTATACAGTATGGAGCATCATGTGTGGCCATTACACAGTATGGAGCATCAAGTGTGGCCATTATACAGTATGGAGCATCATGTGTGTCCATTATACAGTATTGAACATCATGTGGGGTCTTTATACAGTATGGAGCATCATGTAAGGCCATTATACAGTATGGAGTATCATGTGTGGCCAATGGTTATTATACAGTATTGAGCATCATGTGTGGCCATTATACAGTATGAGGCATCATGTGTGGCCATCATACAGTATAGAGCATCATATGTGGCCATTGTACAGTATAGAGCATCATGTGTGGCCATTATACAGTATAGAGCATAGTGTGTGGCCATTATACAGTATTGAGCATCATGTGTGGCCATTATACAGTATGGAGTATCATGTGTGACCATTATACAGAATTGAGCATCATGTGTGGCCATTATACAGTATTGAGCATCATGTGTGGCCATCATACAGTATGGAGCATCATGTGTGGCCATCATACAGTATGGAGCATCATGTGTGGCCATTATATAGTATGGAGCATCATGTGTGGCCATTATACAGTATGGAGCATCATTTGTGGCCATTATACAGTATGGAGCATCATGTGTGGCCATTATAGAGTATGGGGCACTGTGTGGCCATATTTATTTTTGTTTATAATTATTGTATATGAAACAGTGTGATCAGCAGTGCTAAATGGGTGTGGTTGGGACGTGGATATGGGTGTGACTTGTTGTGAAATGGGTGTGGTCAGAGGCGTGATGTGACTAGTTGTGAAATGGGAGTGGTCAGAGGCATGACCCTAAAATTTGCCACAGCACACTACGCGCGCCGCAAACTTTATACCTCTTTCCCTTCTTCAAAAGTTGGGAGGTATGGTACCGCATTTGCCAGATCACGGCAAGTGCCACAAATCCAATGGGGAATTAATGAGGCCGAAAGCAGTGTTGCCGTAAGTGATCCGTTACACGGCAGATGCAGAAAAACTGCCGGATCTGCTGCAAAGGCAACTTTCACATCAGCGATTCTTGCCAAAGTCACTGCCGATAGTGTCATACTCACCAAAGGGGGAGGCAGCACTAAAAGTGCCTAGGGCAGCAGAAACTCTAAATAGGGCCCTGGCCCTATGTATTAGTATAGTATAATTAAATTAGTGATAGGTGTAAAGTAAACATTGGCTAACCAATGTGTGAAATTGAACAATACCTGACCAACTCAAGAGTTAAGTAAACAGTGTCATACAAACTCAATGAACTGCCAATGTCTTTGGTAAATTATTCAGGACCAATTCAACTCCACCCGCTGTTACATTTGTAAATGTGTATTTTTCAATATACTCATGTGAACTTTTTTGTTCAGCATAGTAACTTTTTTTCAAACATAAAAAATCTTTTTCCACTAAATAATTTAATCAAATTGCCCTTTTTCCAAAATGGTTTTATGGTTTCACCTATATCTTGAAATGGTGGTCTAACACTTTGCATTGCTCACATGAACCTGTCTATCATAATTTATGAACTTTATTGAGACACTAGCTTTACTACCCGGCTTCGCCCGGGTTAATAACTGCTGTTATCAAAATAGAATGTGTTAACAAAATTTATTCTGCACACAAAAACCACAAAACAAATAGATAGAAATGTAATTATTAAAAGGAAAAAACTAAGCTAATAGAAGCATTTCACAACATATATTTCAACACCAGAGATATTCCACACAGATTTAACTAAATTGGCCAAGTAATGTGAAGTAATCTTCTACTACTTATTCGCGAGCCTTTTGATAAACGACATTTAGTTTTTCCTTCAGGTGCAAAGACGAACAGATTTTTAATTATTATGCTCTATATTTATGTGTACATAAATATGTTCCTCCACTACTCATCTCCTAGGCATGTGCCACTTTTCCTTTATGATTTTCTCCTATTTTCTCCCAGGCTTTATATTGCTTTTCTTCTTCCTTTTCTCCTGCATTGCACCCATGGATTGCAGACATGGCTGTGCGCATGCGCCACCTGTGTCCCGGTTCCTTCGCATCCAGCGTCTTTGTTGCCCTGGTAGCGGCTCCTCTCTACTGCCGGGCTGCGTGACGTGGGCTCTGTGCACCTCCAGGTATTCCTGGCGGCGCACGCGCTGCTATGGCCAATTGCTCATTCCCATCGGCGGCTCATATTGTATATACCTCCCGATTCTGTTCGTACACCACCCCCTGACGAAGGAATATTCGAAATGCGCATAGGGGTGCGCTGTACTTGGGAAGTCGGGCATAAAGGTATGCAGCTGCTGTGTGTGCATGTGTGTGAGCCTTGTTTCTCGGTCTTCACATTTTTCATTGGCTCGTAATGCAGCTTTTCTTTTCGCATCAGTTGACATTCGTGCCATGAAATTCCTTTTCTTGTGAGGCATTATTGTGGTAAAAATAGTCTGTAACTGGCAGTTTCTATATCCTCTCACATAGAGGTAATGTGACTGACATCGGCCTTTCCACCAACACACCCTAACTGACATGCTATTACCTCACACAAGCTTTGTTATACTGAGAATGTCCTTTGTTGCCTATATTAACCAATCAGAGCTCAGATTTATTAACTGTAGCAAACTAGAAGCTGAGCTGTGATTGGTTGCTATTGGCAGCCTGATAAATCCCCGGCCAACAGGAAGCCCTCCACCCTGGCAGTATATATTAGCTCACACATACACAATAGACAGGTCAGGTGACTGACAGCTGCCGTATTTCCTATATGGTACATTTGTTGCTCTTGTAGTTTGTCTGCTTATTAATCAGATTTTAATTTCTGAAGGATAATACCAGACTTGTGTGTGTTTTAGTGCGAGTTTCATGTGTCAAGTTGTGTGTTGAGTTGCGAGTGGCGACATGCATGTAGCGACTTTTGTGAGATGAGTTTTGTGTGGCGACATGCGTGTAGCAACTTTTTGTGTGTCGAGTTGCATGTGACAGGTTAGTGTAGCAAGTTGTGTGCAGCAAGTTTTGCACATGGCGAGTTTTGCGCGTGGCGAGTTTTATGTGTGGTGCATTTTGAGTATTTGCAAGTTTTGTGTGAGGCAACTTTTGCATGTGTTGCAACTTTTGTGCATGTGGCAATTTTTCCGCATGTGCAAGTTTTGTGTGTGGCGAGTTTTCCATGAGGTGAGTTTTGCACGTGTGACGAGTGTTGCATGTGGCAAGTTTTGCATACATAGACTAGGTATTGCACCCCTTGATGATCATTATCTTCCCAGGATACTATAGTGCGCCCCTGTTTCTATATAACTTCTCCGTCAACTCTTGCCTCGTGTCCCGGGGCGTTCTTCGGGGGCTGCACACACATATGTAATTGGATTTATATTTTGATACTGGTGTACTTGGTCATGGACTGGGAAGCTAGGGAGGCGGCATGGTTAGCCAAACCATCTAATGTTTTTGATTCATTGAGACCCATGAGTATGGCGTCCGATTCTGGTTTCTCCTCATTATGCACAGATCTGACCAGGGCTCACAAAACGGGTGTGAGGCTCTGGTGGAATATGAGGCACTTAGAAGAGTATGTGAAATCAGGCCTGATTCCCCAGGGCCTACGAGTACCTATTTTTCCAGCTTGGGAACCCTCAGCATCATTTAAACAAATTTGGGAGCAGGGCCTCACACGCTGTTCCAACATATTGATTAACTTATTGTTGGAACATGATAAGGACCTTTTCGCCTCCACTAAGGTTTCTATTAAAGAGATGGAAACCAAGCTGGCTACGTTTGAGGCAACACAGGTTCAGGCCTTTAAGGCTAAACTTAAAGACACTCTAGATAAATATGAGGCAGAGGTCATGGGCAGGAAGCGAAATAAATTTCTCAGGGACAAAACAGATTATGAACTGTTACTGTTTACAGATGGACTCATAGGGGCAACCCACGTCATATGAGATCCCATGAAAACAATGTACCGATGGTAGCCACCACATCCACAAAACCGTTCCGGGGTGAAGAAAGTTCTAGTGATTTTTTATCTTCCACCAGAAGCGAGATAGACCATGGACCAGGCGTGGGAGGAGACGGAGGAGCTCTAAAAAAACGGAAGACACGGTACAGGGGCCGCAACCAGACCTATTATCACAAATATCCGAGCAGACGGAAGTGAGTGATGGGGTACCCCTTCCCCATATGGAGCAGGCCTCAGGATCCACGACTATGACCTTACAGGTTAATTAATCTGTCTAAACATGTTCTCACGGATGTGGAGAGCTCGGTCCTACAAAAGGGCTTAACTTTTGTCCCGACGCATACTGCTGATAAATTTACTTTGGTCAAGGACCTTTATCTTTTTTGTAGGAATCTTACGTTCCAGGTTATCTACAAGAAGCCTGATCTTTTACAATCAATGCCCTTAGATGAACGTCAAACGTTTCAGGACTTCCTTGAGCTGTTGGAAGAAAATGAGTCTGGATGGACAAGGAGAAGATTCCCTGGCAGAAATAGATCTCTAAAAACTCCTTTTTCGCTGGTTCCCGCCATTAAGATATTTGATTTGGTCAGACGGGATATCCTAGCCATACCGACACAGGTGAGTACACCATCTAACCTTAGTCGGGTGGAGAAACGAGTATTGATGGATCTACAACATAATAAGGAATTCATCATTAAGGAAGCAGACAAAGGGGGCAACATGGTTTTGTGGTCTGTGGAAGCTTATCTGATTGAGGCCAATAAACAACTTTCAAATTCAAGATGCTAC
The DNA here is from genome assembly GCF_051348905.1 of Ranitomeya variabilis. Lineage (NCBI taxonomy): Eukaryota > Metazoa > Chordata > Amphibia > Anura > Dendrobatidae > Ranitomeya > Ranitomeya variabilis. The sequence goes on from NC_135237.1 coordinate 213,771,450, forward strand.
CAGAGGTTACCATCTGACCCTACTGGTGTTTTTGACTAAATTTGATTCTTTGCTTTGCAGAGCCCAGCTTTTTGGCATTATTTCACCTCAGGAGAAAAAATACCTATGGGTGGAACATCCGATTACTGCAACATTTTATATATTGCCGAAGATACATAAGGATGAAAAGAGGCCACCTGGCAGACCAATTGTCTCCAGTATCGGTAGCATCTGTGAGAAGGCAAGTGAATACCTAGATTTCTTCTTTCAGCCAGTGGCCACAGCTTTGCCCTCTTTTGTAAGAGACTCAGCCCATTTTATTGATATCTGTGGTCAGATAGAGTTGCCAGTGGAGTTTCACTTAGTGACCTGTGACGTGGAGTCTTTGTATTCCAATATTGACCACAAGGATGGCCTTGATGCGGTGGCTTTTTTCCTAGATAGGAACATGCACACAGATCGGGGGCATGATTCCTTCCTCCTTGATTTGCTCAAATTTGTACTTCACCACAATTTCTTCATATTCAATAGGACGTTCTATTTACAAACGGCAGGAGTGGCAATGGGGGCTAAATGTGCACCAACTTATGTAAATATCTTTTTAGGTTGGTGGGAGGAGAAGTTTGTGTACCCATCCGAGACTTTCAAAAATCAAGTCCGAAATTGGCATCGATAATGTATTTTTCGTATGGTTGGGCACAAAAGAGGACTGCATTAAATTTATTGATGAACTCAACTCTAACCCCCACAACATTTTTCTCACCCACTCTGTTTCCAACAGCTCCATCACTTTCTTGGATCTTAAGATTTTTGTGAGGGGGTACCGGTTGGCAACTGACCTATCGGAAACCTACTGCAACTAACGCCCTCTTGGAATTCAATAGCTTTCATCCATGGCACACCAAGGTGGGCGTACCTACGGGGCAGTTTTTGCATGTCAGACGCAATTGCACTTTGGATCAGGACTTCTTATCGCAAGCCCGGGACTTGACGGATCGTTTTAGACGGAGGAACTATCCTAAACGCATCATCTCCACAGCGTTTCAGAGGGCAAAGCAGCAAGATCAGGCTTCACTTCTGACTTCTACGGGACGAGTTCAAGAATCACAAATGAGATTTATTACAGACTATAACAGCAGCTGGGGACAGGTAAGACAGATCCTTACCAGACATTGGCCGATACTACAAACAGACACAGACTACGGAAATTATTAGCAGTAGACCTTTATTAACAGCCAGAAGAGCCCCAAATCTGAGACAGCTGTTAACCAAGAGTCAATTTGTTAGGCACACAGTGAAGCTAAACAGGGGCATTATTCTTAAGGGATCATTCCCTTGTGGGTCTTGCAATATTTGCCCCTTTATGGTACCCACCCAGAACTCGTTCGTTCACCCCACCAATTCTAGTCATCACACCTTAAAAGCATATTGAACAAAAAGAAAAACCAGCGCACAGCTATGGAAGTAATATATCGACAGGGGGTGCAAGTAGCAGAAAATACACAGCAATAAAAAAGAGAAAAAGGGTACTGCTACAAAATTGCACACCACCAATTATATATATATAACAACACACACTTTATTGGCATAATAAAAACAATTAAAAACAACATTACACCACTGTCGAACACCTGGATGCATGATGATTATACAAATAATGAGTATACAGCCTGTCCATAAGCCAGTATAGAAAACCAAGGCACTACAATAAATGACACCATATAACCTGCCTATCGGCTCATGGGGTTAACATACACCTATATGCAGTCTGGTAACTGTCTATAAATTGTCTAAAAATATAAATAGATGACCACAGGGCCACTACCACTTAACCCCCTGGACAATTCAGCCTGTCCGTCTAGAGGCCGGTTTGTATTAGATGAACTTATTAGTTTTATATAGGATTTGCAATTGAAGGGATGGATTAATTGCTGTCCACCGGTATACGGGTGGCCCTGTGGTCATCTATTTATATTTTTAGACAATTTATAGACAGTTACCAGACTGCATATAGGTGTATGTTAACCCCATGAGCCGATAGGCAGGTTATATGGTGTCATTTATTGTAGTGCCTTGGTTTTCTATACTGGCTTATGGACAGGCTGTATACTCATTATTTGTATAATCATCATGCATCCAGGTGTTCGACAGTGGTGTAATGTTGTTTTTAATTGTTTTTATTATGCCAATAAAGTGTGTGTTGTTATATATATATAATTGGTGGTGTGCAATTTTGTAGCAGTACCCTTTTTCTCTTTTTTATTACCTTAAAAGCATATGTGAATTGCAAAACCAGGAATGTGATTTACGCTCTCATATGTCCTTGTAACCTGGTTTATGTAGGGCAGACCTCCCAGGAATTAAGAAAAAGAGCACAGAAACACATATCAACTATACATCTGGCCTCTACTGATCAACAGAAAGGTAAAATGCTCACTCCGGTGGCGGCTCATTTTCTATCAGTACATGGGGGGGTCCTCCACCAACCTTAAGATTGTGGGGTTGCAGAAAGTTTTTTGTGGCGAATTGGGTGGCAATATCCGTAATTGTCTTTTGTGGACAGAGTCCAGATGGATTTTTGCACTTGAGGCGGTCACACCAATGGGACTTAATGAAGAGCTTCTCTTCACGGGATTTTTTGGGTAGTCTGGTTTTATGGCCCTGATTCCCAGTGGATCTGACATATAATGAATCCAGCAACCTTCTACCCGCTTCCCTGCTTAGTCATCTATTTTTTATGATTTTTATGGTTTATCTTTTTTCTATTTTTGTAATCCACAGTGTCAGTTTAATATTATATATTTTTCATGGGATGTAAAGTAAGGATGAAGTATCCCATCGGGGGTGGATGGAGGTGGCTACTGAAGAGGATGGAAAATTGAAAAATACACTTTGAACAAATAGGAGAAATGGACTTAATGGGGACTCATTTGGCGGTTATGAGAAGATCACGTCTCAATTGAAGATCTGGACAGGATCGTCTTCATTGGACCCTTGCAGCTGGATGAGCCTTATGCAAATTCTATGGATGATGGATCCCTATTTCTACATGGCTTTGGACATTCTTTGTATGTGTATGCCCATGGAGTTTTGTTATGATGACATGTGGGATATTTTTCACACATGGACCACTAGTAATTAAACGAAACAATTGTACGCTGGCTCCCGGCACATTTACTCATTTGTGCGGGTATTATATGGTATTACCTACTTTGGGGCACATTAATGCATTGGAGCTTTACATTACATTATATTTTATTATATTATTATCATTATGTGTATGTATATGTGTATATATATGTGTATGTATGTATATATATGTGTATGTATATGTGTATATGTTTGTTTATTTAATTAATATTCTTTATACTTTCAGATGTCATGGGGATTACTATTATCTGTATATATATATATATATATATATATATATATATATATATATATATATATATATATATATATATATATATATATATATACATACATTGCATTAACATCTCTTCCTTCCCCCAGGTACTTTATTTGTTATTTATTCGTTACTTATGGGGCTTTATTTCATTGCATATGCCCATACATCAGGGGGTCATGCACCGTGGCCTATGCTCTGCCACTCATTTGGCATATGTCCTTTCCTCCTATCTTCCTCTTGTATCATTCCTCGCTGGTACCGGCCCTCTTCCCCCCCCCCCCCCTTCTCCTCACCTCCTTTCTTTGGTCTAGCAGGATCATTTGTCCTGCATCCTTATCGGCTGGCTTGGTCTGTTTAGCTGAACTTACCCGGGCTTTCATGTTCCTCTAGGGGCGCAGCGTCCTCCGGCTCTCCTAACCAGGCTATTGTGTGCACAGCGGTATGTAACTTACCCTAATTGATTTAACTATTTAATCCGGTCATATGCACCTCCAGGTCACTACCCCTGACGAAGCTGCTGCGGCAGCGATACGCGTGGGGCCTGCTTCCACCACACTCCTCCATTTCTGGGCTATTCTGCCCATCTCCCCTGTTCATTCATAGGGAGTTTGTTTACTTGCTATTTTTGGACTTCTGCCTCATATTTTTCTGCAGCACATTTCAGGATCCATCTTATCCATGCACAGGTTGTATCCACAGGGTTGATGTATTTCATCGTCACCTTTACTTCAGGGGACTATATATATGGGTCACCCTCTTAGGCTATTTGCTCTTCATACCTGGGATAGTGGGTACATACATAGTGCTGCTGTTGTCATATATATGGATTGCCACTCATTTTCAATGCATATGCAGGACAATATTTATAGGTGTTATGAGGAGTTTCTATCGTTTGGAGTGTGTTTTTTTCGTACTAATTCATGTACCATGTTTTAAATGTTTTTATGTGTATATCTTTTGAGGTGCAATAAAGGTGTTATATATATTTTCTATATTGATTGTGGTTGTGCATACTATACTAGTCTACCTTTTTCTCTTTGGTTTCATATGTTCATACATAGACTAGGTATTGCACCCCTTGATGATCATTATCTTCCCAGGATACTATAGTGCGCCCCTGTTTCTATATAACTTCTCTGGCAAGTTGTGGCGAATTTTGCGCGTGGAGAGTTTTGAGTGGCGACTTTTGTGTTTCGACTTTTATGTGGCGAGGTTGGTGTATGTGTGATGAAATGTGTGCTGAGGGTGGTATATGTGTTCAAGCATGTGGTAGTGTGTGGCGCATTTTGTGTATGTGTTCATATCTCCGTGTGTGGAGAGTATTCCATGTCGGGGGCCCCACCTTAGCAACTGTATGGTATATACTCTTTGGCGCCATCGCTCTCATTCTTTAAGTCCCCCTTGCTCACATCTGGCAGCTGTCAATTTGCCTCCAACACTTTTCCTTTCACTTTTTCCCCATTATGTAGATAGGGGCAAAATTGTTTGGTGAATTGGAACGCGCTGGGTAAAATTTCACCTCACAACATAGCCTATGACGCTCTCTGGGTCCATGTAGGATAGCTGCGGAGACACCATCACGTGTTTCTCAACGCAAGCAGTGAATAGCCAGACCTTTCCCCGGGAAGGAACAACCACGGGAAGGGCAGCATCCAATAAAGGAAAACATCCAATACAGGAAAACCACCTATGCCAAGCATGGTATCCATCCACAGACAGCTGTTTCGGGGTGTTTGCCCCTCATCAGTGTGGAGTAGGAATCTGGCTATTAGGAGCAGTGCCTAGTAAAAGGCTGTAAAGGCACAGATGATTGGCCTCGGGGAGACCAAAACATCCAACACCGCGGAGACACCATCACGTGTTTCTCAACGCAGTGATCCAGAACACTGCCCCCATCCCTTATGGGAAATATGCAAATGCATGTAGGATAGCTTGCGTTGAGAAACACGTGATGGTGTCTCCGCAGCTATCCTACATGCATTTGCATATTTCCCATAAGGGATGGGGGCAGTGTTCTGGATCACTGCGTTGAGAAACACGTGATGGTGTCTCCGCGGTGTTGGATGTTTTGGTCTCCCCGAGGCCAATCATCTGTGCCTTTACAGCTCTCTGGGTCCAGAAGTGTGACTGTGCAAAATTTTGTGGCTGTAGCTGCGAAGGTGCAGATGGTAATCCCGGACATACACACATACATACATAAATACACACACATTCAGCTTTATATATTAGATATACTATGATTTAAATAAGGTCATGTTGGTGCTGGATTAAAATGAAAGCTGTCAGGCGATTCATGCTGCCCAAACAGCTGCCTGATTTCCCAATTGAAGGCAGGTATATAATTCTCGAGTGTTTAAGATAAAAAAAAAACTTTGAAAATCCAGACGTAGCCAGAGAGGCAACTAGTCCAATGCTGCCAGGCTGACTCTACCAAATTAAGCTAGAATGGAGCATATGGAGAAAATGTGCAAAGCACGACCAAATTATGCCTTCCGGAAGAAAGCAAACGCCGAAACGCACGTAGGGGACCTGGCTGCACTTGCACAGACACATGCTTGGGTAATTATTAAGTAATGATTTCTCTCTACCTCCATCTTGCACATGCACTTTACTATACTCTATCATCTTATACATTTACTAGAAATCAAATTCTATTTTATAGCCTTGCTGTTGGTACTAATACACTTTGTATCATATTTGTTTCTCTACTAACATACTAATGCTCTATCTTTAATTTTATATTATTGTCCCATGTACTGCATTTCTATATAGAGGCAGGGGCGTAACAACCGCGGTCGCAGCTGCGACCGGGCCCGGAGTGCTTAGGGGCCCGCCCAGTGGCGTATCCAGGGGTTTTCAGGGCCAGGGAGCGGGGGCTGTCTAATTATACTCACCTACTCCTGGCGCGGTCCTTACAGGTCTGTTGTGAATTTGCTTTTTGCTCCCTCTAGTGGTTACTAGTTTTTTGACTCTGGTTTTTCTGTCATTCCTTTTATCCTCACCTGGGTCGTTAGTTAGGGGTGTTGCTATATAAGCTCCCTGGACCTTCAGTTCAATGCCTGGCAACGTAGTTATCAGAGCTAGTCTGCTGTGCTCTTGTCTACTGATCCTGGTTCCAGTTATATCAGCTAAGTCAGCCTTTTGCTTTTTGCTATTTGTTTTGGTTTTGTATTTTTGTCCAGCTTGTTCCAAATATATATCCTGACCTTTGCTGGAAGCTCTAGGGGGGCTGGTGTTCTCCCCCCGGACCGTTAGACGGTTCGGGGGTTCTTGAATTTCCAGTGTGGATTTTGATAGGGTTTTTGTTGACCATATAAGTTACCTTTCTTTATTCTGCTATCAGTAAGCGGGCCTCTCTGTGCTAAACCTGGTTCATTTCTGTGTTTGTCATTTCCTCTTACCTAACCGTCATTATTTGTGGGGGGCTTCTATCCAGCTTTGGGGTCCCCTTCTCTGGAGGCAAGAAAGGTCTTTGTTTTCCTCTACTAGGGGTAGCTAGATTCTCCGGCTGGCGCGTGTCATCTAGAATCAACGTAGGAATGATCCCCGGCTACTTCTAGTGTTGGCGTTAGGAGTAGATATATGGTCAACCCAGTTACCACTGCCCTATGAGCTGGATTTTTGTACTCTGCAGACTTCCACGTTCCTCTGAGACCCTCGCCATTGGGGTCATAACAGTTTGCCAGGCCAGTATTAAATGTTTAATGCATTGCAGAAGAGGGATTATAAGAAAGAAGATTCTGAGTTTTTTTTTTTTTTTCTCCTTCCCCTTTACCTCAGAGTGGCTATGCTTGCTGCAGACATGAATGTCCAGACCTTGATTACAAGTGTGGACCAGCTGGCTACTCGTGTGCAGGGCATACAAGACTATGCTATCAGAAATCCTAGGTCAGAACCTAAAATACAGATTCCTGAACTGTTTTCCGGAGACAGGTTTAAGTTTAGGAATTTCGTGAATAATTGTAAATTGTTTTTGTCCCTGAGACCCTGTTCATCTGGAGATTCTGCTCAGCAAGTAAAAATTGTTATTTCGTTCTTACGGGGCGACCCTCAGGATTGGGCTTTTTCGCTGGCGCCAGGAGATCCGGCATTGGCTGATCTTGATGCGTTTTTTCTGGCGCTCGGTTTACTTTATGAGGAACCCAATCTTGAGATTCAGGCAGAAAAGGCCTTGCTGGCTATGTCTCAGGGGCAGGACGAGGCTGAAGTGTATTGCCAAAAATTTCGGAAATGGTCCGTGCTGACACATTGGAACGAGTGTGCACTGGCCGCTAATTTTAGAAATGGCCTTTCTGAAGCCATTAAGAATGTTATGGTGGGTTTTCCCATTCCCACAGGTCTGAATGATACTATGGCACTGGCTATTCAAATTGACCGGCGGTTGCGGGAGCGCAAAACCGCAAATTCCCTCATGGTGTTGTCTGAACAGACACCTAATTCGGTGCAATGTGATAGAAAAACCGCAAATTCCCTCATGGTGTTGTCTGAACAGACACCTGATTTAATGCAATGTGATAGAATCCTGACTAGAAATGAGCGGAAAATTCATAGACGCCGGAATGGCTTGTGCTACTACTGTGGTGATTCTACACATGTTATCTCAGCATGCTCTAAACGTATAGCTAAGGTTGTTAGTCCTGTCACCGTTGGTAATTTGCAACCTAAATTTATTCTGTCTGTAACTTTGATTTGCTCACTGTCATCTTATCCTGTCATGGTGTTTGTAGATTCAGGTGCTGCCCTGAGTCTCATGGATCTCTCATTTGCTAAGCGCTGTGGTTTTACTCTTGAACCATTAGAAAATCCTATTCCTCTTAGGGGTATTGATGCTACACCATTGGCAGCAAATAAACCGCAGTATTGGACACAGGTTACCATGTGCATGACTCCTGAACACCGCGAGGTGATACGTTTCCTGGTTTTACATAAAATGCATGATTTGGTTGTTTTAGGGCTGCCATGGTTACAGACCCATAATCCAGTCCTGGACTGGAAGGCTATGTCAGTCTCAAGTTGGGGCTGTCGTGGTATTCATGGGGATTCCCTGCCTGTGTCTATTGCTTCTTCTACGCCTTCGGAAGTTCCGGAGTATTTGTCTGATTATCAGGATGTCTTCAGTGAGTCTGAGTCCAGTGCACTGCCTCCTCATAGGGACTGTGACTGTGCTATAGATTTGATCCCAGGCAGTAAATTTCCTAAGGGAAGACTGTTTAATCTGTCGGTACCTGAACATACCGCTATGCGTTCATATATCAAGGAGTCTCTGGAGAAAGGACATATTCGTCCGTCTTCTTCCCCTCTTGGTGCGGGATTCTTTTTTGTGGCAAAAAAGGACGGATCTTTGAGACCTTGTATTGATTATCGGCTTTTAAATAAGATCACTGTCAAATTTCAGTATCCTTTGCCGCTGTTGTCTGACTTGTTTGCCCGGATTAAGGGTGCCAAGTGGTTCACCAAGATAGACCTTCGTGGTGCGTACAACCTTGTGCGCATTAAGCAAGGTGATGAATGGAAAACCGCATTCAATACGCCCGAAGGTCATTTTGAGTACTTGGTGATGCCTTTTGGGCTCTCCAATGCGCCTTCAGTTTTTCAGTCCTTTATGCATGACATTTTCCGGAAGTATCTGGATAAATTTTTGATTGTTTATCTGGATGATATTTTGGTTTTTTCTGATAATTGGGATTCGCATGTGGAGCAGGTCAGGTTGGTCTTTAAAATTTTGCGTGAAAATTCTTTGTTTGTCAAGGGCTCAAAGTGTCTCTTTGATGTACAGAAGGTTCCCTTTTTGGGGTTCATTTTTTCCCCTTCTGCTGTGGAGATGGACCCAGTCAAGGTCCGAGCTATTCTTGATTGGACTCAGCCCTCGTCAGTTAAGAGTCTTCAGAAGTTCTTGGGCTTCGCTAACTTCTACCGTCGTTTTATTGCTAATTTTTCTAGCATTGTGAAACCTTTGACGGATATGACCAAGAAGGGCTCCGATGTAGCTAACTGGGCTCCTGCTGCCGTGGAGGCTTTCCAGGAGTTGAAACGCCGGTTTACTTCGGCGCCTGTTTTGTGCCAGCCTGACGTCTCACTTCCCTTTCAGGTTGAGGTGGATGCTTCGGAGATTGGGGCAGGGGCCGTTTTGTCGCAGAGAGGCCCTGGTTGCTCTGTTATGAAACCTTGTGCCTTTTTCTCTAGGAAGTTTTCGCCTGCCGAGCGAAATTATGATGTGGGCAATCGGGAGTTGTTGGCCATGAAATGGGCATTTGAGGAGTGGCGTCATTGGCTCGAGGGTGCTAAGCATCGTGTGGTGGTCTTGACTGATCACAAAAATCTGATGTATCTCGAGTCTGCTAAACGCCTTAATCCGAGACAGGCCCGCTGGTCATTGTTTTTCTCCCGCTTTGATTTTGTTGTCTCGTATTTACCAGGTTCAAAGAATGTGAAGGCCGATGCTCTTTCTAGGAGCTTTGTGCCTGATGCTCCTGGAGTCGCTGATCCTGTTGGTATTCTTAAAGATGGAGTTATCTTGTCAGCTATTTCTCCGGATCTGCGACGTGTGTTGCAGAGATTTCAGGCTGATAGGTCTGAGTCTTGTCCACCTGACAGACTGTTTGTCCCGGATAAGTGGACCAGCAGAGTCATTTCCGAGGTTCATTCCTCGGTGTTGGCAGGTCACCCGGGAATTTTTGGCACCAGAGATCTGGTGGCCAGGTCCTTTTGGTGGCCTTCCTTGTCAAGGGATGTGCGGTCATTTGTGCAGTCCTGTGGGACTTGTGCTCGAGCTAAGCCTTGCTGTTCTCGTGCCAGCGGTTTGCTCTTGCCCTTGCCTGTCCCGAAGAGACCTTGGACACATATCTCCATGGATTTCATTTCTGATCTTCCGCTATCTCAGGGCATGTCCGTTATCTGGGTGATATGTGATCGCTTCTCCAAGATGGTCCATTTGGTTCCTTTGCCTAAGCTGCCTTCCTCTTCCGATCTGGTTCCTGTGTTTTTCCAGAACGTGGTTCGTTTGCACGGCATCCCTGAGAATATTGTGTCAGACAGAGGATCCCAGTTCGTTTCCAGGTTCTGGCGATCCTTTTGTAGTAGGATGGGCATTGATTTGTCGTTTTCGTCTGCTTTCCATCCTCAGACTAATGGACAGACGGAGCGAACCAATCAGACTTTGGAGGCTTATTTGAGGTGTTTTGTCTCTGCTGATCAGGACGATTGGGTGACATTCTTGCCGTTGGCTGAGTTTGCCCTTAATAATCGGGCTAGTTCCGCCACCTTGGTTTCGCCTTTTTTCTGCAACTCTGGTTTCCATCCTCGCTTTTCTTCGGGTCATGTGGAGCCTTCTGACTGTCCTGGGGTGGATTCTGTGGTGGATAGGTTGCAGCAGATCTGGAATCATGTGGTGGACAACTTGAAGTTGTCACAGGAGAAGGCTCAGCGCTTTGCCAACCGCCGCCGCGGTGTGGGTCCCCGACTACGCGTTGGGGATTTGGTATGGCTTTCTTCCCGCTTTGTTCCTATGAAGGTCTCCTCTCCCAAATTTAAACCTCGTTTTATTGGGCCTTACAAGATATTGGAAATCCTTAATCCTGTATCTTTTCGTCTGGATCTTCCTGTGTCGTTTGCTATTCACAATGTATTTCATAGGTCCTTGTTGCGGCGGTACATTGTGCCTGTAGTTCCTTCTGCTGAGCCTCCTGCTCCGGTGTTGGTTGAGGGCGAGTTGGAGTACGTGGTGGAGAAGATCTTGGATTCTCGCCTCTCCAGGCGGAGGCTTCAGTACCTGGTCAAGTGGAAGGGCTATGGTCAGGAGGATAATTCCTGGGTGGTCGCCTCTGATGTTCATGCGGCCGATTTAGTTCGTGCCTTTCATGCCGCTCATCCTGATCGCCCTGGTGGTCGTGGTGAGGGTTCGGTGACCCCTCACTAAGGGGGGGGTACTGTTGTGAATTTGCTTTTTGCTCCCTCTAGTGGTTACTAGTTTTTTGACTCTGGTTTTTCTGTCATTCCTTTTATCCTCACCTGGGTCGTTAGTTAGGGGTGTTGCTATATAAGCTCCCTGGACCTTCAGTTCAATGCCTGGCAACGTAGTTATCAGAGCTAGTCTGCTGTGCTCTTGTCTACTGATCCTGGTTCCAGTTATATCAGCTAAGTCAGCCTTTTGCTTTTTGCTATTTGTTTTGGTTTTGTATTTTTGTCCAGCTTGTTCCAAATATATATCCTGACCTTTGCTGGAAGCTCTAGGGGGGCTGGTGTTCTCCCCCCGGACCGTTAGACGGTTCGGGGGTTCTTGAATTTCCAGTGTGGATTTTGATAGGGTTTTTGTTGACCATATAAGTTACCTTTCTTTATTCTGCTATCAGTAAGCGGGCCTCTCTGTGCTAAACCTGGTTCATTTCTGTGTTTGTCATTTCCTCTTACCTAACCGTCATTATTTGTGGGGGGCTTCTATCCAGCTTTGGGGTCCCCTTCTCTGGAGGCAAGAAAGGTCTTTGTTTTCCTCTACTAGGGGTAGCTAGATTCTCCGGCTGGCGCGTGTCATCTAGAATCAACGTAGGAATGATCCCCGGCTACTTCTAGTGTTGGCGTTAGGAGTAGATATATGGTCAACCCAGTTACCACTGCCCTATGAGCTGGATTTTTGTACTCTGCAGACTTCCACGTTCCTCTGAGACCCTCGCCATTGGGGTCATAACACAGGTCCCTGGCTGCCCAGCGCCCCAGCTTCTTCCTGTACTGAGCGGTCACATGGTACCGCTCATTACAGTAATGAATATGCGGCTCCACCTCCCATAGGGGTGGAGCCGCATATTCATTACTGTAATGAGCGGTAACGGTGACAGCTCAGTACAGGAAGCAGCAGCACCGGGAAACCAGGGACTGTACCGTGCCAGGAGCAGGTGAGTATAACGGGGAGGGGGAGCGCAACGCAATATTCACCTCTCCTCATTCCAGCCGCCGCTCTTCTGCAGTGACGCTGAGGTTAGAGGGCGCGGTGACGTAGCTAGTGAGCGCCTCTGCCTGAGTGTCAGTGCGGTGGAGGCGGAAGATGGAGTGGCGGCTGAAACAAGGAGCAGCCTGCAGGTGAATATTGAAATTGTCAGGGGCCTGAGCGACGAGAGGTGAGTATGTGTTTTTTTTTTAATCGCAGCAACAGCAAATGGGGCAAATATCTGTGTGGAGCATCTTATGGGGCCATAACATTTGTGCAGCATTATATGGGGCAAGTGTCTGTATAGAGCATCTTATGGGGCCATAACATTTGTGCAGCACTATAATGGGGCAAGTGTCTGTATGGAGCATCTATGGGGCCCTAACGTTTGTGCAGCACTATAATGGGGCAAGTGTCTGTATGGAGCATATATGGGGCCATAACATTTGTGCAGCATTATATGGGGTAAGTGCCTGTATGGAGCATCTATGGGGCCATAACATTTGTGCAGCATTATATGGGGCAAGTGTCTGTATGGGGCCATAACATCTGTGCAGCATTATATGGAGCAAGTGCCTGTATGGAGCATCTATGGGGCCATAACGTTTGTGCAGCACTATAATGGGGCAAGTGTCTGTATGGAGCATTTATGGGGCCATAACATTTGTGCAGCATTATATGGGGCAAGTGTCTGTATAGAGCATCTTATGGGGCCATAACGTTTGTGCAGCACTATATGGGGCAAGCGTCTGTATAGATCATCTTATGGGGCCATAATGTTTGTGCAGCACTATAACGGGGCAAGTGTCTGTATGGGGCCATAACATTTGTGCAGCACTATATGGGGCAAATGTCTCTATGGAGCATCTTATGGGGCCATAATCAATGTTTCTGCAGCAATATATGGCGCAAATATCTTTATGGAGCATCTTATGGGGCCATAATCAACATTTCTGCAGCACTATATTGGGCAAATGTGTCTACGGAGCATCTTATGGGGCCATTATTAACCTTTATGCAGGATTATATGGGGCTCCTGTTTCAATACGGATATTCAAAAACACTTAACCTACAGAAGTCTCAATTAATTGTATGCAGGACTCTGCTGTGTTGATTGTCATGGTGCTGAATGAGGGGAAGTTTATGTGTGGGGTCAGGAGGGGTTTATAGTGTGGATGTAGCAGAGCCGTGTGTGTACAAGGTGTAAAGAGCGGAGCCGTGTATGTGTGTAGTGGAGCAATGTGTACGAGGTGTACGGAGCGGAGTCAGGTGTGTACGAGGTGTACAAAGCTGAGCCGAGTGTGAAAGAGGTGAGCGGAGTCATGTATGTATGGGGTGTATGGAGTGGTGCTGCGTGTTTACGAGGTGTATGGAGCGGAGCCGCTTGTGTACGAGGTGTGCGGAGCCGCATGTGTACGGGGTGGACGGAGCGGAGCCGTGTGTGTATGGAGTGTACGAAGCGGAGCCGCGTGTGTATGGAGCGGAGCTGTGTGTGTGAGGTGTACGGAGTGGATCCGCGTGTGTACGAGGGGTACGGAGCAGACCCGCAGGTGCAAGGAGCAGAGCTGCGTGTGTACAAGATGTACGGAGCAGAGCCGTGTGTACGGGGTTCACGGAGCGAAGCCGCGTGTGTACAGGCTGTAAATTTCCGAGTCGGGAAGAATGGTACATGGCTGTGGGCAGAGCCTAGCATGTGCACTGTGGGGGAGTATTGGGTGTACTCGCCAGCGTCAGAATGTGCAATGCGTATGCTCCGGATCCGACCAGTACACCCAATACACCCCCACACTGCACAGGTCCGGAAATGACGCACTGCAGCGTCATACCAGGAAGAAACAGCACACAGATTTCAAACGCCGGGAATGCGCTTGGAATTAGAGCGAGGAAGAACATGAACTGGGCATCTGCACTTCCGAAGACATCACCATAATTAGTATAGGGACTTGTTAGTTATAAAATCATTTTTCTCAGCGATTACAGGGCAGTATTAGATCAGACTATACAACAAAGCAACAAAACTATAGTGTGCGAAATGAATAGGGAAAATGTGAATTTCCGTGGGAAATATTTTGGCACGGGGGGGGGGGGGGGGGCATTTGAAAGTTCGCATCGGGGCCCCTCACTTTGTAGTTATGCCACTGTATAGAGGCTATATACCGTATTTTTCCGACTATAAGACGCACTTTTTTTCCTCCAAATTTGAGAGGAAAGTGTGGGTGCGTCTTATAGTACGGATATAGCACGTGGGGAGGGGGGCAGCAGCGAGTGGGATCGCAATGATATCCCACTTCAGGATGTCCCCGCTGCCAGAATCAGCTGCTGGGGAAACCACATGGCCCCACTGATTAAGTGCAGTGAATATTCATTAGCGGCTCTCCGCCCACCGATCAGCTGAGCGGTGAGCGGGGAGCAGCAAATGAATACTGCACTTAAGCAGCGACACACAGTTTCCCCAGCACTGATTCTGGGGAGAATCTGTGTGTCCGGGGGAGGAGGCAGCAGCAGCAGGGGCCAGGAGTTCGCTGCATACCTGCCTGTGCTGGACGCTGAGCTGTCTGTGGTGCACAAGGAGGACCTGTGTGATGTCGGAAGTGGGCGGGCTGGAGCATCACATGGCAGCTCAGAGCCCTCCCTCTTCTGACATCATCATAGGTCCTTCAGACTCCCACCTAGAATCTGCAGCTTCCTCTTATGTCCTGCGCGTGCGCTGTGGAAAGGCAACAAGAGAGAGGGCTCTGTGTGTGCAGCCATGGGATGCTCCAGCTTTTACCTCACCACAGGCTGGCAGGCTCCCACAATTAAGGCTACGTTCACATTTGCGTTGTGCGCCGCAGCGTCGGCGACGCAACGCAAACAAAAACGCAACAAAACGCACGCTAAAACGCTGCGTTTTGCGACGCATGCGTCCTTTTTTGCCGAAAGTTGGACGCAAAAAAAAATGCAACTTGCTGCGTTTGCTGCGCCCAACGCTTGCGGCCCAAAAAACGCATGCGTCGCAAAACGCAGCACAACGCATGTCCATGCGCCCCCATGTTAAATATAGGGGCGCATGACGCATGCGGCGACGCTGCGGCGCCCGACACTGCGGCGCCGAACGCTAATGTGAACGTAGACTAAGAGGTTAGTCTTTACAAAACACAATAAAGCACTCTGCCACTCCTTTGGTGAAGTATAACTCCCAGCATGTCATAGGTTCTGCAGGACATGCTGGGAGTTATAGTTCTCCCATGGGATTTTAAAGCAGCACTCCAGTGTTATTTTGCAGTGCTGGAGTGGTGCTTTCAATATAAGCCCTGTGCCCCCATTCTTATACTCACCCTCCAGTGTCTTCATATAGTACTTTACAGACACCACACTGGTCCCGCAGCTTCCAACATAATAACGTACTATTATATATAATAACACCCCATATAATAGTATGTTATTTATGTTATTAAATATTTTACCACATTTTTTTTGAAAAAAAAATTAAACCAAAACTAATTTGTACAATATCTTTATTTCAAAACTAGGAATAACAAACCAACAACCCCTAAAAAACCCCTCTACATGAGAATGGGTTTACAAACTGGCCTGTATGTTCACGGGCAAAAACTGGGTGGGATACCCGACTAGAGTCTAACTACTACACGTCCCTAGGGTACCCCCTGCCTGTCTGCAGAGGTTGGCACCCTCTTGGACGCAATATGGCGCCCCCGCTCCTCGACGGCTAACCCTGAATGCCCTGCGGGTCCCTAATAGGTGGATATTGTGGACACAACACACTTGCCCACACCTAGGGCCCAACCTTATATGAACAAATCATTGCCAAATGATATTTCACCAGAGTGCCACAATAACCAAAACTTGCATAGTGCCTCAATAAAAGGCTCAATTAGATGAAACGTGGCACCCCTAACCGTATCCAAGCCTCCTTCACTGGCTATTACACCCTTATATGTCCCTGCCCGGACTGCCCTGCCTGACAGCGGGGGTTGGCACCCTCTTGAACGCAAAGTGGCGCCCCCGCTCCTCGGCGGCTGTCCCTTAAGAGACCTAGGCAGATCCCTACAGAAAATGGAACTGCTAAAAGGAAGTGCCTATGGGGCTGTACTAGTGGGCTGCAGTGGAAGCATAAATGTATAACAATCTAAGCAAGGAAGCATAAATGTATAGTAATTTGAGCAAGGAAAATACAGAGTGGATTAAACCCAGTATCCATATGCCATATACCAACTTTGTTTGTGACTTGTCACACAAAATAACCAAGGAGATATAATGACCTCTATTTTCTAAAGGCACATAGATACAATAACAATTTTATCTTAGAGCATACAAACGGTGAAAAACCAAAACCAAATAGTAAAAAACTGATACACTTATCTGTGTTCAGTTCTTGCCTCTACGCGTTTCCCCCCCATGATATGTTTCCTCAGGAGGCATATGGGAAAAAGAACCGTGTGTTCCAACCACATCGGAGATATGCTGTGCCTGGTTGCAGGGCTTTTAAGGGACAGCCGCCGAGGAGCGGGGGCGCCACTTTGCGTTCAAGAGGGTGCCAACCTCCGCTGTCAGGCAGGGCAGTCCGGGCAGGGACATATAAGGGTGTAATAGCCAGTGAAGGAGGCTTAGAGCATACGGTTAGGGGTGCCACGTTTCATCTAATCGAGCCTTTTATTGAGGCACTATGCAAGTTTTGGTTATTGCGGCACTCTGGTGAAATATCATTTGGCAATGATTTGTTCATATAAGGTTGGGCCCTAGGTGTGGGCATGTGTGTTGTGTCCACAATATCCACCTATTAGGGACCCGCAGGGCATTCAGGGTTAGCCGTCGAGGAGCGGGGGCGCCATATTGCGTCCAAGAGGGTGCCAACCTCCGCAGACAGGCAGGGGGTACCCTAGGGACGTGTAGTAATTAGACTCTAGTCGGGTATCCCACCCAGTTTTTGCCCGTGAACATACAGGCCAGTTTGTAAACCCATTCTCATGTAGAGGGGTGTTTTAGGGGTTGTGTTGGTTTGTTATTCCTAGTTTTGAAATAAAGATATTGTACAAATTAGTTTTGGTTTAATTTCTTGTTAATACTAATTTTGGATTATCATTTAATTTTTCCTCACATTTTTTTTGCTTCAAATATTTTTTTCCCTATTTTCCACCTCTAAAACCTGGGTGCGCCTTATAGTCCGGTGCGTCCTATAGTCCGAAAAATACGATATATATATATATATATATATATATATATATATATATATATATATACACACATATACACACACATAAATATATATATATATATATATATATATATATATATATATATATATATATATATATATATATATATATATACACACACATATACAGTGCCTAAAAGTAGTATTCAACCCCCTGCAGATTTAGCAGGTTTAATAAGATGCAAATAAGTTAGAGCTTTCAAACTTCAAACAAGAGCAGGATTTATTAACAGATGCATAAATCTTACAAACCAAAAAGTTTTGTTGCTCAGTTAAATTTTTATAAATTTTAAACATAAAAGTGTGGGTCAATTATTATTCAACCCCTAGGTTTAATATTTTGTGGAATAACCTTTGTTTGCAATTACAGCTAATAATCGTCTTTTAGAAGACCTGATCAGGCCGGCACAGGTCTCTGGAGTTATCTTGGCCCACTCCTCCTTGCAGATCTTCTCCAAGTTATCTAGGTTCTTTGGGTGTCTCATGTGGACTTTAATCTTGAGCTCCTTCCACAAGTTTTCAATTGGGTTAAGGTCAGGAGACTGACTAGGCCACTGCAACACCTTGATTTTTTGCCTCTTGAACCAGGCCTTGGTTTTCTTGGCTGTGTGCTTTGGGTCGTTGTCTTGTTGGAAGATGAAATGACGACCCATCTTAAGATCCTTGATGGAGGAGCGGAGGTTCTTGGCCAAAATCTCCAGGTAGGCCGTGCTATCCATCTTCCCATGGATGCGGACCAGATGGCCAGGCCCCTTGGCTGAGAAACAGCCCCACAGCATGATGCTGCCACCACCATGCTCGACTGTAGGGATGGTATTCTTGGGGTCGTATGCAGTGCCATCCAGTCTCCAAACGTCACGTGTGTGGTTGGCACCAAAGATCTCGATCTTGGTCTCATCAGACCAGAGAACCTTGAACCAGTCAGTCTCAGAGTCCTCCAAGTGATCATGAGCAAACTGTAGACGAGCCTTGACATGATGCTTTGAAAGTAAAGGTACCTTACGGGCTCGTCTGGAACGGAGACCATTGCGGTGGAGTACGTTACTTATGGTATTGACTGAAACCAATGTCCCCACTGCCATGAGATCTTCCCGGAGCTCCTTCCTTGTTGTCCTTGGGTTAGCCTTGACTCTTCGGACAAGCCTGGCCTCGGCACGGGAGGAAACTTTCAAAGGCTGTCCAGGCCGTGGAAGGCTAACAGTAGTTCCATAAGCCTTCCACTTCCGGATGATGCTCCCAACAGTGGAGACAGGTAGGCCCAACTCCTTGGAAAGGGTTTTGTACCCCTTGCCAGCCTTGTGACCCTCCACGATCTTGTCTCTGATGGCCTTGGAATGCTCCTTTGTCTTTCCCATGTTGACCATGTTTGAGTGCTGTTCACAAGTTTGGGGAGGGTCTTAAATAGACAGAAAAGGCTGGAAAAAGATAATTAATCCAAACATTTGAAGCTCATTGTTCTTTGTGCCTGAACTACTTCTTAATACTTTAGGGGAACCAAACAGAATTCTGGTGGGTTGAGGGGTTGAATAATAAATGACCCTCTGAAAAGACATTTCACAATTTAAAAAAAAAAAATAAACAAAGAAATAACATTCTTTTCTGCTGCAGTGCATTTCACACTTCCAGGCTGATCTACAGTCCAAATCTCACAATGCCAAGTTAATTCCAAATGTGTAAACATGCTAAATCTGCAGGGGGTTGAATACTACTTGTAGGCACTGTATATAATTGTTTTATCTATCCCTAAGTAAACCTCGATTGGAGGAGATACATATTATCTATAGTTGTATGTTTTATATTCTTAATAAATAAATATCTGTTGTAGATTATACAATTTTAGTAATAATAAAAATTTCCATACGTTTTGGTGATGTTTTTTGTGATTGCAATTTATTTTTAATAAAAAAATATATTTTATGTAATATAATCTGGTCTGATGGAATTTTTTAAGGGTTCATTTCTTTTAGTGTTTCTGTCTGAACCAAGGGCATCCCCGCTTTTGTTCGTCTATTGGATCTATACGGGAAATTATCTAATTTTAAAGTGAATCCCACAAAATCAGAAGCACTTAGGTAGCATATCACCACAAAATATTAAAACTGAGTGTGTTGGGGGACACTCTCTTGGCTTAGGATTCAAGCACTCAGGCACGGTACCTCACACAAATCTGGTCAAATCTGGTTTATTAAACTTCATAAACCACATGACATAGTCTATTTCATTATGTCCATGAACTTATCACAACCACCAGTCTGTTCATGCATAAACTTCTCTGCCATATATTACAATCCCCTTGTCCGGGGTTACCTTTCAGGAGTTCCACTCCTCGTGCTGACTTCACGTCAATCCCAGGTCCTCAACACAGACCATCCAGGTCTACAGTCTCTAGGTGCTTCCAGGACGACTCCACTCCCAGGAGCCTCCAACACTGACAGTCCAGGTCTACGGTCTCTAGGTGCTTCCAGGACGACTCCACTACCAGGAGCCTCCAACACTGACCATCCAGGACCTACAGCACACAAGCCACTCCGTGCCAAAGCCCAACCATGTGCTATTCAGGAATTCCCAAGATTTCCAACACAGGCTTCCAGAGCCTTGCCCTTGGACCATTCAGATCCAAACACAGGAACCTCACAGGAACATGTGACCCACACCCTGGTCACATTACATACCTGTAACCACTCCCCTGGGTGGGAGTGTGGGTGTGTGTGGCTAGTTTGACCCTCCCATCTCTCATAACTAGCCCTGCCAATCTCCCATTAGAACTACACAATTACTTGTGGGACTACAGGTCCCAGAACACAACATAACTTTAGACTGACAGCGCAGAGTGACCTCCTCTGCGACACACATACCGGTCATTTATAATCCTGCCGGTCTTTCTCTCATCACCATTATGCCTCCAAGTGCATCTTGAAGTGCACACACAGCGCCCCCTGGCTGTAACATTGGTCACTGCACCACAATTTCCAAATCCTATGTAGACAAACTCAAAAAACTTTATCCTTTTAAACGGCCCCTTAAGTTTATAACAAATTTAGGTATCAAGATTGGAAGGTCGGCTGGGGAGCTACTGGAGCTCAATATTGTACCCTTGTTGAACCAAGCTTTATCCACAGTTAAATCTTGGAAAGCACCCTTCTTAACATGGATGTGTAGGAAAAACTTGCTGAAATGCATAATCATGCCCAAATTTTTATACTAATTTCAGATGCTCTCCATCTACATTCCAAAAAAAAATACCTTTCTAAAATCAATTCTTTCTTTACCAATTTTATTTGGGATAATAAACGCCCCCCCCCCCCAATCAAAGCTAACACCGAACAGCCCTACCGAAATCTGAAGGAGGAATGGGTTCCCCAGATATCTAAGTATTACAGGGCTGCTATGCTCACTAGGGTAGTTGACTGGATCAGAAAACCCCCGGAAAAATTATGGCTATCTATTGAGGAACACCTAGCTCCCTCTCCCTTGAGATCTATGGCCCTATTATATGATTACTCAAATTTGGCCCAGTTAATCACAAATGAGATTACGATAGCCATTCTTAACATAGGGAGGTCAGAAATTCTCAGATCAACGCCCCCCTCAATCCCCAATTTTAACAATACAAGACGTCACGGGTCCTATTCCCCCTAAATTGTCTAAACATCTTGCCAACTCTGTTAGGGATTTGACCAATCTGCCAACACCAATTGACCAAATATTCATAGATGGCTCCCTGATGACTCTTTTGGAACTCCAGGCTTTCAAACCACAACTCAATATTTATTTTCTTCATTATAAAAGAGTAAAGGATTACTGTTACAAATATAAAGGGCAGTTCTATCTGCTCCGCCAAATCACACACTTTGAACAACTCTGTGTTCAAAAAAGTCCTATCCAAATATAATTTTTTGGAAAGGGCTGATACAAAAAGGGCATTTATAGGACTCTGGGAGAGGGACCTTAATATTCATTTCACAAAAGAACAGATTGCTTCGATTTATAACAGATCACATGGAACCTCCCAATGTGTAAAACTGCAAACAAATTCTTACTAGGTGATATCCCGATGGTATCGCACTCCATCTCAATTGAACCAATGGCATTCTTCCACCTCAGAAGTCTGTTGGAGGTACAGTGCAGAGCCAGGATCCTATCTGCATATATGGTGGTCTTGCCCAAAAAGCATACCCTATTGGCAACTGATGGCTGAAATAATTTCAGCTGTACTAGGCTGGGCTGCTGTACTGCAGCCACAATCCACTTTACTTAATCTTCCTTTATGGCCTGAGAACTCTCTAGCTTCAAAAATGGCTAGTAATATAATAACAGCTGGTAAGTTTTTATTTCCCACCCTGTGGAAATCTACCCAAACCCCCTCAAAAAAATAAGTTCTTGAGAAAATTGATCTATTATACTATACTGCAGAATTGGTTGCTAGTACGTAAGAATCACTCAATTCTTTCCGGAATATTTGGGAACTTTGGGTCCAATTCAGATCTAGTCCTGAATGTCTAAGACACTGGAAGAGACTAATATATATATACTTGCTTAACAACCCTCTTCTTCGGATGGCTCTATATCGGATCTCCTCTCTTCCTCCTCTACCCTGTTTCCCTTCCTAACTTTCCCCTTTCTCCCCTCTTTCACCCATCTATACCCATTTCCTTTGTATAACTTGATCTAGTGATTATACCAGAGTCACCCAATATTTCTCCTGGTTTATTATATTCGGGCTCTTAAAGGCTTTACTTGATGAGGAATTGTTTTCTAGTTATGTCCACAAGAACTGA
The DNA here is from genome assembly GCF_051348905.1 of Ranitomeya variabilis. Taxonomy (NCBI): domain Eukaryota; kingdom Metazoa; phylum Chordata; class Amphibia; order Anura; family Dendrobatidae; genus Ranitomeya; species Ranitomeya variabilis. The sequence continues at coordinate 213,793,748 of NC_135237.1, forward strand.
TTCTTTGTGACTCTTTATAATATGTTTTCTTTTTTCCTTTTTTCTGTCCACCTGATTACTTTTTCTTAAAAAAAGAACATTGAAAGAAAGAACACACAAAGTTACTATGGGTTAAAAAGACAAAAAAGGGGGGAATACCTCCAATATGGGGGGGTGGGGTGAGGACACAGCAATAAATAATCAGGCCCGCACTGTTAAACTATGAGAAAACAACCTGCTATGGGAGAACCAATGGATAATTGGAAATCAATAAATAAATAAATAAATGGAGCTGATAATATATAACCAAATGTATTGGTATTACCAAACACTTCTTAAATTCAAAATGATTTAATTTTATATATGTACATGCAAAAGAGGAAGACAAATTCATAACAGGAAGTAATGATCCAGTGAATAAAGCAATATGGCTAAAAATGTCACAGTGCCCAGTATCAGCTTAATGTAATATACCGTATATTCCAAAGAAAACAGCAGAATAAGAGGGGAAACCCTCTGACATTGGAATGAAAAGAGGTTTTTACCTGATGCAGGTTTTGAAGGAAGCTAAGGCCGCTTTCACATTTGCGGTTGTGTCCGCAGCGTTTCTTCCGCAAAATATCCGCATGCGTTGTGTATTCCTATAAATAACATTAGGAACGCATGTGTTTTTGTGTGTTCGCGTTTTGCCGCGTTTGACGACGCATGCGTCGTCTAGTTGTCTGCGTCTGGGCGCGGAAATGCAACATGTAGTAATTTTTAGAGGCGTCAATTTGCCGCCTGGAAACGTATGCGGTCGATTGCGTAAGGTTTGCGTCCAAAAAACGCATTGTAGTCTATGTAAACGCATGCGTTTTTCAGCACATGCGTTTGGTTGCGTTTTTAAACGCATGCGTTTCAATTGAGAAAAACATGTCTAGACACTGATAAGCCACCCCCCACATACAAGGTGATAAAGGGAGGTAGTGGACATTTGCAGGTCACTACTCAGCAGACTGCCTTGCAGACGAGATGCCCCACAACCCCTTGGAGCAGCAAACAAGCCTCTGAACAATGTGAGTATATCCTATCCAATGCCTTTCTTTTCAATTTTCTTTCTCTACATGTCCTAATTTCTGCCATTTCTTTCTTTCTGCATGCATCAGAATGTCTTCTTCTGATGATGATGAGCAAACGCCTGGGCCTGCACAAGGGGAACATGTCAGCGAAGTGAGTATTCACCTCCTCAGATTGGTAAGTATTCACTGTCACATCTACACATATGACAATGTATATTTTCCTTTTTTCAGACCACTTCTTCTACAGCGGAAGAGACTGGGCAGGAGACTGGGATGGAGCAGCGTAGTCACGGTCGGGTGGCACGGCGGCAGCGTGTATGTATACCTGGCTGACTGTTTATTGTATCCTCATTTTACAATTCTTGAATCTTCATTTCTTTCTACTTCTCTCTTTCTTTCCCTTTTGCTTCAGCACTATTTTTTTTTTAAATTTCAATATTCATGCCATTCCTCTGCTTCTGTTTTCTGTCTTCCTTATGTTAATGTCTCCAATATTAATGTCCTTTTTGTTTTTAGGTTCCAGAACGGGATGAGGACCTCATAGAGAATGAGCACCTCATCTCCCTGGTCTATGAGCGAGTCCCGTTGTGGGACACCCGGGATCCACTGCACGCCAACAACGTGACGATCCGGCGGCTTTGGAATGAGGTGGCCACAGCGTTGTGGAATGGCTGGGCCAATGCCCCGACTCGGGTCCGTTCTGCATTTGGCAAGTATAGCAATGGAGTGTGATGCAGTCAAGACCTTGGCAATGCTCACACAACTGTGTATGATGATAGAAAGTCATTACTTTTTCTCAGCACACACAGTTGTGTGACCACCGTCAAAAGACCATTGTCCTAACTATTATGTTTTGTTTTGTCAACAGTGTCAAAAGTCAAAACACGTTGGCTATCGATGAAGGACCGCTTCAACAAGGACCTGCTCCAAGAGAGCCGGCTTCCAAGTGGTTCTGGAGCAAGGATACGAAAATACAAGTACCACCGCATCCTTGCGTTTTTGAGACCGGTCCTTGCACGAAGAACGTAAGTATATTGGTTAAAAAAATAAATTAAAAAAAAGTTTTGTAATGCTAGCATTTTTGGGTCAATATTTTGAATCAGTATTTGGAAACCAAAACCATGAGTGATTGATACATGCAGAAGTGGGGTACGTGTTCTTTGATTACTTTTCCTCACATAGTTCCACTCCAGGTTTTGGCTTACCAATACTGATTTGAAATACTGAGCAAATACTGACAGTGTGACGGCAGCCTACACAACAGATCTGTAGTCATCAAGTCAGGTGTCAGAAATAATGAATTCATGATGCAAATGGCTCCTGAACTCATTTTTCCTGACACTTGTCCTGGTGAGTATAGATGTGCCTTGTATGACCTCCATCGTCCACTCATATTTTCCATCAGTATTTGGAAACCAAAACCATGAGTGATTGATACATGCAGAAGTGGGGTACGTGTTCTTTGAATACTTTTCCTCACATAGTTCCACTCCAGGTTTTGGCTTACCAATACTGATTTGAAATACTGAGCAAATACTGACAGTGCGACGGCAGCCTACACAACAGATCTGTAGTCATCAAGTCAGGTGTCAGAAATAATGAATTCATGATGCAAATGGCTCCTGAATTCATTTTTCCTGACACTTGTCCTGGTGAGTATAGATATGGCTTGTATAGAGATATGGCTTGTATCGCCTCCATCGTCTCTTCATATTTTACATCAGTATTTTGAATCCAAAACAAGGAGTGGTTGATGCATGCAGAAGTAGAGCATATGGTTTTATTAAACTTTTCTTCCCACTGTTGTACTCCTGGCTTTCAAACTATGATGTAAAATTCAGTCCAAATAGTGCTAGTGTGACCTCTGCCTTAATCTCAATGTTTATATTCCTCTGGAGTTATCGTTTTGTAAATGTTTGGTATTAATTTTTTTTTTTTCTTTTTTCACAGCACTTGGAGCTCCACTGTTGGCCCAGGTTCTGGAGCGGTCCTTCATCAGTCAGCCACGGACCCGTCCCAGCCATCCTCCAGCGCTGCAGCAAGCGGGCCTGCCACACAACCTGGAGACCAGGAAGCTGGTCCATCAGGTGTTACCCTTCCCCAGTCCTCTGCCGCTAGCCAATTTTTTATGGGCTCCTCCCGGCAGCGGCAGAGGGCCGTGGACAGGTCACCCATGCCCGAGTTTTTGCACTTGAGCTCGGTCTTCCACGAGGGACTCAAGGCGATGGGTGACCGACTGGATACTGCCATTAGTCATATGAGTACATGTATCCAGGAGGTTACCACAGCCCTTGCCCAAGTGAAAGCCGACCTCCAGAGGCCAGCACATCATTTTTTTAATCAAATAGAACAGGGCATGTCGGAACACCTTAGTCCCGATCTCCAGATTAGTGTTATGCAGACCTGCAATGCTGCTTAGGCTGGTTTCACACTTGCGTTTTGATCTGCAGCGTTTTTAAAAAAAAACGCATGTGGTGAAAAAACGCATGTAAACGTGGCAAAACGCCGCTTTTTTTTGACGCATGCGTTTTTGCATGAAAAAAAAACGCGGCGTTTTGCGGCGTTTACATGCGTTTACCGCGTTTGCGTTTTTTAAACGCATGCTGAGAAGTGTGTGACAGCTGCCAATCATCAAAATCAACTAGAAAACCCACTAAAAACAGAAATAGCTAGGGTTAGGATCCCTAGTAACCCTAGGGATACTAACCCTAACCCTAGGGATCCTAACCCTAAACCTAACCCTAAACCTAACCCTAGGGATCCTAACCCTTAGGGATAGGGTTAGGATCCCTAGGGTTAGGATCCCTAGGGTTACTAGGGATCCTAACCTTAGGGTTAGGGTTAGGATCCCTAGTAACCCTAGGGTTAGGGTTTTCTTGTTTTTTCTTGTGTTTAGGGTTTTCTTGTTTTTTCTTGTGTTTTGGGTTAGGGTTTTCTTGATTTTTCTTGTTTTTTCTGTAAAAACGCATGCGTTTTTAACGCAAGCAAACGCATGTGCTTAAAAACGCCTGCGTTTACATAGACAGCAATGCATTTTTTTGCCGCGAATAAAAAACGCCGCTAAAAATTACTACATGTTGCATTTCTGCAAATGAACGCACGCGTCAAAAAACGCATGCGTTGCCGAAAACGCGTCAAAACGCATGCGTTTTTTCATGTTAAGTATAGAAAAAAAACGCATGCGTTTTTTAGCGCTAAAACGCTGCAGATCAAAACGCAAGTGTGAAACCAGCCTTACCTGCAGGCTAAGCAGCAGAGTCGGTATTTTCAGCAGACAGTGGGGGCATTTCCACCTGTGCCCACACTGTCACGCTTAACCTCAATGCCGACCTCTGCTGCATTTTACTGCACGGCCACCTCCATTCCAAGCACTGCCGGACACTATAGCACCACCACCATGCCGAGTGCAGTAGGACAGCCCACCGCCACCACCATGACAACCGCTGCTCCTGCTTGGACCTCCTCCACTGCCACCACCATGCTGCAGCCACAGGACCCTGCCCTAGCGTTCCCCGCCACCACAAGAATGCCGCTGCCAGACCCTGCCCTGGCGTTCCCCGCCACCACAAGAATGCCGCTGCCGGACCCTGCCCTGGTGTTCCCTGCCACCACAACAATGCCGCTGCCGGACCCTGCCCTGGCGTTACCCGCCACCACAACAACATTGCCGCTGCAAAGGCACACCAGACCGCGACAGGTCGGCCACCACGGCCAGGCCGATACCAATGAGCCCAACGAGGCTCCCAGGACAGCTGCGCCAACCCAAGAAAGGGAAAGGCAAACCAAAAAAAAAAAAAACAATAGCTATCCCTCCCCCCTCACCTCCCAATGCGTCTGTAATGTCTGGTTTGTCTTACCCTTCCAGTGTGTCTCAGCCCTCATGTGTCTAGCCCAATCCCCGAATTTCCTGACCCCAGTAGTTTTATTGCGCCTTCTCCTGCCACCCCTATGTCGGCGACAGTAAGCCAGACTTCACAGCTCGACTCCCACAGTTTCGTCACTCAACCCCAAGCAGGCGCAGTTAATTTTATTTCTTCTTTTTGTGTGTTTTAAAAAATAAAACTGTATTTTGCCCTTATAAGGTTTGGTTAATTGTGTATCTTGCCGCCGGCAACACACACCGTGAACACACAACGTGTGTCAATAACAAAAAATGCGTAGAACACTTTTTTGGGGGCCACCTGCAACTTCCAGTGCTTAGTTAGCAGAACACTGAAGCTTTGTGTGTGTTTGGTTTAGAGATATGAGGTTGACCCAAACAATAACACTTGTATTTTCTCCAAAACCCCTTCTTTCTGTTTACTCTGACTTTTTGTCGCACACAGAAGACAAAATGGTGGTAATACACAGCACAACTATACTCAACAGGTCGTGTCTTCACAAAATCATTATTTATGACCCCTGACCTGCTGATTTGAGAAATGCCTTGTATTACCTCCATTTTATCTTCTTTGTACATTACATATATTTCACACAAAGTGAGGGGACGATGTACGTCATACAAGGCATATCTATACTCAAGCAGGACAAGTGTCAGAAAAAAAGAATTCAGGAGCCATTTATTTGTGCATCATGAATTCATTATTTCTGACACCTGACTTGATGACTATAGATCTGTTGTGTAGGCTGCCGTCACACTGTCAGTATTTGCACAGTATTTTACAGCATTATTTGTAAGCCAAAACCTGGAGTGGGACTATGAGGAAAAGTTCAATAAACACATATGCACCACTTCAGCATTTAACTACCACTCCTGGTTTTGGCTTACAAATACTGATGTTAAGTACTGAACAAATACTGCGAATGCGACGACACCAAACAGCCATCGTCTCTACAGTCTGCGGCAAATAGCTACTGGTGAACCGAGACAGGACGCAATGATGTCAACAACCTAAGCCCAAAAACCCAAAGTGGTTTGTAAAGGAAATAGATAGGAGACATGGTGAAGAAAATAAAACACAATTAGTTTATTAGAAAAAACATTAACATTTAAAACATAACTTTACAGAGCCGAAGCCAGCAGGACATTTTACAGCATATTGTCCTGCCATGACATGTCCAATGTCAGAATCAAAAAAGGCAGCAAATTGGTCCCGCATGTGGCCTACTTCCACTGTTGACCGCAGCGGGTGATGACGGTAATCAGGCAAAGGGTTTGCAACAGGTTCATCAAGTTCTATGGTGGGTCGCTCCTTAGCCAGAATGAAATTGTGGAGAACCACACAGGCTTTTACCACCTCATCCACTGTCTCCATTTTTAGATTTATGGCAGTTGCTAGAATGCGCCATTTGGACACCATAATCCCAAAGGCACACTCTACTGTTCTGCGGGCCCTGGTTAGTCTGTAGTTATAGATCCGTTTTGTGCGGTTCAAGTCCCGACTTGAATATGGCTTCAGTAGGTTTTCACTCATCTGAAAGGCCTCATCCCCAACCATTACAAATGGCAGAGGTGGGCCTTGAGTGTTGGGGAGAGGTCATGGCTGTGGAAAATTAAAATTTTTGCCATAAACACGTCGGCCCATATCCGAGTTTTTAAAAGTCTGTGAATCGTTGCCACGGCCAAAAGCACCAATGTCCACGGCAAGGAAGCAACAGTCCGCATCGGCTATTGCCATGAGAACTACTGAAAAATATTTCTTGTAGTTGAAGAACTGTAATCCCTTTCTGGCTGGTTTGATAATCCGGATGTGCTTCCCATCCACCGCATCCAAATAATTGGGGAAATCACACACAGTCCAAAATTTATCAGCAATTTCCACCCACATGTCCTCCGTGGGTATGGGTATAAATTCTTCACGGAGAATGTTCCACAAAGCCCGGCAGGTGTCAAAAACCATTCCAAACAGGGTGGAAATTCCAAGGCGGTACTGGAAATGGAGGGATGACAAGCTCTCTCCAGTTGCAAGAAATCTGTAAAAGAAAGAAAAAATAATTTACAAAAATGAAAAGAATACATGTCAGACCAGCAATAATTATGACTAGCATTTGTTTAGAATTATTACGTACCTTAAGGTAACCAGGAGACGTTCCTCTGGTGGAATCGCTCTACGGAGCTGTGTGTCCTGTCTCCGGATGGCTCCTTGGACGCGAGCAAGCAAATCCCGGAAAGAGTCTTATGACATCCTGGTATATTCCGGGAATTTTTCCGGGTTCTCATTGAGCTCGCCATACAGGGTGTGATATGCACCACGGCTCTCCCGCAGTTCTACAATGGGGTGTTGCCAAAAACGCCTACGCCGTGTCCTTCTGTCTTTCCCGGTTTCGGTGTTGCTCCCAAGCAAACGCACACGCCAAAAAAATCTTGATGCTTAGATCCAGGTTGAAGTAAAAGCTATCCATGTGAAGATCCATCATGTCACAGGATACAGGAGCAAAATCTGAAGATTTCAGCTGTCCTAGGGTCTATATATAGATATCGCATAATACACGCCCTCTGTAGTCCCATTGGCTGTTTCTTGTGATCTAGATTTTTCTCCTGTAAATTTTTTCAACAAGCGCAAAAAAAACGCAAACGCATGGAAAACGCGTAAAAAAGCATGTAAACGCAGCGTTTTAATGCCGCTTGCGTTAACCGCGTTTCTTGCGTTTTTCTTGTCCTTGCTTTTGCGGATTAAACGCTGCAGATTAAAACGCAAATGTGAAAGTAGCCTAATGTAAAGTGAGGCAGAAGAGGAAAGAAAAGTTGTGGCCGTCCCTCTGCCAGACGAGTGCCGTTTTGCTATGTTGCTTCTTCACACTGTGTTAACCCATTTTAACTCTGTGTATTCAATAAAGATTAATTCAATTTTATTTTCCATTTTTTGGTCACTTTCTGCCACGGTATTCTATCATGGTAGTTCATGTGTTATCTAATTATTGAAGTGCAGTCAGCCCAAGTTTAATAGGATTATGGGATTAAAAATGGAGAAATGAAGGAAGCACTCCATAGTTATCTAACGTGAAAAAAGTGGTGAAGTTTATTCAGACCCATAAGCCTCAAGTGTTAGCCGAAACATTGCGCAGACATGTGGGTCTGAATAAAGTTCACCACTTTTTTCACTTTGGATAACTATGGAGTGCTGCTTTCATTTTTCATAATAATGTGTATATATATATATATATATATATATATATATATATATATATATATATATATATATATATATATATATATATATATATATATATAATGTTTGTCTTAATTTTTCCTGACAATTCATAAACTGTTGGATTTTAAGTACCAGTATTTCAGAATTTGGTCGTGTTTTGCACAATTTCTTTATGTGATCCATATTTGCATTTCTGTGCTTGACCCCCTCTTTTGTCCTATGCCTTATTTATAGGCATACCCTAGATTGCTTTTGTGTCCATCCTAGGTTCTATCCAATGTAGCTAGAGGTAATCTACAAATCTATCCTTATGTACACACAAGGGACAGACCACTCAATCATCTGTAGCAGCAACTGGGAAGAGTTGAGGGGAAGCAAAGCAAGTCTAGTCTGGCCTCTGGCCAGATAATGAAAGTATATTTTCTTTGAAATGCAGGGGTGTTTCAGAGAATAGTATACCTAGCTGCAATCATGCAGTCAAGCTATGATTCATACTGCTCACTGTTTGGGCAGAATTAACATCCCTAAAAATATTGCTGCTATCTTCTAGAAAGAGAGAAACACCAATCCACAGGTTGTGCGTTACACGGCATCTTTATCCTTATTTGTCTGAATATAGCATAACTGCAATATATGGACAGGTGTGGAACTGGCTTTAGAAGAAAGTAGCCATATTTTTTAAAATTATTGAAAAATCGTTAAAAATATCAATTTACTGTAATATAGTAAATTATTAACATTGTTATACCTGTAACTGAGCCTGAAGAGAGCGATGTGCCAGCAAACTCTGAACCACATTTGTACGATCCAAACAATCCATACAATTACTTCGGAATATTCCATCTTGGGTCATCAACACTTTCCCTTCAGAGTCCACTAGGAAATAGCTAAATAAAAGAATTAATGGATTTTTACATTCTGTAAACATATAAGGTGACATTTTCAACGACAGAATAAAATATATATTTTTTAAATACACTACAAAAATATAATACCAGCATATTAAGCATGTTCTCTTTAAAGTAATGCAAGTCAAAGTCAGAAACCAAAAAGTCAGTGTCATTCTCCTGGGGGAACAAAGCATCGCACATGCTGAAGTTCAAACAATAGTTTAGTGATCAAAAACAACATTTGTAGGACTAGATGAAGCGAGTTAAATATAGTGTCAGGCACTGCATAGTTTTAATAGACACCAAAATAGACACTATTACAGTCGAGCATTTATTTCTCAAACATGTCTGTTTGGATCAAAACTACGGTAGTTTTTTCTGTTGCTACTGCAGCAGTACCTCTGGTTAACTAGATCAGACTGAATAATTTATCTGTAGGACGATGCTTTCAAATAAATTATAAAGATTTTTTTTTAACAATTTTTAAAAAAAAACATACATGACAAGGTTGGGGTATGAGGAAGTAAGAGGGTTGGGAATGAGCCCTAGATCAGTGTTTCTCAACTCCGGTCCTCAAAACGCCCCAACATGTCATGTTTTCAGGATTTCCTTACTATTACACAGGTGATGGAACTATTGCTTGAGTAGGCGATGAAATTATCACCTGTGCAGTTCTAAGGAAATCCTGAAAACGTGACCTGTTGGTGGGTCTTGAGGACTGAAGTTGAGAAACACTGCTCTAGATAGTCAAGTTGGAAGCAATAAAACCATGGGCGCTTCTGGAGATCTTTAGTTTAGCCATTGAGCATTTTCGAGGCTATATGCACACGCTGCGTATTACTCTGCAGATTTTTGCGGACTGATTTTGGTAAATCCGCACTGCAGATTACCTGCGGAATTACATCGGATTTATGGCTTTTTTTGCTGTTTTTGTGCAGTTTTACACCTGCGGATTCCTATTATGGAGCAGGTGTAAACCGCTGCGGAATCCGCACAAAGAATTGACATGCTGCAGAATAAACAACGCAGCGTTTCCACGCGTTTTTTTCCACAGCATGTGCACTGCGGATTTTGTTTTGTTTGCAGCGGCCAATCTGCTGTGGATCCGCAGCAAAATCCGCAACGTGTGCACATACCCTGAAGGAACCAATCAGCCCATTTCTTACACATGAAAGTAGAGGTATCGCTGTATAGGCACTCGTCCCCCAGTAAAAATATCTTCTTTGTAGACACTGGATGAGCAAGTTATAAGAAATTAGTGTAGAAGCGCACATGTACAGTATATGTCAATTCACATGGACTGCTTTAACAAAAGTGCACCTCCATGTTCGGCACATTGGATCTCTACAAATCAAGAAATGTTATTGGTGGGTGGAAAAGTGCTTACACAGCCATACTACTGCCTCCGGGAAAAAGCACACAGTGGATGATGCAGACTTAAAATTGCAAACATATTAGCTTAGTGCCCAATTTGTGGTTCTGGCGACATATCCCTAGAAATTATTCAGTGGGCTCCACCCGCTAAAGTAATGACAACTGCATGAATCTAAAAAGAAAAACTAGAAAGCACGTTGCATGATTTTTAAATAATAAATTGCATGAAATAAGTATTTGATCACCTACCAACTAGCAAGGTGTCTCTCACAGACCCGTTAGTTTTTTTAAGCCCTCCTAATCTGCACTTATTACCTGTATTAACTGCACCTGTTTGAACTCGTTACCTTTATAAAAGGCTCCTGTCCACACAATCAATCACACTCCAACCTCTCCACCATGGCCAAGACTAAAGAACTGTCTGATACCAGGGACAAAATTCTAAACCTGCACAAGACTGGGATGGGCTACATGACAATAGGCAAGTAGCTTGGTGAGACGGCAGCAGCTGTTGGGGCATTTATTAGAAAATTGAAGAAACAAAATGATTGTCAATTTTGCCCATTCTGGGACTCCATGCAAGATCTCGCCTCATGGGGTAAGGATAATTACTAGAAAGTTCAGAAATCAGCTCAGAACTACACAGGAGGGCCTGGTCAATGACCAGAAGAGAGCTGGGACTACAGTTTCAAACATTACCGTTAGTAACACTATGATGCGATGGATTAACATTGTGCAGTGTACACAAGGTTTCCTTGCTCACGTCAGCACTAGGATTGATCGAATAGCTTCGGATAAAACCTTATCCGAATAGCTATAGCTACTTACCAAATAGCTGCCTTGGATACCTGGAATGCTCCTGATAATCAGCTGTTCGGCACCGCAGCTGCATGTGTCGCGGCTATGTATCAGTCACAACACATGCATGGTTAACCTGTTTGTTGGGCTCTCCATGCATGTGTTGTGACTGTCACACAGCCATGACTTGCAGCTGCGACGCCAAACAGCTGATTATTTGGAGCACTCCAGGTAACCGAGGCAGTTATTCGGCAAGAGCTATAGCTATTCGGATAAGGTCTTATCCGAAGCTTTTCGATCAACCTTAGCCAGTTCATGTCCAGGCCTGTTTTGAAGTTTGCCAATGACCATCTGGATGATGCAGAGGAGGCATGGGAGTAGGTCATGTCAGATGAGACCAAATTAGAACTTTCTGGTATCAACTCCACTCGCCGTGTTTTGAAGAAGGAGTGCAACCCCAAAACTGTGAATCATGGTGGGGGAAATATCATAATTTGGGGATGCTTTTCTGCAAAGGGGACAGGATGACTGCACTGTATTGAAGGGAGGATGGATGGGGTCATGTATTGCGAGATTTTGGCCAACAACCTCCTTACCTCAGAAAGAGCAGTGAAGATGGGTCGTGGCTCGGTCTTCCAGCATGACAATGGCTCGAAACACACAGCCAGGGAAACTAAAGAGTGGCTCTGTAAGAAGCATTTCAAGGTCCTGAAGTAGCCAAGCCAGTCTTCAGACCTGAACCCAATAGAAAATCTTTGGAGGGAACTAAAACTAAGTGCTACCCAGTGACAGCCCCAAAACCAGAAAGATCTGGAGAAGATGGCCAAAATGCCTGCTGTGGTGTGTGCCAACTTGTTAAGAACTACAGGAAACGTCTGACATCTGTAATTGCAAAAAAGGTTTCTGTACCAAATATTAAGTTGTTTTTCTACTGTATCAAATACTTATTTAATGCAATAAAAGGAAAATTAAACCCTTACCGACATCGGGCGTAATAATAAGCTGATGTTGAGGTCCCTCCCTTTGATGTGGGCTCCAGTGGTGAGCCCACATCTTTCCGAGGACATGTCAGCTGTTCAAAAAAGCTGACGTGCCAGCAATAGCCGCGGGTGGAATCACAATCCACCCGCAGATATTAACCAGTTAAATGCCGCTGGCAAACAGACGGTGGCATTTAAGTTGTGCTTCCAGCCATTGGGGCAGAAATACGCACACCGGTGACTCCCGTCACGTGATTCCGGGTCACCGATGTGTTGGCATGACAACCTGAGGTCTCCTGGAGACCTCTATGGTTGTCAGTGCCAGATTGCTGTGAGCACCACCCAGTGGTCTGCGCTCATAGCAAGTCAGTAAATAAGCTATATAGAGGCGATCTGAACATTGCCTTTGTGTAGCAGAGCTGAATGGGCTATGGCAGCTTCTAGTCTCCTTTGGAGACTATTGAAGCATGCCAAAAGTAAAAAAAAAAAATGTTTTTAAAAATAAAGAAAAATATTGTTCAAATCACCTCCCTTTCGCCCCATTAAAAATAAAACAATAAAAATAGATTAAAATCATCAGCTCGGTGCACAGAAAATAAGCTCTCACCCAACCCGAGATCATGAAAAATTGAGATGCTATGGGTATCAGAAAATGGTGCAATTTTTTTTTTTTTAACAAAGTTTGGAATTTGTTTCCACAACTTAGATAAAAGAGAACCTAGACATGTTTGGTGTCTATGAACTCGTAATGACCTGGAGAATCATAACAGCAGGTCAGTTTTAGCATTTAGTGAACCTAGTAAAAAAAGCCAAACAAAAAACAAGTGTGGGATTGCACTTTTTTTTGCAATTTCACCGCACTTGGAATTTTTTTTACAGTTTTCTAGTACTCGACATGGTAAAACTAATGGTGTCGTTCAAAAGTACAACTCATCCCTCAAAAAAACAAGCCCTCACACGGCCATATTGATAGAAAAAAAAAAGAAGAAGTTATGACTGGGAAGAAGGGGAGTGAAAAAACGGAAAAAGCTCTGGGGGTTAAGGAGTTAATGATGTAAAAATCATACAATGCGATTTTCTTTTTCGAAAGATTCTGTCTCTCATAGTTGAAAGGTACCTACGATAAAAAATTACAGACCTCTCCATTCTTTGTAGGTGGAAAAACTTGAAAAACTTATGCATTACCTTTTATTAACCCCTTCACCCCCAAGGGTGGTTTGCACGTTAATGACCAGGCCAATTTTTACAATTCTGACCACTGTCCCTTTATGAGGTTATAACTCTGGAACGCTTCAACGGATCCTGGTGATTCTGACAATGTTTTCTCGTGACATGTTGTACTTCGTGATAGTGTTAAAATTTCTTTGATATTACCTGCGTTTATTTGTGAAAAAAAAAACGGAAATTTGGCGAAAAATTTCGCAATTTTCCAAATTTGAATTTTTTTTTAATGCAATTAAATCACAGAGATATGTCGCACAAAATACTTAATAAGTAACATTTCCCACATGTCTACTTTACATCAGCACAATTTTGAAACCAAAATTGTTTTTTGTTAGGGAGTTATAAGGGTTAAAAGTTGACCAGCAATTTCTCATTTTTACAACACCATTTTTTTTAGGGACCACATCTCATTTGAAGTCATTTTGAGGGGTCTATATGATAGAAAATACCCAAGTGTGACACCATTCTAAAAACTGCACCCCTCAAGGTGCTCAAAACCACATTCAAGAAGTTTATTAACCCTTCAGGTGTTTCACAGGAATTTTTGGAATGTTTAAATAAAAATGAACATTTAACTTTTTTTTCACAAAAAATTTACTTCAGCTCCAATTTGTTTTATTTTACCAAGGGTAACAGGAGAAAATGGACCCCAAAAGATGTTGCACAATTTGTCCTGAGTACGCCGATACCACATATGTGGGGGTAAACCACTGTTTGGGCGCATGACAGAGCTCGGAAGCGAAGGAGCGCCATTTGACTTTTCAATGCAAAATTGACTGGAATTGAGAAGGGAAGCCATGTTGCGTTTGGAGAGCCCCTGATGTGCCTAAACATTGAAACCCCCCACAAGTGACACCATTTTGGAAAGTAGACCCCCTAAGGAACTTATCTAGATGTGTGGTGAGCACTTTGACCCACCAAGTGCTTCACAGAAGTTTATAATGCAGAACCGTAAAAATAAAAAATCATATTTTTTTCACAAAAATGATCTTTTCGCCCCCAATTTTTTATTTTCCCAAGGGTAAGAGAAGAAATTGGACCCCAAAAGTTGTTGTCCAATTTGTCCTGAGTACGCTGATACCCGATATGGTGGGGGGAACCACCGTTTGAGCGCATGGCAGAGCTCGGAAGGGAAGGAGCATCATTTGGAATGCAGACTTAGATGGATTGGTCTGCAGGCGTCACATTGCGTTTGCAGATCCCCTAATGTACCTAAACCGTAGAAACCCCCCACAAGTGACCAAATATTGGAAACTAGACCCCCCAAGGAACTTATCTAGTTGTCTTGTGAGAGCTTTGAACCTCCAAGTGTTTCACTACAGTTTATAACGCAGAGCCGTGCAAATAAAACAATTTTTTTTTTTCCACAAAAATTATTTTTTAGCCCCCAGTTTTGTATTTTCCCAAGGGTAACAGGAGAAATTGGACCCCAAAAGTCGTTCTGCAATGTGTCCTGAGTACGATGATACCCCACATGTTGGGGTAAACCCCTGTTTGGGCGCACGGGAGAGCTCGGAAGGGAAGGAGCACTGTTTTACTTTTTCAACGCAGAATTGGCTGGAATTGAGATCGGACGCCATGTCGCGTTTGGAGAGCCCCTGATGTGCCTAAACAGTGGAAACCCCCCAATTATAACTGAAACCCTAATCCAAACACACCTTTAACCCTAATCCCACCGGTAACCCTAACCACACCTCTAACCCAGACACACCCCTAACCGTAATCCCAACCCTATTCCCAACCGTAAATGTAATCCAAACCCTAACTTTAGCCCCAACCCGAACTTTAGCCCCAACCCTAACCCTAGCCCTAATGGGAAAATGGAAATAAAGAAATTTTTAAAATTTTTTATTTTTTCCCTAAGGGGGTGATGAAGGGGGGTTTGATTTACTTTTATAGCGGGCTTTTTAGCGGATTTTTATGATTGGCAGCCGTCACACACTGAAAGACGCTTTTTATTGCAAAAAATATTTTTTGCGTTACCACATTTTGAGAGCTATACTTTTTCCATATTTGAGTCCACAGAGTCATGTGAGGTCTTGTTTTTGCGGGACGAGTAGACGTTTTTATTGGTAACATGTTCGGGCACGGGAGATTTTTTGATCGCTTTTTATTCCGATTTTTGTGAGGCAGAATGACCAAAAAACAGCTATTCATGAATTTCTTTTGGGGGAGTCATTTATACCGTTCCGCGTTTGGTAAAATTGATAAAGCAGTTTTATTCTTCGGGTCAGTACGATTACAGCGATACCTCATTTATATCATTTTTTTATGTTTTGGCGCTTTTATACGATAAAAACTTTTATAGAGAAAAATAATTATTTTTGCATCGCTTTATTCTGAGGACTATAACTTTATTTTTTCGCTGATGATGCTGTTTGGCGGCTCGTTTTTTGCGGGACAACATGATGTTTTCAGCGGTACCATGGTTATTTATATCCGTCTTTTTGATCGCGTGTTATTCTACTTTTTGTTTGGCGGTATGAGAATAAAGCGTTGTTTTTTGCCTCTTTTTTTTGCGGTCTTCACTGAAGGGGTTAACTAGTGATATAGTTTTATAGGTGGGGTCATTACGGACGCGGCGATACTAAATATGTGTACTTTTATTGTTTGATTTTATTTTATTTAGATAAAGAAATGTTTTTATGGGAATAATATTTTTTTTTCTTTATTTAGGAATTTTTTTTTCTATTTTTTTTTACTCATGTGGAAATTATTTTTTTTTATTTTTTTTTTTACTTTGTCCCAGGGAGGGACATCACAGATCGCTGATCTGACAGTTTGCACAGCACTGTCAGATCACCGATCTGAGTTCCAGCGCTGCAGGCTTACCAAGCGCCTGCTCTGAGCAAGCCCTTGGTAAGCCACCTCCCTCCCTGCAGGACCCGGATGCCATGGCCATTTTGGATCCGGGCCTGCTGCAGGGAGGAGAGGTAAGAGACCCTCGCAGCAACGCGATCACATCGCGTTGCTCCGGGGGTCTCAGGGAAGCCCGCAGGGAGCCCCCTACCTGCGCGATGCTTCCCTGTACCGCCGGCACACCGCGATCATGTTTGATCGTGGTGTGCCGGGGGTTAATGTGCCGGGGGCGGTCCGTGACAGCTCCTGGCACATAGTGCCGGATGTCAGCTGCGATAGGCAGCCGATCCCTGGCCGCGATCGGCCGCGCTCCCCCCGTGAGCGCGGCCGATCGCGCTGGACGTACTATTCCGTCCTTGGGAATTAGGGCCCACCCTACATGGACGGAATAGTACGTCCAATGGCAGAAAGAGGTAAAACCAGTGGAATAGTTAAAGAGACAGCTTTCCTGTGTATCTTTATGTGCAGGCAATACATACATATATTCACACATCGCGATCCACCTGCGGCTGTTAATCCGCTAAATGCCAATGTCAATCACTGACAGCGGCATTTAATGTGATCGCGCCGGAAGCGTGTCACTAATCCTGCCCAACGGTGACCCGTCACATGATCGCGAGTCACAGATGGGTTGGCATAACAACCAGAGATCTCCAGCAGATCTCTATGGTTGTCATTGCCAGATTGCTATGAGCGCCGCCCAGTGATCGGCGCTCATAGCAAGTGAGCATTTCTGCTACACAGGCGATCTGATCATCGCCTGTGTTTAGCAGAGGTGATCGGACAACTTCAGCTTCTAGTCTCCCATGGAGACTACTGAAGCATGCAAAAAGTAAAACATTTAAAAAAAAATATAAAATAACCTAAGTTTAAAGTTCGCCCCATTCAAAATAAAATAAAATATACACATTTGGTATCGTCGCGTTAAGAATTGCCCAATCTATCAAGCTATAAAAATAATCTGAGCGGTAAATGGTGTGGAAAAAAAAAAGAAAAAAAGCCAGAATTATGTTTTTTTTGGTCGCCGCAACATTGCATTTAAATGCTATACAATTGTATCCACACCAAAATGGTATAATTAAAACCATCAGCTCGACACACAGAAATTAAGCCCTCAACCAACCCCAGATCACGAAAAATCGAGACGCTACGTGTCTTGGAAAATGACTTTTTTTTTTTTTTTCACTATTTAAATAAAAAGCAACCTATACATGTTTGGTATCTACAAACTCGTAATGACCTGGAGAATCATAATGGCCGGTCAGTTTTATCCTTTGGTAAACATGGTAAAAAAAAACAAAAAAAAAAAACTGTTGTGGAATTGTACTATTTTTTTTTTTGCAATTTCACCACACATGAAATTTTTTTTTACCGTTTTCTAGTACTTGACATGGTAAAACCAATGGTGTCGTTCAAAAGTACAACTCGTCCCGCAAAAAATAAGCCTTTACATGTCCATATTGACAGAAAAATAAAAAAGTTATGGCTCTGGAAAGAAGTGGAGTGAAAAACAAACAAACAAAAAAAGGGCTGCGGCGTGAAGGGTTTCAAGCAATATGAAAGGAAAAAAAATGAAAAATTAAATTTTTCCAACAAAAAATGTTGCTTTAACCTCAAATTTTTCAAATTGCACAACAAATTGGAAACAGGAGTACACAGATATCCAAAAAGTTGTGAAAAACTATAGTTTGGACTCACAGCAGGGCCCAGAAAGGAAGGAGCAGCGTTTGACTTTTGGAGCTTAAAATTGGCTGGAATAGATAGAGGATGCCATGTAGCGTTTGTAGAACCCCTGATTTTTCTAAACCGTGGAAACCCCGCAACAGTGACCCCATTTTGGAAATGGCAGGCGCGGTATTGCATAAGGTGCGCGCCTCTGACTGTGGAGCCCATATAACAAACTCCAATAAAATACGGTCAGTGACCACTTCCCCCCTCGCACCACTCCTCTTGGTGACGCACTAATTGGGATGCCCCAGCTGGACAATGGTCCCTAAAGGGGAAGGGTCCTACGGCCACACCTACAGGGATTAAATCCAGGTGTCCGTGCCAGTAACTTCCTCTTTTCCCCGGTGGACACCTGGAAGCTTTTATTTTTTTTTTATTCGTTTATTAACCATAAAGTAAGAGTATACAATATACACATTTGTACTCATTATTATTACATTCAATATGGAACATGTACATTATATGTATTGTTGAGTATCACAATTTGTGCATAACATATAATTTACTCCATTCAAACCATATAAACAAAACATGGAGTCATGAGAATTTACAGTTGTTAAACCACAACTACAACTATATCCTAGTAACTACCTTTCTGGTATCTTTTCTGCGGAACATCTAGAGAGATTTGACACTTTGCACTAACGTAAATGACTATAAATTTATAAAGTAAGGTGAGAGGAGTTCCATCTGCTCCAAATTTTCTCAAATTTGCCTGGACATCCTCTATTTGGTATAACGTACGTTCATATGGGATGACCGAATTTACCAACTCAATCCAGGTTCTGATGGAGGGGCATGAACCCCCATCCACCGCATTGCTATTACCTTCCTTGCCATAAACAGTGACTCCCGTAAAAAGATCCCAACATGATGACCCAAAGTCTCTTCATCCCACACCCCAAATAAACAAATTAATGGCTCAAGAGGAACAGGAGCTAATACTATGGATGAAAGTAATTATGTCACCTCTTTCCAATATTGAAGGATAATAGGACAGTTCCACATCATGTGGATAAAGTCTGCGTCTGGTGAATGACAGCGCAGACATTCTGAGGAGTGAAGTCGACCCATCTTAAAAAGCCGTATGGGGGTCAGATATGATTGGTATATTATATATAGTTGTGTCATTCTGTTATTAATCGACGAGGATACCTTAAGTGGGGATTCTAAAATTTCCTCCCATTCTTCTTCCTGTACATCAGAGATGAGTCTCTCCCATTTCCCTTTGATGAATCTTATAGCGGATCCAGTCCCCACTGACAGCATATAGGTATATAAGGAAGAAATAAGGCCCTGGGGACCCTGGGATTTGAGGATTCCTATCAGAGGTAAAGACGAAATTGTGCGGCCTGTACCCGCCCCCCTCATATATGATTGGAAAGTTGATCTTAATTGTAAGAAACGAAAAAATTGGGATCTTGGAATATCGTACTTAGACTGCAGCTGTTCAAAGGACATAAAGGTCCCCTGGTCATGCAGATCCCCCACCGAGGTAACACCATGTAACACCCAAAAATCAGTGGACGGGTGATTTAGCAGCGCCAGAAAGTAAATTATTCTTCCATAGGGGCATTTCAGCTATAATATCTGTAAAACCAACAACTTTTTTTGTCTCCAAACCAATCGTGCCAGTCGGAGCATGGGCAGTGGATGAGGGGTACTCATTTTTTCTAATTCTAAAAAGCTCAGTGGACACTCCACTCGAACAGAATGAAGCAGATGATGTTCAGAGTTGGGGAGATAACCACCAGGCATCCATGTGCCCAATGCTCTAGCCTGCCGGGCCAGGTAATATAGAAAAAAATCCGGCAACGCCGCTCCACCCCCGTTTAGGTATCTGCAAAACAGACAGTCTAAGTTTGGGCCTAGATTTCCCCCATATAAAGGAAGTAATTTGGGAGTTTAAATTTGTAAAGAGGGATTTAGGCATTGGTACTGTGCTATGTTGAAGGCAATAACTAAGTTTAGGGAGCAGAATCATTTTAATTAGGTTAATACAGCCTGCAGCAGATAGTGGGAGTTTGCTCCAAGATGCAAATTTGGATTTGACTAAGTCTAACAATGGATAGACATTAAGCTGTAGGTCAGAATTACTGTGTTGAGACATATAGATACCCAAGTATTTGAAATTGGATACGATAGGCAACAAGGATAGAGTTTCAAAATTTGGCGTTGGGGCACAAGAGAGGCAATAAAGCAGATTTGTCCCAATTTATATACAGGCCAGAGTATTTACTAAAGACATCTATAGTAGCAATCACTTGGGATAATGTTTCTTCTGCCTTATCCATAAATATCACCATATCGTCGGCATATAAGCCGATGGTGTCCACCCGACCTGCAATATCTATGCCCTTAATATCAGGGGAGGATCTCATACATATTGCCAGTGCCTCTATTGCAAGAGCAAAAAGAGCCGGCGAGAGGGGGCACCCCTGACGAGTTCCCCTAAATAACGAGAGGGACTTAGAGATGGAATTATTTATAATTATACGGGCCTTAGATTTCATATATAATACATTGATCCACTTTAGAAACTTATCTCCAAAGCCATAGCTCTGTAAGCATGCTGATAGAAAGGGCCATTGTAGAGAATCAAAGGTCTTGGCTGCATCCAAGGATGCTAATGCCCAGTTGTTATCTGGCACCAAAGAACTATATTGAATTATTGATTGGACTCGCCTGATGTTAATAGAGGTATTCTTACCAGGCATAAAACCAGTCTGACCTGGGTGGATAAGGTCCAGTATAATGGAATTCAGTCTAATGGCCAGGATTTTAGTGAAAATTTTATAATCTACATTGACTAACGATATGGGTCGATAGGAGCCACATTCCAGAGGGTCCTTTCCTTCTTTTTTGAGCATGACAATATATGCCTCATAGAAAGTTTCGGGCATACACCCTCCCTCCCATATACCCCGAAATACTTTCAATAGGAGTGGCGCTAATATACCCCAATATCTCTTATATAACTCAACGGGAAACCCATCCGGCCCAGGAGCTTTCCCAGAGGACATATCCATTATTGCATATTCTACCTCCTCTAATGTGAACTCAGCATCCATGAAGTCCCGCTGAGTGGGACTCAATGTGGGAAATATTATATCTGACAAATAATCCATACACTCCGAGATGCCGAGGCCGCTTTTGGATCTATACAACGACTCATAGTAAGCATAAAAACAGTGAAGTATTTCCTCTGTCATGGACATCAATAGGCCGTCTGGCGCGCGATTTTGCAATATCGTATTAGATGTATTATGTTGACGCACCAGAAAGGCTAGAAATTTACTGCTTTGATTTCCCAGCTCAAAATATGACTGACGTGCGAAAAACAGCTTACGCTTAGATTTGGTGTCCATATGTTGAGTATACAATCTTTGTGCGGTCAGCCACTCAATTCTATTACCGTTAGTTTGGTTAGATATGTACGCAGCCTCTGCATCTTTCAATCTCTGCTCCACCCCATCATCCTCTCCCGAGGTCACCCTTTTTATATATGAAATTGTGGAAGACAAACATCCTCTCAAGTTTGCCTTGAGGGTGTCCCAAAATAAATTGACATTCTGAGGCTCTGAGTGAGACGAAATGAAACAGTTCAATTGATCCTCTGTTCTGTCGTTATGATCCATTAGTTTCAGCCAAAAGGGATTCAGTTTCCAGACCACACTACTCTTTGGTTGCCCATATTTGAGTTTAAGTATAATCAGGCTATGGTCTGATATCCCCCTATTACAGTGTTCCACACTATCCACCCACGTTGCCAACCCGCTAGAACTAAATATGTAATCTATGCGGGACAAAGACCGTTTAGTAGACGAGTGGCAGGTGTATCCTTTCACTCCAGGGTAACGCATCCGCCACAGATCCAACCATCCACTGCCCTCTATAAATGATGCCAGCTGGGTCAGGGTCGAAGAGGGGGGCTCCCCAGATCTCCCATCATCTAATCTCAATCTATCAAGGTTATTATCCATAACTAAATTAAAGTCTCCCATACAAATGACTTGTGCATCTGGATAGTTTAGAGCAAAGCCCATTGCCATCCGGAGAATTGACATATTAGCCGGGGGAGGGTTGTAGATACATAAAATTACATATTCACTAGAATTAATTAGCGCATGTACAAAGACAAACCGACCCTCAGAATCCCTTCGGGCCTCCCTAGCTTCCCATCTAACATCTCTATGTATTAGTAATGAAACTCCTCTCGAGTAGCTAGTATGGAAAGCGTGAATATACCACTGTACCCACGGTTTCTGTACACACCGGGCTGTATCTCTGGTCAGGTGTGTCTCTACCAAGGCTACTATATGAGGGTGATGGCGTCTGATCTGCGAAAAAACCTTAATTTTCTTTTGGAGGGATTTAATACCTCGTACATTCCACGTCATACATGCTATTTCAGATCCCATGTTTACTTATCCAAATATGGTATGTGTTATTACTCAGGCAAAGATCAAAGATCGCACACAGAAAATAAGAATGTTGTTGGCGGCAGTTTCTACTTAAATAACAGATAAAACCAATAGGAAAGAAAAAGTAGAACAAGAACCAAACAATATAGGACCAACGTCCTGTGCTTCTATTGTCAAAGAAGTAAGGGGATACCCTCGCTGGATTCAGCGTCCGGTATTGTTGGTAATCTGGACATCTCCAGAGAGAGCTCTACATTAAGTGATCAGGAGAATTTTGCTTAACTATGTGCATTTAGGATTCCTTTGCACTAGACACCCCATGAGATCGTAACAATTCAGCCACTTCCGCTGGATCTGTAAAGAACATAGAAGAACCCTTGTGGACAACTCGGAGTCGGGCTGGGTAGGTCATTGAGTAGATAATGTTTCTGTCTCTGAGTTGCTTCTTGATCTCCATGAATCTAGCCCTTTGCATCTGAAGTTCCATGGAAAAATCCGGGACGATCGAAATTATGGCATTATTAAACTTAATGGGGCTTTTTTGCCGTGCCAGTCGCAAAATAGTATCTCTGTCCTTGCAATTAAGGATCTGTGCCAGGAATATCTAGGTGGGGACCCGGGGGGGGGGGGGGGGGGAGGTTTAAGATTTGAGCCACCCCTCCAAAAATACCTCAGGTTGTTGACCCTCTGAACTTTCTGGCAGACCAATAATTCGGATATTATTCCGGCGTAGTCTGTTCTCTAGGTCATCTGCTTTTTGTTTCCAGGCATTTATAGAGCCAGCTACTTTTGTCAACTTGGCCTCCATGGGTGCAATGGCATCTTCTACATGGGATACCCTCGTCTCCACCTCTGTAATGCGTCCCTTCATAGCTTGCATGTCTTGACGGAGGCGTCCCACCTCAGTATGTACATCCTCTATTTTTTCGGTGAGGGATGTTCTGGTTAGGGAAATAGCTTGCATTAATTGCTCAGATGCTTGTTTGAGCGTCAGTTCTTCCTGTTCATTTCCCTCAGCACTATCAGAGACGATTTTTACGTTGTACTTGAGAGGGGTTCGTGCGTTATCAGAGGGATCAACTCTGGCAGACTCTTATTTATCAGCTGCCCCCGATCCTTTGGCACGCTGCATTGTTAGCAAGGTCAGGGTCACAAGTCGTATAGACACAGCAGGGCTATGGCGGAGTAGTATCTGCCGTGAGCTGAAGAATTAAAGATATGACAATCTCGGGACTCCACTAGAGTGCTGCGCACCAGGAAGGATTCCCTGTGCCTGCAGTGGTAGCAGCAAGGAGGGGGGTCCAAGGGCCCTCCAAAGTAATGGCACCGATAGGTAGAGTGTCTTATTGCAAGTGTGAGGAGCGCAGGGCCCAATTTTTCAGAGCACACTCCACGCTTCCCCTCAGTGTGTCCAGGACATGTGTTCACTCACCCACCCATACAGCGCTGCAGGGATGAGAAATGGTGGAGCGCGCGCTCTAAAGATGGCAGCCGCTCCACACAGGCACCGCGTCTACCCGAGTCTCTCTCGCTCCCGGTGTGCCACAGGCTCACAGCACCTACCGCAGGCGCCGGTAACCACCCGGAGATCAGGGTAAGGTCCCGTCTCGGACAGGGATCAACACCGCACTTCTTCTCAGCAGAGCGCGCTCTGCCGAAAATGGCCGCCTCCTCGCTATGGGTCCGTCCAGGTCTCCTCAGCCACCGGAGCTTCCCGGTCACAGCGGTCTCCTCACAGGTTCCAGAAGAGTCGTCCGGAATCAGGGGGGCTCAGCGGTGGTGAATATACCGTCGTGTCTGGGGGTCTTAAGTGCAGGATTATAAGAGGATTTAGGAGCTCTCACAATGCGTCCTCTCTCCTTCACTACATAGCCACGCCCCCCAGGAAGCTTTTATGCTCCAATGTTGGCTAACAACCAGGAATACACCTTTCTTGCTTCCCTGGTTTCCAGTCAAGGCATCGGCCAGCCCATCGCGGTAACGGGATCCAGAGTTTCCCCATTCTGTGACATCACCCTGTCAACATCAGCGGGAGTCGGCATTCCTCCAGGATTGGTGTACACTCCTCCAGAGACACAGTGGTGAGTGTTCCAAAAGTAGCGAGAAATGGTTACGTTATGGGGTTAACTTAAAGGAAATGGAGCTAACCTCAGCGTTAAAGGAGCTAATCCTACACCTATCGCTTCCGAGCGGTACTGCAAGGAACATGAACAATACAACAATCCAGATAAAAAATCTGGAACAATGATTATGTCGACATATGGTCGCTGTTATCAGCTGACCAACAAACAGTGGATAAAACTAACGATCTGGGTTTTGATAGGAATAGATCAAAAATAGCATTAACTATGAATACTTGGCTTCAGGCCTTCGCAGTATTGGGCTGTATTATGGGCCAGAAGCATCCGGAAAGCTGCTCCGGATTACTTATATATCAGGACCTGATATATAGCTCATACAAATCACATGGCGGTTCAGCCTGACGGCGGTAAGACGAGGAGTTCCGCAGGTGTCTGGCCATACAGCCCGATCTAGGTTGGGGAGTAAAAGCTACAGATGTGTGGTTAGCTATATAACAAGGGAAATTGCCGTTTCCACGCGCTATGCAAATTCAGACACGATTGCTCAGATTGGGGGGGGGACACCCAGCTTCAAGGTGCACTCGGCAGTCAAACAGAGCACCAAGGCAGAACCCCAAAGCACCAAGGCAGAACCCCAGTGAGCGTAACCGCGATGGGACCCTGGCTAGATCTCTAACCCAATAAAGAAGCGGCACAGCAACTACAAGCTGGCTTCATGGACGGTTTTTATCCCTTTCAAGTTTACGAGAACGCCAGCCCTACCTGATAAACCTAAAATCCGCGTGTGAATTCCCCAAAATTCTAAGACAAAAAAACACAAAAGGGGGTGGAATTAGGTAGAATAGCAGGCCCCTGTGTCGCTACCTTTCAAAAATATCAAAATATCACCACTAGATATTATTCCAAAAAAGGAACCCGGGTAAATAATGTCTAATCCATCACCTTTCACACCCAAAGGGCGAATCGGTTAACGACGCTATCTCCCCAGAACAAGCTTCTGTCACATACGCGTCTTTTGATAAGGCGGTAGAATTAGTCAGGGCAGCCGGACCCGGCGCTCTGTTAGCTAAATCCGACATATAATCGGCATTCCGTTTACTACCTGTGCACCCCAAATGTTTCCACCTACTTTGATGCAAAGTGGACCAGCACTATTATTTTGTTATGTGCTTACCAATGGGATGTTCCATTTCATGTCACTATTTTGAGCTATTCAGTTCCTTCTTGGACTGGGTAGTGTGCGGTACGAAACAGGCAGCAAATCCCTGATTCACTACCTCAACGATGTTTTGTACTTCGGCCCCAGAAATTCTAAACTCTGCTCCTTCCTACTAGAGAAATTTAAAGCTATCTCACAGCAATTCGGCGTACCCTTATCGCCCGAAAAAACTGAGGGACCATGCAATGTATTGCCTTTCTTGGGATCGAAATAGACACCAATTCGATGGATTTTGCCAACCAGCGGATAAACTACAAAAATACAGCTGATGTTACAAGGCTTCCGCAAAGCTAAAAAAGTAACCCTTCATCAAATGCAGGCATTATTGGGTCTACTGACGTTCGCCTGCTGCGTAATGCCGGTCAACAGAGCATTCTTGCGCCGACCATCATTGGCAACCAAAGGTGCTTCCCAGCCCAGCCATAGAATTAGGCTTACACGCGCGTTAAAAGCAGATCTGCTAGTACAACGGTCATACATGTGTCATGGCTAGAGAGACCGCAAGCAAGGACCTAGGGCTGACAATAGGGTGGAGCAAAAAAGAGGGTTTGTAGCAATCAACAAAAACCATTGGGGCAAAAATGATTGGCCGGAGCTATGGACAACATCAAACTGGGGGCTCGATCCAGCCCTATGGGAAATGTTCGCAATAGTGGCGGCTATTGAAATATGGGCTAATCAGCTGAGGAACAATAACATTTGTTTCCAGACAAGACTCCTTGATGATTTCATGTTTTTTTAACCACATGTCATCTTCATCATTGCCCATACTTGCCCTCTTACGTCGGCTAGCGCTGCTATGCCTAAAAAACAATTTTTGGTGTAGAGCAACCGTTGTGGCCGAAGTAGACGACAATATCATTAACTCACTGTCATTTTCCGATTGGCAGGCTTTCAGAATCCAGCATCCCAAAGCGCAACCCCAGGATATTCAGTGTCCACCATCCCTGTGGGACACAGTGGCCAATCACTGATGCCCCTAATCTGTGCCTCCATTTTGCCGGCTACCTGGCAGGTCTATGGTAAGGCTTGGGATTAGTGGTGCATCCAGGGTAGGCCAGTAGATAAATGCGATCGAACACAAGGTGCGGCGACGGCGGAATTTCTAGTACTAATGAAGGAAAGCGAGGCGTCGGGTACGTCGGCGCAACAAAATTTATCGGGGTTAGCCTTTTTCTTTCAACTATTGGGATGGGCCGACTTAACAAAGGACTTTTTCATTAAGCAAAGCCATCAAAGGCTGGGAAAGGCTACAACCGAGCCAGAAATGCCGCTGCCCCATTTCACTCAGACTATTGCATGACATTATTTTTATAGCCCCATCAGTCTGCACATCAGAATACGAGGTGGTCCTCATATCCGCAGCTTTTGCGATGGACCTTTTTCGGAGCACTGCGCATTAGCGAATTACTACCACAGTCAAAAAACGCATCGGAAGGAGGCCTAATTAACGAGGACACAGTCGTATGCGCATTCAAGTTAGGAAATCCAAGTGCGATCCCACCGGTAGGGGCACTTGGGTCCTGGTTATCTCTGCAGATGGCGCAGTTTGCCCGCTAAAAATCATCAAAAGATACGCCAGAATTAAACACGCAAGTAGATTTTTCTTCACTCATACAGACGGATCCCCTCTGACCAAGTACCAATTCCAGGCAATGTTCAAGCTATGCTTGGAAAAAAATGGCGCTAATCCAAAGGAGTATGGAACACATTCGTTCTGGATCGGGGCAGCCACAGAAGCAGCTAGGGCAGGAGTATCGGAAGCCGAGGTGCAGAGAATGGATCGATGGAAATCCGCATGCTTCGCCAGAGACATAAGACCTGATTTGCTGAATTAATATATGTTCTCTCTTACAGGAGTAGAAATTTGGGTTGTAGGACATTCCTATGTCTATTGGGCGGAAAAAAAGGCCAAACTGCGGCCGGGAGGAAGAGATCTGGGCCTCGAAGTGAACTGGAGGGGTATAAGAGGCCTCCAATGGAAACAGGTGTTCAAAGAGATGGTTGACATATCATGGAGGGCGAAACGCCCGGTGATAATGGTGTTACACGTGGGTGGCAATGATCTAGGCAAGCAGAAGGTGACGGATCTGTATAACTGGATGACCGACATGGAACGCTTCAGCTGCTTATTCGCAAATATGATACTGGTGTGGTCAGAGATGATACCACGGGCCGTCTGGCGTGGCACAAGGGATAGAAAGCCATAGAGCGCACAAGGAGGAAATTCAATACTCGGATGGGAAAATTTGTGAGAGGAAAAGGCAGTATTGTAATTAGTCACCACGAGATGCAAGGGGATAACACAATACTACTAAGACCGGACGGTGTTCACCTGACGGACATTTGACTCGATATTTTTCAGTCTGGCTTACAGGATGGGGTTTAACAGGCCCTAATGTTGATGGGTGGGGTCAGAGTCCCGTGTAGGTTATACACGGGATCCTCCGTGGTGGAAGAAGCGGAGGAGGGCAAAGGTTTGTAACAGCTTGTTGGGCCAACTCGGCAGTCGATCATGGACAGGAGCTCGGAGCGAGCTGTCCGTTATGAAATGTAATTGCCCTTTCTCTGCTTATGTAATTAATAAACTGTGACCGACCTGTTCAACCCACCTAGGACTGTCTGTTTCATTGCGGGATTGGAGGGAGGGGGGAAGGCACTGGTTACGACACACAGGTCTCCACAGTCTGGCCAGCGCAGTACTGCATAAGGTGCACGCATCTGACTGTGGAGCCCATATAGCACTACAATAAAATACGGTCGGTGCCCACTTCCCCCCTCGCACCACTCCTCTTGGTGATGCACTAATTGGGAGGCCCCAGCCGGCCAATGGTCCCTAAAGGGAAAGGGTCCTACGGCCACACCTACAGGGGTTAAATCCAGGTGTCCGTGCCAGTAACTTCCTCTTTTCCCCAGTGGACACCTGGAAGCTTTTGTCCCACCCTCCCTTCTAGTGGTTAATAGGGGTAAACCGCCATACTAAATGGTATATAGAGTTAAACGGGTGAATTACATGTAAAAAACAAAAGTGTATATATAACTAACAATTGTTAATTTTATTAAGCCACAGCAGAAGAAGTGGAGGAGGGCAAAGGTTCGTAACAGCTCGTTGGGCCAACTCGCCTGTTGATCGTGGACAGGAGCTCAGCGCGAGCCGTCCATAACGAAATGTAATTGCCCTTTCTCTGCTTATGTAATAAGCAGTTACATAACTGTAACATAATACAGTTAATAAACTGTAACCGACCTGTTCAACCCACCTAGGACTGTCTGCGTTTCATTGCGGGATTGGAGGGAGGGGGGAAGGCACTGGTTACGACTCACAGGTCTCCACAGTCCAATGCCACTCATTAAATTTGTCACACATTCAATTTGTCAAGAGAGGTGGTAAGCACCTTGAACCTACAGGTGCTTCACAATATTTTATAGCGCTATCTGTGAAAATGAAAGACTAAATTACTTACCAGTAATGGGATTTTCCTTAGCTCATGACAGCACCACACGAGAGAAGGGATCCGTCCATTAAGACAGAAACCTACTGAACAGGGTGGAAGCTCTCCCTCGCATCATTTGGGTTACAGGGCATGAGAGGACATCCAAGACAGTTATATGTACATACCATCAGACATCATTACAATACCCTCTAGTCTAGACTTTACACCTAAATCTTTATTGGTGCACACTAAAACCAGTGACCGGTGCGGAGGAGAGGGGGTAAAAAGGTGCCGTCATGGGCTCTGGAAAATCCCATTACCAGTAAGTAATTTAGCTTTTCCTTTCCCCCCTTGACAGCACTACACAAGAGATTTCCAGAGAAACCAAATCCATCTTAGGGGAGGGACCACCGTTTGCAGAACCCTTTTCTCACAGGATAGATCAGCAGAGAAGGTAAGATCAAGCCTATAGTGCAGAGGACCATGAACGAGAGGACCATGTTACCGCCTTACATATCTCCTCAATAGACAACTCTGCCTTCTCTGCCCAAGAGGTCACGACAGCCGGCGTAGAATTAGCTTTTCTACTCTTTGGGACTGATACACCGCTAGAGGAGTAGGCTAACCTAATAGATTTCCTAATCATCTAGCTTGGGTACCCCTCGAGACTTTAAGGCCTTTCCAAGAGCCCTGGATGAAAAATCACGACTGATTTGGTTACTGACATGTAATTTATTAAAAACCTCTTAAGTTTTTCCACTTGGGGTTCCTAGCATTGGTACAAAAGGAGGGACTAAATCTCCTGACTGAAATTTCATGGCTACTTTTGGAAGGTAAACTGGATCTGGTCTTATAATAACCCTATCTTCCAAAATCGGTGTAAATGGGGTATTAACTGACCAGTACTAGCTATCACTGACACTACAGGCTGAAATCAGCGCAACCAGAATTATCGTCTTTAACGTAAGATATTTAACAGACCACCCCCTCTAATGGTTCAAAGGAGAGGTTGGTTAACCCCTCAAGCACAAAGTTCAGATCTCAACGTGGAATCTTTGGACTAGGGATTGGCCTAGACTCATCACATGCTTTAACAAACCTAGCTATCCATCTACTGTGTGCCAAGCCACAGATATACAAAGCCCCTATGGCCAAAATCTGCATTTTAAGAGTGCTACTGGATAGCCCAGCAATGCATTCATTCAGTACCCAGTAAAGTTTCTCATTTACATATGAACAAAGAAAAATCACACTTATGTAACCCACACCTTTGCATTGCATGCTAATACTGTACTCAAGTGTACATGCAAATCAAAAACAAAACTTATATTAATAAACATTCACTTAAATAACATACGTTTTTCAAAAACCCAATATACACAGAATTACCAAAATATAAAAACGTGAAAAACTCAAAAAATAAAATTCACATCTAAATTCAAATGGATTCCTGTTTCAATTCTGAAGAGAGAAAAACTATTTACAGTGCACACATGGTAATCAGATGGCCAAGGTTTCTTCTTTCAATCCTGCAAACAAACAAAAGGTTAATTACACACCCCCACCCCCCAATCCAACATTTCGTGGGCTGAAGGGAGAAAATTGTTCCTTTAAAAAAAACAAAAAAACAAAACAGAAATAACTGCAAAACAAAAATTGAAAGAATGAGCTCATAAAAAATTACCAATAAAAAAATACAAAGAATACCACATGGATTTTCTCTTTGGCTATGAAACAATTTTAACCCCTTAGTGACAGAGCCAATTTGGTACTTAATGACCGAGCCAATTTTTACAATTCTGACCACTGTCACTTTATGAGGTTATAACTCTGGAACGCTTTAACGGATCCTGCTGATTCTGAGAATGTTTTTTCGTGACATATTGTACTTCATGTTAGTGGTAACATTTCTTCGATATTACTTGCGATTATTTATGAAAAAAATGGAAATATGGCAAAAAAATTAAAATTTTGCAATTTTCAAACTTTGAATTTTTATGCTCTTAAATCAAAGAGATATCTCACACAAAATAGTTAATAAATAACATTTCCCACATGTCTACTTTACATCAGCACAATTTTGTTAAAAATTTTTTGTTAGGAAGTTATAAGGATTAAAAATTGACCAGTGATTTCTCATTTTTACAACAAAATTTACAAAACCATTTTTTTTAGGGACCATCTCACATTTAAAGTCACTTTGAGGGGTCTATATGATAGAAAATACCCAAGTGTGACACCATTCTAAAAACTGCACCCCTTCAGGTGCTCAAAACCACATTCAAGAAGTTTATTAACCCTTTATGAGCTTCACAGGAACTGAAACAATGTGGAAGGAAAAAAATCACATTTAACTTTTTTTTGCAGACATTTTACTTCAGAACCAATTTTTTTTATTTTCACAAGTGTAAAAAGAGAAAATGAACCAAAAATTTGTTGTGCAATTTCTCCTGAATACGCCGATACCCCATATGTGGGGGTAAACCACTGTTTGGGCGCATGGCAGAGCTTGGAAGAGAAGCACCGTTTGACTTTTTCAATGCAGAATTGGCTGGAATTGAGATCGGACGCCATGTCGCGTTTGGAGAGACCCTGATGTGCCTAAACAGTGAAAAAAAACCACAAGTGACACCATTTTGGAAACTAGACCCATTAAGGAACTTATCTAGATGTTTGGTGAGCACTTTGAACCCCCAAGTGCTTCACAGAAATTTATAACGTAGAGCCGTGAAAATAAAAAATCCTTTTTTTTTTCCTAAAAAATGAGGGTAACATGAGAAATTGGACCCCAAAATTTGTTCTCCAGTTTGTCTTGAGTACGCTGATACCCTATATGTGGGGGGTCCACTGTTTGGGCACACATCGGGGCTAGGAAGGGAAGTAGTGATGTTTTAAAATGCAGACTTTGATGGAATGGTCTGAGGGCGTCATGTTCCATTTGCAGAGCTCCTGATGTACCGAAACAGTAGA
This sequence comes from Ranitomeya variabilis, assembly GCF_051348905.1. Lineage (NCBI taxonomy): Eukaryota > Metazoa > Chordata > Amphibia > Anura > Dendrobatidae > Ranitomeya > Ranitomeya variabilis. Next base: position 213,825,857 of record NC_135237.1, read on the forward strand.
AACCTCCCACAAGTGACCCCATTTTGGAAACTAGACCCCCCAAAGAGCTTATCTAGATGTGTGGTGAGCACTATGAACCCCTAACTGCTTCACAAAAGTTTATAATGTAGAGTCATGAAAATAAAATTTTATTTTATTTTTTCCAAGAAAATTGATTTTTTTTAGCCCCCAATTTTTTATTTTTCCAAGGGTAACAGGAGAAATTGGACCCCAAAAGTTGTTGTCCAATTTGTTCTGAGTACGCTGATATCCCATGTGTGGGGGGGACCACTGTTTGGACACACATCGGGGCTCGGAAGGGAAGGAGAGCCGTGAAAATAAAAAAAAAAAAACAATTTTTCCACAAAAATGATTTTTTAGCCCCCCATTTTTTTTTAGTTTCGCAAGGGTAACAGGAGAAACTGGACCCCAAAAGTTGTTGTCCAACTAGTACTTAGTATGCAGATGCCCCATATGTGTGGGGGTAAACCACTATTTGGGCGCACGGCAGAGCTCAGAAGGGAGGGAGCATAATTTGACTTTTTGAGCGCAAAATTGGCTGTCTTGTTTGGAGACACCCTGATGTACCTAAACAGTAGAAACCCCCCAATTCTAACTCCAACCCTAACCCCCAACACACCCCTAACCCTAATCCCAACCCGATCCATAATCCTAATCACAACCCTAACCCCCAAAACACCCCTAACCCTAATCCCAAAGCTAACCATAACCCTAATCAAAACCCTAAACCCAACACACCCCTAATCCTAATCTCAACCCTAACCTCAAAACCTAACCCTAATCCCAATACAGCCCTAACCCTAATCCCAACCCTAACCTTAACCCTAATCCCAAACCTAACCCTAATCCCAAATGTAACCCTAATGCCAACCCTAATCCAAACCCTAATCCCAACTCTAACCCTAACTTTAGCCCCCACCCTAGCCCTAACCCTAACTTTAGCCCTAAACCTAGCCCCAACCCTAACTTTAGCCCTAACCCTAGCTCTAACCCTAATCCTAGCTCTAACCCTAACCCTAAGGCTATGTGCACACATTGCGGATTTTGCTGCAGATCCGCAGCGTTTCCGCAGCTGCGGGTCCGCAGCAGTTTCCCATGAGTTTACAGTACAATGTAAACCCATGGGAAACATAAAACGCTGTGCCCATGCTGCGGAAAAAAACATGCGTAAGTGCAGCGGTTTACATTCCGCAACATGTCAATTCTTTCTTCGGATTCCACAGTGGTTTTACACCTGCTCCATAATAGAAAGCAGCAGGTGTAAAACTGCAGGGGAATCCGCACAGAAACCGCAGTACATCCGTGATAAATCCACAGGAAAAAAGCAGCGTTTTGGCCCTGCGGATTTATCAAATCCGCTGTGGAAAAATCCGCAGAGGACCATTCTACGTGTGCACATATCCTAAGCCTACCCCTACCCCTAACTGGAAAATAGAAACACACTTTTTTTTTATTTTATTATTTTTTCCTGCCTAAGGGGGTGATAAAGGGGGGGATATTTACTATTTTTTTCTTATTTTGATCACTGTGATAGGATCTCACAGTGACCAAAATAAAACAAGAATCTTCCTCTGCCGGCCGGCAGATCATGGCGGGTGCACTGCGCATGCGCCCGCCATTTTCTTACCGGAGCAAGAAGCCGGCGGCCAGCAGAAGGAGGACCCAGGGACACCGGTAAGTATAACAGGGTCCCCGATCCCCCTATTTCTCTGCCCTCTGATGTGTGATCACATCAGAGGACAGAGAATGACATCACTTTTTTTTTTTTTGCGGTCGCCGGTAAACAGTTAATTACCGGCGATCGCAAAACAGGGGGTCGGTAAAAACCGACCCCGCTCATGTTCTTTGGGGTCTCGGCTACCCCCGGCAGCCGAGACCCCAAAGATCTTCCAGGTGCCGGGCGCACTGCGCATCCGCCCGCCATTTTTTCCCCGGAAAGAGATGGCGGTGCCCATCGGAAGCCACGAGGAGCACCGGGAGAGATAGGTAGGTATCGGGGGGGCGATCGGGGACCCCATTTCTCTGTCCTCCGATGTGCGATCACATCGGAGGACAGAGAAATTAAATGGCAAATCGCGTTTTTTTTGTTGCGACCGCCGGTAAACGGTTAATTACCGGCGATTGCAACTCGGGGGTTGGTAAAACCCCCCGAATCATGTTCTCTGGGGTCTCGGCTACCCCCGGCAACCGAGACCCCAGAGAAAATACGACTCTGGGGGGCGCTATTCACTTGTTAATTAACGGCGCTGTGGTTTAAGTACCCTTAAATGCCGCCGTTAAAAGGCGTATCGGCGGTCGTTAAGGGGTTAAACAAAGGATATCCATGACCAATACAGGGGTTTGCACAAACAACATACAGTGACAAACATGTAACAAATAAGTCAAGTCATTTATTACTTCAGTCAACCCCCATAATAATATTTGTCATCTAACTAATCATTGTCTGTAATTTTAACACCCTCCTTTCCTTGTATGTCTCTTTCACAATGGCTTCCACATACAGTCATCTTATCTGTTGTGGTCTTTTGCCATTTAAAAACACCAAGGTCTAGCACCAAATGACAGAGGACTGTCAATTGGAAGACATTACAAACCCTCAAATGATAAATGCATTTTTATGCATCACCAACACCAAACTCAATTCATTATTTCAGCCAGCGCATACCTAATTGTATAGGATATTTCTCTTGGTACAAACTATTAACCCCTTTCTGACATTAGACGTACTATCCCGTCGAGGTGGGGTGGGCCCGTATGACCACCGACGGGATAGTACGTCATATGCAATCGGCCGCGCTCATGGGGGGAGCGCGGCCGATCGCGGCCGGATATCAGCTGACTATCGCAGCTGACATCCGGCACTATGTGCCAGGAGCGGTCACGGACCACCCCCGACACATTAACCCCCGGCACACGGAGATCAAACATGATCGCAGTGTTCTGGCGGTACAGGGAAGCATCGTGCAGGGAGGGGGCTCCCTGCGTGCTTCCCTGAGACCCCCGGAGCAACGGGATGTGATCGCGTTGCTCCGCGGGTCTCTTACCTCCTCCTCCCTGCAACAGGCCCGGATCAAAAATGGCCGCTGCATCCGGGTCCTGCAAGGAGGTGGCTTCACAGCGCCTGCTCAGAGCAGGCGCCTGTAAGCCTGGAGCTGTGCAGGTCAGATCGCTGATCTGACACAGTGCACAGCAAAGTGTCAGATCAGCGATCTAACACTATAACATGATGCCCCCCCCCCCCCCCCCCCGGCAATGTTAGAGTGTAAAAAAAAAATAATAATTTACATGTGTAAAAAAAAAATTAAAAAAATTCCCCCCTCCCCCCCCCAAAAAAAAAAAAAAAAAAAATATTGTTCCTATAGATTTATCTAAATAAAAAAACAAATAATAAAAAGTACACATACAGTTATATGAAAAAGTTTGGGCACCCCTATTAATCTTAAGCTTAATGTTTTATAAAACTTGTTTTTTTTCCAACAGCTATTTCAGTTTCATATATCTAATAACTGTTGGACACAGTAATGTTTCTGCCTTGAAATGAGGTTTATTGTACTAACAGAAAATGTGCAATCTGCATTCAAACAAAATTTGACAGGTGCATAAGCATGGGCACCCTTATTTTCTTGTTTTAAATACTCCTACCTACTTTTTACTGACTTACTAAAGCACTTGTTTTGGTTTTGTAACCTCATTGAGCTTTGAACTTCATAGCCAGGTGTATGCAATCATGAGAAAATCTACTTAAAGTGGCCACTTGCAAGTTGTTCTCCTGTTTGAATCTCCTCTGAAGAGTGGCATCATGGGCTCCTCAAAACAACTGTCAAATGATCTGAAAACAAAGATTATTCAACATAGTTGTTCAGGGGAAAGATACAAAAAGCTGTCTCAGAGATTTAACCTGTCAATTTCCACTGTGAGGAACATAGTAAGGAAATGGAAGAACACAGGTACAGTTCTTGTTAAGGCCAGAAGTGGCAGGCCAAGAAAAACATCAGAAAGGCAGAGAAGAATGGTGAGATCAGTAAAGGTCAATCATCAGACCACCTCCAGAGAGCTGCAGCATCAACTTGCTGCAGATGGTGTCACTGTGCATCGGTCAACTATACAACGCACTTTGCACACGGAGAAGCTGTATGGGAGAGTGATGCGAAAGAAGCCGTTTCTGCAAGCACACCACAAACCGAGTCGGCTGAGGTATGCAAAAGCACATTTGGAGAAGCCAATTTCTTTTTGGAAGAAGGTCCCGTGGAAAAACCAAAAGGTGTTATGCATGGCGGCAAAAAAATACAGCATTCCAAGAAAAACACTTGCTACCCACAGTAAAATTTGGTGGGGGTTCCATCATGCGTTGGGGCTGTGTGGCCAATACCGGCACTGGGAACCTTGTTAAAGTTGAGGGACGCATGGATTCCTCTCAGTATCAGCAGATTCTTGACAATAATGTTCATGAATCAGTGACAAAGTTGACGTTACGCAGGGGATGGATCTTTCAGCAAGACAATGATCCAAAACACCGCTCCAAATCTACTCAGGCATTCATGCAGAGGAACAATTACACTGTTCTTGTATGGCCATCCCAGTCCCCAGACCTGAATATCATTGAACATCTGTGGGATCATTTGAAGAGCGCTGTCGGCAACCATCAAACTTAACTGAACTGGAATTGTTTTGTAAAGAGGAATGGTCAAAAATACCTTCATCCAGGATCCAGAAACTCATTAGAAGCTACAGGAAGCGACTAGAGGCTGTTATTTTTGCAAAAGGAGGATCTACTAAATATTAATGTCACTTTTCTGGTGAGGTGCCCATACTTATGCACCTGTCAAATTTTGTTTGAATGCAGATTGCACATTTTCTGTTAGTACAATAAACCTCATTTCAAGGCAGAAACATTACTGTGTCCAACAGTTATTAGATATATGAAACTGAAAGCTGTTGAAAAAAAAAACAATTTTTATAAAACATTAAGCTTAAGATTAATAGGGGTGCCCAAACTTTTTCATATAACTGTATATAGTATCGCCACGTCTGTAACGACCTGACCTGTAAAACTGTCCCACTAGTTAACCGCTTCAGTGAAAAAAAAAACGAGGCAAAAAAAACAACGCTTTATTATCATACCGCTAAACAAAAAGTGGAATAACACGCGATCAAAAAGACGGATATAAATAACCATGGTACCACTGAAAACGTCATCTTGTCCCGCAAAAAACGAGCCGCCATACAGCATCATCAAAGAAAAAATAAAGTTATAGTCCTCAGAATAAAGCGATGCAAAAATAATTATTTTTTCGATAAAATAGTTTTTATCGTATAAAAGCGCCAAAACATAAAAAAATGATATAAATGAGGTATCGCTGTAATCGTACTGACCCGAAGAGTAAAACTGCTTTATCCATTTTACCAAACGCGGAACGGTATAAACGCCTCCCCCAAAAGAAATTAATGAATAGCTGTTTTTTGGTCATGCTGCCTCACAAAAATCAGAATAAAAAGCGATCAAAAAATGTCACGTGCCCAAAAATGTTAATAAAAACGTCAACTCGTTCCACAAAAAACAAGACCTCACATGACTCTGTGGACCAAAATATGGAAAAATTATAGCTCTCAAAATGTGGTAACGCAAAAAATATTTTTTAATTAATTGAGCGGTGCTGCGATCTGCTCTCACTGTACGGCTGCACTCAGAGCAGGAAGCAGACGGCAAGGGACCTGAAGGACACCGACGGGTGAGTATGCACTGTTTGTTTTTTTACGTTTACGCTGGTAACCAGGGTAAACATCGGGTTACTAAGCGCGGCCCTGCGCTTAGTTACCCGATGTTTACCCTGGTTACCCGGGGACTTCGGCATCGCTCCAGCGCCGTGATTGCAACGTGTGACCGCAGTCTACGACGCTGGAGCGATATTCATACGATCGCTGCGACGTCACGGATCGTGCCGTCGCAGCGATGAAAATTTCAATGTGTGACGGTACCCTTACTTCTAATAATTTAGTGAAAACCCTCGGAGCCATGGATAAGCCAAAGGGCATTGCTCTGTATTGTAGATGACGAACCTGACCATCTATTGAAACTGCTACCCGAAGAAACTGCTGGTGTAACTGGTGTATAGGAAGATGGTAGGTAATAAGCATCCTTAAGATCCAGTACTACCATGTAACAACTTGGAACTAAATTTTTTTTATAGCTGAACGAATGGATTCCATTTTAAATGTTTTGGGTTTTATGAAGGTGTTCAGTTTCCTCAAATTTATTATAGTTCTGAAAGACCCATCAGGCTTGGTAATCCGAAACAGGGGAGAGTAAAATCCTCTCCCTATTTGAGTTGACGGGGCCTCTATTAGAACCTGTTTGGTTAAGAGGGATTTAATTTCAATTTCAAGTGCCTCTTGCTGTGGCCTGGATTTTAAGGTAGTTAAGGTACCGTCACATTTAGTGACGCTGCAGCGATCTAGACAACGATGCCGATCGCTGCAGCGTCGCTGTGTGGTCGCTGGAGAGCTGTCACACAGACAGCTCTCCAGCGACCAACGATGCCGAAGTCCCCGGGTAACCAGGGTAAACATCGGGTTACTAAGCGCAGGGCCGCGCTTAGTAATCCGATGTTTACCCTGGTTACCAGTGAAGACATCGCTGAATCCGCGTCACACACGCCGACTCAGCGATGTCTGCGGGAGATCCAGTGACGAAATAAGGTGCTGGCCTAGCTCCGACCAACGATGTCACAGCAGGATCCTGATCGCTGCTGCGTGTCAAACACAACGATATCGCTATCCAGGACGCTGCAACGTCACGGATCGCTAGCGATATCGTTGTTAAAGTTGTTCAGTGTGAAGGTACCTTTAGAAGAAAAGAATCCGGAGGTGTCCGGATAAAGTCTAAGGTGAGGCCTGAAGATATCAAATTTATGGCCCATGGATTAACAGTTATCTCCTTCCATTGTTTAATAAATCTTAGAAATCTACCTCCCACTGGCAGAATAGGATTAACGGAATTTATCCCCTGGTTTGAAGGGGCGTTTATTTAACAAATTTCCCTTTTGCCTGAACTCCTTGTTACTCCAGCGGTCCTTAAAGTCTCTTTTCTTGCCAAATGGTGGCTTCCTGAACGCCCTTCTGTAAGAAGGAATAAAGGGATTAGGGAACCACTTCTTCCTCTCACCGGCCTTAGTGAGTATATCATCCAGAACATCTCCAAGGAGGTACTCACCCTGACAGGGTATGGCACACAACTTAGGGTACTGTCACACAGTACCATTTTGATCGCTACGACGGTACGATTCGTGACGTTCTAGCGATATCGTTACGATATCGCAGTGTCTGACACGCAGCAGCGATCAGGGATCCTGCTGAGAATCGTACGTCGTAGCAGATCGTATGGAACTTTCTTTCCTCGCTTGATCACCCGCTGACATCGCTGGATCGTTGTGTGTGACAGCGATCCAGCGATGTGTTCGCTTGTAACCAGGGTAAACATCGGGTAACTAAGCGCAGGGCCGCGCTTAGTAACCCGATGTTTACCGTGGTTACCAGCGTAAACGTAAAAAAAACAAACAGTACATACTTACATTCCGGTGTCTGTCCCCCGGCGTCTCAGCTTCTCTACACTGTGTGAGCGCCGGCCAGCCAGAAAGCGAGCACAGCGGTGACGTCTGACGTCACCGCTGTGCTTTCCGGCTATGGCGCTTACACAGTGGAGAGAAGCAGAACGCCGGGGACAGACACCGGAATGTAAGTATGTACTGTTTTTTTTTTTTACGTTTACGCTGGTAACCAGGGTAAACATCGGGTTACTAAGCGCGGCCCTGCGCTTAGTTACCCGATGTTTACCCTGGTTACCGGGGACTTCGGCATCGCTCCAGCGCCGTGATTGCAACGTGTGACCGCAGTCTACGACGCTGGAGCGATACTCATACGATCGCTGCGACGTCACGGATCGTGCCGTCGTAGCGATTAAAATGGTACTGTGTGACAGTACCCTTAGACCTGGACTGGGCATCCCCCTTCCAGTTCTTTAACCACAACGCTCGACGAGCTGTATTAGTGAGGTTAGCTGTTCTGGCTGCCAAGCGGAGCGAGTCTATTGAGGCATCAGATATAAAGGCCGCAGCACCCTTAATCAAAGGAATAGAGGCACGCAATTTTTCCCTGGATACGCCACTCTTGATGTTTTGATCAAGCTGCTCCAGCCAAACCAGCATAGACCTGCTAGTACACGTGGCTGAGATTGCTGGTTTAAATGCGGTGACAGAACCTTCCCATGATTTTTTAAGAAGTGCGTCCGATTTTCTGTCCATAGGATCAGACAAGGAGCCCGCATCCTCTACAGGTAAAGAGGAACGGCGAGAGGTGGATGCTACAGCCGCATCAACTTTAGGCACTTTAGCCCAGGTGGCCAAGTCCTCATCGTCAAAGGGGTAACGCCTCTTACAAGATATCGGCACAAACCCCTTCTGTCCCTTACTCCATTCCTTTTTGACAAGGTCTTTAATGGCCTGATTTACAGGAAATACATGACCCTTCCGCTGACAGAGACCTGCAAACATAACCTCCTGTGGCGTCTGAGGTTCCTTTGACTCTGATAACCCCATTGTACTCCTTTACTGATTTCACCAAATTATTCACACCATCAGTAGGAAAACAGACATAGCCCTCTTCTGAGGAACAAGAATTCTGAGAGATGTCTGAATCAATCTCCCCACTTTCTGCCGACGTGTCTGCTCTAGGTGAGGATGCTCTCCTACTTCTCCTTTCAACATTCATAGATGGACCACCACCTAAGGACTGCAGCTCTTCTCGAATCATTAGACGTATCTCATTCATTTTGACCGACCCCTCCTGCTGCAAGGTGTTATTTATACAACTCTGACACAGTTTTTTAATATAAGAATCAGGCAGGGGCTCGGTACACATCGCACACTGCTTGTGCTTAGACTTCCCCGTCCTCTTTGCCTAGAAAAAACATAAGCAGAAGAGACCACCATAAGCTTCCCTGAAGCCCTGTATACACTCACCCGGAAATATTTATATACCGGCTGTCGGGTTGTTTGGTCGGCCTGGGATGTGGAACGGGACGACTTTTTTCCTGATTTGTCAGTGGAGTCACTCACTTGAGTGTCCACTACTCTTTCTCCTGGTATCACCACCGGGTAACACTAGCTCCTCCATAGGGCGCTCAGTTTCTTCCTATTGGGACATGATAGTGCACACTATCCTCTGCCGAGATGCCATTTATAATACAGGACCTTCCATAATACACACCCCTTCCTGCTCTTTTTTTTTTTTTTTTTTTTTTTTTTAACCTGTGTCTCATGAATCAGGCCTCACTGAGAATATCATCCAGGACAGGGCCAGGGTGGATGGAACCGCTCAGAGGAATCCAATATGGCGGTTCCCCCGGAAATGGTACTCTAACCTCGCGACCCCGGAAGTTCAACCAACCTCTTCCGGGACGCCGATGCTACTGCGCATTCGCCCGCGTCTCTGCTGCACGCCGGAAGACGCCGTGGTAAGCTCTGCCCCGCAGCTATGTCGGCAAATCAATACCTCCACTCCGGAGGGACCAGGAGGGGAAAACTCCACCGGGAAGACGCCCACAGCAGTCACAGCGGCTCCCCATACCCCAGGAGTGCATACCATTTACCTGACCCAGGTCCGGGCCGGATGAGGTAGGTGTCGCTCCGCATCATCGGTAGCCCTATACAACGGTCTCCTAGCAGGGAGACTGTTGATAACCTCCAGGCAGGATCATTCCCCGACTCTGTCTACCCGCTTTGGAGCCCCTGCCGCTCAGGAGAGTCGTACAGGCGGCAGTCCAGGCGGGTTTTCCTCTTCGTAGCAACTCCATAGAGTCTTCTCTGTGGGTTCCCGTCTAGGAACAGGAAACAAACTGAGGAGCGAGGGGGGCCGCCCCTTTTATCTCTCTGTAGGTTTGCTGTTCCTAGGGGCGGATCCCCTCTCTCTAGTGGGTGCTGTCGTGACGAATAGAAAAAGAAGATTTCTGCAAAGACATTTCATTTTCCAGTATCTATGGTCCATTGTTTTGTTTTTGATTTTTATGTCCATTGTTTTTTTTGTACCAACGTAGTTTTCTATTGGTAGAAAACATATAAACATATAGGGAATAATTAAAAAATGGTTTATGAAGAATTTGAATAGTTTAGTGGTAGGATAATTAATTAAAGTGATTGAAATCAGGGGTGGAATGTGTAGTATGTTATATATTTTTTAATATGACTTCAACACTCCAATTAACCCTAGAACGCATACCCATAGAAATTTACACATTCACGCACCGGGGGCCTTTTAGGCCTGTTTACAATTATCATGGAATAACTCAAATAAAAATACTTTTCAAAGTTTATTGCAAGGTAAGGATGCATTCCCACTAGCGCAGGGGTCCGCCAGGACGGGATTCCGTAATGGATCTGACCTCCTGGTGACCCCAGCTAAGGCTGGCGGACGCATACCTGGGGCCTCGCAGGCCTGCCAGGTTACTTGTTTTCTATTTTCTGTAAAATTACTTTAGTTAGAATTTTGAAACTCTAGGTATTCCTCAGGTATATAGTTGTTAGTAATTTCCAGTTGTTCATATATTTTTATGTTAGGCTACGTTCACATTTGCGGTGTGCGCCGCAGCGTCGTCGCCGCAAGAAAACGCATGCGTCGTGCGGCCCTATCTTTAACATTGGCGCCGCATGGGGCCGCATGTACATGCATTGTCATGCGTTGTGGTGCGTTGTACGCCGCATGCGGCGTTAGGGCGCACCTGTCAGGGCGCGGCAAACGCAACAGGTTGCATTTTTCGGGCGGCGCCGACCTTTTAAAAAACGCATGCGTCGTGTTTGCGTCGTCGATGCGCCTTATTCCCCAATGACTTGTATTGACAACGCAGACTACGCAAGTACTTGCGTCGTGGTGCGTTGTACGACGCATGCGTTGTCAAATAAAAAATGCAAAACATTGTCTAGACTTTGTCTAGACACTAAAAAAACACTATATATATATAAAAAAAAAAAGGGGGTTGCCATTGTCTTTCACAAGGCTATCACACAAGACAGAGAGGAGCAATCTGCTTTCAGAAACTGTAAGTACTGTATTTTCTGGCGTATAAGACTACTTTTTAACCCCTGAAAATCTTCTTAAAAGTCGGGGGTCGTCTTATACGCCGGGTGCCGTCTTGTACGCCGAGTGCAGACACCAATGTGTATATGGTGGGTGGGGGAGAGTGGTCCCGATGACGAAGAGGGGGCGTCTCACAGGAAAGTGTGAGTGGAGTATCCCCCCTTACCTCATTGTAGCTGCAGCATGGGGTCTCTGTGCTGGGGAGAGGCGGCAGCTGCTGCTCCTCTTTGTGCCGCATGGGTGCTGTGCTGTGGGGCGGTGGCCGCCGCCGCCGCTCCCCAGCACCCCACACTGCAGCTACAATGAGGTAATGGGGGATTCTCCACTCACTTTCCTGTGAGATGCCCCCTCTTCGTCATCAGGACCACTCCCCCCCCCAAAAGGCACATTAGTCACCAGCCCTATAAGACGACATACGGCGTATAAGAAGACCCCCGACTTTTAAGAAGATTTTATATTTTAACTGGAAAAGTTGGGGGGTCGTCTTATACGCCCAGTCGTCTTATATGCCGGAAAATACGGGTATATATTTTTCTTTGCATTTTTAATTTTTGTTTCTTGATTTTGATTTAATTTGTGCAATGTTTGGTCTGTGCTATTGTACGGTTATGGCACTGTGGGTTGTTTTTGGAAATTTTTTAATCTGGTTCTGATGTACTTCTGGCGTTATATGATGGCAATTATTGTCTTCGGCCTTGCTTGGTTTTGGATTGGTTTTGGGTTGTTCTGGTGTCATGCGGTTGTTCAAGGTCTTTTTTTTTGGATGATTTTTTCTTCTTAAATTTCTGGTGCATGTCTTTTTCTGGTTTCTATTGTTGGGGGTAACCGTATGGCGTTTTCTTGGCTCATGTCTTGCTGTGTTTTATTATGCTGTTGGCATTTTTTTTTCTTTCCTTGAGTGTCTTTTCTTGCTGGTGGGGGGCTACATTTATGATGTTTCATTTGTATTGTATTGTTCCGTGCGGCTATATGCCATTCTATTTTCAATTGTATTTTTCCTTTTTTTTTTTTTTTTTATCTCTGATGGTTTTACGTCGTTTTCTGTATGGCATATATCTCCTTTCTTGAATGTTTGCATTGCCAAGTGTGTAGTATAATGGATATATATATATATTTTTTTTTGGTGGGGCCCTTTTTTTTTAGTTTCATGTGTTTTTTTTTTTCTATTTGACTATGGTTTATCTTTAGGTTGCTGTATATTGTAACAGCGGTTGTCCCGTATGTTTATTGCTTATTATCTAGAATGGTATTTATCGCCTTTTTCTGATGTATTTCTGAGGTTAGATGTCACCAGATGGTGTTGTTTTGGATCATGTCTTGTTGTAATTGTAAAGTATGGCGTTCATTAGTTTGCTATTTCATTGTGCCTTTTTTTTCCTGTATAAATAAAGGTTTTTTTTTTGTAAGTTTTTATTTTTTAAAATTTGGACATAGGTGTCTATTTTTGCTTAATTTTGTTTGGGTCTATTCTTGTGTTGTATCTTCTATTGTATTCTCTTGCAATGTATGGCGTTGTGGTGTCGCTTGTTGAGTTTGCATTGTCCTATCAGTCAACAGTCAATTGTGTTTTGTTTTTTTTGCCTATTTTATTGTATGTGGCATTGTTAGCTTTGGATGTGATTTTTTGCTCATTTTTTTATTGCAGAACAAACTTGCAAGAATGCCAAGTTCTTCAGCATCTGGCCAATCGGCGCGGGGGAGTGCGGTGAGTAATTATGTCCAGTTGCTTACTATTCGCTGCCATTTGTAGCATTGGCAATAATTTTTGTATACAATTTTTACAGGCTTCTTCAAGTGAGGGGGAAGGCAGTCAGCGGGAGCAGAGAGCTCGGGGCCAAGGTGTGGCATCAGGACGGCGAGTGAGTATTTTTTATTTTTTTATTTTTTATTTTTTCTTGACTAGCATCCTGCTGTGAGGAACATTACATTTGAGTAGCATCCTGCTTTCACGAGGGATGTTTACTAAGCTTAATTACATTATAGCTTTTAAGGGCAGCAAGTATTGGGGGAAGGTAACAAAGTTGAACTCCCTGCACAAAAACATTCAGAAATACAGGTGTAGAAACCAGAAATATACATACATCAAATGGCAAAGACAGGATAGGGCAAAGGTACATATCATGACAGGTGCTGGTGGTTGTTAATATTTGCATATTTGTAACCTTAATGTTTTCTAATTTTTCTAGGTTTCACAACGGGACCAAGGAGATCGTGGGATTGATGTTGACCTCCTGATCTCCAGCATCCAGGAGCGTGGCCCGTTGTGGGACAGCCGTGACCCCCGGCACATGGACCAGGTGGTGCTGAGGCGTTTGTGGGTTGAGGTGGCTAAGTCGCTGTGGGATGGCTTTGAAAGCACTTCAAGCAGTGACAAAAGCAACTTTGGTGAGTATTGCTGATACGCCGTGCTGATACGCTGCTATGACCCATCATGCCAGGATAAACACAACCGTGTGTGATGCGATCAACGCCTCAACTTTGCATCGCACACGGTTGTTTTATCCTTTTAAAATGCTAAATATGTAACCTTTTTTTTTCTTTGCATTCACAGTTAAAAAGTTGAGGACCAGATGGCGATCCATGAAGGACCGTTTCAATAAGGGAATCCGTGCTAAGGAGGAGCAATCTCGGAGTGGTGCTGCTGCGGCCAAGTCTGTGCCCTACAAATACAACAGGGCATTACAGTTCTTAAGACCGGTCCTTGGCCGCCGACAGTAAGTATTTTGTCCACATACCATATTGCACAGCCACATTGTACTTTGCCCAGCCACATAGCATATTGCACAGCCACATAGTACATTGCCCAGCCACGTACATTGTGCATCCACATAGTATATTGCCAGGCCACTATATCGCAGCCACATAGTACACGTTCTAGCCACGTATCCACATAGTATATTTCCCATGCACATAGTGTATTGGCCATCCATCTAGTCAGCGTAGCATATTGGCCATCCACGTAACTTTTTCCCTAGTGGAATGGTATATAGCCCATTAGTAATTTTTTTGGTTAAGCGTGAGTCCTTGTAGTCCATGACAGGTTACGTTCTGAGTCAGGGTAGTTCTGATTGCAGGAATAATGATGACGTCTCGATCACATGATCCTAACGTCATGGCCGTTCCTGCGATCAGATCAGCAAAGTCATTGTGTATTTTTCTTTTTTTTTTTTAAATTTTTATCTTGACTTTAAATTTTATACTATTTTTGCGGCATAGGCAGCGTCAAGAAAGATTTTTAGACAAAATTTTTTTTTTGCCGATGACAGTGGTATGCTGTCAAAAGGCTTTGGCAGCGGGAATGAACAGTCATTTTCTGCCGTTGGTATGTCCATGATTGTTATCGTCAGCCATAACGGTCAGCTGGCGATAACAATCAGCAATTTATTATAGGCCACACAGACTGAGAGACAGGATTGTAATGTATTGTTGTGTCATGTAATGTTAATTTTTTACAGGAGTTGGCGTATGTGATAGGTTATTAATTGAAGACTAATTTTTCCCTTATCTTTTCACAGAACACACAGCAGCACCCTCGAGAGAGCTCGCCCCGCAGGAGCGGACCTTCATGAATCGCCATCTGACCCGTCACAGCCCTCCCACAGCGACAGCAGGCTTGCACCACCACCTGGAGAACCGGCAGCCGGTCCATCAGGTGTTCCCCTGCCCGAGGCCTCTGGCGCTCCATCGTTCGGGAATTCCCGACAGCGCCAGCGGGCCTCGGACAGGCCAACCATGCCCGAATTTTTGCATTTGAGCACGGTTTTCCAGAACTGTTTCAAGGCGTTGGGCGATAGAATGGACACTGCTCTGTCCAATATCGACCGGCGCCTTGAAAATATGGAATCCGAGCTCTCGAGGCCGGCCAAACATTTTTTTTAGTGCCATTGCTAAGGGCATGGTGGAACACCTTACGCCGGAACTCCAGATTTCGGTGATGCAGGCCGGCAACACTGCCTACGTGAGGGCTCTGCAGCAGGCTCGGGTCATGCAGTCAGCAACAATGCCCGTAGTGCCGTCGCTGGCTAGCATGACTCCGACTCCTGCTGCAGAGCCACTCCAGCCAACCCACCCAGGTCCACGTGCGGAGCGACGCCACCACAGCATTGTGCCGCCGACTCCTGCTCCTGCCAGGCCCTCATCCTCCCGTAGCCGTCATGATGTGGGAGCTGCCGCGGGACAGAAAAAAAGAAAAAGGAGGACACACACTGAGGCTCTGGCTGCTCCAATACAGACACCAAGTTTGCATCGGGGCTCTAGCCGCAGCAGGAGCAGCCAGGGCCCTTCAAGAACCAGGCCAAGACTAGTGTTGCCTCCTCCCTGCCCTACAGAGTTGGCGGTTTCTTCCCCAGTCTACCCTGCAGAGGGTTTGGACCTGCCATCGAGCCTCCTGGACTCTGGCTCATCATCCTCCTCTTCCTCTCCCCATTCCCAACCAGAGACATACCATTCCCCCATGGTGGCAGAGGTTGATACCCCCTAAGTTTGTTTCCCCTTTTTTTTTTTCTGTTTCCCCCCAATAAAAATTGTTCATTTTAAAACAACAATATTTGTTCTTATTTTCCAGTATACTTCTCGGCAATTCACGCCGTGCGCCGTCTACACATATTTTGTGCTTCAAACACCTCATATATGCAATGTCAGACAGTATTTTTACCATTTTTATTTTGCCTTTTTTTGGGTGTCTCTCATTGCTGTATGAGGTGTTTACAAACACTAAGGGTATGTGTCCACGTTCAGGATTGCATCAGGATTTGGTCAGGATTTTACATCAGTATTTGTAACCCAAAACCAGGAATGGGTGATAAATACAGAAGTGGAGCATATGTTTCTATTCTACTTTTCCTCTAATTGTTCCACTCCTGGTTTTGACTTACAAATACTGATGAAAAATCCTGACAAAATCATGATGCAATCCTGAACGTGGACACATACCGTAAAGGTACCTTCACACTTAACAATGCTGCAGCGAAACAGACAATGATGCAGATCACTGCAGCATCGCTACTTGGTCGCTGGAGAGCTGTCTGTGTGACAGCTCTCCAGCGACCAACGATGCCGAGGTCCCCGGGTAACCAGGGTAAACATCGGGTTGCTAAGCGCAGGGCCGCGCTTCCGATGTTTACCCTGGTTACCAGTGTTAAATGTAAAAAAAACAACAGTACATATACTCACAATCGCATCCCCCGGCGTCCGCTTCCCTGCACTGACTGAGTGACGGCCCTAACAGCAGAGTGGTCACATCACCGCTGTGCTGTGCATTCACTTTACGGCCGTCGCTCAGTCAGTGCAGGAAGCGGACGCCGGGGGACGCGAAGGTGAGTATATGTACTGTTTTTCTTTTTTACATTTAACACTGGTAGCCAGGGTAAATATCAGGTTACTAAGCGCCGCCCTACGCTTAGTAACCCGATATTTACCCTGGTTACCATTGTAAAACATCGCTGATATCGTTGCATTTGCTGTCAAACACAACGATACACGGCGATCTGACAACCAAATAAATATGTTATATGGTATGGTATAAATTTGTTCTTTGAAGCAGGGTAGAAAACTTAGAAAACATTTTTATTAAACAACAACATTTTAAAAACAAAGGGTTCCAATTTTTTAGATAAGGCACATTACATTTGTGAAGTATAGGTAGATGCCAAATTTGACATAACCAAACCAACCTAAACGGATTACATTTATTGCACATAATACTGGAGAATTAGTTTATTATTATATTATATTTTTAGCACAGTCACAGTAGAGGTATTTATTGGTGTAGTTAAAACCAGAATACAGTCCAACAGTAACATAACACTACACCATTTGATCTTGCCATGACACACGGCCAACATATGACACAATAGGCCGCAAAACGATCCCTCATCTGCGCAATTTCCACACTTGTCCTCAGAGGATGATCATATGGTAATCGGGCAATGGGTTGGCTATGGGTTCATCGAGTTCCACATTCAGTCTCTCTTTGGCCATAATGTAATTGTGGAGAACCACACAAGCCTTCACCACCTCATCCACTGTTTCAATTTTAAGATTAATGGTGGATCCTAATATATGCCATTTGGAGACAAGGATGCCAAAGGCGCACTCCACAGTCCTTCTGGCCCTGGACAGTCTGTAATTGAACACCCTTTTTGTATGGTCCAAGCCCCGACTGGAGTAGGGTTTCAATAGGTTGGCAGACATTTGGAATGCCTCATCCCCAACCACAACAAATGGCATCGCAGGGCCTTCGGTGTGGGGAAGAGGTCGTGGTTGGGGGAAATTAAAATTGTTGCCATATAATTTTTGGCCCATATCCGACTCTTTAAATGTGCGTGAGTCATTTGCACGGCCAAACGCACCAATGTCCACTGCGAGAAAACGGCAGTCCGCACCGGCAATTGCCATGAGCACAGTTGAAAAGTATTTTTTATAATTGTAGAAAAGGGATCCACTTTTCGCAGGCTTGGTAATCCGAATGTGCTTTCCATCCACTGCGCCAATACAGTTTGGAAAAGAACACACTTGCTCAAATTTCTGTGCGTTGGCCTCCCAGATTTCACTTGTAGGGACGGGTAAAAATTCCTCCCGGAGATTATCCCACAAAGCGCGGCATGTCTCAGCAATAATTCCGGAAAGAGTGGAGACTCCAATCCGGAATTGAAAATGAAGTGATCTCAAGGTCTCTCCGGTAGCCAGGAAACTGCCAAGAAGATAAAGAAATTACATTAAAGTACATTGCAATTTATAAAAGTACATTGACCATACCAAACCCCCAAAAAATAAAAAAAAAACAAAAACAAAGGGAAGAACATATCACAGTCATTCAAACAGCTACGTACCGTAGAGTCACCAGCAGCCGTTCCTCTGCGGAAATAGCTCTCCGGAGCTGCGTGTCCTGCCTGCTAATGGATCCTTCCACCCGACGCAGAAGATAGCGGAAGCTGTCCTGAGACATCCTGGTATATTCGAAATATTTCTCCAGGTTGTCATTGAGTTCGCCAAACAAGCAATGGTATGCTCCACGGCTCTCCCGGACTTCCACGATAGGGTGTATCCAAAAGCGTTGACGACTCCATCTCCGTTTTTCCCTTTCCCTTTGATGAAAACAGGCGACAGCATAGGCATTAGCCAAGGCAAATTCCATCTCCATATCCATGTAGATACTGTCCATGGGACGCTCCATCATGAATACCAGCAAAATGGGAGGAATTCATCTCTGCCAGGGTATATATACACAATTACATTACACCAACCCTCTTCTAGCCATTGATGGTCCTTATCTAGTGTGTAGACACTTTTTTTTTTTTTTTGGGTGATGAAGAATGACTCACTGTAGGAAAACGCATGCGTCGAAAAACGCAGCGTTTTTTGGTCAAAACGCAACCGCGTTTCCAAAAAACGCAGCGTTTTTCGACGCATGCGTTGAACGCATGCGTCAAAAAACCATGCATTTCTATTGCGTTTCTGTTGCGTTGTGCATTGCGGCGACGACGCTGCGGCGCACACCGCAAATGTGAACGTAGACTTATAGGCATTTCGGTATAACAACCTTTTTTTGGGACTACCCCATATTCACGCACCTGGGGCCTTTTAGGCCTGTGTGCAAATAACACGGAATAACTCAAATAAAAATACTTTTCAAAATTTATTTCACAATTGCAAGGTAAGAATGCATTCCAACTAGCGCTGGGGTCCGCCAGGAGGGGATCCGTAATGGATCTGACCTCCAGGTGACCCCAGCTAAGGCTGGCGGAATCCCGCCATTCCGGCAGACTTAGCTGGAGTTACCAGGAGGTCAGATCCATTATGGATCCCCTTCTGGCGAACCCCAGCGCTACTGGGAACACAGCCTAAGATGTGTATATTTCAAAACATAATTATGTGCATAAAACAACAAAAAAGTAAGTAAACGGGCACGCCAAATGTAGGCCTTCTATATGCAATTTTTTTATGAAAACATTTTTTGGTTGTAGCAAACTTGGTGCAGGAATATTTATTTGTAACTTTACATATTCCCTCGACAATTCTCGCATATTATTTTTTCGGCTGAATGTTCCTTGCATACATTTTGTCCGCAAGTAGAACAGAAACGCTCCGATTTTCTTTCCTTCTTTGCTGGACAAATATAGCAGCGCTTTCTTTTTTTTTTCTCTTTGCTCTGGATGTTCCAGAAAGCGTATTCCACATCGGATCATTGCCTCCGTAATTTGCCTTGATAAGCATATCATGCTGCTTCTCTTCATCATAGTAGGCATCAAAAGTTCATAACAAAGTTCTGTCAAAAATAGATGTCTCTTGTCTTTCCTGTTGGCATGGAATTCTGGATTAGTTTGACAATAAACAATGTAGCTATTGAGGGCTGACACATCAAGGATATTGGAAAAAAGGGCAACAGGCCAACGTTTAGTCTGCCTTTTGCACGAATACTCTCCAATCATTTCGTCCATCTTGTCGACACCTCCTTTTGTCTTATTATAATGCAGTATGATTTCAGGTTTTTTTTCCTGTCATTGGTGTCAATACTTCCATCATAATGCATTGTACTCAGTAATATCACGGATTTTTCTTTCTTGGCTTTATAAGACACCATTGTTGCTTGATTGCAGAAACCGAATACACTCTCGTAGATTGTTCGCTGTGCATTGTGCTTCATGATTGGAGGAATTTCGTGGCGGTTTGGCCTCATAGTACCAACAAGTGTAAGTTGCTTTTGAAGCAAAAAGTTGGCCATTTCAAAATTGGTAAAGTAATTATCCATTGTAATATTTACATTCTTTTTTTTTTCTTATTTTTATGTTGTCATGCAGAATCCACACTCTTCCCAGCAATAGCAGAGTCATAAAAGTTCTTCCCCAGCAACAATACAGACAAAAAGACTGAGTATCACATGTAAACCTAGTACAGGCCTAAAAGGCCCCAGGTGCGTGAATATGGGGTAGTCCCAAAAAAAGGTTGTTATACCGAAATGTCTGTAACATAAAAATATATGAATAACTGGAAATTACTAACAACTATATACCTGAGGATTACCTAGATTTTCAAAATTCTAACTAAAGTACTTTTACAGAAAATAGAAAACAAGTAACCTGGCAGGCCTGCGAGGCCCCGGGTATGCGTTCTAGGGTTAATTAATACGAATGATAGAGACATTGATGGGTTTTGTTATTAGTATGTGTATATATATATCTATATATATATATCTATATATATCTATATCTATCTATATATATATAATTGTCTAAGGGTTTTTCTGTCTGTCTGTCTGTCTGTCCTGGAAATCCCACGTCTCTGATTGGTCGAGGCCGCCAGGCCTCGACCAATCAGCGACGGGCACAGCATGGCGACGATGATGTCATAAAGGTTGCCTCGACCAATCAGCGACGGGCACAGTCGACCAATCAGCGTTGGGCACAGTATCGATGTACATGTCATAATGGTTGCCATGGCGACGATGATGTCATAAAGGTTGCCTCGACCAATCAGCGACGGGCACAGTCTGCCGCGAATTCTGGAATCATCATTGTCCATATACTACGGGGACATGCATATTCTAGAATACCCGATGCATTAGAATCGGGCCACAGTCTAGTATATATATATACACACACACTTTTCAATGGAGTCCACAGAAAGCTAATTGAAAACTTGTCTAGCCACATGTAAGGCCTCTTTCACATTTCCATCGGTACGGGTACCGACGGACGTTGTGCAAATTTGGCACAACGTGAGCAGCGGATGCAGTTTTTCAACGCATCAGCTGCCCATTCTAAAGTCCAAGGAGAAGGGGGCGGAGTTCCGGCCACGCATGCGCGGTCGGAAATTGTGGATCAGACGTACGAAAAAACGTTCCCTTGAACGTTTTTTCGTTACGACAGTCCGCCAAAACACGACGGATCCAGTCAGCAATCCGTCAGCAATACAAGTCTATGGGGAAAAAAAACGCATCCTGCGGGCACATTTGCAGGATGCGTTTTTTTCCCAAAACGACGCATTGTGACGGAGGCCCCACAACGGAAATGTGAAAGAGGCCTTAATTGTCCAAATGGTCAGTCTAATGGTCAGGCCTAATTAACGAGGTCATAGCCATATGCATCGACGCTCTGCGCATTCGAGTGAGAAAATCCAAGTGCGATCCCACCGGTAGAGGCACATGGGTCATGGTTAACTCTGCAGATAGCCCAGTATACCTGCTAAAAATAGTCAAGAGATACGCCATAGTAAGACACACAAACAGATTTTTCTCACTCACAGACGGGTCCCCTCTCACCAAGTACCAATTTCTGGCAATTTTCAAGCTATTAATCCCATAATCCCATTTAGATTATCTACCTAAAAAAGTATGAAGTAACTAGGAAGTGAATAAAATAATTATTTATTGAGACAAATTTTAAAATCATTTAAAAAGACAGGAAAAAGATGGAAAAAACTGGACCTCGAAAAAATCAGGGAATGGTACAATCTATTGGAAAGTATACAATTTATCTACATTTAGACCAGTGCTTTCCTGGAAAAAAAACCATATATGGTATATATGAGCCTGCTAGATAGGATTGACATTGTTAGAAACTACAAAGTCATTAACGTCCTCTTTTCTGTAGCCCTTTTCAGAGAAAGTCTAAACATAAGTACAATCACATAACAGGTGGTGAAAAAATATATATCTGACCAGTAGCAGCCCACTAAGTGGAATAGTGAATAATTATATATGTCAGCAAATACTTGACGTGAGTGGAATTTCACTTTCAGCTATTCCTAAAAAATCCACCAGAGGGCAAACAAATGCTAAGAAAAATAGAAGGAATAATGTGGACAATGGGTTCTAAAAAAATTAAGACTATAAAAGAGCCTGGTCAAAGAAATGTCACTTTACCTGAGGTTGGATGCTAAAATATTGTGCAGTGTTGAGAGAAGATTGTATCAAACCCCGCGCCGTTTTGCTATTCAGCTTCCTCTCGGGGGGGGGCTGTGCTCTGCTTTACAGCCGGCCGGCGCTGACACATTCAGTGCAGGGAAGCCGCTGGCGGGGGACGTGACAGACATCAGAAGGTGAGTATGTACTGTTTTTTTTTTACTTTTACAATGGTAACCAGGGTAAATATCTGGTTACTAAGCGCGGCCCTGCACTTAGTAACCCGATGATTACCCTGGTTACCCGGGTGCTGCAGGGGGACTTCAGCATCGTTGAAGACAGTTTCAACGATGCCGAAGTCGTTCCCCTGATCGTTGGTCGCTGGAGAGAGCTGTCTGTGTGACAGCTCCCCAGCGACCACACAACGACTTACCAACGATCGCATCGCTGGTCGTGATCGTTGGTAAGTCGTTTAGTGTAACGGTACCTCAAGAAAGAAAAAGGGGGAAATGTTCGGGCACCCGCACCCAAAAGAAAAAAGGAGCCCTTAAAGTAGGCTATAAGTAATTCCTTAAAAAAAAAATGCCGTTTTGCATAGGAATGGCATCGGCATGATAAAGAGGAGTATGTGCCTTATTTATAAAAGAAAATTACTAATTATGTGCTAAATAAAATATAAATTGGGATGGATGTGGAAGGTGTTATAAAGGAAAAAATGGGACGGTGTATTAATGAGTGAGAAGGAACGGGGGGAGGGGTGCAAAGGCAGAAAGCCTAAAAGAGATATGTTATATATATATAAGAGCATAAATACATGCAATTAAGCAAATGCAATACAAATATATAAAAGTATGAAATAATAAAAGTATAAATATTTATACACGTTATGTGAAAAATAGTGGAAAGAAATGGAGATCCATTAGTGGAAAAAAGATGTGAAAAGCATTAAGTTACTTACCGATAACGGCATTTTTTGGAGGGCCATGACAGCACCACGAGAGAGGGGATCCGCCCATTAGGAACGGGAAACCTACAGATACAAAAGGGCGGCACCTCTCCCACGTATCAGTTGTATTACAGAGCCTGAGAGGACTACAGCGGTTAATAGCATACATATATAAACCTTATATACAATCATATACAATATCTTAATAAAACTGCAATCCAGATATCACACGTGAAAACTATTTTTTTATTTTTTTTTTAATACTTTAAGGAAGTGCAACCCCCTCGTGAAAAGAGAGGGAACTAAGGGTCATGGGCCTCCGAAAAATGCCGTTACCAGTAAATAACTTAATGCTTTATTCGGACTCCCATAACAGCACCACAAGAGATTTACAGAGATGTAAGCTACCTTAGGGAGGGACTATAGTCTGCAGCACCCTTAACCCGAAGGTGAGATCTAAGAAGAACCCCAAGTCCAACCGATAGTGTTTGAAAAAGGTGGAAGGGGATGAACATGTGGCCGCCTTACATAGCTGGTCGATTGACACTCCAGATCTTTCTGCCCAGGATGATGCCATGGCCCGGGTGGAATGCGCCCTAAGATTCTGCAGAGCCGGATCCCCACCTGCTGTATAAGCCAGAGAGATAGCCTCCCTAATCCATTTGGCTAGTGTGTATTTTGATACTCTAAACCCTTTCCTAGGACCTTGGAAGGATAAAAATAGTGCATTATCTCTCTTCCAAGCATCAGTGACAGATATATTGTAAAAGGCATCTTCTAACATCTAATGTATGGAGCTTTTTTTCCTTAGGGTTAGAAGGATTAGGGAGAAAGGATGGCAGAACTAGCTCCTGCGACCTGTGGAAATGGGACGCTACTTTTGGCAAGTAAGCTGGGTCTGGCTTGAGGACCACTCTATCCTGTAAGAATTTTGTATAAGGGGGAAGTCTGGAAAGTGCCTGGATGTCTCCTATCCTACAAGCCGATGTTATTGCTACCAGAAAAGCTGTTTTAAGGGACAATATCTTAATTGAGGTTGCTTTTAAGGGTTGGAAGGGGTCTCTCGTCAAAGATGAAAGGACTAGATTTAGGTCCCATGGTACAGTCTTATTCTTATGTAAGGGTCTAGCTCTACCGACTGCCTTAATGAACCTCGAAACCCAAAAGTTATTGGCAATATTACAAGAGAACAGGGCACCCAGGGCTGAGACCTGTACTTTTAGTGTACTTGTGGAAAGATTTAATTCTAACCCCTTCTGCAGAAATTCTAAGATCTGGCGTATTGGCACCCCTTCTTTGATGTTGAAATCTGAAAAGGCCAGGAACTACCTACAGGTTCTAGAGAAGATTTTTGTTGTGATCTGTTTCCTACTCTTTAGAAGGGTATCTACTAAATTTGGGGAGAAGCCTCTGTCTTAACAATGACCGCTCAAACTCCATGCCGTTAAATGGAGTCCCTTCACTTGTGGATGGCTGATCGGTCCCTGGTAGAGCAAGTTCGGGATGTCTGGAAGTACCCAGGGATCGCCTACAGACATTGTCCTGAGCCACGCGAACCAGGTTCTCCTGGGTCAGAACGGGGCAATTAAAATGACTCTCGCCTGATCTTCCCTGATTTTCCTCACCACTAGAGGTAACAGGTTCAATGGTGGGAAAATGTACGGTAAGTCAAAGCAAAATCCCATTTTATCAAGAAGATGTCCACAAGCAGAGGATTCTCCCTGGGATTCAGGGAACAGAATCTTTTTACTTTTCTGTTGTCTCTGGTGGCAAAGAGGTCCACCACCGGTTGACCCCATTTGCGGACATTCTGATTGAAAATGTCACTGTTTAGAGACCATTCTCCTTGTTTTAGCGTATTGCGGCTGAGAAAGTCTGCTTTTACATTTTCCTTCCCTCTGATGTGAAGCGCAGTCAAATATTGAAAATGTGTCTCTGCTGTTTGGAATAGGCGATCTGCCACCTGCACCAGAGCCTCGGAACGTGTTCCACCTTGATGATTTACATAAGTCACCGCCACCTGGTTGTCCGAAAGTATCCTGACGTGGTGTCCCTGTAGATATATGAGGAGTTTTTTTTAACTGATAACTCAATCGCCATTAACTCCCTCTGATTGGATAAAGACGTTTTGTGGGAGTCCCATTGTCCCTGAACTACAATGTCACCCATGTGGGCCTCTCACCCCGAGGGGCTAGCATCTGTGGTTATCACCCGAGTTATATGTATTACCTAGGGAACGCCTGCAGATAAATTATCTTTATCTAGCCACAACCTAAGGGATATAAGGGTTACCGGCCGCAATATTATCTTTTCGCGTAAGGACCCTCCCAAGACTTTATCATTAATCAAGACATCTTTCTGTAGGGATCTAGTGTGAAGCTGAGCCCATTTGACAGCCGGAATACACGATGTCAGGGACCCCAACAGGGACATAGCCTGTCCAAAGGCTGAGTCACACATAACGATATCGTTAACGATATCGTTGCAACGTCATGCTTTTGGTGATGTAGCAACGATCCATCCCGCTAACGATCTCGTTATGTGTGACAGCGACCAACGATCAGGCCCCTGCTGGGAGATCGTTGGTCGTTGGGGAATGATCAGTACCATTTTTTGGTCGCTGATCACCCGCGGTCATCGCTGGATCGGCGTGTGTGACGCCGATCCAGCGATGTGTTCACTTGTAACCAGGGTAAATATCGGGTTACTAAGCGCAGGGCCGCGCTTAGTAACCCGATATTTACCCTGGTTACCATTGCAAAAGTTAAAAAAAAAAAACGTACATACTCATATTCTGATGTCTGTCACGTCCCCCGGTGTCCACAGGGTTAAAACTGCTTTCGGCAGGAGTGCTGCTAATGCACGTGCTCCGGCCGAGAGCTTCCCTGCACTGACTGTCAGCGCCGGCCGTAAAGCAGAGCACAGCGGTGACGTCACCGCTGTTACTGCCGGCGCTGACACATTCAGTGCAGGGAAGCTCTCGGCAGCAGCGCGTGCATTAGCAGCGCTCTTGCCGAAAGCAGTTTTAACCCTGTGGACGCCGGCGGGGGACGTGACAGACATCAGAATGTGAGTATGTAGTGTTTTTTTTTTTTTTTTAACTTTTACAATGGTAACCAGGGTAAATATCGGGTTACTAAGCGCGGCCCTGCACTTAGTAACCCGATGTTTACCCTGGTTACCCGGGTGCTGCAGGGGGACTTCGGCATCGTTGAAGACAGTTTCAACGATGCCGAAGTCGTTCCCCTGATCGTTGGTCGCTGGAGAGAGCTGTCTGTGTGACAGCTCCCCAGTGACCACACAACGACTTACCAACGATCACGGCCGGGTCGTATCGCTGGTCGTGATCGTTGGTAAGTCGTTTAGTGTAACTCCAGCTTAAGAGTCATGGAGGGTGTATTAATTGCTCTTAACACCTGTTGCTTTATTTGATCTGACTTATCCATAGGAAGACGACACTGTTGGGTAGCTGAATCTAACAGTAGACTTAAAAACTTATGAACTTTTAGGGGCTGTAACTGAGATTTTTCATAATTCATTATCCAGCCTAGGTGTTCCAACTTAATTCTAGCTACTCCCAAATGTGATAAGCAATGATCCATTGAATTCCCTACTATGAGGAAATCATCTAAGTAGGGGACAATAAGAATATTGGATTCCCGTAAATGTTGCATGACCTCAGCAACTATCTTTGTAAATACCCTAGGAGCAGCTGATAGACCGAAGGGAAGAACCCTATACTGAAAATGGCGAACTACTCCTCCCATTAAAACCGCCAACCTTAGAAATTGTTGGAAATCCGCATGGATGGGTACATGATAATATGCGTCTTTTAAATTCACTGCTACCATGAAAGAGTTTTTAAAACAGCATCTTTATTGTTGAACTGATAGACTCCATCTTGAAGGTATGTTTGACCAGAAATTTATTAAGGGACCGAAGGTTTATGATGGTCCTAAATGTTTTGTCAGGTTTCTGGATAAGGAACAGGGGAGAGTAAAACCCCCTTCCTCTCTCAGATTCTGGAACTGTTCCGCACACAGACACTATTTGTGATTTCTGACCATGCTGTGAAAAAGGCTAACAACCTCCCCCCCTTCCACACTGGAATTGCTAGTCATTGGTCTGGCGTCTTTTTATCCCTTGAGGAACGACGGAACATAAATCCTGTACCTCTTTTACGCTTATCTTCCCATCTAAACCGATCTCTAAAAGGTGAAAACGCACGCTTCCTTTCCCAGCCAAATCTCTTCTTGTTGAAAGGACAACAGTAGAACATGGATAAATTAGGGAACTTTTTGTCATCCCCGGCCTTTTCTAGTAGCTCATCCAAGGCCGGACCAAATACATACTCTCCCTTACAAGGAATGGCGCAGAGCTTTGACCTCGACTGTATGTCTCCCGGCCAGCATTTCAACCACAGGGCTCTTCTAGCCGCATTAGAGAGAGTCCTGCCGCTCTAGCCGCCAATTTAAACGAGCCAATAGAAGCGTCCAATAAGAAGGCAGCGGCCTCCTGAATTACCGGTAGAGCACTTAAAATAGAGTCTCTAGAGGCCCCCTCTTAACTGGGTTTCTAATTGGTCCAGCCAGACCATCATTGATCTGGCCGTACAAGTTGACGCTACCGCTGGTCTTAAGGAACAGCCGCCATTTCGCAGGCTCCTTTAAGGAAGGTGTCGGCCTTCCTGTCAAGGGGGTCCTTAAGGGTTCCCATATCCTCAAAGGGTAGCGAGGCTCGTTTTGCCACTTTGGCTACTGCTGCATCTAATTTAGGGGCCTTCTCCCAAGTGCTGACTGCTGGGTCATCGAAGGGATATCTGCGTTTTAGCGCTGGTGGTAAGGAACCTTTTTTCTCAGGTTTCTTCCATTCCCTATTAATAAGCTCCTGAATCTTTTCGTTTAGCGGAAAGGCTCTATGCTTCTTTTGCTCCAATCCACTAAACATGATCTCTTCTCTGGACAGCTGAGGTTTGGGTTCCGCTATGTCCATCGTCCCTCTGACCGTTTTAACTCACTTATCTATCCGATCAAGGGGCAGACAGAAGCGGGCAGTGTCTTCATCTGACGAGGAGGACGAGGGGGCCGAATCGCAGGAGCCTTCATCTCTATCCTCATCCGCCGAAGAATCAGAGTCCAGAGGAGCCTTGTATTTTGAGCTTCCTGATTTATACAGGGACTACATGGACTGCTTAACTTCCACCCTGACCATCTCTTTCAGGCTTGCTGCAACACTAAGGGATTCTTCCGCTACCTGAGGGGGTACAGTAAGAAAATCTAGCCTGTGAAGACCTAATGCCCTCCACCCCTTCCCCTCCCTGAGACCTCACTGTCTGCTGGATACAGGGGGCACACAATTTTTGGGGGCACAAATCGGGTAAGGGGCCTCCACAGAGGGCACATTCTTTGTGTTTAGCCTTACTGATGCACTTCTTCCCCTAAAATAAAGAATATGAGGGGGACTGTATCACTGAGTGAACATTCTCGTAGATCACTTACTAGTGGCTGCAGAAAAAAAAAAAAAAAGATACCGGAATATGAGGGGGATTCTTCCTAGTAGATGCTCCTGATCCTTGTCTGGAGCTCTTACGACCAGACTCGTCACTCCTCCTGTCATGGTCCTTCCCTTTGGGCTTCTGACATAACTCATTCAGCAGCTGAGGCTGCTACTCACGATCACTCTCCATACCTCACAGAATTGAGGCCAGAAGCAAGGGACCGGACCTGGAGCCCGCTTAAAACCCCTCCTCCGGTCAGCAGACTCACCAAGCACTCCCACCTGTTGGCGCTGAGAGCAGCGTGGGACGTCCGACCAGCCAGCGGTGCGCCGGACGGCGCCCCCAACATGCCGCCGCACACCCACAGCACCAGCCATACACCCCGGGAGAAGCAACAACCGGGGGAAATACCTCACGCTGGCCTGGAGACGGAACACAACCGGCGACCGCTCCCTGCTGTGAATGGCACCGCCGTGCAGCCCTGCCAGGACCACTCTGACATCTCCAGGATCTCCGCACCGGCTGAGGTAGTTGAGCCCCCCGCTACCTGAGTCGGCCGGCCGGCCTGGGATCCATGATATAATCTGTAGGATCCAGTCCCTCTAGGAACAGGAAACCAACTGATACGTGGGAGAGGTGCCGCCCTTTTGCATCTGTGGGTTTCCTGTTCCTAATGGGCGGATCCCCCCTCTCGTGGTGCTGTCATGGGAGTCCGAATAAAGAATAAGTATTTATTACATATAGACGTTTTTCATACGAGTCCTTGTTCAGCAAGACGTCACAAAAAAGTCTTTCTTTTCTGTTCATATATTCAGTTTCTCCATGAGGGTGTCATCCAGCAATGGACATTCTGACCAGGCAGCGATGGCACACCAAGCAAACCAGACACGGAACACAAGCCCAACGAAAAAGAACCCCAATAAGGAATGGGACACCTGCAGGTAATTATGAAGAATTATAGTTCATTAAAAAACAATAAAAAACAAAAATTGAGAGAAAGGGATTAAAAGGAATAAATAGTGTTAAAACCTAGAGACCAAAGACATCGGAATATAATGCCTAAAGCAAGATTTAAGTAACAATGTCTATTATAGGAATGAAATGAACCCATGATTTTCATTTAGACCAAATGGGGTTATGGTATTCAGACAGAAATTTCCATCTACTTTCTTGTTGTGCAAGTAATTTGCCCAAATCTCCTCCACTTATGCCTAGGTCAACCTTATCTATAGCTTTTAAGATAAAGCCTTTAGTTTGAGAATTGTGATGAGATTTAAAGGGGCAGGGTCTTAAGTAGTGAGATATCTTCTATAGTTTTAGATTTTTCATTGTCTCTGATGTGTTCCCTCACTCTGATCTTAAATTCCCGAGTTGTCAAGCCAATATAGATCAAATTGCATGGGCAGGTAGCATGATATATTACTCCATGGGAAGAGCATGTGAGATGTTTTCTAATAGTATATTGTTTGGATCCATCTGAATTAGTGAAATTTTTTGCCTTTCTTAAATTAATGCAGGCTTTACATAGACCACACAGAAAAAAGCCTTGTGATAAGGGCTTGATGTGATGGAATGGGTGAAGGGTCATAATGACTGTGGACTAGCATATCTTTAAGGTTGCGGCTTCTTCTTGCCACCGCTAATGGGTATGGAGAAAGGCATGGTTTTAAAATAGGATCAGTCATCAGAATGTGCCAGTGCCTCCTTAAAATTCCCTTTAGATTATTCCATTGGTTGTGATATGTGGAAACACCAAGGTTACTTACCGGTAGCTGGTTTTTCCGGAGCCCATGACAGCACACCTGAGAGAGAGATCCGCCCAGTCGGGACAGGAAACCTACTGAAATAAAAGGGCGGTACCTCTACCTCGCTTCAGTTGGTTTTCAGAGCAAGAGAGGCCCCCTTGGTTAGTACACATGGCAATCTACCACCACATTATAATAATAACAAAAAACACCCAGCTAAAAGTGCGCACCAAAGGGTGAAAAAGAAGGGAGGGAATATACAGGTGCTGTCATGGGCTCCGGAAAAACCGGCTACCGGTAAGTAACCTTGGTGTTTTCCAGTCTCCCATGACAGCACACCTGAGAGATTTTTGGAGAAAGAAACACCTTAGGGAGGGACCACCGCTTGTAGCACCCTTCTACCAAAGGTAAGGTCAGTCGAGGAGGATAGATCCAGTCGGTAGTGTTTAAAGAAGGTAGACGGTGAGGACCAGGTAGCGGCCTAACAAATCTGATCAATCGATACCTCTGCTTTTTCTGCCCAGGAAGTAGGCACAGTTCTGGTGGAGTGAGCCTTGACGCCTTCAGGGACCGGGGCACCACTTGAAGCATAGGATAAGGAAATGGCCTCCCTAATCCACCTAGCAATAGTACCTTTGGATACTCCATATCCCTTCTTGCTACCCTGGAAAGCTACAAATAGGGACTGATCCTTCCTCCACTGACTGGTCAAAGATATGTACAGTAAAATAGCTCTCCTTACATCCAGTGTATGAAATTTTTCTTCCCCTGGGTTCTTAGGATTATCACAAAAAGAGGGTAATACAATTTCTTGACTCCTATGGAATTTAAGTACCACTTTCGGCAGATACGCCGGATCCGGTCTCAGAACTACCCTGTCCTCAAATATTTGTGTGTAAGGAGGGGAAATAGACAGGGCTTGCAAATCACTCACCCTACGGGCTGATGTCAATGCTACCAGAAGCACTGTTTTAAGAGTGAGGATTTCTACCGATGATTCCTGTAAAGGCTCAAATGGACTCCTAGTTAGAGCTTCTAACACCAGATTCAAATCCCACGGGGGGAACCCTCTGAACTATCACCGGTCTAGACCTACTACAAGATTTTATAAAGCGGGACACCCACCTATTGGAGGCCAAATTACAATTATATAAGCCTCCTAACGCCGACACTTGTACTTTGAGCGTATTGGTTGCCAACCCTAATTGTAAACCTGTTTGTAAAAACTCTAAAATAGTACCTACAGGAGCCTCGTCCCCCAAAGGTTGCCCTGAAAAAAACAAACTTTTTCCATGTTCTACCATAAATTCTTGATGTGACCGGTTTCCTACTTTTCAACAAGGTGGAGACTAGCCCTGGTGAAAACCCCTGCCGACTCAGTAATGCCCTCTGAAATTCCAGGCTGCAAGATGGAAGCCCTTCACCTGAGAGTGGCATATTGGACCCTGGGTAAGCAGGTCCGGAATCTCTGGTAGAATCCATGGATCGGTCATTGACATCTGTCTTAGGAGGGAAAACCAAGGTCATTTCGGCCAAAATGGAGCAATCAAAATTACTCTCGCCTGCTCCATTCTGATCTTCCTTACCACTGCCGGAATCATCGCTATCGGTGGAAAAACATAAGCAAGACTGAATTTCCATTGGATTTGAAGAGCATCCACTGCAAAAGGTTTCTATCTTGGGTCTAATGAACAGAAACTCTCCACTTTTCTGTTGTGCAGAGTGGCAAATAAATCTATTACAGGTATGCCCCAGGCCTGCACTATCTGTTGAAACACGAGTGGATTCAATGACCACTCTCCCTGTTTTAGAGTCTTGCGACTTAGGTAGTCTGCTTTCGTATTTTCGACCCCCTTTATGTGAAGAGCAGAGCGGGATAGCAGGTGGTGCTCTGCTAGTTGTAGGAGGACAGACGCTGACTTCATAAGGGAAGGGGACCTCGTCCCCCCTTGGTGGTTGATATACGCTACCACTGCATAATTGTCTGACATGACTCTGGTATGGTGACCCTGAAGGATAGGGAGGAAATGTTTTATAGCTCTCTCTACAGCCCATAATTCTCTTAAATTGGACGCCTGCTGTGATTCTAGTCGGGACCAGGATCCCTGAACTGAGAGTTCCTAAATCAGCCCCCCATCCTGAACTGCTTGCGCCTGTGGTGATGACCTGCTCTATCGGAGTTACCCACTGGACCCCCCGACGCCAAATGATCTCTTACTGCCCACCATTTTAGGGAATCTTATTTCCAATGAAAGGCGTAGCTTCCGGTCTAAACACCCTTTTAACCACTTTTGTGCTCACAGGACCTCCCACTGTAACGGTCTTAGATGAAACTGCGCCCATCTTACTGCGGGTATACAGGATGTCAGAGAACCCAACAGGGACATCGCCTTTCTCAGTGTCATTACAGGGTGTTGAATTGCTGACTCCACAAGATTTAGAATTTTGACCAATTTGTTTTCTGGTAGGAGACAAAGCTGACGCCTGGAGTCCAGAACCAAGCCCAGAAAGGACTAAACTAACTCCGGCGTCAACCTTGATTTGGTGAGATTTTTTTTCCAACCCAACATCTCTAGCGTTGCCGTGACTTCTTTTATTTGTGCCAGGCAGTGTACTGCCGAATTCCCTATTATAAGGAATTCGTCTAGATACGGAACTCTAACCACATTACGAGAATGGAGAAAGGACATGACCTCTGACATTAGCTTGGTGAATATTCTTGGCGCTATAAGCAGGCCAAATGGGAGGGCAGCATATTTATAGTGCCTGAGACTTCCTTGGACATAAACTGCTACTCTTAGAAATTTTTGGTAGTCCCGATGGATTGGGACATGGTAGTAGGCGTCCTTTAAGTCTATAGCCGCCATGAAGCAATTTGGGAACAAGAGCTTTATCGCTGTATTTACAGACTCCATTTTGAAGGAGCAGTTTACTACCGACTGATTAAGATTTCTTAAATTGACAATAGTTCTTAATTACCCGGCCGGTTTTCGTATCAAAAAAAAGAGGAGAATAAAAACCTTTTCCTTCCTCCTCCCCCGGGACTTCTCGCTTTAGCACCAGTTCTAGTACCTCTGCTTCCAAAGCTAGCTGTTCTTCTGGGGATTTTCTTTGGGATGTCAAAACAAACGTCTGTCGCGGTGGATAAACAAAGTATTTTTAGGCCGTCTTTGACAACCTTCAGAGTCCAATGACTGGGGGAGATATTTACCCAGGCTGGGAAAAAGAACGAGTCTTCCCCCTACCTCTGGCCTGGCGTCATTGGGAGGGCTTTTTGCCGATGTTGAGGGACCCTTAAACATGTATCCAGATCCTTTTCTGTCTCTGGAATCCCAATTCCTTCTATCTCCCGGGGGGCGGCCTCTACTAAATTTCCCCCTCCGAAAATAGGGTCTTCTAATGTCCACCGGAAAGCGAGGAAGACCTTTCTTCCTATCCCCTGCTTTCTCCAAAATGTCTTCTAACTTCTGACCAAAGAGGAAATGTCCATCACACGGTATGGAACAAAGTCTATTCTTCGAAGGCAAGTCGCCCGGGCACCCCTTCAACCAAAGAGCACGTCTAGCCGCATTGGATAGACTCGCTGCTCTGGCTGCTAGCCTCACGGAGTCTGCCGAGGAATCTGCTATAAAGGCTGCCGCTCCTTTAGCCATAGTTATATTGGTTAGATGTCTTCCCTCGGCACTTTAGATTTCAATTGCTCCTCTCTCTGTTGTTGCCAGACTATAAGGGAGCGTGCGACAAGTCCCCGCAATCGCCGGTTTTAAACCCCCTGCGGTTGCTTCCCAGGTGTGTCTTAGGAATCAGTCCGCTTTTTTGTCTAAGGGGTCCCTTAATACGCCAGAGTCTTCTAAGGGAAGGGATAACTTTTTAGACGATCTAGCTACCGCACCATCAATTTTTGGAACCTTATCCCACGTCTCCGAATCTTCCTCCTCAAAGGGGTAACGTCTTTTAGAAGCCGAGGGCAGATTACCCGATTTCTCCGGCTTCTTCCATTCCTTCTCTATAAGGGCTTTTACTTTGGAGTTAACTGGGAAAGTACGCTTTCTTTTCTCCTCTAAACCCCCAAACATAATGTCCTCCAGGGATTTGGCCGTTTTTTCATCTTTTAGGCCCATTGAAGCTCTAACTGATTTTATTAACTTATCTGTGTTCTCAGTTAGAAAGCACGGACGGCCCCCCACATCGCTATCTGAAGAGGAGCCAGAGGATATAGAAGAAGAGGGGAAGGGAGATAACAGTTCCTCCTGATATTCCTCGTCAGACAGAGAGACTTCGGAATCTGAAATAGGCTCTGGGTTTTTACTACCCTTTCTCTTAAGGGCTGTTTTTACTGAGTCTTCAACTTCGGCTCTAATTATGGCTCTAAGACTAGAGGCAAAGTCAGGTGTCTCTTCCTGGATAGTCTTTTGGATGCAATCTACACAAAGACTTTATTGCCACTGGACTGCCAACGGAACTCTACAGAGGGCACATTCCTTGTTCCTTGACTTGGTGCTAGCCTTCCTTGGCACCTGCCAAGTAAACAGAAAATGTAGCCCACTACCACCAGGGTGACATTCACGAAGATCACTCACCACCTGCTGACCATGAAGGGTATCGGATTCTCAGGCAGCATAGGAGCACGGACAACATCCCTCCTAGAAGCTGAAGAGTCCTGTGACGTCCGACCAGGACGATTGCCACTCCTTCCACTTGAGCGGCTACTTTTCTTAACACGTTAGTGAGCAGGTGCATCACCTGATAAGGGCTCTTGCTGCTGCTGCTGTAATGGCTGCTGCTGCAGCTCCATGCGATCCTCCATATCTGGAGAGCTGTATTGAAGTAAGCGACGCTCTATGCAAACTTCACCCTTAAAAAGGGTGATCTGCAGTGCTCACCGCCTCTTCCGGTACATGTTATGCACCTCTCCCTCCCTCCTGTATCCCGCCGGGAAGCCTGAATCTTCGCCGGTGTCTGAGCCATGGGCGCCGCCATCTTGGATCCAAGAAAATAAGGCAGCACACTGCAGCGCTGAAACATGCAGACATGAAACATGAAAACTGAACTACATTACTGCACTAGAAATATTGCAGATTAATATTGTTTTAATCGCAACAGGTCCATTACCCCTCCACAGAGAGAGAGAAAATGTTAGTCTAAGAGGAGGTTTCACAGGTACCCATTCAGATGGAGACGTTTATTCTCAGCAAGGAAAGCATAGGACCTGGTATACGAGAGATGCCCTAAAGTGGCTACCAGGTACACATCAAATTGGCCATTTTTATGCGGTAAACGCTCTCAATTTTTCATATTTCTAGTGCAGTAATGCAGTTCAGTTTTCATGTTTCATGTTTGCATGTTTCAGCGCTGCAGTGTGCTGCCTTATTTACTTGACTGTATATGAGTTGGTGACTAGGTTCAGCACCTGTTCACACTTAGTCTATGTTTGGATGTGACTGTCAGTTTTTTTAAATGCCATCTTGGATCCGGCACGCAGCTCCGACGTCACGCAGGCACGCCCATTCCCAGCGTGCCTTGCGCGCAAAGCCAGCCGCACGCCCGGAAGTCACCTAACAGAGAGGGGGAGAGAGCGGCGTGGCAGACACAGAAGGGCCCCAGGACCCCGGACTGTGCTGGCCCAACGCCCGCACGGGCGCAAGAGCCCGCAGGATCTGCGAACGGCGCTTCCAGCATCCTTAAGGCCGGCATACAGGCGCCCTGCCTGCCCTTCCAGTGCCGGGACAGGAGTGGGTGGGTGGAAATCCTCGATCAAAATACCGCCGTGATTCAGCACAAGGGTTCCCATCAGGACAGGAAACCCAACTGAAGCGAGGGAGAGGTACGGCCCTTATATTTCAGTAGGTTTCCTGTCCCGACTGGGCGGATCCCTCTCTCAGGTGTGCTGTCATGGGAGACGGGAAAATAAACCTTACCTGACCATCCTGAGAGCTGGTTTTATTCCTATAATATATTGTTCCTTAAATCTTGCTTTACGCATTATATTCCGATGTCTTTGGTCTCTAGGTTTTAACACTATTTATTCCTTTTAATCACTTTCTCCTCTCAATTTTTGTTTTTTATTGTATTTTAATTAACTATAATTGTTCGTAATTACCTGTAGGTGTCCCATTCCTTATTGGGGTTCTCTTTCGTTGGGCTTGTGTTCCGTGTCTGGTTTGCTTCGTGTGCCATCGCTGCCTGGTCAGAATGTCCATTGCTGGATGACACCCTCATGGAGAAACTGAATATATGAACTAAAAAAAAAAAATTTTTGGGACATCTTGCTGAACAAGGACTCGTATGAAAAACGTCTATATGTAATAAATACTTATTCTTTTCACATCTTTTTTCCTCTAATGGATCTCCATTTCTTTGGCTACGTTCACATTTGCGTTGTGCGCCGCAGCGTCGGCGCCGCAGCGCACAACGCAAACAAAAACGCAGCAAAACGCATGCACAACGCTGCGTTTTGCACCGCATGCGTCGTTTTTTTCATTGAATTT
The DNA here is from genome assembly GCF_051348905.1 of Ranitomeya variabilis. Classification (NCBI taxonomy): domain Eukaryota; kingdom Metazoa; phylum Chordata; class Amphibia; order Anura; family Dendrobatidae; genus Ranitomeya; species Ranitomeya variabilis. The sequence continues at coordinate 213,862,497 of NC_135237.1, forward strand.
GGACGCAGCAAAAATGCAACTTGCTGCGTCCTCTGCGCCTGGACGCGGGCGCCGCAGCGACGCATGCGGCGCAAAACGCAAGTGCGCCGCATGTCCATGCGCCCCCATGTTAAATATAGGGGCGCATGACGCATGCGGCGCCACTGCGGCGCCCGACGCTGCGGCGCTGGCCGCAAATGTGAACGTAGCCTTTCCACTATTTTTCACATAACGCGTACAAATATTTATACTTTTACTATTTCATACTTTTATATATTTATAACGCATTTGCTTAATTGCATGTATTTATGCTCTTATATATAACATATCTCTTTTAGGCTTTCTGCCTTTGCACCCCTCCCCCCGATCCTTCCCATTCATTAATACACCGTCCCATTTTTTCCTTTATAACACCTTCCACATCCATCCCAATTTATATTTTATTTAGCACATAATTAGTAATTTTCTTTTATAAATAAGGCACATACTCGTCTTTATCATGCCGATGCCATCCCTATGCAAAATGGCATTTTTTATAAGGGATTACTTATAGCCTACTTTACGGGCTCCTTTTTTCTTAATGCAAGACCTTTTTCTATTGGGTGCGGGTGCCCAAACATTTCCCCCTTTTTCTTTCTTCGTCTCCAATCGGCATTGAGATTGGTAGTCACTGATAGCCCAATTGTAAACTTAGATAAGGGGGTGGTACTCCAAACCAAGTATGTCACATACATGCGTACTCACATTGACTTTCTATACTTGGCTGGTGCGCATGCACTGGAGCAGTATCTTCGTCTGACTTAAGGAGCCGGACCGGAAGTTCCCTTAGCAACAGGAGTCTCTAACCGACGCCATTCGCCAGGACAACGCCAAGTACACATCCGGCCACAGTAGCGCCACCGACATTCCCTTCCCACAACCCTGCCTCCAAATGACGTGACACCTGCAGACTGGATATACAAACCCACCCATTACCTAGTAACCATCACGCCCCCCTTTGAGAAGAAGCTGAATAGCGAAACGGCGCTTGTCGGGCGCAGGGTTTGATACAATCTTCTCTCAACACTGCACAATATTTTAGCATCCAACCCCAGGTAAAGAAACATTTCTTTGCCCAGGCTCTTTTAGGGTATGTGCACACGTTGCGGATTTCTTGCAGAAATTTCCTGAAGAAAACCGGAAATTTTCTGCAAGAAATCCGCATTTTTTTTTTTTTGCGTTTTTTTTCCGTTTTTTTCGCGTTTTTTTAGCATTCTGCAAGCGTAATTAGCTTGCAGAATGCTAAAGTTTTCCAAGCGATCTGTAGCATCGCTTGGAAAACTGACTGACAAGTTGGTCACACTTGTCAAACATACTGTTTGACAAGTGTGACCAACTTTTTACTATAGATGCAGCTTATGCAGCATCTATAGTAAAAGATAGAATGTTTAAAAATAATAAAAAAAATAAAAAAATGCTTATACTCACCCAGACATCATCTCACCGGCGTCCGTTCCTCTTCCTATAGCTGGTCTGTGCGTACAGGACCTTCCGTGACGTCACGGTCACATGACCGCTCACGACCAATCACAGGACAGTGACATCATCGGCAAGGTCCTTCAGCGTACATCAGCTACAGGAACCGAAGCGACAGCATGCAGTGGAGGCGGGAAGACATCGAGGGTGAGTATAGGACTATTTTTTATTTTAATTCTTATTTTTTGACCACTTATATGGTGCCCAGTGCCTGGAGGAGAGTCTCCTCTCCTCCACCCTGGGTACCAACCGCACATAATCTGCTTACTTCCCGCATCGTGGGCACAGCCCCGTGCGGGAAGTAAGCAGATCAATGGACTCCTAGGTGTGCGGAATCCCCTGCAATTCCGCATTTTAATGAACATGTTGCTTTTTTTTCCGCGATGCGATTTTTTCGCGGAAAAAAAGGCTACATTTGCACAAAAAATGCGGAATACACTTAAAATAATAGGAGGCATATGTAAGCGTTTTTTTCGCGTTTTTATCACGTTTTTATAGCGAAAAAACGCGAAAAAAACGCGAACAATACATAACGTGTGCACATGGCCTTATAGTCTTAATTTCTTTAGAACCCATTGTCCACATAGCTGAAAGTGGAATTCCACTAACGTCTAGTATTTGCTGACATATATAATTATTCACTATTCCACTTAGTGGGCTGCTACTGGTCAGATATATATTTTTTCACCACATGTTATGTGACTGTACTTATGTTTAGACTTTCTCTGAAAAGGGCTGCAGAAAAGAGGACGTTAATATGACTTTGTAGTTTCTAACAATGTCAATCCTATCTAGCAGGCTCATATATATGTTTTTTTCCAGGAAAGCACTGGTCTAAATGTAGATAAATTGTATACTTTCCAATAGATTGTACCATTCCCTGATTTTTTGGAGGTCCAGTTTTTTCCATCTTTTTCCTGTCTTTTTAAATGATTTTAAAATTTGTCTCAATAAAGAATTCTTTTATTCACTTCCTAGTCACTTCATACCTTTTTTAGGTAATGTAATATAATTTTCAAGCTATGCATAAAAAAACAAAACAAAAAAAACAAACAGCTAATCTGAAGTGAAGTAGTACGGAACACATTCGTTCCGAATCGGTGCAGCCACCGAAGCAGCTAGGGCAAGAGTGTCGGAGGCTGAGGTGCAGGAAATGGGTCGATGGAAATCCGCATGTTTCGCCAGATACATAAGACCTGATTTGTTGAATTAACATATGTTATCACTTACAGGAGTAGAAGTTTGGGTTGTAGGACATTCCTATGTTTATTGTTGGGTGGGAAAAAAGGCCAAACTGCGGCTGGGAGGAAGAGATCTAGGCTTCCCGGGTCTAAAAGTCAACTGGAGGGGTATAAGAGGCCTCCAATGGAAAAAGGTGTTCAAAGAGATGGTTGCCATATCAAGGAGGGCGAAACGCCCGGTGATAATAGTGTTACACGTGGGTGGCAAAGATATGGGCAAGCGAAAGGTCGCTGATCTGTATAAACGGATGACAACAGACATGGAGCGTTTCAGCTGTTTATTCGCGAATATGATACTGGTGTGGACAGAGATGATACCACGGTCAGTCTGGCGTGGCGCAAGAGATAAAAAAGCCATAGAGCGCACTAGGAAAAAATTCAATGCTCGGATGAAAAAAATTGGTGAGAGGAAAATGAGGTATCGTTGTTCGTCACCACCTGCTGGAGGGGGATAACACAACACTACTAAGACCGGACGGCGTTCACCTGACGGACATTGGCCATGTAGGTTATACACGGGATCCTCCATGGCGGAAAAAGCGGAGGAGGGCAAAGGTTCCTTGGCCAACTCGCCTGTCGATCGTGGACAGGAGCTCGGCGCGAGCCGCCCGTTACGAAATGCAATTGCCTTTTCTCTGCGGATGTAATTAATAAACTGTGACCAACCTGTTCAACCCACCTAGGACTGTCTGTGTTTCAATACGGGATTGGAGACAGGGGGGAAGGCACTGGTCCAGTTTCTAATATGGGGTCACTTGTTGGGGGTTTCTACTGTTTAGGTACATTAGGGGCTCTGCAAACGCAATGTGACGCCTGTTGACCTATCCATCTTAGTCTGCATTCCAAATGGCGCTCCTTCCCTTCCGAGCTCTGCCATGCGCCCAAACAGTGGTTCCCCCCCACATATGGGGTATCAACGTACCAGTGGTGGTTAAATTTATAACCTGTGTTTTTTAGTAATAATTAGAGTGTTGCATTGTGGGTTGCACCAAGGCATTTTGGGATGAGGAACCTCCATTTTCCCCTCTGTGTTCTTCCTGGACACACGTGTTCTGCTATGCTGGAAATATCTTACTTAGTTGCCATCCTGGTAAAGTTTATCTGGTAAGATCATTATCCCTGTTCTTGCAATGTAGTGTTGTACATAATGTGATTAACTGTATAGCAGCCAGTACACAGGAAATGTGATTACCGGGGACTTACTGTATGTAGTTATGTACATAGGTTGCATCATACTGTATACTTTCTTTCTGCGATACTAGTGGTGGTGGTGATTCTGGCAATGGTGATGCCGAGTCGCTCATACTGCGGCTGGCGCTGCGGCGGCTGGTGCTGCGGCTTGAGGCTCGTGCTGTGGCTTGAGACTCGTGCTGCTGCTTGAGGCTTGTGCTGCGGATAACGCTGCAGTGCCCCTGGGTAGCTGGAGCAGCTCCCTTCTTATGCTGGAGATTCCCGCCGCTTTTTTGAACTGCCGCCTGCGCAGAAGCACCTCATAGCGTCGGCGCCAAGCGCTGTTTCGCTGGCGCCTGCGCAGACGTGACCCCCGCTGGCGCCCGCCGTAGGGCCAAGATGGCACCCGGAAAGCATGCATATGGAGCTGCCCGCCGGGCTCCCGGTCCTATGCAGCCCCTTAACGCGCGGCTCTGCACGCCGGGTGGCAATGCAGTGTGCAGGCTGACGCTTTTTCTCTGGGAGGGCCGCGCCGCTCCTCCCGCAACCACAGAGGGACCCCCCTGGATGTTGCTGCTGCTGCATCTTACCTGGGGAGGTGACCGCGAATTCCATGTCACCTCCCCCGCACTCCCTAGAGGCCCACTAGCCCCAGCGGTGGCGCTTCGGGTGACCACACCAGCCGAGGCAGAGGGACCCCAGCTGCCTGAGTCGGACTGATTGGCCCCGGAATCCCACGTCGATGATCTTCTGGTAAGTCCGTAGGTCTCCCATCAAGGACAGGAAACCAACTGATGTGGGAGAGTGGTACCGCCTTTTATTCTGTAGGTTTCCTGTCCTTGGTGGGCGGATCCCCTCTCTCTGTGGTGCCGTCATGGGCGACAGATGAAATAGTGTTGTAAAAATGAGAAATTGCTGGTCAACTTTTAACCCTTATAACTCCCTAACAAAAAAAAATTTGATTCCAAGGTTGTGCTGATGTTAAGTAGACATGTTATAAATGTTACTTATGTTTTTTGTGTGACATATCTCTGTGATTTAAGGGCATAAAAATTCAAAGTTGGAAAATTGCAAAATTTTCAAAGTTTGTGCCAAATTTCTGTTTTTTTTTTCACAAATAAACGCAAGTCTTATCGAAGAAATTTTACCACTATCAAGAAGTACAATATGTCACGAGAAAACAGTGTCAGAATCATCAGGATCCGTTGAAGCGTTCCAGAGTTAGAACCTCATAAAGGGACAGTGGTCAGAATTGTAAAAATTGGCCCGGTCATTAACGTGCAAACCACCCTTGGAGCTTAAGGGGTTTAAAAAAAATAATAAATAAAAAAAATAGATGTAACGATTATGTATATATAACTAATTATTGTTAACGTTACCAAGTCACAGCGGAAGAAGCGGAGGAGGGCAAAGGTTTGTAACCACTCGTTGGCCAACTTGCCTGTCGATCGTGGACAGGAGCTCGGCACGAACCGCCCATTAAGAAATGTAATTGCCTTTTCTCTGCTGATGTAATTAATGAACTGTGACCAACCTGTTCAACCCACCTAGGACTGTCTGTGTTTCATTGCGGGATTGGAGGCAGGGGGGAAGGCACTGGTTACGACACACAGGTCTCCACAGTCAGACTGTTATCCTTCCCAACACTCTCTGAACGGTCTTTCGTCTATCAGAATAATTTCATCAATTGTTTGGTATGCAATTGGGCCCACAGTACTCATGGGATACACTTTGTACATTTTCTATTCAGGTGGGAAACAAGTCTGACTCACTGAATCTAAGATAAGACCTATAAAAGACTTTTGATGGAATTAGCTTTGATTCTTTTTGGTTCAGGAGTCAACTTAATTCCTCCATGGTGGCTCTGACCCATGCTAGCTGTAAGTTGCAGTGTTCTACCAATCTGCCAACAATCAGGAAATCCTCCAAGAATGGAATTATTAACGTATCCTGCTTTCGAAGATGTGCTGACATTTTCTTGGGGCCATGGAAAGACCGAAGCGCAGGGCCCTGATGTTGTGAATTCTGCTCTTGGGTTCCCCCCGGTGGTTGCTGGTGGTAATGCAGTTGTCCCTGGGTTGCAGTCCAGGGCAGGTGTTCCTGCTGATTGCAGCTCTGACTGGGGTATTTAGGTTTTCAGGATTCATTAGCCCTTGCCAGTTGTCCATTGTTCTTGGAGGTTATGCATCTCTGTCTGGTTCCTCCTGCCCTGCTGCCCAATCAGCCAAGATAAGTGTCTGGTTTTGTTTCTGCTGCACACATGCTGTGTGCTTTACAATTCAGTGCTATTCATTGTTTTTTCTTGTCCAGCTTAGACTGTGTTTGGATATTTTCAGTCAAGTTGGCTTCTCAGGAGATGCAGAGATACATTCCATGTCTTAGTTAGATGGTGGAATTTTTGTATTATCTGCTGTGGATATTTTTAGGGTTTTAATACTGACCGCTTAGTATTCTGTCCTATCCTTTCCTATTTAGCTAGCATGGCCTCTTTTGCTAAATCCTGATTTCTGCCTGCGTTTGTCTTTCCTCTTATATTCACAGTCAATATTTGTGGGGGGCTGCCTATCCTTTGGGGTTCTGCTCTGAGGCAAGAAAAAATTCCCATTTCCATCTATAGGGGTATTTAGTCCTCCGGCTGTGTCGAGGTGTCTAGGATGTGTTAGGTACACCCCACGGCTACTTCTAGTTGCGGTGTCAGTTTAGGGTTTGCGGTCAGTACAGGTTCCACCTTCTCCTGAGGAAGTCTCATGCGGCTCCAAGGTCACCGGATCATAACACCTGAACTGAAAATACCTGACCATTTTGTTTATGAAGAGGGCCACCCTTAGGGAATTCTGCTTTCTTGCATGGATCAGAATACTGTAGTATACGTCTTTCAGGTTCAGCACACTCATGTAACAAAATGGAAACAGAAGTTTTATAAGCGATTTTTTTTACTCCATTTTGAAATGCCGATGTATCAGAAATTTGTTCAGACTCTTCAAATTTGCCTTCTTTATCAAGAAATGAGGGGAATAGAATCCCCCTATTTCTTCTTCATCCACTAGTACCTCTATGATAACCTGATTCTGAGCTAGATTGCAAACGTTTGCTTCTAGGGCTAACTGTTCCTTCCAAGATTTCCAGGGGGACATTATTGCAAAAGTTTATGGAGGAACAGGCAGATATTCCAACCGCAGGCCTGATTACACTATACCTAGAAACCAGCAATTCGATGAAATTCTTGCCCAGGCAGGGAGGTGGAGGTAGAAGGAAAGTCTTACCTTTATTACACGGGGAATGGTGTCCCTGAGATTTCCTTCTCTCGTGAGGAACCCCAAACATGAATCCTCTATTTTTTCCTATTTGTCTTTCCATTATTCTTGATCCCTGGGAGGTCTTTTCTGGCCATACCTTCTGCTCCAAAACAAGCTTTTACACTCCGGTATGGAAAACTGGGAAATCACCATCTTTGTTCAGAATGTCATCCAGAACTTGACCAAAGAGAGCCATTCCATGTGATGGAGTGTAACATGGCTTGTTTTTTCAGACTGGACATCCTCCAGCCAACATTTGAACCATAGCGATCTACTAGGAGCGTTACAAAGGCCCGCTGACCTGGCCACCAGACTCACCGAGTTTGCTGAGGCATCTGCAATAAAGGCTGCCGCTTCCTGCATCAATGGTAGATTGGTCAGGATTGTTTCTCTCAGAGCATTATCCCTTAGTTGACCTTCCAGTTGTTCCAGCCAGATCATCATAGATCTGGCTGTACAGATTGCCAATATAGCTGATTTCAAGGCTCCCATCAAAGATTTTGAGTAATGTCTTAGCTATCCATCAGTTTTTCTATCCAGACTGTATTTCAGGATACCCATGTCTTCAAAGGGCAACAGATTTTCTGGATGATTTAGCGACTGCTACGTCTATCTTAGGGCTGTCTCCTCAGCAAAGGGATACCTTCTCTTTGAAGACAAGGGTCGCAAATCTTTTGAGTTTTCTTCCATTTTTTTTTTAATGAGAGCTTGCATTTTCTAATTTATTGAAAACGTATGCTCATCATCTTCTCTAACCCCCCAAACATAATATCCTGGACTGATTTGGGGGTTTTATCATCTATGATGCCCATAGTAGCCATTACAGACTTGACCAATCTGTCTATCTTCTACAGGGAATCACAATCTACCCCCCTGTACCACCATCAGAGGATGAAGAGGAAGAAAAAAAAATAAAAAATCAGATCCACATTCCCGGTCTGACTTCATTGATTCATTATAATTATCAATATTCTGGTTTTCTCTTTCCCATACTATTACTTTTTATGGATTAGGGTCTTAAATGAATCTAACTTCTGCCCTAATAACCGATTTTAAATCCAAGGCAAAATTCCGGGATTCCTCACAAATAATTTTCTGGCTACATGCTGAGTATAGTTTCTTTTGCAATGAGCTGAGTAACGTATCCCTGAAAAGCACAAACTCATTTTTAAGCTTTGCACTGCATTTCTTAGGCCTTTCCTAGTAATTAAACAACAAAAAAGGAACTAATTATCATGGTGACCTTTCATGGAGATCACTTACCTCTCAGTTATTTAGTAAGGGTACCAGATTCGGAGGCTGGATCAAATCACAAGATTGTTCTCTCCTGGAGGCGGTGGATCCATGATCCACTCTGCTTCTCTGGCTAGCCTTATGGTCTCTTCTTCTGTCACTCAAGAGACTGCCTCTGTAGTCCCCACACTGTCGTTGGTACTGCTGTTGTTGCTGCTGATCCTCTATAATCACAGTGTTAAGAAGAGCCAGAGCAAACTTGCTCTTTGGCAGTCAGACCCAATTTTAAATGAGGAACCAGCCACAGCATCTCCTGCCATGTGGACTCCTCCTCCAGACCTCCCAGGAAGTGAAGTTACCACTTCCAGGTCAAAAGTCACTGACACATTCATCATCAAGGCATGCCACTTCCAGAGGGCCCAGCGCATGCGCAGACCCGGAAAACCGCGGTGGCGGGCATGCATGTAAAATGTGCGCTGGTCGCATCCACATGCCCAACACAATTCCCCACTGGATCTGCTGTGGCACCTCCAGGATCCAACACTGGCGCTAATAGCAAGGAGCCATTCTTCCACGCAACCGGGCCTGGGTAAGTTTCTTCTGTTCTTTTCCGCACCTGATTCTTCAGATACAGGTTCCCTCAAGGACAGGAAACCAACTAATGCAGGGGAGAGGTTACGCCCTTGATGGGCAGATCCCATCTCTCGTGTGGTGCTGTCAGAGAAAGGAAAATACGTAAGCTACTTACCGGTAGTGGTGTTTTTCAGGAGCCCATGACAGCACCACAAGAGAGGGGATCTGCCCTTAGGGGACAGGAAACCTACAGACATAAAAGGGTGGCACCTCTCCCGCATCAGGTGGTTTACAGAGCATGAGAGGGCCTCCCTGGTTAGTAGCACATAATCAACTTAAAATATGGTACAATTCACCATGTGAGTAAACTTAAAGGAAAAGAAAGTGTTGACCCATACGAGAAAAAAGGGGTGGGAATATAAGGGTGCTGTCATGGGATCCTGAAAAACACCGCTACCGTTAAGTAGCTTACGTATTTATTCAGTCGCCATGACAGCACCACGAGAGACTTTCAGAGAAGTAAAAGACTAGGGAGGGACAACTGCCTCAAGCACCCTTCTCCCAAACGTGAGATCGGAGGAGCTACCCAGATCCAGTCTATAGTGTTTAAGGAAAATAGATGGAGAAGACAATGTGGCGACCTTACAAATGTCTTCAATCGTCACCTCTGATCTCTCCGCCCAGGAAGTAGCCATGGCTCGAGTGGAGTAAGCTTTTATACCTTCCGGGATCTGCATGCCACCTGCTGTATAAGCTAAAGAGATCGCCTCCCTGATATATCTAGCTAGTGTGTTTTTGGACACTCTAAGCCCCTCTCTAACTCCCTGAAAGGATACAAATAGGGAATTATTTTCTTCCAAGTGCTAGTAGCTGAAATATACCTAAGACGACACCTTCTTACATCTAGAGAATGGAACTTACGTTCCTTATCATTGGTGGGATTAGGACAGAACAAAGGTAGAACAACTTCCTGCAATCTATGAAATTTTGAAGCTACTTTTGGAAGGTAAAGAGGATCAGGTTTCATAATGACTATCTTCTCTAAACTGCATGTACGGAGGTTGTCTAAACAGAACTTGTAGGTCGCTAACCCTCCTTGCGGATGTGAGCGACTAAAAGGGCCGTTTTTAACCCCTTCATGACCCAGCCTATTTTGGCCTTAATGACCTTGCCGTTTTTTGAAATTCTGACCAGTGTCCCTTTATGAGGTAATAACTCAGGAACGCTTCAACGGATCCTAGCGATTCTGAGACTGTTTTTTCGTGACATATTGGGCTTCATGTTAGTGGTAAATTTAGGTCGATAATTTCTGAGTTTATTTGTGAAAAAAACGGAAATTTGGCAAAAATTTTGAAAATTTCGCAATTTTCACATTTTGAATTTTTATTCTGTTAAACCAGAGAGTTATGTGACACAAAATAGTTAATAAATAACATTTCCCACATGTCTACTTTACATCAGCACAATTTTGGAAACAAATTTTTTTTTTGCTAGGAAGTTATAAGGGTTAAAATTTGACCAGTGATTTCTCATTTTTACAACAAAATTTACAAAACCATTTTTTTTAGGGACCACCTCACATTTGAAGTCAGTTTCAGGGTTCTATATGGCTGAAAATACCCAAAAGTGACACCATTCTAAAAACTGCACCCCTCAAGGTGCTCAAAACCACATTCAAGAAGTTTATTAACCCTTCAGGTGTTTCACAGCAGCAGAAGCAACATGGAAGTAAAAAATGAACATTTAACTTTTTAGTCACAAAAATGATCTTTTAGCGAAAATTTTTTTATTTTCCCAAGGGTAAAAGGAGAAACTGGACCACGAACGTTGTTGTCCAATTTGTCCTGAGTACGCTGATACCTCATATGTGGGGGTAAACCACTGTTTGGGCGCACGGCAGGGCTCGGAAGGGAAGGAGCGCCATTTGACTTTTTCAATGAAAAATTGGCTCCAATCTTTAGCGGACACCATGTCGCGTTTGGAGAGCCCCCGTGTGCCTAAACATTGGAGCTCCCCCACAAGTGACCCCATTTTGGAAACTAGACCCCCCAAGGAACTTATGTAGAAGCATAGTGAGCACTTTAAACCCCCAGGTGCTTCACAAATTGATCCGTAAAAATGAAACAGTACTTTTTTTTTCACAAAAAAATTAAGTTAGCCTCAATTTTTTCATTTTCACATGGGTAACAGGATAAAATGGATCCTAAAATTTGTTGGACAATTTCTCTTGAGTACACCGATACCTCACATGTGGGGGTAAACCACTGTTTGGGCACATGGTAAGGCTCGGAAGGGAAGGAGCGCCATTTGACTTTTTGAATGAAAAATTAGCTCCATCGCTAGCAGACACCATGTCACGTTTGGAGAGCCCCTGTGTGCCTAAACATTGGAGCTCCCGCACAAATGACCCCATTTTGGAAACTAGACACCCCAAGGAACTTTTCTAGAAGCATAGTGAGCACTTTAAACCCTCAGGTGCTTCACAAATTGATCCGTAAAAATGAAAAAAGTACTTTTTTTCCACACAAAATTTCTTTTAGCCTCAATTTTTTCATTTTCACATGGGCAACAGGATAAAATGGATCCTAAAATTTGTTGGGCAATTTCTCCTGAGTACGCCGATACATCATATGTTGGGGTAAACCACTGTTTGGGTGCACGGCAAGGCTCGGAAGGGGAGGCGTGCCATTTGACTTTTTGAATGGAAAATTAGCTCCAATCGTTAGCGGACACCATGTCGCGTTTGGAGAGCCCCTGTGTGCCTAAACATTGGAGCTCCCCTACAAGTGACCCCATTTTGGAAACTAGACCCCCCAAGGAACTTATCTAGATGCATAGTGAGGACTTATAACCCCCAGGTGCTTCACAGAAGTTTAGAACGCAGAGCCGTGAAAATAAAAAATAATTTTTCTTTCCTCAAAAATGGTTTTTAGCCCAGAATTTTTTATTTTCCCAAGAGTAATAGGAGAAATTGGACCCCAAATGTTGTTGTCTAGTTTGTCCTGAGTACGATGATACCCCATATGTGGGGGTAAACCACTGTTTGGGCGCACGGCAGGGCTCGGAAGGGAAGGCATGCCATTTGGCTTTTTGAATGGAAAATTAGCTCCAATCATTAGCGGACACCATGTCGCGTTTGGGGAGCCCCTGTGTGCCTAAACATTGGAGCTCCCGCACAAGTGACCCCATTTTGGAAACTAGACCTCCCAAGGAACTAATCTAGATGTGTGGTGAGCACTTTGAACCCCCAAGTGCTTCACAGAAGTTTATAACGCAGAGCCATGAAAATAAAAAATAATTTTTCTTTTCTCAAAAATGATTTTTTAGCCCACAATTTTTTATTTTCCCAAGGGTAACAGGAGAAATTGGACCCCAAAAGTTGTTGTCCAGTTTCTCCTGAGTACGCTGATACCCCATATGTGGGGGTAAACCACTGTTTTGGCACACGTCGGGGTTCGGAAGGGAAGTAGTGACGTTTTGAAATGCAGACTTTGATGGAATGCTCTGCGGGCGTCAGGTTGCGTTTGCAGAGCCCCTGATGTGCCTAAACAGTAGAAACTCCCCACAAGTGACTCCATTTTGGAAACTAGACCTCCCAAGGAACTAATCTAGATGTGTGGTGAGCACTTTGAAACCCCAAGTGCTTCACAGAAGTTTATAACGCAGAGCCATGAAAATAAAAAATAATTTTTCTTTTCTCAAAAATGATTTTTTAGCCCACAATTTTTTATTTTCCCAAGGGTAACAGGAGAAATTGGACCCCGAAAGTTGTTGTCCAGTTTCTCCTGAGTACGCTGATACCCCATATGTGGGGGTAAACCACTGTTTTGGCACACGTCAGGGCTCGGAAGGGAAGTAGTGACATTTGAAATGCAGACTTTGATGGAATGGTCTGCGGGCATCACGTTGCATTTGCAGAGCCCCTGATGTGCCTAAACAGTAGAAACACCCCACAAGTGACCCCATTTTGGAAACTAGACCCCCGAAGGAACTTATCTAGATGTGTGGTGAGCACCTTCAACCCCCAAGTGCTTCACAGAAGTTTATAACGCAGAGCCGTGAAAATAAAAAATAATTGTTCTTTCTTCAAAAATTATGTTTTAGCAAGTAATTTTTTATTTTTGGGTAACAGGAGAAATTGGACCCCAACAGTTGTTGCCCAGTTTGTCCTGAGTATGCTGGTACCCCAAATGTGGGGGTAAACCACTGTTTGGGCGCACGTCGGGGCTTGGAAGGGAGGGAGCACCATTTGACTTTTTGAACGCAAGATTGGCTGGAATCAATGGTGGCGCCATGTCTCGTTTGGAGAACCCTGATGTGCCTAAACAGTGGAAACCCCTCAATTCTAACTTCAACACTAACCCCAACACACCCCTAATCCTAATCCCAACTGTAGCCATAACCCTAATCACAACCCTAACCCCAACACACCCCTAACCACAACCCTAACCCCAACACACCCGTAACCCTAATTCCAACCCTAATGCTAACCCTAATCCCAACCCTAACCCTAATCCCAACCCTAACCACAACTGTAACCCAAACACACCCCTAACCCTATCCGTAACCCTAACCACAAGCCTAATCTTAACCCTATTTCCAACCCTAGCCCTAATTGCAACCCTAACTCTAAAGCTATGTGCCCACGTTGCAGATTCGTGTGAGATTTTTTCCGCACGATTTTTGAAAAATCTGCAGGTAAAAGGCACTGCGTTTTACCTGCGGATTTACAGCAGATTTCCAGTGTTTTTTTGTGCGGATTTCACCTGCGGATTCCTATTGAGGAACAGGTGTAAAACGCTGTGGAATCCGCACAAAGAATTGACATGCTGCGGAAAATACAACGCAGCGTTTCTGCACGGAATTTTCCCCACCATGGGCACAGCGGATTTGGTTTTCCATAGGTGTACATGGTACTGTAAACCTGATGGAAAACTGCTACGAATTCGCAGCGGCCAATCCGCTGCGGATCCGCGGCCAATCCGCTGCGGATCCGCGGCCAATCCGCTGCGGATCCACGGCCAATCCGCTGCGGATCCACGGCCAATCCGCTGCGGATCCACGGCCAATCCGCTGCGGATCCGCAGCCAAATCCGCACTGTGTGCACATGCCATAACCCTAACCCTACCCCTAACCCTACCCCTAGTTCTAACCCTAGTTCTAACCCTAACCCTAGTGGAAAAAGAAAAAAAATATATTTTCTTTATTTTATTATTGTCCCTACCTATGGGGGTGATAAAGGGGGGGTTTTATTTATTATTTTTTTTATTTTGATCGCTGTGATAGAACCTACCACAGCGATCAAAATGTACTTGTAATGAATCTGCCGGCCGGCAGATTCGGCGGGCGCACTGAGCATGCGCCCACCATTTTGGAAGATGGCGGCGCCCATGGAGAAGACGGACAGGCACCGGGAGCCTCGGTAAGTATAAGGGGGGGGAGATCGGGGCACGGGGGGGCGTCGGAGCACAGGGGGGTGACATAGGAGCACGGGGGGAGCGAACAGGAGGACGAGGGAGCGGAGCACAGGACGGAGGGGACTACAGGACAGATCGGTGGCTTGGGGGGGCGATCGGTGGGGTGGGGGGGCGATCGGTGGGGTGGGGGGAGCTCACATCAGTGTTTCCAGCCACGGCCGATGATATTGCAGCATCGGCCATGGCTGGATTGTAATATTTCACCAGTTTTTTAGGTGAAATATTACAAATCGCTCTGATTGGCAGTTTCACTTTCAACAGCCAATCAGAGCGATCGTAGCCACGGGGGGGTGAAGCCACCCCCCCTGGGCTGAAGCACCACTCCCCCTGTCCCTGCAGATCGGGTGAAATTGGAGTTAAACCTTTCACCCGATCTGCAGGGATGCGATCATTCCATGACGCCACATAGGCGTCATGGGTCGGATTGGCACGGGTTTTCATGACGCCTACGTGGCGTCAAAGGTCGGGAAGGGGTTAAAGAGAGGATTTTAATTGGGGCAGTATCAATAGGTTCAGATGGAGCTTGCGTTAGAGCTGAGAACACAAAGTTTAGGTCCCATGGAACTAATTTTTCCTTAATAACGGGCCTAGTTGCTGCCTTGAAGAACCTAGCTATCCAGTGATTACTGGCTAAATTACTATTGTATAGTGCCCCCAGAGCCGACACTTGAACCCTGAGAGTGTTTGTGGCTAAACCCATTTCTAATCCTTTCTGTAAGAATGCCAAAATTTTGTTAATACAGACTTTCTGGTCAATATGTGCCCCTGAGATTGCTAAGAATTTTTTCCAAATTCTAACAAATGTTTGTTGTAGAAACCTTCCTACTCTTTAGTAATGTATTTACAAGGTCTCGAGAAAACCCTTTCCCCCTTAGTAATGACCTCTCAAATTCCATGCCGCTAGATGTAAATTGGCCATTCGTGGATGGAGAATTGGGCCCTGGGAGAGGAGATCTGGTATTTCTGTGAGAATCCAAGGCTGGGAAATGGACATCTTCCTCAGCCAAGGAAACCATGATCTTCTGGGCCAGAACGGGGCTACCATGATTACCCTGGCCCTGTCTTGCCGTATCTTCCTCAGAACTATCCAAATTAAGTTTAGAGGGGGAAAGGCATAAGAGACTGAAGTGCCACGAGATTAGGAGAGCGTCCACCGCATACGGGTTCTCTCTGGGGTTTAAGGAGCAGAATCGATGTAGCTTCCTGTTTTCTCTGTTGGCGAAAAGGTCTATGTCTGGGCACCCCCATAATTGTACGATCTGGTTGAAGATGGTCTGATTTAGTGTCCAATCTCCCTGTCAGAGTTTGTTGCGGCTTAGGTAGTCGGCCATGACATTGAGCTTTCCTTTTATGTGAAGAGGCGTAAGAGATAGTGGATGATTTTCGGCCATCTGAAAAATACGATCCGCGACCTCCATTAACGAACCAGACCGAGTACCTCCTTGATGGTTAATATAGGCTACGGTTACCTGGTTGTCTGACAAAAGCCTGACGTGTCGACCCTGTAGGGGTATAAGGAAACTACTTAAAGCGCGTTTTACCGCTAATTCTTTTAGGTTGGAAGATGAATTCTGTTCGGATTGAGACCACAGTCCCTGGACCCAACTACTCTCCATGTGTGCCCCCCCATGCCCTGCGGCTAGCATCTGTAGTTATTATTCGAGATACATTATTTATCCAGGGGACACCTCTACGTACATTTGGTATGTGTGTCCACCAATGTAAAGATTGTATAGATTCAGTGGATAGTGAAAATTTACTGTCAAGATAGCCTCTCAGGTGACGGGTATTACGTAAAACATCCCACTGTAGTGTTCTGGTGTGATATTGAGCCCAGAGAACTGCCGAGATACATGATGTGAGTGATCCTAATAGCGACATTGCCCCTTTTACAGAGACTGATAGATTATTAATCACTCTGGTTGCCAGCCGTTGAATACTATCCATTTTTGACTCTGGAAGGCGACATTCCTGCCACCTAGAGTCTAAGACAAGACCCAGAAACTCCTGTACCTTTGAGGGCTGTAAACGAGATTTTTTGAGATTAATGATCCACCCCAATTTCTGCAATGCTGACGTCACCTTCCCCAATTGGTCAGTGCAATGTGACTCTGAATGTCCCACAATCAATAAGTCATCTAGGTAGGGAATTATTAAAATGTCTTGTTCATGAAGGTGTACCATGACCTTTACCATTATTTTAATAAATACTCGGGGTGCAACCGCGACTCCAAAGGGAAGTGCTCGGTATTGGAAGTGCTCTATCGTACCATTAATTGAAACTGCCACTCTAAGAAATTGTTGGTGGTCTGCGTGTATTGGGACATGATAATAGGCGTCTTTCAAATCTAAGACAACCATGAAGCAATTGTTAAACATAAGTTTTATTGCCGTCTTTACAGACTCCATTTTGAAGGAAGGAACCAGCAGAAATTTAGTTTGGCCCTTTAAATTAATGATGGTACGGGAAGGATCCGTTAGGTTTTTTTAACCAGAAAGAGGGGGAAATAAAACCCCTTACCACTCTGTACTGTGGGCACTTTAATCAGCACTCCTTTTTGCTTAAGTTCCTGGACTTCTGACTCCAGTGCCAATTGTTCTGCTGAAGAACGACGGATGGGTGTTAGACAAAATTTGTCTTGAGGAATCCTTTGGAACTCGAACTTTAGACCAGTTACAATAATACTGAGGACCCACAGGCTATTGGAAATTTTCAACCAGACAGGGTAGAAGGCTGAAAGTCTGCCCCCCCACCTGGTCTGGCAGTCATTGTGGCTTTCTATAGTCCCGAGAGGTGTTAAACATATATCCTCTACCTCTTTTCCTGTTACTTGCAGATAGGAAAAGGGGCCGGTCACAGGAGCGCAGAATGAAGGACTCAGACGCCAAGTAGATTTGAGCCACAACGCGTTTCAATGGCATACCATTTGGTATGCCGTTGAAATGCGTTGTCGCTCAAATCTACTTGGCGTCTGAGTCCTTCATTCTGTGCTCCTGTGACCGGCCCCTTTTTTCCTACCTGCAAGTATTATCCTCCACTGGAGGTACCCGGCTGGAGCTGCGGGAACTCTGGTGCCTACCTCCCCCTTCCTGGGACTACTGCTAGCGCTCCACACACAAACCGCCAACTATTGTTTTTCATGTGCAATTCTTTTCTTGTTACTGTCATACCTGGATCTTTCTCTATTTGATGTTCTGCGGTTAAACCATCCTCTATTGTAATCCCGTCTGTATGAGGGTCTTCCTAGGAAGGGGAATTGTTTTTTTTTTTATTATCGCCCGCCTTTTCCAACAGTTCATCAAGTACTGGCCCAAACAAATGCGCCCCATCACAGGGAATGCCACATAGCTTTGATCTGGCCTGTAAATCTCATGGCCAACATTTTATCCATAAAGCCCTATGGGCTGCATTAGAAGGGGCTGAAGATCTGGCTGCCAATTTCAAAGAATCAGCCGAGGCATCTGAAAGAAAAGCTGCTGCCTCCTGAATTATAGGTAGGGACGATAGGATCTCATTCCTAGGAACTTTGTTTTTGAGTTGATCCTCTAGGCGGTCAAGCCACACCATTAGTGACCATGCTGTGCAAGTGGCTGCAATTGCTGGTCTCAGGGATCCTGCCGACGTTTCCCAAGCACCCTTAAGAAAAACATCAGCCTTTCTGTCTAGTGGATATTTTAGATTCCCTAAATCCTCAAATGGAAGAGAGGTCCTTTTGCACGCTTTGGCTACTGCCGCGTCCAGTTTCGGGGCCTTATCCCATGAGGATGATGCCTCTTCCTCGAATGGATACCTGCTCTTAAATGCTGGTGGGAGCGAGCCCTTCCTCTCGGTCTTTTTCCATTCCCTTGTAATTAAAATGTTTATCTTATCAATTACCAGGAAGGATCTTCGGGATTTTCAATCTAACCCTTTGAACATTATGTCCTGCATAGACCACTCTGACTGGGGCTCCTCAGTCCCCATTGTGTTGTTTACCACTTTAACAAGGCGATTAACTCTATCCAGTGGTAAACAGGAGTGACCAGACTCGGTATCCATGGACAAAGAGGATGATGGGAAGGAATCTGAGCTTAGTTCACCCGAGTCTGAACCCAAATCCAAAACTGAGGACCCGATTACTTTCCCCTTTTTAAAATCTGTCTTCTGGGATATGGATTTAATAGAACCCCTGATTTCTTGTCTAACCATATCCCTTAAGGTGGAAGTAAGGTCAGGGGCCTCCTCCTCTATTAAGTGTTATATGCACGGTTTATATAACCTCTTTTCATGACCATCTGGGAGCGGTTCCCCACACTCGGCACACTCCCTGTGTTTGGCCTTGGTGGAACATTTTCTCCCCTAATAAGGAGAGAGGGAACATAAGGAGGAACAGAACATCACTAAGTGAACTTTCACATAGATCACTTACCCAGGGCGTGTAGTGAGTGGTACCTGTAGTTAGTGGGGGGGTCCTTCCTAGCAGGCGATGCTTTACGGCTTGAGGACTTGTTTGGTCTAGACTTCTGAGTACTCAACTCCACCAGGGCGACTACTGCCACTAGATCGTCGCTGGGAGATAGCATGGGGCTGCTCTGTGGGCTGAGGCTGCTGCCGCTTCTCAGGCTGCGGTGCTTCTTGCTTTGGTGACTCCATCTTGAAAATGGGTCGGAAGCATCAAGCAGCCATCGCACTCTTCTTAAATATACCCCCAAGGTACTGCCCCCGATGGTTGTCAGCAGGTTTTCCCTGTGACCTGCCCAGCACCATGTTAAATTCTGGTCTCCCCCTCCCAAGACTGCGCCCCGGCTGACAATAGGGACCCCCCAAGGATCAGCAGCACATCCGCTCTCACCGCACATATCGTCCGGCCTCGGACGCTGAGCGAGACACCATCAGCCAGCGCGGCTCTACCGCGCATGCCCGGCTGCGTCATCAGGCCGTGCTGCCGGCCACGTCATCAGGGAACGCCCCTTCCGGTCGCGGCCGCAGGCTGCGATCAGACGCACCACCGAACGTGCCGGACGCAGCCCAGACCGACACGCACACCCCTCAAGGACGCGACCAGCCCCCCGGAAGGCCCCGCCAGGCACGGCCTCAGAAGCTGGCAGCACATACTCACCAGGTACCTGCGGCGATGGGTCACTAAGAAGCAAGCCCCTCTGAAGGCTGCTTCTCTCTGCTGACACCGACACTAGCAGCTCCCCTGCCGTGTGGTGCTTCTGGCGTCCTGGACAGCGGACAGCCCAAGGTAGGGGACCCCCGCTACCTGAATCGGGCTGCCAGGACTCGGCTATCTTCTTTTCTTCGACCTTCATCACAAGGCTTGCCTGAAGAGGTTCCCCTGTCAAGGACAGGAAAGCAACTGATGCGGGAGAGAGGTGCCGCCCTTTTATGTCTGTAGGTTTCCTGTCCCTGAAGGGCGGATCCCCTCTCTCGTGGTGCTGTCACGGCGACTGAATCAAAAAAAATTTTCCCACAAAAATGTTGCTTTAGTCCCAATTTTTTATTTATTTTCACAAGGGTAACAAGAAAAAAAAAATCTACAAAGTAATGTTTGGACACACAGCACAGCTGGGAAGAGAAGGAGGAGTGCCATGTGAATTCTGGAGCGCAAATTTGTCTACAATAAAGAATGCCATGTTGCACTTATTGAGACCCTAATATGCCAAAACAGCAGAAATCCGACACATGTGACCTCATTTTAGAAACTACACCCCTCAAAAAAATTCATGTATGGGTATTGCGAGTATCTACATCCCACAGGTGCTTCATATAACTTTATAACATTGGGAGTAAACAGGAGTAATTGAACGACATAATTTGTTGTGCAATATCTCCTGAGTACGATGATGCCCCATATGTGGGGGGTAACTACAGTTTGGGTACATGGCAGAGCTTGGAAGGAAAGGAGCGCTATCAGTTTTAACCTCAGACTTTACATTTTTACATGGGAAAATAGGTAAAAATGGCAACAAAATTTGTCAATTCCCTATATGTGGCTGTACAGTACTGCTTAGTCACATGGTGAGACTGCGGAGGTAAATAACGCTATTTTACTCTTTCAGAACATACTTTCAAAGAATAGTTTGCGAATGCCATACGCCATATACACAGAGTACCTAAGTGCTATGGGCAGCATGGTGGCTCAGTGGTTAGCACTGTAGTCTTGCAGCGCTGGAGTCCTGGGTTAACATCCCCCCAAGGAAATCATTAGCAAGTTATTTGTAAGTTGTCCCTGTGTTTCTGTGGGTTTCCTCCGGGTACTCTGGTTTCCTCCCACATTCTAAAGACATAGTGATGGGATTTTAGATTGTGAGTCCCATCGGAGACAGCGATGATAATGTGAGCAAAAACTGTAAAGGGCTGCAGAATATGTTGGCACTATTGGGATTCTGCTCTTATTCATATAGAGCAGAATCCCCCCTCAAATCACCCCATTTTGGAAATTACACTCCTTTGGGAATTTATCTACAGATCTAGTAATGAAGTATTGGTATTTCCAGAAACATGCAACAATGGATGCTGCAGAGCGAAAATTGTAAATCTGCCATTGTAGTGTCCAGTACATTTTATTGTCCATACATTGTGCACAGCTCAAGATTCTGGAGCCATGCACACTGTAAATTGTGCAGACTCTCATCGTTACAGAAATGCCAACTATGTGGACACTAAATGTGGTTTAAATTGTAGAAAGAAGCTATGGGGAAAAGCGCACACAATAGAGCAACCCTATTTAAGGAGGACAGAAAAAAGTGAAAAAGGTGTTGCTCACCTAGGCGACTGCATGGTACCCCTTTTTGAAATTCCACCTGCTGTCTCGTGGCTGGGGGGATCCCCTAGTTAAAAGTTCTCCACATAGGCTGTGTGCCGTACCGGCATTTTTTTTTCCAAGTTGTAAATTTTTTTTTTTAAGGACTTGAAAAAGGTGCTGGTATGGCATTGAAATGAGTAGTCTGAATAAAAGAACCCTCATTGAACTACCTTGCAGCAAGATACATTTTTTTTTTAGCTTCTCTTCAAAAGTGTTTTTTTCCCCATAGTTTCCATCAAAATCTACGAATGATGTGAGTGAGATGAAACCCCATTCACAATAATGAGGCAGCAAAGTTAATCATGACTCAGTCCAACCTCTGTTTAGCTGTGTCCTTTTCAGAGTGGCACAAAACTGTTGTCGACAAAGTTTTCATGCGCACTTAAAAACTGACACCGCTGGATCATAGGCCAGACAGTTCAAAGGGTCTCCATCTGTCGAATTATGGGAAGTAGTGATGAGCGAGTATACTCGTTGCTCGAGTTTTCCAGAGCACACTCGGGTGATCTCGGAGTATTTATGACCGCTTGGAGATTTAGTTTTCCTTGCCGCAGCTGGATGATTTGCAGCTACTAGACAGCTTGATTACATGTGGGGATTCCCTAGCAACCAGGCAACCCCCACATGTACTCAGGCTGGTTAGCAGCTGTAAATCATCCAGCTGTGGCAAGGAAAACAATCTCCAAGCAGTCAAATACTCGGAGACCACCCGAGCGTGCTCTGGAAAACCCGAGCAACGAGTATACTCGCTCATCACTAACAGGAAGTCTTCAGGGTTCTTTCTAAATCACATTTTTAAGAGATTTACATGTAAACAAACCCCAATGTAAGTGCTCAACATAAAGTGCTAGTAAATGTGAACAGAGTCTTACTGCAATCCTTTGGAGGCAGAATGAACAAATCAATAGCAGGTCAAGAGTTTTTATTCTTTATGCCATTCACTATGTGGTATAAAGTTAGGACAATTTTATTCTTCAGGTCAGTGTGATTACAGCGATACAAGATTTACAGGTATATAGTAATTTTTAGGTTTTGCTACTATCAGGCACTAAAAAAAGCTTTTTTTTCCTAAAACAAAGTTTTTGGATTGCCATATTTTAAGATACATAATTTTTCTATACTTCTGCCGACGGCAGCCATGCGATGGCTTGTTTTTTTTGCTTTAGGAGTTGAAAATATATTGGTTCCATTTGGTAACAGCTTTTGCTTGCTACTCTGATTTTTGGGAGGTACAGTGAACAAAAAACAGCAAATCAGGATATTTTTTTGCCATTCACCATATCGAACAAGTGATAAGACCGCTTTATCTTTTAGTCAGGACGATTACAGAAATACAATTTTTTTCTCATGTTTTGCTGCTTTTACGCAATAAAACAATCTATAGGAAAAATAATTGTTTTTGCATTGCTATATTCAGAGCTTATATTTTTCCGCTAACGGAGCAGAGTTGTGGCTTGTTTTTTTGCTGGAGAAGATGACATTTTCAGTGATACCACCTTTTTATATTCGACTTCTTGATCACCTTTTATTACATTTTTTTTTTTACTTGGTCCTTTTATGGAACTTATTACTCTGGCCATGGATATAATGCATTACAATGCACATTTACTGCGATGCATTAAAACAGTTAGTGTTAGGCTGCTTTCACACTAGCGTCGGTACGGGGCCGTCGCGCTACGTCGGCCCGACGCATACTGTGTCTTACGACGCTTCCGCTGCCCCCATTGCAAGGTCCGGGGAGGAGTTTCAGCCGCGCATGCGCGGTCGAAAATGGCGGACTCGACGCACAAAAAAAGTTACATGTAACTTTTTTTGTGGTGGCGGTCCGCCAAAACACGACGCAACCGTCGCACGACGCAACCGTCGCACAACGGTTGTGACGTCTGGCAATACGTCGCAATGCGTTGGTAATGTTAGTCTATGGGGAAAAAAAGCATCCTGCAGACAACTTTGCAGGATGCGGTTTTTCTCCTAAACGACGCATTGCGACGTGCAGCCAAAAACGCTAGTGTGAAAGTAGCCTTACACTGATAAAACGTCTTAAATCATGCTCCCGGAATCAGTGGGAACACACTTTAAAATAGATTATACAGGTACTTCCAATGTTGAGAAGGGTTTATATTCAGTGAAGTGCTAGGTTAGCGCTATAAAGATAAAATTAATCAATAATGTTGAAAGGAACCCATCAGGATACTTTGGAAAAAGCAGTTCAAGTGCACTTACGCCCTCAAGTGAACTTGCAGCCTGATCTGCACAGGACTTCTATGCTAGATTCCTCAAGGCTGGAATGTATGATCTCTACCCAACAGGCATAATTTTTAATGCCATACCTCTTGGTGCATCTGTAAAAACAAACAGACATGTTTCCTTTAAAACATATCAGCGCAAAGTGGCCATGTGGGTGTTCCGGAGGGGACAGCAAAAAGGCTGGAAACTACAGGGCTGTGAACCACAGGGTGGCCCTCTGCATCAAGTTCACCGATATCTGCATCCTCCAGATGGAAATCCTGGTGAATACAACAATGGAACAGGGACATCATACTGGGTGAAAGGCTGTGCAGATTTGCGCTGTGTGTGGACACCGTACTGCATAGGGGGCTTTGTGGTGACATCGTACTGCACGGGAAGGAGTTTTGTGGCACAATCATACTTTATGCGGGCGCTTTGTGGTGTCATCGTACTGCATGGGAGGGAACTTTGTAGTTTCATCATACAGCATGAGGGGGCTATGTGGGGACATCATACTGTTTGAGAAAACGTGATGGCTTGTCAGGACATTGTTGTGAAAGGAACTGTTGATCAAGGTAAAAGGGTTGAATAACAGTATGATTTACTATTTTATATAAATTTTGTAAAATAAGCAAATTATATGGTGTTGATTAGCTGCTATAGGTAAGAATACAAGTTACAATAAGCCCTACAACATGCATTAGCAGTAGCAACTAGTCAAACTTAATTCTCAATATTAAGTGCTAAATATATAAAACAATAATGAGTAGACTAAAGTTTGGCCTGTTGGATAGGGCCCAACGCATACATTTTGAATAAATTCTCAAGTCTTAAAAGTACTTTACACGAATATCCTTATATATGAGAAACATTTTAGTCATAAAGCTTTCTTTTTTTCATGAGGGAAAAAAAACACACTGGCTTTGACTACACAGGTGTTAGTACTAAACATTTCTTGCACTACCTGTTCATATATATGACTTAATAAAGTTTTGCTGTGGAATTCAGTTTTTATTATGTAAAAATAATTTTACTGAAGACTAAAAACTGTCAGTAAATTTGTTCCACTCAAAACATTCCCCTACGTATGTAACAAATCATAACCGTTCCTCTCCCAAAATGGAAGTAACCACCAAACTACAAGGCACTGCAGAAACTGCTACTGTTCGCAGTTTGGATGCAAGTGTTTTATGTGGTACGATAACATAGTAGATTTCCTTTTTAGGAAAGAAGCCCATTAATATCATCTCACCCAAATTCATCTTGAATTTCAGCCACTTGATCCACCAGAATCTGTAATCGCTCCCAGCGCATACGACTGCATTCTTTGTGGAAGTCAAAAGCAAAGTACCTAATTAAAAGAAAAAAAAAAAAAAAGATGGCATTGCATGTACATTACTTTTTTCTTGGGATTGTGATCTTGGTTTACAGTGTATTTACATATCCAATTACATTTAGGCAGGCCAGTAAAGGCCTTTATCTCATTTAAAACCTGCTAAGGCTTCATTTTTTTTACCTGTTATCACACACTTATTTATATACAAATTGACTTCAGAGACCAAGAGGACTTGAACTCTATAGTGTCTCCTGTTGGAAGCAGCAATCCTACAAGTCACTATTGACCCTTTAACAAGCCTTGAAATGTGACTTGGGTCAAAAGCCAAATTAGAATCTCAATATGGGGGTATTGCCCCTCGTCAGTGCTAAGTATGAGAGCGGATTTAGCTAGGCGAGTGGCTCTGGACTGAGGTCTAGGTGGTAACATTCCTCTTTGTGGAGAATAACATAACGGCTCTGACATGCCAAGGTAAGGAGGCTTATTTTCTGTGCAACGCTCCTCTGGGAAAAAAGTATACACTTATTTATTATTAAGGAAGAGCGAATGTGGTGCTCGGTGATACTTTGATGTGCTCGTTACTCTGTGAGTAATGGGCAGTGCTCAATGAAAAACTTGAATCCCTGTCCCGCATCTTTAGAGCATGTTATGCAGCTAATAAGTAGGGATTGCCTGTGAGTCACTATAAGGCCATAGCCATCTTGGTTGTTACAATACTGTGAACGGCTAGAAGTCTGGCATCATAAGGGATTATAAAAGGATAGGAGTGTCCCAGCTCAGCACACTGACACCATTGCACAGCTCTGTGATACTTCGTATTGGAGGGAGAGAATGCTTGTCTAGGCGCCTGTGTGTGCACAATATAATGAATTAGAGGCCTGCAGCGTTGATGCGGTTGCTGAAGCTGAGCCATGGTACTAACAGCACTTCTAAGGGCTAATTATTTGCAACATGTACAATCTCCATTTAGCCTAGTAGGAAGAGAGTTGCAGGAGCATGGAGAATGACAGATTCCAGTCTGTAGACAGGGATTAGGCCTGTGCACTCTGTTGGAAAATATATAGCTGCAGTATTTTTTGTGGTGGCTGAAAAAAATATAGTTCTTACCGATAACGGTATTTCTCTGAGCCCATGATGGCACCACGGAGAGAGGGGATCCGCCCACCTAGGACAGGAAACCTACAGATAAAAAGGCGGTACCACTCTCCCGCATCAGTTGTTTACTAGAGAACGATGGGAGACTATGGAATAGCTTATTAGTTTTAATACTACTTAACTTAATTGAGATACCGCAAGACCTAATCATATAAATAGCATATGGCACTATGTTAGTGTGCACACCCATAAGTGAAGGGAGGGAAGGTTCGGGTGCCGTCATGGGCTCAGAGAAATACCGTTATCGGAAAGAACTATATTTTTCTCTGACGCCCATGACGGCACCACGGAGAGATTTGCATAGATTGTACATTCAGGGAGGGACCACCGCTTCCAGAACCCTTTTACCGAAGGTAAGGTCTGAAGAGGAGATAAGGTCCAATCTATAGTGCCTATAGAATGTAGAAGGTGATGACCAGGTAGCAGCTCTACATATCTGGTCAATTGAAGCTCCGGCTTTCTCAGCCCAAGAAGCTGCTACTACTCTCGTTGACTGAGCCTTGACATCTCCCGGAACGGACATTCCACTTGACGAGTATGCCAGGCTGATGGCATCCGTGATCCATGTCGCCAAAATGGCTTTGGAGGCTTTTTTCCCCTTCCGGGGACCCTGAAAGCACACACAAAGAGAGGCATCCTCCCTACTCTCTCTGGTGGCTTCTATGTACTGCATGAGGCATCTCTTGACATCTAGCGTATGTAATGATTCTTCCTCTCTATTTTTAGGGTTGGGACAAAAGGAAGGAAGAGATATCTCGAGTTCTGTGGAACCGGGATGCCACCTTCGGGAGGTATGCTGGGTCTTTTTTGTGAATGACTCTATCCTCCAAGAACTGTGTGTAAGGAGGGTTAGCTGATAGCGCCTGTATGTCGCTAACTCTACTAGCAGATGTGAGGGCGACGAGCAGGGATGTTTTGAGGGATAGGAATTTCAATGGGATATCTCCTATGGGTTCGAAGGGAGGTTTAGTCAGGGCTTTACGGACCAAATTTAAATCCCATTGAGGGGTAACTTTTACTGGAAGTGGTCTCGATCTACCCGCTGCCCTGATGAACCTGTAAAACCACCGGTTCCCTGCCAAGTCATAGTTAAATAGGGCTCCCAATGCCGCCACATGGACTTTCAGGGTACTCGTGGCTAAGCCGATCTCCAACCCGTTTTGTAGAAACTCTAATATGGATTTAAGAGGGACCCCTTCCCTTATTTTAGTGCCCGATGATGAAATGAATTTTTTCCATATCTTCCCATGCTGCTTTGTTGTAACCAGTTTCCTACTTTGTAAAAGCGTGGCTACCAGCCCTGGAGAGAAGTGTAAGAGTGTAGAGCTGTCAAGTGTAAGCTCGTAACTTGTGGATGGTGGACTGGGCCCTGGGAGAATAAGTTTGGGAGGTCTGGGAGTACCCACGGGTCGGATATCGACATTCTCCTCATCCAAGAGAACCAAGGCCTCTTCGGCCAGAACGGGGCTATTAAGATCACATGAGCCCCGTCCTCCCGAATCTTCCTCAGCACTGCCGGAATCAGAGCAAATGGGGGAAACGCGTAAGCCAGCTGATGTAGCCATGGAATCAGGAACCATGGATTCCCCCGTGGAGTTATGGAGCAAAACGAGTTTACTTTTTTGTTTAGTTGTTTGCAAAGAGGTCTATGTTGGGTACCCCCATTTTTCTGTAATCTGGGTGAATACTGCCTGATTTAGCTCCCATTCCCCTTGCTTTAAACAGGAACGACTCAGAAAGTCTGCTTTGTAATTGTCCGCTCTTTTTATATGCAGACTTGTCAGGGATAGAAGGTTGCTCTCGGCTATTTGAAAGATTGACTCGGTTACTTCCATCAGATTTTTGAAGCGAGTACCCCCTTGGTGATTCAGGTATGTCACTACTACCCTGTTGTCTGACATAACTCTGACATGGTGAGAGTGAAGGGCCCCCAAGAATTCCAGCAGGGCGAACTTGACCGCTATAAGTTCTTTCATATTGGAAGATTATTTTGCTAGAGACGCCGACCAGGTGCCTTGGGCTACTAGGTTGCCGAAATGAGCCCCCCACCCACTGGGGCTTGCATCTGTGGTCACGATTTTTGAAATTGGGGTTACCCATGGGACTCCCTGGGAAAGATTTTTTTGCGATGTCCACCAGATTAGTGACCGAGTTGTGCGTGGAGATAATCTTAACCGTCCTTCTAAATGCCCTCCTAGAGAGAACTCCTCTGCCAAAATTTGCCATTGGAGGTCTCTTGAATGGAGCTGAGCCCATTGGACTGCAGGGATGCATGAAGTCATGGATCCCAAGAGGGACATAGCCTGGCAGAGAGTTATGGAGGGGAGAACTTGTATCTTGGATACCAGACCTGTTATTTTTTCTATTTTTCCCCCCGGGAAGCCGGCATTCCTCCTTTATGGAGTCTAGAGTGAGATCTAGATATTCCTGGACCTGGGAAGGCAACAATCTGGACTTTTTTTAGGTTTATCAGCCAGCCCAGCTCCTCTAGAGAACGCATTACTGTTTCTGGCTGATTGCTACAGTGTTGGGGAGAGGAGCCTATCACCAAAAAGTCATCCAGATATGGAACAATCAGGGTGTCCTGTTCTCGGAGATGAGCCATTACTTCTGCGATTAGCTTTGTGAATATTCTTGGGGCTATGGCTAGTCCGAAGGGTAGGGCTGAAAATTGGAAGTGGTATAATACCCCCCTGATGTGAACTGCTATCCTGAGAAACCTCTGGTGATCTCTGTGGATAGGGACGTGATAGTAGGCATCCTTCAGGTCCAGGACTATCATGAAACACAGAGGAAACAGCATTTTGATAGATTACTTTATTGTTTCCATCTTGAACGCTTGTACCTCTAGGTATTTGTTTAGGTTTTTCAAGTTTATGATAGTCCTGTATGACCTGTCCATTTTTTTTTCTCAGGAACAGAGGGGAATAGTAACCTTGCCCTCTTTCTTGCAGGGGAACTTCCAGGAGAACTCCCTTGTCCACTAGTTCAATGACCTCGTTTTCCAATGCCAATTGTTCTTCCACTGAAGACCTTGGAGATGTTACCATAAACAAGGGGAGAGGGTTTTTTAGAAATGTCAGTTTTAGCCCTGATTTTATTATGCCCAGGATCCATGGGCTGCGGGTAATTTTCTCCCAGGCCGAGAGAATGAGTGACAATCTCCCCCCCACCTGGGGCAAACCTTCATTGGGAAGGTTTCCGGTTGTCGCTGAGGTTTTTATTAAACAAGAATCCTTTATTTTTGTTATTCTTATCCTCCCATTTTTCCTGATTCCTCCCCGGCTTTTTACGGAAGAACCTCTTGCTCCGAAAGGGCCTTCTATAAGAGGGGAAACCCAGGGAGGGAAAGGACTTCTTTTTATCCCCCACCCTCTCTAGGATGTCATCCAAGGTGGGACCAAACAGGAACTCCCCCTCACAGGGAATGGTACATAATTTTGACTTTGTAAGTCCCCTGGCCAGCACTTAAGCCAGAGGGCGCGCTTAGCGCGTTAGAGAAAACTGCTGATCTAGCAGCTAATCTAATAGAATCGGCAGAAGCATCTGCCAAAAATGTAGCCGCCCCCCTCATTACCGGCAAGGTGTTTAGTATGGAGTCACGGGATGTTTTCCTTTTAGCTGGCCTTCCAGTTGGTCTAACCAAACCATTAACGAAAGGGATGTGCATGCGGCGGCGACTGCTGGCTTTAGACCACCCCCCAGCTGCTTCCCAGGAACTTTTGAGAAAGGCGTCCACCTTTTTGTCCATGGGGTCCTTCAAGACTTTCTTTGATGCCTTAGCTATGGCAACATCTAGTTTGGGGGCTTTTTCCCAGAAGGAGCAGGATTCATCCTCGAAAGGGTACTTTATCTTTGGTGTTAACAACGCCTTCCTTATGGGTTTTTTTCACTCCTTTTTGATTAGTGCGGATATTGTCTCATTAAAGGGAAAAGCCCTCTTCTTTTTTTGCTCAAGACCCCCCGAACATGATGTCTTGTACTGATCTTTTGGGGTGAGAGTCTACTAACCCCTTAGTGCTTCTAACTGCTTTAATGAGGCCATCTGTGTCCTCCAAGGGAAAACAACTTTGACCCCCAGAGGAAGAGGACGATGAAGAAGAAGAAGAGGAGTTATATGTATCTGAGTCCGCATCATCACTGTCTGTATTAGACACCGGAGACAGGGACCTGTGCCTAGTCTTCCTCCGTTTTTTTCCGCTTTTAAAGGGATCTAAAGGGGTCTTCTACCTGATTTTTTATCAGGGTTTTGAAGTCAGCTGCAAACCCGGGAAGCCCTTCGGATACTGTTTGCTGTATACACGTTACAAAGTCTTTTCTCCCAGGGAGTTGGAAGGTCTTCTCAACAAAGGGCACAAATCCTATGCTTAGTTTTCCCTAAGCTTTACTTCCCCTAAAGTAAAAAACAGACAAATATACCCTTACTGTCACTGACTTTCACAAAGAGCACTTACCACCTCACGGACCCATAAATATCGGCTGTGGATGTTCTGCATCTGTCTTTTTGCCGGACGCCGTACTGGACTCCTTGCTATGCTGGGACTTTTGGCGTTCTTTACCGGTAGTATCCTGGTGTCCTTTTTGCTGTCCCCGCTTTTGCTGCTGCTGCTGCGATGCTGGAGGTGATTCTGGTAAGGGTGATGCCGGGTCGCTCATTGTGCCCTGTATGCTGCCGCAGTTGTGCTGCGGCTGTAGGCTGCGCTGTAAGCTGCGGTTGTAGGCTGCGACTGTGCTGCGGTTATAGGCTGCGGCTGTAGGCTGCGGCTGTACTGTGGCCACCGAAGCCGCTAAGCAGGCACCCTTTTATGTGGCGGTGATTCCTGTTATGATCCCAGTGGCTGGGGATCACAGGAAATACCAGCTAAGTTACTGTTATGATCCTTAGTGGCTGAGGATCACGAATAGACCAGCAAGTGAATAAACTAAGGACAAGCTCTAGGGAGATGGTAACTGGACTGATCGCAAATCTGAACCTATCCAACACAACTAGAGGTAGCCGGTGAACGTGCCTAAATAATTCCTAGACGTCTCGAGCCAGCCTGAGGAACTAGCTACCCCTAAAGAGAAAGAAAGACCTCGCTTGCCTCCAGAGAAATAATCCCCAAAGATATAGAAGCCCCCAACAAATATTAACGGTGAAGTAAGAAGAAGGCACATACGTAGGGATGAAATCAGATTCAGCAAAAGAGGCCCACTAGTACTAGAAAGCAGAAAATAGAGCAGGGGTCTATGCGATCAATAAAAAACCCTTACATCCTGAGATTTCAAGAACCCACGCACCAACTAATGGTGTGTGGGGAGAAACTCAGTCCACTAGAGCATCCAGCAAGCGAGGGAATCACATTTTAGCAAGCTGGACAAGAAAACATGATAAACACTGCTGATCAAAAAATGAGCAAACAAAACTTAGCTTGTCCTGGATGGACTGAGAGCAAGGTAGTCAGAAGGAATCTGAGTAGCACTGATTACATCGACAGCCGGCAACAAGTGAAAGTAAAACAGAGCTATATAGGAACCTCCCAGAGGAAAACGAACCAGCTGATAGTCAGAGACCAGCAGGATAACAAACAAAGCCACCAGGGGGAGCCCAAAGCAAAAATCACACCATACCACCAGTGACCACAAGAGGGAGCCTAAAAACAGAGTTCACAACAGATTCCCGCGGCTCAATTCAATTCTGCGCCTGCGCAGTAGCGCACTGTTTGCTGGTGCATGCGCAATGGCCCGATATCGCATAATTCCGGCCAAATCCCGTGCATGCGCAGTCGGCCTTAAGATGGCGCAGCGCATAGCGCGCATGGGACGCTGCACACCAGAGCCCCCGGATTTTTTGCAGCTTGTAGGCTGATTTCCGGGAGGAAGAGCGCCATTCTCCCCGCAGCTACAGAGGGACCCCTCTGGATTGCCGTGCATCTTACCCGAGGAGGTGGTCGCGAACTCCCTGCCACCTCCACTGCACACCCTAGAGGCCCACTAGCCCCAGCGGTGGCGCTTCGGGTCACCACACCAGCCGAGGCAGGGGGACCCCCGCTGCCTGAGTCGGACTGACTGGCCCCAGAATCCAACGACGTCTTCTTGTCGGTAAGCTGTAGGTCTCCCATCAAGGACAGGAAACCAACTGTTGCGGGAGAGTGGTACCACCTTTTTATCTGTAGGTTTCCTGTCCTTGGTGGACGGATCCCCTCTCTCCGTGGTGCCGTCATGGGCGTCAGAGAAAATTGAAAATATTTTGATTCATCAAATATGTGCTTTAAGGTCCTTTTTCCGTGTTATATAGCACACCAAAAATCACTGAAATATTTTCCTTGGCTACATTTCTCAGCCATACACTATTCATTAGTGTAGAGTACATTTCTGTCATCTTTAAAAGAGAAGAAAAGATTTTAAAATTTTGTAGGCTTCCATTTATCAAAGTGTTATGTAGTCTGTGAATATTTTTGAGATCTCCAAAACTGAGAAAAAACATTGAAACATTTTTCTGGATTGAATTTGATTGTCATCCATACACTTTTGCATTCTGTTATATTACGGTTGAGTAAACTCACAAAAACTGCTTTGATTGCTGCATGTGACCAATTTTTTTTCTTTTATTAAAAATAAACTTGGTTTCAAGAGACCTAGCAATTACAAAATGCGTAATGCGTCCTGGTGTGGCAACCCTGCCTTGTAGCAGCATTTGTTAAGGAACATCACCCGTGCCCTTACCACTTACTGGCATTGTCCACTTAACGACTGACATGTGGACAAGCCTTTCTTTATGGCCATGGATGCTATATTTCCCTGACGGCACACTGGGTGAAAATTGTGCATGCTGTGGCTGAGTCACATCCTGGCACGGTGCATGTGCTCCCAACACCGAGGATTGATGGCCCTACTTGTATCATATTTTCCTCCACCTCCTATAGCAGTTGCTACACCCCTCTTGCTTCTCCTCCATCTCAGATATGGTATCTCAAAGCACATCATCCACAGCAGCCAGAAACTCTGCAGCATTGCCTCAAAGAAAGCCACAACAGGCTCTGTTGCAGCTAATTTGTCTAGAAGACAAACCGCATACCTCGGTAGAGTTAATTAAAGGAACAGACAAGACAGATCTGTGTTTTTTGCCGCTGAAACTCCAACCAAGCATGGTAATGTGTGATAATGGGCATAACCTGGTGGGCACTATTGAGCTTGACAAGTTCACACACGTACCAAACTTGGCACATGCGCTCAACTTGGTAAGTCAGCGGTTTTCTGAAAACATACCCAGATTTGACAGAACTTCTGGTCCAGGTACGTCGCATCAGCGGCCATTTCCACGAGTCGGATACAGCTGCCACCGCTCTAGCAGTGCTGCAGCAGCGCACACAAGTATCAGCTCACTGACTGGTGTGCGACATCATCTCATGCTGGAACTTCACACTGCATATGTTGGCAAGGCCTTGTGAGCAGAAGACACCAGTGGTTGAGTACCAACTCCAACATGCCTGTCGGTATTCTGGTCAGCCTCCGCACATAACTGAGGAAAGGGCATGTATGTCGGGCATTTGATTGGTTTTCCATGACTTTGCGAACTCCACAAAGATGGTTAGCAGCGATGACACCATAGTCAGCACAACTATCCCGCTTTTGTGCCTACTTAAACAATTGATGCTCACAATTAAACATTAAGATTTACATGTGGACCAGTTGGGGATGGAGGAAAACATAATAATAATAATAATTTTTATTTATATAGCGCCAACATATTCCGCAGCGCTTTACAAATTATAGAGGGGACTTGTACATAAGAGATTGTAGTCAGTACAGCCTCATCACATCTGCTTAGCGCGGATTGGGTAACTGAGGAAGTGGACGCAGAGGAAAGGAAAGAGGAGGAACAGAAGCTGGTGGCTACCACAACAGAGGCTAGTAGCAACACAACCTTCATCACGTCTCACATGTGGATGGGCTGAGGATGGGAAGGATGGGCGAAGAGAGGGAGGAGATGGAGAGTTGTCATCATGATGGAGACAGGGAAGTGTTGGCTGTATGGAGCTTAGCACATATGGCTATAACGCTACCTTTCCCATGACCCTCGCTTTACATTCATCTTAGCCAAAAAAAAATAAGGAGTGCTGGTTGTTCACCTTGCGAGACTCGTGCTACAAGAACTTTGCATATCTTCTTCCTGAGGTTAAGAGATCTTCTAAACTGCCGCTATACAAGAAGGCCATAGTGTAAAATATGTTGAAAAAATTCCCAACAGACAACACTAGCGGCAGGGGGCAAGCTTCCTTGCACATCTAAGGAAGAGAGACCAGGGAGACAGCAGGGGACTATCAAAAGGTGTGGGCCAATTTAATGAGACCAGTCCACCGATCAGGATATTTTTGACAAGGAGGGAAAAGTTTTTAAAGCTGGTCAAGCAATACCTAGCCAACCAAACCAGCATACTCCCCAATTCCTCTGCATATATTAACTATTGGGTCTCAAAGCTGGACACCTGGCATGAGCTGCCACTCTATGCCTAGGTGTTGTTGTTCTGCCCTGCTGCTGCTAGCATCTTGCCTGGGCGGGTTTTTAGTGCTGCGGGTGGGGTGGGTGGATGGGGGAGGTCATAGCAGAAAGGCATTTTTGCCTCACAGAGAATGCAGACAGGCTCAAGCTCATAAAAATGAAAAAAGCCCGGATTAGCCCACACTGTTCCACACCACCAGATGACAGCAGCATATAAATGGTTTGTAATAGTCAATATTTTAATGAGGCAAGTCAGTTGTTGCCTTACAGGGGTCTATGGATGAACCTCGTCAATTTCTGTCCAGCTCTGCACTTTCTGCAAAGCCTTTATGACTGTATAAGTACATCAATACGCTTTCAAAATAATTTTAGCTCAAATTTTTTTTATGAATTCAATGACTCATCCATACAGTTTAACATGGTTATTGTTGCATTACGGTGGTATGTGAAACTTACAAAAAGCCTAGAAAAAATAGTTCAGGATTAGAATGCTCATCCATACAGCATTACGTGCTTTCTGTCACATTTTGGTGGTATATAACAGTAGAAAAAAGCGTTTGAAAGTTTTGCTTATTTGTTCACCTTTCTTACCCATACACTATTCCGCATTCTGGAGTTAATTTTTGTGAAATACAACACTGAAAAAAGTTTAAAAATGTTGCTGGGTTACATTTCTTTGGTACATAACCCTCAAAATACAGGTTCAAAATGTTAGTTATATAGATTACCCATAGAGTATTACAGCTCATTGGGTAAATTTTGTTGCTATAAAAGTGTCAAAAATTGTTCAAAATCTTATCGGTATGATATTGCTCATCCAGACTATTCTGAGGACTGGAGTACATTTTGTTGGTATATAAACCTCCCAAAACTTGTTTACAAAATTTATTGGTATTATATTGCTCATCCATAGATTTTTACATATTCTTGGGTAGATTTCAGTGTTATATAAGCCTCCAAACATTTATCTCTATTTATAATGCTCACCTTTAGACTATTCTGTGGTTTGGAGTACATTTCATTGGTATATAACCCTCTAAAAACTTGTTCAAAATGTATTGGTAATATATTGCTCGCCCATAGGGTAAACATCTTTGGTACATTTTGTTGCTATTAAAGCCTCAAAAACACTTGTTCAAAATTTTAGGTGGTGTGCACACGTTGCAGATTTGGTGTGTTTTGTTGGGGTTTTTTTCTGTGTGGATTTGTGACAAAACCTAATGCCAGCAAAGTGAATGAGAAACAGTCAGTGTCATGCACACGTTGAGTATTTTTGACTTGCAGATTTGGTGCCAAAAATAATCCTCAACGTCAATTTCCTTTTTTTTTTTTATTAAGTAATTCTTTGCCTTATATACACAAGTAATTATACAGGAAAAGTGTTTCTTTGCATTGTACAGAAAAAAAAAAGTTATTTCTGTTCAGCTTGGCACCTCTTTGATTGTCACTCCTTAAAGTGGAGTAAAAGTATGACACCATTGTTGCAGTGATCTGGGAGTCACAGATGTTTCCACAGGTCCTCCTCATGCAGTTCTCCTTCCATTCAGCACTTTTCCAATCCATTTGGACATTTCCAATGACCTCCAGACCTCTTTGTTGGGTCTGCAGGAAAAAAGCTTGACTTGCCCATCAACTACCATTATACTCTTTATTCAAAACGAGCATGCAAGTATTAGGAATTGCTTGGTTCGAGCAACAAGCACCTGAGCATTTTAGTGCTTGTTAATCCCTATTATTTATACAAATAGATTTTTTAAAATGTAGTTAAGACATTTACAGAAAAGTTTGGCAGAGCTTGTGTGTTACTTTAGAGTCTATGTAAGAGCCTAATGTGTTATTAAAGCAGTAGGTGTTGTTTTAATTGATAAATGTTCCTAACCAGTGGAAACAGAATGCTATCTGCTGCATTAAACCCTCCACTTTCCTGGAAGATTGCCAGCGGCACTGGAGTATCAACAAGAAATCACCTGAAACCTCTTGCCCTTATCAAATTACTATACTTTCTCAGTCTAGATGTACATATAGCTTCTACCCATACCCTAATTATTAAAGCAGGCTCAGCTGTGTATTTTCTGCGGAACCCAGAGTGACACAAATTTATTTTGCTCAGTTTTGCAATCAAAGATACAGTATATTTATCTATGTGTCTCCCTCTAGTACACACACCTAAAGAATAAACAAAACTACTTGTCTCTGGTCCATCAGGTAAGACAAGTACCTCATCTACAGTGGTTTGCAAAAGTATTCACCCCCTTAGGTGTCTCTCTCTCTCCTCCCCGGACCACCTAGTGCACAAATATAAGCTAGTCGGATCTGGCAGAAAAACTGATCCGTCGCATCAGTTTTTCACAATTTGCAACGGATCCGTTTTTTTCAAAAGTAGCTCAATTCAACCTGATGGCAAAAACCTGATGTGTGAAAGCACCCTTAGCATTTTTCATGCTTTGCTACAGCACAACCGGAATCTCCACGTTTTTTTTTTTAGGGATTGCAACAGTTTATGTAAAAGAACATGCCTACAACTGACACAGGAAAGATATACCGTATATACTCGAGTATAAGCCGACCCGAGTATAAGCCGACCCGAGTATAAGCCGACCCGAGTATAAGCCGACCCGAGTATAAGCCGACCCGAGTATAAGCCGACCCCCCTAATTTTGCCACAAAAAACTGGGAAAACTTATTGACTCGAGTATAAGCCTAGGGGGGAAAATGCAGCAGCTACCGGTAAATGTCAAAAGTAATAATAGATACCAATAAAAGTAAAATTAATTGAGATATCAGTAGGTTAAGTGTCTTTGAATATCCATATTGAATCAGGAGACCCATATAATGCTCCATACTGTTCATTATGGCCCCATAAGATGTTCCATATTAAAATATGCCCCATATAATCCTGCATAAAAGTTAATAAAGGCCCCATAAGATGCTCCATAGACACATTTGCCCAATATAATGCTGCACAAATGCGGATTATGGCCCCATAAGATGCTCTATAAAGATATTTGCCCCTTATGGTGCTGCACAAACGTTATGGCCCTATAAGATGCTCCATACAGACACTTGCCCCATATGCCGTAGTGCCCTACAAACATTAATTATGGCCCCATACAGACACTTGCCCCATATAGTGCTGCACAAACATTATGCCCCTATATAGTGCTGCAGAAACGTTATGGCCCCACATAGTGCTGCAGAAACGTTATGGCCCCATATAGTGCTGCAGAAACGTTATGGCCCCATATAGTGCTGCAGGAATGTTATGGCCCCATATAGTGCTGCAGGAATGTTATTGCCCCATATAGTGCTGCAGGAATGTTATGGCCCCATATAGTGCTGCACAAACGTTATGGCCCCATATAGTGCTGCAGGAACGTTATGGCCCCATATAGTGCTGCAGGAATGTTATGGCCCCATATAGTGCTGCAGGAATGTTATGGCCCCATATAGTGCTGCAGGAATGTTATGGCCCCATATAGTGCTGCACAAACGTTATGGCCCCATATAGTGCTGCAGGAACGTTATGGCCTCATATAGTGCTGCACAAACGTTATGGCCCCCATATAGTGCTGCAGGAATGTTATGGCCCCATATAGTGCGGCAGGAATGTTATGGCCCGATATAGTGCTACAGGAACGTTATGGCCCCCACATAGTGCTGCAGGAACGTTATGGCCCCATATAGTGCTGCAGGAACGTTATGGCCCCATATAGTGCTGCAGGAATGTTATGGCCCCATATAGTGCTGCAGGAATGTTATGGCCCCATATAGTGCTGCAGGAATGTTATGGCCCCATATAGTGCTGCAGGAATGTTATGGCCCCATATAGTGCTGCAGGAATGTTATGGCCCCATATAGTGCTCCAGGAACGTTATGGCCCCATATAGTGCTCCAGGAACGTTATGGCCCCATATAGTGCTGCAGGAACGTTATGGCCCCATATAGTGCTGCAGGAATGTTATGGCCCCATATAGTGCTGCAGGAATGTTATGGCCCCATATAGTTCTGCAGGAATGTTATGGCCCCATATAGTGCTGCAGGAATGTTATGGCCCCACATAGTGCTGCAGGAACGTTATGGCCCCATATAGTGCTGCAGGAACGTTATGGCCCCATAGATGCTCCATACAGACACTTGCCCCATTTGCTGCGATAAAAAAAATAAATCACATACTCACCTCTCCGTCGCTCAGGCCCCCGGCACTTTCAATAGTCACCTCTCCTCGTTCCGGCGCCGATCTGTCTCCAGCACTGACGTTCAGCAGAGGGCGCGCACTTACCACGTCACCGCGCCCTCTGACCTCAGCGTCAGTGCTGGACACAGATCGGCGCCCGGAACGAGGAGCAGGTGACTATCGCACAGCGCAGCGCTCCCCTCCCCACTATACTTACCTGGTCCTGCCGCTGTGTAGATCCTGCTTCCCCGATGCCGCAGCGCTTCATCCTGTACTCAGCGGTCACATGGTACGGCTGATTACAGTAATGAATAGGCGGCTCCAACCCTATGGGAGGTGGAGACGAATATTCATTTACTGTAATGAGCGGGACCATGTGACCGCTGAGTACAGGAAGGAGCTGAAGCTGCTGCTGCCGGCGCCGGGGAAGCAGGGACCGCGCCTGGACTAGGTGAGTATTTTTAGACAGCCCCCGCTCCCCCTCCCCCGGTATGACTCGAGTATAGGCCGAGAGGGGCAATTTCAGCCCAAAAAAGTGGGCTGAAAATCTCGGCTTATACTCGAGTATATACGGTATATATTTGTACCATGTTAGCCAATAGATAGAAAAATAATTAGAATTGAGAGTCCTCAGTGGTTGATACCTTTTAATGGCCAACTGAAAAGATGGTAAATTGCAAGCTTTCTTCATCAAGCATAGACATACAAAAATTGAGAGTCACATATTTATGCACAACACATCACAGAAATAATGCTATCATTATGGGAGAGGGATAAACAGTTGTGGCCATAAATATTGGAACAGTTCATAGATAGGGAGTGTGAATGTTTCATTGTCCTCTGATTGGGGTCTGGTTCTGTGTTGTGATGCCGCCACAAGGTCTGAGGAGCAAATTCCTTAATTGATGTAAAAAGACATACATCCATGTGACACCTTCATTCCTGTACTGAGTGTGTCAGAGGTTGTCATGAGTTTATACTTCCAGACCCTTCTGTCTCTCTGAGATTTAAAGTTACCTTTTAATACAAGTAACTTCATGTCCATAGTGCTGTGATCAGGGATACAAAAATGTTTTGGCCACAGGTAGAGCCATTCTTTTTTTCTCTTATTCTGTGGTGATGAGAATTCATCCTTGTTCTAAGCTTTTGCCCTCTTTTCCCTACATACAGACAGCCAGTTGGACATTTAGTATGACAGTTATGATAGTTCTGGCGCACCTGGACCCGTTGAAGCGCAGTCCGCGTGAAATGGCCATCGTCCTCGGTCACCTTGCACCCTCGCATATATCTGCAGCAGTTATTACGATGTCCTCAGTCCACGCTATGGCGCAATAATGGACTTTTTTATCGCAGCACAAGCTGGTGAGTGCCACATTTTCTTCTTTCTTTGTATATGTTGCTCTTGGACTGCTAATCAATGTTGAACACTACAAGGCCAGTGCAAGATACCACATGATATTGTACCGGGAACTTTTTGCTGCTGCAGCCACAGAAAACTGCAGGTGTAACCTAGTGCTGTTCTACTTTTCTCGATGAAATTAGTTATGATAGTTCTGCTTCACGTCACTTGTCTTATCTATTGAATTATTTCTGTGCTGTATTTTCGTTTTTGCATTTTTGTTTTTCGCTCCCCTCCTTCCCAGAGCCATAACTTTATTTTTCCGTCAATATGGCCATGTGAGGGCTTATTTTTTGTGGGACAAGTTCTACTTTTGAACGATATCACTGGTTTTAGCATGTCGTGTACTAGAAAACAGGAAAAAAAATTCCAAGTGCAGTGAAATTGCAAAAAAAAATCCCACACTTGTTTTTTGTTTGGCTTTTTTGCTAGGTTCACTAAATGCTAAAACTGACCTGCCACTATGATTCTCCAGGTCATTACGAGTTCACAGACACCAAACATGTCTAGGCTCTTTTTTATCTAAGGGTACCGTCACACAGTGCCATTTTGATCGCTACCACGGTACGATTCGTGACGTTCTAGCGATATCCATACGATATCGCAGTGTCTGACACGCAGCAGCGATCAGGGACCCTGCTGAGAATCGTACGTCGTAGCAGATCGTATGGAACTTTCTTTCGTCGCTTGATCACCCGCTGACATCGCTGGATCGTTGTGTGTGACAGCGATCCAGCGATGTGTTCGCTTGTAACCAGGGTAAACATCGGGTAACTAAGCGCAGGGCCGCGCTTAGTAACCCGATGTTTACCGTGGTTACCAGCGTAAACGTAAAAAAAACAAACAGTACATACTCACATTCCGGTGTCTGTCCTCCGGCGTCTCAGCTTCTCTGCACTGTGAGCGCCGGCCAGCCAGAAAGCGAGCACAGCGGTGACGTCTGACATCACCGCTCTGCTTTCCGGCCGCTGTGCTTACACAGTGCAGAGAAGCTGAGACGCCGGAGGACAGACACCGGAATGTGAGTATGTACTGTTTGGTTTTTTTACGTTTACGCTGGTAACCAGGGTAAACATCGGGTTACTAAGCGCGGCCCTGCGCTTAGTAACCCGATGTTTACCCTGGTTACCCGGGGACTTCGGCATCGCTCCAGCGCCGTGATTGCAACGTGTGACCGCAGTCTACGACGCTGGAGCGATAATCATACGATCGCTGCGACGTCACGGATCGTGCCGTCGTAGCGATCAAAATGGCACTGTGTGACAGTACCCTAAGTGGTGAAAAAAAATTCAAATAAAAAAAAAATTGCGCAATTTTCTGATACCCGTGGCGTCTCCATTTTTCATGATCTGGGGTTGGGTGAGGGCTTCTTTTTTGCTCAACGCCGGAGCCCACATCAAAGCGGGGGGTTCTGCCATTGGATGTACTATTCCGTCCGATGGCAGAAAGGGGTTAAAAACACAACATCTTCTGTTTTTTGTGAAAACTACTAAACAGCCATAAATCATGCTGGGATTGTACGATTACCTAACCATTCCATTTCCAAAGCCATCTACCATCTGTGAAAATGTTTGTTCAAGTGGTTTTTCTGATCCTTTTTGGTTAACCTGAAAAACAAAAACACAATTGAGTTAATATATTTTGTTAAATGTATATATGGTTATCTGGTCATACCAATACACCACCAATTAAAGGCAACCCTTTCACACACACCCTTGAGACTGTTTCCAGGCCAAATTATACAATTCTGACCAGTGTCACTTTATGTGATAACTCTGGAACACTTCAACTGATCCCAATGATTAGGAGACTGTTTTCGTTACATATTGTAAAATTTGTTCGCTATGACTTTTTTTGTTCATTTGTGAAAACATTGGAAATTTGGTGAAAATCTTTGAATTTTTAAACTTTTAATTCTTATGCTCTTAAACCAGATTGTTATTTCACACAAAATAGGTAATAAATAACATTTTTCACATGTCTACTTTACGTTTGCATCATTTTTAAACTTACATTTTTTTTTTTTTGAGAGAGAGAGAGACACTCCAGAATGGAAAATACAGCTACGGTGCATGCTCAATGTAAAAAAAATCGATAGCCGGATCCACTCATTTCATGACACGTTTCATCCGTTTTCCGCAGGATCCGTCGCTGTGCATTTTTTCGCCGGACAGAAAAAAGTTCCTCTGTACGTTTTCTCCAGCTGACGGAAAACCAATTTTCGACGGATCCGGCAAAAATGGATGAAACGGGAGGCCATCCGTCGCGAATATAAGTCTATGAGAAAAAACGGATTCTTTTTTTGCAAAATTTGCAGGATTGTGCCTGACGGCAAAAACCTGATGTGTGAAATTAGCCTTAGGAAGTTAGAATGGTTCAAAATTAATCAGCAATTTCTAATTTTTCCAACAAGAATTACAAAACCATTTTTTAGGGACCACATCCCGTTTTAAGTGACACCGGGGGCCTATATGAAAAAAAAATACCCAAAAGT
Source organism: Ranitomeya variabilis (assembly GCF_051348905.1). Lineage (NCBI taxonomy): Eukaryota > Metazoa > Chordata > Amphibia > Anura > Dendrobatidae > Ranitomeya > Ranitomeya variabilis. Next base: position 213,905,041 of record NC_135237.1, read on the forward strand.
GACATTCTAAAACCTGCACCCCTCAAAATCCTCAAAACTACATTCAAGAAGTTTATTGACTGAACAGGTGTCTCACAGGAATTAAAGCAATGTGGAAGGAAAATAACAGTTTACTTTTTTCACATTATTTTACTTAAGTCACAAATTTTTTCTGTTTTCACAAGGGCAACAGGAGAAAATGGACCACAAAATTTATAGTGTAATTTCTACTGGGTACGCAGATACCCCATATGATCGGGAACATCGCAGGGCTCAGAAAGGAAAGAGTGAAGTTTTGTAACGCAGACTTTGGTGGAATTATCTGCGGACGCCATGTTGTGTTTGGAGAGCCCCTGATGTGCCTAAACAGTGGAAACTTCCCACAAGGGACCCTATATTGGAAATTATCTAGGATTTTCCCTGTATGCAAATTTTATAATGTGGTGTATGCTATGTAGAGTGCATCAGGTTGGCGTATGCGAGTTGCATAGAGTGCATCAGGTTGTTATACATGAGTAGCGCAGAGTGCATCAAGTTGGTATACAAGAGTAATGCAGAGTGCATCAGGTTGGCATATGCGAGTAGTGAAGAGTGCATCAGGTTGGCGTACGTGAGTTGTGCAAGTCAGAAATTAATTTAGTAATTCATAGATGTGTGGTGCAGTTTGAAGCATTCTTTTATACACAGGCCAGGTTTCTCGGGGCAGGTGTCGCATTTGCCAAGTTGTGTCCTTTCTTATCCCCTTTCTGTAACATACTTGGCATCTCTTTTGCGACCTTCTCCGCTTTGTGGTTTGCGGGACCTCAGCTGGAAAATGTTGCCCTGGTACAATATGGGCACCTTCATTTCCAGAAATACTGGGCCTTTCCTCTTTCTGATTTCAAATCAATCAAGCCTCTAATTTTAGAGGCTTGATCACTACCTCCTGGAACTTAAAGAACGTACCAGTCTGACCTGCACATTGTGATAGTATGAAAGAATTGTGCACTGCCATCTGTACGACGTGCACGACCAGCTTTTTCTTTTTGCATGGCACTGTATGGCTGGAAGACTTGATCAGAGAAATCAACTCCCTCCATATTTTTATTAAACCCCAGGACCAGGGCCGTATTTGCCACTAGGCACTTAAGGGCACGTGTCTAGGGTGCCAGGATGCGGGGGTGGCACCTGAGCAAGTTTCTTTTTTTAAAAGTCCAGGGTCCGTGGCAAAATTAAGTGCCTCGATTTATACTCGGGTCAGCTTATACTCGAGTATATACGGTATGTAATATACAGTACAGACCAAAAGTTTGGACACATTCTCATTTGAAGATTTTTCTGTATTTTCATGACTATGAAAATTGTAAATTCACACTGAAGGCATCAAAACTACGAATTAACACATGTGGAATTACATACTTAAAGTGTGAAAGAACTGAAATTAGGTCTTATATTCTAGGTTCTTCAAAGTAGCCACCTTTTGCTTTGGTGACTGCTCTGCACACTCTTGGCATTCTCTTGATGAGCTTCAAGAGGTAGTCACCAGGAATGGTTTTCACTTCACAGGTGTGCCCTGTCAAGTTTAATAAGTGGGATTTCTTGTCTTACAAATGGAGTTGGGACCATCAATTGTGTTGTGCCGAAGTCTGGTGGACACACAGCTGATAGTCCTACTGAATAGACTGTTAGAATTTGTATTATGGCAAGAAAAAAGCAGCTAAGAAAAATGAGTGGCCATCATTACTTTAAGAAATGAAGGTCAGTCAGTCTGAAAAATTGGACAAACTTTGAAAGTGTCCCCAAGTGCAGTGGCAAAAACCATCAAGCGCTACAAAGAAACGGTTCACATGAGGACCGCCCCAGGAAAGGAAGACCAACAGTCACCTCTGCTTCTGAGGATAAGTTTATCCGAGTCACCAGCCTCAGAAATCGCAGGTTAACAGCAGCTCAGATTAGAGACCAGGTCAATGCCACACAGAGTTCTAGCAGCAGACACATCTCTACAACAACTGTTAAGAGGAGACTTTGTGCAGCAGGCCTTCATGGTAAAATAGCTGCTAGGAAACCACTGCTAAGGACAGGCAACAAGCAGAAGAGACTTGTTTGGGCTAAAGAACACAAGGAATGGACATCAGACCAAATTTGAGATCTTTGGTTCCAACCACCGTGTCTTTGTGCGACGCAGAAAAGGTGAACGGATGGACTCTACATGCCTGGTTCCCACCGTGAAGCATGGAGGAGGTGGTGCGATGGTGTGGGGTTGCTTTGCTGGTGACACTGTTGGGGATTTATTCAAAATTGAAGGCATAGTGAACCAGCATGGCTACCACAGCATCTTGCAGCGGCATGCTATTCCATCCGGTTTGCGTTTAGTTGGACCATCATTTATTTTTCAACAGGACAATGACCCCAAACACACCTCCAGGCTGTGTAAGGGCTATTTGACCAAGAAGGAGAGTGATGGGGTGCTACGCCAGATGACCTGGCCTCCAGTCACCAGACATGAACCCAATCGACATGGTTTGGGGTGAGCTGGACCGCAGAGCGAAGGCAAAAGGGCCAACAAGTGCTAAGCATCTCTGGGAACTCCTTCAAGATTGTTTGAAGACCATTCCCGGTGACTACCTCTTGAAGCTCATCAAGAGAATGCCAAGAGTGTGCAAAGCAGTCATCAAAGCAAAAGGTGGCTACTTTGAAGAACCTAGAGTATAAGACATAATTTCAGTTGTTTCACACTTTTTTGTTAAGTATATAATTCCACGTGTTAATTCATAGTTTTGATGCCTTCAGTGTGAATGTACAATTTTCATAGTCATGAAAATACAGAAAAATCATATATATATATATATATATATATATATATATATATATATATATATATATATATATATATATATATATATATATATATACACACAGTTAGGTCCATATATATTTGGACAGAGACAACATTTTTCTCATTTTGGTTATAGACATTACCACAATAAATTTTAAACAAAACAATTCAGATGCAGTTGAAGTTCAGACTTTCAGCTTTCATTTGAGGGTATCCACATTAAAATTGGATGAAGGGTTTAGGAGTTTCAGCTCCTTAACATGTGCCACCCTGTTTTTAAAGGGACCAAAAGTAATTGGACAGATTCAATAATTTTAAATAAAATGTTCATTTCTAGTACTTGGTTGAAAACCCTTTGTTGGCAATGACTGCCTGAAGTCTTGAACTCATGGACATCACCAGACGCTGTGTTTCCTCCTTTTTGATGCTCTGCCAGGCCTTCACTGCGGTGGTTTTCAGTTGCTGTTTGTTTGTGGGCCTTTCTGTCTGAAGTTTAGTCTTTAACAAGTGAAATGCATGCTCAATTGGGTTGAGATCAGGTGACTGACTTGTCCATTCAAGAATATTCCACTTCTTTGCTTTAATAGACTCCTGGGTTGCTTTGGCTTCATGTTTTGGGTCATTGTCCATCTGTAGTATGAAACGACGACCAATCAGTTTTGCTGCATTTGGCTGGATCTGAGCACACAGTATGGCTCTGAATACCTCAGAATTCATTTGGCTGCTTTTGTCCTGTGTCACATCATCAATAAACACTAGTGACCCAGTGCCACTGGCAGCCATGCATGCCCAAGCCATCACACTGCCTCCGCCGTGTTTTACAGATGATGTGGTATGCTTTGGATCATGAGCTGTACCACGCCTTCGCCATACTTTTCTCTTTCCATCATTCTGGTAGAGGTTGATCTTGGTTTCATCTGTCCAAAGAATGTTCTTCCTGAACTGTGCTGGCTTTTTTAGATGTTTTTTAGCAAAGTCCAGTCTAGCCTTTTTATTCTTGACACTTATGAGTGGCTTGCACCGTGCAGTGAACCCTCTGTATTTACTTTCATGCAGTCTTCTCTTTATGATAGATTTGGATATTGATACGCCGACCTCCGGGAGAGTGTTGGTCACTTGGTTGGCTGTTGTGAAGGGGTTTCTCTTCACCATGGAGATTATTCTGCGATCACCCACCACTGTTGTCTTCCGTGGGCGCCCAGGTCTTTTTGCATTGATGAGATCACCAGTGCTTTCTTTCCTTCTCAGGATGTACCAAACTGTACATTTTGCCACTCCTAATATTGTAGCAATTTCTCGGATGGGTTTTTTCTCTGTTTTCACAGCTTAAGAATGGCTTGTTTCACCTTCATGGAGAGCACTTTTGACCGCATGTTTACTTCATAGGAAAACCTTCCAAATGCAAGCACCACACCTCAAATCAACTCCAGGCCTTTTATCTGCTTAGTTGAGAATGACATAATGAAGGGATTGCCCACACCTGTCCATGAAATAGCCTTGGAGTCAATTGTCCAATTACTTTTGGTCCCTTTAAAAAACAGGGTGGCACATGTTAAGGAGCTGAAACTCCTAAACTCTTCATCCAATTTTAATATGGATACCCTCAAATGAAAGCTAAAAGTCAGAACTTCAACTGCATCTGAATTGTTTTGTTTAAAATTAAATTGTGGTAATGTCTATAACCAAAATGAGAAAAATGTTGTCTCTGTCCAAACATATATGGACCTAACTGTGCATGTATATGTATGTATATGTATATGTATATGAATATATATATATATATATATATATATATATATATATATATATATATATCTATATCTATATCTATATATATCTAATATATAAAGCTGAATGTGTGTGTGTGTGTATGTATGTATGTATGTATGTATGTCCGGGATTGGCATCTGAACCGTAGCAGCTACAGCCACAAAATTTTGCACAGTCACACGTCTGGACCCCGAGAGCGTCATAGGCTATGTTGTGAGGTGAAATTTTAACCCCGCGCTTTCCAATTCACCAAACAATTTTGCCCCTATCTACATAATGGGGAAAAAGTGAAAGGAAAAGTGTTGGAGGCGTCGCAGCTACAGGCACAAAATTTTGCACAGTCACACGTCTGGACCCTGAGAGCGTCAAAGCTATATTGTGAGGTGAAATTTTAACCCCGCGCTTTCCAATTCACCAAACAATTTTGCCCCTATCTACATAATGGGGAAAAAATGAAAGGAAAAGTGTTGGAGGCAAATTAACAGCTGCCAGATGTGAACAAGGGGGACTTAAAGAATGACAGCGATGGCACCAAAGAGTATATACTGTACAGTTGCTAAGGTGGGGCCCCAACATGGGATAATCACACCACCACGGGGATATGAACACACACACAAAATGCGCCACACACTACCACGTGCTCGAACACATATACCACCCTCAGTGCACATTTCACCACACATACACCAACCTCGCCACATAAAAGTAGAAACACAAAAGTCGCCGCTCAAAACTCGCCACGCGCAAAACTCTCCACATGCAAAACTCGCCACACGTGCAAAACTCGCCACACGCAAAACTTGCACACGCAGAAAAATTGCCACACGCAGAAAAATTGCCACATGCACAAAAGTTGCAACACATGCAAAAGTTGCCTCACACAAAACTTGCACATACTCAAAAGGCACCACACATAAAACTCGCCACGCGCAAAACTCGCCATGCGCAAAACTTGCTGCACACAACTTGCTACACTAACCTGTCACATGCAACTCGACACACAAAAAGTTGCTACACGCATGTCGCCACACAAAACTCATCTCACAAAAGTCCCTACATGCATGTCGCCACACGCAACTCAACACACACAACTTGACACACGAAACTCGCCCTAAAACACACACAAGTCTGGTATCCTTCAAAAATAAAAATCTGATTAATAAGCAGACAAACTACAAGAGCAACAAATGTACCATATAGGAATCCAGCAGCTGTCAGTCACATGACCAGTCTATTATGTGTATGTGTGAGCTAATATATACTGCCAGGGGGTGGGCTTACTGTTGGCTGGGGATTTATCAGGCTGCCATTTTAGCTTACAAATACTGAGGTAAAAATACTGACCAAATAACGTGTGAACGAGGGCTAATACAGGAGGAGATGACATACAGCTATATACTATATACAGGAGATGACACACAGGTATATACTATTTACAGGGGAGATGACACACAGGTATATACTATATACAGGAGGAGATGACACACAGATATATACTATATACAGGAGAGATGACACACAGGTATATACTATATAGAGGAGGAGATGACATACAGGTACATACTACATACAGGAGGAGATGACATACAGGTATATACTATATACAGGAGGAGATGACACACAGGTATATACTATATACAGGAGCAGATTACCTACAGGTATATAGTATATACAGGAGGAGATGACACAGGTATATGCTATGTATAGGAGGAGATGACATACAGGTATATACTATATACAGGAGATGACACACAGATATATACTATATATAGGTGAGATGACACACAGGTATATACTATATACAGGAGATTACATACAGGTATATCTAATATATAAAGCTGAATGTGTGTATGTATGTATGTGTGTATGTCCGGGATTGGCATCTGTACCGTCGCAGCTACAGCCACAAAATTTTGCACAGTCACACGTCTGGACCCCGAGAGCGTCATAGGCTATGTTGTGAGGTGAAATTTTAACCCCGCGCGTTCCAATTCACCAAACAATTTTGCTCCTATCTACATAATGGGGAAAAAGTGAAGGGAAAAGTGTTGGAGGAAAATTGACAGCTGCCAGATGTGAACAATGAGGACTTAAAGAATGAGAGCGATGGCGACAAAGAGTATATACCGTACAGTTGCTAAGGTGGGGCCCCGACATGGGATACTCACCACACACGGGGATATGAACACAAACACAAAATGCGCCACACACTACCACGTGCTTGAACACATATACCACCCTCAGCACACATTTCACCACACACACACACCAACCTCGCCACATAAAAGTCGAAACACAAAAGTCACCACTCAAAACTCGCTGCATGCAAAACTCGCCATATGCAAAACTAGGCTCACGCAAAACTCGCCACACGTGCAAAACTCACCTCATGGAAAACTCACCTCATGCAAAACTTGCACACACAGAAAAATTGCCACATGTACAAAAGTTGCACCACATGCAAAAGTTGCCTCACACAAAACTTGCACATACTCAAAATGCACCACACATAAAACTCGCCACGCGCAAAACTCGCCATGCACAAATCTTGCTGCACACAACTTGCTACACTAACCTGTCACATGCAACTCAACACACAAAATGTTGCTACACGCATGTCGCCACACAAAACTCATCTCACAAAAGTCGCTACATGCATGTCGCCACACGCAACTCAACACACACAACTTGACACATAAAACTCGCCCTAAAACACACACAAGTCTGGTATTGTCCTTCAAAAATAAAAATCTGATTAATAAGCAAACTACAAGAGCAACAAATGTACCATATAGGAAATACGGCAGCTGTCAGTCACATGACCTGTCTATTATGTGTATGTGTGAGCTAATATATACTGCCAGGGGGGAGGGCTTCCTGTTGGCTGGGGATTTATCAGGCTGCCAATAGCAACCAATCACAGCTCAGCTTCTATTTTGCTACAGTTAATTAACCTGAGCTCTGATTGGTTAATATAGGCAACAAAGACATTCTCAGTATAACAAAGCTAATATATGTTGTGAAATGCTTCTATTTGCTTAGTTTTTGCCTTTTAATAATTACATTTCTATCTATTTGTTTTGTGGTTTTTGTGTGCAGAATAAATTTTTGTTAACACATTCTATTTTGCTAACAGCAGTCATTAACCCGGGCGAAGCCGGGTAGTACAGCTAGTATATATATATATACACACACACACACACACTAGATGGTGGCCCGATTCTAACGCATCGGGCATTCTAGAATATGTATGTAGTTTATTTATGAAGATTTCAGACTAAGGCCGGGATCACACATACGCGAGATACGGCCGAGTCTCGCAGGTGAAAACCCATCTCTGGCGCCAGCACTCTGGAGCGGAGCGTGCAGCCGCACAGCAATACATGAAGCTGCATGCTCCGGTCCAGAGTGCCGGCGCCAGGAGCTGGGTTTTCAACTGCGAGACTCGGCCGTATCTCGCGTATGTGTGATCCTGGCCTAATGCAATGAATACAGAGGATTCGGCCGGCCGGGCGCGACCAATTAGTGAAGCGTGGTTCAAATCCCACGCCAATTCGCGTCCGGACAGCGTCTGTCCCTGATTGTTTGCTGCCGGCCGTGACCAATTAGTGAAGCCAGGGCCGGCTCCAGGTTTTTGAGGGCCCCGGGCGAAAGTCTGACGTAGCATATAACATAGCCCACGCAGAATATAGCACAGCCCACGCAGTATATAACAGCACACACAGTATATAAACATAGCCCACGTAGTATAGCGCACAGCCTACGCAGTATATAAGAGCCACGTAGTATATTGCACAGCCACGTAGTATATAACAGTCCACGCAGTATATAACAGCCCACGCAGTATATAACAGCCCACGCAGTATATAACAGCCCACGCAGTATATAACAGCCCACGCAGTATATAACAGCCCACGCAGTATATAACAGCCCACGCAGTATATAACAGCCCACGCAGTATATAACAGCCCACGCAGTATATAACAGCCCACGCAGTATATAACAGCCCACGCAGTATATAACACAGGCCAGGCGAAGTATATAACACAGGCCAGGCGCAGTATATAACACAGGCCAGGCGCAGTATATAACACAGGCCAGGCGCAGTATATAACACAGGCCAGGCGCAGTATATAACACAGGCCAGGCGCAGTATAAAACACAGGCCACGCGCAGTATATAACACAGGCCACGTGCAGTATATAACACAGGCCACGCGCAGTATATAACACAGGCCACGTAGTATATAGCAAAGTGGGCACCATATCCCTGTGAAAAAAAAAAGAAATAAAATAAAAATTAGTTATATACTCACCTTCCAGCGGCCCCCGGATCCAGCCCAGGCCTTTAGCGATGCTCCTCGCGACGCTCCGTTCCCAGTAGTGCCTTGTGGCAATAACCCGTGATGATGTAGCGGTATCGCGAGGAGCAAGAAAGGCTGGCGCGGATGCCGGAAGGTTAGAATATGTTTTTTTTATTATTATTTTTAACATTATATCTTTTCACTATTGATGCTGCATAGGCAGCATCAATAGTAAAAAGTGAAGCGGTGTTTAAATCCCGGCCGAATATCGCTGATTGGTCGCGGCCTGCCGGCCGCGACCAATCAGCGACGCGCTATTTCCGTTAAACAGACGGAAGTAGACCTTAGAGAACTATATATATATATATACAGTGGGGCAAAAAAGTATTTAGTCATTCAGCAATAGTGCAAGTTCCACCACTTAACAAGATGAGAGGCGTCTGAAATTTACATCATAGGTAGACCTCAACTATGGGAGATAAACTGAGAAAAAAAATCCAGAAAATCACATTGTCTGTTTTTTTATCATTTTATTTGCATATTGAGGTGGAAAATAAGTATTTGGTCAGAAACAAACAATCAAGATTTCTGGCTCTCACAGACCTGTAACTTCTTCTTTAAGAGTCTCCTCTTTCCTCAACTCATTACCTGTAGTAATGGCACCTGTTTAAACTTGTTATCAGTATAAAAAGACACCTGTGCACACCCTCAAACAGTCTGACTCCAAACTCCACTATGGTGAAGACCAAAGAGCTGTCAAAGGACACCAGAAACAAAATTGTAGCCCTGCACCAAGCTAGGAAGACTGAATCTGCAATAGCCAACCAGCTTGGAGTGAAGAAATCAACAGTGGGAGCAATAATTAGAAAATGGAAGACATTCCAGACCACTGATAATCTCCCTCGATCTGGGGCTCCAAGCAAAATCCCACCCCGTGGGGTCAGAATGATCACAAGAACGGTGAGCAAAAATCCCAGAACCACGCGGGGGGACCTAGTGAATGAACTGCAGAGAGCTGGGACCAATGTAACAAGGCCTACCATAAGTAACACACTACGCCACCATGGACTCAGATCCTGCAGTGCCAGACGTGTCCCACTGCTTAAGCCAGTACATGTCCGGGCCCATCTGAAGTTTGCTAGAGAGCATTTGGATGATCCAGAGGAGTTTTGGGAGAATGTCCTATGGTCTGATGAAACCAAACTGGAACTGTTTGGTAGAAACACAATTTGTTGTGTTTGGAGGAAAAAGAATACTGAGTTGCATCCATCAAACACCATACCTACTGTAAAGCATGGTGGTGGAAACATCATGCTTTGGGGCTGTTTCTCTGCAAAGGGGCCAGGACGACTGATCCGGGTGCATGAAAGAATGAATGGGGCCATGTATCGTGAGATTTTGAGTGCAAACCTCCTTCCATCAGCAAGGGCATTGAAGATGAAACGTGGCTGGGTCTTTCAACATGACAATGATCCAAAGCACACCGCCAGGGCAACGAAGGAGTGGCTTCGTAAGAAGCATTTCAAGGTCCTGGAGTGGCCTAGCCAGTCTCCAGATCTCAACCCTATAGAAAACGTTTGGAGGGAGTTGAAAGTCCGTGTTGCCAAGCGAAAAGCCAAAAACATCACTGCTCTAGAGGAGATCTGCATGGAGGAATGGGCCAACATACCAACAACAGTGTGTGGCAACCTTGTGAAGACTTACAGAAAACGTTTGACCTCTGTCATTGCCAACAAAGGATATATTACAAAGTATTGAGATGAAATTTTGTTTCTGACCAAATACTTACTTTCCACCATAATATGCAAATAAAATGATAAAAAAACAGACAATGTGATTTTCTGGATTTTTTTTGTCTCAGTTATATATATATATATATATATAGCTTTATCGCCATAAAAGGAGGGGGGCCCAGACATTTCTTGCACAGGGGCCCCAAGAAGTCAGTGTCCACCCCTGCCCAGAGATCAATTGTACTTGCATCATACAGAAGCGAGTACAATAGAGGCTCTGACTGCCAGGTCAGAGCGACGTGAGCAGATCGTGTGATCACGCTGCTGATGTCGCTCACTCGCGCTGAGGCGAACACTGGTGTAAGTGCTCCACTGGAGCTGAAGACACCAAAGATTAAGTGCACGGTGGGGGGGGGGGGGCAATTTGAGTGGGGATGGGGAGATATATTATGTGTGTGGAGAATTTCAGTGGGGATGGGGAGATTTATTATGTGTGGGGAGAATTGGAGTGGGGATGGAGGGATTTATTGTGTGTGGGGACAACTTTAGTGAGGATAGGGGGATTTACATGGGGGGAGAATTGGAGTGGGGATTGGGGTTTTAAATGTGTGTGAGGAGAATTGGAGTGGAGATGGGGTTATTTATTGTGTGCGGGGAGATTTGAGGCTACAAAATGAAAAGCAAAGGGGGAGATGGGGAAACAGTACTGGGAAATGGGGGGAATGTATGAGATAACAGTACTGGGGAATGGGGGGAATGTATGAGATAACAGTACTGGGGAATGGGGGGCATGTATAAGGAAACCGTATGGGAAAATGGGGGGCATGTACGAGGAAACAGTACTGGGGAATGGGGGGCATGTATGAGGAAACAGTACTGGGGAATGGGTGGCATGTATGAGGAAACAGTACTGGGTAATGGGGGGCATGTATGAGGAAACAGTACTGGGGAATGGGAGGGCATGTATGAAGAAATAGTACGGGGAATGGGGGGCATGTATGAGGAAACAGTATGGGGGAATGAGGACTTGTATGAGACAGTATGAGGAGGGAGGGGAATAGTGTGAGGAGACAGTATGGGGGGGGGGGAAAGTGAGTGGGCACAGAATAGATACTGAGTAGTGGAGGCGTAGCATGAGGGGGACAGTATGTGCACAGCCAGGAAGGGACAGTATACCAAGGAGGGGGGAGTGTGATGAGAGAGTACAGTATAAATACTGGGACCTATAGGGGGGGACACAGTGTGAGAGGACAGTGTGAAGAGAGGGCCGGTATGGAAAGGAGAGGTCAGTATGAAGAGCATGTACCATAAGAGGGACAATGTGGGGGTCATATTTTGTGCAGACAAAATAGTGAGGGGCAAATTTTTTTTTTATTCAGGAGCATTATAATGACACTTCTATCTTTAAGGGCATCATGTGGAGATTTTCTGAAAAAGAGTGGAGAAGATAGAAGTCTGCAGAGACTAGCTGTGGATGAGAAAACTCATCATGGGGTCTGGACAAGATGAAGAAAAGGAGAACGGCTCCAGAGACAACATCATCTATAAGGTACCTGGATGTAAATGTTATTTGTGATACTAACTAACGCTCATGTTTTTATTTATCTTGGGAGCATTAAATAAAGTGAATGTCCAGGTTTGTAATGAGTCTGCAGTAATTCTTTGTGACTGCAGACTTCTGAATTCTCACAGTGCGCACTGCACGCTGTCAGGATTCTCTCGTGCTGGCGATTTACATACATAAAGAATAGCTAGGAGAATCTCCCTAAATAAAATGTAAATTTTATTAAAAATCTAAAATCATGGACAAATGTGATACAAAGACAACCAAGTGTATAAAGTGCTCTTGCATAACCAGAGCCTCTCACCTAGCCAAATCAGTTCTCATGCTTCGCACTGACGAGGCCAACAGCCCGAAACACTGTCTGCGAATTGAGATACTGATTTGGATTTTATCCTAAGTCATATTGCACGACTCGTTAAAGGGTTGATTGTGACTTGTATGATTGCTACTTCCGACAGGTGGCGCTATAGAGTTTAAGTCCTCTTTTTCTCAGAAGAGGCAATTTGCATCTTGCATAACCAGTGCTCAAGTTAAAAAAAAAATGGTTTGATCTCACCAAATGTAGCAGACGTATTTCCAAAGCAGGTTCACATATCGCTAGTGGGCTCAACAGTTTACATAAGGGTGAAAGGGATGGAGCTCAATCAATTCACTAGCTCCCTGTCGTGCCCCTGCAAAGCTCCTGTCCTCACAAGGACAGGCCCCAAGTATACCCTGCGATGGACAAACCACAATCCACAGAAACAATGTCTATATATATTTTCCCTACGCGTTTCCTCTGCAGTCTTGGGGATTCATCAGGGGAACTACTATAATAGGAATGTGGAAAATTTTCCCACCATCTGTCTGTCTAAATTTGTGGGACCTGCAGTGGCAGGATACCCCTATTGGCGGTGTGACCATCTGTGCCACAGCCTAAATGGGTAAATGGTATCAAGAGACATCGCAGTCTGGCTTATTTTTATACATTCATTTCAATGAGGTATGCCTATGGCGTGTGACCTCACCACCAAAAAGAGGCCACTTCCATGTTTGTACTCACAGCCTATTGGGGATGTGAGACTTGGGGCCAATTCCGCAAAGTATCTGAATGGTCTCCATTCATCAAATACTCCCGTTTATCCACATGCAATGGCACGTAACCTCAGTGCGTTCCATGTAATGAATGGGTGAACCTGAAAAGACCGCGCCATCTTGTGCGCATCATATCCGGTGGAGGTCATATTACTTAGTGCGTTCCAGTCAGTGGAACGCAAGGCCTCCGGAAGAATGCACACAAAGTTCACAACATCATATCCGGTTATGTGGTTGCCTAGGGGACACCCACGCTCCATGCACTCCGGAGCGGACAACGCAGCCACATTTATGTATAGTCTCATCAAGGGTGAAGGTGCCTCTATGTATTGCGGTCACAATAAAAAAAAGCACATATAAATCCTCTAGAAGTTACTTATTCAGTACCTGCCTCTCCTCCTTCAGTACACTTAGAGGTGTCTCATGACTGCCATATACCAAGACCCATATTGGCAAATAAAAGTTCAATTACTTATACGGCCCCTTATATTAGACACTCACTTTTGTTCCCATAACAGGGGACCAGGGTGTACTACATTTTCCTATATTTACTATTTATTTCCCATCTCTCAGGAGGAAAAGGACAAAAAGATGTGAGGGGGTTGGGGGAGGGATGCCACAGATTAAAGAAAGGGGAGAGTTGGAGGTTCAGGGGGAGGAGAGAGGGGTGGGGGTTGGGGGGGTTTAACCTCTTTATATCAAGGGATACGTAAGAAGGAGTACAGGCCTACAGAAAGCATCCACTCCCCTCCTACATTAGGGACACGATGGACCTCCTCCGGAAACTGGAAGGGATATGTCTGGAACTGGATGTCCTTCTAGCGAATATTGATGTGGAAGCTCTATATTCCTCGATCCCACAAGAGTTTGGGCTTCGGGGGGTACAACATTTTCTTGGTACCCCTCAGCCCCACACTTCATTTGCAGTCCCCCCACTTCCTTATGTGCAGTACCCCTCACCCCCACTTCATCATGTGCAATCTAACTCACCCCCCCACTTCAGCATGCGCAGTCCCTCTTCATCATGTGCAGTCTACCTCACCCCCCATCATGTGCAGTCCCCACCCCCCACTTCAACATGCGCAGTCTCCTTCACTCCTCCACTTAATCATGTGCAGTCTCCACTCCCCTTCATTATGTGCAGTCCCCCTCACCCCCATTTCATAATGTGCAATTCAGCCCCTCCCGCCATGTCAACATTTGCAGTCCCCCACTTCATCATGTGTCATCCCACTTAGCCCCCCACTTCATCATGAGCAGTCTACTTCACCCCTCCACTTCGTTATGTGCAGTCCCCCTCACCCCCTTCATCATGTGCAGTCCTCCTCGGCCCCAAATCATTTGCAGTCCCCCCACATCATGTGCAGTCCCCCTCACCCCTTCATCATGTGCAGTCCCCACCTCCCACTTCATCATGTGCAGTCTCCTTCACCCCTCCACTTCCTCATGTGCAGATCCCCCCTTCTCCACTTCATTTGAAGTCCCCCCACTTAATCATGTGCAGTCCCCCTCACCTTCATCATGTGCAATCCCCCTCACCCACTTCATCATGTGCATCCCTCACCCCAAATCATTTGCAGTCCCCTCACCCCCTTCATCATGTGCAGTCCCCCTCACCTCTTCATCATGTGCAGTCCCCACCTCCCACTTCATCATGTGCAGTCTCCTTCACCCCTCCACTTCCTCATGTGCAGATCCCCCTTCTCCACTTAATTTGAAGTCCCCCCACTAAATCATGTGCAGTCCCCCTCACTCCCACTTCATCATGTGCATCCCTCACCCCTTCATCGTGTGCAGTCCCCCTCACCCCTTCATCATGTGCAGTCCCCCTCAAACCTTCAACATGTGCAGTCCCCCTCATCCCCTTCAGCATGTGCAGTCCCCCTCAAACCCTTCATCATGTGCAGTCCCCCTCATCCCCTTCATCATGTGCAGTCCCCCTCAAACCCTTCATCATGTGCAGTCCCCCTCAAACCCATTTCATCAAGTGCAGTCCCCACCACCCTTTATCATGCGCAGTCCCCCTCACCCCTTCATCATGTGCAATCCCCCTCACCCCCCACTTCATCATGTGCATCCCTCACCCCTTCATCGTGTGCAGTCCCCCTCACCCCTTCATCATGTGCAGTCCCCCTCAAACCTTCAACATGTGCAGTCCCCCTCATCCCCTTCATGTGCAGTCCCCCTCAAACCCTTCATCATGTGCAGTCCCCCTCATCCCCTTCATCATGTGCAGTCCCCCTCAAACCCTTCATCATGTGCAGTCCCCCTCATCATGTGCAGTCCCCCTCAAACCCATTTCATCAAGTGCAGTCCCCACCACCCTTTATCATGCGCAGTCCCCCTCACCCCCATTTCATCAAGTGCAGTCCCCACCACTTTTCACCATGCGCAGTCCCCCTCAGCCCCACACTAAATCATTTGCAGTCCCTCACACTTCATGTGCAGTCTCCCTCATCCCCCACTTCATGTGCAGTCCCCCTCACCCTTCATCATGCGCAGTCCCGCTCAGCCCCCCACATAATCATGTGCAATCTCCATCACCCCCCACTTCATCATGTGCAGTCCCCACTCCCCACTTCATCATGCAGTCCCCCTCACCCCCAATTCATCATGTGGTCTACCTCACCCCCCACTTCATCATGTGCAGTCTCCACCACCCTTCATCAAGTGCAGTCCCCCTCTCCTCTCCACTTCATCATTTGCAGTCACCCACATCCCGTGCAGTCCCAGCTCAGACCATTTCATCACCTGCAGTCAACACTCCATAATGTGCAGTCCCCACCCCCACTTCATCATGCGCTTTCTCCTTCACCCCTAAACTTCATCATGTGCAGTCCCTTTCACTCCCCCACTTCATGTGCAGTCCCCCTCAGTCTCTTCATCATGTGCAGTTCCCTCTTACCCCACTTCATTTGCAGTCCTCCCACTTAATCATGTGCATTTTTCCTCACCCCCCACTTCATGTGCAGTCCCCCTAACCCCCCACTTCATCACATGCAGTCCCCCTCACCCCCTTCATCATGTGCAGTCCCTCTCTCCTCTTCATCATGTGCAGTTACCCTCACCCGACTTCATAATGTGAAGTCCCCCTCCCTTCATCATGTGCAGTCCCCCCACCCATTCATCATGATCAGTTCTCCCCCTCTCACCACTTCATCATCTGCAGTCCCCACCCCCCACTTCATCAAGTGCAGTCTCCCTCACCCCCCACTTCATGCACTTTCTCCTTCACCCCTCTACTTTATCATTTGCAGTCCCCCTTCATCATGTGCAGTCCTGCTCAGCCCCCCAATTCATCATGAGCAGTCCCAACCCAATTCATCATGTGCAGTCCCCAGCCCCCATATCATCATGTGCAGTCTCCCTCACGCCCCAATACATCATGTGTAGTCCCCACACCCCTTCATAATGTGCAGTCCCCTTCACTCCATCATGTGCAGTCACCCTCACCCACTTCTTCATATGCAGTTCCTGCCTCCTGCCACTTTATCATGTGCAGTCCCACTCACCCCCTTCATCATGGGCAGTCCCCTTCAACCCTATTTCATCATGTGCAATTCACCCCCTCCCGCCACATCAACGTTTGAAGTCCCCCCCACTTCATCATGTGCAGACCCTCACACCCCCCACTTCATCATGTGCCGTTTCTCTCACCCCCTCACTTCATCATGTGCAGTCTCCCTCACCCCACTTCATCATGTGCAGTCCCCCTCAACCCCTTTCATCATGTGCAGCCCCCTTACTTCATGATGTGCAGTTACTAGTGATGAGCGAATATACTCGTTACTTGAGATTTCCCGAGCACGCTCGGGTGACCTCTGAGTATTTTTTAGTGCTCGGAGATTTAGTTTTCCTCAACTCAGCTTTATGATTTACAAATCTTAGCCATCTTTATTACATGTGGGGATTCCCTAGCAACCAGGCAAACCCCACATGTACTTATGCTGGCTGACAGATGTAAATCATTTAGCTGCAGTGATGAAAACTAAATCTCCAAGCACTAAAAGATACTCGGAGGACACCCAAACGGGCTCGAGAAATCTCGAGTAACGAGTATATTCGCTCATCACTAGCAGTTACACTCACCCCCCACATCATGTGCAGTCTCCCTCACCCCCACTTCATCATGTACAGTCTCCTTCACCCCCCACATCATGTGAAGTCTCCCTCACCCCCCACTTCATCATGTGGAGTCCCCCTCACCCCCTTCATCATATGCAGTCCCCTTCACCCCCTTCATCATGTGCAGTGCCCCTCACCCCCCACTTCATCATGTGCAATCTCCTTTACCCCCCATCATGTGCAGTCTCCACTCCTCCTCATCATGTGCAGTCTCCCCCCCCACACTTCATAATGTGCAGTTCTCCCCCTCCCATCACTTCATCATTTGCAGTCCCCCCACATCATGTGGTTTCACCTCCATCATTTGCAGTCCTTCCATCATGTGCAGTCCTGCTCAGCCCCCCAATTCCTCATGTGCAGTCCCCAGCCCCCACTTCATGTGTAGTCTCCCTCACGCCCCACTTCATCATGCGCAGTCCCCTCACCTCCACTTCATCATGTGCAGTTCCCCTCACTTCATCATATTAGTTCCCCCTCCCGTCACTTCATCATTTGCAAAACTAATTTTAAAAAATCGTAGTTACTCACCGATAACGGTATTTCTCTGATCCCATGACGGCACCACGGAGAGAGAGGGATCCGCCCTCAGGGTCAGGAAACCCACAGGTTAAAAAGGCGGGACCTCTCCTCCACCTCAGTTTGGTTTACAGAGCCTTGCAAGGACTTCAGCTGTAATTTAATTGGTTATTTATATACACAAAAAATTATAACTATATACATATATACTCTTTTTTTTTTTTTTGCGACACCGCGTGACTTAAAGCGTTAGTATTGTGTACACCCACACGTTAAAGGGAGGGAATATACGGGTGCCGTCATGGGATCAGAGAAATACCGTTATCGGTGAGTAACTACGATATTCTCTTACCCCCATGACGGCACCACGGAGAGAATTTCAAAGAATGTGTATTTAGGGTGGGATTACTGCCTCAAGCACTCTTCTACCAAAGGTTAAGTCTGAAGAGGGAGATAGGTCAAGCTGGTAGTGCTTGAAGAATGTAGAGGGAGAAGACCAAGTGGCTGCTCTACATATCTGGTCAATCGATGCTCCACCTCGCTCTGCCCAGGAAGTTGCCACCGATCTGGTAGAATGGGCCTTAATTGTCTCTGGAACTGGTTCCTCGGATGAGGTATATGACAGACTGATGGCATCCCTTACACATCTTGCCAACGTGGCTTTTGATGCTTTGTGACCCTTATTTGGCCCCTGAAAGCAGACAAACAGAGCCCTCCCTTTTCTACACTCCCTCGTAGCTGATAGATAATGTGTCAGGCATCTCTTCACGTCTAGTGTGTGCAGAATTTTTTCTTTTTCATTTTTAGGATTTGGGCAAAAAGATGGTAAGGCTATTTCCTGGGATCTGTGGAATTTTGATGCCACTTTGGGAAGGTAGGATGGGTCAGTTCTAAGGATCACTCTGTCCTCTAATATTTGGGTTAGAGGTGGGTAGGCTGACAAGGCCTGCAGATCACTGATTCTGCGAGCTGAAGTTAGGGCCACCAACAGAGAGGTTTTAAGGGAAATTATTTTTAAGGAAGCCTGTGATAAGGGTTCAACAGGCGCTTTAGTTAGTGCCGAAAGGACTAGGTTCAGATCCCAGGGAGGTGCGGTGAGATGTGTGATCGGTCTGGACCTAGTTGCAGCTTTTATGAACCTTTTTACCCAGTGATTACCCGCCAAGTCCTGGTTATAAAGGGCGCCTAATGCTGCGATTTGAACTTTTAGGGTGCTCGTTGCTAAACCTTTCTCTAACCCTTTTTGCAGGAATTCTAGTACTTCCTGAATTGGGATTTCTTCCGACAGGTTAACCCCTGAGCTGGAGAGGAATTTTTTCCAGACTTTGCCGTATGCCTTGGTAGTTATTGGTTTTCTACTGGCTAGTAGAGTTGAAATTAAATTTGAAGAAAACCCCCTTTTTTTTTTAAAAGTTCCCTTTCAAATGCCAGGCCGTCATATGTAAGTTTTTTATTTGTGGATGATTCACCGGCCCCTGGTGCAGAAGGTCTGGGATATCTGGGAGGACCCAAGGGTCTGATATGGACATTAGGCGTAGCCATGGGAACCATATTCTTTTTGGCCAGAACGGGGCAATCATGATCACTCTGGCTCTGTCCTCCCTGATTTTCTTCAGGACTAAGGGAATTAGAGCTATCGGAGGAAAAACATAAGCTAGTTGGAAATGCCAAGGAATTAGAAATGCGTCTAGAGCCACTGGACTCCCCCGTGGATCTATTGAGCAGAAGGCCTTCGTTTTCCGGTTTTGATTGTTTGCAAATAAATCTATATCCGGGGCCCCCCACAGATCCACTATGTGATTGAATATTTCCGTGTTCAACTCACATTCCCCCTGTTTTAATTGTGTTCTGCTCAGGAAATCGGCAGTCTGATTCTCTGACCCTTTGATGTGAAGGGCTGTCAGGGAGGATAGGTTGGCTTCTGCTCGTGACAGGATGGAGTTTGTCGCTTTCATCAGGGATTGAGACCTTGTCCCCCCTTGATGATTTAAATACGCCACTACTACCCTGTTGTCTGTCAGCACTCTCACGTGATGGGAACGGAGGGAGGCTAAAAAGTGATTGAGGGCGTACTCTACCGCCAAAAGTTCTTTCATGTTTGAAGTGAGGGACTTCTCTTCCCTTGACCAAGGACCTTGAGCAATTTGGCTGTTTAGGTGGGCTCCCCACCCCCAAGGGCTTGCGTCTGTGGTCAGGATTACTGAAACCGGCCATACCCATGGAACCCCCCTTCTGAGGTTGGACGGATCTGTCCACCAAGCCAGGGAAGCTTTTGTTCGAGAGGATATTTTTAATTGCTTCTCTAAATTTCCTTTTGAGTGGGAATCCGCCTCTAATATCTCCCACTGGAGATCTCTGGAGTGGCCCTGAGCCCATTGAACTGCTGGGATACAAGCTGTCATTGACCCTAGTATGGACATTGCTTTCCTCAAAGTGACCATCGGAGAGTGACTCAAATGATCCACTAGACGTATCATGTTGGATACTTTCATTTCCAGAAGACGGCATTCTTGTTTTATTGAGTCTATTATTATCCCTAAGTACTGTTGCACTTGTGTTGGGATAAGCCTGGATTTTTCCAGATTCAATAACCATCCTAGGTTTGATAGGGCTGACATCACTCTGTCTAGTTGCTGACTGCAATGTAGAGGGGATCTGCCCATCACTAGGAGGTCGTCTAGATAAGGGACAATCAATACGTCTTGTTCCCTTATATGGGCCATTACTTCTGCCATTAGTTTTGTAAACACCCACGGGGCAATGGCTAGGCCAAACGGAAGTGCTCTGTATTGATAATGTTTTAGTTTTCCTTGTATCAATACCGCCACTCTGAGGTACTTTTGGAAATCCGGATGGATTGGCATATGATAATATGCGTCTTTTAGATCTATAACTGTCATGAAACAAGACGGGTGAAGGGATCTGACACATGTTTTTATTGTTTCCATTTTGAATTTCTCTATCACCAGGTATTTGTTCAATTTCTTTAAATTTATTATTACTCTGAAAGTTCCATCCGGCTTTGTTCGAAGAAAAAGTGGAGAGTAGAACCCCGTCGTTTCCTCTTGTTGTGGAACTTCCTGCAGAACTTTCTTTTCCAGAAGACTGAGGACTTCTTTCTGGATGCTCAGTTGTTCTATTTCCGACTTCCTTCGTGGCGTTATCACAAATTGATTGTGTGGTCTTGTGTGAAACTTCAGCTTCAGGCCCGTCTCTATTATGTTTAGAGTCCAAGTACTTCCAGAAATTTTTTCCCAGGTTTGGAGAAAGTAGGTCAGTCTCCCTCCTACCTGGGGCGCACCTTCATTGTGGCTGTTTTTTATTATCTGGTTTGTTAAACATGAAGCCCCCTCTTTTGAATTTTTTATCTTCCCACCCCTCCTTTTGGTTTTTTGGGGGGCGTCTTTGCATAAATTTCTTCCCTCGAAAGGGCCGCTTATAGGATTGATTTGGAAACCCAGGAAAGGCTTTCTTCTTATCTACAGCCTTCTCGAGGACGTCATCTAGGGTGGGTCCGAATAAAAATTCACCTTCGCACGGTATGGAGCATAGCTTTGCTTTAGTTTGCAAGTCACCCGGCCAGCACTTCAGCCATAGTGCTCTTCTGGCTGCATTTGAGAATGAAGCTGATCTTGCTGTCAGCCTTACAGAGTCTATAGAGGCATCTGCTAGATATGCCGCTGCCCCTCTCATAGCTGACACGGAGTCCAATATAGACTCCCTTGGTGTTTTATTTTTTAATTGAGTCTCCAGGTGATCCAGCCAAACCATCAGTGCTCTAGCCGTGCATGTAGCAGCTATCCCGGGTTTCAATCCCCCGCTAGCGGCTTCCCAGGATCCTTTTAAGAAGACATCGGCCCTCTTATCCATAGGATCCTTGAGGGTTCCCATGTCCTCAAAGGGCAAAGCGAATTTCTTTGAAGCTTTTGCAATAGCGACATCTAATTTTGGCGCTTTTCCCCATGAGGCACAGGCTGGGTCATCGAATGGGTATTTCCTCTTAGGGGTTAACAGTACTTTTTTATCTGGCCTTTTCCACTCCTTTATTAGGGCCTGTATTTTTTCGTTTAATGGAAACACTGTTTCCTTTGCTCCAGGCCACTAAACATAAGATCTTGCACAGATTTTTTGGTACGAGTGTCTGCCAGACCCATGGTTGCTCTAACCATTTTTATCAGCGCATCCGTTTCTTCAATTGGGAAACAGTTGCGGCCGCCTTCTGAAGATGCGGAGGATGACGCTGAGGCTGTAGAGCTATCAGAATCATTGTGTATGCTATCTTCCTCACTGGAACTATAATCTGGGGTTTTCTCTTTGTGTTTCCTCTTTCGGCTTTTTACGCTTTTCAGCGCATCCGCCACTTGGGTTTTAATCAAGTCTTTAAGCTCAGACGTAAATCTTGGCGTCTCCTCACTTATGGTGTTCTCTATGCATAGAGCACAGAGCTTTTTGGCCCATATATCTGGCAAATCTGCCGAGCAGAGCGGGCATACTTTATGCTTGGTTTTCATCTGGCATTTCTTTCCCTAAGAAAACACAATAAACCCCTATTTAGAATATATACTTTCACGGAGGTCACTTACCCTCCTAACGTGAGGAAGATACCGGTTCTGGTCTTGGGGACGCCTCCTCCATTTGAACCACAGTTTTCCTCCTGGATCCACTGGAGCCCCTGCTGCGTTGGGATCCTGAACTGCTGCGCTGCGAAGGCTTCCCTTTCTGTGAAGGACGGCACTCTTGCGGGTCCTTCCTCACTGACGGAATTTCTTCCACCGACTGCTCTATTCCACTCATAGTGGTATTGTTTGAGCAGCGGTATTCAAAATTCCCCGCCGTTTTATCCTTAGTGTGCGGCGCAAGGCGACATCCGGATTACCCAGAGGTACCTTGCGCCGACCCCGGAAGTGACCCCCGCGCCTGCGCAGTAAGAAGCACCGGACCTCGCGCGCGTCCACTAGCTGCCGGCTCACAGGAGGGACGGAGGGGCTGTCGCAGCCGCCGCTGCTACCCTGTCTTGGAGCCTCCTGTCGGTGACCGGCGTCACCTCCTCCTATGGGTACCTCAGACCGGCGGAATTACTCCAGGTAGCCGCCGCTACCTATTACCGGCTGTTGTGACAAGGAAAAAGAGAGGAGGCAGACTCGGTCCTCTTCACTGCCCCCTCTCCACACATGCTCACAGGGCCCGCCGACCCCGGATGTGTCTTCAGGGAGGATATCCACCCGTGACCGTGGCAGGGCCCCCCGCTGCCTGTACTCGGCCCGATGGTCCCTGGCCCGACATGGTAAGCTGTGGGTTCCCCGTCAGGGACAGGAAACCGAACTGAGGTGGAGGAGAGGTCCCGCCTTTTTAACCTGTGGGTTTCCTGTCCCTGAGGGCGGATCCCTCTCTCTCCGTGGTGCCGTCATGGGGGTAAGAGAAAAACTGACCGTCACATCCAAACAGACTAAGTGTGAACAGGTGCTGAACCTAGAGTCACCAACTCGTATACAGTTAAATAAATAAGGCAGCACACTTCATTATTTGCGGTCCCCCACATCATGTGCAGTTACCCCCTCCTCCACTTCATCATGTGCAGTCTCCACCCACTTTATGTGCAGTATCCCTCACCCCCCACTTCATCATGTGTAGTTTCCTCCCTCCCTCACTTCATCATATGCACTTCCCCCCTGCCATTATTTGCAGTCCTCCTCTTCCTTCCCTCACCCATTTAATTAATTTCATGAAGAAAACAAAGACTTTTTTTTTTATACTTACCTCAAAGACGTTACCCTGCAGGCGCAATTCTGCTTCTAGCGTTCGGTACCTGTCAGCGCAAACGCGCCGTCATCTGACCGGAAGTACAGAGAAGACAGAGGGAGCAGAAGCTGTGCAGCCATCAAGTTTAGATGGCGGTACACAGCTCTGAGAAAGCTCCAGGGTTGCAGCGCTGACGTGTGAGCCACAGAGCACAGCACTTTAGTGCATGATGGAGCCCGGTGAGCAGAAGCACAGGAGCGGGGCTCCCTCTTAACTGCTGCTCACCTGGCCCCATACAGCAGTAAGGGCAGTAAAACCACTGTTTGGGCGTATGGCAGAGCTCAGAAGGGAAGGAGTGCTGCTTGACTTTTTCAACGCAAAATTGGCTGGAATTGAGATCAGACGCCATGTTGCGTTTTGAGAACCCATGATCTGCCTAAACAGTGGAAACCCACACAAGTGACACTATTTTGTAAACTAAACTCCCCAAGGAACTTATCTAGATGTGTGGTGAGCACTTTGAACCTTAAAGTGCTTCACAGAAGTTTATAATAGAGCCGTGATAATAGAAAATCTTATTTCCACACACAAAAAAAAAAAATCATCTTTTCGCCCCCAATTTATTTTATTTTACCCATGGTAACAGGAGAATTTGGACCCCAAAAGTTGTGTAATTTCTCTTGAGTATGCCGATACCCCATATGTAGGGGAATACTACTTTTGAGGCACAGTGCAAAGCTTAGAAAGGAAGAGGCACCATACTGGTGTTCAGATTTTGCTGGAATGGTTTGAGGGTGCTATGTCAGATTGGCAGTGCCCCTTGAAGGGCCAGAACAACAGAAAGCCCCTATATGTGAACTCATTTTACAAACTACACTCCCCAATGTAATTATCTAGGGGTGCAGTGATCATTTTAACATCACAAGTGCCTCACAGAATTTTATACCACTGAGCGGTGAAAAAAAAGAATAAATTACATTTTTACCACTAAAATGTTGTTTTAGCCCCAAGTTTTTTAATTTTTCTAAGGGCTAATAGGAATTTTTTATTTATTTATTTATTTTTTTTACAACAAACGGAGGTCCATTTTTTCCCTGAGTGTGCCAATACCCTACATGTAATCGGGAAATATTTTTCAGGCACAGTGCAAAGCTCAGAAGGCACAGAGCACAAGATTTTACTGTTATGGTTTGCAGGTGCCATGACCCCCTGGGAGAGCTCATGAGGTACTAGAACAGCAGAACCCCCAATAAGTGACCCCATTTTATGAACTACACCTAGTTCATCTAGGTGTGCAGTGATCATATTGACACCATGGGTGTGTCACAGAATTTTATACCATTGGGCAGTGAAGACAAAATAACTACATTTTTACCACCAAAATTTTGTTTTAGCCAGCGATTTTACATTTTCACACAAGAAGTGGGTAAAAATGGCACCAAAATTGTAACCACAATTTCTACTGAAAATGGCAATACCAAATATCAGGCTGTACAGTACTACTTAGCCATACGGAGAGACTCGGGAGGAACAGAACTTTATTTGCATATTGAAGTGAATGGGTCTGGGCACGTGTCAGTGTGTTTCCACGGACCATATGTTCATGGGCAAAACACACGGACATGTCAGTTTTTAGTGTCAACACGGGCCACAAAACGTCCCGCACATGTGCATACCCATAACACACATGGATGTCTTCCATGTGACATGAATCGGCGCCGGGAAGAAGCGTTACAGTAAGCGCTGTTCCCCGGAGCCGGCACTCATCAAAATGATGAGAGTTACATTTAACTGATAAAAGAGATAGCAGGTGGCAGCTGATGGGAGTATTACTCCTATCAGCCTACCCCTGCTGCTGCTAATAACAGTGAGAGCAGGAGCAGCTGATGGGAGTATTTATCAGCTGCTGCATGCACTATAAATAAATTAAAAAACGGTGTGGGTTCCCCTGTGTTTTCTAAGACCAGCCAGGCAAAACTCACCACTGGGGGCTGCAACCCTCAGCTGTCATCTTCAGCAAGGCTGTTATAAAGAATAGATAAACTGTTTAAATAAATAATTTAAAAAAATGGAGTGGGGTCCCCTCCATTTTTGACAACCAGCCTTGCTAAAGCTCACAGCTGGGGGATGGTATTCTCAGGCTGGTAAGGGGCCACGGATATTGGCCCCCCCAGACTAAAAATAGCAGCCCGCAGCTGCCCAGAATAGGCACATCTATTAGACGTGCCAATTCTGTCGCTTTACTCAGCTCTTGCCACTTGTGGTGGCAACTACGGTTCATGTCACCTTTGTATTGTCAGGTGACATCAAGCCCATGGCTTAGAAATGGAGAAGCATCTATAAGACACCTATCCATTACTAATCCTATAGCTACATGGTAAAGACACAGCCAGAATAAAGTCTTTTTATTAGAAATAAAACAAAACACAGTTTAACTTTTTTTATTTAAAAATAAACACTTATACTCACTTAACACCTATTCCACCAAAGCCATCGATCTCTTGTAATAAAACGAAGATAACAAAAAACAACAATATACCATACCTGTCTGTAGTTGTGTCCCACGCCATAATCCATGTCTGAGGAAAATTAGTTCTCAACCTCAATGGTGCCAAGATGCAACAGTCCAGGCTGAGAACCATTGGATAATGAGATGCTGGGAAAGCAGTCAGTGACCGGCGGTGACGTCATAGATGTGCCTTTTCTGGGCAGCTGCGGGCTGCTATTTTTAGGCTGGGGGGGCAATATCCATAGCGCCTTACCAGACTGAAAATATCAGCCCCCAGCTGTCTGCTTTAGCAAGGCTCGTTGTCAAAAATCAGGAAGGGTGGGCAACACCATTTATTTAAATAATTAAAAAAATTAAAAAAAAAGCGTGGGGTCCCCTCTATTCTTGATAGCTGTCAACTTCAGCAAGGTTGGTTGAGGGTTGCAGCCCCACCTGTGAGTTTTGCCTGGCTGGTTATAGAAAATACAGGGGAACCCACGCCATTTTTTTCATTTACTTATAAGTGCAGGCAGCGGCTGATGAATACCCCCATCAATAGCTCCTGCTGTCACTGTTATTAGCAGCAGTAGGGGTAGGATTCATAGTCCCATCAGCCACCTGCTATATCTTTTATCACTTAAATACACTGTGTTCCAAATTATTATGCACAAAGAGTTTAGGAGTGATAAGGTTAGAATTTATTTGTTTGTCATTTAAACTCATTGATGGTGATGTGTGTCAGGGCTCTTTATATCACTGAAAGCAATTGCAGATACCTGTGCACATTAGTTTGGCAGGTGTGTCCAAACAAAGGCAAGACTACTTAAGAAGGCTGTTCCACATTATTAAGCAGACTACATTTTTTGCCAAAATGGGAAAGAAAAAGGATGTGTCGGCTGCTGAGAAGCAACAAATTGTGGAGTATTTAGGTCAAGGCATGACTACAATCAACATTGCCAAGACACTTCACCGTGATCATCGCACAATCAAGAAGTATGTAGCTGATAACCAGCACACACGTGTGCGTGCTGATAAGGAAAAATTGAGGACTCTTTCCAACAGGCAATTGCGTAAGGTTAAAAGAGCAGCTGCAAAAATGCCTTGTCATAGCAGCAGACAGGTTTTTGAAGCTGCTGGTGCCTCCAACGTCCCCAGAACAACAAGATGCAGGGTCCTTCAGAGGTTTGCAGCTGTGCGTAAGCCATCCTGTCGACCACCTCTATCCACTGCACACAAGCAGAAACGTCTACAGTGGGCCAAACGATACATGAAGACTGACTTCCAAAATGTTTTGTTCACCGATGAGTGCCGTGCAACGCTCGATGGTCCAGATGGATGGAGTGGAGGATGGACACCCCATGAAAACACAGCTAAGGCGCCAACAAGGAGGAGGTGGAGTAATGTTTTGGGCTGGAATCATGGGGAGAGAGATTGTTGGCCCCTTTGTGATCCCTGAAGGAGTAAAGATGAACTCCATAATCTATGTGGAGTTTCTAAAACAACACTTCCTACCATGGTTCAAGAGGAAGAACCGTGCTTTCCGCAGCAAGATCATTTTCATGCATGATAATGCACCGTCTCATGCTGCAAAAAACACATCTGCATCCCTGGCTGCTATGGGCATAAAAGAGGACAAACTTATGGTGTGGCCACCATCTTCCCCTGACCTCGACCCCATTGAGAACCTCTGGAGCATCATCAAAAGGAGTGTCTATGATGGCGGGAGGCAGTTCACAGCTAAGCAACAGCTCTGGGAGGGTATTCTGTCCACATGCAAAACAATTGAAGCAGAAACCATCCAAAAACTGACAAATTCAATGGACGAGAGAGTTCAGAAGCTTCTTTCGAACAAGGGGTCCTATGTGCAAATGTAACATCACCTAGAATAAAGTTTTCACTTGAAAACTATTTGATTTCATTTTGTGATAAGCTGATAATGCTTATAACTTCACAATTGACCATTTTTTTGCTCAAAATAAAAAAAAAAAAGGTTGAAAACTCTGCTGTGCATAATAATTTGGAACATGCATTTTGAGTGTTTATTTTTTTTTAAAAAGATACTGTTTTCATAGGCAGTTTTTTCCAAAACATTGCAATTATACTAGAATAGTAGATGACTGGAAAATAACAATGACTGCAATTCAGATAGGTAATTTAGGGAAAATATGAGGAAATATTATTTGCATAATAATTTGGAACACAGTGTATAAGGCTCATCATTCTCTCCTCCTCGTGCCGATCGCCGGCAGAGCAGGGGAGAATGATGAGAGCAGTGTCCAGCACCCGCTGCAGGGGAACAGCGCTTACCGTAACGTTTCTTCCCTTGCGTCCATCCGTGTGGTACTGATGCGCCACTCGCATGCCACATGTGTGCCGCAAGTATTACACACAAGGACACTGACCTCTCCGGTACCGGAAATATCAGGACATGTGAAAGAGGCCTTATAGCGGGTTTTTACTAGTGGGACAGTTTTATAGGTTGGGTTGTTGCAGATGTGGCAATACCAAATGTGTACTTTTAGTGTTTGGATTTTTTTAATTCAAATATATATTGATTTTTTATTATTAATTTAGATATTTTTTTTTTAAATATTAAAAAAAAAAATACTTTAAAACTTTTTTTCTTAACTTTTTTACAAAGTTCCACTATGGTACAATCATTTTTTGCAGGCTATATCATATAGATGAAGCAGCATCTGCATGCTATAGAAACAGCCAGCTCTGCACTGACAGAGACTTGCTGATCATGCATGATCAGTAAGTTTCTTAGCTCTGGTGACCGGATGTTGTCGTGACGACATCGGGTCACCACTGCAACGATCGGAACCCAGCTTCATGCCGCAGGGTCTCCGATCCAAAGGCAGAGGGGCTGTCAGCCCCCTGCCGGCTTCCGTAATGATGCGATCGTGTTTGATTGCAGCATTTCGGGGGTTAAAGTACCGGGTGTCAGCTGTCAGAATCAGTGACACCCAGCGGCGATCGCCCGCGCACCCCCTATGTGCGCCGGCGATCGTGATGACTTAATATTCCGTCCAGGGTCAAATAAGCCAAGGTCACATGGACGGAATATTACGTCCGATGTCAGAAAGGTGTTAAGGCAGTGGTCCCGAACCTTTATTACCTTGATAGCCACATTCCACTCTGATAGATTGTTCAGTGGTACCAATCCCACTTACAGTAGAGCAGTGTTGGCGAACCTTTTATAGACAGAGTGCTCAAGCTGCAATCCAAAACACACTTATTTTTCGCAATGTGCCCTGATTACTGAGGTTTTAGATTTGAAAGACAACTCCTACATGCGCTATACAGTATATAGCAAAGATTTTGTAAGCGCTGCACTCCATTGTAGTGATGGTCTGTTCTTGAGAATGGAGAGTATTGTTAATCAAAAGTAAAATTGCAAAGTTGTTTGCTTTCACAACCTCTATGGAATTGTAACCCTTTATCATGATGATAAACCCTTTAAGCCAGGGATATCAAACTGAAATACAAAAAGGGCCAAAGTTAAAAGCTGGAGAAAGTTGCAGGCCAACCTTGATATTTGTTAAAAAAAAAATGTGTACAATTGAGGAAATTTTTCATTATCAAAAAAAAACTATTAACTTTTGGAATTATAGTGGAATATTATAATATGTTATGTAACCAATGGCCTAATTTAACCCCTTTCTGACATCTGACGTACTATCCCATCGAGGTGGTATGGGCCTGTATGACCACCGACGAGATAGTACGTCATCATCGATCAGCCGCGCCCACGTGAGGAGCGGGGCCGATAGCAGCCGGGTGTCAGCTGATTATCACAGCTGACATCCGACTATGTGACAGGACACACTAACTGGCACATTAACCCTCGGAACACTGCGATCAATTATGATCGCAGCGTTTCGGCGGCATAGTGAAGCATCGCACAGGGAGGGGGCTTCCTGCGTGCTTCCCTGAGACCCTCGGAACAACGCGATGTGATCGCATTGTTCAGAGGGTCTACTACCTCCTCCTCACTGCAGGCCCCGGATCCAAAA
This sequence comes from Ranitomeya variabilis, assembly GCF_051348905.1. Classification (NCBI taxonomy): domain Eukaryota; kingdom Metazoa; phylum Chordata; class Amphibia; order Anura; family Dendrobatidae; genus Ranitomeya; species Ranitomeya variabilis. Next base: position 213,935,166 of record NC_135237.1, read on the forward strand.
TGGCCATGGGGCTCCTTCCGGGTGCTGCAGGGAGGTGGCTTGCAAGCGCCTGCTCAGAGCTGGCGCCAGCAAGCCTCCTGCACTGCTTGTCAGATCGCTGATCTGACACAGTGCTTTGCAAAGTGTCAGAACAATGATCTGACACTATAGCATAACGTCCCACACTGGGACAAAGTAAAAAAGTAAATAAATATTTACATGTGTAAAAAAAAAAAAAAAAAAAATCATAAATAAAGAAAAAAATATTTGTTTTAATAAATACATTTCTTTATCTAAATAAAAAATAAATAAATACAAGTACACATATTTAGTATCGCCGCGTCCTTAACGGCCCGACCTATAAAACTGTCCCACTAGTTAACCCGTTCAGTGAACACCGTAAAAAAAAGTGGCAAAAAATGCTTTATCATACCGCCGAACAAAAAGTGGAATAACACGCGATCAAAAAGACAGATATAAAAAAAAAAATGGTACCGCTGAAAACGTCATCTTATTCCGCAAAAATGAGCCGCCACACAGCGTCATCAGCGAAAAAATAAACAAGTTATAGTCCTCAGAATAAAGTGATGCAAAAATTGTTTTGTTTTTTATATAAAATAGATTTTATCGTATTAAAAGAGCCAAAACATAAAAAAATGATACAAATGAGGTATCGCTGTAATCGTACTAACCCAAAGAATAAAACTGCTTAATCAATTTACAAAACATGGAACGGTATAAACGCCCCCCCCCCCCCCCCCAAAAGAAATTCATGAATAGCTGGCTTTTGGTCATTCTGCCTCACAAAAATCGGAATACAAAGCGATCCAAAAATGTCACATGCCCGAAAATGGTACCAATAAAAACGACAACTCGTCCCACAAAAAACAAGACCTCACATGACTCTGTGGTCCAAAATCTAGAAAAATTATAGCTCTCAAAATATGGAGATGCAAAAACTATTTTTTTACACTAAAAAGCGTCTTTTAGTGTGTGATAGCTGCTGATCATAAAAATCCGCTAAAAAAACCCCTACTATAAATAGTAAATCAAACCCCCCTTCATCACCCCCTTAGTTAGGGAAAAGTAATAAAATAAAATAAAAATGTATTTATTTCCATTTTCCCATTAGGGTTAGGGTTGGGGCTGGGGCTAGGGTTAGGGCTACAGTTAGGGTTAGGATTGGGGCTAAAGTTAGGGTTGAGGCTAAAGTTAGGATTGGGGCTAAAGTTTAAGTTAGGATTAGGGGTGTGTCAGGGTTAGGGGTGTGGTAAGGGTTATGGTTGGGATTAGGGTTAGGGGTGTGGGAGTTAGGGTTGGGATTAGGGTTAGGGGCGTGTTCAGGTTAGGGGTGTGGTTAGGGTTATGGTTAGGGTTGGGATTAGGGTTAGGGGTGTGTTTGGGTTAGGGTTTCAGTTAGAATTGGGGTGTTTCCACTGTTTAGGTACATCAGGGGCTCTCCAAACGCGACATGGCGTCCAATCTCAATTCCAGCCAATTCTGCATTGAAAAAGTAAAACAGTGCTCCTTCCCTTCTGAGCTCTCCCATGTGCCTAAACAGGTGTTTACCCCAACATATGGGGTATCAGTGTACTCCGGTCAAATTGGACAACAACTTTTGGGGACCAATTTATATTGTTACCCTTGGGAAAATAAAAATTTGTTGGCTAAAAAATCATTTTTTGAGGGAAAAAAAAGATTTTTTATTTTCACTGCTCTGCGTTATAAACTGTAGTGAAACACTTGGCAGTTCAAAGTTCTCACAAAACATCTAGATAAGTTCCTTCGGGGGTCTAGTTTCCAATATGGGGTCACTTGTGGGCGGTTTCTACTGTTTAGGTACATCAGGGGCTCTGCAAACGCAATGTGACGCCTGCAGACCATTCCATCTAAGTCTGCATTCCAAACGGCGCTCCTTTCCTTCCAAGCTCTGCAATGCGCCAAGATGGTGGTTCCCCCCCCCCCCACCACATATGGGCTATCAGCATACTCCGGACAAATTGGACAACAACTTTTGGGGTCCAATTTCTCCTATTTCCCTTGGGAAAATACAAAACTGAGGGCTAAAAAAAGTTTGTGGAAAAAAATGATTTTTTATTTTCACGGCTCTACATTATAAACTATAGTGAAACACTTGGTGGGTCAAAGTGCTCACCAAACATCTAGATAAGTTCCTTAGGGGGTCTACTTTCCAAAATGGTGTCACTTGTGGGGGGTTTCAATGTTTAGGCACATCAGGGGCTCTCCAAACGCGACACGACGTCCTATCTCAATTCCAGTCAATTTTGCATTGAAAAGTCAAACGGCGCTCCTTTCCTTCCGAGCTCTGCCATGCGCCCAAAGAGTGGTTTACCCCCACATATCGGGTATCAGCGTACTCAGGACAAATTGCACAACAACTTTTTTGGTCAAATTTCTCCTGTTACCCTTGGTAAAATAAAACAAATTGGAGCTGAAGTACATATTCTGTGAAAAAAAAGTTAAATGTTCTTTTTTTTTTTTTTAAACATCCCAAAAATTCCTGTGAAACACCTGAAGGGTTAATAAGCTTCTTAAATGTGGTTTTCAGCATCTTGAGAGGTGGTGCAATTTTTAGAATGGTGTCACACTTGGGTATTAAAAAGATCATCAGAAAGGTCTTTGTACTGTCCCCTCATATATTTATACATTAAAATAAGATCACCCCTTAGTCTTCGTTTTTCCAAACTAAATAGCCCCAAGTGTAATAACCTATCTTAGAATTTTTCCAAACTAAATAGCCCCAAGTGTAATAACCTATCTTAGAATTGCAGACCCCCCAGTCCTCTAATAACCTTGGTCGCTCTTCTCTGCACCCGCTCCAGTTCAGCTATGTCTTTCTTATACACCGGAGACCAGAACTGTGCACAGTATTCTCAGTGTGGTCGAACTAGTGACTTGTATAGAGGTAAAATTATGTTCTCCTCATGTGCATCTATGCCTCTTTTAATGCATCCCATTATTTTATTTGCCTTTGTAGCAGCTGCCTGACACTGGCCACTGAATGTGAGTTTGTCATCTACCCATACATGCAGGTCTTTTTCATTGACGGTTTTGCCCAGAGTTTTAGAATTAAGCACATAGTTATTCATCTTATTACTTCTACCCAAGTGCATGACCTTCCATTTATCCCCATTAAAGCTCATTTGCCATTTATCAGCCCAAGCTTATAGTTTACATAAATCATCCTGTAATATAAAATTATCCTCTTCTGTATTGATTACCCTGCAGGGTTTAGTGTCATCTGCAAATATTGAAATTCTGCTCTGAATACCCCCTACAAGGTCATTAATAAATATGTTAAAAAGAAGAGGGCCCAATACTGACCCCTCTGGTACCCCACTGCTAACCGCGACCCAGTCTGAGTGTGCTCCATTAATAACCAACCTCTGTTTCCGATCCCTGAGCCAGCTCTTAACCCACTTACACATTTTCCCCTATCCCCATTATTCTCATTTTATGTATCAACCTTTTGTGTGGCACCATATCAAAAGCTTTGGAAAAGTCCATATACACTACGTCCACTGGGTTCCCTTGGTCCAGTCTGGAACTTACCTCTTCATAGAAGCTGATCAGATTAGTCTGACATGAACGGTCCCTAGTAAACCCGTGCTGGTACTGGGTCATGAGGTTATTCCTCTTCAGATACTCCAGTATAGCATCCCTTAAAATGCCCTCCAGGATTTTACCCACAGTAGAGGTTAAGCTTACTGGCCTATAATTACCGAGTTCAGTTTTTGTCCCCTTTTTGAATATTGGCACCACATTTGCTATACGCCAGTCCTGTGGTACAGACCCTGTTATTATGGAGTTTTTAAAGATTAAAAATAATGGTCTATCAATGACTGTACTTAGTTCAATGCAGTACTCGGGGGGTGTATCCTATCCGGGCCCGGAGATTTGTCAATTTTAGTGATTTTTAGACGCCGCCGTACTTCCTGCTGGGTTAAGCAGGTGACATTTAATGGGGAATTTACATCACTAGTCTTTTTGTCTGCCACGGGATTTTCTTGTGTAAATACTGATGAAAAAAAGTCATTTAGCATATTTCACCCAGACTATTTTTAAGGGGGCCAACACTATCATTTTTTTGTTTCTTACTATTTACCTAGTTAAAGAATATTTCGGGATTATTTTTACTCTCTCTGGCAATGAGTCTCTCTGTCTCAATCTTTGCTGCCTTGATTTGCTTTTTACAGAATTTATTTAATTTTCTGTATTTATTTAATGCCTCATCACTACCTACTTCCTTTAATTCTCTAAATGCTTTCTTTTTGTCACTTATTGCGCCCCTACAGCTCTATTCAGACATATTGGTTTCCTTCTATTTCTAGTATGTTTATTCCCATACGGTATATACTGTGCACAGGTCCTATCAAGGATGCTAATAAACGTCTCCCATTTTCTTTGTGTACTTTTATGTCTCAGGATATCGTCCCAGTTAATTGCACCAAGATCCTCTCTCATCCGTTGGAAATTTGCCCTCCTGAAGTTTAGTGTCCTTGTCACCCCTCTAATACACATCTTATTAAAGGATACATGAAAACTTATTATTTTGTGATCACTATTCCCCAAGTGACCCCCAACCCTTATATTTGCTATGCGGTCTGGCCTGTTGGTTAATATTAGGTCTAGCAGTGCCCCCCTTCTTGTTGGGTCCTGAACCAGTTGTGAAAGGTAATTGTCTCTCATAGTTGTCAAAAACCGATTACCTTTGCTGAAACTGCAGGTTTCTGTTCCCCAATGTATTTCAAGGAAGTTGAAGTCCCCCATAATAATGACTTCTCCTTGGGTCACAGCTTCATCTATTTGCTTTACGAGGATATTCTAAGGATATTTTTGGGATGTTTAAATAAAAATGATCATTTAACTTTTTTTCACACAAAATTTATTTCAGCTCCAATTTGTTTTATTTTACCAAGGGTAACAGGAGAAAATGGACCCCAAAAGTTGTTGTACAATTTGTCCTGAGTACGCTGATACCCCATATGTGGGGGTAAACCACTGTTTGGGCGCATGGCAGAGTTCGGAAGGAAAGGAGCGCCGTTTTACTTTTCAATGCAAAATTGACTGGAATTGAGATGGGACGCCATGTTGCATTTGGAGAGCCCCTGATGTGCCTAAACATTGAAACCCCCCACAAGTGACACCATTTTGGAAAGTATACCCCCTAAGGAACTTATCTAGATGTGTGGTGAGCACTTTGACCCACCAAGTGCTTCACAGAAGTTTATAATGCAGAGCCGTAAAAATAAAAAATCATTTTTTCACAAAAATGATCTTTTCGCCCCCAATTTTTTATTTTCCCAAGGGTAAGAGAAGAAATTGGACCCCAAAAATTGTTGTGCAATTTGTCCTGAGTACGCCGATACCCCATATGTGGGTGTAAACCATTGTTTGGGCGCAGGGCAGAGCTCAGAAGGGAAGGAGCGCCATTTGACTTTTCAATGCAAAATTGACTGGAATTAAGATGGGACGCCATGTTGCGTTTGGAGAGCCACTGATGTGCCTAAACATTAAAAACCCCCACAAGTGACACCATTTTGGAAAGTAGACCCCCTAAGGAACTTATCTAGATGTGTTTTGAGAGCTTTGAACCAAGTGTTTCACTACAGTTTATAACGCAGAGCCGTGAAAATAAAAATTCTTTTTTTTCACAAAAATTATTTTTTAGCCCCCAGTTTTGTATTTTCACAAGGGTATCAGGATAAATTGGACCCCAAAAATTGTTGTCCAATTTGTCCTGAGTACGCTGATACCCCATATGTGGGGGGAACCACTGTATGGGGGCATGACAGAGCTCAGAAGGGAAGGAGCGCCATTTGGAATGCAGACAAATGGATTGGTCTGCAAGCGTCACGTTGCATTTGCAGAGCCCCTGATGTACCCAAACAGTACAAACCCCCCACATGTGACCCCATATTGGAAACTAGACCCCCCAAGGAACTTATCTAGATGTGTTGTGAGAACTTTGAACCCCCAAGTGTTTCACTACAGTTTACAACGCAGAGCCGTGAAAATAAAAAATCCTTTTTTTTCCCCACAAAACTTATTTTTTAGCCCCCAGTTTTGTATTTTCCCAAGGGTAACAGGAGAAATTGGACCCCAAAAGATGTTGTCCAATTTGTCCTGAGTACGCTGATACCCCAAATGTTGGGGTAAACCCCTGTTTGGGCACACGGGAGAGCTATGAAGGGAAGGAGCACTGTTTTACTTTTTCAACGCAGAATTGGCTGGAATTGAGATCGGATGCCATGTCCCGTTTGGAGAGCCCCTGATGCGCCTAAACAGTGGAAACCCCCCAATTATAACTGATACCCTAATCCAAACACACCCCTTACCCTAATCCCAACAGTAACCCTAACCACACCTCTAACCCAGACACACCCAACCCTATTCCCAACCGTAAATGTAATCCAAACCCCAACCCTAACTGTAGCCTTAACCCTAGCCCCAACCCTAACCCTAACCCTAGCCCTAACCCTAGCCCTAACCCTAGCAATAACCCTAGCCCTAACCCTAGCCCTAACCCTAGCCCTAACCCTAACCCTAGCCCTAATGGGAAAATGGAAATAAATACATTTTTTTTAATTTTTTTATTTTTCCCTAACTAAGAGGGAGATGAAGGGGGGTTTGATTTACTTTTATAGCGGGTTATTTAGCGGATTTTTATGATTGGCAGCCGTCACACACTGAAAGACGCTTTTTATTGCAAAAAATATTTTTTGCGTTACCACATTTTGAGAGCTATAATTTTTCCATATTTGAGTCCACAGAGTCATGTGAGGTCTTGTTTTTTGCGGGACGAGTTGACGTTTTTATTGGTAACATGTTCGGGCATGTGACATTTTTTGATCGCTTTTTATTCCGATTTTTGTGAGGCAGAATGATCAAAAACCAGCTATCCATGAATTTCTTTTGGGGGAGGCGTTTATACCGTTCCGCGTTTGGTAAAATTGATAAAGCAGTTTTATTCGACGGGTCAGTACGATTACAGCGATATCTCATTTATATCATTTTTTTTATGTTTTGGCGCTTTTATACGATAAAAACTATTTTATAGAAAAAATAATTATTTTGGTATCGCTTTATTCTCAGGACTATAACTTTTTTATTTTTTTGCTGATGATGCTGTATGGTGGCTTGTTTTTTGCGGGACAAGATGATGTTTTCAGCGGTACCATGGTTATTTATATCTGTCTTTTTGATCGCGTGTTATTCCACTTTTTGTTCCGTGGTATGGTAATAAAGCGTTGTTTTTTTTTTTCTTACGGTATTTACTGAAGGGGTTAACTAGTGGGGCAGTTTTATAGGTTGGGTCGTTACTGACGCGGCGATACTAAACGTGTACTTTTATTACTTTTTTTTTTTTTTTTTTAGATAAAGAAATGTATTTATGGGAATAATATATATATATATATATATTTTTTATTTTTTTTTCTTTATTTAGGATTTTTTTTTTATTATTTTTTTTACACATGTGGAAAAAAATTTTTTTCACTTTTTTACTTTGTCCCGGGGGGGACATCACAGATCGGTGATCTGACAGTGTGCACAGCACTCTGTCAGATCACCGATCTGCCTCACAGCACTGCAGGCTTACCAAGCGCTTGCTCTGAGCAGGCACTTGGTAAGCCACCTCCCTCCCTGCAGGACCCGGATGCCGCGGCCATCTTGGATCCGGGACCTGCAGTGAGGAAGGACGTAGGAGACCCTCGGAGCAACGTGATCACATCGCGTTGCTCCGGGGGTCTCAGGGAAGCCCGCAGGGAGCCCCCTCCCTGCGCGATGCTTCCCTATACCGCCGGCACACCGCGATCATGTTTGATCGCGGTGTGCCGGGGGTTAATGTGCCGGGGGCGGTCCGTGACCGCTCCTGGCACATAGTGCCGGGTGTCAGCTGCGATATGCAGCTGACACCCGGCCGCGATCGGCCGCGCTCTCCCCGTGAGCGCGGCCGATCGCGTATGACGTACTATCCCGTCGGTGGTCATACGGGCTCACCCCACCTCGATGGGATAGTACGTCATATGTCAGAAAGGGGTTAAAGAGATTTCTTCTTTCCTTTAGTACCAACCCAACCAACAGCTCAATGCACTTCCAAAATTTCTTTCAGGTGGTTCATTAACCCTTCAGGTGCTTTTCAGGAATTAATGCATAGCATGACAGCAATGAAAAAATAGATTTTTACCATCTAAAATGTGATTACTTTTGAACAGGCCACTACAGCGCAAACTTTAAGGCCGTTATTTGGTCGTCAACTGCCATGGCAAAGATCAGGACCACACAATCAAGATCTCAGGGTGCCAATGGGACTAAAGAGAGAGCCCCCACACTCTTAACCATCTAGATGCCGTAGTCACAATTGACAGCAGAATTTAAGGGGTTAAATGACCAAAGTAGGTGCCAACACTGACTGTGGCTGATGCAGCAAGTTGTCAGCTATAGTGTACAGCCGACAGTTACAGGATTGTCACCTGTTGGCGGATGCTAGTCTCTTATATCGCAGGCCAGTAAAAAGATGTATTGGTGGTTAATATTAATGGCTTGACCTTAGAATAGGTCACCAATGTCCGATCGGTGGGCGTGCAACACCTGGCACCCCTGCCGATCAGCTGTTCACAGTGTTGGCTGAAACTGAAAAGTTACAGAGCTGCACACTGCAGCTCTGCTGACAGAAGAGTGGTCACAGCGGGCACACATCCACCCACTATTGATTTGTGCAGCTCCATAACTGACCAGGGAACAACTGACTGACCAGGGTGCTTGGTGTCACATCTCCCCCGATCATACATTGCTGACTTATCCGAAGTCCCAGACAACCCCTTTAAATAAAACAAAACAGTAGTTTACTCATCCCTCCCCAGGGCCAGCATTGTGTCTCTGCCACTTCCCTGGTTGAGCTGTCAACATTGTTCAAAGCAACTATTGAACTCATCTGCTTTTGCTCACTACTTTAGCAGAGCTGCTGAACACAGTGATTGACTGCACCGTTGTCAATGTTACTTCACAGCTGCAGCCGAACAATACAAAAGGGGGAAGCGGCAGAGCCTTAGCGATGAACAATGGAAAAGACCACAGTTTGTTCTTTTAAATTAACAGCCTGCAGAGAAGTTGTTTTTTGTTTTTTTTTAATGTGGACAACCCCTTTAATGTGGACATTTTATTTGCAGAAAAAAAAAATAATCCACCATTATGTTATACACAGCAACACAGCCTTACCATTTGACAATATGGGTATGATTTACGTTATCCATATATTTTAGGCTGATTCATCATTTGACACTTTATATAATGTTGTCAATTTTTACTCCATACTACCACCCCCCCCCCTCATCTATCCCATTGAGCGTCTGCTCAGTGAGCAGAAGACTCCTTTCCATATTGTCTATGGATCTCAGTGTTGCCAGCTGCACATTTAGATCCAGAACCTGGGCTTCCAAATGCACAACGTGCTCACATCTCACACAGTAGAGTGTGCTCACATTTTGCACAGCAGTATGCACCCTCGACCGGCTGATCAAGGACTGCATACATGAGGCAAGATGTGCACTGGATGGCATTAACAATAGTTGAGCACATTTCCTAATGGGGATTGCACCAGAAAGAAACGTTAAATAAAAAAAAACAAATGCAAAGTATTAATAAAATACAGACAGCAATTCAGTAATTCCTCCCTTGGAAACTCCCTGAATCCAAAGTCACTGAATCACAAGTCACACTTACCGCCGTTCACACTTATGCTCAGGTCACACTCAGCTCGTTCACACTCGCTAAGGCTGGTTTCACACTTGCGTTTTTGTCTGCAGCGTTTTTTGCACAAAAAACGCATGCGTTTTTTCCCCTATATTTAACATTGAAAACGCATGCGTTTTTGGCACATGCGTTTGGTCGCGTTTTTTTAACGCATGCGTTTTTTGTCTGCATGCGTTCATTTTCAAAAATGCTACCTGCAGTATTTTCTTGCGCGTTTTTTTGCCGCGAAAAAACGCATGCGTTTTTTCGCGGCAAAAAAATGCATTGCTGTCTATGTAAACGCATGCGTTTTTAAGCACATGCGTTTGTTAGCGCTAAAAACGCATGCGTTTTTATAGAAAAAAAACAGAAAACACACTGAAAGCCACCCACCACCATCAAGGTGATAAAGGGATCCAAACCCTAACCCTAACTCTACCCCTAACCTCACCCCTAACCGTTTAATGAACATTTTCTGACAGTCATATTGCCACGTATTTAAGTGCCACGTATCACGTATTTCAGTGCCACGTATGCCACGTATTTAAGTGCCACGTGCCACATATTTAAGTGCCACGTGCCACGTATTAAAGTGCCACGTATTTAAGTGCCACGTATTTAAGTACCACATATTTAAGTGCCACGTGCCACGTATTTAAGTGCCACGTGCCACGTATTTAAGTGCCACATGCCACGTATTTAAGTGCCACGTGCCACGTATTTAAGTGCCACGTATTTAAGTACCACGTATTTCAGTTGCACGTATTTCAGTGCCACGTATTTCAGTCACGTTTAGGGTTAGGGGTAGGGGTAGGGTTAGGGTTTTCTTGTTTTTTCTTGTGTTCTTGTGTTTTTCTATAAAAACGCATGCGTCTAAAAAACGCATGCGTTTTACCGCGTTTACATGCGTTTTTCACACATGCGTTTTTTTTAAAAACGCATGCAGATAAAAACGCAAGTGTGAAACCAGCCTAACTGAAGATTTAAAGATTTTTTTCTTCTTTTTCCCCTTAGCAGCAATCCACCTTGCTGTTCAATGCACTTCCAAAAAGTTTTTTTTTCATAAATAAACACGGGTAATATCAAAGAAATTTTACCACTATCATGAAGTACAATTTGTCACGAGATAATGTCCGAATCATCAGGATCCGTTGAAGTGTTCCAGAGTTATAACCTCAAAGGGACAGTGGTCAGAATTGCAAAAATTGGCCCGGTCATTAACGTGTAATCCACACTTGGGGGTAAAGGGGTTAAATATGTAATAAAGGATAAAAAAAAAAAAAAAAAAACGCACCTCTTTCTATGTTCTTCTTGTTCTATTACCTTCTCTTTACCCTACCTTTCCTCCTTCTTCCCCATTGTTTTTTCCTTACCACTCTTGGCTGTCCTTTGCTTCAGCGGACGGGGCGCATGACTCTACGAGCTATTGGAAAATTTTAGATAGATAATGGATAAAATCAAATTTTGCTCCTTTAATGTAAAGGGGCTAAATATCCCAGAAAAAAGAAGGCGGGTCTTGTTTGATGGCCACAAACAACGGGTCTCTGTGTTACTGTTTCAAGAAACACATTTCAAAACTGGAGTAGTGCCACTTTGTATCACGAAAAATTATCCCAAATGGTATCATAGCCCAAACCCGTATTCTAAATCAAAAGGGGTTTCCATAGCTTTCATAAGTCCTTTGTGCCCGAGATCCTGGACTCTCTAATCGACAAAAATGGTAGATATATCTTCTTACTCATCTCATGGGCAACATATAAACTTGTAATAGCTAACGTATATTTCCCAAACCAGGGGCAACATAATTTTGGAGCTGACTGCAAAAGGCGCCTCGAGGAGTTTGCTGGCTCCTCTCCTGTGATACTTGGAGGCGACTTTAATATCCCAATGAGCCCTGCGGTGGATGTCTCTTCGGGTAAGTCTTCCTATTCTTCATCTTCCATTAATAAAATAAGATCCCAGTTACGCAGTTTGAGATTGGTAGACGTCTTGGAGGGTTCTTAATCCTACAACCAAGGACTATAGTTTCTTCTCGAAAATTCATAATACCTATAGTAGGAATAGATTACTTCTTTGTTTCACATAAGCTGCTTGACCTGCGAGTAGAGGCGGACGTGGGGTCGATACTATGGTCGGATCACGCACCTATATATTTATCAATCTCGCTTCATACTACTTTGAGATCGGGTTTCTCCTGGCGTCTGAATGAAAATCTGCTTCAAGACCCCATATGTAAATCTGAGATTGAACGGACAATTGCAGATTTCGTGGCCGACCATGAGGGGGACACCACGTCTCCCACTATGAAATGGGAAGCCTTGAAAAGTGTAGTGAGAGGTGTTCTCATCTCCCATGGTGCTCGGTTGAAAAAAGAGAGAGCGGCGGAAATAATTAACTTAACAGAACAAATCCATCAACTAGAGAACCAACATAAACGAGATCTTGAGGCCAGTACATTTGCGCGGCTCTTATCAGTCAGGCAGAAATTGTTGACTATTCTAGACCAAAAATCCAAATGTCTTAGGGAGAGACTCAGAAGCCGCTTCTACCAACTCGGCAATAAAAGTGGTAAACTTTTAGCCAGAGCTCTTAACCAACGTAATCCTAATACCTACATTCCTTTTATTAAAAACAAAGAGGGGAAAAAAGTGTTCAACACTAGAGATATTCTTTCCAACTTTAGCGATTATTATAAATCCCTATATAATATAGCAGGACACTATAAAGATGCACCATTACAATTCCTCCGCAATAAAATTAAGGCATACTTACAGGAAAACAAACTGCCCACTCTGAGGACGACCTGGTTGATCTTGAAAAGGAATTCTCAATAGAGGAGGTTTCCGAAACCATTAGCGCCTTAAAACAAGGAAAGAGCCCGGGCCCTGATGGGTTCTTAGCAGGCTTCTACAAATCTTTCAGCACACTGCTTAGCCCAATATTCCTGAAAGCTTGTAACTCTGTCTCCAATGAAGGTTCTTTCCCTACACAGGCACTCACTGCCCACATCACGGTACTTCCCAAGCCTGGTAAGGACCTTTCTACGTGTAATAACTACCGCCCGATTTCTTTGATAAACTTAGATATTAAAATATACGCGAAGATGTTAGCAAATAGATTATGCCCCCTTTTACCAAAATTAATAAATCAGGACCAGGTAGGCTTTGTCCCGGGGCGGGAGGCGAGAGACAACACAATCCGAACTATTTCTTTACTTGACAAAGCGGGCGGAGACGGGGACCCCCTGTGTATCATGTCAATTGACGCTGAAAAAGCTTTTGACCGGGTTCATTGGGAATTTATTTTCCAGACCCTTGAGGAAATTGGTCTAAAGGAAAATATGTTGCGCAGGATCTCCGCTTTATATACCTCTCCTAGTGCCCAGGTCAAGGTCAACGGCGCACTTTCAGGTGTGTTCCCGGTCGGAAATGGTACAAGGCAGGGGTGCCCACTCTCTCCCCTCTTATATGTACTAACAATGGAGCATTTAGCAGTGGCACTGAGAAATAACACCTCAATCAAAGGCATAAAACTACATTCAGAAGAACACAAGCTTGCCCTCTTTGCAGATGATATCCTTTTATACATCACATCTCCATCTACAAGCCTACCAAACATTGTTTCGGAATTGCACAGATTTGGCCTCTTAAGTAATTTTAAAATGAACTCTCACAAATCCGAAATCTTAAACATTTCATTACAAGTCCCTTTGGTCGACCAATTGCGAACGACCTTTCCATTTAAATGGCGTTTTGACTTTCTCACCTACTTGGGTATTAAAATTACAAGCAAGACATCTAAATTGCTAGAGGCTAATTTTACAACAGCTCTGCAGAAAATCGACTCAGACTTAGGAAAATGGCATAGGCTTCAACTATCTTGGTTGGGCAGGATTAACGCAGTTAAAATGGACCTATTACCACGCCTCTTATATTTCTTTCAAACAATACCCTTATACTTACCAGCCTCTTTCTTTTCTCGCCTTAAACAAATAATCACCCGATTTATTTGGTCTCACAATCGGGCGCGTATTTCATATACGTTATTAAGTAGGTCCAAGTTGACGGGCGGCCTGGGCCTCCCAGATCTTGCGATCTATAGTTATGCTTCAATAGCAACATGTATTCTGGACCTCTACCACAGCAAAAATAGCAAAAAATGGGTAAAGCTAGAAAACGATCTTAACGGCTGCGACTCCCAGGTTGTCCTCTGGTCCGGGGGTAAAAAGATGGGGCCAGGTGTCTACATACCCTTCCTTACACGAAACATATTGCTTCTTATTAAAAATAGAACCAAAGACTTTCAACTCACAACCCTCCCTGGCCCCTTGATCCCAATCTATGATAATCCTGCCTTCCCTGCGGGGCTAAATAGAGAGATGTATCTGCACAAGAGAAAAGATTCCAAACCCATTCTTCATGATTACTTAAAAGAGACCGGAATGAAGTCCCTTCAGGAATTATTTCCGGAGGAAGAAGCACCCTCTGCTGATTGGTTTTTCTATGAACAACTTAAGAGTTTTATTCACGCGATCTCGAAACAAACCAATATTGGCAGACCGCTGACTCCCTTTGAGACACTTTGCATATCACTAAACCCTCCGGACCATACTGTCTCACTGCTATACAAACTCTTCCAAGGAGGAGGGATTCCGCCGCGGGGTTCGCCATTGTTCTTCTCGAAATGGGAAAACGATCTGGGAAGGTCCTTATCACCTGAAGACAGAGAAAAAATTCTTCTCTTCACGTTTAGATCGTCATTATGCGCGGTGTCACAGGAGAGGAGCTACAAGATTCTAACAAGATGGTATAGATGTCCCTCAATGGTGCATGCAGTGTTCCCCACGACTCCTGATACTTGTTGGAGATGCTTAAAAGAGATAGGCTCCTATATGCATATTTGGTGGGATTGCCCCCCCATAAAGGACTTGTGGTTGGCTGTCTTTGAACTCCATAATAAGATGTCTATCACACAGATTCAACCCTCAGCAAGCCTAGCATTATTGTCCCTTTGTGACTGGTCGATTTCTCGGTTTAAGAGAGGCATCCTCAGACACTTTCTTACTGCAGTTAGGAACCTAATTCCACGCTTCTGGAAACAAGATAAATTTCCTTCACGTGCGGAGTTCGTGGCAGAACTTAATGACATTTACAGAATGGAGCAGTTGATAAATCAGTCCCCAGGTAATGCAGACAAAACTTATAATACATGGGCTCCCTGGATTGCTTTCAGGGAAACCCCTGATCTAGATCTCTGGATTTCCAGAACCCGACAGATTACATAGCTCGCCTTCGTTTTTCGTATATCGTTTATCATTAGATCATTTTTCAACTCGCGCCCTAGCTGCTGGAGCGTGACGACGGCCACACGTCTTCCCTCATACCTCACTCCCTTGCCCCTTCCTCTCCTCTTCCATCTATTCTTCTTCTTCTTCATCCTACTTTCTTTGTTTGTCTCCCCCTTATTCAGCTTAAATGTTCATTGTGATTCCAGAATAATCATAAAGAAAGTTAGTAATGGTTTCCAATGGTTACTGTTGTTCTTTATGTTACTACTTTATAATATCAATATAACCGGCATTTATTATTATCTACTAGAATGTTAAATTTCAAGATTCATGGTGATGTCTCAACGTCTCACGTGATTAACTTGTAACTTTGCTTAGTACCCTGCCAACTTACTTGATTGTACTGTTTACCTTTATTTTTTGCTTTCATCAATAAACATGATTTATACAAAAAAAAAAAAAACCTTGAATAAAACCGAAAACGTATGATGCAAACAAAAGTGCTCCCAAACACAATATGATATCGACTCAGTGAACTCCTCCACACGCACAGTATGATGACCCTACTGTACCCCCCCTTCCTCAGTTCCCCCAACAAATAATGGTTACCCTATCACAGTATGATTCTCCAACTGTAATCCCCACACAGCCCTACATACAGTATAACGGGCAAATAAAGTCCTCCATACAGTACAATGGCTCCACATAGTCCTCCATACAGTGTAGTGGCACCAACATAGTTCTGAATAAAGTGTAATGGGCCCCTTATAGTGCTCCATGCAGTATAATGGCCTCACACAATGCTCCATACTGTATAGTGACTCCACAAGATGCTCCATACTGTGTAATGGCCCCACATGATGCTCCATACTGTACAATGTGCCCACATAGTGCTCCATACAGTATAATGGCCTCACAAAAAAAACCAAAACACGTATATACTCGTGTATAAGCCGACAAGAATAAGCCGAGGCACCTCATTTTACCACAAAAAAACTGGGAAAAGTTATTGACTCAAGTAAAAGCCGGGTATGCATTGTCCCCTAATCCCTATTCTGGTATGCAAAGTTCCTCATCCCCATCCTTGTCTGCATGGCTCCTCATCCCCCCATCCTTGTCCGCATGGCTCCCTATCCCCATCCTTGTATGCCTGGCTCCTTATCCCCATCCTTGTATGCCTGGCTCCTCATCCCTGTCTTGGTATGCATGGTTCCTCATCCCTATCCTTTTATGCATGTCTCCTCATCTCTGTCCTGATATGCATTGCTCCTTATCCCCATTCTTGTATGCATTGCTTCTTATCCCCATACTTGTCTGCATGGCTCCTCATTCATATTCTTGTAGGTATGGCTCCTTATCCCCATCTTTGTATGCATGGGTTCCTCATCCCTATCCTTGTATGCATGGGCTCCTCATCCCTATCCTTGTATGCATGGCTCCTCATCCCTGTCCTGGTATACATGATTTCTTATCCCTGCCCTGGTATGCATAGTTCCTCATCTCTATCCTTGTATGCATGGGCTCCTCATCTCTACCCTTGTATGCAAGGCCCCCATGAGAAAAGCATAAAAAAAAAAAAAGTAGTTACTTACCGATAACGGTATTTCTCTGAGCCCATGACAGCACCACGGAGAGAGGGTATCCGCCCACCAAGGACAGGAAACCTAACAGATAAAAAGGCAGTACCTCTCTCCCGCATCAGTTGTTTACAGAGCATGATGGGAGCTTAAGTTAAAACAGAGTCTAAATCAACATGACTTGAAGACTTTAACCGAGATACCACGTGGTTATTTACTTAGGTGTTTAGCATAGGTACATTCTATCAATGTGCGCACTCTTATGTGAAGGGAGGGAATGTACGGGTGCCATCATGGGCTCAGAGAAATACCGTTATCGGTAAGTAACTACATTATTCTCTGTCCCCCATGACAGCACCACGGAGAGAATTGCAGAGACTGTACATTAGGGAGGGACCACCGCTTCCAGAACCCTTTTCCCGAAGGTGAGATCTGAAGAAGAGATAAGGTCCAATCTATAGTGTTTATAGAATGTTAAGGGTGAAGACCAGATAGCAGCTCTACATATCTGCTCAATTGAAGCACTGGCCCTCTACGCCCAGGAGGTCGCTACGGCTTTCGTTGAGTGTGCTCTGATTTCTCCCGGGATTGGCACCACACTTGAGTACCATAGGCTGATGGTGTCTCTGATCAATCTTGCTAGGGTACTTTTTGACGCTTTCTTCCCCTTTCGGGGACCCTGGAAACAGACAAAAAGAGATCCATCCTCCCTACACTGCCTAGTGGCTTCAATGTAGTGTATCAATCATCTCCTAACATCCAATGTGTGTAAGGATTCTTCCTGCTCGTTTTTGGGGTTAGGGCAAAAGGAGGGAAGGGATATCTCCTGTTGCTCTATGGAACCGAGAAGCTACTTTTGGGATGTAGGCTGGATCCGTTTTGAGAACTACTCTGTTGTCCAGGAATTCAGTGAAAGGGGGTTGACTGTTAAAGCTTGTATGTCGCTGACCCTGCTGCTGGCTGAGTTGAGGGCGACCAATAGTGAAGTTTTAAGAGAAGGTTTTTAATGGGACCTCTGCTAAGGGTTCAAAGGGAGGTTTAGTCAGGGCCATAAGGACTAGGGGAGCTGTGCGAGGCCACGGGTCTTGACCTCCCTGCTGCCTTGACAAACCTGGACACCCAATGATTCCCTGCTAAGTTGTAGATAAACGGCGCCCCCAACGCTGCTACAGATGTGGCCAAAAGTATTGACACCCCTGCAATTCTGTCAGATAATACACAATTTCTTCCTGAAAATGATTGCAAACACAAATTCTTTGGTATTATCATCTTCATTTAATTTGTCTTAAATGAAAAAACACAAAAGAGAATGAAGCAAAAAGCAAAACATTGATCATTTCACACAAAAATCCAAAAATGGGCCAGACAAAAGTATTGGCACCCTCAGCCTAATACTTGGTTGCACAACCTTTAGCCAAAATAACTGCGACCAACTACTTCCGGTAACCATCAATGAGTTTCTTACAATGCTCTGCTGGAATTTTAGACATTTCTTCTTTGACAAACTGCTCCGGGTCCCTGATATTTGAAGGATGCCTTCTCCAAACTGCCATTTTTAGATCTCTCCAGAGGTGTTCTATGGGATTCAGGTCTGGACTCATTGCTGGCCACCTTAGAAGTCTCCAGTGCTTTCTCTCAAACCATTTTCTAGTGCTTTTTGAAGTGTGTTTTGGGTCATTGTCCTGCTGGAAGACCCATGACCTCTGAGGGAGACCCAGCTTTCTCACACTGGGCCCTACATTATGCTGCAAAATTTGTTGGTAGTCTTCAGACTTCATAAAGCCATGCACACGGTCAAGCAGTCCAGTGCCAGAGGCAGCAAAGCAATCTCAAAACATCAGGGAACCTCTGCCATATTTGACTGTAGGGACCGTGTTCTTTTCTTTGAATGCCTCTTTTTTTCTCCTGTAAACTCTATGTTGATGCCTTTGCCCAAAAAGCTCTACTTTTGTCTCATCTGACCAGAGAACATTCTTCCAAAACGTTTTAGGCTTTTTCAGGTAAGTTTTGGCAAACTCCAGCCTGGCTTTTTTATGTCTCGGGGTAAGAAGTGGGTCTTCCTGGGTCTCCTACCATACAGTCCCTTTTCATTCAGACGCCGACAGATAGTAGGGGTTGACACGGTTGTACCCTCGGACTGCAGGGCAGCTTGAACTTGTTTGGATGTTAGTCGAGGTAATCTTGCGTTGAAATCTCTTGTCAATTTTTCTTTTCCGTCCACATCTAGGGAGCTAAGCCACAGTGCCTTGGGCTTTAAACTTCTTGATGACACTGCGCACGGTAGACACAGGAACATTCAGGTCTTTGGAGATGGACTTGTAGCATTGAGATTGCTCATGCTTCCTCACAATTTGGTTTCTCAAGTCCTCAGACAGTTCTTTGGTCTTCTTTCTTTTCTCCATGCTCAATGTGGTACACACAAGGACAGAGGCTGAGTCAACTTTAATCCATGTCAACTGGCTGCAAGTGTGATTTAGTTATTGCCAACACCTGTTAGGTGCCACAGGTAAGTTACAGGTGCTGTTAATTACACAAATTAGAGAAGCATCACATGATTTTTCAAACAGTGCCAATACTTTTGTCCACCCCCTTTTTTATGTTTGGTGTGGAATTATATCCAATTTGGCTTTAGGACAATTCTTTTTGTGTTTTTTCATTTAAGACAAATTAAATGAAGCTAATAATACCAAAGGATTTGTGTTTGCAATCATTTTCAAGCAGAAACTGAGTATTATCTGACAGAATTGCAGGGGTGTCAATACTTTTGGCCACAACTGTATATGTACTTTTAGGGTGCTCGTGGCCAGACCCATTTCTAACCCCTTTTGTAAGAACTCTAGGATGGCATTCAGGGGAATTTCTTCACCTATTGTGGCGCCTGAGAATGAAAGGAATTTTTTTCCAGATTTTCCCGTTTTGTTTAGTTGTTACACGTTTTCTACTTTGTAGTAGGGTTAGATACTAGCCCTGGTGAAAACCCTCTGTGTTCTAATAGCCCCCTTTCAAATTCCAGGCTGTCAAGTGTAAACTTGCAACCTGTGGATGTTGTACTAGTCCCTGGAGGAGGAGATCCGGAATATTCGGAAGCATCCATGGGTTGGAGATGGACATCCTCCTCATCCAGGCAAACCATGGCCTTTTAGGCCAGAATTGAACTATTAGGATTACACGAGCTCTGTCTTCCCAAATTTTTCTCAGGACTGCTGGAATTAGAGCTAACGGGGGAAAATCATAAGTTAGCCGGTGGTTCCAGGGAATCAGGAATGCGTCCAATGCTACTGGGTTCCCTAGTGGAGTTATGGAGCAAAATGTGTCCACCTTTTTGCGCGACGAGGTATAGTCTCCCATCAAGGACAGGAAACCAAAACTGATGCGGGAGAGAGGTACCGCCTTTTTATCTGTAGGTTTCCTGTCCTTGGTGGGCGGATCCCCTCTCTCCGTGGTGCCATCATGGGGGACAGAGAAAACATCCTACTTACCTTCCCTGTGCAGCCTCGTAGCATCTTGTTCCAGTGCCAGCAGCATCTGCGGCCGAGCAATCACGTGTCCCCGCTCATTCAGATAATGAATATTCATCTCACTCCACGCCTATGGGAGTGGAGAAAGGTGAATATATATTACCTTAATGAGTGGGCACCTGTGATAGCCCGGCAGCTGCAGTAAGCCGGCTGCTGTGGCTGACAGTGCTCGCTGTAAGCGAAATGAATATTCACTGCCAAGAAGAGTGGAGGCGGCGCTAGTCCTGAGGAACTGGTGCATGTGCCCAACGGGAGGACTCTGCATGCCCCCCTCTGGCACGCGTGTCAAAGGTTAGCCACCATTTCCATAGTGAGACTAAGAGCCCTACAGTCCAGATATATTGACAACCAAAAGCTTGCCCACAGAAAGATTTCCAAAACCTGGTGCCTCTCTCCCGTATAGACAATATACTTACATCCATGGGTTCCCTCTTTATCCTCAATGAGTATTCATGTATTAAGCACATAATCGCACCCAGCTTCAAGTACCCCTCTATCTGGCTGTATCATCCTCTCTCCAGATTAGCATATTTACCCTCCTCTCCAAACCAGTATGCATACCCAGATCTGCTCTTGTGCAGGGCTACTTACAAAAGTCATAATATGAAAATATTAGCTTCATAGTTACCGTATTTGCTAAATCTGGTTCTGACAAAACCAAGCTGGCACACTGCGCTCAGTCAAACAAACTGGACCCGCGAGAAACATGTTGCTCCAAGCTACAGGTTGGGGACCCCTGCCCTAAGGGTATGTTCACACAACGTAACACTTTTTGCAAAAAAATATTTCTGCACCAAAAACCAGAATGGTAGTATAAAACATGCATGTTTTCTTTGCAGTTTGCCTTTTTTTGCGTCATTTTTGCTTTTCTCCATTCATTTTAATGGTTGAAAAAAAAAAGTGCAAACACACTGAAAGTATTGACATGCTGTGGATTTTAACCCTTGTCCCCCAAGGCTGTTTGCATCTTAATGATCAGACCAATTTTTACAATTCTGACCAGTGTCAATTTAAGTGGTAACTCTGGAATGCTTCAATGAATCCCGATTCTAAAATTGCTTTTTCATGACATGTCCTTTGTGACAATGGTAAAATTTCTTTGATGTGACTTCAGTTTTTTTCACAAATAAACGCAAATGTGGCTAAAATTTTTCAATTTTCAAACTTTGATTTCTTATGCCCTTAAATCAGAGAGATATAGTGGGTAAGGAAAGTATTCAGACCCCTTTACATTTTTCACTCTGCTTCATTGCAGCCATTTGGTAAATTCAAAAAAGTTCATTTCTTTCTCATTAATGTACACTCTTCACCCCATCTTGCTGTCCATTTCCTTGTGATCCTCCTTGAGATGGTTTTACTCCAGAATTGTGGCAAGGCACAGATCTGGCCAAGGTTACAAACAAATTTCTTCAGTACTCAAGGTTCCTGAGAGCCCAGTGGCTTCCATAATCCTTAAATGGAAAAAGTTTGGGACCACCAGAAGTCTTCCTAGACCTGGCCATCCAGCAAAACTGAGCAATCGTGGGAGAAGAGCCTTGGTGAGAGAGGTAAAGAAGAACCCCAAGTTCACGGTGGCTGGGCTCCAGAGATGCAGTAGGGAGATTGTAGAAAGTTCCACAAAGTCAACTATCACTGCAGCCCTCCATCAGTCAGGCCTTTATGGCAGAGTGGCCCGATGGAAGCTTCTTCTCAGTGCAAGACATGAAAGCCTAGAGTTGGTTAAAAAATACATGAAGGACTCCCAGACTATGAAAAATAATATTCTCTGGTGTGATGAGACGAAGATAGAACTTTTTGGCGATAATTCTAAGCGGTATGTGTGGAGAAAACAAGGCACTGCTCATCACCTGCCCAATACAATCCCAACAGTGAAAAATGGTGGTGGCAGCATCATACTATGGGGGTGTTTTTCAGCTGCAGCGACAGGAGGACTGGTTGCCATTGAAGGAAACATGAATGTGGCCAAGTACAGAGATATCCTGGATGAAAACCACTTCCAGAGTACTCTGGACCTCAGAATTGGCCGAAGGTTCACCTTCCAACAAGACAATGAGCATAAGCACGCAGCTAAAATAACAATAACAAAGAGTGGCTTCAGAACAACTTTGTGACCATTCCTGACTGGCCCAGCCAGAGCCCTGACCTAAAACCAATTGAGCATCTCTGGAGAGACCTGAAAATGGCTGTCCACCAACGCTCACAATCCAACCTGACCAAACTGGAGAGGATCTGCAAGGAAGAATGGCAGAGGATCCCCAAATCCAGGAGTGAAAAACTTGTTGCATCATTCCCAAGAAGACTCATGTGTACTAGCTCAAAAGGGTGCTTCTACTCAACACTGAGCCAATGGTCTGAATACTTATGACCATGTGATTTTTCTTTTTCTTTTTTAATAGATTTACAAAAATTTCTACATTTTTTTTTCAGTCAAGATGGGGTGCACTGCAGAGTGAACAATAATGAGAAAAAAAATGAACTTTTTTGAATATACCAAATGGCTTCAAAGAAACAAAGAGTGAAAAATGTAAAGGGGTCTGAATACTTTCCGTACCCACTATATATATATATCACACAAAATAATAAATAAGTAGTAAGAAGTGTTCGAAGTTATTTTTTTAACCCCTTTCTGCCATCCAACGTACTATCCCGTCCATGTGACCTGGGACTTGATACCCATGGACGAGATAGTACGTCATATTCGATCAGCCAAGCTCCAGGGGGGAGCGTGGCCGATCGCGGCCGGGTGTCAGCTGATTATCACAGCTGACATCTGGTACTATGTGCCAGGAGCAGTCACGGACCACTCCCGGCACGTTAAACCCCGAAACACTGCGATCAAACAAGATCGCAGTGTTCCGGTGGCATAGGGAAGCATCTCACAGGGAGGGGGCTCCCTGCGTGCCTCTCTGAGACTCTCAAAACAACGAGATGTGATCACGTTGTTCCGACGGTCTCCTCTGTCCTCCTCCCTGCAGGCCCCGGATCAAAGATGGCCACGGGGGCCTTCCGGGTCCTGCAGGGAGGTGGCTTATCAGTGCCTGCTGAGAGCAGGCGCCGGCAAGCCTCCTGCACTGCCTTTCAGATCGCTGATCTGACACAGTGCTCTGCAAAGTGTTAAGGTACCTTCACACGAAACGACTTTACAACGAGGACAACGATCCGTGACGTTGCAGCGTCCTGGATAGCGATATCGTTGTGTTTGACACGCAGCAGCGATCTGGATCCTGCTGTGATATCGCTGGTCGTTGATTAAAGTTCAGAACTTTCTTTGGTCGTCAGATCGGCGTTTATCGTCAGGTTTGACACCAAAAGCAACGATACCAGCGATGTTTTACGCTGGTAACCAGGGTAAATATCGGGTTACTAAGCGCAGGGCCGCGCTTAGTAACCCGATGTTTACCCTGGTTACCAGCGTAAAAGTAAAAAAAAAAAAACAGTACATACTCACCTGCGCGTCCCCTGCCGCCCGCTTCCTGCTCTGACTGAGCGCCGGCCTTAAAGTGAAAGTAAAAGCACAGCGGTGACGTCACCGCTCTGCTGTTAGGGCCGGCGCTCACACAGTGCAGGGAAGCGGACGCCGGGGGACGCGCAGGTGAGTATGTAGTGTTTGTTTTTTTTACTTTTAGGATGGTAACCAGGGTAAACATCGGTTTACTAAGCGCGGCCCTGCGCTTAGCAACCCGATGTTTACCCTGGTTACCCGGGGACCTCGGCATCGTTGGTCGCTGGAGAGTGGTCTGTGTGACAGCTCTCCAGCGATCAAACAGCGACGCTGCAGCGATCGGCTTCGTTGTCGCTATCGCTGCAGCGTCGCTTCGTGTGAAGGTACCTTAAGATCAGCGATCTGACACTATGTAGTGATGTACCACCCTGGGACAAAGTAAAAAAAAAAAAAATTAATGTGTAAAATATTTTTTTTAAAATTCCTAAATAAAGAAAAAAATAAATATTGTTCCAATAAATACATTTGTGTAAAAAAACAAAAACAATAAAAGTACACATTTAGTATCGCCGCGTCTGTAACCACCCGACCTATAAAACTGTCCCACTAGTTAACCCCTTCAGTGAACACAGTAAAAAAAAAAAAAAAAAAAGAAGAAACTAGGCAAAAAACAATGCTTTACCATACCTCCGAACAAAAAGTGGAATAACACGCGATCAAAAAGACGGATATAAATAAACAAGGTGCCACTGAAAAAGTCATCGTGTCTCGCAAAAAACGAGCCGCCATACAGCATCATCAGCAAAAAAAAAAAAAGTTATAGCCCTCAGAATAAAACGATGCAAAAATAATTTATAAAAAAATTGTTTTTATTGTATAAAAGCGGCAAAACATAAAAAAATGATATCAATGAGGAATCGCTGTAATCGTACTAACCCGCAGAATAATAATGCTTTATCACTTTTACGACACGCGGAACGGTATAAACACCCCACCTAAAATAAATTTATGAATTGCTGGTTTTTCTTAATTCTGCCTCCCAAAAATCGGAATAAAAAGCGATCAAAAAAATGTGCCCGAAAATGATACCGATAAAAATGTCAACTCGTCCCGCAAAAAACAAGACATCACATGACTCTGGACCAAAATATGGAAAAATTATAACTCAAAATGTGGTGATGCAAAAACAATTTCTTGCAAAAAAAAAAGCGTCTTTTAGCTGCCAAAAAACCCCCCGCTATTAATAGTAAATCAAACCCTCCATCACCCCCTTAGTTAGGGAAAAATAATAAAATTAAAAAAAAATGTTTTTATTTCTATTTTCCCATTAGGGTTGGGGCTAAAGTTAGGGTTGGGATTATGTTTAGGATTAGGGGTGTGTTTAGGGTTATGGTTAGGGTTGGGATTAGGGTTAGGGGTGTGTTGGGGTTAGAGGTGTGTTGGGATTAGAGGTGTGGTTAGGGTTATGGATTGGGGTGTGTTCGGGTTAGGGGCGTATTCGGGTTAGGGGTGTGGTTAGGGTTATGGTTGGGATTAGGGGTGTGTTTGGGCTAGGGTTAGAGTTAGAATTGGGGGATTTCCACTGTTTAGGCACATCAGGGGATCTCCAAACGCGACATGGCGTCCTATCTCAATTCCAGCCAATTTTGCATTGAGAAGTCAAAAGGAACTCCTTCCCTTCCGAACTCTGAAATACGCCCAAACAGTGGTTTACCCCCACATATTGGTTATCGGCGTACTCAGGACATATTGTACAACAACTTTTGGGGTCCAATTTCTTCTGTTACCCTTGGGAAAATAAAAATTATCTTTTGACCTCAATTTTTTGTGAAAAAAAATATGATTTTTTATTTATACGGCTCTACATTATAAACTTCTGTGAAGCACTTTGGGGGTCAAAGTGCTCACCATGCATCTAAATTCCTTAGGGGGTCTACTTTCCAAAATGGTGTCACTTGTGTGGGATTTCCACTGTTTAGGCACATTAGGGGCTCTCCTAATGCGACATGGCGTCCTATCTAAATTCCAGCCAATTTTGCCTTGAAAAGTCAAACAGCGCTCCTTCCCTTCCGAGCTCTGCCATGCGCCCAAACAGTGGTCCCCCCCCACACATATGGGGTATCAGCGTACTCAGGACAAATTGTACAACAACTTTTGGGGTCCATTTTCTCCTGTTACCCTTGGTAAAATAAAAAATTGGAGCTGAAGTAAATTTTGTGTGAAAAAAAGTTAAATGTTCATTTTTATTTAAACATTCCAAAAATTCCTGTGAAACACCTGAAGGGTTAATAAACTTCTTGAATGTGGTTTTGAGCACCTTGAGGGGTGCAGTTTTTAGAATGGTGTCGCACTTGGTTATTTTCTATCATATAGACCCCTCAAAGTGACTTCAAATGTGATGTGGTCCCTAAAAAAAAAAATGGTGTTGGAAAAATTAGAAATTGATGGTCAACTTTTAACCCTTATAACTCCCTAACAAAAAAAAAATAAAATTGGGTTCCAAATTTCCGTTTTTTTTCACAAATAAACGCAAGGAATATCGAGGAAATTTTAGAACTAACATGAAGTACAATATGTCTTGAGAAAACAATGTTAGAATCACCGGAATCCATGCAAGCGTTCGAGTAATAGCCTCAGAAAGGGACAGTGGTCAGTAATGTAAAAATTGGTCTCGTCATTAACATGCAAACCACCCTTGGGGGTTAAGGTACCATATCACATTTCTAGTTACTTTTAGGGTCTATACGACAGAAAATTCCCAAAAGTTATACCATTCTAAAAACAACCCTTTAAGGTGCTCAAAACCAGATTCACAAAGTTCATTAACCCTTCAGGTGCTTCACAGGAACTTAAGCAATGTGAAAGGAAACAATGAACATTTACAGTAACTTTTTTTTTCCCAGTAAAATATTTATTTTAGATCCAAATTTTATTTATTTATTTTCACAAGGTTAATAAGAAAAATTAGACTCCAAAACTTGTAAAGCAATTTCTCCTGAACAGAGGCGTAGCTAGGGTTTCAACTTAGGGGGGCGAAACATCTGAGTGGGCCCCCAACCAGCTAACCCTGATTACAACTACGGTTGTGCACTCTATGAGAATGAGAAAAAGGCCAGAACGACGCTCTCATAGACTTACATTGATTAGTGACCTCTGTGCTGCTTGAAACACTGGAGCCGCGGACAGGTCACAAACTGCAGGAGACGGAGCGGAGATGAAAACACCGGAATGTGAGTATTAGACAGGGGGCAGGGGACTTGGATTTTCAGCACCGCTCCAGCAGTGAAATAAAAAAAAAAAAATTACTGGAGTGGTGCTGTAAATGTGATGCAGCTCTTGGTTACTGTATGGTGGCTTCTTATACTAATACTCATAAAACACCAAGGTGGTACGTATCAAAAGCCCCCTCCCCCCTCCCCATCGCCAGCCTCCCCAGAGAGCATATATTACATGTGATTGAGTACATATAATAGAATAACAAAACATTATAATATTCAGCCCCCCTCCCCCATTTCAGCCCTAACAATACCCCATCATCTCACATCCACCCCTTCAGTGCCCTGACCCACCTCACCCATTTCAGCCCTAACAATACTTCCATCATCTCACATCCACCCTCCTCAGTGCCCTGACCCACCTCACCCATCTTCAGCCCCCACAACACCCCCATGGCCTCACATTCACTCCTAGTGCCCTGTCTCCCCTCCCCCACAACACCCCCATGGCCCCACATTCACCCCCAGTGCCCTGTCTCCCCTCCCCCACAATACCCACATGGTCTCATGGTCACCCCCCAGTGTCCTGCCTCCCCTGCCCCACAATACGCCCATAGCCTCACATTGACCTCCCAGTGCCCTGTCTCCCCTTCCCCACAATACTCCCATGGCCTCACATTCACCCCCCCAGTGCACTGTCCCCCCACCAACCTTCAGCCCCCACAACACCCCCATGGTCTCACATTCACCCCCCAGTGCCCTGTCTCCCCTCCCCCCACAATACCCCCATGGCCTCACATTAACCCCCCAGTGCTCTGTCCCCCCCTCACCCACCTTCAGCCCCCACAGCACCCCCATGGTCTCACATTCACCACCACCCCCCCCCCCTGAGTGTAGGGGGTGGAAGCTGGACTGTGAAGGGTCCAGGAGGGAGTGAGTGGAGAGGTAACAGGTAAGGTGGGAGTAGACTAGGCGCTCCAAGAGTTTAAGGCCCCGTCTCACTTAGCGACGCTAAAGCGATCCCGACAACGATACGACCTGTTAGGGATCGTTGCTGCGTCGCTATGTGGTCGCTGGTGAGATGTCAAACAGTGAGATCTTCCAACGATCGCTGTTGCGATCTCACTGTTTGACATCTCACCAGCGACCTGTAGCGACCTGTACAACGATGTCAAATGGGAGCTATTATGACGATTCAGTGTCTGAGTCGTCAACGAGGTCGTTGGTAAGGTGTCAAACACAGCGATGTGTGCTACCCAGCGGGACCTCAACGATCAAAAAAAGGGGAGATGAAGGGGAGGTTGGAGACCGGTCTGTAGTTATTTGCGCAGGATGGGTCGAGGGCAGGTTTCTTTAGTAATGGAGTAATTATAGAGTGTTTGAAGGAGGATGGGAAAATGCCTGAGGAGAGTGAATATGCAAATTCCTCTTCTGAGAAAAAAGGGGACTTAACTCTATAGCGCCACCTGTTGGAAGTAGCGATCCTACAAGTCACAATCAACTCTTTAACGAGTCGTGCAATATGACTTAGGATAAAAGGCAAATCAGTATCTCAATTTGCAGACACGGTGTTTCGGGCTGTTGGCCCTCATCAGTGCGAAGCATGAGAACTGATTTGGCTAGGTGAGAGGCTCTGGACTGGGGTCTAAGGGGTAACGTTTCTCCTTATGGAGAGTGACATACCATCTGGCTTGTCAAGGTAAGGAGGCTTATTCGCCGTGCAATGCTCCTCTGGGAAATTAAATATGCAAATTGCCTTTTCTGAGAAAAAGAGGACTTAACTCTGTAGCGCCACCTATTGGAAGTAGCGATCCTACAAGTCACAATCAACTCTTTTAACGAGTCGTGCAATATGACAAAAACCAAATCAGTATCTCAATTCGCAGACACGGTGTTTCGGGCTGTTGGCCCTCGTCAGTGCGAAGCATGAGAACTGATTTGAGGAGAGTGAGAGATCAAAGATTGTAGGTAGGTGAGTAGTGACGACTGGAGAGAGAGACTGGAGGAGATGAGAGGGAATGGGGTCGGTAGTGCATGTAGTCGGACGAGAAGAATAGAGGAGCCTGGAGACTTTCTTTGATGGGATCAAATGTGGAGAGTGAGCCAGGGGAGATGCAGGGCTGTTTTACTCTGTGTTTGGAGGATCTGATGGTGAGGGGAGCTACTTGGTCCAGGGTGCTTCTAAGAGTGTCATTGTAGTGATGTACCGCCAGATCAGGACAAGAAAGAGAGGAGATTGGGGACAGTGATGAGTTTAAGGAGTCTGAAAGTGTAGGAGGGTTAATGGCTTGTAGATTTCTGACTGAATGGAAAGTAGGAGGGTGCTGGGGTGAGCGAGGATTTGTGAGCATTAAGGAGAGAATGTTGTGGTCAGAGAGGGGAAGAGGCGAGTTATTTAGGTAGGAGATTGAACACAGCCGGACAAAGACCAGGTCAAGGGTGTTACCGTCCTTGTGTGTCTCAGAGATTGAGAGCTGTACCCACATGGTCTCACATTCACCCCCAGTGCCCTGCCTCCCCTCCCCCACAATACCCCCATGGTCTCACATTCACCCCCCAATGCCCTGTCTCCCCTCCCCACGGTCTCACATTCACCCCCAGTGCCCTGTCCCCCCTCACCCACTTTCAGCCTCCACAAAACCCCAATGGTCTCACATTCACCTCACAGTGACATACCTGAATTAAGTAAACCTAATAAGTTCCATCCCCACTTACTGATGAAGTTTGCAGGCAGGACCAGGAAGTGTCTAATTGTCAGTGAAATGGCACTAGGACCCAGTGTGCACACTGCACAGAGCGAAGAAGAACTGCAGCAGGGAAAAGCTTCTTCATCAGGTCAGACACAGGCAACACCATACACTGCGGGAGGGAGCCTTTGCAGCTGGCCACTGTGCTGGCCAGCTTGCAGAGTCTCGGTCAGATGGGAGCAGACATTATACTGCTCTGCTCCTATGCAGTGTTCTGCCTCGTCACAGAAGTGGCCCAGACCAGGCTCCCAGTGGGCCCCTTCAAGTGACAGGGCCCGGGGCGACGGCACCCTCTGCCCTCCCCAGTAGCTACGCTACTGTTCCTGAACATGCCGGTACCCCATATGTGGGAGAAGACCACTGCTTGGGCACACTACAGGGCTTGTAAGTGAAGAAGCGCCATTTGACTTTTTGAAAGCAATATTTAAGGAATCATTAGCAGACACTGTCTAGTTTGGAGAGCCCCTGATGTGCCTAAACAGTGGAAACCCTACACAAGTGACCCCATTTTGGAAACTAGACCCCTCAAGGAACTTATCTAGATGTGAGATGGGAACTATGAACCCCAGGTGCTTCACAAAAGATTATAACGTAGAATGAAATTTTTTTTCCATAAAAATGATCTTTTAGCCCCAATTTTTTTTTATTTGTAGAAGGGTAACAGGAGAAAATAGACCTCAAAAAATTGAGGTGCAATTTTTTTTTTTTTAGGAGTATGGCAATACCCCATATATGGAAGAAAATCACTGTTTGGGGGCGTGTCATGGCTCGGAAGTAACGGAGAGACATTTTGCAATGCAGACTTTGCAATGGTCTGCAGGCATCATGTCGCATTTGCAGAGCTCCTAATGTGCCTCAACAGTGGAACCCTCCCACAAGTGACCCTATATTGGAAATCATCTAGTGTTTTTCCTAGTTTGTGAATTTCATAATAAAGGTGGCATATATGTAAATTGTGTAGAGTGCATCAGATTGACATACGTGAGTAGTGTAGTGCACGTCAGGTTGTCATACGTGAGTTGGGCAAATCAAAAAGGAATTTACTAGTCCATAGATGTGTGGTACAGCCTGAAGCATTCTTGTATACACAGGCCAGGTTTGTCAGGGCAGGTGTCACATTGCCAAATGGTGTCCTTGCATATTCCCTTTTATAACAGACTGCATCTTTTTTGCAACCTTCCTTTCTTTGCAGTTTTTGGGACTTCAACATAATGCTGGCCTGGTACGATATGAGCAATCTTCAGTTCCAGAAGTACTAGGGGCCCGCTCCATCCCGACTGCCAAATATCAGGGCCGTGATCACTATCTCCTGAACTGGAAGGCACGACGTACCGTTCTGGCCCGCACATCGCGATAGCATGAAAGCGTTGTAGATTGCAATCTGTAAGATGTAAAAGGCCCACTTCTTGTACCACATCTTGCCCTTTCTCATGGCACTGTACGGCTGGAGGAATTGATCAGAGAGATCAATTCCCCCACATGTTCTTGTTGTACTCCAGTACACAGTGTGGTTTGTGGACCTCGGTAGAGCTACAGTACCTTGTACAGTGGTGGAGGTGCGGCCATGACAATGTATGGTGGTCAAGAAAAGGACATCACTCTTGTCCTTGACAATCAGCATAATGTTGCTATATTGGGCTCTGCTCTTGCCCTTCCTGATCAGCTGCCCAACTAAGGTCCTAGGGAGGCTTTTCTGATTTTTGCAGTGAATACCGCAGGCTGCGGAACCTTGCCAGAGAGGGCCTAGAACAGTGGGACCCCGGTATAAAAGTTATCTACATAGAGGTGATAACCTTGATCCAGCAGTGGGTGCACCAAATCCCACACACTCCCAAGACAAGTGGGCATTCAAGGGGTTAAATCTGGGAGTCCTTCCTTTCATAAACCCTAAACTTGTGGGTGTGCCCTGAGGGACACGTACACCTCAGAAAATTTGTAGCTGAAGTGATCAATAACTGGCCGAAGTTTGAAAAGTCGGTCAAATTTGGGATCATCTCGGGAAGGGGGGGGGGGGGGGCACAGAGTGCATTTAACCAGTTAAAAACTGACAGTGGCATTTAAAATCGCACTTCCGGCAATTGCACCGGAAATACGCACACCGATGACCCCCGTCAAGTGATCGTGGGTCACCGTTGTGTTGACATGACAACCGGAGGTCTCCTGGAGACCTCTATGGTTGTCAGTGCCTGCTTGCTGTGAGCGCCACTCAGTGGTCGGCGCTCATGATAAGTGAGCAATTCTGCTATATAGAGGCGATCTGAACATCTCTATGTAGCAGAGCCGATCGGGCTGTGGCAGCTTCCAGTCTCCTATGGAGACTATTGAAGCAAGCCAAAAGTAAAAAAAAAAAAAAAAAAAAATTTTATAATATATATATATATATATATATATATATATATATATATTTATATATATATATATATATATATATATATATATATATATATATATATATATATATATATATATATATATACATATACACACACACTAGATGGTGGCCCGATTCTAACGCATCGGGTATTCTAGAATATGCATGTCCACGTAGTAGATTGCCCAGCCACGTAGTATATTGCCCAGCCACGTAGTATATTGACGAGCCACGTAGTATATTGACCAGCCACGTAGTATATTGACCAGCCACGTAGTATATTGACCAGCCACGTAGTATATTGCCCAGCCACGTAGTATATTGCCCAGCCACGTAGTATATTGCCCAGCCACGTAGTATATTGCCCAGCCACGTAGTATATTGCCCAGCCACGTAGTACATTGCCCAGCCCACGTAGTACATTGCCCAGCCCACGTAGTACATTGCCCAGCCCACGTAGTACATTGCCCAGCCCACGTAGTACATTGCCCAGCCATGCAGTATATTGCCCAGCCACGCAGTATATTGCCCAGCCACGTAGTATATTGCCCTGCCACGTAGTACATTGCCCAGCCACGTAGTACATTGCCCAGCCACGCAGTATATTGCCCAGCCACGCAGTATATTGCCCAGCCACGTAGTATATTGCCCAGCCACGCAGTATATTGCCCAGCCACGTAGTATATTGCCCAGCCACGTAGTATATTGCTCAGTGCCGTAGTATATTGCCCAGTGACGTAGTATACAGCACAGAGCCACGTAGTATATTGCACAGCGAACTAGTATACAGCACCCAGTCACGTAGTATATTGCCCAGCCACGTTTGTCACAGGTTAAAAAATAAACATATACTCACCTTTCCGAGGGCCCCTTGTAGTCCACGGCAGCTTCCGGTCCCAAGGTTGGTCTGAGCGCAGGACCTGAGATGACATCACGGTCACATGACCGTGTAGCGGTCACATGACCGTGACGTCATGGCAGGTCCTTCTGCCATACGATCTTTGCCACCGCAACCTGTAACGGAAGATGACGGGCGGCGTGAGCGGCTCAGCGGACTACAGAGGGTGAGTATAGCAGGTTTATTTTTTATTTATTATTTTTAACATTACATTTTGTACTATTGATGCCGCATAGGCAGCGTCAATAGTACAAAGTTGGGGACACACAGTTAATAGCGGCGGTAACGGAGTGCGTTACCCGCGGCATAACGCGGTCCGTTACCACCGGCATTAACCCTGTGTGAGCGCTGACTGGAGGGCTGTATGCGGGCGCCGGGCAGTGAGTGCGGGGAGTAAGGAGCGGCCATTTTTTTCCGGACTGTGCGCGTCGCTGATTGGTCGCGGCAGCAGCTGCAAAGACCAATCAGCGAACGAATAACCGCGACAGAAAGACGGAAGTACCCTTAGACAATTATATAGTAGATGCGAACTCGGCTTCAGGAAAATGGCCGCCGCGATCTCCATCTGCGCACGCGCAGCATCCCGCGGCCATTTTCCTGAAGCCCCGTGCAGCAGAGCACTCCATCTGCGCACGCGCGGCCTCAGGAAGATGGCCGCCCCCACCAATCACCAGGGGAATAGCGCAGATCGCGCTCTTTTCCTTCACCTGCGCAGTGGATTCGGCAGCTGGACATGAGCAAACCACTACGCCACCAACGGACAGATAAGCAAGATCTGGGGGAAGAAACAGCGATTTCACCACGCCCATATGACCAGACCAGCGTGAGTGACAGCCCAAAACGGCGACTTTAGAAAGGTATTTCGGCAGCATAGGTGGGGTATAAAGGCACAAAAAAGACACTAATGTAAAGCAGAGCTCTGCCCCTGGCGCCTGCACCAGACAGTACTACACAGCGCAGGCGCCGGATTTCATGCGAATACAGAGCGGAGGGGGCGGTGCCCGGCGCCCCTGAAGATTTGAGCGACGGCAGTGTGTCGTTTCAAGCAGGGGGGTGAGGACCTGCCTCCCTGGCAAAAGACAGGTATTTTGGAGAAGTTATAAAACGCTTTATTTTGGGAACACATGCACCAAAAACTAAAAGAGCCACCTTGTTAGAATGCAGCATTACTGCTGCACAAGGTGGCTCTTTTAGTTTATAACGGCTGGAGGGGGCGACAGTGGCCCTTTAAGGCTTAAAAGTTGACCAGCGATTTCTCATTCCGCAAACAAAATTTACGAACCTTTTTTTTTTTAGGGACCAATTCACATTTGAAATGACACATTTGGAGTGAGGCATCTACATGACAGAAAATACCAACTCACTACTCTAAATACTGCACCCCTCAAAGTGTTCAAAACCACATTCAACAAGCTAATTAACTCTTTAGGTGTTTCTGGAATTTGGGAAAAATAAAATGACCATTTTACTTTTTTTTTTAAATGTACTTTAGACCTCAATTTTTTTTTTCACAAGGGCAAAATGAAAAAAATGGGCCCCTGAATTTGTTGAGCAATTAATCCTAAGCACGCCAATACCTCATATGTGGGGGAAACCCAATGTTTGAGCGCATGGCAGAGCTTGGAAGGAGCGTCATTTGACTTTTTGAATGCAAAATTTGATGAACAATTAGCGGACGCCATGTCGCATTTGGAGAATCCTTAATGTGCTTAAACAGTGAAAATCTCCCACAAGTTACATTTTTGGAAACTAGACCCCTAAGGGAACTGATCTAGATGTGTGGAAAGCACATTGAACACTCAGGTGCATCACAGAAGTTTATAAAGTTGAGCCTTCAAAAAGAAAAAAAAAAAAAGAAAAACCTTTTCTCCATAAAAATGATATTTTAGTGCCAATTTTTTTCATTTTCATAAGAGTAACAGGAAAAATAGCATCATACAATTTGTTGTGCAATTTCTCGTGAGTACCCAGATACCCGATATGTGGGTAAATACTCCTTTTGAAGCACAGTGCACAGCTTAGAAGGCAAAAAAAAGCGACATACTGGAGTTCAGATTTTGCTTGAATGGTTTGAGGGTGCCATATCACATTGGTAGAGCCCCTAAGGAGTCAGAACAACAGAAACCCCCCATATATAAACTCATTTTACAAACTACAATCCCCATTGAATTCAACTATGGTAGTAGTGCAGTGATCATATTAGGCTACGTTCACATTTGCGTTGTGCGCCGCAGCGTCGGCGCCGCAACGCACAACGCAAACAAAAACGCAGCCAAACGAATGCACAACGCTGCGTTTTGCGCCGCATGCGTCCTTTTTTAATTCATTTTGGACGCAGCAAAAATGCAACTTGCTGCGTCCTCTGCGCCCGGACGCGGGCGCCGCAGGGACGCATGCGGCGCAAAACGCAAGTGTGACGCATGTCCATGCGCCCCCATGTTAAATATAGGGGCGCATGACGCATGCGGCGACGCTGCGGCGCCCGACGCTGCGGCGCCGACCGCAAATGTGAACGTAGACTTAATGAGTTGCCTGTCAGGACAGTGGGGTATTCGGTACCGGGTCCGGTACTTAACCCCTTCAAGACCTTGCCCTTTTCCGTTTTTGCGTTCTCGTTTTTCGCTCCCATCCTTCCCAGAGCCATAACTTTTTTATTTTTCCATCAATATGGCCATGTGAGGGCTTATTTTTTGCGGGACAAGTTGCACTTTTGAACGACATCATTGGTTTTAGCATGTCGTGTAACAGAAAACGGGGAAAAAATTCCAAGTGCGGTGAAATTGCAAAAAAAGTGCAATCCCACACTTGTTTTTTGTTTGCCTTTTTTGCTAGGTTCACTAAATGCTAAAACTGACCTGCCAGTATGATTCTCCATGTCAGTACGAGTTCATACACACTAAACATGTCTAGATTACGTTTTATCTAGGTGGTAAAAAAAAAATATTAAACTTTGCTTAAAAAAAAAAAAAAAAAAAAAAAAAAAAAAATGCGCAATTTTCCAATACCCGTAGCGTTTCCATTTTTCGTGATCTCGGATTGGGTGAGGGCTTATTTTTTGCGTGCCAAGCTGATGTTTTTAATGATACAATTTTGGTGCAGACACGTTCTTTTGATAGCCCGATATTGCATTTTAATGCAATGTCGCGGCGACAAAAAAAACCCGTAATTCTGGCGTTTCGAATTTTTTTTTCGCTACTCTGTTTAGCGATGCTTTTTTTTTTTATTGATAGATCGGGCGATTCTGAATGTGGCGGTACCAAATATGTGTAGGTTTGATTTTTTTAAATTGTTTTATTTTGAATGGGGAGAAAGGGGGGCGATTTAAAATTTTATATTTTTTTTTTTTTTACTTTTGCCATGCTTCAATAGCCTGATCGGCTCTGCTACATAGCAGCGATCATCAGATCTCTGCTATGTAGCTTAATTACAGGCTTGCTATGAGCGCCTTCCACAGGGTGGGGTCACAGGAAGCCGGCATCAGTAACCATAGAGGTCTCAAGGACCTCTATGGTTACTATCCTGAAGCATCGCTGACCCCCGATCATGTGACGGGGGTCGGCGATGTGCGTCCGGAAGTGCCGGTTAAATGCCGCTGTCCGCATTTGACAGCGGCATTTAACTAGTTAAAAGCGGCGGGTGAATCGCGATTTCACCCGCCGCTATTGCGGGCACATGTCAGCTGTTCAAAACGTGGGACATGTCACGGTGGCGGCGATCCGGTCCGTGGCCCTGGGCACCCATGTTAAAGGGAAGGTCTTTAAGGGGGTTGTGGAAATTAGGAATGTTCGTGACGCCACCTGTGGTATTCGGTCAGTGGGGACCGACGCTGCTTAAAGAGGTCCTCTGGGGTGATGTTATGGCAGCTGGATGGTATAACTTCCCACAGGCGAAGTAGGTCCCCAGGGCTCCCGGTGAATAGATGGAAGATGGTAAGTGGTGCAGTAAAGGACGAAGGACACAGCTGTGCAGTCTTTTTACCTGATTTACTGATGGTAGAAGGCAGCCACTGTCCAGGGTACTAGATCACAGGTACAGGCAGGGTCCGGCCGGCTTGGAAGCGAGTTCAGAGTCCAGCTTTACCAGGTGGAGTTAAAAGCCTTCCTTCTAGCGCTGTGGTGTAGTTCCTTACTGCCTATGGCTTCTTAGCAAGGTCCTCTCAGTTATCTCTGTCCTTTAATGAAGTGGGACACAATCCCGTATGACAGGTGACTCGAGCCTTTTTACACGATCTCTATCATACCCGGGCTCTATGGGTCACTGTGTCTCCTGGGTGTTAGGGCGGACAGGTTACATGTAGTCTAGCTGTCCCACCGGTTTCTACTATGTGTCTTAGAGTCCCACAAAAGCCTTGGTCTTCCGGCTAGTGGTGTCTGCGCTTTGCCAGGCAGACAGTCTGTTCGCTGCTGTCCTCGCCTGTGCTTCGCTCTCTGGCACTTTAGCTAAAGGCTGTTTTTCCTTCTGTATCTCGGTATCTAGGAGCTACAGCTCTTCAGGCTGCACGGCCCCTCAACAGTCCTTCTGCCTCAGAATGCTCCAGTCTCCTGTCAGGCACCAACTGTCTAAATCTCCCCATCTGCCTAGCAACTAACTCCTCCTCTCGACCAAAGAGAGCTGCTCTCCTGATTTTGGGTGTAGAGCTCCCACTTCTGGCCTGAAGTCAGAATAGTGTTGTATGTGCCAATTACCTGTTAAAAGGAAATCTTCCATCCCTTTCAAGCATGACAACACTCTCCCCATGATGAAAGCAATGCCACTGTGACAACCAGGACCCTGGGGCGTCACACTAACATCACATGTGCCTCACAGAAATGTATCCCATTGAGCAGTTAAAGAATAAATTACACGTTTACCACTAAAATAAGGTTTTAGCCCCAAGTTTTCATTTTTCTAAGGGCTAATAGGAAATTTTTTTTTACAGAAAACCGAGTTCCATTTTTTCCTCAGTATGCCAATCCCCTACATGTAATTGCTAAATATTTTTCACGCATAGTGCAAAGTAAGCTCAGAAGGGAAGGAGCGCCATTCTATTGTGGAGATTTTAACTTTATGGTTTGTAGGTGCCATGACCCAATGGAAGAGTCCCCGAGTTGCCAGGATAGCAGTACTGCTTAGCCATATGGAGACACTCGGGAGGGACAGCATGCTATTTGCCTCCTGGAGAGCTGATGTTCCTAGAATAGTTTGCGGACTCCATATACAAATCCCCCAAGTACTAGAAGAGAAAAATCGCTCCTTCAAGTGACCCCATTTTGAAAATTATACCCCTTTGGGAATTTATCCACAGGTGTAGTTACGATTATGACTCCATGGGTGCTTTTCAGAATCAAGCCGCAATGAATGTTGCTGAGTAAAATTTGCAAACTGCCCTTGTAGTGACCAGCACCTTCTAGCGACCAGTACGTTATGCCCAGCTCATACTTCAGGAGACATGCACCCGTAAGTTAGGTGGGCTCATCACTTCAGAAATTACAAACATGTGGATGTTAAATGTGGTTTAGGTACACCGTGGGACTCAGAAGGGAAGGGGATATTTGGATTTGAGAGCACAGAATTTGCTGAATTTCTTTTTAGGAACGAGGAGCCATTTTGCTTTTCCAGAGCCTTTGTGCTACCTGTAACGTGGAAGCCCCTATACTTCTGTTAGCAGATGACGGACCCGAATGGGGACTTGCTTTTTTTGTGGATTGAGTTGAAGTTTTATTAGGAACATTTTACATAATGTTTGGGATCACATTTATCCGGCGCTCTACGCTGAGCACTGACATGGGGGATTCCATCTAAATCTCTGAGTGACACGATTCAGATGAAACCCCCGAGGGACCCAATCACTATAATCATCTATTCATAAGTGTACTTTTCTGAAGTAAAGAAAACCGTGTCCGACAGCACTTTTATGCAATCTTAAAAAGACGGACACCGCTGGATCACAGATCCTATTGTGTCCACAGTTCCTCCATTCGCCTCATTATAGGGAATCTTCCGACAGGAGTTCTGTCTGAATTACACATTTCAGAGGTTTACATGAAAAATCCAGGGTAAGTTCTCAACGCAGAGCACAGGATAAATGTGCGCCAAGCCTTACTGCGATCTTTGGGAGGCAGAATGAACAAATCAATAGCAAGCAAAGAATTGGTTTTAATTTTTTTACTACTTTCCTTGTGTATTATAAGTGATATTGCGATTTTATTTCTTGGGTCGGTGTGATTATAGCGATACCAGGTTTATATGGTCTTATCCTTGGCTGATGTCACACATCAAAAAATGCTTTTTATTGCAAAAACTAGTTTGTGCATCACCATATTTTGAGAGCTATAATTTTTCCATATTTCAGCCCACAGAGTCATATGACTGCTTGTTTTTTTGTGGGACAAGTTGATTTTTTTTATTGGTACCATTTTCAGATAAATGACATCTTTTGATCGCTTTCTATTCCGATTTATGGGACGCAGAATGAACAAAAACCATCACTTCAAGATTTTTTTTTTTGTTTATGTCATTCCACATGTGGTAAAATTGATAAGGCAGTTTTTTTTCTTTGAGTCAGTACAATTACAGAGATACCCCATTTATATCTTTTTTATGTTTTGGCGCTTTGACATAAAAGCTATTTAATAGAAAAAAATAATTATAACTATTTTTCCGCTGATGGAGCTGTATGACAGCTTGTTCTTTGCGGGACAAGATGATGTACCATTTTTAATTGTCTTTTTGATCACGTTTTATTCCAACTTTTGTTCGGTGGTATGATAAAACATTTTTTTGCCTTTTTATGGTCTTCACTAAAGGGGTTAACTAGTGGGACAGTTTCATAGGTCTTTTTTTTTTTCATAGAAATATTTATTCATGGGTTATATATATATATATATATATATATATATATATATATATATATATATATATATATATATATATATATATATATATATGATAGATAGATTATATTGCTACCATTTTTTTTTTTTTTTTTTTTAAGCAACTTTTTTACTTTGTCCCACATCTTTTGCAGGTTGATAGCTTGTATAATATAGAGATGCAGGAGCATTCCTATGCTATGCAAACTGTCAGCTCTCCACTGAAAAAGTTGCTTCATCTTACACTGCAAATGAACAAGTAATTTTGCTAGCTCATGAGGACATCAGGTCACCATGGCAACAATAGGAACCCCGCGATGACATTGCGAGGTCTCCGATCATAGGGCAGAGGGCCTTC
Source organism: Ranitomeya variabilis (assembly GCF_051348905.1). Classification (NCBI taxonomy): domain Eukaryota; kingdom Metazoa; phylum Chordata; class Amphibia; order Anura; family Dendrobatidae; genus Ranitomeya; species Ranitomeya variabilis. The sequence continues at coordinate 213,975,162 of NC_135237.1, forward strand.
TTCCCTGTGCCTGCTCCCAAAATGCTGCAATCGAGTTAGATTGCAGCATTTAGGGGGTTAAAGTGCCGGTAGCAGTGCGGGAATCAGCTGACACCCGGCGGCGATCTCGCATGCAAAATCGCCAGGACGTGTCCATACGTCCCAGGTCAGTAAGTACCAGGTCACAGGGACGTATGGATATGTCTCGGGTGGTAAAGGGGTTACAGGCTGTCAGTGTCTGCCATTACTACCAACTCTTTTAGTAGGGCATTCCCCCAAAAAGGAGTGCCCCCTGGTCCTTGGTACGGTCTTTGGAAGGAACAAGTTGTGTACCAATTCTTTGTACTGACCACAAATATATTTATACATATAAATGAGGTCTCCCCTGAGACGTTAAAAGATTTGAAATATTTAATTGCAGAATATAATGAAAATAAATTTCAGCAGCTTTTCAGAAGTGGACAAGGATACGACATACAAGTTGCTTCCTTTTATATTAGATGGAAATGCCGTCAACTCAAAACAAATTCTAAACACTTACCAAGTTAATGATAACTTGTTTTCCGTAACTAATTATCTGAGAGTCAAAATGTCGCTGAAATCCATCCATCTAAAAAAACATGAAAAACAAAGCACCTATTATCATATAGTATATATAGTATATAGTACCATCATATTCTACAGCGCTTTACCATCGCTGTCCCAAATGGGGCTCACAATTTAAAATCCCTATCAGTATGTCTCGAGTGTGGAAACATCGGGAGAGTATACAAACTCCTTGCAGATGTTGTCTTTGGTGGGATCTGAACCCAAGACTGTTTATTCTCTCATCCGAGAGAATCGGGTCGATTATGCAAATCAAACTATGATCAAAATAATAATAAAGTATGATCTCTCTTACTTTTAGGTCTCCTCTGCCTATACCTCAATGCATTTGACTACTATACTTTGATGATTCTGCTGGTTTGTTCTAATCTGATTTACCATATGTCTGTTGTAAGCAGTTTTCTAATTAGTATGCCAGATTTCATTATGCTATTTGACCCTATGTAATCCTGATCCCTCCACCCCCACTTTTTCCCTTCTCCAGAAATGACACCCCCACGCCATTTTACTTAATCATGTATTACCTGTTTATTATTTATTATTGTCAACGACCCTGGTTTTTTTGCATATATAGTTGTGCTCAATAGTTTAGATTCCCCGGCAGAATTTTTGCTTTCTTGGCCTTTTTTCAGAGAATATGAATGATGTAAGCAAAACGTTTTCTCCATTCATGGTTAGTGGTTGGGCGAACCGTTTATTATTAAACTGTTTTCTCTTTAAAAAGTTTACATACCCCATTTCTTAATACCGTGTCTTGCCCCCTCTAACATTAATTACAACTTGAAGTCTTTTGTGGTAGTTGTGGATGAGGTTCTTTATTTTCTCAGATGGTAAAGCTGCCCACTCTTCTTGGCAAAAAGCCTCCAGTTCTGTAAATTCATGGGCTGTCTAGTATGATCTGCACTCTTGAGATCTTCTCAGAGTGGCTCAATGATATTGAGGTCAGGAGACTGAGATGGCCACTCCAGAACCTTCACTTTGTTCTGCTGTGGGCAATGACTGGTCAACTTGGCCTTGTGTTTTGGATAATTGACATGTTGCAACGTCCAAGTACGTACCATGCGCAGCTTCCAGACATGAGTGAAAATTTACCTCCAGTATTTGCTGATAACGTGCTGCATTCATCTTTCAACTTTGATCAAGTTTCCGCTTCCTTTGTAGCTCACACATCCCCAATACATCAGCGATCCGCCTCCGTGCTTTACAGTAGAAATGGTGTTCTTTTCACGATAGGCCTTGTTGACCTCTCTCCAAATGTGACGTTTATGGTTGTGGCCAAAAAGTTCAATTTTGGGCTCCTCACTCCAAATTACCTTGTTCCAGAAGTTTTGAGGCTTGTCTCTCTACGGTTTTGCGTATTGTAGGCGAGCTACTTTGTGGCATTTGTGCAGTAATGGCTTTCTTCAGTCCATTTTTCTTCAAGTGCCTCCTTACTGTGCATCTTGAAACCGCCACACTGCTAGTTTTCAGAGAGTTCTGTATTTCAGCTGATTGTATTTGTAAGTTTTTCTTTGCATTCCGAACAATTTTCCTGGCAGTTGTGGATGAAATTTTTCTTGGTCTACCTGACCATGGTTTTGTTTTTACAGAGCCCCTCATTTTCCATTTGTTAATCACAGTTTGAACGCTGCTGACTGGCACTATCAATTCCTTGGATAACTTTTTGTATCCCTTACCTGTTTTATACAGTTCAACTACCTTTTCCCGTAGATCTGTTGACAATTCTTTTGCTTTCGCCATGACTCAATCCAGAAACGCCATTGGCTGGATGAAAGATGCTAGAGTTTGTCTGGATCCCAGAAACTCACTCAGCTTTTATACACACACACTGATTACAAGCAAACAGGTGAGTACCTTTAGTAGCCATTCAAACCCATTTATGTCAACTTCTGTGCATGTTATCAGGCTAAAATCACCAGGGTATGTAAACTTTTGATCAGGGTCATTTGGATGTTTTAAGTTGTCATTATGATTTAAAAAGAGAAAACACAGTAGTTTGACAAAAAATGGCTTCACCCAACCACTAACCATGAATGGAGAAAAAGTTTTGGTGTTAATATACATTTTTTATAGCGCCATTTATTCCGTGGCGCTTTACATGTGAAAAGGCGGCAAATATAGACAAATACAATAAACATGAGCAAAAACAAGGCACTAACAGGTACAGAAGGAGAGAAGACTGCCCGCGAGGGCTCACAGTCTACGGGGATGGGTGAGGATACACTAGGAGAGGGTAGAGTTGGTTGTGGGGCGATTCAGTAGGTTGAGGATCACTGAATCATTCTTTAGGATCATTGATCGTTGAGAATCATTCATATTCTCTGAAAAAAGTCCAAGAAAGCAAAAATTGTGCCGGGGTATGTAAACATTTGAGCACAACTGCAATTTTTGCACATTTTTTTGTATTGTCTGTGTTTACCACATTATATGTGCTAACATATCTATGATGGTACCTATATGCACTTTAGGTGCCCTTGATCAAGGCCATTTTTGGTGGAAACAGATCAAAATAAAATATTCACTTATTACATCATGATCTTCGTTCTCCATAGTCTTTTAGGTGCTGAAGTTTTTTGCCTATGATCTGATTTTTTGTTCGTACTCGTACCAATAAAGAGAGCCTATAAATTACTCAAAAAAATCGTGTTAAATTTCTTGTAAAAACCCCTTCGCTCCCCTGATTCTGCTGCTCTTTTCATTTTAACATTCATTATGGAGCTTATTTTAAAGGGAACCCATCATGTCATTTGTAGCAACTAAACTGTCCCGAGTGATGCAATATGCATTAGTAACATTGTTTAAAATCTGGTGTAAAATCCCGTGCTTTTGCAGTGTGGAGAGACTACCTGTACGCGAGTACTGAATCCGCCTGTCTGTACCCAGCTTCACCGAATGTGTGCACATGCGCTGGAGCAGCTGCACGTCACAGTCTCTCTGTGACCACGCAATTTTACAACAGGACAGAGATATATGTCTGCGCAGCAGCGCGTTGCAGGGGAGATTATGTGGATGACGAAGGGATGCGTCATCCACACAAACTGATGTGAAATACTGACCAAATACTGATCGTATGAATGTGGTCTTAAACATACTGTAGACAAAGCAAACATCCTCACTCCAAAAAAAAGCTGAAAAAAGTGTGAAGAACACCACAAAACAAGCTGAAAAACAGGTGTTATGAACGCAACATTTTTAATGCTAATAGAAAAGGTTTTGGCTACTGAAAAAAATGCTGCATGTGAACATAGTCTTACTCTGAAACGCTATTGCTATCTGTGCTGTTACATAGGACTGCAGGTGACATCTACTAAATTATCTGTACTCAGAAAGTTATCACTGTATTATCTGTGGTGTTAAGAAAAAAAAATTAAGAGGGGGTTGGGGGCAACTGTGTCTTGGGGCTTGGGCCCCCAATCTTTTCTGACCCTAGCAACGCCCCTGCATACAGCTAATAGTGGCAGAGCTGTTGGCCGATATAAGGTCCCTAAATATGGGGGCCACAGTGTGAGCACTGGCTCCAGGCCCCTCCACCAACTGTATCCGCATCCTGCTTATGTAATGTAAACTAAATGTTTGTGTGATTTTACAATGTTAGCATTTGGGGCCCCACTTTAAATTTTTGCCTAGGGCCCCACTTTGTCTAAAACCAGCCCTGGTCATGTATGATGGTCATGTGGGCTGTGATGTCACTCTGCTAGAGTTACAGATACAGTCTACTCCAGACAGAACTGCCTAGGAGTCCAAGCTCTCTACTTCAGCCATGAACAGTTCAAAAAAGTTGGATCACTCATGCTCCTTCCCCAGTGTGTCTCTCCCCATAGGGTCTTGCTTTTCACTTTCCTATGTGATCCCTCCAACAATGCAAAAGACACGGCACTCCAGGGATCGCACATAAATGAGAGAGTAGTGTGACCCTGTTCCCTCTCCCACTGTAATGTAAAGTTGGTTGGCAGCACTTTTTTCAGCTTTTTTTTGGAGTGAGGATGTTTGCTTTGTCTACAGTATGTTTTAGACCACATTCATACGATCAGTATTTGGTCAGTATTTCACATCAGTATGTGTAAGCCAAAGCCAGGAAGGTGAGAAATACAGAAGTGGTGACGTGTTTCTCAGGGTATGTGCACACGCTGCAGATTTTACTGTGGATCTGCAGCAGTTTTCCATGCATTGTACAGCACCATGTAAACGTATGAAAAATAAAATCCGTCGTACACATGCTGCGGAAAATACCGAGCAGAAACGCTGCGTTGTATTTTCTGCAGCATGTCAATTCTTTGTGCAGATTCCGCAGCGTTTTACAACTGCTCCATAATAGGAATCCGCAGGTGTAAAAATGCACATAAAATGCGGTAATTCCGCCTTAAATCTGCAGGTAAAACACATGGCGTTTTACCTGCAGATTTTTAGGAATCTGCGTGGAAAAATCCACGGCAGATTCCGCAACGTGTGCACATAGCCTCATTGTTCCACTGCTGTTCCTGCATTACAAATACTGACCTAATAGTTTAATTCACCAAAACCACTTAAAAAATTGCAGTGAAAAATGCCGTTGCAGTATCTGCAGCTTTTTTATTCTTTCATTGCTTTCTACGGGTGAAAACACACTGAAAGAAGTGACACGCTACAGATTTAGAAAGCGCTACAGTTCTGAAATCCAGTCAGAAAACAAACGAGCGCCTGCAGGAGATTTCGGAAATCTCCTATGTTTTGCTGGCACTTTGAAAAGCAGCTTTTCGCCATGTTCATATGCAGACGTTTTGCAGCTTTTCCTTCTGCAAATAAGAAGTTTACAGCACAAGCAAAAACTGAGATTTTCAGAAATCTCCTGCACACCCTTTTATTTTTCCCTGACTGAATTTCACAACTGCAGCGTTTTTTAAATCTGCAGCGTTACGCTTTCAGCAATTTTTTTCCACCCGTACAAAGCAATGAATTAAAAAATGCTGCAAATGTTACAACATTGTTTTTCGCTGCATTTTTTGTGAATAACACTAACTTTATTAAACATGCACTGTAGATAAAATGCATACTGTAAAAAACAAACAACAAAAGCTCTAAGGGTGTGTGTCTACAATCAGTAAACGCTGCGGGTCGGCTGCTCTGTACTTGTGCAGCGTCCAACCCGCAGCGGCCAGATCTTACAGTATAGTGGATGGGTTTTCAAGAAATTCCATCTCTACTATGCGTGCACTGACACCCGCACCTCACCTGCGGAGAGGGACATGCGGCGCGTTTCTCCAGACCCCAGCATGTCAATTTATATGGCGTAGACGCGAGTCTCCACAAGAGAGATCTCACCCGTGCAATGTATTGGACGCGGTGATTCCACACAGATCAATGAACACACGCGGAATCACCGGTGTTCAAAAGATGGCAGCACTTTGGACGCAGTACATGTCCGCTGCATCCAAATGGCTGCCATTTCCGGATCCTCTGCACATACCCTAAAAAAATGGGTGTTTTGAAAGCAGTGTTTTTACTGCCAAGAGCAGGTTTTGGCTGCAAAAAAAATGCACCAAAAACGCGGATTCCTATGCACACCTGTACTATACGTGTATGGTTTACCGTTATTATTTTACGTGGGAATTCATTTATTTCTATATAATAAATGCCCTGATTCAGCAGACAATATTCCTTTCTTGTGTCATCCAGACAGTAGTGACAGCAGGTCGCCCTGTCAGATTAGAAGCAGTGATTTAGTGACTGTGGTCAGAGCCTATGCTGATGGCTGCTGTATGTGACTGTGAAACCTGATCCTACAGCTATCAGCACAGAGCTCCGGGACCACATGAGTAAATCACAGCACTGAGGGGGGCTCAAGAGGGGTTTGGGAGAGACGCTCTGGGACTACAGAGCAATGCACAGCATTATTCACTGCTGAAAACCCTCTGGGCACTTCATACAGGGGCTGTAGAGGCAGGGGCCCCCTTTGTAGGTGGGGGCCCCAGGCGTCTGCCTGGTCTGCCTGTGCCAAACGCCGGCCCTGTACATGACATAAAACAGGAAAATAATTTATCTTAAAAGTACATTAAAAGTCTGTTTATCATGAGAACAGCTTGGCAGCATTCAAAAATGTATCTTCGACAACCCATTTAAGATATTTTTTAAAATAATTAGAAAAATCATTGCACACGCACAAAAAAAAAAAAAAAACATCAGCCACAAACGATGGTTGCCATGTGAAGTCACTCAACAAAAGGGGAGGTGCATAAACAGTAACTTAAAGTCCTGTTTTTTTCCTACACGCTGTTTTTCTCTAAATTCTCTCAAAAACACTCAGAGGATAGCTTCTCCATCAGAGTTCAGTACAGATGCAACAGAAAGAACGTGTTTTGTACAGCATCTGTACTCCAATCTATGTGTGCGCTCAGCGAGGAGATAAGCGCTTCCATCTACTGGATCATTTTGGACTTACATATACTTGACAAGCAGGTGTACGGCTGTGAATTCTCCGGTGCTAACAGCATGATGTCCAAAGAAACTACAGCAATACAAGTTACATATTCCGAATGGGCTGCACAAGCCCTATTTCAGGATACCATTAGTATCGTACTAAAAAAAAAAAAAAAATCCGATTCCCTTTATTAAAACAACAACATAAAAAATACAAATGTTTAGTTACCCTTTAACAGGGATATAATGCTTAGGATGTGGCACAAAATGAATGCATACTTACATGATTTACAGCATTGTTGATCTGAGGCTTTGGTTTATATTTCAAGTTTGGTCTCTGAGACCAGAAAAATGGCATTGATCCACGAGTCTACAAAAAAAAGCAACATATATTCAACCCACTGCGTTCTCTTTAAAGAATTCTGCAAAATTTGTATGAGACTGCAACCTTCTTTAGTAATGTTTAGACTGCATTAACGTTATGGGATAGGAGATGAGCACATATTTATTGGTTAGACTCCAATGTTATTATTCGGAAGGCTAAAAGTATGTTTATCAGTCATAATTGATGCCATTGTCACCATCATATTAAGCAAAGGAACATGGCTTCACTATGATTTGTGAAGCAGGGCTATGGGAAAAAGCTGACAAGCTCATCCCATTTGTCAACAAACCCCGTTGAGCAGAGGGTCTGTGTTGCAGCCACCTCCTTTGGAGTGGTCAGTATAAACATGAAACAGACTGTTGTGGTGATACTTTTGTGTAATAAAGCTTTTCCTGACCTCAAAGCAGCACAGGGCAATGTAGGGCCAAGTACTAGATATGAATATTGTTTTTGTGACATGTGTAGGTTCTATAAATATTAGGGACAATTTCAGCATCATGGTGCAGTGCCGAACACGTTCACTTACAATGCTGTGTGGCCTGCCTTTTAGGCCACAATTTAAATTGTCCAACTAGATAAAGTAGTATATGCCATGTCTCATATGTATTTAAAGGTACATTTTTTGGTACCTAAGCCCTGAGGTCATCAGGGGAGGTAGGTAGGAGTGGTTGGTACTTGATAAGGCAGGTTCTGACTGAGAAACTATATTCAGTGGTCGAAGATACAGCGTGTTATTAACCCCTTCATGACGCAGCCTATTTTGACCTTAATGACCTGGCCGTTTTTTGCAATTCTGACCAGTGTCCCTTTATGAGGTAATAACTCAGGAACGCTTCAACGGATCCTAGCGGTTCTGAGATTGTTTTTTCGAGACATATTGGGCTTCATGTTAGTGGAAAATTTAGGTAGCTAATTTCTGAGTTTATTTGTTAAAAAACGAAAATTTGGCGAAAATTTTGAACATTTCGCAATTTTCACATTTTGAATTTTTATTCTGTTAAACCAGAGAGTTATGTGACACAAAATAGTTAATAAATAACATTTCCCACATGTCTACTTTACATCAGCACAATTTTGGGAACAAAATTTTTTTTTGCTAGGAAGTTACAAGGGTTAAAATTTAACCAGTGATTTCTCATTTTTACAACAAAATTTACAAAACCATTTTTTTTTTAGGGACCACCTCACATTTGAAGTCAGTTTGAGGGTTCTATATGGCTGAAAATACCCAAAAGTGACACCATTCTAAAAACTGCACCCCTCAAGGTGCTCAAAACCACATTCAAGAAGTTTGTTAACCCTTCAGGTGTTTCACAGCAGGAGAAGCAACATGAAAGGAAAAAAATGAACATTTAACTTTTTAGTCACAAAAATGATCTTTTAGCAACAATTTTTTTATTTTCTCAAGGGTAAAAGGAGAAACTGGACCACGAGCGTTGTTGTCCAATTTGTCCTGAGTACGCTGATACCTCATATGTGGGGGTAAACAACTGTTTGGGCGCACGGCAGGGCTCGGAAGGGAAGGAGCGCCATTTGACTTTTTGAATGAAAAATTGGCTCCAATCTTTAGCGGACACCATGTCGCGTTTGGAGAGCCCCCGTGTGCCTAAACATTGGAGCTCCCCCACAAGTGACCCCATTTAGGAAACTAGACCCCCCCAAGGAACTTATATAGAAGCATAGTGAGCATTTTAATCCCTCAGGTGCTTCACGAATTGATCCGTAAAAATGAAAAAGTACTTTTTTTTTTCCACACAATTTCTTTTAGCCTCAATTTTTTCATTTTCACATGGGCAACAGGATAAAATGGATCCTAAAATTTGTTGGGCATTTTCTCCTGAGTACGCAGATACCTCACATGTGGGGGTAAACCACTGTTTGGGTGCACGGCAAGGCTCGGAAGGGAAGGCGCGCCATTTGACTTTTTGAATGGAAAATTAGCTCCAATCGTTAGCGGACACCATGTCGCGCTTGGAGAGCCCCTGTGTGCCTAAACATTGGAGCTCCCCTACAAGTGACCCCATTTTGGAAACTAGACCCCCCCAAGGAACTTATCTAGATGCATAGTGAGCACTTTAAACCCCCAGGTGCTTCACAGAAGTTTATAACGCAGAGCCGTGAAAATAAAAAATAATTTTTCTTTCCTCAAAAATGATTTTTAGCCCGGAATTTTTTATTTTCCCAAGGGTAACAGGAGAAATTGGACCCCAAATGTTGTTGTCCAGTTTGTCCTGAGTACGATGATACCCCATATGTGGGGGTAAAGCACTGTTTCAGCGCACGGCAGGGCTCGGAAGGGAATGCACGCCATTTGGCTTTTTGAATGAAAATTAGCTCCAATCATTAGCGGACACCATGTCACGTTTGGAGAGCCACTGTGTGCCTAAACATTGGAGCTCCCCCACAAGTGACCCCATTTTGGAAACTAGACCTCCCAAGGAACTAATCTAGATGTGTGGTGAGCACTTTGAACCCCCAAGGGCTTCACAGAAGTTTATAACGCAGAGCCATGAAAATAAAAAATAATTTTTCTTTTCTCAAAAATATTTTTTTAGCCCAGAATTTTTTAATTTTCCCAAGGGTAACAGGAGAAATTTGACCCCAAGAGTTGTTGTCCAGTTTCTCCTGAGTACGCTGATACCCCATATGTGGGGGTAAACCACTGTTTGGGCACATGCCGAGGCTCGGAAGGGAAGTAGTGACGTTTTGGAATGCAGACTTTGATGGAATGCTCTGTGGGCATCATGTTACGTTTGCAGAGCCCCTGATGTGCCTAAACAGTAGAAACCCCACACAAGTGACCCCATTTTGGAAACTAGACCCCCCCAAGGAACTTATCTAGATATGTGGTGAGCACTTTGAACCCCCAAATGCTTCACAGAAGTTTACAACTCAGAGCCGTGAAAATAAAAAATCAATTTTTCTTTCCTCAAAAATGATGTTTAAGCAAACATTTTTTTATTTTCACAAGGGTAACAGGAGAAATTGGACCCCAATAATTGTTGCCCAGTTTGTCCTGAGTACACTGATACCCCATATGTGGGGGTAAACCACTGCTTGGGCATACGTCGGGGCTCGGAAAGGAAGTAGTGACGTTTTGAAATGCAGACTTTGATGGAATGGTCTGCGGGCGCCACGTTGCGTTTGCGGAGCCCCCTGATGTGCCTAAACAGTAGAAACTCCCCACAAGTGACCCCATTTTCTTTCCTCAAAAATGATGTTTTAGCAAACATTTTTTTGTTTTCACAAGGGTAACAGGAGAAATTGGACCCCAATAGTTGTTGCCCAGTTTGTCCTGAGTATGCTGGTACCCCATATGTGGGGATAAACCACTGTTTGGGCGCACGTCAGGGCTCGGAAGGGAGGGAGCACCATTTGACTTTTTGAACGCAAGATTGGCTGAATTAATGGTGGTGCCATGTTGCCTTTGGAGACCCCTGATGTGCCTAAACAGTGGAAACCCCTTAATTCTAACTCCAACACACCTCTAACCCTAATCCCAACTCTAGCCATAACCCTAATCACAACCCTAACCCCAACCCTAACCCTTATCCCAACCCTAACCCTATTCCCAACCCTAACCCCAAGCCTAACCACAACTTTAACCCCAACACACCCCTAACCATAACCCTAACCACAAGCCTATTCTTAACCCTATTTCCAACCCTAGCCTTAATTCCAACCCTAACTCTAATTCCAACCCTAAGGCTATGTGCCCACGTTGCGGATTCGTGAGAGATTTTTCCGCACCATTTTTGAAAAATCCGCAGGTAAAAGGCACTAAGTTTTACCTGTGGATTTACCGCGGATTTCCAGTGTTTTTTATGCGGATTTCACCTGCGGATTCCTATTGAGTTACAGGTGTAAAACGCTGCGGAATCCGCTCAAAGAAGTAACATGCTGCGGAAAATACAACGCAGCATTTCCGCGCGGTATTTTCCGCACCATGGGCACAGCGAATGGTACTGTAAACCTGATGGAACACTGCTACGAATCCGCAGCGGCCAATCCGCTGCGAATCCGCACCGTGTGCACATAGCCTAATTCTAACGCTAACCCTAGTTCTAACCCTAACCCTACTCCTAACCCTACCCCTACTCCTAGTTCTAACCCTAGTTCTAACCCTTGTGGGGAAAAAAAAAACTGTGCATGCGCCCGCCATTTTGGAAGATGGCGGCGCCCGTGGAGAAGACGGACGGACACCGGGAAGCTTGGTAAGTATGAGGGGGGGGGGGGATCTGAGCACGGGGGGGTGATCGGAGCAGGGGTGGGATCGGAGCACGGGGGGAGTGGACAGGAGGACGGGTGGAGTGGACAGGAGGACGGGGGAGCGGACAGGACGACGGAGGGGAGCAGAGTACAGGATGGAGGACTGGGGAGGAGATCAGTGGCGGTAGGGGGGTGCAGACCAGTGTTTCCAGCCATGGCCGATGATATTGCAGCATCGGCCATGGCTGGATTGTAATATTTCACCAGTTTTCATAGTGAAATATTACAAATCGCTCTGATTGGCTGTTGAAAGTGAAACAGCCAATCAGAGCGATCGTAGCCACGGGGGGGGGGGGGGGGGTGAAGTACCACTCCCCCTGTCCCTGCAGATCGGGTGAAATTGGAGTTAACCCTTTCACCCGATCTGCAGGGCCACGATCATTCCATGACGCCACATAGGCGTCACAGGTCGGATTGGCACCGACTTTCATGACTCCTACGTGGCGTCACAGGTCGGGAAGGGGTTAATGTCCTTCGGCTTTGTCTCGAGTCATGGCGACTTGATGGATGAATGCATTGCAGTAAGATCGATCTCGTGCAAGCCTAGATAGGTCCACTAGAGTCTTCTCTGACATTATCTTTTTAGTATCAAGCCATTGGGTTACTGGTCTTCCTCTTCATCTTGTTCCTTTTATTCTTCCAACCATGATGTCCTTCTCCAGTGATTGCTCGCTGCTTATTATGAGGTGTTCAAACTAGGCATGCAGTAGCTTGATCCTTGTTTTGAGTGACTTATCTATTTTGAAACAAATCAACCCAGACTTTTTGTTCTTCTTACCATCCATAGTATTTAAATTATCCTTATCCAGCACAACACTTCAAAAGGTGTTGAATCTTCTTCTGTCTGGTTTCTTTATCATTCAAGTTTCGCATCCATATGTTACCACAAAGATTTATTATGTGATAACATAGCTAGGTTTTATAGTTATACTATATTTTTTGTGTTTTTCTTTTATTATATTGTATTAACATGTGTTTTTTTAAAGCAGTGACATAGGATTGGTTGAGTTAAATTAGTGGTTTCATACAGGAAGTGGTATATAAGGTCGAGGGTAGGACAATGACCAAAAACCTTGGGGCCTGAAACGCAGCTGCCAATGTGAACTCCCCCTATAGGGTAACTGGCTACTATGCTGTTATAATGGATTTTAAGAATTTTCAATAAACATTCTTTTTTATAGAATTTCTGAAGCTGGATCCTTTTTTCTTCACTCGATTGATATTCCTGCTGCACTGCTGACTAGTGATGAGCGAATATGCTCGTTACTCGAGATTTTTTGAGCATGCTCGGGGGTCCTCCGAGTATTTTTTAGTGCTCGGAGATTTAGTTTTTAGCGCCGCACCTGAATGATTTACATCTGTTAGCCAGCATAAGTACATGTGGGAATTCCCTAGCAACCATGCAACCCCCACATATACTTATGCAGTCGTAACTTATGCGCCAGTGCTGTGTGATTGCCACTCTGGCTCAATTTTCCCAGCCAACCCCAGTGCATGTCCCCAATTAATGGTCTTCCACATTATTTAAAAATTGACCACAACTATACAGTCTAAAGCTCTCCATGATTGATATGCAAAATTTGATAAATGACCCTAAGGCCCCTTTTACACATCAGTTTTTTGCAGTTGCCTTTTTTAATAGATTCCTTGCAACTGGCGAATCCCTTTCCTCACTTCATTTCCAATTCAGACTCGGGATTTCCACCATATCTGGGATCGTAAAACACACCTGCCACGCATTGTGGGACTGTTTACAAGAGGAATATACACTCACCGGCCACTTTATTAGGTACACCTGTCCAACTTCTTGTTAACACTTAATTTCTAATCAGCCAATCACATGGCGGCAACTCAGTGCATTTAGGCATGTAGACATGGTCAAGACAATGTCCTGCAGTTCAAACCGAGCATCAGTATGGGGAAGAAAGGTGATTTGAGCGCCTTTGAACGTGGCATGGTTGTTGGTGCCAGAAGGGCTGGTCTGAGTATTTCAGAAACTGCTGATCTACTGGGATTTTCACGCACAACCATCTCTAGGGTTTACAGAGAATGGTCCGAAAAAGAAAAAAAATCCAGTGAGCAGCAGTTCTGTGGGCGGAAATGCCTTGTTGATGCCAGAGGTCAGAGGAGAATGGGCAGACTGGTTCGAGCTGATAGAAAGGCAACAGTGACTCAAATCGCCACCCGTTACAACCAAGGTAGGCCTAAGAGCATCTCTGAACGCACAGTGCGTCGAACTTTGAGGCAGATGGGCTACAGCAGCAGAAGACCACACCGGGTACCACTCCTTTCAGCTAAGAACAGGAAACTGAGGCTACAATTTGTACAAGCTCATCGAAATTGGACAGTAGAAGATTGGAAAAACGTTGCTTGGTCTGATGAGTCTCGACTTCTGCTGCGACATTCGGATGGTAGGGTCAGAATTTGGCGTAAACAACATGAAAGCATGGATCCATCCTGCCTTGTATGGAGCATCTTTGGGATGTGCAGCCGACAAATCTGCGGCAACTGTGTGATGCCATCATGTCAATATGGACCAAAATCTCTGAGGAATGCTTCCAGCACCTTGTTGAATCTATGCCACGAAGAATTGAGGCAGTTCGGAAGGCAAAAGGGGGTCCAACCCGTTACTAGCATGGTGTACCTAATAAAGTGGCCGGTGAGTGTATGTCCCACATCCCACAACAGAGTTGGCTGGACATTGCTGAAAACTTTCAAAAGACTTGTCAGTTTCCCAATTGCTTGGGTGCAGTGGACGGTAAACATATTTGAATCATCAAACTAGCTGCATCTGGCTCTGAATATTTTAATTATAAGAAATATTTTTCCATCGTGCTTATGGCCATTGCAGACGCACAATACAAGTTCATAGCGGTCGATATTGGGGCCTATGGCAGCTCCAATGACTCAAGTATTTAAAATTGTCTGCAATGGGGCGTCATCTCTATGGAAACACCTTCCAATTTCCACCCCCAAGACCACTGCCTGAAACCTCTGGGTCACCAATGCCATTTGTATGTGTTGGGGATGAAGCGTTCCAACTCTCAGAACACCTGCTAAAGCCATACGAAAGTAGTGGCTTGACGCCAACAATAAGAGCGTTTAATTATCGCTTAACACGAGCACGAAGAATGAGTGTGATTTTGGCATTCTCACATCCAAATGGTGAGTTCTGTTGACCGCTATTAACCTGAAGACTCACACTGTGGATGAGGTGGTGAAAGCTTGTGTGGTCCTGCACAATTTCCTAATATGCAAGGAACAGATTGCATGGATGACAATTTGGTAGAAACCTCCTTGTATGATTATCAGTATATTACTTTTCTAAGTCCTGTGGCATTTTCAAGAATAAGGGACAAATTTGTAGAGTACTTTATTTCACCTCAAGGAAGAGTAGAATGGCAGTATGAGATGGTTTGATATATTTGTCTTTAGATATAATGTATGTTGGAGTACCAAACCTATTGCAGTTTTCAGATTTGTGATTACACCATGAATTTTTTCTGTTACCCTGAGTATTGTACCTTGTTACCCAAAGTATTGTACCTTGCTACCCAAAGTATTGTACCTTCTCATTAAATAAATGAAAGACAAAGCTTTTTATAAAAAAATATATATATTTTTATGTATTACAAAATTATAAATGAAGGTAGTTTGGGGTGGAGATAGTACTGGAGGGGCTGACCGATCGGACCACTTCCGACAGTCGGAGTATGGAGAGTGGATTGTGGTGGTGACAGCTCGGAAGGTAAAACAGAAGGTGAAGGGGTGGAGAAACCAAGAGGATGGGTGGACAAAAAAACGTGAGTAGGGATGGGATTTGGTAAGGTTTGAGGAGTGGAGTGGAGGGATTGGGAGACAGAAGAGGTGGTGAGTGGAGAAGAGGGTTGTATTTGGGGCATGATGGGTGTGGAAGGAGACTGGTGGTAGTGGGCAGGGAGTACAGGTTGGGCAGGGAGTGGAGGCACAGATGATGTCGTTGGGAACTGGTATGGGGCAGGAAGCTGGTATTGTACAGGAGGGGGAGGAGGGACAGTGGCTGGAGGGGGTCAGGTGGTGGGGCTTGGGAGCTAACCTGCGCTAGAGCAAACTGGCAGGTTTGCATTACATGCATCTGCTGGTCAGGAGATAACTTGTTTATGAGCTCAACTACTGCCTGGAAAAAGGAGTGATTGGGCGATTTACTTGCATCTAAATGCATCCTATCCAGACGCGTGCTCAATTCAAGCATAATGTTGTGTATGAGGTTGAATCCAGCAGTGATTTGCTCAGACAACAGTTGAATTGAGTTTTGGAATGATGCATTTAGATGCAACAACTCGGGCGCACAGTTCTTTTCCTGACCCCTTTGGCGCTGCCGCCCAGAACCCAAAGGTGTTCTATAGGTGGCAGCAGTGTGAGAGGGGTGGGGTAAAGGAAAAGCTACCTCGTCATCAGCAGCTTCATGTAATGAAGTCTGCCAAGATGCTCCAGTGCTGGTGGATGGGACGGATGGACCAGATGGTGAGGGAAGGCAGGGAAGGTGCAGATGGGTCGGGTCTGTCGAAATGGTCCCCGGTGGCGGACTCCTGTGGGATCGCTCCAGAAGGGTTCAACTCTGCAGGCTCCCAGAGTGCTACAGATGGTACTGTGGAACAAAAAAAAATCTAATTAATATATTGCTATTGCTTGGCCCTGGCTGAAACCTTAAAAAAAGGTTACACATGTAAACATTTTTACTTAGTAAATGGGTTGGGGAATATATACTTTCTGCTCACCATAGTCGACCGGAGGAAAGACCGGATCCTAGCATACTTATACTTCGAGCTCCTGCATCTCTTTGCTGAACTCCTTCTTGAAGCGATCCCTGATTGACCGCCATCGCTTGATAACTCTTTCACCTGTAAAGTGAAAGCACAAATTGGTTAGTATACAACACATTACATCCTGCAACATAACTTACTGAACTGTGAATACTTATGCGCTTGATTCTGGGCCCGAGCATCAAGGTCCTCCCAATCTTAGGGTACCGTCACACAGTACCATTTACATCGCTACGACGGCACGATCCGTGACGTCGCAGCGATCGTATGATTATCGCTCCAGCGTCGTAGACTGCGGTCACACTGTGCAATCACGGCGCTGGAGCGATGCCGAAGTCCCCGGGTAACCAGGGTAAACATCGGGTAACTAAGCGCAGGGCCGCGCTTAGTAACCCGATGTTTACCGTGGTTACCAGCGTAAAAGTAAAAAAAAAAAAACCGTACATACTCACTATCTGATGTCCGTCCGGTCCCTTGCCGTCTGCTTTCCTCTCTGACTGTCTGCCGGCCGGAAAGTGAGAGCAGATCACAGCGGTGACGTCGCCGCTGTGATCTGCTCTCACTGTACGGCCGGATTCAGTCAGAGCAGGAAGCAGACGGCAAGGGACCTGACGGGCATCAGATGGTGAGTATGTACGGTTTGTTTTTTTTTACTTTTACGCTGGTAACCACGGTAAACATCGGGTTACTAAGCGCGGCCCTGCGCTTAGTTACCCGATGTTTACCCTGGTTACCAGCGAACACATCGCTGGATCGCTGTCACACACAACGATCCAGCGATGTCAGCGGGTGATCAAGCGACGAAAGAAAGTTTGAAACGATGTGCTACGACGTACGATTCTCAGCAGGGTGCCTGATCGCAGTAGCGTGTCAGACACTGCGAGATCGTAACGATATCGCTACAACGTCACGAATCGTGCCGTCGTAGCGATAAAAATGCCACTGTGTGATGGTACCCTTACACAACTTCGTGGCACACTTCCTCCCAGAGCCGACGGGTCACAAAAACATCAGCGTGGTGGCGGTCCCCCATGTTCCACAGAGGCACCAGCTCTCAGACTAGATCAATAAGGAGATGGATGTCTAGACCTGCCTCCTCTTTCGCTGTGAAGCCTGTTAAAAAAGACAAAAAACAAAAACATTACACTCAAATCCTCCACATGAAGTTGAAAAATACAAAAAAAAAAAAAGGTACTTACTCTCTGCTGACCGCCTCGACGCTCACGCCGACGACTCTGGGAGGACCTCTACGTTGAGCCCCAGAATCGGAAGACTAAAAAAAAACAAAAAACATTATGTGCTTGGATGTTGGCATATGTGTTGTGTGTACTGTGATGTCTGTGATGATCTGTTTCTTCGATGCATGTAAGAAACTTACAAAATGCGAGCCCGCTCCGGGTCTTTCTCCATCCCGTCCGTCTCCTTCTGGAAGCACCCCTGATGCTGCACCAGCTTCCTGTTAAACAAGAATTACTGCATATAAAGTTATGTGCACAAAAAATGTTAACATCACAAAATAAATATATATTTACCTCAGTTCGCTGACTATGTGAGGGAGGGATCCAAGAAGACGACATTACTGAGACTGGATGGCCTGGCTGGGTCGCTGGCAGGTCTGGCTGGGTCGCTGGCAGGTCTGGCTGGGTCGCTGGACACTAACTGCTGCTGGCTGGACTCCAGCTGGCTGGACTCCCACTGGCTTGCTTGCTGGGACATGGATGAGTGAAGCACTACCTGGCAAGTTTATATACCTTTCCTAATTGGAGGCTGGCTAATTGGATCCTAATTAAATCGGAGCATGCTGTTAAAAAAAAAAAAAAAAAAAACGGATTCCGTCATTTGACAGATCCTGCGCCCATAGGCTTCCATTTGAGCAAATGACGGAAGGCAACGGATTCGTCGCTGTCTGATTTTTCGACGTACACAAAACAAAAAATGTACTTTGTCCTTCGTCTTTGGCCCCCGGACAAACAATTTTCGATCGATCCGGCGAACGACGGATGAAACGTGAGGCTAACACAAGTGTATGAGAAAAAAAAAAAAAAAAACGGATCTGGCGGCCGGATTTGTTTATTTCAAAATTCGACGGATTGCGACTGATAGCAAAAAACTGATGTGTGAAAGGGGCCTAACATGGAAGAGGATAGTTTCAATCCAATTGCGATTTCTAGTGGTCAATTATATAAGGCTCTGACCCCCTTTTTTTTGGTTTGGGGTGGGTCTGGGAAAAGGGGAAATTTTAAAAATATGCAAAGAAAATGTCCAACAATATGCTTTGCATTCTTTGGATTTGCCCAATTTTGAATTAACCTTCTCTTATTTTCCCAGAAAGAAATTATTCTGAATTCTCATAGTAACTATAGTCCATGCTTCACTTTTCCAATACTGTATGCAGGCCAAAATGTGAATTTTAAAAGCCAATAAAAAAAATATATCAATAAGTAACTCACTTGCACAAATGAAGCTTTTCCGCCATTACAGTATACAATTTGCTCTGTCTCCACAAAGTTTGCTGCATGTCCCTCGGAATCTATACCTAAAATATAAAGCAGAATGAAAAGGGAGTTCAAGCAGACAGTAGCAAAAAGCCTCTTTTGTATAAAACACAGACAGATTTACCAATTCTGTGCAATGGACATTACATTGTAAACTTAGATTTGCTGCATTTTAAGACTGTATAGACTATCATATTGGCTAATGCTGGATAACAATCCTGGTTCAAATTGAGACTGTAATCTAGCTTACAACAACTATGATTTCTCAAGCCAAAAACTGGTGTACATCATTTATAATTTGATAGTTTACAGAGATGCAAAACAAATTAAAAGAAAAAAAAGTTTTCACCCCTTACACGTTTACTGGGTAACCCCCCCCCCTCCAATATTTTAATGAATCTACACTACATTCCAGGCATAATCAGAAAATGAATGTGAGCTAAATGATTTGCTGCAAGTGCTTCTTTAATCCTTGCAGGGAATGACAAAATAAGAAAAAAAAAGTAGCTCAAAATGTTACGTCAACTCAACCCATAAAGAGTAAGCCCTAATACAGGTATAATGTTGAAAAAAATTATGGCTGTCAGAATAAGGACTTTATTGCACAAAAGCAGGGAAAACAACGCAAAGAAATAAAGGAATATAGTCAGCTTACCGGTCTTGGACGAACTCCCCAGACCTGCCAACGCCCAGCACGGTTCAGGGTGAGCGCCCACAGCAAATGAAGACAAAAAGAGAAATGATCCAGCTGGAGGTGGAGGCAGTTCAAACTTTGATGATCTCATGAGTAAGACTTCATAGTTGAAACGCGTTGATCCTCCTCACTGGTGTGCCAGGTGTTTGCTATGTAAAGATTTTTCATTTTGAAGAACTATTTATCGGTTTAGTTGTCTAATAAAGTCTCACAAAGTTTGAACTGCCTCCACCTCCAGCTGGATCATTTCTCTTTTTGTCTTCAACGCAAAGAAATAGTATATATTTGGGATCACCATAACCGTACCAACTCTTGGACTGAAGTTAAAACGTGAACTATACCATGCATGCAACCCCCCCGAAAAAAAAATAAATACAGAAATGATGGGGTTTTTTTCCCCCCTATGTAAAGACTTTGGGTCTCATTCATAAATGCGTTTGCACTTTTTTTTCTAGCTTCTGGTGTCTGTTTTCCATTTGCATCTATTTTAACTCCTTAACCCCTGGAGCTTTTTTCGGTTTTCGCTTCCTTTTTTCCCAGAGCCATAACTTTTTTATTTTTCCATCAATATGGCCATGTGAGAGCTTATTTTTTGCGGGACGAGTTGTACTTTTGAACAACACTATTGGTTTTACCATGTCGCGTATTGGAAAACAGGAAAAAAAATTCCAAGTACGGTGAAGTTGCAAAAAAAAAAAGTGCAATCCCACACTTGTTTTTTGCTTGGCTTTTTTACTAGGTTCAAATGCTACAACTGACCTGCAGTATGATTCTCCAGGTCATTAAGAGTTCATAGACACCAAACATGTCTATGTTCTTTTTTAATATAAGTGGTGAAAAAAAAAATCCAAAGTTTGTAAAAAAATAAATAAATAAATTTGCGCCATTTTCAGATATCCATAGGGTCTACATTTTTCGTGATCTCGGGTTAGGTGAGGGCTTATTTTCTGCATGCCAAGCTGACATTTTAATTATACGATTTTGGTGCAGGTACGATCTCTTGATCACTCGTTATTGCATTTTAATGCAATGTCGCAGCGACTAAAAAAACAAAAATGCAATTTTGGAGTTTTGACTTTTTTTTCTCACTACACCGTTTAGCTATCAGGTTAATTTAGTTCAGCTATCAGGTTTTTTTTTTTATTGACAGGTCGGGCGATTCTGAATGCGGCGATTCCAAATATGTGTAGGTTTGATTTTATTTTTAATGCTTTATTTTGAATGGGGTGAAAGGGGGGTGATTTAAACTTTTATCATTTTTTTATATTTTTAAAAACATTTTTTTTTTGCATGCTTCAATAGCCTCCATAAGAGACTAGAAGCTGCCACAACCCGATCAGCTCTGCTACATAGAGATGTTCAGATCGCCTCTATATAGCAGAATTGCTCACTTGCTATGAGCGCCGACTACTGGGGGGTGTTCACAGCAAGCCGGCGCTGAAAGCCATAGAGAGGTCTCCAGGAGACCTCAGGTTGTCGTGCCAACACATCGGTGACCCGCGATCATGTGACGGGGGTCACCGGTGTGCGTATTTCTAGCCCGATGGCCGGAAGTGCAATTTACATGTTATGGTCAGAGTTTGCCAGCGGCATTTAACTGGTTAATAGTTGCAGGTGGATCGCGATTCCACCCGTGGCTATTGTGGGCACATGTCAGCTGTTCAAAACAGCTGACATGTCTCAGGAAAGATATGAGCTCACCTCTGCAGCCCACATCAAAGGGATGGACCCCGACATCGGAGTAAATGTACGCCCGAAGTCAGTAAGGGGTTAAAGTATATTCAGTATGTGTGGGAGTTTCCCGATGTTTTAGGTTGATTTTTCAATTGTTACTTTTTTACTGAATTTTGTCATAAATGTACTACAGTCCCTTACTGGAAAGATTTTATCACAAATTTTGTGCCACTTTACCAGAAAATGCGACTGTGCGCTAAAAAGTTTGAAAAAGATTAAAGAGAAAAATTAAGAGAAATATAGATTTTGCATAAAATTCACGAACCACGAGAGCCATTTTGAAATATTCAGAATTAAAAAACAAAAAAAAAAAAAACAAACAACAACAACTAATACCCAAAGACAAAAAAGGACTTGGGGGAAAAAATGCTGCGTCTTCAAAGCCAAAAATTAAGCGGCAAAAAGTGGAAACAACTTATTTATGGACACTAATTACCACATAGTGACTTTAAAATTCCACAAAATTTCATGATGCTTTGTTTTTGGAATAGCAAAAAGAAAAATTCAATACCTCTAACGTAATATCTGACACCAGCTCTGAAGCAACTTCTTCTGGAGATGAGAATCCAATCAAAGTATTTTCCATTAACAGAACAGGAATGTATAGCAATAACTAGAAACACAGGTCAGAAAAACAAGTGGATACAAAATACAGAAACATTCAATAAATGACAAAAGAGTGTTAATCGGGTTTTCCAGGCCACAAAGAAAACTAGTGATGTAGTGTAAACCCAGGAGGAATCCCAACGCTACTTTCACATTATCCGTCGGTACGGGGCCGTCGCAATGCGTCGGCCCGACGGACGTTGTGCAAAATATGCACAACGTGGGCAATGGATGCAGTTTTCCGACGCATCCGCTGCCCATTGTGAAGACCGGGGAGGAGGGGGCGGAGTTCCAGCCGCGCATGCGTGGTAGGAAATGGCAAATTCGACGGACGAAAAAATGTTCCCTTGAACGTTTTTTCGTGAAGACGGTCTGTCAAAACACGACGCATCCGTTGCAAGACGGATGCGGCGTGTGGCCATCCGTCGCAATCAGTCATGTATAATAGTCTATGGCAAAAAAAACGGATCCTGGGGGCACATTTGCAGGATCCTTTTTTTTTACCAAAACGACGGATTGCGATGGATTCAAAAAAAAGCTACTGTGAAAGTAGCCTAAGGCCTCATTCAGACATCCCTATTTTTGACAAATACAAAAAAAAATATGGTGTCATCATTGTTTTGGATTCAAGTGTTTTATCAGTTTTTCCACATATGGATAAATTACAAAGCTTCTCCTATCCTTTTCCATGTTAAGCACGGACAGCAAACAGATGCCCTTAGTGTGCTGTACATGTTTTTCAAGGAACTGTGGCAGCTCAACTCACTCAGAGGTACACAAAGGTAGAAAACAGGAACACTGTCTCTTTAAATCTTTGGTTGATTTATTATATGGTGGCATGAACCAACAAGAAGGCAAAAACCGGAAAACAAAGAAAACAAAAATGCTGTACACAGTCCATACATTTGTGGGGAGTTGCCTGCTCTGCAGCACCACAGGTTCAGTCTTTCCTCCTCAGTACAGAAACCAATGTAGATGCTCTCCAGTCCTGCTGAACCAAGGCTGCCTCTAGAGCAGAACTATTTAAGCCCCAGACCACACCCTGGGGTGGAGATAAGGTGAACATACTCCGGCCCGCTCTATGGATGTCCACATAAAAGCCAGCCTATTATATAAATTAGCTTAACCCCTCATGGCACTTAGTGTGCTGGAGGATAAAACTCTGGGTTTTAGATCAGTGATGTCATTAAGCGTAGTGCCACATATCTCCCCTCCAGCACTTTATCAGTGACCGTCACAAACCCATAGAACTTTTATTGGTAGTTTTCATCTGTTCTGCCAGAAAAAAAACAAAAAACTGTCTTCGTGAGTTTTTCATGGACACACAGTCTATGAAAAAACAAAACACATGTGAACAGCCCAACAGACTATAAGGAGTACATGTTGGATCAGAGAAAAACACTGACAGAATATGTACATACAACACAGATCTCTGAATGAGGTGCAATACACAATTAATATCCTGCTCTGTTCCACAGTCAAGGAGTGACTGATCATACATGTGATTTGCACATTTCCAGTTACATGCCAATAGCTTTCTCTTTTGCTTCTTTATATGGTTCCTGTAAACTTTAACCCCTTAATGACCGGGTCACATTTTTTAAATCTGAACATTGTCACTTTATGTAACAACAACTCTGTCATGCTTTAACATATCCCATTGATCTGGAGAATGTTTTTTCGTGAGACATTGTACTTTATGATAATGGAAAACTTAGGTTGATATGTTTTGTGTTACATTTATAAAAATATCAGATATTTGACAAATTTTAAAAAAATTAGCAATTTTCAAACTTTCAACGATTATCCCTTTAATCCAGAGTCATACCACAGAAAAACATAATGAAATAACATTTCCCTCTTGTCTGCTTTGCATCAGCATCATTTGTAAAATGTTGATTTATTTTGTTAACATTTTAAAAGGTTTAAAAATGTAGCAGTAATTTTACTCTTTTTTCAAGGAAATTTACAAAACTTATTTTTTTAGGGGCCAATTCAGTTTTGAAGTGACGTTGGGAGTCCCATATATCGGAATCCCCCAATAGTAATACCATTTTAAAAACAGCACCCCTGTATTCAAAACCGCTGTCAGGTAGTTTATTATTATTTATTAGGTGCTTTTCAGGAATGTATGCAAAGTGACATGACAGGACTGAAAACATTTATTTTGACCACCTAAGGCCGATTTCACATTTGCGGTCGTGTCCGCAGCGTTTCTTCCGCAAATATCCGCATGCATTGTGTATTCCTATCTGTAACATTAGGGAACAATGCGTCTGCGATCGTTCGCGTTTTGCCGCGTTTGACAACGCATGCGTCGTTTCGGCGTCTGCAGCTTGTAGCGGAAATGCAACATGTAGTAATTTTTAGAGGCGTCAATTTGCCACCTGGAAACGTATGCGGTTGATTGCGCAAGGAATGCGCCAAAAAAAACGCATTGCTGTCTATATGAATGCATGCGTTCACATGCACATGCGATTGCTTGCGTTCATGAACGCATGCGTTCCACAAGAGAAAAACATGTCAAAACACTGATAAGCCACCCCCCACATACAAGGTGATAAAGGGAGGGAGTGGACATTTGCAGGTCACTACTCAGCAGACACTGAAGCAGACGAGACGCAGGCTACATCCTTGGAGGAAAACAAGACACTGAACAATGTGAGTATATCCAATGCCTTTATTTTCTATCTCTAAATGTCCTAATTTCTGCCATTTCTTTCTTTCTGCATGCATCAGAATGTCTTCAGAAGAGGAGCAACGTCCTGGGCCTTCTGAAGTAGAACATGTCAGTGAGGTGAGTACTTGCCTCCTCAGATTGGTAAGTATTCACTGTCACATCTACACATATGACAATTTTTGTTTTTCATTTTTTTAGAGCTCTTCTACTGCGGCAGAGACTGGGCAGGAGCAGCGGAGTCCAGGTCGGGTGGCAAGGTGGCAGCGTGTACGTATACAAGGCTGACTGCTTACTGTATCCTCACTTTAGTATTCTTGAAACTTCCTTTCTTTACATTCCTATTTCTTTACAATTTTCTTCTGGAATCCTTTTGTATCTTGACTTTCCCATTCATGCCATTTCTCAGCCTCTGTTTTCTTTCTTTTCCTTATGTTAATTGACCCAACATTAATGTCTATATTTAATTTTTACGTTCCAGAACGGGATGAAGACCTCATAGAAAATGACCTCCTCATCTCCCTGGTCCAGGAGCGAGTCCCGTTGTGGGACACCCGGGATCCACTGCACTCAAACAACGTGACGATCCGGCACCTATGGAATGAAGTGGCCAAAGCGATGTGGGATGGCTGGGACAACGCCCCGAATCGGGTCCGAACTGCATTTGGTAAGTATTGCAATGTAGTGTGAAGCAGCAGAGACCTTGGCCGTGCTCACACAACTGTGTGTGATGAAATAAACTCTCAGGAGTTTCTCTCATCACACACAGGTGTGTGAGCACGGCCAAAAGTCCATTTTCTGTCGATAATGTATTTTTTTTAAACAGTGGCCAAAGTCAAAACAAAACACGTTGGCGTTCGATTAAGGACCGCTTCAACAAGGACCTGCGTCAAGAGAGCCGTGTTCCCAGTGGTTCAGGAGCAAGGATCAGAAAATACAAATACCATCGCGGTCTGGCATTTTTAAGACCGGTCCTTGCCCAGACAAAGTAAGTATTTTTCCCTTGCATTAGGTTGTATTTTATTGCCATAATCTGTATATTTCTATTCCCCAGGATTTTGCGTCAGGTTAATTTTTGGTATTAATTTTCTTCTTACTTTTTTCACAGCACATGGAGCACTACTGTTAGCCCAGGTTCAGGAGCGGTCCTTCATCAGACAGCCACGAACCTGTCCCAGCTATCCAGCAGCGCTGCAGCAAGTGGGCCTGCCACACTAACTGGAGACCAGGAGGCTGGTCCATCAGGTCTTCCCCTTTCCCAGTCCTCTGCCACTGCCCCTTTTTTTGGGGCTCCTCCCGGCAGTGGCAGAGGGCATCGGACAGGTCCCTCATGCCCGAGTTTTTGCACTTGAGCTTGGTTTTTCACGAAGGACTCAAGACTTTGGGTGACCGAATGGATATTTCACTTAGCCACATGAATACACGTATCCAGGAGGTCACCAAAAGCCTTGACCAAGTAAAAGCCGACCTCCAGAGGCCAGCAGATCATTTTTTTAACTAAATTAAGCAGGGCATGTCGGAACACCTTACTCCTGATCTCCAGCTGAGTGGCATGCAGGCCTGCAATGCTGCTTACGTGCAGGCTATGCAGCAGAGTTGGTATTTTCAGCAGACAGTGGCGGCATATCCACCTGTGCCTTCGCTGTCACGATTAACCTCAATGCCGACCTCTGCTGCATACCACTGCACGGCCACCTCTACTCCTGGCACTGCCGGACACCAGTACAGCACCACCATGATGCCGAGTGCAGTTGGACATCCCACCGCTACCACAATGACAACCGCTGCTCCTGCTTGGACCTCCTCCACTGACACGACGAAGCAGCAGGACCCTGGCATGGCCTTCCGTTCTACGAGCGCTATGGACTCTGGCATGGCTGCACGCTCTACGAGCGCTATGGACTCTGGCATGGCTGCACGCTCTACGAGCGCTATGGACTCTGGCATGGCTGCACGCTCTACGAGCGCTATGGACTCTGGCATGGCTGCACGCTCTACGAGCGCTATGGACTCTGGCATGGCTGCACGCTCTACGAGCGCTATGGACTCTGGCATGGCTGCACGCTCTACGAGCGCTATGGACTCTGGCATGGCTGCACGCTCTACGAGCGCTATGGACTCTGGCATGGCTGCACGCTCTACGAGCGCTATGGACTCTGGCATGGCTGCACGCTCTACGAGCGCTATGGACTCTGGCATGGCTGCACGCTCTACGAGCGCTATGGACTCTGGCATGGCTGCACGCTCTACGAGCGCTATGGACTCTGGCATGGCTGCACGCTCTACGAGCGCTATGGACTCTGGCATGGCTGCACGCTCTACGAGCGCTATGGACTCTGGCATGGCTGCACGCTCTACGAGCGCTATGGACTCTGGCATGGCTGCACGCTCTACGAGCGCTATGGACTCTGGCATGGCTGCACGCTCTACGAGCGCTATGGACTCTGGCATGGCTGCACGCTCTACGAGCGCTATGGACTCTGGCATGGCTGCACGCTCTACGAGCGCTATGGACTCTGGCATGGCTGCACGCTCTACGAGCGCTATGGACTCTGGCATGGCTGCACGCTCTACGAGCGCTATGGACTCTGGCATGGCTGCACGCTCTACGAGCGCTATGGACTCTGGCATGGCTGCACGCTCTACGAGCGCTATGGACTCTGGCATGGCTGCACGCTCTACGAGCGCTATGGACTCTGGCATGGCTGCACGCTCTACGAGCGCTATGGACTCTGGCATGGCTGCACGCTCTACGAGCGCTATGGACTCTGGCATGGCTGCACGCTCTACGAGCGCTTTGGACTCTGGCATGGCTGCACGCTCTACGAGCGCTATGGACTCTGGCATGGCTGCACGCTCTACGAGCGCTATGGCCTCTGGCATGGCTGCACGCTCTACGAGCGCTATGGCCTCTGGCATGGCTGCACGCTCTACGAGCGCTATGGCCTCTGGCATGGCTGCACGGTCTACGAGCGCTATGGACTCTGGCATGGCTGCACGCTCTACGAGCGCTATGGACTCTGGCATGGCTGCACGCTCTACGAGCGCTATGGACTCTGGCATGGCTGCACGCTCTACGAGCGCTATGGACTCTGGCATGGCTGCACGCTCTACGAGCGCTATGGACTCTGGCATGGCTGCACGCTCTACGAGCGCTATGGACTCTGGCATGGCTGCACGCTCTACGAGCGCTATGGACTCTGGCATGGCTGCACGCTCTACGAGCGCTATGGACTCTGGCATGGCTGCACGCTCTACGAGCGCTATGGACTCTGGCATGGCTGCACGCTCTACGAGCGCTATGGACTCTGGCATGGCTGCACGCTCTACGAGCGCTATGGACTCTGGCATGGCTGCACGCTCTATGAGCGCTATGGACTCTGGCATGGCTGCACGCTCTACGAGCGCTATGGACTCTGGCATGGCTGCACGCTCTATGAGCGCTATGGACTCTGGCATGGCTGCACGCTCTACGAGCACTATGGACTCTGGCATGGCTGCACGCTCTACGAGCACTATGGACTCTGGCATGGCTGCACGCTCTATGAGCACTATGGACTCTGGCATGGCTGCACGCTCTACGAGCACAATGGACTCTGGCATGGCTGCACGCTCTACGAGCACTATGGACTCTGGCATGGCTGCATGCTCTACGAGCACTATGGACTCTGACACAGTGCAGCTGGACCCTAACAGGTCACCCACCACGACCATGCCACGACATATGAGCCCACCGAGGCTTCCCAGAACCCGGCAATAATAAAAATTAAAAAAAAAAACAAAAAAAAAACAACGGACTCTTAGTATTCCTCCCCCTTCACCTCCCAGTGTGTCTGTAATGTCAGGTTTGTCTCACCCTTGTCAAGCCCTATCCCCGAACTACCAGACCCCACTAGTTTCATTGCCCCTTCTCCTGCCACCTCTGCGTCGTCCACGGTTAGCCAGGCCTCAGTGCTTCACACCCCCCGTTTACATCACTCTACCCCAAGCCAGCGCAGTTAAACAAATATTTTGGTTGTTAAAAAATAAATACAAGTTTTTTTGCCCCAATTATGTTTGGTTTATTGTGTCTTTCGCCACACACCGTGCGCCAAATAAGAAACTTCGCCACACATTTTATTTTTTGGCCACATCATATCTCCAGTAGTTAGCAAATAAAAGACTGCAGCTTTGTGAGTCTTTAGTATAGAGATAGGAGGTTGGCCAAAAAATTAATTCATGTATTATCTCCATAAGCTCTTCCTTCTGCTTAGTCTGTGACTAGTGTTGCAGTCTGAAGAGAAAATGGAGGAAATACAATGCAGAACTATACTTAACAGGTCAGGTGTCCAAAAACTCATTAGTTAGGACACCTGACCTGGTGAGTAGAGAACTGCCTTGTAAAACCTCCATTTTCTCTTCTGTGTACGTAATCTATTCCACACAAAGTGAAGGGACGATGGTGGTCATACACGGCATATCTATGCTCACCTGCACAGGTGTCAGAAATAGTGAATTCATGAGGCTGTTATGTGTGCATCATGAATTCATTATTTCTGACACCTGACTTGATGAGTATAGATCTCTTTAGTGTGACAGTCATTGTCTCTTCAGTCTGTGTCCAATGGATACAGCAGAACAGAATCAGGACGCAATGACGTCAACAAGCTTACCACTAAAGCAACATGGCTGCCGTCACACTAGGAGTATGTGGTCAGTGATTAATATATCAGTATTTGTAAGCCAAAACAAGGAGTGGAACAATTAGAGGTAAATTATGATATTAACATAATAACTAGCACCTCTGCCTTTATCACCCACTCCGGGTTTTGGATTACAAATACTGATATTAAATACAGACCAAATACAGCTAGTTTTAGGACAGCCTTGGTTTGTAGAGGAAATACATAGGAGACACGGTCAACACAACCAAAAATAAAGTTTATTAATGAGAAATATTATGTGACCAACTTCAGCAGTTGAGCGCAGCGGGTGATGCTGGAAATCGGGCGATGCTGGAAATCGGGCAGTGGGTGTGCAACTGGTTCATCCAGTTCAATGTTGGGTTGCTCCTGAGCCATTATATAATTGTGTAGAACCACACAGGCTTTGACCACCTCGTCGAGTGTTTCCACTTTTAGATTTATGGCTGATGCAAGAATGCGCCATTTAGAGACCAGAATGCCAAAGGTACACTCTACTGTTCTTCGGGCCCTGGTCAGTCTGTAGTTAAAGATCCTTTTAGTGTGGTTCAAGTCCCGACTGGAATAGGGCTTCAGTAGGTTTTCACACACCTGAAAGGCCTCATCCCCAACCATAACAAATGGCATCGGTGGACCTTGAGTGTTGGGGAGAGGTTGTGGCCGTGGAAAATTTAAATTTTTGCCATACACACGGCGGCCCATATCAGAGTTCTTGAAAGTCTGGGAATCGTTGCCACGGCCAAAAGCTCCAATGTCCACGGCGATGAAGCGACAGTTCGCGTCGGCTATTGCCATGAGCACAACAGAAAAATATTTTTTGTAGTTGAAATACTCCGATCGTGTTCTGGCAGGTTTGATAATGCGGATGTGCTTTCCATCCACCGCTCCTAAACAGTTGGGGAAATCACACACACTCCAGAATTTTTCTGCAATTTCAAGCCACATGTCCAAGGTGGGTAGGGGTATAAAACTCATCCCGGAGTACATTCCATAAAGCCCGACAGGTGTCCGCAACTATTCCGGACAGGGTGGATATTCCAAGCCGGTATTGGAAGTGGAGGGATGATAAACGCTCTCCGGTTGCCAGAAATCTGTAAGAAAAACAAACCCCCAAAAAATTACAATCTATTCTATTTATGGTGTGATTACGCTAAAGAAAGAAAGGAAAATACCAAAAACATACATGTCAGAAAACACAAAATTTGGACTGTCATTGGTTTTGATTTGGAACGTACCTTAATGTAACCAGCAGACATTCCTCTGGTGGAATCGCTCTACGGAGCTGGGTGTCCTGTCTCCGTATGGCTCCTTGGACACGAGCAAGCAAATCCTGGAAAGAGTCTTGCGACATTTTTGTAAATTCATGGAATTTCTCCGGGTTGGCATTAACCCCTTCCCGACCTGTGACACAGCGTATGCGTCATGAAAGTCGGTGCCAATCCGACCTGTGACGCATATGCTGTGTCACAGAATGATCGCGTCCCTGCAGATCAGGTGAAAGGGTTAACTCCAATTTCACCCGATCTGCAGGGACAGGGGGAGTGGTACTACAGCCCAGGGGGGGGGGGGGTGGCTTCACCCCCCCGTGGCTACGATCGCTCTGATTGGCTGTTGAAAGTGCAACAGCCAATCAGAGCAATTTGTAATATTTCACCTAAAAAACTGGTGAAATATTGCAATCCAGCCATGGCCGATGCTGCAATATCATCGGCCATGGCTGGAAATACTGGTCTGCGCCCCCCCCCCACCACCACCCCCGATCTACTCCCCAGTCCTCCGTTCGGAGGTCCGGTCCCCTCCGTCCTCGTCCGCTCCCCCCGTGCTGCGATCCACCCCCCCTGTGCTCCGATCCACCCCCGTGCTCCGATCTCCCCCCCTTCATACTTACCGAGCTTCCCGGTGTCCATCCGTCATCTCCCTGGGCGCCGCCATCTTCCAAAATGGCGGGCGCATGCGCAGTGCGCCCGCCGATTCTGCCGGCCGGCAGATTCGTTCGATGTACATTTTGAGCACTGTGATAAAACCTATCACAGTGATCAAAATAAAAAAAATAGTAAATGACCCCCCCCCCCTTTATCACCCCCATAGGTAGGGACAACAATAAAATAAAGAAAATATTTTTTTTTTATTTTTTCCCCCACTAAAGTTAGAACTAGGGTTAGGGTTAGAACTAGGGTTAGAACTAGGGTTAGAACTAGGGTTAGAACTAGGGTTAGGGTTAGAACTAGGGTTAGGGTATGTGCACACGTATTATGGTCCTCTGCGGATTTTTCCGTAGCGGATTTGTTACATCCGCAGTGCAAAACAGCTGCGGATTTATCGCGGATTCACCGTGGTTTTTCTGCGGATTTCACTGCGGTTTTACAACTGCGGTTTTCTATTGGAGCAGGTGTAAAAACCGCTGCGGAATCCGCAGAAAGAAGTGACATGCTCCAGAATGTAAACCGCTGCGTTTCCGGGCATTTTTTTCCGCAGCATGGGCACAGCATTTTTTGTTTCCCATAGGTTTACATTGAACTATAAACTCACGGGAAACTGCTGCGCACCCGCAGCTGCGGAAACACTGCAGATCCGCAGCGTTTTCCGCAGCGTGTGCACATAGCCTTAGAATTAGGCTATGTGCACACGGTGCGGATTTGGCTGCGTATCCGCAGTGGATTGGCCGCTGTGGATTCGTAGCAGTGTTCCATCAGGTTTACAGTTCCATGTAAACCTATGGAAAACCAAATCCGCTGTGCCCATGGTGCGGAAAATACAGCGCGGGAACGCTGCGTTGTATTTTCCGCAGCATGTCAATTCTTTGTGCGGATTACGCAGCGTTTTACACCTGTTCCTCAATAGGAATCCGCAGGTGAAATCCGCACAAAAAAACACTGGAAATCCGCAGTAAATCCGCAGGTAAAACGCATTGCCTTTTACCTGTGGATTTTTCAAAAATGGTGCGGAAAAATCTCACACGAATCCGCAACGTGGGCACATAGCCTTAGGGTTAGGGTTGGAATTAGGGCTAGGGTTGGAAATAGGGTTAAGATTAGGCTTGTGGTTAGGGTTATGGGTGTGTTGGGGTTAGGGTTGTGGTTAGGGTTATGGCTAGAGTTGGGATTAGGGGTGTGTTGGGGTTAGTGTTGGAGTTAGAATTTAGGGGTTTCCACTGTTTAGGCACATCAGGGGGCTCCAAACGCAACATGGCGCCACCATTGATTCCAGCCAATCTTGCGCTCAAAAAGTTAAATGGTGCTCCCTCCCTTCCGAGCCCCGACGTGCGTCCAAACAGTGGTTTACCCCCACATATGGGGTACCAGCATACTCGGGACAAGCTGGGCAACAATTATTGGGGTCCAATTTCTCCTGTTACCATTGGGAAAATAAAAAATTGCTTGCTAAAACATCATATTTGAGGAAAGAAAAATTATTTTATATTTTCACGGCTCTGCGTTGTAAACTTCTGTGAAGCACTTGGGGGTTCAAAGTGCTCACCACATATCTAGATAAGTTCCTTTGGGGGTCTAGTTTCCAAAATAGGGTCACACGTGGGGGGTTTCTACTGTTTAGGCACCTCAGGGGCTCTGAAAATGCAACGTGACACCTGCAGACCATTCCATCAAAGTCTGCATTTCAAAACGTCACTACTTCCCTTCCGAGCCCGATGTGTGCCAAAACAGTGGTTTACCCCCACATATGGGGTACCAGCATACTCGGGACAAACTGGGCAACAACCATTGGGGTCCAATTTCTTCTTTTACCCTTGTGAAAAAAAAAGTTGCTTGCTAAAACATCATTTTTGAGGAAAGAAAAATGATTTTTTTATTTTCACGGCTCTGCGTTGTAAACTTCTGTGAAGCACTTGGGGGTTTAAAGTGGTCACCGCACATCAAGATTAGTTCCATGGGAGATCTAGTTTCCAAAATGGGGTCACATGTGGGGGAGCTCCAATGTTTAGGCACACAGGGGCTCTCCAAACGTGACATGGTGTCCGCTAAAGATTGGAGCTAATTTTTCATTCAAAAAGTCAAATGGCGCTCCTTCCCTTCCGAGCCCTGCCGTGTGCCCAAACAGTGGTTTACCCCCACATGTGAGGTATCAGTGTACTCAGGAGAAATTGCCCAATACATTTTAGGATCCATTTTATCCTGTTGCCCATGTGGAAATGAACAAATTGAGGCTAAAAGAAATTCTTTGTGAAAAAAAAGTACTTTTTGATTTTTATGGATCAATTTGTCAAGCACCTGGGGGTTCAAAGTGCTCACTATGCTTCTAGATAAGTTCCTCCTTGGGGGGTCTAGTTTCCAAAATGGGGTCACTTATGGGGGAGCTCCAATGTTTAGGCACACAGGGGCTCTCCAAACGTGACATGGTGTCCGCTAATGATTGGAGCTAATTTTTCATTCAAAAGTCAAATGGAGCTCCTTCCCTTCCGAGCCCTGCCGTGTGCCCAAACAGTGGTTTGTAACCACATATGAGGTATCGGTGTACTCAGGAGAAATTGCCCAACACATTTTAGGATCCATTTCATCCTGTTGCCCATGTGGAAATGAACAAATTGAGGCTAAAAGAATTTTTTTGTGAAAAAAAAGTACTTTATTTTTACGGATCAATTTGTGAAGCACTTGGGGGTTCAAAGTGCTCACTATGCATCTAGATAAGTTCCTTGGGGGGTCTAGTTTCCAAAATGGGGTCACTTGTGGGGGAGCTCCAATATTTAGGCACACAGGAGCTCTCCAAACGCGACATGGTGTCTGCTAAAGATTGGAGCCAATTTTTCATTGAAAAAGTCAAATGGCGCTCTTTCCCTTCCGAGCCCTGTCGTGTGCCCAAACAGTGATTCCCCCCACATATGGGGTATCGGCGTACTCAGGACAAATTGTACAATAACTTTTGGGGTCCAGTTTCTCTTTTTACCCTTGGGAAAATAAAAAAATTGTTGCTAAAAGATCATTTTTGTAACTAAAAAGTTAAATGTTCATTTTTTCCTTCCATGTTGCTTCTGCTGCTGTGAAGCACCTGAAGGGTTAATAAACTTCTTGAATGTGGTTTTGAGTACCTTGAGAGGTGCAGTTTTTAGAATGGTGTCACTTTTGGGTATTTTCAGCCATATAGACCCCTCAAACTGACTTCAAATGTGAGGTGGTCCCTAAAAAAAATGGTTTTGTAAATTTTGTTGTAAAAATGAGAAATCGTTGGTCAAATTTTAACCCTTATAACTTCCTAGCAAAAAAAAAATTTGTTTCCAAAATTGTGCTGATGTAAAGTAGACATGTGGGTAATGTTATTTATTAACTGATTTGTGTCACATAACTCTCTCGTTTAACAGAATAAAAATTCAAAATTTGAAAATTGCAAAATTTTCAAAATTTTCGCCAAATTTCCATTTTTTTCACAAATAAACGCAAAAATTATCGACCTAAATTTACCACTAACATGAAGCCCAATATGTCACGAAAAAACAATCTCAAAACCGCTAGGATCCGTTGAAGCGTTCCTGAGTTATTACCTCATAAAGGGACACTGGTCAGAATTGCAAAAAATGGCCAGGTCATTAAGGTCAAAATAGGCTGGGTCATGAAGGGGTTAAGCTCGCCATACAGCGCTCCACGCCTCTCACGTAGTTCGATAATGGGGTGTCTCCAAAAATGCCTACGTTGTCTCCTTCTCCATCTTTCGCGATTTCTGTCTTGCTCCCAAGCAAAAGCACAGGCAAGAAACAGCTTGATGCTTAAATGCAGGTTGAAATAAAAGCTCTCCATGCGAAGATCCATTATGACACAGCATACAGGAGCAAAATCTGAACATTTCAGCTGTTCAAGGGTCTATATATAGAGATTCCATAATACACGCCCTCTGTAGTCCCATTGGCGGTGTCTGGTTGTCTAGATTTTTCTCTTGTAAAATTTCACATCATGCGCACCAAAAACGCAAACACAGGAAAAAACGCATATAAACGCGTACAAAAGCGTCGTTTTTTTAACCGCATGCGATAACGCATGCGTCTAAAAAACGCCGCGTTTGTATGCGTTTTTCCCACCACTTGCGGATGCGTTTTAAACGCTGCGGATTTAAACACAAATGTGAAACTAGCCTTAGAAAGGCTGGTTGTCAAAAATGGGGGGGACCATGTTCACTATATGGTAAAACTCACCTGACAATATGATTCTCCAGGTCAGTACGATTTTCAAGATACAAAACACAATGTATGTATGTATGTATGCATGCATGTATGCATGTATGTATGTAAATCAAACTTCTGTGAAATCAAACTGTCCACTTAGGAAGCAACACTGTTTGACAATCAATTTCACAAGCTGTTGTGCAAATGGAATAGACATCAGATGGAAATTATTGGCAATTACCAAGACACACTCAGTAAAGGAGTGGTTCTGCAGGTGCTTTCGTCAAAGAATGCTCCCTTTGCAGCAATTACAGCATTGCTGACCTTTGTCATTCTAGCAGTTAATTTGCTGAGATGATCTGGAGAAATTTCACCCCATACTTCCAGAAGCCCCTCCCACAAGTTGGTTTGGCTTGATGGGCACTTTTTGCGTACCATACGGTCAAGCTGCTCCCACAACAGCTCAATGGGATTGAGATCTGGTGACTGCACTGGCCATTTTCCATTACAGATAGAATACCAGTGCCTGCTTCTTCCCTAAATAGTTCTTGCATAATTTGGAGGTGTGCTTTGGGTCATTGTCCTGTTTTAGGATGAAATTGGCTCCAATCAAGCGCTGTCCACGGGGTATGGCGTTGCGAAATTGATTGATAGCCTTCCTTACTCAAAATCCCTTTCACCTTGTACCAATCTCCCACTTTCACTTTACCAGCACTAAAGCAAACCCAGACCATCACATTACCTCCACCACGCTTGACAGATGGCATCAGGCACTCTTCCAGCATCTTGTCAGTTGTTCTGTGTCCCACAAATGTTCTTCTGTGTGATCCAAACACCTCAAACTTGGATTTGTCTGTTCATAACACTTTTTTCCTAACTTCCTCTGTCCAATGTTTGTTTTCTTTAGCCCATATTAATCTTTCCCTTTTATTAGCCAGTCTCAGATATGGCTTTTTCTTTGCCACTCTGCCCCAAAGGCCTGCATCCTGGAGTCGCCTCTTCACTGTAGAGGTTGACACTGGCGTTTTGAGTGTACTATTTAATGAAACTGCCAGTTGAGGACCTGTGAGGTGTCGATTTCTCGAACTACAGACTCTAATGTACTTGTCTTGTTGCTCAGTTGTGCATCAGGGCCTACCACTTCTCTTTCTACTCTGGTTAAAGCCGGTTTGTGCTCTCCTCTGAAGCGAGTAGTACACACCGTTGTAAGAAATCTTCAGTTTCTTGACTATTTCTCGCATGGAATAGCCTTCATTTCTAAGAACAAGAACAGACTGCAGAGTTTCACATGAAAGTTCATTTTTTTTGGCCATTTTGAGAGTTTAATGGAACCAACAAATGTAATGCTCCAGATCCTCAACTAGCTCAAAGGAAGGTCAGGTTTATAGGTTCTCTAATCAGCCAAACTGTTTTCAGCTGTGCTAACATACTTGCACAAGGGTTTTCAAGGGTATTCTAACCATCCATTAGCCTTCTTACAGAGTTACCAAACACAAAGTACCATAATAACACTGGAGTGATGGTTGTTGGAAATGGGCCTCTACACACCTTTGAAGATATTGCATTACAAACCAGACGTTTGCAGCTAGAATAGACATCTACCACATTAAAAATGTATAGAGTATTTCTGAATCATGTAGTGTTGAGCTTCATTGGAAAAAACTGCATTTATAAAAAAAAAAAAAAAAAAAATAAGGAAATTTCTAAGTGACCCTAAACTTTGGAACTGTAGTGTATGTTATATACGAGATACACAAATATTATAAATATATATCACATCAAGAAAAAGAAAATATGCGGCCTTCTTTTGCTGTGTATTCGTGCTCTTTATTGGAACATAACTTTATGCCGGATCATACATCCATTTAGGACATCAGGTTTTACTGGAGGGTGCGGTGGTGGAGAGTGGACGACGGCCGTTTCGCACGATGTGTGCTTCAACGGGTCCAGGTGATTGATTACCATACGTCATTTCCCTTTAAAGGATTTTAGACTTGCATGCAAGTACATACATACAAAAAAAATTTTTTAAAAAACAAGTGAAAGTGAATTAATAACAAGTAATCATCTCTAATATGCAGACTGACAACCTTAAATATTAATACGGACCCTTTTTTATGAATTAACATTTTCTTACCTTCTATTGCGTTATACACGTTTATAAACAGCCTTTGCCTGTTATCGAATTATAATGTTCTTTAAATCTCGTTACCAGAGGTCTAATTGTTTTGCCGATATAAAAATATAGGCATGGGCAAAACAAAACGTAAACTACAAATTTACTCTAAAGGTACCTTCACACGAAACGACTTTACAATGAGAACGACAACGATCCGATCGCTGCAGCGTCGCTGTTTACATCGCTGTAGAGATGTCAAACACAGCAGCTCCAGAACGACGCAGGAGCGATCCTGTGACGTAGCGGTGACGCACTTATCGTTCTCACGGGTCGTTAGCTCCATGTTTAACATTGCTGGCATCGTTGCTTTTGCTTTCAAACACGACGATACATGATGATCTGACGACCAAATAAAGTTCTGAACTTTAATCAACGACCAGCGATATCACAGCAGGATCCAGATCGCTGCTGCGTGTCAAACACAACGATATCGCTATCCAGGACGCTGCAACGTCACGGATCGTTGTCGTTCACGTTGTAAAGTCGTTTCGTGTGAAGGTACCTTTACAGAAAATGAAATCCCGCACTGTATACATATATATAACGAGATTTAAAGAACACTATAATTCGATAACAACAGGCAAAGGCTGTCTTAGACTAATCCAACACATGAAAGAGAAACATAATTCTAACCCTAATTTGCTAAAATTCGCTGGCTTAGAGATTGTAAAAAATCCTCCGCAAGGTGGTGATCAGAATAAATTATTATTGCAAAAAGAAGCCAGATGGATTCTGAATACCAATGCGCAAGGTCCAATTGGCCTAAATGATAGGTTAGACATGTCGGTATTTTTATAAACGTTTATAAACGTGTATAACGCAATAGAAGGTAAGAAAATGTTAATTCATAAAAAAGGGTCCGTATTTAGATTTAAGGTTGTCAGTCTGCATGTTAGAGATGATTACTTGTTATTAATTCACTTTCACTTGTTTTTAAAAAAAAAATTTGTATGTATGTACTTGCATGCACGTCTAAAATCTTTTAAAGGGAAATGATGTATGGTAATTAATCACCTGGACCCGTTGAAGCACACATCGTGCGAAACGGCCGTCGTCCACTCTCCACCATCGCACCCTCCTGTAAAACCTGATGTCCTAAACGGATGTATGATCCGGCATAAAGTTATGTTCCAATAAAGAGCACGAATACACAGCAAAAGTAGGGTGAGTGCCGCATATTTTCTTTTTCTTGATGATCAATCAGCTATACGCTCGTATTGCAGAGCACCATAAACCCAGAAAGCTCGTGCTAACTGCAGTTCAGTCTTCAATGAGTCCAAGTCCTAAGAGTTTGTACTTCTCTTGTGCCGTCCATTTCACTATTTCTTGAATGTTGGAACAATATATATATATATATATATATATATATATATATATATATATATACTTAAGTTATTAAAAAAATACGCTGTTTTTACAGATATTTCTGGGGTACACATGTTTTGATCACATCTTATTGCAACGTTGCGGAGGCCAGAAAACCTTAATACTGGTGCTATGATCATTTTTTCTCGTTACGCTGTTTATCGGTCAGATTAATTTAATATTTTGATAGATCTGATATTTATGAAAGCAGCAATAGCAAATGTGTATTTCGATAAAAAAGAATAAAGTGGCACTCACCAGGAAAATGCTGTGCAAGAAATCGTCCTTTATTGAAGTTTCACCATGAGACGAGTTTTACATGGAGAGGCGGTTGGTACGTATGAGGGTGCGGGGAGTGAAGGAAGGACTACGGCCGTTTCGCGCGTCTGCGCTTCCACGGGTCCTGGACCCGTGGAAGCGCAGACGCGCGAAACGGCCGTAGTCCTTCCTTCACTCCCCGCACCCTCATACGTACCAACCGCCTCTCCATGTAAAACTCGTCTCATGGTGAAACTTCAATAAAGGACGATTTCTTGCACAGCATTTTCTTGGTGAGTGCCACTTTATTCTTTTTTATCGAAATATTCATATACATTTTCTTCAGTGGAGCACCACCGCTTGGATTGCTGCTCGCACACTTCAGATAACCTGCATGAAATTCCCTTTCTAAAAAGACTGTGACATGTTCTAAGTGAAGCCTAGTGCCGGTTTACTTCTATTGTTCAAAATAGCAAATGTGTATTTTAAGTTTTTTAACTGGCTTATTTTTTAATGGGACAAAAGGAGGGGGGGAGATTTGAACTCAGGATTTTTTTTTTCATATTTTTTATTTTACTTCTTAGTATATTTAATTGTCCCCTAAGGGGACTTGATGATCACTTGTGCTATACATAGCATTGCTTCAGTACTGCTATATATAGTGAGAGTTTCTTTATCTTCAATGAACACCAGCTAAATGCTTGCATTCACAGGAGAATCATAATGACAGGCCCAGGCGTCTTCAACACACCCCTGGCTGTCATGGCAACCAATTGGCATATGTCATATCGGTAAGTGGTTAAAAGGGTTGTTCACTACTCAAACAACCAATTTTCAGTCATTGTCTTTCCCCCAAGTAAAATAATACTAGCCCTTCTCATCTCCGGTGTCCGTGCCATTCCAACGGTGTCGGCACCGGTTCTCTTCTCTCTCCTCATTTCGGATAAATCTCACCTCGGGATGAAGTCAGAGAGAAGACACAACTTTCACTTATTCTGGATGTCAGATTTGTCCAAATAAGGGAAGAGTGAAGCACAGCTGATTTGCTGCAGAACTCACATGGCGTAATGTCACATGAGCCTCGGGAGAGAATGTGACAACACTGCTGTAATGGCACCCGCACTGGATGGAGGCGAGTATAGTAATTATTTTACTTGGGGGCTTAGGGAGGGGGGTTGATATAGTGACTGAGAAGGGGTTGTTTAAGTAGTGGACAACCCATTTCAGACAGAGTGTTAGCAATTACTTCCAGCTAGTTAGAGCTGCGGTAAAGAGATGTCGAAGAGGGACTGGAGCAGAAAGGGCAACAGTAGAAGATGGCCACTGGTAAACATTTTACTACAGATGAAGAACATATAATACTGATATCCATCAGGTGGTTAAAGGAAACCTGTCACCCCCCCCCAGGGCGTTTTTAA
This sequence comes from Ranitomeya variabilis, assembly GCF_051348905.1. NCBI lineage: Eukaryota > Metazoa > Chordata > Amphibia > Anura > Dendrobatidae > Ranitomeya > Ranitomeya variabilis. The sequence continues at coordinate 214,015,810 of NC_135237.1, forward strand.
GTAAAAGAGCCACCTTCAGCAGCACTAAGACTTTCTGCGAAGGCGGCTCTTATGTTTAGCATCCCTAGGAATGCTGAACTAATCACTTTCATAAATTTGGCGCCATACCTCTATTGAGTCAGGGAGGTAAGATTTCTCACTGACTTAAGCGCCTCGCAGCTGTCCATCATTCCAACGGTCACCGCCTCCTCTCTGTCGTGACTAGTGTTGAGCATTCCGATACTGCAAGTATCGGCCGATACTTGCGGGTATCGGAATTCCGATACCGAGATCCGATACTTTTGTGGTATCGGGTATCGGTATCGAAACAACATTAATGTGTAAAAGAAAGAATTAAAATAAAAAATATTGCTATACTCACCTCTCCGACGCAGCCTGGACCTTACTAAGGGAACCGGCAGCGTTCTTTGCTTAAAATGCGCGCGTTTACTGCCTTCCGTGACGTCACGGCTTGTGATTGGTCGCATGCCGCCCATGTGGCCGCGACGCGACCAATCACAGCAAGCCGTGACGTAATTTTCAGGTCCTGAATGCCTAATTCTAGGCATTCAGGATTTGAAAATTACGTTACGGCTTGTGATTGGTCGTGTTGCGGTCACATGGGCGACGCGACCAATCACAAGCCGTGACGTCACGGGAGGCAGGAAACGCGCGCATTTTAAAATTACGTCACGGCTTGTGATTGGTCGCGTCGCCCATGTGACCGCGACGCGACCAATCACAAGCCGTAACGTAAGTCGGCGTCTCATGAAACCCGACCCCTGTGCGTGGTCGGCCATGCGGTACGCGATCTTGGCGCTAAAGTCGCGTTTCGTATGACGCGTTTAGCGCCATTTTTTCAGCCAATGAATGAGCGTGGGCAGAGTGATGACATAGGTCTTAGGGGAGTGAACGCCTATCGTCATGTTATCGCTTGTGCGCAGTAGGGATTTGGAATGTGCAATACGAAATTTTCTGTGCTGGGACGGAGTGGGGAGAGAGAGAGAGAGAGAGAGCGAGAGATAGAGAGAGAGCGAGAGAAAGAGAGAGAGAGAGAGAGAGAGAGAGAGAAAATAAATAAATAAATTCCTTCATTTGGGTTTCGTGTTTCGGCCGAAACCCGACTTTTCACGGTGGTCGGCCGATTTCACTCGACTCGACTTTTAAGACAGTCGGGTTTCACAAAACCCAACTCGACCCTAAAAAACTAAAGGTCGGTCAACCCTAGTCGTGACGTCACCAGTGCCTTTGTGTAGCTGAGGCCCCAGATCCCGCCCCACTGTGTTATGTTGATGTATTCACACTGCAGGACTGGGAATATGGCGCCAGCGCAGTGGAGCGGTTCACCGTGCTCCATTGAAGATAGTGCCGAAGTCTCGCAAGACTTCACAAATCTCACGAGACATCAGCAACATATTGAATGGTGACCCGCTCCACTGCGGAGGCGCCAGATTCCCAGCCCTGCAGTGTGAATACATCATAACACACTACGGGGTGGAATCTGGGGCCTCAGCTACATGCAGGGACCTGATGTAAGTTCATGGGCAGCGCAAACGGCGCATGCCCGAGAACTGATTGCAGAGCGTAGGCGCCGGTGACGTTACAAGAAAGAGAAGAGGCGGCGCACGAAGGACAGAGCTGGATGATAGACGACTGCGAGGCGCTTGAGTCAGGGAGAAATCATACCTCCCTGACTCAACAGAAGTATTGCACAGAATGCAGCCTTAGTGCTGCTGAAGGTGGCTCTTTTACTTAACGCCCTGGGGGTGACAGGTTCCCTTTAAATGAATAACAAAACTTGGAGTGGTACTTTACACATGGTAAATTAACTTTAAAAATGCAAGTACATTTGCAGGTTTTGATCAGGATGTTTGGTCTAGTTTTTATACACTGTGTTCCAAATTAGTATGCACAAAGAGTTTAGGAGTGATAAGGTTAGAATTTTTTTGTTTGTCATTTAAACTCATCGATGGCGATGTGTGTCAGGGCTCTTTATATCACTGAAAGCAATTGCAGATACCTGTGCAAATTAGTTTGGCAAGTGTGTCCAAATAAAGGCAAGACTACTTAAGAAGGCTGTTCCACATTATTAAGCAGCCTACATTTTTTGCCAAAATGGGAAAGAAAAAGGATGTGTCGGCTGCTGAGAAGCAACAAATTGTGGAGTATTTAGGTCTAGGCATGACTACAATCAACATTGCCAAGACACTTCATCGTGATCATCGCACAATCAAGAAGTATGTAGCGGATTCCCAGCACACACGTGTGCGTGCTGATAAGGATAAATTGAGCACTCTTTCCAACAGGCAATTGTGTAAGGTTAAAAGAGCAGCTGCAAAAATGCCTTGTCATAGCAGCAGACAAGTTTTTGAAGCTGCTGGTGCCTCCAACGTCCCCAGAACAACAAGATGCAGGGTCCTTCAGAGGTGCGTAAGCCATCCTGCCGGCCACCTCTATCCACTGCACACAAGCAGAAACGGCTCCAGTGGGCCAAACGACACATGAAGACTGACTTCCAAACTGTTTTGTTCACCGATGAGTGCCGTGCAACGCTCGATGGTCCAGATGGATGGAGTGGAGGATGGCTGGTTGATGGACACCCCATGAAAACACAGCTAAGGCGCCAACAAGTAGGTGGAGTAATGTTTTGGGCTGGAATCATGGGGAGAGAGATTGTCAGCCCCTTTATGATCCCTTAAGGGGTAAAGATGAACTCCATAATCTATGTGGAGTTTCTAAAACAACACTTCCTGCCATGGTTCAAGAGGAAGAACCGTGCTTTCCGCAGCAAGATCATTTTCATGCATGATAATGCACCGTGTCATGCTGCAAAAAACACATCTGCATCTCTGGCTGCTATGGGCATAAAAGAGGACAAACTTATGGTGTGGCCACCATCTTCCCCTGACCTCGACCCCATTGAGAACCTCTGGAGCATCATCAAAAGGAGTGTCTATGATGGCTGGAGGCAGTTCACATCTAAGCAACAGCTCTGGGAGGGTATTCTGTCCACATGCAAAACAATTGAAGCAGAAACCATCCAAAAACTGACAAATTCAATGGACAAGAGAGTTCAGAAGCTTCTTTCGAACAAGGGGTCCTATGTGCAAATGTAGCATCATTTTGTAATAAGCTGATAATGCTTATAACTTCACAATTGACCATTTTTTTTGTTCAAAATAAAATAAAAAAGGTTGAAAACTCTGCTGTGCATAATAATTTGGAACATGCATTTTGAGTGTTTATTTTTTTTAAAAAGATACTGTCTTCATAGGCAGTTTGTTCCAAAACATTGCAATTATACTAGAATAGTAGATGACTGGAAAATAACAATGACTGCAATTCAGATAGGTAATTTAGAGAAAATATGAGGAAATATTATTTGCATAATAATTTGGAACACAGTGTAGTCAAAATAGTCGAGAATGTACGGTATATGGAAAATGTCTTAATTCTATTTTGCTCAAAAACTGTGCAACAAATCTCATTGATGCATGCAGCCATTCACTTTTTCCCCCTAAATATTCCTACAGTTGCCAAAAATTGCATTAAAAGCTTATGTAACTACAAGATAACACTCAAAACGTTAGAAAATCTGAAAACAGCAATATTTATTGACTATTTCAAAAAGATACATCCATGAATGACTGGAACTGCAAATTTATGAATCTGTAAGGGAAAACAGTAACATATTACTAAATTAATCATACTGAGTAAAGTAAGTGCTCGTCTCAGTCAATTATGATCGATCATGCATGAAGCTGCAATACTAATTATGGGAACTTCTATTATATACAGAAATAAACGACAGCATTTATGAATATTGAACGTGTGCACAATGATGGCCTTCTATTATAAGTTGTTTCATCTAAACTTTGTACTTTTTATTGCATTTTAACTTGTAGTTTAAAAAAACTATAGATAAGCAAACATATTAAAGGGAACCTGTCAGCAGGACTGTGCACAGTAACCTACAGACACTGTCAGGTCGGTGTTGTTATACTGATTACAATGATACCTTGTTTGATGAAATCCATCCTGAGGTTGTTCTTTAATCTTTATTTTGCAGTTAATGATATGCTTGTGCCCTAAGGCTGGCCTGGAGGGGAGGATGGGGGTCTTCATGTGGTGCTCTGCTAAGGTATTCATAATGCAGACTGCTGACAGGTCACTGATCCCTCAATGACCTGCCCCCTAGTTTGCATAATTAATATCTGTATATACTTAAAAAATAAAAATAAAAAAAACCCACCCTTCTGCAAGCAGATCCTAGCCGTGGCACCTGCTCTGCAGCAAAATCGCATATTTTGTGTGCTATCTTACTGGAAAAGAGGAAAAATTCCTCCTCCAAGATAACGCTACCCGCGCCTCCACAGTAGCAGCACTCGGCTATCTCCGAGCTGCTACTGCACAGGCGGAGTCACCTTGGAGGAGGAATTCTTTTCTTTTCCAGTAAGATGGCGCCGCCAGTGCATGCGCAGTAGCAGCTATCGGATCACAGCAGCAGACACCGATAGCAGCTATTGCAAATTGAGTTGTTTTTTTTCCCTCTAGCTGAATAACCTGAAGAAAACAAATGTATTGACACACAAAACATGCGATTTTGCTGCAGAGCAGGTGCCACGGTTGGAATCTGCCTGCAGAAGGTTTTTTCTTTTAATTATATACAGATATTCATTATGCAAACTAGGGGGAGGTCGGTGAGGGATCAGTGACCTGTCAGCAGGCTGCATTATGAATATATAATCAGAGCACCACATACACCAACCCCGCCTTAGGGCACGAGAATCTCTAAACTGAAAATATTAAACAACCACAAGATAAATTTAATCAACCAAGGTATCATTTTAATCAGTATAACGACACCGACCTGACACTGTGTGTAGGTTACTTGCACAATCCTGCTGACAGTTTCCCTTTAAAGGAGTTTATCTGTTCTCAGAATTCAAATGAGGATGCTATGTGCACTCACAATGTGGTCACGCTCACTGTGCACCATTATTTCGCCTTCTCCTTCTTCTTGTTGATGGACAGCACTTTAAGGAAATGCCAAAACTGGAAACAAGACTGTGTACATGCACACTGGCACTGCAGTAATGGAGCGCACACAGTGTCAATGCAGGAGTCGGCAGGTGCACACAGATCTCTCTCACATGTTTGCTGTGGCTGCTCGTCACATTGAACCATGGAGGTGTAGTGTGTGACAGGCTTCAGAAGATAGGAGAGTGATACATGTGCACACGCCACCATGATCCTTTTCCAAATAAAATTTTTATTTAAAGATGGGATATTTTTATAGGGGAAAAGCATGAAAGAAATAAAAAGGGTAGTACTACATGAGTATCGACAATTTCATGGGTATGATATGTAAACAGTATGCAATTGTTCTTCAGTGTGAGAGCAGATCAGGACATTACAAAGCTGAAAATGGAGGGTCACATACCAAAGAAAATAGTGAGGTTTGTCAATTTGGAGCTAAGCAGTATGCATCAGATTATTGGAATTTAATCCAATCTCTCCCTATCACGCAGTATCTACATAAAACTACATACCACAGACTGGGAGGTGATATGCGACAGGTGTGAGCATGATGATGTAAATGATATTGTCAAGCGAGTAACTGATTATATAAATTGTTGAACTGACACTGTTGTACCAGCTAAAAAGATTCGATGTTATGCAAATAAGCCTTGGATTACAAAAGAATTAAAACACTTACTAAACAAGAAGAAAACGGCATTTAAAATGAAGGATACAAAGAAACTGAAATTGATACAAAGGGATTTAAAGGAGAAAATTAAGAATGCCCATGAGGCCTCCCGAATTAAATTGGAAAATAAATTGTCACACAACAATTCCATGGAGGTGTGGTTGGGCATGAAACAGCTAACTGGGTTTAAAGCCCAGCGGGAGCATGGGAAAGTGGATCTGCCCTTGGCTGATGAAATGAAACTTCAACAGATTCATCAACACAAGCACAGCATCATCAGGAATGGGGGATAGAGCTGGGAAACGATCGGCAGCATTAACATTGGGGGATAAACTGCCTGCTTTCACCGTCTCCCAAAGAGACAAGAGAAAACAGTTTAGCAGACTAATTATTGGCAAAGCAGCTGGGCCTGATGGCCTCAGTCCACGTGTCCTCAGAGCGTGTGCAAACCAACTGTGTACTGTCTTCCAGCACCTGTTTAACTGGAGCCTTCAATCACAGGGTGTACCAGAACTGTGGAAGACCACCTGCCTGGTGCCGGTTCCAAAGACCACTTTTCCAACTTCCCTACAAGACTATCGTCCAGTGGCCACATCACATGCTTTGAAGTCCTTGGAGAGAATAATATTCGCCTACTTGTGTCCAAGGGCGAGGGCTTTTACTGACCCCCTACAGTTTGCGTACCAGCAGATTGGGGGTGGATGATGCTGTAGTGTCTCTGCTCCATACAGAACATTGATTCTTGGACAATGATGGAACTGTAGTGCGCACCATGTTCTTTGACTTTTCAAGTGCTTTCAATACCTTACAGCCGCCCTTACTACATAATAAGCTGACTGATATGGCAGTAGATGAGGGGATGGTGAACTGGATAAGAGACTACCTGACAGACAGGCCGCAGTTTGTAAGGATTGGGGAGGTGGTATCTGGCAGTGCACGGAGCAGTGTTGGAGCCCCTCAGGGTACAGTGCTGTCGCCCTTCCTCTTCACATAAGTTGGATTTTCCCGTCAGGGCAGTGGGGTACTCGATACCGGGTCTGATGTTCACTGGGAGGACGTCACGGTGGCTGACCCGGTCCGTGGCCCTGGGACGCCCGTGGAAAAGGGGAAAGGTCTTTAAAAGGGTTGAGTTTATGTTCGTGATGCCACCTGTGGTATTCGGTCAAGATGACCGACGCTGCTATGAGGGGTCCGCTGGGGTGATGTTATGGCAGATAGATGGTATACCTTCCCACAGGTGAAGAGGGGCGGAGAAGAACGAGGACACAAGGTTGCAGTCTCTTTACCTTTACTGAAGACTTCAGCATCCACAGTCCAGGGCACCAAATCACAAGGCAGGCAGAGTCCAGCCGGTTTGGAGGCAAGTCCAGAATCCCCTTGTCCAGGTGGAAATCAGTAGCCTTCCCTTGCGCTGCGGTGGTGTAGTCCCTTACTGCCTATGGCTTCACATAAGGGTCTCACAGATGTGGTGTTTCGCCTTCTCTGTCCCCAATATAGGATAGGACAAAACCCATATGACAGGTAACTTGAGCCTGTTTATAGGGTCTCTTAGATAACCCGGCTCTGTAGGTGTCACCGTGCCTCCTGGGTGTAGGTGCGGACAGGTAACCTGCAATTAGCTGTCCTGCCAGTCTCTGAAATAAGGCGTAGAGGTCCTTACTCCCTCGGTGTTCCGGCTACCGGGATTTTGCGCCTCAGAAGGAGACAGCTTGAGCGGGGCTGGTCCCCTTCTGATATCCTCCTTTGCTTCGACTTCCTTCACGCTCGCTGCAATACAGTTCTGCCTTTCAAATGTTTCTTTCCGGGAGCTGCAGCTCTGAGGGCATGCACAGCTCCTTTTACCTTCTATCCTCCTCAGACTCTGGTCTGGAACTTTCTAACTCACCCTACAGACTACCAGTTATCTAATATATAAAGCTGAATGTGTGTGTGCGCGCGCGTGTGTGTATGTGTGTGTGTGTGTGTGTGTGCGTGCGTGCGTGCGTGCGTGCGTGCGGGATTGGCATCTTCACCGACGCAGCTACAGCCACAAAATTTTGCACAGTCACACGTCTGGACCCCGAGAGCGTCATAGGCTATGTTGTGAGGCGAAATTTTAACCCCGCGCGTTGCAATTCACCAAACAATTTTGCCCCTATCTACATAATGGGGAATAAGTGAAAGGAAAAGTGTTGGAGACAAATTGACAGCTGCCAGATGTGAACAAGGGGGACTTAAAGTATGAGAGCGATGGCGCCAGAGTATAAACCATACAGTTGCTAAGGTGGGGCCCCGACATGGGATACTCACCACACACGGGCATATGAACACACACACAAAATGCGCCACACACTGCCTCGTGCTTGAACACATACACCACCCTCAGCACACATTTCACCACACATACACCAACCTCGCCACATAAAAGTCGAAACACAAAAGTCACAGCTCAAAACTCGCCACGTGCAAAATTCGCCACATGCATAACTAGCCACATGTGCAAAACTCATCTCATGGAAAACGCGCCACACGCAAAACTTGCACACACGGAAAAATTGCCACATGCACAAAAGTTGCAAAAGTTGCCTCACACACTCAAAACGCACCACACAACTCGCCACGCGCAAAACTTGCTGCACACAACTTGCTACACTAACCTGTCACATTCAACTCGACACACAAAAAGTTGCTACACGCATGTCGCCACACGCAAATCAACACAACTTGACACATGAAACTCGCCCTAAAACACACACAAGTCTGGTATTATCCTTCAAAAATAAAAATCTGATTAATAAGCAGACAAACACTAAAAAAATCAAGAACAAAAAAATGTGGTGGTCAGTAATGGTTACTTTTTATAACCAAGCATAAGGAAAAATTATGGAATCACTCAATCCTGAGTTAAAAATTATGGAATCATGAAAAACAAAAAAACACTCCAAAACATCACTAGTATTTGGTTGCACCACCTCTGGCTTTTATAACAGCTTGCAGTCTCCGAGGCATACACTTAATGTGTGTCACACAGGACTCTTCATCAATCTGGCTCAGACTTTCTCAGATTGCTGTTGCCAGATCAGCTTTGCAGGTTGGAGCCTTGTCATAGACCATTTTCTTCAACTTCCACCAAAGATTTTCAATTGGATTGAGATCCGGACTATTTGCAGGCCATGAGATTGACCTTATGTGTCTTTTTACAAGGAATGTTTTCACAGTTTTTGCTCTATGGCAGGATGCATTATCATCTTGAAAAATGATTTCATCATCCCCAAACATCCTTTCAATTGATGGGATAAGAAAAGTGCCCAAAATATCAACATAAACTTGTGCATTTATTGAAGATGTAATGACAGCCATCTCCCCAGTGCCTTTACCTGAAATGCCGCCCCATATCATCAATGACTGTGGAAATGTACATGTTCTCTTCGGGCAGTCATCTTTATAAATTTAAATGGAACTGCACCAAACAAAAGTTCCAGCATCATCACCTTGCCCAATGCAGATTCGCGATTCATCACTGAATATGACTTTCATCCAGTCATCCACAGTCCACGATTGCTTTTCCTTAGCCCATTGTAACCTTGTTTTTTTCTGTTAAGGTGTTAATGATGGCTTTCGTTTAGCTTTTCTGTATGTAAATGCAATTTCCTTTAGGCGGTTTCTTACAGTTCAGTCACAGACGTTGACTCCAGTTTCCATCCATGCGTTCCTCATTTGTTTTGTTGTACATTTCCTGCTTTGGAGACATATTGCTTTAAGTTTCCGGTCTGGACGCTTTGATGTCTTCCTTGGTCTACCAGTATGTTTGTCTTTAACAACCTTCCAATGTTGTTTGTATTTGGTCCAGATTTTAGACACAGCTGACTGAACAACCAACATCTTTTGCAACATTGCGTGAAGATTTACCCTCTTAAGAGTTTGATAATCCTCTCCTTTGTTTCAATTGTCATCTCTCGTGTTGGAGCCATGATTCATGTCAGTCCACTTGGTGCAACAGCGCTCCAAGATGTGATCATTCCTTTTTAGATGCATACTAACGAGCAGATCTAATTTGATGCAGGTGTTATTTTTTTATGAAAATTTACAGGGCGATTCCATAATTTTTTCCTCAGAATGGAGTGATTCTATAATTTTTTCCCTATGCGTCTTTAAAAAAAAAAGTAACCATTACTGACTACCACGTTTTTGTTCTTGATTCCTTTTAGTGTTTCTTAAAGCTAGAAAGTTGCCATTTGAAATTACTTTAGTTTTGTGCCATGTCTGATCTGCTTTTTTTCTACAAAATTAAACAACTGAATGAACATCCTCCAAGGTCGGTGATTCCATAATTTTTGCCAGGGGTTGTACTATATACAGGAGGAGTTGACACACGTATATACAATATACAGGAGGAGATGACATACAGCAGGTATATACACTATTTACAGGGGTGATGACATACAGGTATATACTATATACAGGAGATGACATACAGGTGTATACTATATATAAGGAAGATGACAAACATGTATATACAGAGGCGAAAATGAGAGGTGTGAGGTGAAAATGAGAGGTGTGAGTGCAAAATGAGAGGTGTGAGGGAAAATAGTGGAGTGATCAGAAAAGGACAGATGTGAGGTCAAAATTTCAAGTGTTAGCGGGGAATGAGAGGTGTGAGCGAGAAAATGAGAGATGAGGGGGAAAATGAAGGCTATTTACTACGCCCAGGCAACGCCGGGCTCTTCATCTAGTATATATGTATGTATGTATATGTAAATATATATCTAATATATAAAGCTGAATGTGTGTGTGTGTGTATGTATGTATGTATGTATGTATGTCCGGGATTGGCATCTGAACCGTAGCAGCTACAGCCACAAAATTTTGCACAGTCACACGTCTGGACCCCGAGAGCGTCATAGGCTATGTTGTGAGGTGAAATTTTAACCCCGCGCTTTCCAATTCACCAAACAATTTTGCCCCTATCTACATAATGGGGAAAAAGTGAAAGGAAAAGTGTTGGAGGCGTCGCAGCTACAGGCACAAAATTTTGCACAGTCACACGTCTGGACCCTGAGAGCGTCAAAGCTATATTGTGAGGTGAAATTTTAACCCCGCGCTTTCCAAGTCACCAAACAATTTTGCCCCTATCTACATAATGGGGAAAAAATGAAAGGAAAAGTGTTGGAGGCAAATTAACAGCTGCCAGATGTGAACAAGGGGGACTTAAAGAATGACAGCGATGGCACCAAAGAGTATATACTGTACAGTTGCTAAGGTGGGGCCCCAACATGGGATAATCACACCACCACGGGGATATGAACACACACACAAAATGCGCCACACACTACCACGTGCTCGAACACATATACCACCCTCAGTGCACATTTCACCACACATACACCAACCTCGCCACATAAAAGTAGAAACACAAAAGTCGCCGCTCAAAACTCGCCACGCGCAAAACTCTCCACATGCAAAACTCGCCACACGTGCAAAACTCGCCACACGCAAAACTTGCACACGCAGAAAAATTGCCACACGCAGAAAAATTGCCACATGCACAAAAGTTGCAACACATGCAAAAGTTGCCTCACACAAAACTTGCACATACTCAAAAGGCACCACACATAAAACTCGCCACGCGCAAAACTCGCCATGCGCAAAACTTGCTGCACACAACTTGCTACACTAACCTGTCACATGCAACTCGACACACAAAAAGTTGCTACACGCATGTCGCCACACAAAACTCATCTCACAAAAGTCCCTACATGCATGTCGCCACACGCAACTCAACACACACAACTTGACACACGAAACTCGCCCTAAAACACACACAAGTCTGGTATCCTTCAAAAATAAAAATCTGATTAATAAGCAGACAAACTACAAGAGCAACAAATGTACCATATAGGAATCCGGCAGCTGTCAGTCACATGACCAGTCTATTATGTGTATGTGTGAGCTAATATATACTGCCAGGGGGTGGGCTTACTGTTGGCTGGGGATTTATCAGGCTGCCATTTTAGCTTACAAATACTGAGGTAAAAATACTGACCAAATAACGTGTGAACGAGGGCTAATACAGGAGGAGATGACATACAGCTATATACTATATACAGGAGATGACACACAGGTATATACTATTTACAGGGGAGATGACACACAGGTATATACTATATACAGGAGGAGATGACACACAGATATATACTATATACAGGAGAGATGACACACAGGTATATACTATATAGAGGAGGAGATGACATACAGGTACATACTACATACAGGAGGAGATGACATACAGGTATATACTATATACAGGAGGAGATGACACACAGGTATATACTATATACAGGAGCAGATTACCTACAGGTATATAGTATATACAGGAGGAGATGACACAGGTATATGCTATGTATAGGAGGAGATGACATACAGGTATATACTATATACAGGAGATGACACACAGATATATACTATATATAGGTGAGATGACACACAGGTATATACTATATACAGGAGATTACATACAGGTATATCTAATATATAAAGCTGAATGTGTGTATGTATGTATGTGTGTATGTCCGGGATTGGCATCTGTACCGTCGCAGCTACAGCCACAAAATTTTGCACAGTCACACGTCTGGACCCCGAGAGCGTCATAGGCTATGTTGTGAGGTGAAATTTTAACCCCGCGCGTTCCAATTCACCAAACAATTTTGCTCCTATCTACATAATGGGGAAAAAGTGAAGGGAAAAGTGTTGGAGGAAAATTGACAGCTGCCAGATGTGAACAATGAGGACTTAAAGAATGAGAGCGATGGCGACAAAGAGTATATACCGTACAGTTGCTAAGGTGGGGCCCCGACATGGGATACTCACCACACACGGGGATATGAACACAAACACAAAATGCGCCACACACTACCACGTGCTTGAACACATATACCACCCTCAGCACACATTTCACCACACACACACACCAACCTCGCCACATAAAAGTCGAAACACAAAAGTCACCACTCAAAACTCGCTACATGCAAAACTCGCCATATGCAAAACTAGGCTCACGCAAAACTCGCCACACGTGCAAAACTCACCTCATGGAAAACTCACCTCATGCAAAACTTGCACACACAGAAAAATTGCCACATGTACAAAAGTTGCACCACATGCAAAAGTTGCCTCACACAAAACTTGCACATACTCAAAATGCACCACACATAAAACTCGCCACGCGCAAAACTCGCCATGCACAAATCTTGCTGCACACAACTTGCTACACTAACCTGTCACATGCAACTCAACACACAAAATGTTGCTACACGCATGTCGCCACACAAAACTCATCTCACAAAAGTCGCTACATGCATGTCGCCACACGCAACTCAACACACACAACTTGACACATAAAACTCGCCCTAAAACACACACAAGTCTGGTATTGTCCTTCAAAAATAAAAATCTGATTAATAAGCAAACTACAAGAGCAACAAATGTACCATATAGGAAATACGGCAGCTGTCAGTCACATGACCTGTCTATTATGTGTATGTGTGAGCTAATATATACTGCCAGGGGGGAGGGCTTCCTGTTGGCTGGGGATTTATCAGGCTGCCAATAGCAACCAATCACAGCTCAGCTTCTATTTTGCTACAGTTAATTAACCTGAGCTCTGATTGGTTAATATAGGCAACAAAGACATTCTCAGTATAACAAAGCTAATATATGTTGTGAAATGCTTCTATTTGCTTAGTTTTTGCCTTTTAATAATTACATTTCTATCTATTTGTTTTGTGGTTTTTGTGTGCAGAATAAATTTTTGTTAACACATTCTATTTTGCTAACAGCAGTCATTAACCCGGGCGAAGCCGGGTAGTACAGCTAGTATATATATATATATATATATATATATATATATATATATATATATATATATATATATATATATATATATATATATATATATATATATATATATATATATATATATATGAAAAAGCGAGAGAAAGAAAGATCTAACAAATAGGAGCAGAAGCTCCCCCTGGTGGTCTGGAGTGTGAAATGTGTTGCATGTTTGTGATACCTGGACGCAGTTATCCTTCTTTGCCTCCAAACGTAGCATCAGTCTCCCCGAGAGGAAAGCAATACCGCCGCGACGACCAGGACCTTGGGGCGCCGCATGTCTACAGCTGACTTTCAGTATAAATCAGATTTTTGTCACCTCCAAAAATTCTCAGATGACTCAGTGATTGTAGCGGGCATTGTGGGGGGCCTGGGGGAGGAGGAATATAGAATGGTGGTTTCTGACTTTGTGGATTGGTGCCGGACTAACTGTCTAGAACTAAATGAAAAGAAAACCAAGGAGTTTGTGGTGAGTTATTGAAGGAAAAAGGAGGATTACTTACTGATCAATATTGCTGGCCTGGAGGTTGAGATTGTTGAGAGCTAGAAATATTTGGGGGTTCACTTTGACAGTAAACTCGACTGGAGGCGTCATACAGAAAAGGTTTACAAGAAGGGAATGAGCAGACTGTACTTTCTTCAGAAGCTCAAGTCATTCAATGTGTGCAGTAAAATGCTGGAAATGCTCTATCAGTCCGTTGTGGAAAGCGCCATTTTTCTTTGCCATCATATGCTGGGGCAGTAGTGTGTGAGTATCTGACGCTAATAAGCTCAACAAACTTAAGAAGGCAAGCATGGTTGTTGGCCTCCATCTGGACTCTTGAGGGGGTATTGGAGGATAGAATTCAGAAGAAGTGTAGGGCTATAATGAACAATACTACACACCCACTATACGAGCTGTTTTTGAAGCAGAAGAGCACATCCAGCAGCCGTATAATCCTACTAAGGTGTAAGAAGGAGAAATTCAGGAAATAGTTTGTACCTTCTGCTAAGGGGATGTATAATAATTTCTTAAGGGTGGTAGACAACAATGACCGATTGCAGGTGTACTAATGTCAATTAAGTGACATATACCTGAACTACCCACATTTATTTGTTATGTAATGTTGGTATATTGGTGTTTGTGCAAGATTTGTGTGCTAATATTTTATACTGCTGTTTGTATTGCTGCTGTAACCGTAATTTCCCTCGGGATCAATAAAGTGTATTGTATGTGATAGGGCAATCAAGTATTCCATCCTATTGTGGAGGGAGACCTCAACAACCATTCCTCTAGTGTAGGAGAGGTATTACTTTTCCGATGAAAAGGAAAAACAATTTCAGCTACCTGTATGAGGAAGGTAGGACCTTTTAAAACTGGTAAAGCTGGTTGGTATTGTGAAAGTCAAGAGAGTCTCGGGGGAGTTGGAAACACATCAAACCAGTCATCTTAAAGATGAACATTAGTATCTGGGTCCAACAGCTCTTTATTGTTGGACAACTCCACTATATGTGTGTCATCATCCTCTACTCCACCCCATACCAGCAACCTTTGTACGATGTGGCATTGTACCATTTGTGTAACTGGAACACAGTTCCATCTAGATAATCTTTAAAGGGAACCTGTTACCAGGTTTGGCCGATACAAGTTACGGCCACCCCCTTTCAGAGCTTATCTACCACATTCTATAATGCTATAGTTAAGCCCCTGATCCGACCTGTAAGAGAATAAAAATAACTCATTATACTCATCTGCAGAGTGGTCAGGTTCAATGGGTGTCACAGGCCCTGGTCCGGCGCCTCCCATCTTCTTGCGATACCACCCTCCTGCTTGCTTGACAGGCTCCCTGGCATCACGCTCCTGTGCAGGCGTACTTATCTGCCCTGTTGAGGGCAGAGAGAAATCCTGGGCCTCTGACTTTTCCCAGCACCTGCGCACTGCAGTACTTTGCACCACTCTCAACAGGGCACATAAGTACGCCTGCGCAGGAGCCCGATGCCGGGAAGCCTGTGTGGATGACGCGTCATCCACATGAAGCAAGCAGGAGGGTGGAATTGCAAGAAGATGGGAGGCACCGGACCAGGACCTGCAACACCCATCAGACCGAACCACCCCGTAGGTGAGTATAATAAAACGTTTTTTTCTTCTCTTGCAGGTCAGATCGGAGGCTTATCTACAGCATTATAGAATGGTGTAGATAAGTCCTAAAAGGTGGTGGCTGTAACTAGTATTGGCCAAACCCGGTGACAAGTTCCCTTGCCTTTGAAGGCTTATGGGCAAGTAGGAAGCATGTGGCCAAATGTGAGTCAAATAACTTTCCCATTTCTTTTTCCCCCAAGCACAACAGTACAATGGTCTGTTCCCAAACGTCTGGGTGGAGAGGTAGTTATAGAGCAAAAAGATACCGTGAAAGGGAGGGGACAAAGAGAAAACAGTCTTTCAAAGTTTGCAAGAT
The DNA here is from genome assembly GCF_051348905.1 of Ranitomeya variabilis. NCBI lineage: Eukaryota > Metazoa > Chordata > Amphibia > Anura > Dendrobatidae > Ranitomeya > Ranitomeya variabilis. The sequence continues at coordinate 214,031,803 of NC_135237.1, forward strand.
CCCTATGAAGGTGCATATTTATCTTTATTTTTACATAGAAGTATTATAATGGTCTAGAATTAGAATTGGCTCTTCTAGGAATAGGAGCTCCCTGAAATTATTATTATTATTTATTATTATTATAGCGCCATTTATTTCATGGTGCTGTACATGTGAGGAGGGGTATACATAATAAAAACAGATACAATAATCTTGAACAATACAAGTCACAACTGGTACAGGAGGAGAGAGGACCCTGCCCGCGAGGGCTCACAATCTACAAGGGATGGGTGAGGATACAGTAGGTGAGGATAGAGCTGTTCGTGCAGTGGTTTGGTCGATCGGTGGTTACTGCAGGTTGTAGGCTTGTCGGAAGAGGTAGGTCTTCAGGTTCTTTTTGAAGGTTTCGATGGTAGGTGAGAGTCTAATATGTTGTGGTAGAGCGTTCCAGAGTAGGGGGTGATGCACGAGAGAAATCTTGTATGCGATAGTGGGAAGAGGAGATAAGAGGGGAGCAGAGAAGGAGATCTTGTCAGGATCGGAGGTTGCGTGCAGGAAAGTACCGGGAGACGAGGTCACAGATGTATGGAGGAGACAGGTTGTGGATGGCTTTCTATGTCATGGTTAGGCTTTTGTACTGGAGTCTCTGGGTAATGGGGAGCTAGTGAAGGGATTGACAGAGGGGAGAGGCCGGGGAATAGCGGGGGGACACGTGGATTAGTCGGGCAGCTGAGTTTAGAATAGATTGGAGGGGTGCGAGAGTGTTAGAGGGGAGGCCACAGAGCAGGAGGTTATAGTAGTCGAGGCGGGAGATGATGAGGGCATGGACTATGGTTTTTGCAGATTCTTGGTTTAGTAATGTACGGATCCGTGAAATATTTTTGAGTTCAAGGCGGCAGGAAGTGTAAAGGGCTTGGATATGCAGTTTGAAGGAGAGATTAGTGTTGAGGATTACCCCGAGACAGCGAGCTTGTCGGACTGGGGACAGTGGACATTACTGTAATGGATAGGTTCGTTGGGGGGGGGGGTCGCGTGAGATGGGGGAAAGACAATGAATTCTGTTTTGTCCATGTTAAGTTTTAGAAATCTAGTGGAGAAGGATGAAATAGCGGATACACATTGAGGGATTCTAGTTAGTAGGGTGGTGATATCTGGTCCAGAGATTTAGATCTGTTTATCATCAGCATAGAGATGATACTGTAAACCATGAGATTCTATGAGCTGTCCCAGGCCAAAAGTGTAAATGGAGAAAAGCAGGGGCCCTAGAACTGAACCTTGCGGGACTCCGACAGATAGGGGGCGAGGTGAGGAGGTGGTGTGTGAATGGGAGAGGCTGAATGTTCGGTCAGTTAGGTATGACGAGATCCAGGATAGGGCCAAGTCTGTGATGCCAAGGGATGAGAGGGTCTGTAGTAATAGGGAATGGTCCACTGTGTCAAAGGCAGAGGTCAGGTCCAGGAGGAGGAGGATGGAGTAGTGTCGCTTGCTCTTGTCGGTTAATAGGTCATTGGTGACCTTAGTTAGGGCAGTTTCAGTGGAGTGGTGTGACCGGAAGCCTGATTATAAGCGGTCAAAGAGGGAGCAGGAAGATAGATGGGAGGACAGTTCAAGATGGATGTGTTGTTCCAGTAGTTTTGAGGCATAGGGGAGAAGTGATATAGGGCGATAGCTAGATACAGAGGATGGGACAAGAGAGGGCTTTTTGAGGATAGGTGTGATTGAGGCATGTTTAAAGCTTGAGGGGAAAACACCAGTTGTTAGTGATAGGTTGAAGAGATGGGTTAGGGTTGGGATGAAGACTGTGGCGAGGTTTGGGATAAAGTGGGAAGGGATCGGGTCAAGTGCACAGGTGGTGAGATGCGATCTTGAGAGTAGAGTGGAAAGTCGATCTTCTGTAATGGTGGAGAAGTTTGTTTTGGAGGTAGAGGGCTGGGTAGTTGGGAGGAAGGGCTCTGGGGGTTGTCGACTAAAACTGTCTCTGATGTTCTCAATCTTCTGCTTGAAAAATGAGGCAAAGTCTTCAGCTGAGATGAGTGGGGAGGGAGGAGGTGCTGGGGGACGGAGGAGAGAGTTGAAGGTGTTGAATAACTTTAGGGTTGTGAGACAGGGAGGATATGAGAGACGAGAAGTAGGTTTGTTTAGCTGTGGCGAGTGTGGTCTTGAAAGTAGTGAGGGACTGTTTGAATGTGATAAAGTGCACGTTGGAGTGGGATTTTTCCATCTCCGCACTGCAGCCCTGGAAGCTCGCCTCAGTTTCTTTCTGAAATACATCATTTAACCCCTTCACGATATTTGAAGTAATTGTACATGTCAGGAAACGTGCAACGGATACCCACCGGTTAGTATGTTGTCCTGTGAAGTGAGGGCAAGCGGGGCACGCAGCGTCCGGGGGGAGAGAAGGGATGGCAAGCAACCGCCGGTGAGCAGAACCTGTGGTCTCGTGACCGCAGGATGCCTGGAGAGAGAGCGGGAAGCGGTGGGAAACAGCTGGACCGTAGGGAGGTAAATTGAGTAGGGGCAGCAGAGTATTAGAACCAGAGGCAGAAGAGTAGTCAGAGACAAGCCAAGAGAGTCAGAAAACTGAGAGGGGCAATAACGGTACCAAAGGGACAGACAGAACAGATAGTCACAAACCTACGCATGAGTCAAGAACCAGGCAAGCAAGCAGACGGTACTAAATCAGTAGCAAAATACACAACGGAGGGACAGACCGGGTAAGAACCAAGAGATCAAACACGAAAACAGGCACAGGCAAACAGGGGTCAACTAACTAAGCCAAGGGCAGAAGTATAACTGACAAGGAGCGAGGCCCAACAGAGGCTATAAAAAAGCCCTCCCATAGCCAAAGAGAGGCTACCAGCATTAACCCCTGGAGCCCAACAACTACCAAACAGGCCATGACAATGTCCTGATCAAAAGAAAATCTTCAAATGAGAAGGCGTGTCCAGTGTACACTTTTGGTCTGTAAATATATATATATTATATACATTATATATATACACACACACACATATATACACATATATATATACATACACACACACATATATACACACATATACATATACATATACATATATATATATATATATATATACACACACACACATATATATATACACACACACACACACATATATACATATATATATACAGTGGGGCAAAAAAGTATTTAGTCAGTCAGCAATAGTGCAAGTTCCACAACTTAAAAAGATGAGAGGCATCTGTAATTTACATCATAGGTAGACCTCAACTATGGGAGACAAACTGAGAATAAAAAATCCAGAAAATCACATTGTCTGTTTTTTTATCATTTTATTTGCATATTATGGTGGAAAATAAGTATTTGGTCAGAAACAAAATTTCATCTCAATACTTTGTAATATATCCTTTGTTGGCAATGACAGAGGTCAAACGTTTTCTGTAAGTCTTCACAAGGTTGCCACACACTGTTGTTGGTATGTTGGCCCATTCCTCCATGCAGATCTCCTCTAGAGCAGTGATGTTTTTGGCTTTTCGCTTGGCAACACGGACTTTCAACTCCCTCCAAACGTTTTCTATAGGGTTGAGATCTGGAGACTGGCTAGGCCACTCCAGGACCTTGAAATGCTTCTTACGAAGCCACTCCTTCGTTGCCCTGGCGGTGTCCTTTGGATCATTGTCATGTTGAAAGACCCAGCCACGCTTCATCTTCAATGCCCTTGCTGATGGAAGGAGGTTTGTACTCAAAATCTCACGATACATGGCCCCATTCATTCTTTCATGTACCCGGATCAGTCGTCCTGGCCCCTTTGCAGAGAAACAGCCCCAAAGCATGATGTTTCCACCACCATGCTTTACAGTAGGTATGGTGTTTGATGGATGCAACTCAGTATTCTTTTTCCTCCAAACACGACAAGTTGTGTTTCTACCAAACAGTTCCAGTTTGGTTTCATCAGACCATAGGACATTCTCCCAAAACTCCTCTGGATCATCCAAATGCTCTCTAGCAAACTTCAGACGGGCCCGGACATGTACTGGCTTAAGCTGGGACACGTCTGGCACTGCAGGATCTGAGTCCATGGTGGCGTAGTGTGTTACTTATGGTAGGCCTTGTTACATTGGTCCCAGCTCTCTGCAGTTCATTCACTAGGTCCCCCCGCATGGTTCTGGGATTTTTGCTCACCGTTCTTGTGATCATTCTGACCCCACGGGGTGGGATTTTGCGTGGAGCCCCAGATCGAGGGAGATTATCAGTGGTCTTGAATGTCTTCCATTTTCTAATTATTGCTCCCACTGTTGATTTCTTCACTCCAAGCTGGTTGGCTATTGCAGATTCAGTCTTCCCAGCCTGGTGCAGGGCTACAATTTTGTTTCTGGTGTCCTTTGACAGCTCTTTGGTCTTCACCATAGTGGAGTTTGGAGTCAGACTGTTTGAGGGTGTGCACTGGTGTCTTTTTATACTGATAACAAGTTTAAACAGGTGCCATTACTACAGGTAATGAGTGGAGGAAAGAGGAGACTCTTAAAGAAGAAGTTACAGGTCTGTGAGAGCCAGAAATCTTGATTGTTTGTTTCTGACCAAATACTTATTTTCCACCTCAATATGCAAATAAAATGATAAAAAAACAGACAATGTGATTTTCTGGATTTTTTTTTCTCAGTTTGTCTCCCATAGTTGAGGTCTACCTATGATGTAAATTACAGACGCCTCTCATCTTTTTAAGTGGTGGAACTTGCACTATTGCTGACTGACTAAATACTTTTTTGCCCCACTGTATATATACACACACACACACATATACATATATATACACACACACACACACACACACACATATATACACACACACACACACAGTTCGGTCCATATATATTTGGACAGAGACAACATTATTCTAATTTTGGTTCTAGACATTACCACAATAAATTATAAACAAAACGATTCAGATGCAGTTGAAGTTCAGACTTTCAGCTTTCATTTGAGGGTATCCACATTAAAATTGGATGAAGGGTTTAGGAGTTTCAGCTCCTTAATATGTGCCACCCTGTTTTTAAAGGGACCAAAAGTAATTGGACAGATTAAATAATTGTAAATAAAATGTTCATTTCTAGTACTTGGTTGAAAATCCTTTGTTGGCAATGACTGCCTGAAGTCTTGAACTCATGGACATCACCAGACGCTGTGTTTCCTCCTTTTTGATGCTCTGCCAGGCCTTCACTGCAGTGGTTTTCAGTTGCTGTTTGTTTATGGGCCTTTCTGCCTGAAGTTTAGTCTATAACAAGTGAAATGCATGCTCAATTGGGTTCAGATCAGGTGACTGACTTGGCCATTCAAGAATATTCCACTTCTTTGCTTTAATAAACTCCTGAGTTGCTTTGGCTTTATGTTTTGGGTCATTGTCCATCTGTAGTATGAAACGACAACCAACCAGTTTGGCTGCATTTGGATGGATCTGAGCACACAGTATGGCTCTGAATACCTCAGAATTCATTCGGCTGCTTCTGTCCTGTGTCACATCATCAATAAACACTAGTGACCCAGTGCCACTGGCAGCCATGCATGCCCAAGCCATCACATTGCCTCTGCAGTGTTTTACAGATGATGTGGTATGCTTTGGATCATGAGCTGTACCACGCCTTCGCCATACTTTTCTCTTTCCATCATTCTGGTAGAGGTTGATCTTGGTTTCATCTGTCCAAAGAGTGTTCTTCCAGAACTGTGCTGGCTTTTTTAGATGTTTTTTAGCAAAGTCCAGTCTAGCCTTTTATTCTTGATGCTTATGAGTGGCTTGCACCGTGCAGTGAACCCTCTGTATTTACTTTCATGCAGTCTTCTCTTTATGGTAGATTTGGATATTGATACGCCGACCTCCTGGAGTGTGCTGTTCACTTGGTTGGCTGGTGTGAAGAGGTTTCTCTTCACCATGGAGATTATTCTGCGATCATCCACCGCTGTTGTCTTCCGTGGGCACCCAGGTCTTTTTACATTAATGAGTTCACCAGTGCTTTCTTTCTTTCTCAGGATGTACCAAACTGTAGATTTTGCCACTCCTAATATTGTAGCAATTTTTTTTTCAGATGGGTTTTTTTCTGTTTTCGCAGCTTAAGGATGGCTTGTTTCACCTGCATGGAGAGCTCCTTTGACCGCATGTTTACTTCACAGCAAAACCTTCCAAATGCAAGCACCACACCTCAAATCAACTCCAGGCCTTTTATCTGCTTAATTCAGAATGACATAATGAAGGGATTGCCCACACCTGTCCATGAAATAGCCTTGGAGTCAATTGTCCAATTACTTTTGGTCCCTTTAAAAACAGGGTGGCACATGTTAAGGAGCGGAAGCTCCTAAACCCTTCATCCAATTTTAATGTGGATACCCTCAAATGAAAGCTGAAAGTCTGAACTTCAACTGCATCTGAATTGTTTTGTTTAAAATTCATTGTGGTAATGTCTATAACCAAAATTAGAAAAAGGTTGTCTGTCCAAATATATATGGACATTATATATATATATATATATATATATATATATATATATATATATATATATATATATATATATATATATATATATATATACACACACACACATATATACACACATATATATCTATATACACACATATATATACACATATATATACACATATACAGTGGGGCAAAAAAGTATTTAGTCAGTCAGCAATAGTGCAAGCTCCACCACTTAAAAAGATGAGAGGCGTCTGTAATTTACATCATAGGTAGACCTCAACTATGGGAGACAAACTGAGAAAAAAAAATCCAGAAAATCACATTGTCTGTTTTTTTATCATTTTATTTGCATATTATGGTGGAAAATAAGTATTTGGTCAGAAACAAAAACAATCAAGATTTCTGGCTCTCACAGACCTGTAACTTCTTCTTTTAGAGTCTCCTCTTTCCTCCACTCATTACCTGTAGTAATGGCACCTGTTTAAACTTGTTATCAGTATAAAAAGACACCTGTGCACACCCTCAAACAGTCTGACTCCAAACTCCACTATGGTGAAGACCAAAGAGCTGTCAAAGGACACCAGAAACAAAATTGTAGCCCTGCACCAGGCTGGGAAGACTGAATCTGCAATAGCCAACCAGCTTGGAGTGAAGAAATCAACAGTGGGAGCAATAATTAGAAAATGGAAGACATTCAAGACCACTGATAATCTCCCTTGATCTGGGGCTCCATGCAAAATCCCACCCCGTGGGGTCAGAATGATCACAAGAACGGTGAGCAAAAATCCCAGAACCACGCGGGGGGACCTAGTGAATGAACTGCAGAGAGCTGGGACCAATGTAACAAGGCCTACCATAAGTAACACACTACGCCACCATGGACTCAGATCCTGCAGTGCCAGACGTGTCCCACTGCTTAAGCCAGTACATGTCCGGGCCCGTCTGAAGTTTGCTAGAGAGCATTTGGATGATCCAGAGGAGTTTTGGGAGAATGTCCTATGGTCTGATGAAACCAAACTGGAACTGTTTGGTAGAAACACAACTTGTCGTGTTTGGAGGAAAAAGAATACGGAGTTGCATCCATCAAACACCATACCTACTGTAAAGCATGGTGGTGGAAACATCATGCTTTGGGGCTGTTTCTCTGCAAAGGGGCCAGGACGACTGATCCGGGTACATGAAAGAATGAATGGGGCCATGTATCGTGAGATTTTGAGTGCAAACCTCCTTCCATCAGCAAGGGCATTGAAGATGAAACGTGGCTGGGTCTTTCAACATGACAATGATCCAAAGCACACCGCCAGGGCAACGAAGGAGTGGCTTCGTAAGAAGCATTTCAAGGTCCTGGAGTGGCCTAGCCAGTCTCCAGATCTCAACCCTATAGAAAACCTTTGGAGGGAGTTGAAAGTCCGTGTTGCCAAGCGAAAAGCCAAAAACATCACTGCTCTAGAGGAGATCTGCATGGAGGAATGGGCCAACATACCAACAACAGTGTGTGGCAACCTTGTGAAGACTTACAGAAAACGTTTGACCTCTGTCATTGCCAACAAAGGATATATTACAAAGTATTGAGATGAAATTTTGTTTCTGACCAAATACTTATTTTCCACCATAATATGCAAATAAAATGATAAAAAAAACAGACAATGTGATTTTCTGGATTTTTTTTTCTCAGTTTGTCTCCCATAGTTGAGGTCTACCTATGATGTAAATTACAGACGCCTCTCATCTTTTTAAGTGGTGGAACTTGCACTATTGCTGACTGACTAAATACTTTTTTGCCCCACTGTATATACACACATATATATATATACACACACACACACATATATACACACACATATATATATATACACACACATATATATACACACACACATATATATACACACACATATACACACACATATACACTCACCGGCCACTTTATTAGGTACACCATGCTAGTAACGGGTTGGACCCCCTTTTGCCTTCAGAACTGCCTCAATTCTTCGTGGCATAGATTCAACAAGGTGCTGGAAGCATTCCTCAGAGATTTTGGTCCATATTGAGATAATGGCATCACACAGTTGCCGCAGATTTGTCGGCTGCACATCCCAAAGATGCTCCATACAAGGCAGGATGGATCCATGCTTTCATGTTGTTTACGCCAAATTCTGACCCTACCATCCGAATGTCGCAGCAGAAATCGAGACTCATCAGACCAAGCAACGTTTTTCCAATCTTCTACTGTCCAATTTCGATGAGCTTGTACAAATTGTAGCCTCAGTTTCCTGTTCTTAGCTGAAAGGAGTGGTACCCGGTGTGGTCTTCTGCTGCTGTAGCCCATCTGCCTCAAAGTTCGACGCACTGTGCATTCAGAGATGCTCTTAGGCCTACCTTGGTTGTAACGGGTGGCGATTTGAGTCACTGTTGCCTTTCTATCAGCTCGAACCAGTCTGCCCATTCTCCTCTGACCTCTGGCATCAACAAGGCATTTCCGCCCACAGAACTGCCGCTCACTGGATTTTTTTTCTTTTTCGGGCCATTCTCTGTAAACCCTAGAGATGGTTGTGCGTGAAAATCCCAGTAGATCAGCAGTTTCTGAAATACTCAGACCAGCCCTTCTGGCACCAACAACCATGCCACGTTCAAAGGCACTCAAATCACCTTTCTTCCCCATACTGATGCTCGGTTTGAACTGCAGGAGATTGTCTTGACCATGTCTACATGCCTAAATGCACTGAGTTGCCGCCATGTGATTGGCTGATTAGAAATTAAGTGTTAACAAGAAGTTGGACAGGTGTACCTAATAAAGTGGCCAGTGAGTGTATATACACACACATATATATACACACACATATATATATACACACACGCACGGTACAGACCAAAAGTTTGACAAAGTTTGGACACACCTTCTCATTAAAAGATTTTTCTGTATTTTCATGACTATGCAAATTGTACAATCACACTGAAGGCATCAAAGCTATGAATTAATACATGTGGAATTATATACTTAATAAAAAAAAGTGTGAAACAACTGAAAATATGTCTTATACTGTAGGTTCTTCAAAATAGCCACCTTTTGCTTTGATGACTACTTTGCACACTCTTGGCATTCTCTTGATGAGCTTCAAGAGGTAGTCACCGGGAATGGTCTTCCAACAATTTTGAAGGAGTTCCCAGAGATACTTAGCACTTGTTGGCCCTTTGCCTTCACTCTGTGGTCCAGCTCACTCCAAACCATCTCGATTGGGTTCAGGTCTGGTGACTGGAGGTCAGGTCATCTGGCGTAGCACCCCATCACTCTCCTTCATGGTTAAATAGCCCTTACAAAGCCTGGAGGTGTGTTTGGGGTCATTTTCCTGTTGAAAAATAAATGATGTTCAAACTAAACGCAAACCGGATGGAATAGCATGCAGCTGCAAGATGCTGTGGTAGCCATGCTGGTTCAGTATGCCTTCAATTTTGAATAAATCCCCAACAGTGTCACCAGCAAAGCACCCCCACACCTCCTCCTCCATGCTTCACGGTGGGAACCAGGCATGTAGAGTCCATCTGTTCACCTTTTCTGCGTCGCACAAAGACACGGTGGTTGGAACCAAAGATCTCAAATTTGGACTCATCAGACCAAAGCACAGATTTCCACTTGTCTAATGTCCATTTCGTGCGTTCTTTAGCCCAAACAAGTCTCTTCTGCTTGTTGCCTGTCCTTAGCAGTGGTTTCCTAGCAGCTATTTTACCATGAAGGCCTGCTTGCACAAAGTCTCCTCTTAACAGTTGTTGTAGAGATGTGTCTGCTGCTAGAACTCTGTGGCATTGACCTGGTCTCTAATCTGAGCTGCTGTTAACCTGCGATTTCTGAGGCTGATGACTCGGATAAACTTATCCTCAGAAGCAGAGGTGACTCTTGGTCTTCCTTTCCTGGGGCGGTCCTCATGTGAGCCAGTTTCTTTGCAGCGCTTGATGGTTTTTGCCACTGCACTTGGGGACACTCAATGTTTTCCCAATTTTTCGGGCTGACTGACCTTCATTTCTTAAAGTAATGATGGCCACTCGTTTTTCTTTACTTAGCTGCTTTTTTCTTGCCATAATACAAATTCTAACAGTCTATTCAGCAGGAATATCAGCTGTGTATCCACCAGACTTCAGCACAACACAACTGATGGTCCCAACCCCATTTATAAGGCAAGAAATCCCACTTATTAAACCTGACAGGGCACACCTGTGAAGTGAAAACCATTCCCGGTGACTACTTCTTGAAGCTCATCAAGAGAATTCCAAGAGTGTGCAAAGCAGTCATCAAAGCAAAAGGTGGCTACTTTGAAGAACCTAGAATATAAGAATTTCAGTTGTTTCACACTTTTTTGTTAAGTATATAATTACACGTGTTAATTCATAGTTTTCGTAATGTACAATTTTCATAGTCATGATAATACAGAAAAGTCTTTAAATGAGAAGGTGTGACCAAACTTTTGGTCTGTACTGTATGTATGTATGTATGTATGTATGTATGTATGCATGTACAGTGCCTACAAGTAGTATTCAACCCCCTGCAGATTTAGCAGGTTTACACATTTGGAATTAACTTGGCATTGTGACATTTGGACTGTAGATCAGCCTGGAAGTGTGAAATGCACTGCAGCAAAAAAGAATGTTATTTCTTTGTTTATTTTTTTTTTAAATTGGGAAAAGTTTTTTCAGAGGGTCATTTATTATTCAACCCCTCAACCCACCAGAATTCTGTTTGGTTCCCCTAAAGTATTATTAAGTAGTTCAGGCACAAAGAACAATGAGCTTCACATGTTTGGATTAATTATCTCTTTTTCCAGCCTTTTCTGACTATTTAAGACCCTCCCCAAACTTGTGAACAGCACTCATACATGGTCAACATGGGAAAGACAAAGGAGCATTCCAAGGCCATCAGAGACAAGATCGTGGAGGGTCACAAGGCTGGCAAGGGGTACAAAACCCTTTCCAAGGAGTTGGGCCTACCTGTCTCCACTGTTGGGAGCATCATCCGGAAGTGGAAGGCTTATGGAACTACTGTTAGCCTTCCATGGCCTGGACAGCCTTTGAAAGTTTCCTCCCGTGCCGAGGCCAGGCTTGTCCGAAGAGTCAAGGCTAACCCAAGGACAACAAGGAAAGAGCTCCGGGAAGATCTCATGGCAGTGGGGACATTGGTTTCAGTCAATACCATAAGTATCGTACTCCACCGCAATGGTCTCCGTTCCAGACGAGCCCGTAAGGTACCTTTACTTTCAAAGCGTCATGTCAAGGCTCGTCTACAGTTTGCTCATGATCACTTGGAGGACTCTGAGACTGACTGGTTCAAGGTTCTCTGGTCTGATGAGACCAAGATCGAGATCTTTGGTGCCAACCACACACGTGACGTTTGGAGACTGGATGGCACTGCATACGACCCCAAGAATACCATCCCTACAGTCAAGCATGGTGGTGGCAGCATCATGCTGTGGGGCTGTTTCTCAGCCAAGGGGCCTGGCCATCTGGTCCGCATCCATGGGAAGATGGATAGCACGGCCTACCTGCAGATTTTGGCCAAGAACCTCCGCTCCTCCATCAAGGATCTTAAGATGGGTCGTCATTTCATCTTCCAACAAGACAACGACCCAAAGCACACAGCCAAGAAAACCAAGGCCTGGTTCAAGAGGCAAAAAATCAAGGTGTTGCAGTGGCCTAGTCAGTCTCCTGACCTTAACCCAATTGAAAACTTGTGGAAGGAGCTCAAGATTAAAGTCCACATGAGACACCCAAAGAACCTAGATAACTTGGAGAAGATCTGCATGGAGGAGTGGGCCAAGATAACTCCAGAGACCTGTGCCGGCCTGATCAGGTCTTCTAAAAGACGATTATTAGCTGTAATTGCAAACAAAGGTTATTCCACAAAATATTAAACCTAGGGGTTGAATAATAATTGACCCACACTTTTATGTTTAAAATTTATAAAAATTTAACTGAGCAACAAAACTTTTTGGTTTGTAAGATTTATGCATCTGTTAATAAATCCTGCTCTTGTTTGAAGTTTGAAGGCTCTAACTTATTTGCATCTTATTAAACCTGCTAAATCTGCAGGGGGTTGAATACTACTTGTAGGCACTGTATGTATGTATGTATGTATGTATGTATGTATGTATGTATGTATGTATGTATGTATGTATGTTTATATTTATTTATATTTATTTTCCTATTGGTGCAGGTGTAAAACCGCTGCGGAATCCGCAGAAAGAATTGACATGCTGCGGAAAATATTCCGCTGCGTTTCCGCGCGGATTTTTCCGCAGCATGTGCACAGCGGGTTTTTTTTCCCCATAGGTTTACATGGTACTGTAAAGTTTGGGAAAACTGCTGCGTATCCGCAGCGTCAAATACGCTGCGGATCCGCAGCAAAATCCGCAGCGTGTGCACATACCCTTACACATGGCATACCATGAAACTCCATCAAATACTTTTTCAGCATTGATTGAAAGTATTAGAGGTATTTTCCGTGACTGGGTGTTACAGATAATGTCAAGAGTCTTCAGGGAATTGTTGCGTACCTCTTGCCCAGGTAGAACTTCATCTGATATGTATATTGCTAATGAGCAAAGGCTATAACCCATTTCCCAATATTGTAGCATTTATTTTCAAGGCAACATTTAGCAAGTAAATAGGACTGTAACTTGAACACAGGTGAGTAAATACCAAATGTAAAATAAAACACCCAACAAATACTTTTCCTTCACAATTATAATTGATTTTGATAAAAATATACAATCCAATAAAGTAGATAATACATATATTTATTATCATCTTAATTGCATTGTATATTTGAATGACAATCAATTACCTTAATTGTGATTGAAGAAAATATGTATTGAGTATTTTATTTAACAAGTGATAAGACAGCGCTGACACATCGATGTGGATTTGTTGGGATAGTTGTTAAAGTTTTAGAATAATGCATAAAACACTTGAAAAGCCCATTAAAGGGAAGGTGCCATAAAAAAAATTCAACAGTAGAAAAAGTGTAAAATATTATTGTTTTAAATATCATTTGTTTTCAATGTAGTAAAACATGAAAAATAAATGTAAAAAGGTTTGGTATTTCCACTTTTAAACACTAGGGGGGAGCTGCTGAAATTTGCCAAGAAAATCTAGTGTACAACTAGCTCACATTACAACAGCACTCAATGTGAGCGGGGTCTGATCACGTGTGTGATGTCATCTCTCTCCACCCCACCCCCCTTCTGGGTATTTGCAAAAGTATAAGAGGATGAAGTTTAGGATCACAGTGAGGAAACATTTTGGTGGTGGCCGTAAATAAATACTGACAAGTAGACCGCGTTACCGAGGACGGCTGGCAGCACAGATCCTGTTAGTGCTGCTCACAGTATCACACTGGTGTTGAATACATGGTGTGTATCATGTGCTGCGATTAATCCCAGCATGTTACATTCCGTGTATCTAATCTCAGTAAGTCATACACTCCACATATCTAGATACAAGGCTCAGAGTGGTGTATCATGCATTTTGGGAATAGATGCACACGAAGGGCTTATATACAGTAGTCTGATCTACTAATTGAGATCCTACAGATGACTCAGGACACATGGCCGCTCCTTTACACCAATACCTCTGTATATTACCTTAAAAAATAACTTCTAGCTTAAAAAAATAATTTTCATTAAAAACGTTGCACCGTTTACCTTGCACTGCATCTTTATTGCTGGCTGAAGGATAGTTCGATATAAGCTTCAGGGCAGAGGCGTACATAGCAATCATAGGGCCTTACAGCAGAAGTTCTAATTGGATTTCAGTGTTTTAGCAAATCTCTGATTTACAAACCTTATTAGATATGCAACAGTTGTATGCTACCACTTGTAAAGTTACATTCATATGCAACTAGAAAACTGTGAAATTAAAGATCATTTTTGCTTGCATGGCTGTCTCCAATTTTAACACTCCTGAAAAATCTTTTACCTCCGGTTGGGCAGAAAATTCTCGTAGTAAATGACCATTCCATACAAATCTTTGATCAGCCTGAAGAAAAAGAAAAAAAAAAAAAAGAATAAAAATGAATAGGAGAGAATATGAATATTGCAAGCAGAAGAAAGTAGTCAATACAAAGAATACAAAACATTTACTGTCAATTCGACTTATTCACATACTTATATGTTCAGAAAGATAACAGCAAAGATGTCTGGGTTCTTTATGTTGTGTTAGGCTGATTTCACACATCAGTTTTTTGCAGTCAGGCTCAATCCAGCGAATGTTGAAAAAAAAAAAAGGATCCAGCGAATTATGACGCCGGATCAGTTTTTCTCATAGACTTGTATTAGCGCCGAATGACCTCACGTTTCATCTGTTTTTTGCCGGATCCGTCAAAAATTTGTTTTCCGGCGGCCGGAGAAGACTGACATACTAACGTTTTTTGTGTCTCCCGAAAAGACGGTCGGCGTCTCTTTCTCCCCCTCCCCAGGATCAGCTAGAATGATCTGGCGAAAAAACTGATCAATCGCATCAGTTTTTCACAATTCGTGACGGATCCGTTTTTTTTACAAAGTTCGCCGGATTGAGCCTGACAGCAAAAAACTGATGTGTGAAAGCAGCTTTAAAGGCAATTTGTCAGCTTGTTTTTGGAATGTAATCCGACAGCAGCAAGAGGTAGGGAAAGAGACCCTGATTCCAGCAATGTATCACTTCGCTTCCTTCCTAGTTATTATAAAATCACAGTTTTCTCTGCTGCAGATCTAGTAGAGCTCAGATATTCAGCTGTGTTGAGCCCCCTCTACATCACAGCTTTCTGCTAATCAGTGATGGAGACTGGTTATAACACAAACAAAAAAAAACACATACTTGGTATCGACGAGTTCAGAATCACACGATTATCAATATAAAAAAATTATTAACCCGAACGCTAAACGACGCAACGAGAAAAAAAAGTCAAAAATGCTAGAATTACTTTTTTTTTGTTGCAGCAACATTGCATGAAAATGCAATAACAGGATCAAAAGTTTGTATCTGCACCAAAATGTTATCTTTAACAAACCCTTCATGACCCAGCCTATTTTGACCTTAATGACCTGGCCATTTTTTGCAATTCTGACCAGTGTCCCTTTATGAGGTAATAACTCAGGCACGCTTCAACGGATCCTAGCGGTTCTGAGACTGTTTTTTCGTGACATATTGGGCTTCACGTTAGTGGTAAATTTAGGTCGATAATTTTTGAGTTTATTTGTGAAAAAAATGGAAATTAGGCGAAAATTTTGAAAATTTCACAATTTTCAAATTTTGAGTTTTTATTCTGTTAAATCAGTTATGCGACACAAAATAGAAAATAAATAACATTAACCACATGTCTACTTTACATCAGCACAATTTTGGAAACACAATTTTTTTTTGCTAGGAAGTTATAAGGGTTAAAATTTGACCAGCGATTTCTCATTTTTACAATAAAATTTTTGTTTAGGGACCACCTCATATTTGAAGTCAGTTTGAGGGGTCTATATCGCTGAAAATACCCAAAAGTGACACCATTCTAAAAACTACACCCCTCAAGGTGCTCAAAACCACATTCAAGAAGTTTATTAACCCTTCAGGTGCTTCACAGCAGCAGAAGCAACATGGAAGGAAAAAATGAACATTTAACTTTTTAGTCACAAAAATGATCTTTTAGCAACAATTTTTTTATTTTTCCAAGGGTAAAAAGAGAAACTGGACACCAAAAGGTGTTGTGCAATTTGTCCTGAGTACGCCGGTACCCCATATGTGGGGTGGAAGGAGCGCCATTTGACTTTTTGAATGAAAAATTGGCTCCGATCTTTAGCGGACACCATGTCGTGTTTGAAGAGCCCCTGTGTGCCTAAAGATTGGAGCTCCCCCACAAGTGACCCCATTTTGGAAACTAGACCCCCCCCAAGGATCTAATCTAGATGTGCGGTGACCACTTTAAACCTTCCAAGTGCTTCACAGAAGTTTATAACGCAGAGCCATGAAAATAAAAAATCATTTGTCTTTGCTCAAAAATTATTTTTTTAGCCCCCATTTTTTTTATTTTCTCAACGGTAACAGGAGAAATTAGACCCCCAAAGTTGTTGTGCAATTTTTCTTGAGCAAGCGTATGCCCCATATGTTTGGGTAAACCATTGTTTGGGCGCACGTCAGGGCTCGGAAGGGAGGGAGCACCATTTGACTTTTTGAATGCAAGATTGGCTGGAATCAATGGTGGCGCCATGTCGCTTTTGGAGAGCCCCTGATGTGCCTAAACAGTGGAAACCCCTCAATTCTAACTCCAACACTAACCCCAACACACCCCTAACCCTAATCCCAACCCTAACCATAACCCTAACCACAAGCCTAACATTAACCCCAACACATCCCTAACTCCAATCTTAACCCTAATTCCAACGCTAACCTAATTCCAACCCTAACCCTAAGGCTATGTGCCCACATTGAGGATTCGTGTGAGGATTGTTCCGCACCGTTTTTAAAAATCTGCAGGTAAAAAGGCACTGCATTTTACCTGCGGGTTTACTGCAGATTTCCAGTGTTTTTTTGTGCAGATTTCACCTGCGGATTCCGAATGAGGAACAGGTGTAAAACGCTGCGGAATCCGCACAAAGAATTGACATGCTGCAGAAGATACAATGCAGCGTTTCCGCGCGGTATTTTCCGAACCATGGGCAGTGGATTTGGTTTTCCATAGGTTTACATGGTACTGTAAGAGTGATGGAAAACTGCTATGAATCCGCAGCGGCCAATCCGCTGCGGATCTGCAGCCAAATCCGCACTGTGTGCACAAAGCCTAATTCTAACCTTAATTGCAACCCTAGCCCCAATTCTAACCCTAATTGCAACCCTAACCCTAATTGCAACCCAAGCCGTAGTTCTAACCCTAACCCTAGTGGAAAAATAAAAGTAAATCTCTTTAATTTTATTATTGTCCCTACCTATGGGGGTGATAAAGGGGTGGGCTTATTTACTATATTTTTATTTTGATCACTGAGATAGGTTCTATCACAGTGATCAAAATGTACCTGGAATGAATCTGCCGGCCGATTCGGCAGGCGCACTGCGCATGCGCCCGCCATTTTGGAGGATGGCGGTGCCCATGGAGAAGATGGATGGAGCATGGGGGGAGCGGACAGGAGGATGGAGGGGAGCGGAGGACAAGACGGAGGATGGAGGGGAGATCGGCGGCGGTGGCCTGGGCAGATCGCGGTCTCCAGCCATGGCCGATGATATTGCAGCATCGGCCGTGGCTGGATTGTAATATTTCACCAATTTTCATTGGTGAAATATTACGATTGCTCTGATTGAAGGTGAAACATCACTTTCAACAGCCAATCAGAGCGATCGTAGCCATGGGGGGAGGGCGAAGCCACCCTCCCTGGGCTAAAGTACCACTCCCCCTGTCCCTGCAGGTCGGGTGAAATTACAGT
Source organism: Ranitomeya variabilis (assembly GCF_051348905.1). Classification (NCBI taxonomy): domain Eukaryota; kingdom Metazoa; phylum Chordata; class Amphibia; order Anura; family Dendrobatidae; genus Ranitomeya; species Ranitomeya variabilis. The sequence continues at coordinate 214,049,657 of NC_135237.1, forward strand.
TAACCCTTTCACCCGACCTGCAGGATCGCGATCATTCTGTGACACAGCATATGCGTCACAGGTCGGATTGGCACCGACTTTCATGACGCATACGCCATGTCACAGGTCGGGAAGGGGTTAAAAACGACAGCTCGGCGTGCAAAAAATAAGCCCTCACTAAACTAGAGATCACAAAACAAAACCTACGGGTATCGGAAAATGGCACTTTTTTTTTTTTTTTAAACAAAGTTTGGATTTTTTTTTCACCACTTATAAAAAAAAAAAAAAAGAACCTAGACATGTTTGGTATCTATGAACTCGTAATGACCTGCAGAATCATAACGGCAGGACAGTTTTAGCATTGAGTGAACATAGTAAAAAAGAATAACAAAACAACTGTGGGATTGCACTTTTTATGCAGTGTCACCACACTTGGAATTTTTTTTCCAGGTTTCCAGTACACAACATCATGTTAAAACAAATGGTGTCGTTCAAAAATACAACTCGTCCCGCAAAAAAAAAGCCCTCACTAGGCCATATTGACCAAAAAATAAAAAAGTTATGGCTCTGGGAAGAAGGGGAGCAAAAAAACGAAAAAGTAAAAATGAAAATACCTCCAGTCAAACGGGTTAATCATTATGATCAGGAATTACAAACCATGTTTCTCAACAAAAACAGTTACTTTGTTGCCAATTAAATTCTTGTTTGATAGCATCACTTATTTGCAGTGCACGAGTGTCCTTTTCGTTCTATCTCCAACTCCTTCTTGATACTCCTTGACTACCAGCAGCAGAAATGGTTACTGTTCTTCATTTTTTGTGTGCAACTTGTTATATTCTTCCAGCAGTGCTACTTCTCGGTCTGCAGTATCATTAGTCACTTGCATGTAGAAAAGCCGCGGAGACACCATCACGTGTTTCTCAACACAAGCAATGAATAGCCAGGTCTTTCACCGGGAAGGAACAACCACGGGAAGGGCAGCATCCAATAAAGGAAAACCACCTATGCCAAAACATGGTATCCATCCACAGACAGCTGTTTCTGGGTATTTGCCCCTCATCAGTGTGGAGTAGGAAACTGGCTATTAGGAGCTGTGCCTAGAACATAAGGATGAATTACCTCGGGGAGATCAAAACATCCAACACCGCGGAGACACCATCACGTGTTTCTCAACGCAGTGATCCAGAGAAACACGTGATGGTGTCTTCGCGGTGTTGGATGTTTTGATCTCCCCGAGGTCATTCATCCTTATGTTCATAGCCTTTTCACTAGGCACTGCTCCTAATAGCCAGTTTCCTACTCCACACTGATGAGGGGCAAATACCCCGAAACAGCTGTCTGTGGATGGATACCATGTTTTGGCATAGGTGGTTTTCCTTTATTGGATGCTGCCCTTCCCGTGGTTGTTCCTTCCCGGTGAAAGACCTGGCTATTCATTGCTTGTGTTGAGAAACACGTGACGGTGTCTCCGCGGCTTTTCTACATGCACTTGCATATTTCCCATAAGGGATGGGGGCAGTGTTCTGGATCACTGCGTTGAGAAACACGTGATGGTGTCTCCGCGTTGTTGGATGTTTTGATCTCCCCGAGGTCATTCATCCTCATGTTCATATCGTATCATTAGTCACTGTCACACCACTGACTGTTTTCTTGGCAGCCTTCATCTGCAGATCACAGATCTACATCTTTGGACCAGAATACAGATGTCATGCCGTTGATGCTAAAAACCTGTAGATTATCCGAGTGACAAAATTTTCTAGGTTCTTCATTAGGAAAGCCGAAACGACAGTTATCTGTATTTTTCAGATTATATGATGCACTTTTTTTCCCAAAAAATTTGGAGGGAAAATGGGGGTGCGTCTTATAATGCGGATATACCTTACCAGCTGCAGTGGAGCAGGGTCCCAGGGTCGCTGCTGGAGGAGGCAAGAGTGGAGCGTTGCAGCAGGCTGGGATGAGGGAGTGTTCGGATGTGCGCTGCTGCGGGTGTTCAGTGCTGCGGGGGCTCTGCCGACATTTTGTGAAAGCCCAGAGCCCCCGCACTTACTTGGTTTACTATGCAGTGGACTCCGGGAAAATGGCTGCCGGGGGCGGCACATGCGTAGATGGGAGATCTCGGCATCAAGATCTCAGGAAATGAGATCTCAGTGTTTTTTTTCTGAATAGTGTACCTGACCTCAGCACACTCCTGGTGCACGTAGTGGAGTCTGGAGGGTACTTATATAACCTTCCATGCTGTTCATCTAATAAACCTTTGGGTTTTTTAATGGTTTTTAAAATCACATCTTGTTTTGCTTGTCTAATTTTGAATAAAGATAATTTTATTAAATCTTGTGTATTCAATGGTGATCCTTGCCTTTACACACTACTTTCTTTGTTGTTTGCTGTCTGCAGACCTAAAGCTCATTTGGTTGGGTTGAAATTAAGCTGTAGAGGCCTGATCCAAAGGCCACAAAAATTGTTCTGTTATTATCGTCATACATTACGGTCGCTGAAATTCAGCTGTTTGCAGAGGTGATGCAGAGTTTAAAATCTATTTTTCTGTTGCTAATACTGTGCTCCTACCACACTATCTGAGCAACATGACTGGTAAAAATAAAGGTCGTGGTGGAAGGGAAATTAGGCTTGGTGTACGTGGGGTAGGTTGTAAGGTTTGTGCAATAACTAGTGAAGCAACGTCACGTCCTATGCAAAGACAACTCACAACTTATGTTACTGGACAGGCTACACCACTTACCTTTCTTTGGCAGATGCACAGCGCTTCGCCTTGCTGCTGATGCTCAGGAAGAGCATGTACTCAAGTGGATGGCAAGTGCAGCATCAAGTTGCCTTTCTTCCTCTTCCTCCACATCACACTCAGTAAAGTCCACAGAGGTGGCACCCAAATTCCCCCTGCGTCACCCAACTATCCAACCGTTCAACTGACTGTACGGAACTACAGATGGGTGAGTCGGAAGAGCTGTTCACACATTCTATGCCATGTTCATCAGAAGTGTACTCAAAAGCTTCGTAGACTCAAGAGGAGGAAATCTGCACAGATGTCCAAAAAATTTTAAGCTTGGTTCCGGGACAGGATGAAGTATGGTCCAAACAGCATCCTGACCCTCATCATCAGACGTTAACCCCTGGGGGGAGAGGTGATCCTGTTGAGTATCAAATCTGAGGCTCAAATGTACTGTACTATGCTGTCAGGGCAAGAAGATGAGGAGGGTGATTCCAAGGGCAAGGAATGTGATAACACTGAGGATGATGAGGTGTTTGATCCCAGTTGGTGTGAACATAGAGCCACACAACTGACTAGGTCATCTGAGGAGGAAGACGAGTAGGTTACGATGTGCTGTATGTCTGTGCTGTATGTCTGTGCTGTATGTCTCAGACACGTAGTGATGCAGCCACGATGAGCGATGCATTCTCAGCCACAACTGTGCCTGTGACCAGCAGCGTCCGCAGGTCTGCAGTTTACAGGGGTGGCAAAGGCTGCCTAGCCTGAGCCTTTTTTGACACTGCAAAGGATGAGCCAACTCACGTAATCTGCCAACTTTGTAAAAAAATAAAAATAAAAAAAACGGAGTTCAGGTAAAAAGTGCAATAATTTGACTACTACATGCATGAACCTTCACATGCGCAATCAACATGCTTTACCGTGGGAATCCCACTGAGAAAAAAGGTGGACCTCAACCACCATCATCCTCCTGGTCAATTGCATCTGCTGCTTCTTCCTTCTCCTCATCTGGTACCGTATCAACTATTGAGATGCAGGTCTTCGACCGCAGAACCTCGGACTCTTTACCCGCTCCAATCACGCTGACTGAGAGGCCGCATTCCGCTGTAATGGAAACAGACATGCCTGCTGTTTTTGACCGATCTCCGAGAACGAGCACACCAAATGTTTCTCAATCAGCCGTAACTTCGCCGCCTTTACCTCTCTCACATTCCAGTAGCTTGTCCAGTTCACCGTACTCCAACCTCTCTCAGCACTGCAGCCCGCCCACGGTTCCGCAGTTGTGGTCACGTAAAAGATTGTTTCCTCCTACGCATGACAAAGCTAAGAGGATGAACTCCACCATGTCATTCAACTTGTGGTAAAATTGATAAAAGGCAGCTTTATTCTTCGGGTCAGTACTATTATATATCGATACCACAGTTATATTTTATGGAAAAAAATTTTTTTTTGCATTGCTGTATTCTGAGAACTATAACTTATTTTTCCGCTGATGGAGCTGTATGATAACTTTTTTTGGCAGGACAAGATGACGTTTTCAGCGGTACCATTTTTATTTATATTTACTTTTTGTTTGGCAGCATGATAAAGCATTGGTTTCTGCCTTGTTTTTATTTTTTTAAATGGTGTTCAGTAAAGGGGTTAACTAGTGGGACAGTTTTATATATTAGGTCGTTCCGGACGCGGCGATACCAAATGTGTGTACTTTTTATTTTTTTAATAAAAATATTATTTCATGGATACAGTATATTTAGATTTTTTTTTTTTTTTACTTTGTCCCACTATGGGACTATTATTTTTTGCAGGCTGTCATGGGTGTGTCAGGTGTGACAGACGGTAATCCTGCATCCAGATATAGGTGGCCTTTGCGATTATCGCAAGCACCTTCTTGATATTTGCATCTCTGTTATGGAGGGATATTCTTCTCCCTCTCTGTTATGGAGGGATATTCTTCTCCCTCTAAGACCCAACAGTTAGTCTTGTTTAACACATACCGTGTTTTTTGCAGCCGGTTGTTGCAGAGGTCTTTTTTGTGGACCCTATACCGCAATTTTCATGGTCTGCTGCAAAAACATAGCAAAAGACTTGCGGATCGCCATTTTCCAGGTTCCCAATACTATAGCAAAAGTATTGGGGAAAAAAAAAAACCCGGTGGTCAGCAAAACCGGAAGTGACAGCGCACCGCAAAAACATGCTTCCGTTGTTTTTGCGGCCCCACTGATTCAAGCAAGCTCGATCTTTATTCACGGCCGTAAATACGTCCCTCAAGGCCATATGGCGCGCTGTGGAATTATTGCGGCCCGGTTTTGCGGCCCCATAGAAATCTATTGGGACCGCAAAACAACGGCAAGTGTAAAACAAGCCTTACCTGCATTTTAGATCTGCCTAGGGGTTTCCACTCAACATTTCCCTATTGTTTGGGCTCCCCCTTCCCTCTCCTCATTGTTGTGCAGTTATCCTTCTCACCCAGCGTGACACAGGCTGATTGCTTTTATAGCATGGGGATGCAGCAGCATCCTTAAGCTATGCAAACTGTCAGCACTGCACTGACATGGTAAGTTGCTGATAATGCTCTGAGCATGATCAAGCAACTTTCCTAGGTCTGGTGACTGATGTAGGTCAGGATGAAATCGGGTCACCATGGCAACGATCAAGGCCCCGCGTGACATTGTGGGGTCTCCGATATAACAGCAGAGGGGGCTGTCATCCCTCTGCCTGCTCCCAAAATGCTGCAAGAGAGCTCAATCGCAGCATTTAAGGGGTTAAAGTGCTGGGAACAGGGCGGGACCACCCCTGGCAATCATGCCAGGTGTAAGCTGTCAGAATCAGCTGACACCAGGCAGCAGTCCCGTACACACAGACAGTGTGCACAAAATCGCTGAGACGCATCCATACATCCCATGTCAATAAGAACCAGGTCACAGGGACCTATGGATATATCTCAGGTAGGAAAGGGGTTAATGGGAAAAAAAATGTTTTGAGGCCCTCCAGTATTGTCTATTCAAAGGGATATTGGAGTGCCTCCTAATTTTTAGCATCCCTTGCACTTCGTGCATATGATTTAACAATCTAGGAGACCCACTCCTTAGTATTGGGGGAAAAAATGCCTTTTTGAGGCTCCACCTTCTAGTTGAGGGAAGGGAACATTTTTGGAAACAAAAAGCCAGTGGGTTTTATTCGTATATGATTCCGTGCCTTGTTGTGGGCTGTCAGGTTGTCGTCACATAGGGAGTTCTCACACTGCATACAGGATTTCACAGTAGGGAGGGGAGACTTTGTGCACCAAGTAGATAAGATCCTGGCCTGCTCTATATCAGGCTGAGTAGATGCGAAACCCTCCACTATATTCCTCAGCAGGATTGATGAAATAACATTCCTTGATGCTGCTACGTTAAACTAATAGCTTTTCTCAGGACTAATTTAAATAGATTCTATTCTCTAATACGGCTCCTACCTGCAATTCGTGTAGGGTGAGCTGTCGCAGTAGGAATAGTGTATTACCGGCATCAAGTCAGGGATTATTGCCTTATAAATTATAATCTTTGCTGGTGCTTTTTTTCCCCATACACTCATTGACATGTGTCTTTTTTTCGGTGATCTGTACTCAAATTCATCAAAGCAGGGAAAATTAACGGATTTCATGTGTCCATTCGCAGTGAATTACAGATGCTGCAGAGAAACTAAGAGGTAGTGGTGAGAGACTCCACGCTACTGGAGTTAGAATTACCACTTCTGAACCCTCCAATGCTTTGTTTCCATCCATTTCTGGGTGCTTCTTGTCAATGTCCTGCTGGAAGACCCATAACGTGGGATGCAAACCCAGCTGACACTGGGAACCACATTGCGACCCTAAATCCTTTGGGAATCTTCACATTTCATGATGCCTTGCACACAATTAAGGCACCTAGTGCCAGAAGCAGCAACATAACCCCAAAATAACTTAACCCCCACCATATTTGACTGCAATTACTATGTTTTATTTGTAGGCCTCATTTCATTTACAGTAAACTGTAGAATGATGCCCTTTACCAAAAAGCTCCATCTTGATATGATCTGTTCATAAGACACCTGCTGGGCCTCTATTATACGTGAGGGCCACCTGATGGCCCTGATAAAAAAAGTGTGTTAAGGTACCTTCACACTAAATGATATCGCTAGCGATCCGTGACGTTGCAGCATCCTGGCTAGCGATATCGTTGAGTGTGACAGGCAGCTGCGATCAGGATCCTGCTGTGATATCACTGGTCATTTAGGAAAGTTCAGAACTTTATTTGGTCGTCAGATCGCCGTGTATCGTTGTGTTTGACAGCAAAAGCAACGATACCAGCGATGTTTTACAATGGTAACCAGGGTAAATATCGGGTTACTAAGCGCAGGGCCGCGCTTAGTAACCCGATGTTTACCCTGGTTACCAGTGTAAAATGTAAAATAACAAACAGTACATACTCACCTTCGCGTCCCCCGGGGACCTTGGCATCGTTGGTCGCTGGAGAGCGGTCTGTGTGACAGCTCTCCAGCTACCCAACAGCGACGCTGCAGTGATCGGCATCGTTGTCTGTATCGCTGCAGCGTCGCTCAGTGTGAAGGTACCTTTACTTTTAGAGGACCTCCTTCATAAACTAAACCGGATGTGTCTGATGACTTCTTAAACACCACAAGGCCAGATAAGGTAATAAAATAAAATGCTAAAATTACATTCCCGGACGAATTTTTTTTTTCTTCAATATTAAAAGCAATGCAAACGTGCAAAAAAACACAGCAAAAACAAGATGTGAGCAGAGCATTTTAATTTTCCAATTTATTTTGCTTATATACAAGTCATTAACCTGAAATAATGTTCAACAGGAAAATCCATTTTAACTCTGGGTTTGTATGTTTTACTGACAGTATGTAAAAGGGGCGTAATACTCTTGACAACATTGAATCCCAGGTTGCTGCTGGAAACTTACAGGGGTCTTCCCCATACCATTTCAGCACTGTTTCCATCGATTAAGCAATTTTTAGACCCCATCAGACCTCCAAAGGGTGGGGGTGGGTTGGGCACTGGAAAAGTGCTCTAGCTTCCCATTGACGTCCATTATACTCATTACTTGGGTCGAAGAGTAGTATGATTTGCGCGACACGAGTAACGAACACCTGAGCGTTTAAGTGCTCACTCATCACTAAGCATCACTCAGCCACTACCCAGGAAACCGGCAAGGACCAAATCACAAGCCACATATATTTATAAAAATCACAATGTTTATAATTTAGATTTATAAGCTCAAAAAAATAAAGGGAACACTAAAATACCACATCCTAAATAACTCTGAAATATTCCAGTTGAAAATTTTTATTCAAGGCATAGTGGAATGTGTTCATAGCAATAAAACAATTATCAATGTAAATCAAAATGAATATCCCATGGATATTCTCAGTCTTCCCAGCCTGGTGCAGGGCTACAATTTTGTTTCTGGTGTCCTTTGACAGCTCTTTGGTCTTCACCATAGTGGAGTTTGGAGTCAGACTGTTTGAGGGTGTGCACAGGTGTCTTTTTATACTGATAACAAGTTTAAACAGGTGCCATTACTACAGGTAATGAGTGGAGGAAAGAGGAGACTCTTAAAGAAGTTACAGGTCTGTGAGAGCCAGAAATCTTGATTGTTTGTTTCTGACCAAATACTTATTTTCCACCATAAAATGCAAATAAAATGATTAAAAAAAACAGACAATGTGATTTTCTGGATTTTTTTTTCTCAGTTTGTCTCCCATAGTTGAGGTCTACCTATGATGTAAATTACAGACGCCTCTCATCTTTTTAAGTGGTGGAACTTGCACTATTGCTGACTGACTAAATACTTTTTTGCCCCACTGTGTGTATATGTGTGTGTATATGTGTGTGTGTGTGTGTGTGTGTGTGTGTGTGAGTGTGAGTGTGAGTGTGAGTGTGAGTGTGAGTGTGAGTGTGTGTGTGTGTGTGTGTATATATATATATATATATTAGTTTTTATCTTTTTATCTACAATGCGCATAAATGCAAACATTATCATTGAAAAGTAAGATTTTGATCAATATCATAACGTTTTTTAATCCAGAACATGAAGGATTAATATAACTTAATACAAAATCTAAAGTTTTACTCAAATTAGATGATGCAAAAAAAACGAATAAACCCTATATCATACAAAATGCTAGATTTAGTAGTTTTAGATCTACATTATTTTTAGCCCCATGAGCCCGTTTTCACGTTCACGACCAGGCGAGTCTCAGAATTTTATATCATTGGGCAGTGAAGAAAGAAGTAATTACAGTATATTTTTACCATCAAAATTTTGTTTTGGCCCCAGGTTTTACATTTTCACACTGGGAATTTGTCATACAATTTCTGCTGAATGTATAAAACCCCTATACATGGTTGTCCAGTACTGCTTAGCCACACGGTGAAACTCGGGAGGGACGGAGCACTATTTGCCTGGTGGAGTCCAGATTTTCCTAGAATGGTCAGGGGCTCTGTATATGGAATCCACAAAGTGCTAGAAAAGCAGAATCCCCTCAAGTGTCCCCATTTTGGAAATTATACCCCTTTGGTAATTTATCTACAGGTGTAATAATGATTTTGATTCCATGGGTGTTCTCCAAAAACAAGCAGTAGTTGATGTTGCAGAGTGAAAATTGCAAACTGCTGTAGTGGCCAGTACTTTATGCCCCGCTCATGATTTTGGAGACATGCATGCGTAAATTAGGCAGGCTCTCATCGCTGCAGTAATGCCAAACATGTGGACACTAAATGTGGTTTAAGCACACTCAGGCTCAGAAAGGAGGGGGCTTTTGGATTTGGGAGTGCAGAATTAGAGGAATTATTTTTTTTTTTTTTTATAGTGGGGCGAGGAGTCTTTTTGCTTTTCCAGAGTTTTTGTGCTACTAGTAAAGTGGAAGCCCCCTATATTTCAGAAGAACACACAAAAGCAATCCATTCACTATATTGAGAAAGCGGGGTCAACTCTTTTCAGAGAAGTCCTTTTTTTTTCAGAAGTGCACAAAACTGTGGCACTGCCCATTTAAGCTCGCCTAAAAAGACTGCCATTGATTGCTCATAGGCCAGGCGGTGCCCACTGTGCTTCATTATAGGGAATCTTCTGCCGGGGGTTCCATCTAAACACGTATTTCAAAGATCTACATGGAAACCCCAGTGTAAGCATTCAGTGCACAGCACAGGATAAATGTGTGCCTAGCCTTTGGGAGACAGAATTAACAAAACAACAACAAGTGAAGAAAGTTTTTTTTCTTTTTTCATTTTTAAAAGTGATTAAACGACTTTTTCGGTTCTGTGCGATTACAGCGATACCAAATTTATATCAGGCTTTTATGTTTGGCTGCTGTCACACATTGAGAGGTTTTTTCTTTATTCAAAAACTAGTTTTTGCATTGGCATATTTTGAGAGCTGTAATTTTTCCATATTTCGGGACAGTCATGTGAGGTCTTGTTTTTTTGCGTGACGAGTTCACGTCATATTGCTACGATTTTTGGACACCACTTTTTATCGCTATTTTGATTTTTGGGGAGGAAGAATTAACAAAAACGAGCAATTCAGGATTTTTTTATGCCATTCAGTGTGAAAAAATTGATACGGCATTCTACGGGTCAGTACGATTACAGCGATAATCCATTTTTTTATGCTTTGGCACTTTTGCACAAAAACAATTTTAAAGAAAAATTAATTATTTTTGCATTGCTTTACAGACAACAGTTAACCATGGCAATAACACTGGCCAACAGTGAAAATGTGTCTGAAATGAAAATAGCTGGTTTGTAATAATTTTAGCATCCTAAAAACGAATATGTTACTTAAAAATCATTATTAGCTCTTGTTGCTGAGATACATGTCATCCCTTCACCCCCGGAGCTTTTTCCGTTTTTCCGTTTTCGTTTTTCGCTCCCCTCCTTCCCAGAGCCATAACTTTTTTATTTTTCCGTCAATTTGGCCATGTGAGGGCTTATTTTTTGCGGGACGAGTTGTACTTTTGAACGACATCATTGGTTTTACCATGTCGTGTACTAGAAAACGGGAAAAAAATTCCAAGTGCAGTGAAATTGCAAAAAAAGTGCAATCCCACACTTGTTTTTTGCTTGCCTATTTTGCTAGGTTCACTAAATGCTAAAACTGACCTGCCATTATGATTCTCCAGGTCATTACGAGTTCATAGACACCTAACATGACTAGGTTATTTTTCACCTAAGTGGTGAAAAAAAATTCCAAACTTTGCAAAAAACAAAACAAAACAAAATTGCGCCATTTTCCGATACCCGTAGCGTCTCCATTTTTCGTGATCTGGGGTCGGGTGAGGGTTTATTTTTTGCGTGCCGAGCTGGCGTTTTTAATGATAGCATTTTGGTGCAAATACGTTCTTTTGATCGCCCGTTATTGCATTTTAATGCAATGTCGTGGCGACCAAAAAAACGTAATTCTGGCGTTCCGATTTTTTTTCTCGTTACGCCGTTTTGCGATAAGGTTAATGCTTTTTTTTTATTGCTAGATCGGGCGATTCTGAACGCGGCGATACCAAATATGTGTAGGTTGGGGGGTTTTTTTATTGATTTATTTTGATTGGGGCGAAAGGGGGGTGATTTAAACTTTTATGTTTTTTTTATTTTTTTCACATTTTTAAAAACTTTTTTTTTTTACTTTTGCCATGCTTCTATAGCCTCCATGGGAGGCTAGAAGCAGGCACAGCCCGATCGGCTCTGCTATGCAGCAGCGATCATAAGATCGCTGTTACACAGCAGAATTGCAGGTGTGCTGTGAGCGCCGACCACAGGGGGGCGCTCACAGCCACCGGCAATCAGTAACCATAGAGGTCTCCAGGACCTCTATGGTTACCTTCCTGATGCATCGCCGACCCCCGATCATGTGACGGGGGTCGGCGATGCGCTCATATCCGGCCGCACGGCCGGATGCGGTAGTTAAATGCCGCTGTCTGTGTTTGACAGCGGCATTTAACTAGTTAATAGCGGCGGGTGATCGCGATTTCACCCGCCGCTATTGCGCGCACATGTCAGCTGTAAAAAACAGCTGACATGTCGCGACTTTGATGTGCGCTCACCGCCGGAGTGCACATCAAAGCGGGGGTCCCGACATGTGACATACTATACCGTCACATGTCGGGAAGGGGTTAAGATTATTATGCAGGAAAATAGGGAAATTTTGAATTTTCAACAAATGTGTATTGGTAAACCTGATTACAGACCTGTTGAACCAATGTCAGCCATTTTATTCATTGTGTCTGCATAGTTTGTACTAATTGAAGTCTCTTTCTCTTGTTGCAGTAATTTTGTGGAGAGAATTTACACTTTGAAAATGCCTCGTAAATGTGCAAATATTGTTAACAATTTTTGTTACGTGTGTGGTTATGTGACATTTGCCAACCAAAGAAGACCAATTACTCCACTTGTGAAGACTGCTTACCATCATTACTTTGGTGTAAAGGTTGGTGATCAGGAGAAGCCCTGGGCTCCACACATTTGCTGCAATAGTTGTTCAGTAAATCTGGTTGCATGGTTGAAGAATAAAGGACGTTCTATGCGTTTTGGTGTGCCAATGATTTGGAGGGAGCCAAGAAATCATGTAGACGACTGCTATTTCTGCATGGTTGCTCCTCTTCAGCATGGCATGTCAAGAAAAAAGAAGGGGACTATTGAGTACCCTAACATCCCCTCGGCTATAAGACCAGTCCCACATGGGAAAGATCTTCCCGTTCCTCGCCCTCCAAAGGAATATGTACTGGAATCAGATCAGGAGGAAGAATCGCCCGGAAGTTCATCACAAGATCTTGAATATGATTCACAGTCTGCATCAAATGAACCACATTTGCTTTCTCAGGGTGAACTCAATGATCTGATACGCGACCTGGACCTGTCGAAAGAAAAGGCAGAGCTTCTGGCTTCAAGATTAAAACAATGGAACTTTCTACTGTACAATGTTAAAGTGACTGCCTATAGGCATCGACAAAGATTTACATGTTTATTTTAAAAAGCAAGACAATCTCGTTTTCTGCACCAGTGTTGATGGTTTAATGTCCGCTATGAATGTTCAGTACAACCCACTAGATTGGAGACTTTTCATCGACGGTTCAAAGGTTAGTTTAAAAGCTGTACTATTGCACAATGGAAATGTTCTTCCTTCCGTTCCTGTAGGCCATGCTGTTTGCATGAAAGAAACCTACAACAATATGAAACTGCTTCTGGACGCAATAAAATACAGTGACCACCAATGGCAGATCTGTGCAGACTTGAAAGTGGTTGCAATATTGTTAGGCATGCAGTTGGGATACACAAAATATTGCTGTTTCCTATGTGAGTGGGACAGCCGTGCTAGATCTTCTCACTACAATATAAAAGTGTGGCCTACAAGGGACAAAATGTGTCCTGGAATTAAGAATGTTCAACACTGTCCACTTGTTGAACGCAGTAAAATCATTCTGCCGGCGCTACACATTAAACTTGGTCTTATGAAAAATTTTGTTAAGGGAATGAACCAAGAAGGAAATGCTTTTAAGTACCTCAGAGGGAAGTTTCCACAACTCAGTGATGCTAAAGTGAAAGAAGGTGTCTTCATTGGTCCTCAAATTCGTGACCTACTTAGGGATGGAAATTTTGACGAGATCCTACAAGGCAATGAGAAGGCGGCATGGCAAGCCTTCAGAGATGTTGTACGTGGCTTCTTGGGAAACAGACGAGTTGATAACTATGTTGATATTGTGAATAACCTTCTTACGAAGTATCATAAATTAGGCTGCAACATGTCATTAAAAATACACTTTCTGGACTCTCATCTGGATTTCTTCCCGGACAATTGTGGTGCAGTAAGCGATGAGCATGGTGAGCGATTCCACCAAGATATTTTAAATATGGAACAAAGATATCAGGGCAAGTGGAATGCTTCCATGCTTGCAGACTACTGTTGGACATTAATCAGAGATGTACCAGAAGAAAACTTCAATAGACAAGCAAAAAGAAAGCGTTCTCGTGAATAGGTCTTGTCTGAACTGTTGTGTTCAGTTAATGTATTGTGTTCTTGCTATTTTAATCATATTTTAAACAATATTTCAAGTTTGAACATGACATTTGTGTGCAATTTATACTCTTGTAATGAATGCTTCTCGCTACCTACAGCACATACATCCATGGCGTGTATCTAAAAAACGAGAGCTAATTAAACAATTCTGTGGGTATATTTGAGTTTCTCGACCCAAAATTAGTAATATTTGCCTATTTTCATCAAAGAAACATAAAAAAAGTTGTTTTTTGTTGGCCTGTGTAATCTGCCCCTCACGATGACGTCATGGGGGTGCCCTCCCACTGCTTGCCTGCTAAATATTGAGATCAATATCTATCACAGTATGTAGGGAGTTAAAGTGTCGGTAGCGGTGCGGATACAGCTCATGCATGGAGTCAGCTGTCAGAATCAGCTGAAGACAAACGTTCGTGCACAGCTTCAGTGCGTGCAAAATCACCATGACTTATTAATAAGTCCAAGTGGATACGTCAAAGATTGAAAAAATGGTTAAATAATGTTACAGCTGTACAGAAAACTCTGGATGTGGCGATACCAATAATGTGTGCTTTTTCGCTTTGAAAGCTATGTTTTTAAGGTAAAAACATTAGCCTCATTGTGGTACTTGAATATTTTACACTTTAATTGCTGTTCTAATTCACGGATCCGCTCATCCCTGTTGAAGTGTAAGTTCGAGTTCGGCCAAAGTTTAGTCCAAAGTTAGGTTCAGGTACGAGAACTTAAGCCGAAGCTAATCTTGAACAAAAACCTCATAAAATGACAATGGGGACCCGAACTTTTATGCTATAAAATGGTTATAGTAAGGGATAGGTGGCTGCAAAAGTAAGCAAAATGGGGATGAGTAGGATAATTTCTCTGCAAACAAATGTAGATGTGGAAATTTCTTAACATATAAAATCTAAAAAATAATTTATAACTAGGAGGCAGAGGCCCATGTGGAGGAGTAGTGCCTTGCGTGTGTAGCTTACTGTACTTGTCAATAAATAAATGAAAAACAAAAAAAACGATGTGGGATCCCCACATCGTTATTGCACCACTGGAGTAGCTTCTGACTTCCAACCAGTCAGAAGCTACTGTCAAAAGGTGGCACAGGGGCTCAATCATTGCCATGATGACATTCGGGTCACCAGATAAGTTAGTAAGATAAGAGCAGTGCAATCAGAGAGCTGAAAATTTAAGTCCCATAGTGGGACCAAGTGAAAAAAAAAAAAAAAAAAGTACACACACACACAGACAGACCGTCCTCAAAAGTTTACATATCCCGGCAGCATTTTTGCTTTTTTCAGAGAATATGAATGATAACGCCAACTTTATCTCCTCTCACGCTTAGTGGTTGGGTGAAGCCATTTATTGTCAAACTACTGTGTTTTCTCTTTTTAAATCATAATGACAACCCAAAACATGCAAATGACCCTGATCAAAAGTTCACATACCCCATTTCTTAATACAGTGTATTGCCACCTCTAACATCAATGACAGCTTGAAGTCTTTTGTGGTAGTTGTGGATGAGGTTATTTTCTCAAATGGTAGAGCAGCCCACTCTTCTTGCCAAAAAGCCTTTAGTTCCTGTAAATTCCTGGGCTGTCTAGCATAAACTGCAAGCTTGAGATCTCCCCAGAGAGGCACAATGATCTCCGTGCTGAGATCTCATCTCCTGAGATCTTGGTGTACAGACCTCCATCTGCTCATGCGCCGCCCCCCGGCAGCCATTTTCTCCCGGAGTCCACCGCTTAGGAAACCAGTTAAGTGCAGGGGCTCAGGGCTTTCACAAAATGTCCACAGAGACCCGGCTCACCGAACGTCCGCAGCGGCGCATCGTACATTCGAACACCCCCTCATCGCAGCCTGTGGCCTGCAGCAACACTCCACTCTTGCAGCAGCAACCCTGGGACCCTGCTCCAATGCAGCCGGTAACGTATATTCGCATTACAAGACGCACCCCCAATTCACCCCTAAATTTTGGGGAGGGAGTGCGTCTTATAATCCGAAAAATACTTTATATTATATAATATATACAGTGGGTACGGAAAATATTCGGACCCCTTTAAATTTTTCACTTTCATTGCAGTCATTTGGTAAATTCAAACAATTTATTTTTTTCACATTACTGTACACTGCACCCAATCTTGACTGAAAAACAGCTGGAATTTTTGCAAATTTTTTAAAACAGAAAAACAGAAATATCACATGATCATAAGTATTCAGACCCTTTGCTCGGACACTCATATTTTATAAGTCACATGCTGTCAATTTCCTTGTGATCCTCATTGAGATGGTTCTACTCTTTCATTGGAGTCCAACTGTAGTAAACGGATAGGATTTGATTTGGAAAGGCACACACCAGTCTATTTAAGACCTCACAGCTCACAGTGCATGTCAGACCAAATGAGAATCATGAGGTCAAAGGAACTGGCCAAGGAACTCAGACAGAATTGTGGAAAGGCACAGATTTGGCCAAGGTTACAACAGAATTTCTGCAGTACTTAAGTTTTGTTTTTTTTAAGAGCACAGTGGACTCCATAATCCTTAAACGGAAGAAGTTTGGGACCACCAGAAGTCTTCCTAGACCTGGCCCGTCCAGCCAAACTGAGATATCATGGGAGAAGAGCCTTGGTGAGAGGTAAAGAAGAACCCCAAGTTCACGGTGGCTGGGCTCCAGAGATGCAGTAGGGAGATGGGAGAAAGTTCCACAGTGTCAACTATCACTGCAGCCCTCCACTAATCAGGCCTTTATGGCAGAGTGGCCCGTAAGAAGCCTCTCCTCAGTGCAAGACATATGAAAGAAAGCATAAAGTTTGCTAAAAAAAACAAATGAAGGACTCCCAGACTGAGAAATAAGATTCTCTGGTCTGATGAGACGAAGATAGACCTTTTTGGTGATACCAGGCACTGCTCATTACCTGCCCAATACAATCCCAACAGTGAAACATGGTGGTGGCGGCAGCATCATGTTATGGGGGTGTTTTTCAGCTGCAGAGACAAAATGACTGGTTGTCATTGAAGGAAACATGAATGCGGCCAAGTACAGAGATATCCTGGATGAAAACCTCTTCCAGAGTGCTCTGGACCTCAGACTTGGCAGAAGGTTCACCTTCCAACAAGACAATGACCCTAAGCACACAGCTAAAATAACAAAGGAATGGCTTCAGAACAACTCTGTGACCATTCTTGACTGGCCCAGGCAGAGCCCTGACCTAAACCCAATTGAGCATCTCTGGAGAGACCTGAAAATGGCTGTCCACCAACGTTCCCGATCCAACCTTACCGAACTGGAGAGGATCTGCAAGGAAGAATGGCAGAGATCCCCAAATCCAGATGTGAAAAACTTGTCTAACGATTCCAGCAAATTTTGCATTCAGAAAGTCAAATGGCACTCATTTCCTTCTGAGCCCTACCATGCACCCAAATGGTACTATTCTGTGCGCTCAGGAGAAATTGCACCACAAATTTTGGGCTCCATGTTCAACCATAGCCTTTGTAAAAATAAGGAAATTCGGATATAAAAGTAAAAAATTGTGAAAATTAAATGTTCACTTTTTTCCTTCCATATTGCAAAAATTCCTGTATCAATTATGGGTATTTTCTGTCATGTATGCAACTCAAAGTCACTTCAAATGAGATGTGGTCGCTAAAAAAAAAAAAAAAAAAAAATTGCTGGTCCACTTTTAATCCTTCTAACTTACTAACAAAAAATTATGTTATGTTTAAAAAATTGTGCTAATGTAAAGTAGACATGTAGAAATGTTACCAACTATTTTGTATGACAACGGCATAACTATTAAAAGTTTGAGAATTTTTTAATTTTTCACAAATAAAATGCAAGTCATATAAAACAAATTTTACCACTACTATGAAGTGCAATATATCCAGAACAAAAAAATTTCAGAATCAATGGGATCCATTGAAGCATTCCAGAGTTACCACCATGTAAAATGACACTGGTCAGAATTGTAAAAATTGCCCTGGTCATGAAGGTGGAAACAGGCTTCGGGATAAATAACCAGCCAAGGGAAAGCAGTGAGTTGGTCTTAACCCCTTAATCCCATATGACGTACTATCCCGTCAAGGTGACCTGGGACTTAATTCCCAGTGACGGGATAGTACGTCATATGCGATCGGCCGCGCTCACGGGGGGGGGAGCGTGGCAGATTGCGGCCAGGTGTCAGCTGACTATTGCAGCTGACATCCGGCACTATGTCCGCCCCCGGCACATTAACCCCCGGCACACTGCGATCAAACCTGATCGCAGTGTTCCGGCGGTATAGGGAAGCATCGCGCAGGGAGGGGGCTCCCTGCGGGCTTCCCTGAGACCCCTGGAGCAACGCGATGTAATTGCGTTGCTCCGAGGGTCTCTTACCTCCTCCGCCCTGCAGCAGGCCCGGATCCAAGATGGCCGCGGCATCCGGGTCCTTCAGGGAGGTGGCTTCACTGCGCCAACTCAGAGCAGGCGCCGGGAAGCCTCCAGGAGCTGTGCACGTCAGATCGCCGATCTGACACAGTGCACAGCAAAGTGCCAGATCGGCGATCTTACACTATAACATCATGCCCCCACCCCCACCCCGGGCAATATTATAGTGTAAAAAAAAAATTTCACATGTGAAAAAAAAAAAAAAAAAGTTCCCAAAAAAATATATATACATTGTTCCTATAAATACATTTCTTTATCTAAATAAAAAAAAAAAAAAAACCCAATAAAAGTACACATACTTAGTATCGCCGCGTCCGTAGCGAACCGACCTATAAAACGGTCTCACTAGTAAACCCCTTCAGTGAACACCGTAAAAAAAAAAAAAAAAACACGAGGCAAAAAACAACGCTTTATTATCATACCACCAAATAAAAAGTGGAATAACACGCGATCAAAAAGACGGATCAAAATAACCATGGTACCGCTGAAAACGTCACCTTGTCCCGCAAAAAACGGGCCGCCATACAGCATCAAAGAAAAAATAAATAAAGTTATAGTCCTCAGAATAAAGCAATGCAAAAATAATTATTTTTTTCTATAAAATAGGTAAGCACCAAAACATAAAAAAATGATATAAATGAGGTATCGCTGTAATCGTACTGACCCGAAGAATAAAACTGCTTAATCCATTTTACCAAACGCGGAATGGTATTAACGCCTCCCCCAAAAGAAATCCATGAATAGATGGTTTTTGGTCATTCTGCCTCACAACAATCGGAATAAAAAGCGATCAAAAAATGTCACGTGCCCGAAAATGTTACAAATAAAAACATCAACTTGTCCCGCAAAACACAAGACCTCACATGACTCTGTGTACCAAAATATGGAAAAATTATAGCTCTCAATGTAGTAACGCAAAAAATATTTTTTGCAATAAAAAGCGTGTTTCAGTGTGTGACAGCTGCCAATCATAAAAATCCACTAAAAAACCCGCTATAAACGTAAATCAAACCCCCCTTCATCACCCCCTTAGTTAGCGAAAAATTTTAAAAAAATATTTATTTCCATTTTCCCGTTAGGGCTAGGGTTAGGGCTAGGGTTAGGGCTAGGGTTAGGGCTAGGGTTAGGGTTAGGGCTAGGGCTAGGGTTGGGGCTAGGGTTGGGGCTAGGGTTGGGGCTAGGGTTGGGGCTAGGGTTGGGGCTAGGGTTGGGGCTAGGGTTGGGGCTAGGGTTGGGGCTAGGGTTGGGGCTAGGGTTGGGGCTAGGGTTGGGGCTAGGGTTGGAGCTAAAGTTAGGGTTAGCGTTTGGATTACATTTACAGTTGGGATTAGGGTTGGGATTAGAGTTAGGGGTGTGTCAGGGTTAGGGGTGTGGTTAGGGTTACCGTTGGGATTAGTGATAGGGGTGTGTTTGGATTAGGGTTTCAGGTAGAATTGGGGAGTTTACACTGTTCAGGCACATCAGGGGCTCTCCAAACGCGACATGGCGTCCCATCTCAATTCCAGCCAATTCTGCGTTGAAAAAGTAAAACAGTGCTCCTTCCCTTCCGAGCTCTCCCGTGCGCCCAAACAGGGGTTTACCCCAACATATGGGGTATCAGCGTACTCGGGACAAATTGGACAACAACTTTTGGTGTCCAAGTTCTCTTGTTATCCTTGGGAAAATAAAAATTTGGGGGGCTAAAAATCATTTTTGTGGGAAAAAAAAAGGATTTTTTATTTTCACGGTTCTGCGTTGTAAACTGTAGTGAAACACTTAGGGGTTCAAAGTTCTCACAACATATCTAGATAAGTTCCTTGGGAGGTCTAGTTTCCAATATGGGGTCACTTGTGGGGGGTTTCTACTGTTTGGGTACATCAGGGGCTCTGCAAAATGCAACGTGACGCCTGCAGACCAATCCATCTAAGTCGGCATTCCAAATGGCACTCCTTCCCTTCCGAGCTCTGCCATGCGCCCAAACAGTGGTTCCCCCCCACATATGGGGTATCAGCATACTCAGGACAAATTGGACAACAACTATTGGGGTCCAATTTATCCTGTTACCCTTGTGAAAATACAAAACTGGGGGTTAAAAAATCATTTTTGTTAAAAAAAAAAATTATTTTCACGGCTCTGCGTTATAAACTGTAGTGAAACACTTGGGGGTTCAAAGCTCTCAAAACACATCTAGATAAGTTCCTTACAGGGTCTACTTTCCAAAATGGTGTCACTTGTGGGGGGTTTCAATGTTTAGGCACATCAGGGGCTCTCCAAACGCGACATGGTGTCCCATCTCAATTCCAGTCAATTTTACATTGAAAAGTCAATCGGCGCTCCTTCCCTTCCGAGCTCTGCCATGCGCCCAAACAGTCGTTTACCCCCACATATGGGGTATTAGCGTACTCAGGACAAATTGTACAACAACTTTTGGGGTCCATTTTCTCCTGTTACCCTTGGTAAAATAAAACAAATTGGAGCTGAAATAAATTTTGTGTGAAAAAAAGTTAAATGTTCATTTTTATTTAAACATTCCAAAAATTCCTGTGAAACACCTGAAGGGTTAATAAACTTCTTGAATGTGGTTTTGAGCACCTTGAGGGGTGCAGTTTTTAGAATGGTGTCACACTTGGGTATTTTCTATCATATAAACCCCTCAAAATGACTTCAAATGAGATGTGGTCCCTAAAAAAAAAAATGGTGATGTAAAAATTAGAAATTTCTGGTCAACTTTTAACCCTTATAACTCCCTAACAAAAAAAATTTTGGTTCCAAAATTGTGCTGATGTGAAGTAGACATGTGGGAAATGTTAATTAGTAAGTATTTTGCGTGAAATATCTCTGTGATTTAAGGGCATAAAAATTCAAAATTTTTGCCAAATTTCCGTTTTTTTCACAAATAAACGCAAGTTATATCGAAGAAATTTTACCAATATCATGAAGTACAATATGTGACGAGAAAACAATGTCAGAATCGCCAAGATCCGTTGAAGCGTTCCAGAG
The DNA here is from genome assembly GCF_051348905.1 of Ranitomeya variabilis. Taxonomy (NCBI): domain Eukaryota; kingdom Metazoa; phylum Chordata; class Amphibia; order Anura; family Dendrobatidae; genus Ranitomeya; species Ranitomeya variabilis. The sequence continues at coordinate 214,070,796 of NC_135237.1, forward strand.
TTATAACCTCATAAAGGGACAGTGGTCAGAATTGTAAAAATTGGCCCGGTCATTAACGTGCAAACCACCCTCGGGGCTTAATGGGTTAATATTACATACTTACATAGTTATTAAGGTTGAAGGAAGACTTTAAGTCCATCTAGTTCAACCCATAGCCTAACCTAACATGACCTAACATGTTGATCCAGAGGAAAGCAAAAAAAAACCATGTGGCAAAGAGTAAGCTCCACCTTGGGGAAAAAAAATCCTTCCCGACTCCGCATACGGCAATCAGACTAGTTCCCTGGATCAACGCCCTATCAAGCAATCTAGTGTATATACCCTGTAACATTATATTTTTCCAGAAAGGTATCCAGTCCCCTCTTAAATTTAAGTAACGAATCACTCATTACAACATCATACGGCAGAGAGTTCCATAGTCTCACTGCTCTTACAGTAAAAAATCAGAGTCTGTTATTATGCTTAAACCTTTTTTTCCTCTAGACGTAGAGGATGCCCCCTTGTCCCTGTCTCAGGTCTATAATTAAAAAGATCATCAGAAAGGTCTTTATACTGTCCCTCATATTTATACATTAAAATAAGATCACCCCTTAGTCTTCGTTTTTTCAAACTAAATGGCCCCAAGTGTAATAACCTATCTTGGTATTGCAGACCCCCCAGTCCTCTAATAACCTTGGTCGCTCTTCTCTGCAACCCGCTCCAGTTCAGCTATGTCTTGCTTATACACCGGAGACCAGAACTGTGCACAGTATTCTAAGAGTGGTCGAACTAGTGACTTGTATAGAGGTAAAATTATGTTCTCCTCATGAGCATCTATGCCTCTTTTAATGCATCCCATTATTTTATTTGCCTTTGTAGCAGCTGCCTGACACTGGCCACTGAATACGAGTTTGTCATCCACCCATACACCCAGGTCTTTTTCATTGACGGTTTTGCCCAGAGTTTTAGGATTAAGCACATAGTTATACATCTTATTACTTCTACCCAAGTGCATGACCTTACATTTATCCCCATTAAAGCTCATTTGCCATTTATCAGCCCAAGCTTCTAGTTTACATAAATCATCCTGTAATATAAAATTGTCCTCCCCTGTATTGACTACCCTGCAGAGTTTAGTGTCATCTTCAAATATTGAAATTCTACTCTGAATGCTCCCTACAACGTCATTAATAAATATGGTAAAAAGAAGAGGGCCCAATACTGACCCCTGTGGTACCCCACTGCTAACCGCGACCCAGTCCGAGTGTGCTCCATTAATAACCACCCTTAGTTCCCTATCCCTGAGCCAGCTCTCAACCCACTTACACATATTTTCCCCTATCCCCATTATTCTCATTTTATGTAACAACCTTTTGTGTGGCACCGTATCAAAAGCTTTTGAAAAGTCCATATACACTACATCCACTGGGTTTCCTTGGTCCGGTCTGGAACTCACCTCTTCAGAGAAGCTGATCAAATTAGTCTGACATGAACAGTCCCTAGTAAACCCGTGCTGATACTGGGTCATGAGGTTATTCCTCTTCAGATACTCCAGTATAGCATCCCTTAGAATGCCCTCCAGGATTTTACCCACAGTAGAGGTTAAGCTTACTGGCCTATAATTACAGAGTTCAGTTTTTGGCCCCTTTTTGAATATTGGCACCACATTTGCTATACGCCAGTCCTGTGGTACAGACCCTGTTATTATGGAGTCTTTAAAGATTACAAATAATGGTCTATCAATGACTGTACTTAATTCTTGCAGTACTCGAGGGTGTATCCCATCCGGGCCCGGAGATTTGTCAATTTTAGTGATTTTTAGACGCCGCCGTAATTCCTATATGTTGGGAAAGGACCAATATCCATGGACCTTTCCAGCCTATTGACGTCAACCCTGTCTTATTTGCCTTTGCACATTATTAACCCCTTTACCCCCAAGGGTGGTTTACACGTTAATGACCAGGACAATTTTTACAATTCTGACCACTGTCCCTTTATGATGTTATAACTCTGGAACGCTTCAACGGATCCTGATGATTCTGACATTGTTTTCTCGTGACATATTGTACTTCATGACAGGGGTAACATTTCTTTGATATTACATGCGTTTATTTGTGGAAAAAAAATGGAAATTTGGCGAAAATTTTGAAAATTTTCGCAATTTTCCAACTTTGAATTGTAATGCCCTTAAATCACAGACATATGTCACACAAAATACTTAAAAAGTAACATTTCCCACATGTCTACTTTACATCAGCACAATTTTTTTACCAAAATTTTTTTTGTTAGGGAGTTAGGCTGGTTTCACACTTGCGTTTTTGTCTGCAGCGTTTTTTTTCCCTATATTTAACATTGAAAACGCATGCGTTTTTTTGTATGCGTTTGGCCGCGTTTTCAAACGCATGCGTTTTTTTTCTGCATGCGTTCTTTTTCAAAAATGCAACCTGTAGTATTTTTTTGCGTTTTTTTTTCTGCGAAAAAACGCATGCGTTTTTTCGCGGCAAAAAAATGCATTGCTGTCTATGTAAACGCATGCGTTTTTAAGCACATGCGTTTGTTTGCGTTAAAAACGCATGCGTTTTTATAGAAAAAAACCAGAAAACACACTGAAAAGTCACCCACCACCATCAAGGTGATAAAGGGATCCAAACCCTAACCCTAACCCTACCCCTAACCTCACCCCTAACCGTTTAATGAACATTTTCTGACAGTCATAGTGCCACGTATTTCAGTGCCACGTATTTCAGTGCCACGTATTTCAGTGCCACGTTATTTCAGTGCCACGTTATTTCAGTGCCACGTTATTTCAGTGCCACGTTATTTCAGTGCCACGATATTTCAGTGCCACGATATTTCAGTGCCACGTACTATAAATACTATAACTACGTGGTTATACGTGGCACTGAAATACCGTGGCACTGAAATACCGTGGCACTGAAATACCGTGGCACTGAAATACCGTGGCACTTATATACGTGGCACTTATATACGTGGCACTTATATACGTGGCACTTATATACGTGGCCACTGATTAGGGTTAGGGGTAGGGTTAGGGTTTTTTGGTTTTTTTCTTGTTTTCTTGTGTTTTTCTATAAAAACGCATGCGTCTAAAAAACGCATGCGGTTTACCGCGTTTACATGCGTTTTTTCACACATGCGTTTTTAAAAAAAACGCATGCAGATAAAAACGCAAGTGTGAAACCAGCCTTATAAGGGTTAAAAGTTTACCAGCAATTTCACAATTTTAGGCCGGGATCACACATACGCAAGATACGGCCGAGTCTCGCAGGTGAAAACCCAGCTCTGGCGCCGGGACTCCAGAGCGGAGCGTGCAGCCGCACAGCAATACATGGAGCTGCATGCTCCGCTCTGGAGTGCCAGCACCAGAGCTGGGTTTTCACTTGCGAGACTTGGCCGTATCTCGCGCATGTGTGTGTGATCCCGGCCTTACAACACCAAATGTGATGTGGTCCCTAAAAAAAATGAAGTCACTTTGAGGGTTCTATATGATCAAAAATACCCAAGTGTGACACCATTCTAAAAACTGCACATCTCAAGGCACTCAAAACCACATTCAAGAAGTTTATTAACCCTTCAGGTGTTTCACAAGAATTTTTGGAATGTTTAAAAAAAAAAAAAGGAACATTTAACTTTTTTTCACCAAAAATTTACTTGAGCTCCAATTTGTTTTATTTTACCAAGGGTAACAGGAGAAATAGGACCCCAAACGTTGTTGTCCAATTTGTCCTGAGTACGCTGATACCCCATATATGGGGGTAAACCACTGTTTGGGCGCATGGCAAAGCTCGGAAGGGAAGGAGCGCCATTTGACTTTTCAATGCAAAATTGACTGGAATTGAGATGGGACGCCATGTCGCGTTTGGAGAGCCCCTGATGTGCCTAAACATTGAAACCCCCACAAGTGACACCATTTTGGAAAGTAGACCCCCTAAGGAACTTATCTAGATGTGTGGTAAGCACTTTGACCCACCAAGTGCTTCACAGAAGTTTATAATGTAGAGCCGTAAAAAATAAAAAAACCTTTTTTTCACAAAAATGATCTTTTCACCCCCAATTTTTTATTTTCCCAAGGGTAACAGAAAAAATTGGACCCCAAAAGTTGTTTTAAAGTTTGTCCTGAGTACCCCGATACCCCATATGTGGGGGTAAACCACTGTTTGGGCGCATGGCAGAGCTCGGAAGGGAAGGAGAGCCGTTTGACTTTTCAATGCAAAATTGACTGGAATTGAGATAGGACACCATGTCGCGTTTGCAGAGCCCCTGATGTGCCTAAACATTGAAACCCCCCACAAGTGACACCATTTTGGAAAGTAGACCCCCTAAGGAACTTATCTAGATGTGTTTTGAGAGCTTTGAACTTCCAAGTGTTTCACTACAGTTTATAATGCAGAGCCGTGAAAATAAAAATTATTTTTTTTACACAAAATTATATTTTATCCCCCAGTTTTGTATTTTCTCAAAGGTAACAGAAGAAATTGGACCCCAAAAGTTGTTGTCCAATTTGTCCTGAGTACGCTGATACCCCATATGTGGGGGGGAAACACCGTTTGGGTGCATGGCCGAGCTCGGAAGGGAAGGCGCGCCGTTTGGAATGCAGACTTTGATGCAGATGGATTGGTCTGCTGGCGTCATGTTGCATTTGCAGAGCCCCTGATGTACCTAAACAGTAGAAACCCCCAATAAGTGACCCCATATTGGAAACTAGACCCCCGAAGGAACTTATCTAGATGTGTTGTGAAAACTTTGAACCTCTAAGTGTTTCACTACAGTTTATAACGCAGAGCCGTGAAAATAAAAATTCTTTTTTTTTTTCCACAAAAATTATTTTTTAGCCCCCGGTTTTGTATTTTCCCAAGGGTAACAGGAGACATTGGACCCCAAAAGATGTTGTCCAATTAGTCCTGAGTACGCTGATACCCCATTTGTTGGGGTAAACCCGTTTGGGCGCACGGGAGAGGTCGGAAGGGAAGGAGCACTGTTTTACTTTTTCAACGCAGAATTGGCTGGAATTGAGATGGGACGCCATGTCGCGTTTGGAGAGCCCCTGATGTGCCTAAACAGTGGAAACCCCCCAATTTTAAGTAAAACCCTAACCCAAACACACCCCTAACCCTAATCCCAACCATAACCCCAACCACACCCCTAATCCTAATCCCAACTGTAAATGTAATCCAAACCATAACTTTAGCCCCAACCCTAACGGGAAAATGGAAATAAATACATTTTTTTTTTTTATTTTATTATTTTTCCCTAACTAAGGGGGTGATGAAGGGGGGTTTGATTTACTTTTATAGCTGGTTTTTTAGCGGATTTTTATGATTGGCAGCAGTCACACACTAAAAGACGCTTTTTATTGCAAAAAAAGTTTTTGAATCTCCTCATTTTAAGAGCTATAATTTTTCCATATTTTGGTCCACAGAGTAATGTGAGGTCTTGTTTTTTGCGGATCGAGTTGACGTTTTTATTGGTACCATTTTTGGGCACGTGACATTTTTTGATCTCTTCATTTCTGATTTTTGTGCAGTAGAATGAACAAAAACCAGCTATTCATGAATTTTTTTTTTTTTTTTTTTTTGGGGGGGGGGGGGGTCGCTTTTACCATTCCAGGTTTGGCAAAATTGATAAAGCAGTTATATTCTTCGGGTCAGAACGATTACAGTGATACCCCATTTATATTTCTTTTATGTTTTGGCGCTTTTAGATGGTAAAAACGATTTTATATAAAAAATTATTTTTGCATCGCTTTATTCTGAGGTCTATAACTATTTTTCCATTGATGACGCTGTATGGCGGCTCGTTTTTTGCGAGACAAGATGACGTTTTCAGCAGTACCATGGTTATTTATATCCGTCTTTTTGATCGCGTGTTATTCCACTTTGGCGGTATGATAATAAAGCGCCGTTTTTTGCATCTTATTTTACGGTGTTCACTGAAGGGGTTAACTAGTGGGACAGTTTTATAGGTCGGGTCGTTAAGGACGCTGCGATACTAAATGTGTACTTTTTTTATTTAGATAAAGAAATGTATTTACTGGAACAATATTTTTTTTTTCTTTATTTTTTTTTTTTTTTTTTTTACACGTCAATATATTTTTTTTTACATTTTCACATTGCCCCAGGGGAGACATCACAGTGACAGATCAGCGATCACAAAGGCTCTGGGCAGGCGCTTGAAAGCCACCATCACCAGCTCCCTGCTGCAGCAGCACCCGGACCCTGGCATGGCTTTCACCATCACCAGGATGCAGCAGCAGCACCCGGACCCTGGCATTGCCTTCACCACCACCACCACCATGCAGCAGCAGCCAGACCCTGGCTTGGCCTTCACCATCACCACCATGCAGCAGCACCCGGACCCTGGCATGGCCTTCACCACCACCACGCAGCAGCAGCCCACGGACAATGAGAGGCCGGCCACCATCACGGGGCCGCATGAAATGAGCACATCGAGGCTTCCCAGACCGATCCCAAAAAGGGGAAAAAAAAAAAAAAAAGCAGACTATCGCCATCCCTCCCCCTTCACCTCCCAATGTGTCTGTGATGTTAGGTTTGTCTCGCCCTTCCAGTGTGTCTGCCATCCCATGCCTCCAGTACCATCCCTGAACTCCCTGACCCCACTAGTTTAATCGCCCCTTCTCCTGCAACACCTGAGTGGTCTTCAGCCAGCCAGGCCTCACAGTTACATACCCCCCAGTTCCGTCACTATACCCCAAGCCGGCGCAGTTAATTTTTTATTTTTGTTAATGTATTTCAATGTTTTTTGCCCCCAATACTGCTTGGTTCTTTGTGTATTGCGCCGCCGGCAACACACACCGTGCGCCAAATAAACACACTGCGCCCTACACTTTGTGGTTTTGCCACCTCATAGCTCCAGGGGTGAGACAAGTAGAACACTGCAGCTTTGCTTCTTGTGTTTGGTATGGCGCTATGAGTTGTCAAAAACGTAATATTACTGGTCTTTCCTCCATAATCTCTTCAGTCTGCTTAATGTATGTGACACAGACTGAACAGACAATGGAGGTAATACAAAGCAGACCTATACTCAACAGCTCATGTGTCAGAAAACATGAAGCTACTTACAGGTAGCTGCATTTTTCGGAGGCCCATGACAGCACCACGAGAGAGGGGATCCGCCCATTAGGAACAGGAAACCTACAGATACAAAAGGGCGGCACCTCTCCCACGTATCAGTTGTATTATAGAGCCTGAGAGGACTACCGCGGTTAATGACAAGCATATACAAACATTATGTACAATACGATATCTTTTAATAAAGGAATAATCCAGATATCACACGTGAAATTTTTTTTTTTTTTTTTTTTTTTTACATTTTAAGGAAGTGAAACCCTCATATGAATAGGGAGGGAACTAAGGGTGCGGTCACGGGCCTCCGAAAAATGCCGCTACTGGTAAGTAGCTTAATGCTTTATTCAGACTCCCATGACAGCACCACGAGAGATTTACAGAGATGTAAGCCACCTTAGGGAGGGACTATAGCCTGCAGCATCCTTAACCCGAAGGTGAACCCCAAGTCCAACCGATAGTGTTTGAAAAAGGTGGAAGTGACCATGTAGCCGCCTTACATATCTGGTCGATTGACACTCCAGACCTTTCTGCCCAGGATGATGCCATGGCTCGGGTGGAATGCTCCCTCAGATTCTGCGGAGCCGGACCCCCACCTGCTGTATAAGCCAGAGAAATATCCTCCCTAATCCATTTAGCTAGTATGTATTTTGATGCTCTAACCCCTTTCCTAGGACCTTGGAAGGATAAGAACAGCGCATTATCTTTCTTCCAGTCATTAGTGACTGAAATATATTGCAGAAGGCATCTCCTAACAGCTAACGTATGGAGTTCTTTTTCTTTAGGGTTAGAAGGATTAGAGATAAAGGATGGCAGAACTATTTCCTGTGACCTATGAAAATGGGATGTTACTTTTGGTAAGTAAGCTGGGTCCGGCCTGAGGATTACCCTATCCTGTAGGAATTCTGTATACGGGGGAACTCTGGATAGTGCCTGGATATCTCCTATCCTGCAAGCCGATGTTATAATTACCAGGAAGCTGCTTTAAGAGACAACAATTAGATTGAAGCTTCCTGCAAGGGCTAAAAGTGGGCTTTCGTTAGGGATGAAAGAACTAGATTTAGGTCCCACGGTACTGTTTTATTTTTATGCAAAGGTCTAGATCTAATGACTGCCTTAATGAACCTCGATACCCAGTAATTATTGGCAATATTACAGGAGAACAGGGCACCCAGGGCTGAGACCTGCACCCTCAGTGTACTTGTAGAGAGATTTAAACTCTAAACCCCTTTGTAGAAACTCTAATATCTGGCGTATCGGCACCCCTTCTTTGATATTGAAATCTGAGAAGGCCAAGAACATTCTCCAGGTTCTAGAGTAGATTTTTGTTGTTATGAGCTTTCTACTTTTTCTTAGGGTATCTACCAAATTTGGGGAGAAGCCTCTGTTTTTTTAATAATGACCGCTCAAACTCCAAGCCGTTAAATGGAGTCCATTCACTTGTGGATGGCAGATCGGACCTTGGAAAAGCAAATTCGGATATCTGGTAGTACCCAGGGATCGTCTACAGACATTGTCCTGAGCCATGTGAACCAGGTTCTCCTGGGCCAGAAGGGAGCAATCAGAATGACCTTCAATCGATCTTCCCTGACCTTCCTCACCACTAGAGGTAACAGGTTCAACGGTGGGAAGGCGTAAGCGAAAGGAAAATCCCATTTTATTAGAAATGCATCCACCGCCAGAGGATTCTCCCTGGGATTCAGAGAGTAGAATCTTTTTACTTTTTTTTTTTTTTGTTATCTTTCGTGGAAAATAGGTCCACTACTGGCTGACCCCATCGGCGGACAATCTGTTTGAAAATGTCTCCATTTAGAGACCATTCTCCTTGCCTTAGGATATTGCGGCTGAGAAAGTCTGCTTGTACATTCTCTTTCCCCTTGATGTGAAGAGCAGTCAAAGATTGAAAATTTGTCTCTGACGACTGGAACAGGCAATCTGTGACCTGCATCAGTGTTTCGGAACGTGTTCCACCTTGATGGTTTATATAAGACACTGCCACTTGGTTGTCCAAGAGTATCCTGACGTGGTGTCCCTGCAGATATATGAGGAGTTTTTTAACTGCTAACTCAATCGCCATTAACTCCCTCTGATTGGATGAAGATGTTGTGTATGGTTCCCATTGTCCCTGAACCACAATGTCCCCCATGTGGGCCCCCCACCCTGAGGGACTGGCATCCGTAGTTATCACTCGGGTTATATTCATTACCCAGGGAACGCCTCACGATAAATTATCTTTATCCAGCCACCACCTTAGGGATTCAAGAGTTACTGGTGCCAAGGTTATTGTTCCCTCAAGGGTTCCTCCCAAGATTTTGTCATTAAACAAAACATCCTTCTGTAGGGGTCTAGAATGAAAATGAGCCCATTTGACAGCTGGGATGCATGATGTGAGAGACCCTAACAGGTACATAGCTTGTCGAAGGGTCATGGAGGGTGTATTAATAGCTTTTAATACCTGACGCTGAATTTGATCTAATTTCTCTATAGGGAGAAGACACTTGTGTAGCTGAATCTAATAACCCCAAAAACTTTTGAATTTTCTGGGGCTGTAGCCGAGATTTTTCATAATTAATTATCCAACCCAGGTGTTCTAATTTAACCCTAGCTACTTCTAATTGTGACAAGCAGTGATCCATTGAATTCCCTCCTATGAGAAAATCATCAAGGTATGGAACAATAAGAATATTACTTTCCCGTAAATGTGCCATAACCTGCGCAATTACCGTATATACTCGAGTATAAGCCGACCCGAGTATAAGTTGACCCCCCTAATTTTGCCACAAAAAACTGGGAAAACTTAATGACTCGAGTATAAGCCTAGGGTGGAAAATGCAGCAGCTACCGGTGAATTTCAAAAATAAAAATAGATGCTCCATACCGTTCATTATTGCCCCATAGCTGTACCATAGAAAGCTGTGCCATATAGTGCTCTGCACCGTTCATTATTGCCCCATAGCTGTGCCATATAGTGCTCTGCACCGTTCATTATTGCCCCAAAGCTGTGCCATATAGTGCTCTGCACCGTTCACTATTGCCCCATAGCTGTGCCATATAGTGCTCTGCACCGTTCATTATTGCCCCATAGCTGTGCCATATAGTGCTCTGCACCGTTCATTATCGCCCCATAGCTGTGCCATATAGTGCTCTGCAACGTTCACTATTGCCCCATAGCTGTGCCATATAGTGCTCGGCACCGTTCATTATTGCCCCAAAGCTGTGCCATATAGTGCTCTGCACCGTTCACTATTGCCCCATAGCTGTGCCATATAGTGCTCTGCACCGTTCATTATTGCCCCATAGCTGTGCCATATAGTGCTCTGCACCGTTCATTATTGCCCCATAGCTGTGCCATATAGTGCTCTGCACCGTTCATTATTGCCCCATAGCTGTGCCATATAGTGCTCTGCACCGTTCATTATTGCCCCATAGCTGTGCCATATAGTGCTCTGCACCGTTCAATTGCCCCATAGCTGTGCCATATAGTGCTCTGCACCGTTAATTATTGCCCTATAGCTGTGCCATAGAAAGCTGTGCCATATAGTGCTCTGCACCGTTCATTATTGCCCCATAGCTGTGCCATATAGTGCTCTGCACCGTTCATTATTGCCCCATAGCTGTGCCATATAGTGCTCTGCACCGTTCATTATTGCCCCATAGCTGTGCCATATAGTGCTCTGCACCGTTCATTATTGCCCCATAGCTGTGCCATATAGTGCTCTGCACCGTTCATTATTGCCCCATAGCTGTACCATAGAAAGCTGTGCCATATAGTGCTTTGCACCGTTCATTATTGCCCCATAGCTGTGCCATATAGTGCTCTGCACTGTTCATTATTGCCCCATAGATGTACCATAGAAAGCTGTGCCATTGCTGCTGCTGCAATAAAAAAAAAAAAAAGACATACTCACCTCTCTTGCTTGCAGATCCTCAGCGTCCCGGCGTCTCTCTGTACTGACTGATCAGGCAGAGGGCGGCGCGCACAATATATGCGTCATCGCGCCCTCTGACCTGCACAGTCAGTGCGGAGAGACGCCGGGAAGATGGAGCGGCGCCCGGCGTGTGGAACGCGGACAGGTGAATATGTAATACTTACCTGCTCCCGGCGTCCCGCTCCTTCCCCCGGACAGCTGGTCTTCGGTGCCGCAGCCTCTTCCTCTATCAGCGGTCACCGTTACCGCTCATTAGAGAAATGAATATGCGGCTCCACCCCCTATGGGAGTGGAGTCCATATTCATTTCTCTAATGAGCGGTCCCATGTGGCCGCTGAACAGGGGAAGAGCTGCGACACCCGGAGACCGTGGGACTGCAGGGACAGCGCCAGGAGCCCCGGAAGCAGGTAAGTATGCCTCAGCGCCCTCTCCCCCTCACCCGCCGACCGTGACTCGAGTATAAGCAGAGAGGGGCTCTCTCGGCTTATACTCGAGTATATACGGTATTTTAGTAAAAACTCTCGGGGCAGAAGTTATACCAAATGGAAGTGCCCTGTACTGAAAATGGTGAACTACTCCGCCTATTAATACTGCTACCCTTAGGAATTGTTGGAAATCCGCATGAATGGGCACATGATAATAGGCATCTTTCAAATCCACTACTACCATGAAACAATTTTTAAACAGCATCTTTATTGCTGAATTAATAGACTCCATCTTGAAAGTATGTTTGACCAAAAAACTATTAAGGTGTCTAAGATTTATGATGGTTCTATATGTTCTGTTAGGTTTCTGAATAAGAAACAGGGGGGAATAAAACCCCTTCCCTCGATCAGATTTTGGGACTTCTATCAGGACATTTTTAGAACAAAGACAATTCCTCCTTTTCTAAAGCCGACTGTTCAAGAGGAGAAGAACGTAAAGGAGTCAATTTAAAACTATCCCGTGGGGTACGAATAAACTGAAGTTTGAGACCCTGAGATATAGTGTTCTGCACCCAGACACTATTTGTGATCTCTGACCATTCTGAGCTGAAATGTAACAGTCTACCCCCCACCGGGATTGCTAGTCATTTGTCTTTTCTTTCTTTCTCTCCTTTGAGGAAAGACGGAACATAAATCCTGTACCTCTTCTACGCCTATCATCCCATCTAGACCAATCTCTTACAGGCGAAAAGGCACGCTTCCTTCCCCGGCCAAACCTCTTCTTATTGAAGGGGCGACTGTAGGACCCAAACAAATTCAGGAACTTCCTTTTGTCATCTCCCGCTTTTTCCAGGAGTTCCTCTAAGGTGGGACCAAACAAATATTCCCCCTTGCAGGCAATGGCACAGAGCTTTGACCTCGTCTGTATCTCTCCCAGCCAGCATTTTAACCACAAGGCTCTCCTAGCCATATTAGAGAGTCCTGCTGCTCTAGCAGCCATCTTAACAGAGTCAATAGATGCGTCTGACAAGAAAGCAGCCCCCTCCTGAATCACTGGTAAAGCAGCTAACAGTCTCTTGAGGCCCCCTCCTTTAATTGGGCTTCTAATTGGTCCAGCCACACCATCATTGACCTAGCCATACAGGTTGATGCCACCGCAGGTCTTAACCCCTTAATCCCATTGGACGTACTATCCCATCAAGGTGACCTGGGACTTAAATCCCAGTGATGGGATAGTACGTCCAGCGCGATCGGCAGCGCTCACGGGGGGAGCGCGGCCGATCGCGGCCGGGTGTCAGCTGATTATCACAGCTGACATCCGGCACTATGTGCCAGGAGCGGTCACAGACCACCCCCGGCACATTAACCCCCGCAGTGTTCCGGCGGTATAAGGAAGCATCGCGCAGGGAGGGGGATTCCCTGAGACCCCCGGAGCAACGCGATGTGATCGCGTTGCTGCAAGGGTCTCTTACCTCCTATCCCTGCAGGCCCAGGATCCAAAATGGCCGCGGGGCTGCATCCGGGTCCTGCAGGGATTACTTCCGGGTGCAGACCAGGCTCTGGTAAGCCTGCAGCGCTCTAAGACAGATCGCCGACCTGACAGTGCTGTGCAAACTGTCAGATCAGCGATCTGTGATGTCCCCCCCTGGGACAAAGTAAAAAAATAAAAAAAAATCCACATGTGTAAACAAAAAAAAAAATTCCTAAATAAATAAAAAAAATATATTATTCCCATAAATACATTTCTTTAAATAAAAAAAAAACAATAAAAGTACACATATTTAGTATCGCCGCATCCGTAACGACCCAACCTATAAAACTGTCCCACTAGTTAACCCCTTCAGTGAACACCGTAAGAAAAAAAAAAAAAACGAGCCAAAAAACAACGCTTTATCATACTGAACAAAAAGTGGAATAACATGCGATCAAAAAGACGGATATAAATAACCATGGTACCGCTGAAAACGTCATCTTGTCCTGCAAAAAACGAGATGCCATACAGCATCATAAGCAAAAAAATAAAAAAGTTAGAATAAAGCGATGCCAAAATTATTATTTTTTCTATAAAATAGCTTTTATCGTATAAAAGGGCAAAAACAAAAAAAATGATATAAATGAAGTATCGCTGTAATCGTACTGACCCGACGAATAAAACTGCTTTATCCATTTTACCAAACGTGGAACGGTATAAACGCCTCCCCCAAAAGAAATTCATGAATAGCTGGTTTTTGGTCATTCTGCCTCACAAAAATCGGAATAAAAAGTGATCAAAAACTGTCACGTGTCCGAAAATGATACCAATAAAAACATCAACTCGTCCCGCAAAAAACAAGACCTCACATGACTCTGAACTAAAATGTGGAAAAATTATAGCTCTCAAAATGTGGAGACGCAAAAACGTTGCGATAAAAAAGCGTCTTTTAGTGTCTGACAGCTGCCAATCATAAAAATCCGATATACAAAACGCTATAAAAGTAAATCAAACCCCCTTCATCACCCCCTTAGTTAGGGAAAAATAATAAAATTAAAAAAATGTATTTATTTCCATTTTCCCATTAGGGCTAGAGCTAGGGCTAGTGTTGGGGCTAAAGTTAGGATTAGGGTTGGGGCTAAAGTTAGGATTAGGGTTGGGGCTAAAGTTAGGATTAGGGTTTGGATTACATTTACAGTTGGGATTAGGGTTGGGATTAGAGTTAGGGGTGTGTCAGGGTTAAGGGTGTGGTTAGGGTTACCATTGGGATTAGGGTGAGGGGTGTGTTTGGATTAGGGTTTCAGGTAGAATTGGGGAGTTTACACTGTTCAGGCACATCAGGGGCTCTCCAAACGCGACATGGCGTCCGATCTCAATTCCAGCCAATTCTGCGTTAAAAAAGTAAAACAGTGCTCCTTCCCTTCCCTTCCAAGCTCTCCCGTGCGCCCAAACAGGGGTTTACCCCAACATAAGGGGTATCAGCGTACTCGGGACAAATTGGACAACAACTTTTGGGGTCCAAGTTCTCTTGTTATCCTTGAGAAAATTAAAATTTGGGGGTCTAAAAATCATTTTTGTGGGAAAAAAATATTTTTTATTTTCACGGCTCTGCGCTGTAAACTGTAGTGAAACACTTGGGGGTTCAAAGTTCTCACAACACATCTAGATAAGTTCCTTGAGAAGTCTAGTTTCCAATGTGAGGTCACTTCTTGGGGTTTCTACTGTTTGGGTACATCAGGGGCTCTGCAAATGCAACGTGACGCCTGCAGACGAATCCATCTAAGTATGCATTCCAAATGGAGCTCCTTCCCTTCCGAGCTCTGCCATGCGCCCAAACAGTGGTTCCTCCCCACATACGGGGTATCAGCGTACTCAGGACAAATTGGACAACAACTACTGGGGTCCAATTTATCCTGTTACCCTTGTGAAAATACAAAACTGGGGGCTAAAAAATCATTTTTGTGAGAAAAAAAGAATTTTTATTTTCACGGCTCTGCATTATAAACTGTAGTGAAACACGTGGAAGTTCAAAGCTCTCAAAACACATCTAGATAAGTTCCTTAGGGGGTCTACTTTCCAAAATGGTGTCACTTGTGGGGGGTTTCAATGTTTAGGCACATCAGGGACTCTCCAATCGCAACATGGCGTCCCATCTCAATTCCAGTCAATTTTGCATTGAAAAGTAAAACGGCGCTCCTTTCCTTCCGAGCTCTGCCATGCGCCCAAACAGTGTTTTACCCCAACATATGGGGTATCAGCGTATACAACAACTTTTGGGGTCCATTTTCTCCTGTTACCCTTGGTAAAATAAAACAAATTGGAGCTGAAATACATTTTGTGTGAAAAAAAGTTAAATGTTCATTTTTATTAAAACATTCCAAAAATTCCTGTGAAACACCTGAAGGGTTAATAAACTTCTTGAATGTGGTTTTGAGCACCTTGAGGGGTGCAGTTTTTAGAATGGTGTCACACTTGGTTATTTCCTATCATATAGACCCATCAAAATGACTTCAAATGAGATGTGGTCCCTAAAAAAAAAATGGTGTTGTAAAAATGAGAAATTGCTGGTCAACTTTTAACCCTTATAACTCCCTAACAAAAAAAAAATTTTTGTTCTAAAACTGTGCTGATTTAAAGTAGACATGTGGTAAATGTTATTTACTAAGTATTTTGCATGACATAGCTCTGTGATTTAAGGGCATAAAAATTCAAAGTTGGAAAATTGCGAAATTTACAAAATTTTCGCCAAATTTCCATTTTTTTCACAAATAAACACAAGTTATATCGAATAAATTTTACCACTATCATGAAGTACAATATCTCACGAGAAAACAGTGTCAGAATTGCCAAGATCCGTTGAAGTGTTCCAGAGTTATAACCTCATAAAGGGACAGTGGTCAGAATTGTAAAAATTGGCCCGGTCATTAACGTGCAAACCACCCTCGGGGCTTAAGGGGTTAAGGAACCGGCCGCCATTTCCCAGGTACCCCTCAGAAAAATATCCGCCTTCCTATCCAGAGGGTCCTTAAGGGTTCCCATATCCTCAAAAGGAAGGGAAGCTCGCTTCGCTACTTTGGCTATGGCTGCATCCAATTTGGGGGCCTTTTCCAAATTACTGACTGCAGGATCATCAAACGGATATCTCCGTTTCTGTGCTGGAGGTAAGGAGCCTTTTTTCTCAGGTTTCTTCCAATCTCTATTAATAAGTCCCTGAATTTTTTCATTTAGAGGAAAGGCTCTACGCTTCTTTTGCTCTAGTCCACTAAACATGATCTCCTCTCTGGATAATTGAGGTTTGGGCTCTGCTATACCCATAGTTCCTCTGACTGCTTTAACTAACTTATCTATCCTTTCTAGGGGTAGACAAAAGAGGCCAGTGTCTTCATCCGAGGAAAAGGACGATGCAGCTGAATGCCCAGAGATTTCGTCTCTGCTCTCGTCCACTGAAGAATCAGATGTCAGAGGAGTTTTGTGTTTAGTGCTTCCCGCTTGAGATAGGGACTTTTAAATGGATTGTCTGACCTCCATTCAGACCATCTCTTTCAGGCTTGCCGCCATACTAAGGGATTCTTCCGCTACCTGAGGGGGCAAGTAAGGCATTCTAGTCTATATAGATCTAATGCCCTCACCCCTCCTGAGACCTCACCGTCTGCTGGATACAGGGGCCACATAGCTTTTTAGGGCAGTTATCAGGTAAGGGAACCCCACAGATGGCACACTCTCTGTTTCTCCTTACCGATGCATTTCTTCCCCTACAATAAAGAACATGAGGAATCACGTCACTGGGTGAACATTCTCGAAGATCACTTACCAGTGCCTGCCCAAAAAAGGAAATATCGGAGTACGAGGGGGATTTTTCCTGGCTGACGCTCCAGACCCGTCTGGAGGAGCTCTTGCGGCCAGATTCATCACTCCTTTTATCATGGTCCTTCCCTTTGGGCTTCTGACATACGTCTTCCAGCAGCTGAGGCTGCTGTTCACGGTCACTCTCCATACCTCACAGTTTTGAGGCCAGAAGCAAGGAATCCAGGTCTGGAGTCCGCTTATAAGACCCTCTTCCGGTCAGCAGCTGTGCCTAGTGCTCCTCCCCTGATTTGCTGTCTGCTTTTCCCCCCTCCCCAGGTGCAGGAGATCGGCTGGGGGTCTGTGCGAGAGGTCCGAGACCCGGAAGTAGATGCTGGCTCTGCCCCTAGACGTCACCCGGCCCACAGCGCTTCCTGTCAGCCCTGGGAGCAGCATGGGACGCCCGGCTAGCCCGCACTATACCGGGTGGCACCCCCCCATGATGACACCGCACCGACACAGCCCGCAGCACCACCTGTCCAGGAGGAGAAGATACAGGGGGCATACTCACCCAGCGCTGGCCTCCGGAGACAGGACACCCCCGGTGACTGCTCCCTGCTGCGAACGTCAGCCGTGCAGCCCTGCCAGGACCACCGTGACGTCTCCAGGGTATCCCGCACCGGCCGAGGTAGGAGACCCCCCCCGCTACCTGAGTCGGCCTGGGATCCTTTTAATGATTGCTGTAGGATCCAGTCCCCTTAGGAACAGGAAACCAACTGATACGTGGGAGAGGTGCCGCCCTTTTGTATCTGTACGTTTCATATTCCTAATGGGTGGATCCTCTCTCTCGTGGTGCTGTCATGGGAGTCTGAATAAATAGTTAGTTCATGATGCACAAAACCCAGCATCTTGAACTCATTATTTCTGACACATGACCTGGTGAATATAGAACTGCCTTGTATAACCTCCATTTTCTCTTCAGTCTACGTAATCAATTTCACACAAACTGAAGAGACAATGGAGGTCATACAAGGCATATCTATACTCACCTCGACAGGTGTCAGAAATAGTGAATTCATGAGGCTGGGTTTTGTGCATCATGAACTCATTATTTCTGACACCTGACCTGGTGAGTATAGATCTGCTTTATATTATATTTCCATCTTCTCCTCAGTCTGCGTTTAATAGATAAAATGCAGAAGAGATTCAGGATGTAATGACGTCAACTACCATACCACTAACATCATAAGTGATTTTTAAAGGAAAGACATAGGAGACTCTGTACAGGTATCAAAACACGTTAATTAACAACAAACAGTAACATTTAAAACATAACTGGTACAGACCCAAACCCAACAGAATATTTTACACAATATTATCTTGTCATGCCACAAGTCCGATGTCAGAAACAAAATAGGCAGCAAAATGGTCCCGCATGTGGGCAACTTCTACAGTTGACCGCAGAGGGTGATGCTGGTAATCTGGCAATCGGTTTGCAACTGGTTCATCCAGTTCAATGTTGGGTCGCTCCTTAGCCATTATGTAATTGTGGAGAACCACACAGGCTTTGACAACCTCATTCACTGTCTCCATTTTTAAATTAATGGCTGTCCCAAGAATGCGCCATTTTGAGACAAGAATCCCAAAAGGTACACTCAACTGTTCTTCGGGCCCTGGTTAGTGTGGTTCAAGTCCCGACTGGAATATGGCTTCAGAAGGTTTTCACACATCTGAAAGTCCTCATCCCCAACCATAACAAATGGCATCGGTGGGCCTTGAGAGTTGGGGAGAGGTTGTGGCTAGGATGTGGCAGGGGAAAATTAAAATTTTTGCTATACAAACGTCGGCCCATATACGAGTTCTTGAAAGTCTGGGATTAATTGCCACGGCCAAAAACGCCAATGTCCACGGCGATAAAGCGACAGTCCGCATCTGCTATTGCCATGGGCACTACTGAAAAATATTTCTTGTAGTAAAGTACTCCAATCCAGATCTGGCGGGTTTGGTAATCCGTATGCGCTTTCCATCCACTGCTCCCAAACAGTTGGAAAAATTACACACTCCAGAATTTGTCGGCAATTTCCATCCACATGTCCGCGGTGGGTAAGGGGATAAATTCATCCCGGAGAATGTTCTACAAAGCCCGGGAGGTGTCCGCAACTATTCCAGACAAGGTGGAAATTCCAAGCCGGTACTGAAAGTGGAGCGATGATAAGCTCTCTCTGGTAACCAGGAATCTGATGAAAAAAAAAAAATTTAAAAGAACAATTCTATTTATTGTGGGGTTTTGCTAAACACAAAGGAAAATACAAATAATACATGCCAGAACAATAATTATGACAGGCATTTGTTTAGAATTATTACGTACATTAGTGTGACCATGAGACATTCCTCTGCAGGAATCGATCCAAGGAGCTGGGTTGTCCTGTCTCTGGATGGCTCCTTGGACACGACCAAGCAAATCCCGAAAAGTCTCTTGAGACATCCTGGCATATTCCGGGAATTTTTCCGGGTTGGCATTAAGCTCGCCATATAGCATGTGGTAGGCTCCACGGCCCTCCCCGACTTCATTAATGGGGTGTCTCCAATAACGCCGAGTTCTTCTCTGTCTTTCTCGATTTCTTTGTTGCTCACAAGCAAACGCATAGGCAAGAAACAGCTTTATACTTAAATTCAGGTTGATATAAAAGCTCTCCATGCGAAGATCCATCGTGACACAGGATACAGTACCAAACTGTGAAGATTTCAGTTGACCAAGTGTCTAAATAAAGATATCCCATAACACACCCCCACTGTTGTCCCATTGTTGGTGTCTGTTTATCTAGATTTTTCTCCTGTAAAATTTTCCACCATGCGCATAAAAAACGCAAACGCCACTGATCAGTCACACTAACCAGGAGCTCCCGCACCTAAGTGCTTTTTACAGAATATAGGGACCTCTGAAGTGCTAATTTCTGGTCCCCGTTCGGAGAGCCCTCTACACCCCTCACCAGGGAGTCGTCAGAGCGCTTTCAGAGCTCATTTTGTCTCTCTGGACTGCTGATTCACCCGAGAGGAAGGAACGACGCTGTATGGAGGAGCCATCTTGAGATCTGCCCTGCCGGTTAACAAGGCTGCTCCACAGAGGTACCGCTGCTGATCGCCGCCCTTACCCCCTGGCCCCGTCTCACTCACCTGTACCTGTCCGGATTGCTCGGATCTGGTGTGGGGGCCTGGAGAGACTTCTGCCGCTGTGATCTGCGGTCTCTTACATCTCCCGCCTTCTGCTCCTGGGTAGGGAGGCTGCGGCGAGATCCGAGGCTCTCAGGCGGACGTGGTGTGGGACAGACTGCCTTCCCTGCTGCTGTGCTCTGCGGCTCTCCCGCCCCATCGGTAGGTCCAGGCTCTGTGTGCTGCGATGAGGACGCTGCAGTGCCGAAGATTTTACCGCCAATTCCGGCGCCATCTTCGATCCCATCCTGCTGCTGAAGATTTGTGCACAGTCGGTCTGTGGGGTGAGGTGCATTGTTCCCACTCTGTTAAACTATGTTATCCTCTGCCTGCAATTTACCTCCTGCTACTTCCTGCTGCCCCATACCCAGTAATAATGAATAACTGTTATATAATAACTGCTAATAGTTATTCCTATAAATAAGGGATATAAAAACAATCTAGGAGGTTTTTTGGTGACAACGGCCATATATTTACTCAAGCACTGAGGGGGTTTTCCACAATACCCTTTTATTATCTCCCGGACTGCTTTCTAACTACTAAGCCTTCCCTGTTAAGGGATCCCATCATAAACATTTGAGTCTAAAAATTTCCTCTTTTTCCAGAACAGGCATGGAAAGAGTTCTGCACTCTCATTAATGATCCTACAGCGACACCTAGTGTCGACTCCCTGGAACTTGTTCTATCTTCATAAAATGAGCTTAAAAATATTTAGAATTGAGAGTCCTCAGTGGTTGATACCTTTTAATGGCTAACTGAAAAGATGGTAACAAATTGCAAGCTTTCGAGACTACATACGTCTCTTCATCAGGCAAAGACTAAAACAAATTCTGAAGAATCACATATTTATGCACAACATAGTATAGAAAAAAAAAAAAAAAGGGAGAGGGGAAAAAAAAACATGGATAAGCCAGGTGACATGAAGCAGAATTACCATGGGTGATAAACAGTTACGTCCATAAATATTGGGCCAATTCTTAGATAAGGATTGTTTTATTGTCCTGTGATTGGGGTCTGGTTCTGTTGTGATGACCCCACATGGTCTGATGGGCAAGTTCATTAGTTGATGTAAAAAGACATAAATCCGTGTGACACATTCATTCCTGCATTTAGAGTGTCAAAGGTCGTCATCAGTTTATATTCCCAGATTCTCCTGTCTTTCTGCGATTTGAAGTTACCCTTTAATACAAGTAATTTCATGTCCATAATGTTATGATTTGGGAGACAGAAATGTATTGCCACAGGTATATCCATTCTTTTTTCTCTTATTGTATGGCGATTAGAGTTCATCCTTGTTCTCAGTTTCTGCCCTGTCTCCCCCACATACAGACCCCCAGTTGGACATTTAGTACAAATAATTAAGTACACCACATTAGAAGTGATGCAGCTGAATGTACCTGGTATCTTGTAGTAATGATGTGAATTGGGGATCTTTATCTTGTCCGTGGTCATTATAAATGGACAGGTTTTACATTTTTTCTGGTTGCAAGGAAATGAGCTTATAATTTTCCTTCTTTTTTCCAAGTTGTGAACACAGCTATTCACGTTTTAAGACGCCTCATCATGGTTAAATCACAAAAAAAAACCGTGAAAAATTAGCGAACAAAGCTATTGCAGACGAACAGAAAAAGAACACTCATGGAGATCTTGACAAATATCTAAAGAAGAAAAGTGATTCTTCCTACACTCCGTCAAGGCGTACCCTTAAAAAAATAATCTATCTCCATTGACAATATGGATGACTCGGATCTCAGTAAAGCTGACTCTGATAGTGACTCTGTCTTAGAAGATACTGCCCCTATTTCCAGAGCCTTTATGAAGAAACTAATGGCCCAAAATATGAAAACTCTTCTGTCGGGCATGCGTTCGGACCCCCAGCAATTGAGGCAAAGAGTAGAGGTACTGGAGTCTGCTTCCACAGAGACAGTCAATGCCTTAACCGGCCTCCAAGACCAGGTCCTTAAACAACAGCACCATCTTAACATTGCTTTGTTGGCAGCGGAGGATCAGGAAAATAGGAGCAGGAGGAAAAACATTCGTACAAGAGGGATCCCGGAGTCCTTTGCTCGAGAAGCCTTAGAGAAAGTAACAAGAGAAATTATTTCCAATCTCTTAGGTCTCAGCGCACGGTGAACTCTTTCAATTATAATTGTAGATGCTCTTTCTTGGCCTAAGCCTAAAACGGACGAGCCGCCCAGAGATATCATTTGCGGTATTCTCAGTTATGTTGATACGGCAGCTGTTCTAACAAGTGCCAGAGAGCAAGAAAAGATTATTTATGATAACTCTCAAATTCAGCTATTCCAAGACCTGGCTTCCTCCACCTTAATGAAAAGACGTATCCTACGACCCCTTCTCTCAGCCTTAAAAGCTAAGAACTTGACGTATAAATGGCTTTTTCCTTTTGGTCTAGCGATTAATGCAAGAGGTCGGCAGATTGTGGTTCGTACTCCAAAGGACCTGCCAAATCTTTGGGAGTCACTTGATATCGCCCCAATTGAGCTCCCCTCTTGGATGCCTGTTGACACTAGTTGGAGACTTCCTCCGCTTACCAAATCACAAGAATGGTTCCTGAAGAAAAAGCATACTTCGCCGAAAGTCAAGAAATATGACCCCAAGACACACCCTTCTTGAGTAACCTTCTTTTCGATCTCACTTTCAAATATGTTTCTCGCATTCTTTCTCATTTTGATGTCCACGGATCTCCTTGGACTGTTTATTCATTAGTCTGTTCCACTTTGTCATGTCCTCTATTCGACATTACTATTTTTAGGTTCACAACTTGGACTACCTCGCCCATGTTTGGGTATAACAACCCCCCCCGCGTTGGGCGAGCTAATGTTTGTAAAAAGTTTGATAGTTATATTGTTCTTTTCTTTTGTCAGGTATCCGGTTGAGACAGATTTCTCTACAAGACATGGCGAGTACCAGTAGTCAGGTGAGTTCAGGGTCCATCACTTTAGCTTCTATTAAGGGACTTAATTCTCCTGCTAAGCGAAACCAAATCCTTTCGCTTTTAAAAAACAACACGCTCAAGTTGCTTTCCTCCAAGAACCCCATTTTAAAATTGGTAGGGCCCCTAACACATCCTTTTCCTCATACCCCATATGGTTCAAAAGTTGCAGTATATCCTCTTCTAAGGGTGTCAGTATTGCCTTAAGGAAGGGCCTTCCTTTCCTACTTAAAGATAGTTTAAGCGACCAGGAGGGTAGATATATATTTGTTAAAGGGACATTAGCTAATACCACAGTTACTTTGGCCAACTTATACGCTCCCAATAAACACCAGGTACAATGGATTTCCAAAACACTCGAAGTACTGCACTTATTTAAGGAGGGACTTCTGATTGTGGGAGGAGACTTCAACCTAACTCTCAATCCTGATTTAGACGCTTCTAGCGGTTCATCTCCTATTTCCCAAAGGCTGAGAAGAAAACTGCCGCACTATTTGGATTCCCTATTTCTTATAGATCCCTGGCGTATTCTCCACCCCACCACTAAAGATTACACATTCTTTCCCCCCCCCCCCCCGCACTCTTATCACGGTATTGACCTTCTTCTAATTCAGTCCCAAGCCCTGCACTTAATTGAGTCTGCCGATATAGGTTCGATCACAATTTCTGGCCATGCCCCAATCTTTATTGATATGATCATAAATACTTTACCCCGTCCCGCAAAGTCCTGGAGATTAAACAAATCTTTACTGGACATCCCTCAGAATTTTGAAAACATAAAATCTATTATCTCACATTATTTTGAAGAAAATATCATAGAAGGCTACCTCACACCTAATATTTGGGAAGCGCATAAGGCGGTACTTAGAGGCAAATTCATCTCCATTGGTTCTTCTACCAAGAAAAAGAAAGAAAAAGAAATTTTATCCCTTTTACACCAAATAGGCACCGTAGAGCGTCTCCATAAAAAGTCTGGCGCACAGGTGTTTTGACAGGACCTCTCCTCCCTTCGCTGTAAGCTAAAAGACCTACTCAATGTCAATTCTTCAAAATTATTTTTGCCTGCAAACATAGATTTTACATCCACGGGAACAAGAGCAGTAAGCTCATCTCCCGAATGCTCAAAAATCTAACTGGTAACAAATTTATAAAACATACACACAAATTCTAATTCAAGGGTGGACAGATCTGATGATATTGCTGAGGCGTTCAGACTTTACTATGAATCCCTTTATAACTTAGACCCACCTGAGCCTATGAAAGACCCTCTAACCGCGACTGAAAGGATTCAGCAGTTTCTGTCTCCCCTCTCCCTCCCTAAAATCCATCCCAAAGATTATTCAGCTCTACTCTCCCAAATCACTCCTCAAGAAATTAAAGACACCTTACATTCAATGGCTAATAATAAAACTCCAGGTCCAGATGGTTTCCCTGTGGGTTACTATAAGAAATGTTTAGACTTACTTCTACCTCAGCTAGTTTCCTTATTTAACACATTCCTGTCAGGAGACACCCCATCTAAGCAGACTCTAGAGGCTTACATTACTGTTATTCCTAAGGAGGGGAGAGATGGCAGCTTTTGTGGTAATTACAGACCTATTTCATTGCTTAATACGGACATAAAATTATGGGCAAAAATCCTGGCTTCCAGAATTAATCCTGTTCTGGAGTCTTTAATTCACCCTGATCAAGTGGGCTTTGTTAAAGGCCGTGAGGGTAAAGATAATGCCACAAAAATTCTCCTAGCCATTTCCTACGCGAGACGTTCCGGCACCCCTTTGACCATTCTATCAACAGATGCAGAGAAGGCCTTTGATAGAGTCAGCTGGCATTACATGGTATGCACCTTACGGAAGTTTGACTTTCCTCCTCCTTTTATAGATGCCATCATGACTCTATACTCCACCCCAACTGCCAGAGTCAGGGTAAATGGTTTACTTTCGGACCCCTTCGCGATTGGAAATGGCACCAGGCAGGGCTGCCCTCTCTCCCCTACTCTTTTTGTGCTGGTGATGGAGACCCTGATTCAGAAATTAAGACAGGAAACAGAGGTTAGGGGTCTTGTAATAGACCAATTCGAATTTAAGACAGCAGCCTTCGCAGATGACCTCTTGCTCCTCATCTCGAACCCCATAACAGCCTTCCCCAACCTTCTGGCCTTACTTGAAGAGTTTGGAATTGTTTCCAATTGTAAGGTCAACATGAACAAATCTGAAGCCTTGAATGTCTCCTCATCGGGGGAGGTGGTTTCCAGACTGAAACTGCTCACCCCTTTTAAGTGGCCTTCTGAGAAACTAAAATACCTGGGGGTTTTCCTTATGGCAGATCCCTCCACACTATATAAACATAACTTCCCTCCTCTGTTAGAAAAATTACAATCCTTGCTCAAATCTTATGATTTACCCGACCTTTCCTGGATCGGCAGGATTAATATAGTCAAATCCTATATTCTCCCCAAAATTTTCTACCTTATGAATATGATCCCCATACACCTCCCCAAATCGTTCTCTCTTTTAAATAAACTGATTTCCAAATTTGTATGGAGAGCTAAGAGTGCCAGACTTCCCTTCAAAATCCTCGCCCTACCGAAAAATGCCGGAGGGCTTGGACTTCCTAACTTCAAGGCGTACTACCACGCTATACACATAGCCCGTTGGATGAACCTAGTTAAACCTAGGCCCGAACGCAGAGCTTCTAGCCTTGAACTTCTTCTGTTAGGTAAGAAAGCGGGGATTTACCTCTGGACCTCTGCTGTCCCCCCATCCCACTCCATAGATGCAATAACAAACAATACTTTAGCTATTAGGCGAGAAATTATTTCCAATAAACTTCCGCAGTGTCTGTTTTTAGATAACATCCCTTTAAAAATTATCCCTTGGCTCACGGACTCGAATTATGTGGATGTATACGATTTATGGGAAACCTTACCTAATCTACCTATTTCGCATCTTCTCTCTAATCAGATTCAGTGTGAGGAGGCGTGGCCTCGTGAGGCCATTAAACATCCTCGTGACTTCCTACAAAAATACTATATTCAACATATCTCCAAATTCAAGTCCGAAGTCACACAACTCCGACTGGCTCTGGCTGGAGCTCTTTCTTAGGTTAAAATCCCTGCCACCAAAACTTATTTCTAAAATATATATGTCAACCTTATTTCCCCCTCCTCTCTTTTCAAACCACTATATCTATCCTCCTGGGAGTCAGAATTTAACTTGGCGTTGTCTCCTAATGAGACTAAACAGATTCTAAATAATTCTCACGGTTTCTCCAGGTGTGTATTGCTACAGGAAAACGCCTGTAAAATCCTTTCCCGCTGGTATAAAACCCCTGAAAGACTCCACCACTTAGGCCTATCTGACTCCCCTCTCTATTGGAGATGTTTGAGTTCGGTGGGTTCCCTCTTCCACATCTTCTGGCAGTGCCCAGTGATTGCTAAATACTGGAATGAAATATTTAACTTCCTCTGCAAGTTGGGAATAATTAAAGGAAATTTAACTCCTCAGGAAGTCCTGTTGTCTTCTCCCCTCAAAATCGTTTAACCCCAAGAAACATGAATTACTCCCTCTATTGGTGGCCGCAGCTAAGCATTTGGTTTCATTGCATTGGAGACAAACGTCCCCCCTCATTAAGTGAATGGATAACTAAAGTTAATGAAATACGTAGGATGGAGGAATTGTCCAGTTTGGATTCTCGTACACATGACAAATTTCTCTCTATATGGCTTCCCTGGGTTGCCCCATAGTCACAGTGATTGGACCCGAACTCTTCATTTAATTTGCTTACTCAGCTTTGTTAACATCTACTCTTTATTACTCGCCATGTTTCCCATCTGTTTTTTCAGTGGCTTATTGTCTTATTATGTCTCTAACCCTTAAACAGCTCTGGTTTTCGTGTTACTGTACTCCGGAGCTGCTGTTTTTCAACTAATCGTTCATTAATCTATACCTGACCGTTGTGTTGTTCAGTTTTCTCATTTAATGACTTTCATCTGTTGTTTTTTCTATTCTTTAGCGGGGCTTGGTATCCCCATGGCACAACTTTCGTAATTTTTCCAGATGTAAGTCCTTGTATGTTTTATTTTCTCTGTAATTGGAAATTTCTAAATAAAGAATTTAAAAAACAACAACACACAAACGCATGCAAATCGCATGAAAAACCATGTAAACTTTGCGTTTTTTTGACCGCATGCATTATCTTATGCGTCTAAAAAACACTGCGTTTGTACGCATTTGCACGTGGTTTATCGTGCATTTCAACTTGCGGCATAAACGCTGCGGATTCTACGGCAAATGTGAAACTAGCCCAAGACATGTCAGTTTTACTCTGACACGTCTGCTAGATTCGGCTTATGACTGGGCCTCAGACTACTATAGCAAGTAAATTAGAGAGACAAAAAGCGCATATAGAGTCTTATCTTCAGATTAAAATGCGTTTTTATAACAGGGAGCTGCTCACCTGATGGTGTAAAGCAAAAGCATGTACGTATTGGCTGCTGCAGATCCACAGGCCGCCAGCGCGACCTTCTCAGAGACGTTGTGCAGGATAGTTTGTGAATTAAATCCGGGCTGCCACAATAATACGGATTCGGATGTAATGAAGAATTCTGTTGGTTTATTCAACGCGTTTTAAGGTCTCTCTGACCCCTTCATCAGGAAAACACCACAAAGGTCAGAGAGACCTTGAAACGCGTTGAATAAACCACTAGAATCCTTCACTACATCCGAATCTGTATTATTGTGGCAGCGCGGACTTAATCCACAAACTATCCTGCACAAGGCTACTGTAGCTGGCAGATCTTAAGGACATTACTTGGGCTTGGGTCTCCATAGCAACCATCGGCTTCAGACAATCCAGTTGTGATGGTAACAATGGGATGAAAGAGGAAGCCATCTTTCTGGTAATAATCTAGGTGTCATTGTCACAACTGTCAGCGGCATTTACAGCTGTACCTGACATGGTGGGGCACTAAACCCAAATTTCTCATGCCATAAAAAGGTTGCCCTGAGAAATAAGAACCCCGAACAACCTCTGGACATAAAAGACGTTAAATATGAAATGATTTAATAGAGAGGCTAAGCTGCACGTTATCACACATTGTACTGAGATTGAATACCCAGACAGCAGATCTCACAGATACTAGGCATAGGTACACCTGCTCCCTACCAAATGATAAAGTACAGAAAATTTAGATATTCCAGATTAATAGTGCCACCTTATACATTAGTGAAGTAAATGGGTATATCGCATACAAAAGGCTTAGATGTACTAGACTGGTAGATAGAACAATAGCAAGGTAGAATATTAAACAGATCCCATAAGCGTTATTTCCCCCACAGACTAGAATGTCCTTGCAAAGAATTGGAAAAATGGTTTCTCTTAAAGGAAACCTATCAGCAGGATTGTGTCAGGTCGGTGCCGTAAGGCTATGTGCACACTTTGCGGGTGACCTCTGCGGGTTCTCCCGCAGCGGATTTGATAAATCTGCAGGGCAAAACCGCTGCGGTTATCCCTGCAGATTTATCGCGGTTTGTTCCGCGGTTTCCGCTGCGGGTTTCCGCCTATACTATTGATGCTGCATATGCAGCATCAATAGTAATGTTAAAATAAAATAAAAAAAGTTTATATACTCACCCTCTGACGTCTCGATCTCCTCGGCGCTGCACCCGGCGGTCCGGTTCCAAAGATGATGTGCGCAAAGGACCCTTCGTGACGTCACGGTCATGTGACCGCGACGTCACCGCAGGTCCTGTTCGCACAGCAACTCTGACCGGCCGGCCGCGTGCAGCGCTGAGAGGCGAGTATAACATGATTTTTTATTTTAATTCTTTTTTTTTTTTTTTTACACACAAATATGGTTCCCAGGGCCTGGAGGAGAGTCTCCTCTCCTCCACCCCGGGTACCACCCGCACATTATCCGCTTACTTCCCGCAACGTGGGCACAGCCCCATGCGGGAAGTAAGCGGATCAATGCATTTCTATGGGTGCAGAATCGCAGCGATTCTGCACAAAGTAGTGACATGCTCCGGGTTGTAAACCGCTGCGTTTCTGCGCGGTTTTTCCCGCAGCATGTGCACAGCGGTTTGCGGTTTCCATAGGGTTTACATGTTAATGTAAGCGCTATGGAAACTGCTGCAGACTCGCAGCATCAAAATTGCAGCGGATCCGCAGGAAAACCCGCAAAGTGTGCACATAGCCTTATACTCATTAAAATTATACCTTGGTTGATGAAATCCGTAGTTTTGAGCGTCCTGTGGTGGAGGTCTTCATGTGGTGCTCTGCTTATTCATCTGTATGGCTTCTGACAGATCACTGATCCCTCAATGACCTGCCCCCTAGTTTACATAAATGATTATACAGTTATGGCCAAAAGTATTGACACCCCTGCAATTCTGTCAGATAATACTCAGTTTCTTCCTGAAAATGATTGCAGACACAAATTCTTTGGTATTATTATCTTCATTTAATTTGTCTTAAATGAAAAAACACAAAAAGAATTGTCCTAAAGCCAAATTGGATATAATTCCACACCAAACATAAAAAAGGGGGTGGACAAAAGTATTGGCACTGTTCGAAAAATCATGTGATGCTTCTCTAATTTGTGTAATTAACAGCACCTGTAACTTACCTGTAGCACCTAACAGGTGTTGGCAATAACTAAATCACACTTGCAGCCAGTTGACATGGATTTAAGTTGGCTCAACCTCTGTCCTGTGTCCTTGTGTGTACCACATTGAGCATGGAGAAAAGAAAGAAGACCAAAGAACTGTCTGAGGACTTGAGAAACCAAATTGTGAGGAAGCATGAGCAATCTTAAGGCTACAAGTCCATCTCCAAAGACCTGAATGTTCCTGTGTCTACCGTGCGCAGTGTCATCAAGAAGTTTAAAGCCCATGGCACTGTGGCTAACCTCCCTAGATGTGGACGGAAAAGACAAATTGACATGAGATTTCAACGCAAGATTGTGGGGATGTTGGATAAAGAACCTCGACTAACATCCAAACAAGTTCAAGCTGCACTGCAGTCCGAGGGTACAACAGTATCAACCCTTACTATCCGTCGGCGTCTGAATGAAAAGGGACTGTATGGTAGGAGACCCAGGAAGACCCCACTTCTTACCCCGAGGCATAAAAAAGCCAGGCTGGAGTTTGCCAAAACTTACCTAGCCTAAAACGTTTTGGAAGAATGTTCTCTGGTCAGATGAGACAAAAGTAGAGCTTTTTGGGCAAAGGCATCAACATAGAGTTTACAGGAGAAAAAAAGAGGCAATCAAAGAAAAACACGGTCCCTACAGTCAAACATGGCGGAGGTTCCCTGATGTTTTGGGGTTCCTTTGCTGCCTCTGGCACTGGACTGCTTGACCGTGTGCATGGCGTATGAAGTCTGAAGACTACCAACAAATTTTGCAGCATAATGTAGGGCCCAGTGTGAGAAAGCTGGGTCTCCCTCAGAGGTCATGGGTCTTCCAGCAGGACAATGACCCAAAACACACTTCAAAAAGCACTAGAAAATGGTTTGAGAGAAAGCACTGGAGACTTCTAAGGTGGCCAGCAATGAGTCCAGACCTGAATCCCATAGAACTCCTGTGGAGAGATCTAAAAATGGCAGTTTGGAGAAGGCACCCTTCAAATATCAGGGACCTGGAGCAGTTTGCCAAAGAAGAATGGTCTAAAATTCCAGCAGAGCATTGTAAGAAACTCATTGATGGTTACCGGAAGCGGTTGGTCGCAGTTATTTTGGCTAAAGGTTGTGCAACCAAGTATTAGGCTGAGGGTGCCAATACTTTTGTCTGGCCCATTTTTGGAGTTTTGTGTGAAATGATCAATGTTTTGCTTTTTGCTTCATTCTCTTTTGTGGTTTTTCATTTAAGACAAATTAAATGAAGATAAAAATACCAAAGAATTTGTGTTTGCAATCATTTTCAGGAAGAAACTGAGTATTATCTGACAGAATTGCAGGGGTGTGAATACTTTTTGCCATGACTGTGTGTCTTTGGACAAAAAAAAACAAAAAAACCTCCTGCAGGCAGGCACTAGCAGTGGCGCCAGCGATGCAGCCTGATTGCATATGTGATGTGTTTATGATTGACTATATGGTGGCCCGATTCTAACGCATCGGGTATTCTAGAATATGCATGAATGTATGTATATAGCAGCCACATAGTATATAGCACAGGCCACGTAGTATATAGGAGCCATGTAGTATATAGCAGACAAATACTATGTGGCCTGTGCTATATACTATGTGGCTGCTACATACATACAGATTGTAGAATACCCGATGCGTTAATACAGGCCACGCAGTATACAACAGTGGCCACGCAGTATATAACACAGCCCACGTAATATATAGCACAGCCCACGCAGTATATAACAGCCCACGTAATATATAGCACAGCCCACGCAGTATATAACAGCCCACGTAATATATAGCACAGCCCACGCAGTATATAACACTGGCCACGTAATATATAGCACAGCCCACGCAGTATATAACACTGCCCACGTAATATATAGCACAGCCCACGCAGTATATAACACTGCCCACGTAATATATAGCACAGCCCACGCAGTATATAACAGCCCACGTAATATATAGCACAGCCCACGCAGTATATAACAGCCCACGTAATATATAGCACAGCCCACGCAGTATATAACACTGGCCACGTAATATATAGCACAGCCCACGCAGTATATAACACTGCCCACGTAATATATAGCACAGCCCACGCAGTATATAACACAGCCCACGTAATATATAGCACAGCCCACGCAGTATATAACAGCCCACGTAATATATAGCACAGCCCACGCAGTATATAACAGCCCACGTAATATATAGCACAGCCCACGCAGTATATAACACTGGCCACGTAATATATAGCACAGCCCACGCAGTATATAACACTGCCCACGTAATATATAGCACAGCCCACGCAGTATATAACACTGCCCACGTAATATATAGCACAGCCCACGCAGTATGTAACACTGCCCACGTAGTATATAGCAGCCACGCAGTATATTGCACTGGCCACGTAATATATAGCACAGCCCACGCAGTATATAACACTGCCCACGTAAAATATAGCACAGCCCACGCAGTATGTAACACTGCCCACGTAGTATATAGCAGCCACGCAGTATATAGCACTGGCCATGTAATATATAGCACAGCCCACGCCAGCAGATAGTCCATGAAAACACTTAGAGCCGAGATCTGCACTTTAAGAATAATAGGCCTTAGGCTAGGTTCCCATTGCGTTTTAGTCTGAAGGCTAACGGACAGCGTTGCACGACGAAATTAACGCCGTGCAGCGCGTCCGTTAGCGCTCCCATTGCCGGCAATGTTAAAGCGCATTGCTAGCGCGTGTCATTTTCGGCACGCGCTAGCGATGTGCCGTTCTTCTGTAGCGCGCCTCAGACGCTGCTTGCAGCGTCCGCGGCGCGCCCGAGGTCCGTTCCCCGCTCTCGCAGATCGGGATCTGCGCTAGCGGGGACGTTTAACGCGACCCCTTAAAAAGACATTGCCTTAGCGCGATCCGCTGGCGCTTAGCGCTAAACGGATTGCCCTAACGCAATGGGAACCTAGCCTTAGGCTCTTCTCAAACCCTGCCTGTAGGAATTCTAAGATCCGATTCATGGGAATGTCAAGTTTAGATAGTACTGTTGTCACCTCAGGATATTGTGAATAAAATTTCTTCCATATTTTTGTATATATTGCAGAAGTCACTGGTTTTCTACTATTCTGAATAGTCGTTATGACCGCATCAGAGACCTCTCGACCTCAAAATCTGCCACTCAGGATCCAGGCAGACAACTGTAGGAGCTTCACCTTGGGATGGTGTACTGGACCCTGGAACAGTAGATCGTGTCTTTCTGGAAAAATGATAGGATCTTCTATGGCCATCCTCCTTAGCAGGGGGAACCAACTCCTTCTGGGACAAAATGGTAATATGATTTACTGTGGCCTGATCTTCCCGTATCTTCCTCAGAACTGCTGGGATCAGAGGAAAAGGCATATGCCAGGTCCATGTCCCACTTCTGAGATAGGGTGTCCTCTACTTTTGGTCTGTCTCCCTGATTGAGGGGAAAAAAATTCTCTACTTTTGAACTCTTCCTGGTAGCGAACAGGTCTACTTGGGGGGTACCCCATCAGCATATTATATGATTGTATTCTTCCCAGGTTAGCTCCCATTCCGACTGCTGAACCGTTTCCCGGCTGAAAAAAATCTGCCACCACATTCTGGGACCCCTTCAGATGTATTGCGGTCCTCAGAGCACCGTCTTCTCTGCCCAAAGGAAAATTTCCCGTACTAATGATTGTAAAAGGTGGTGTCTTGGACCCCCTTAATGCTTGAGGAAGGCCACTGTGGTAACATTGTCTGATAGAATTTGGATGTGTCTGTTTTTTAGACTTGGCCCACTTCTTTTAGCGTTTCCCAGACCGCCAGAAGCTCTGGGAGGTTGGATGATCTGGGAGGATCTGAACTCTGCCAGGTGCCCTGTATGTACTGATCCTACACCTGTGCTCCCCATCCTCAGCCGCTTGAGTCCATGGTGATCAATACAAAGGGGGACTGTCCACATAACCCCCTTCCTCGGGTTGCTTGTGGACGCCCACTAGGTTAAAGACTAGTGATGAGCGAATATACTTGTTACTCGAGATTTCCCGAGCACGCTCGGGTGACCGAGTATTTTTTAGTGCTCGGAGATTTCGTTTTCCTCACCTCAGCTGAATGACTTACATCTCAGCCAGCTTGATTACATGTGGGGGATTCCCTAGCAACCAGGCAACCCCCACATGTACTTATGCTGGCTAACAGATTCAGCTGCGGCGATGAAAACAATCTCCGAGCACTAAAAAATACTCGGAGGACACCCGAATGTGCTCGAGAAATCTCGAGTAACGAGTATATTCGCTCATCACTACTAAAGACCTTTTTGCTAATGCTGACATTCTTAATTTCTTGTCTAGCCCATCCGTCCTTCTGTTCCGGGTTGACAGGACCTGATGTTGCAGTTGTCTTGAGTGGAATTGATAACACTGAACCCCTGGAATAGAATTGGTTATCAGTCCCACAATCCTCAGCTTCTCTGATGGACACCTGAGATCTCCTTTTGAAGGCTAAGACTTTGTCCTTGAGTTCCTCCTGTTTCTTCTCTGGTAGGAAGGACATCTGCCTCTTGGAGTCAAAGAGAATTCCTAGGAAGACTTCCTGACACTAGATCTGACTTTTCACAGTTTATAATCCATCCTAGGTTGTTTAACAATAAGATGGTTGATGATATATTGGTTTTCAGTTGCTGGGGGGGCTCTGCCATCAACAGGAAGTCGTCCAGATAATGGACAATCAATATTCCCTGTTCTCTGAGAAAGGCCATTACTTCTGCCAACAGTTTGGAAAATATGCGTGGCGCCGAGAAAAGACCAAATGGGAGGCATCTAAATTGGTAATGTTGGACTTTCTACCCCTCCATCACCACAAATCTAAGATATCGCTGGCTGTGAGGATGAATAGGCACGTGATAATACGCTTCTTTTAGATCTAGCGTGCATATCACCAAATTTCCCTTGATTAGTGGAGTTGTAGATCTTATAGACTCCATATTGAATTTTTTTGTATGAAACCCATCTGTTTAGTGATTTCAGATTTATTATAGTGCGATAGTCTCCCTGGTTTCTTGACTGAGAATAGGCCTGAATAGTAGCAGAGACCCCTCTCTGCCTCTGGCACCGGAATCGCTGCTCCCGAACACACCACTTTTTTTTTTTTTAAACGTCTGCCCGCAGCCTTTTTGTGACCTGGGGAGATTGGACAGGTGTCAGGTGGAATCTTCCCTGGGGTATCCTCAGGAATTGAATCTTGTAGCCCGCTATCGTCTGCAGTATCCACGGATTCCTGGATACCTTTGCCCATGCTGGACCAACTCTTCCATCCATATATTCATGGACCTAGCCACTGAGGTAGAAGCTATACTTGCTTTAATTACAGCTGCAGAGGTCTCCCATGTCTTTTGAGACGCTCTCTGCCTTTCTGTCCATAGGATCTTTAAGGCATGATGAATCTTCAAGAGGATAGCAGTTTTCTCTACTACCCTTGCTATAGGGATATCTAGCTTCGGGATTTCTTCCCATAATTTTATATGTCCTCAACTTCAAAGGGTAGATGTGATCTAAAACTTCTCAGGATAGTCAGTCTTTTCTCTACATCTTCCCACTCCTGCCGCGTCTGCGCAGCAGCAGCCAACGGTGATCGATGTCTGCAGAAGTTTTTTTTTTCCAAGACATATATAATATTCATTATGTAAACTAGGGGGCAGGTCAGTGAGGGATCGGTGACCTGTCAGACACGATCAGTATGAATACCTTATCAGAGCACCACATGAAGCCCTCTCGCCACAGAGGTTGCCTCGCAGCACGGGCATATCATTAACTCAAGACTGAAAATAGAGATTAAACAACAACCACAAGACGGATTTCACCAAAGTATCATTTTAATCAGTATAATGGCGCGATGGGCGTCGCGGTGCGGGTCCAGCGCCTCCCATCTTCATACGATGACGTCATCTTCTTTGCTCGATGCCGCGGCTCCTGCACAGGCGTACTTTATCTGCCCTGTTGAGGAAGAAGACGTCATCAAATGAAGATGAGAGGCGCTGGACCTGGACCGCGACGCCCATCGGACCTGGACGCCCATCGGACCTGACCAGGACCGCCCCTGGGTGAGTATAATCTAACTAGTTTTTCTTATCTTTCAGGTTGCATCGAGGGATTATCTGCAGCATTCTGTAATAAGCCCCTGATGCCGGTGGCCTTAAGGTACCTTCACATGAAGCGACGCTGCAGCGATAGCGACAACGATGCCGATCGCTGCAGCGTCGCTGTTTGATCGCTGGAGAGCTGTCACACAGACCGCTCTCCAGCAACCAACGATGCCGAGGTCCCCGGGTAACCAGGGTAAACATCGGGTTGCTAAGCGCAGGGCCGCGCTTAGTAACCCGATGTTTACCCTGGTTACCAGCGTAAAATATCGCTGGTATCGTTGCTTTTGCTGTCAAACACAACGATACACGGCGATCGGACGACCAAATAAAGTTCTGAACTTTATTCAGCGACCAGCGACATCACAGCAGGATCCTGATCGCTGCTGCGTGTCAAACTAAACGATATCGCTAGCCAGGACGCTGCAACGTCACGGATCGCTAGCGATATCGTTACAAAGTCGTTTCGTGTGAAGGTACCTTTAGCTTATAGGCGAATTCTGGGGTGACATTCCCTTTAATGAATCGGGATGTAAATGTATTGTATATAAAGAGTTCAAAGAGAGCCAGGGACATTTTTCTAAGATGGAAAGGCAATGTAGGTACACTGTGTGCAGAATTATTAGGCAAGTTGTATTTTAATCACATGATACTTTTTATACATGTTGTCCTACTCCAAGCTGTTCAGGCTTGCAGCCAACTACCAATTAAGTAAATCAGGTGATGTTCATCTCTGTAATGAGGAGGGGTGTTGTCTAATGACATCAAAACCCTATATAAGGTGTGCTTAATTATTAGGCAACTTCCTTTCCTTTGGCAAAATGGGTCAGAAGAGAGATTTGACAGGCTCTGAAAAGTCCAAAATTGTGAGATGTCTTGCAGAGGGATGCAGCAGTCTTGAAAATGCCAAACTTTTGAAGCGTGATCACCGAACAATCAAGCGTTTCATGACAAATATCCAACAGGGTTGCAAGAAGCATGTTGGCCAAAAAAGGCGCAAAATAACTGCCCATGAATTTAGGAAATTCAAGCATGAAGCTGCCAAGATGCCATTTGTCACCAGTTTTGCCATATTTCAGAGCTGCAACGTTACTGAAATAACAAAACGCACAAGGTGTGCAATAGTCAGGGACATGGCCAAGGTAAGAAAGGCTGAAAAACGGCCACCTTTGAACAAGAATCATAAGATATTTCTTGGCCCAGTCTTGATGTTTTATCTTAAGACTAATTTCATCAGTCCAAAAAACCTTTGAAAAGTCAGAGTGACTCTTGATTGGCCAGATGGATGGGCCAGAGGCTGGATCAGTAAACGGCAGACTCAGACGCCAGCAAGGTGGAGGTGGGGTACTGATATGGGCTGGTATCATCAAAGATGAACTTGTGGGACTTTTCGGATTGAGGATGGAGCTCAACTCCCAGACCAACTGCCAGTTTCTGGAAGATAACTTCTTCAAGCAGTGGCACAGGAAGAAGTCGGTATTGTTCAAGAAAAACAGGATTTTCATGCAGGACAATGCTCCATCACATGCCTCCAACTACTCCACAGCGTGGCTGGCCAGTAAAGGACTCAAAGAAGAAAAAATAATGACATGGCCCCCTTGTTCACCTGATCTGAATCCCATAGAGAACCTGTGGTCCCTCATAACATGAGATCTACAGGTGGGGAAAACAGTACACCTCTTGGAACAGTGTCTGGGAGGCTGTGGTGGCTGCTGCACGCAATGTTGATCGTAAACAGATCAAGCAACTGACAGAATCTATGGATGGAAAGCTGTTGAGTGTCATCATAAAGAAAGGTGGCTATATTGGTCACTAATTTTGGGGGGTTTTGTTTTTGCATGTCAAATGTTTACCGTATAGTATAAGCCGAGAATTTCAGCCCATTTTTTTAGGCAGAAATTGCCCCTCGGCTTATACTCGAGTCATACCCAGGGGTCGGCAGGAGAGGTGGAGTGGCAGCTGTCTAAGCATACTCACCTGCTCCTGGCACGGTCCCTGGTTCCCTGGCAGCTTCTTCCTGTAGTGAGCGGTCACATGGTACCGCTCATTACAGTAATGAATATGGACCCCACTCCACTCCCATAGGGGTGGACCCGCATATTCATTACTGTAATGAGCAGTACCATGTGACCGCTCACTACAGGAAGAAGCTGCCGGCGCTGGGGAAGCAGGGACCGCGCCAGGAGCAGGTGAGTATAAGCAGTGCGCTATAGTCACCTGCTCCCCGTTCCACCGTCGCCAGCCACCGCTGCGTCTTCTGCATCCTCTGCACTGATGCTCAGGTCAGAGGGCGCGGTGACACGATTAGTGCACGCCGCCCTCTGCCTGACCAGTCAGTGCAGTGGATGGGGAACGTAGCGGCGGCTGGCGGCGGTGGAACGGGGAGCAGGTGAATATAGCAAAGTGCCGGGGGCCTGAGCGACGAGAGGTGAGTATGTGATTTTTTTTATCGCAGCAACAGCATATGGGGCAAATGACTGTATGGAGCATCTTATGGGGCCATAATCAGCATTTATGGAGCATTACATGGGGCAAATGACTGTATGGAGCATCTTATGGGGCCAAAATCAGCACTTGTGCAGCATTATATGGGGCAAATGTCTGTATGGAGCATCTTATGGGGTCATAGTAACAGTTATTAAGGTTGAAGGAAGACTTTAAGTCCATCTAGTTCAACCCATAGCCTAACCTAACATGCCCTAACATGTTGATCCAGAGGAAGGCAAAAAAAAAACATGTGGCAAAGAGTAAGCTCCACCTTGGGGAAAAAAATTCCTTCCCGACTCCACATACGGCAATCAGACTAGTTCCCTGGATCAACGCCCTATCAAGGAATCTAGTGTATATACCCTGTAACATTATACTTTTCCAGAAAGGTATCCAGTCCCCGCTTAAATTTAAGTAATGAATCACTCATTACAACTTCATACGGCAGAGAGTTCCATAGTCTCACTGCTCTTACAGTAAAGAACCTGCGTCTGTTATGCTTAAACCTTCTTTCCTCCAGACAGAGGATGCCCCCTTGTCCCTGTCTCAGGTCTATGATGTAATAACCTATCTTGGTATTGCAGACCCCCAGTCCTCTAATAACCGCATTTGTGGAGCATTATATGGGGCAAATGTCTGTATGGAGCATCTTATGGGGCCATAATCAGCATTTGTGCAGCATTATATGGGGTGTATTTTGCATGGAGCATCTTATGGGGCCCATCATGAACTTTATGGAGCATTATATGGGGCTCCTGATTCAATATGGATATTCAAAAACACTTAACCTACTGATGACTCTATTAACTTTACTTTTATTGGTACCCATTTTTATTTTTGACATTTACCGGTGGCTGCCGCATTTTCCACCCTAGGCTATACTCGAGTCATTAAGTTTTCCCAGTTTTTTGTGGCAAAATTAAGGGTCTCGGCTTATACTCGGGTCTGCTTATACTCGAGTATATACGGTATTTCTAAATTTTGTGCAGTTATATTGGTATACCTGGTGAAAATAAACAAGTGAGATGGGAATATATTTGGTTTTTATTAAGTTGCCTAATAATTCTGCACAGTAATAGTTACCTGCACAAACAGATATCCTCCTAAGATAGCCGAATCTAAAAATAACCCACTCCAACTTCCAAAAATATTAGGCTTTGATACTTATGAGTCTTTTGGGTTGATTGAGAACATAGTTGTTGATCAATAATAAAAATAATCCTCTTAAAAAATACAACTTGCCTAATAATTCTGCACACAGTGTATTCATCCAGTAAACATTACAACACGTACAGAACGGTTTCAACTCCATAGACAGATGTGAAACAAGAAAGAGTGCCCAAAACATCCAATAAATCTCAAGCAGTGCATTTTCCCAAAACCAAGGACAGCATGGATCAGGAACAGATTCATTATCACAAATACCCGTGTTTCACTATGAAATGGTCTGGCATAAGACAAAACGTACTACTTAAAAAAAAAAAAGAATAAAAAAAAAAAAAGAGGACTCCTAATAAGATGATAACTAGGATGACTAGTCTTAAATGGGCACTTGACAGCTTCTCCTTGCTGGGCGCGGAATGAGTGACAGGTCTACTTTTTTTTTTTTCCCCTCAAATTTCAAACAGGTATTCTTTCCATCCATTTTTTTTTTTTTTTTTATTCCCCATGCTGTTGCCATATTAAAATGAAAACCTAAAATATGACAGCTTCTACTGGCATAAAGTGGCAATTAAATACATCAGGTTAATCTCAGAACACTGTACATAACTCTTAGAAAGGAAAATATACATAAGTAAATGTAGGTTTTTTTCTCACCCTTTCTAGTAGGCTCATTTCTTGAAATTCTGGACTTGTGTTGGACAATCTTTGCAGGGTATGGGTAAGGTCATAAGAAGTGGAGAAGTATAATCCATCCACACTGAGAACATGATTGATCATGGAAAGGAACCCTTTATTATCCTGTAACTGTTGAAGGAAATTCACGTTAAATAGTCTCCCCTATATATATATAAAAAAAAAAAAAGTAAAAACACACAAAAAAAAATGTTGATAAAAAGTGACTGCCTTAAAGAGAACTTGTCAAGACAATTTTACTGAAACTACAGTATAGTTGTATTGGTCCAAGCACAACAATAAAAAAATTATACAGATTTTATAATATTTTGATGAAACTAAAACGTGTAATTTATTTGTGGAACTGCTAAAGAACGTTACCACACCGCAAGAGGGACCAATAATATCTTGCAAACAGTTCCTGGTAAGAGCATACGCTGCAATTAGGAGGAAAGCCTTTTTTACATTGATCATTTATTGAATACATTGAACTGCCTGATACTTATTATATACATTATCTAATGATATTCCACAAGGGCTCTGTGTGAAAAAAATTTCCTGGACTAGATGCAGTTTATGGATAAGATCCCTTTTACATTTATGCCCATCTACAAACTAAAAAAATAGTTCCGAATTATTGTAATAAACTTTTATACAAATATAAAAACACACATACGGTACTTTTAAAAAGACTACATTAAAAATATATAGTGTGGTGAGTTAAAAGCGACATTACCAAAGGGAATAAATCATATTTCTGCATACATGACTATGTAGACCCAGCACCACTGGGAACATGGATTGTATAAACATAATGAAGAGAAAACTAATACATAAAGTATAGTAATAAAAATGTCATTATTATCTCTGCATTATGGCAAACACAATCCTGACCCACTGGTACATTTACAACACAAAAGAAATATGAGAATATTGAACCAGTACAAAATTACCTGTACAGAAGAGGTGTATAGTACCTTATAATATAATAAACAAAAGTATAGCAAATTTTTAGCTAGTAGTAGTACAGTCAAATAAAAGTTCTAAAACTGGTCGCTTTTATCTCAAATGCAGAGGTAACAGGACACCGATCTAGAAATCACGTAGGCATTGCCAAGAAGAGACCCTTCATGAGGGAACGTGTCCCATGAGCTTTTTTCAGCACAACAGCAGGCCGTATGTTGCTCATGCTACTTTTATGACATGTTTGGAAAATGTCGTCTAGTGATGAGCGAGCATACCCGGTATTGCTCGGTGCTCGCCCGAGCACCGCTGTACTAGCGGTGCTTGGCGAGCAACTTACATTTCCGGGATTGTTCGGCGCTCTTTAGAGCGCCAATCAACATGCAAGGATTATCTGCCACGCACTGTAATGCCGCAGCCATGTTGGTTGTGGCATTACAGTAACTGGCTGGCCGCACAGCTTCATCAGGTCTATATCAGACCTGGTGCCGCCCTGCTCGTCACATTCATCTCCGGAATCAGATAGTGTAGGGAGAGGTGCTGCCGAGATAGCGTCAGATTTGGGGGCTTCAAAGTTAGTGTGGGTATACCATAACTGAATATACAAATCCAACTAAAATCAAACAGTCCTAAAGACTAATTACAGGGTATATATAGATTGCAGTGCTATATAGGCAGGTAATGTATGTGGGTGTATACATATCAGTGCAAGGCATGCAGGAACTGTATGTGGGTATATAGATATCACTGCTACAGTAGTCAGTCAGGCATTGTATGTGGTATACTTCATTGCATACATCAAGAGGGTCCATTCTATTACTGTCTGCTGCTTCCTATAACATGTATTGACCATGTATATACACAGTGGCGTAACTACAAAGTCATGGGCCCCGGTGCAAACTTCCAAATGGGGCCCCCCCCCACCTTCCCCTAGATACGCCTCGGACTGTTGCAGGAATCTCCTGCACAGCCCGCACAGTGGTATATCCAGCACAGCCCGCACAGTGGTATATCCAGCACAGCCCGCACAGTGGTATATCCAGCACAGCCCGCACAGGGGTATATAGAGCACAGCCAACACAGTGGTATATCCAGCACAGCCCGCACAGGGGTATATACAGCACAGCCCGCACAGGGATATATACAGCACAGCCCGCACAGGGATATATACAGCACAGCCCGCACAGGGATATATACAGCACAGCCCGCACAGGGATATATACAGCACAGCCCACACAGGGATATATACAGCACAGCCCGCACAGGGGTATATACAGCACAGCCCGCACAGGGGTATATACAGCACAGCCCGCACAGGGGTATATACAGCACAGCCCGCACAGCCACTGCATAGTACTGCACAAGAGTTATGGCCCCATAAGATGCTCCGCACAGCCACTGCCCCTTATAGTACTGCACAAGTGTTATGGCCCCATAAGATGCTCCGCACAGCCACTGCCCCTTATAGTGCTGCACAAGTGTTATGGCCCCATAAGATGCTCCGCACAGTCACTGCCCCTTATAGTGCTGCACAAGAGTTATGGCCCCATAAGATGCTCCGCACAGCCACTGCCCCTTATAGTGCTGCACAATTGTTATGGCCCCATAAGACGCTCCGCACAGTCACTGCCCCTTATAGTGCTGCACAAGAGTTATGGCCCCATAAGATGCTCCGCACAGCCACTGCCCCTTATAGTGCTGCACAAGAGTTATGGCCCCATAAGATTCTCCGCACAGCCACTGCCCCTTATAGTGCTGCACAAGAGTTATGGCCCCATAAGATGCTCCGCACAGCCACTGCCCCTTATAGTGCTGGCGCTGCACAAGTGTTATGGCCCCATAAGATGCTCCGTACAGTCACTTGCCCCATTTGCTTTTGCTGCCATAAAAAAAATAAATCACATACTCACCTCACCTCTCTCTCTTCGCTCAGGACCCCCGGCCCCGGCACTATCAATATTTACCTGGCACTGACTACGTCACCGCGCCCTCTGACCTGAACGTCACTGCCAGAGGACGCTGATGACAGAGCCGCACCGGAACGAGGAGAGGTAAATATCGCCCAGCGCTGCACAGCGCTGTATACTCACCACCAGTCACCTGCAGGCTGCTCCTGGCGCTGCGTCCCTGCTTCTTCCACCGCTGTATCTTCTTCCTGTATTGAGCGGTCACATGGTCCCGTTCATTACAGAAATGAATATGAGGCTCCACCTCTATGGGAGGTGGAGCCGCATATTCATTTCTGTAATGAGCGGGACCATGTGACCGCTCAGTGCAGGAAGAATCTGCAGCGCTGGAAGAAGCAGGGACTTCCAGGGACCGCGCCGGGAGTAGGTAAGTATAATTAGAGAGCGGTGACAGCTCCCTGCCGCGGGTCACTCACAAATGGTACAATCATGGGTCATTTCATTCTCCGGCTTCACTACTGTCCATGGGGCCCCTAAGTAGTCGGGGCCCCTAAGTAGTCTGGGCCCCGTCGCAACTGCGACCGCTGCGACCGCGGTAGTTACGCCCCTGTATATACATAGCCCTAGGTATCAGTGGCCAGAAATTTTTTTTTTGCATCTTAATCCTGATTGCTTTTGAATAAAATAATCCAGAGCACATGTTTTTTTTTTCTCTATTTGCTTGTTGACACTGCAAAACACAGCCAGATCTTTTCATAGTACAGGGTGAAAATCCAGCAATTTTAAATGGGTTTGCCAGTCCCAGCCATCACATCTGAGTGCGCAGAAAATTCTGCCATTTTTGTGGTACTGTAAAAAAAAAATTTGGAGCGTCTTGTACAATTTCTTGACACCATTTTGCTGCAAAAAAAATATTTACCTACAGGGCAGATATTTTCCATGGGGTTTTCTCCGCCACACGAATCGCATATCAATGCGGTCAAAATTGTGCCATTTCAGGCCTCTATAGAATTGTTTTTGTTGTGCCTTAGCCTACTTATTGATACAGTTTTACTGGCATAAAAAATAAAAATACAGGCCAGATATTTGAAAGTGTGGTATCTCCATCACACGCCTCAACTATCTGTGGGCTACAAATTGTGGCATTTCAGGCCTACATTGAACTGTTTTTGCCGTGGGCTCTTGTGGTATCCCACAAAGTGGTCATTTCTATGGGATACCGTATATATAGTTGTTTTCATATAAATGCTGTCAATTTTTATGTGGAATGTGCATTTTAAATACATTGTGAGACCTGCTGACAGGCAGCTCAAAAAAGGGTTAATCTTCTCCTCCCCAGCTTGATCAGGTGACCCAGCTCTATTTTAATATGCAGAAGGTTCCGGAAAAACGCCTCAGGGCAGTCAGCCAATAACTGCAGCTCTACAGTCACATAGAAGGGGGAGGAACCAAGTCCTGGGGGAGAGTTTTAAAATTTGAAGTAGCAGTTGGTGATTGGACATCTTGAGAAGAGGAAGCCATTTTGTGGGTGAAGGAATTACCAACTTTCTCCCTGCCGACTTTGCTTAAAAAGGGGACTGGCATGAAAAGGGGAGCTAATAGTCTTCATATGAGGAAGACTACCATTGCACCTCTAGGAGGAATAATTACCTCAGGGCAGAAAGAGCACAGTGCTGAAGAAGAAATATTCAGACTTAATTAAACCAGAGGTTACTAAGATCTGCCTGTCTTCAAGTACACAGCAATCATCAACCGTGAGTGTAATACAGTACCTCAGTTTACTGCTGTTTGTAAATAATAATTTGCCCCATTACCTTCAGTAAAAAAAACACTTCTGTTACAAATTCTTATGGCTGCTTTATGTCTGGGGCTCAAATGCACCAACTACTACCACCATCATCTTCTGCCTAGAGGCAGTTACTGCACAGATAGAAAGTCTGAGGAGCAGAGGGTGAACGCTTGGGCGGTGTAGTACTCTGTCAGCAGGTTACAAAGGCGAAAGGTTCTAGATTAAA
This sequence comes from Ranitomeya variabilis, assembly GCF_051348905.1. Taxonomy (NCBI): domain Eukaryota; kingdom Metazoa; phylum Chordata; class Amphibia; order Anura; family Dendrobatidae; genus Ranitomeya; species Ranitomeya variabilis. The sequence continues at coordinate 214,115,624 of NC_135237.1, forward strand.
TCATGACTGGAAGGGCCAGAGCAAAAGCACGTGGAAGAGCACAAGGGCCAGGACTCTGAACCACCCAAGCCTGGGCTGGATTCTGACAAGCCATCACCTACTAATACTGAACTTGTTAGACGAGGACGTCAAAAAGGAGCCCCTGCAGTTGCTAGACCAGAAGCTAGAGATTTTGACATTTCGGCTGGATTTCAAGATGTGTCAATTGGAGAGCGTGGTAGTCGCAGACGTGACTTCCATGATATGGGTGTTTCCACTAGACAATCCATCCAACATGTCATAGAATCAAAATCTGTTTTTTTCTAGCAACTCTATTCAGCTGTGTACAAACTATGTCAAACTGATTGCTAGACACCAGTGGGTCTTGTACCAGTACCATGTTGACTACAGTCCATAAATGGAATCTACTAGATCTCTGAGGTCAGCTCTACTTTACCGAAGTCTCGCACTCAACTTAAGTATTTCTGATTTGCAGATTTATTAGTACTGAGGTAGCACTGGAAACGTTTCAGCCTTTATCAGGCTTTCATCAGTCACTACAACATCCAAAAAGGAAACAAAATATAATACAGTGTACAGATAACAAAAGAGTAAATAAAACAAAACAAAAGTATATACAATTTACAATGAGAGCCAAAGTTGTAGAATCATTCAAGAGGTCATGTTGCGGTGAAAACATGCAAAATATTCTCGCTCAATGTGTCAATCAAATGACCAATATGGAAAAAACACATTATGGAAGAAACACATACCGTGCTGTGTCTTTCGAAGTGTGTCGTCAGTACTTATAACTAGGACGCAGATCATGCGTGATGCCTGATGTGGCGTGAAAAGAGAGCAGTAGTTCACAACTATGTAAAACGTCTGGACATAGACAGTGGGGTTCAGATCCACATAGTGGTACTCACAATAGGTGGCCGCCTTGTAGGAGAGTAAAGCAATTAGAAAAGCAGGATATGAGAAAACTGTGGAGTAATGGTGGTGGGGAAACAATAGGGAGGGAGTATAAGTATATAATGTTAGATATATTTGAATGTAATAAGTCGATAATGTAAGAAACATCCCCTATTGTATAATTACCTCAAAAGAACGTGCTTAGGGCTAGAAGTAATAACCTCAAACGGCCAGCAATAAAATCCGGTGGCTAGAGAGAATAAAATGTCAGGACTCAATATCGCATGTATAGATCACTGACTAAGTGCCCCTAATGGAGTGGAGTAATGTCATACCTGGAGGGAAGCCGCTCGAGTAAGTGTGATATCCTCACTGACGCGGTGTCCACCGCTTGTCTGGAACGTGTGAATGCAATCATCATCATCATGACTGGGGCTCAAATGCAATCATCATCATCATGACTGGGGCTCAAATGCAATCATCATCATCATGACTGGGGCTCAAATGCAATCATCATCATCATGACTGGGGCTCAAATGCAATCATCATCATCATGACTGGGGCTCAAATGCAATCATCATCATCATGACTGGGGCTCAAATGCAATCATCATCATCATGACTGGGGCTCAAATGCAATCATCATCATCATGACTGGGGCTCAAATGCAATCATCATCATCATGACTGGGGCTCAAATGCAATCATCCTCATCATCATCCTCATCTGCCTAGAGGCAGTTATTGTGCAAACATTGCATTATGGAATTTCCTGTGTGTGTAATTTGAGAAGGAATGACTCCTCCTGATAAAGCTTAGCCACCATAAGGCTAAGTGCACACATTGCAGATTTTCCTGTGGATTTTTCTGCACTAAATCCGCAGCTCTTGGCAGAAAACGCAGGTGCGTTTTTTGATGCGGTTTTTAGTGCAGTTTTGAATGCGTTTTTCCCTGCAGATTGTCTGTTTTTGACACAAATAAAGCTTGAACTGCAATGGGAAGAAGAAAAAAAAAACACATGATGTCATTTCCTTGTCCAACCCCTTCTTCCATCCTCCATATTTGGTTAAAATACCCCTGGCTGTTCCCAGGCTAGGAATATTAGCCCACAGCTGTCTGCGAAGCCTTTCTGGCTCTCTATTATAGGGAGAGCCCCCCCAAAAAAGTGTTGGGGGTCCCCCTATATTTTTAGGCCAGAAAGGCTACGCACACAGCTGTGGGCTTATATTCATAGCCTAGTAAAGGGGCCATGGATATTTTCCCCCCCTGGCTACAAATAGAAGCCCGCAGCTGCCCCAGAAAAGGCGCATCAAAAAGATGCGCCAATTCCGGCACTTAGCCCCTCAATCCCACTCCCGTGTAGCGGTGGAATATGGGGTAATGAGGGGTTAATGCCACCTTGTTATTGTAAGGTGGCATTAAGCCCGGTTAATAATGGAGAGGCGTCAATAAGACGCCTATCCATTATTAATCCTATTAAACGGTTAAAAAAAAAAACAGACACTAGAAAAAAATATTTTAATGAAATAAAGACACTTTTTGACAAACCCTTTATTATACGCTCAATCCACCTGAAGACACTCGACCTGAAAAAATAAAAAAACAAACCAAATTCATACTCCCTGGCCCTGTCCGCAGAAATCTAACGAGGGTCCCACGACGATCTGCCATGGGGAACAGACACATCCGGAGATGCGTCTGCTCTCCACGGCTGCAGCAACTTACTGACAGGACCTATGCGCGAGAGTTTACCGGCGTTCATTGACCCCGGTACTCTCTCTTTACGGCAGTGCTGCGTGGGAAAGTTCACACGCAGCTCTAATGCCGTAAATAGAGACGCTGGAGCCGCTGAACTCCGGTAAAGTACGCGATACACTGCCAGGAGCTTCGCTCCTGGTAGTGTATCGCCGGAGAGCAAGCGATATCTGCGGACAGGGAGTATGGATTTTGTTTATTTTTTATTTTTTCCTATGGGACCGAGGGCTTCGCGTACCAGTGTGCTGTATGGTGAGTATATACTCTATGTTATATGGTATATGTAATGTCTCATGTATGTTACGTTTATTGTATGTGTTTTACTGACAAATGTGCTAAGTCGCCGGACACAGGGACAACTCTCCCATCCTAATATTGGATGGGAGTAGTAATCCCATACAGCGACTTAGCACAATTGGGTGGCACTATGGTCGCATGGGGACGATATGTCTCCATGCTGACGATCACACTCCGCCCATGCACTTCCGCCCACGCACTTCCTCCTGCTTCCCCGCACTTCCTGCTGCAGCGGTTTCTACACCCAAACTGCCGAAAACCCGCAGATAGTTTTTCATCTGCGGGTTTGACCCTCACAATGGAGGTCTATGGGTGCAGAACCGCTGCAGTTCCGCACAAAGTAGTGACATGCTGCGGAATGTAAACCGCTGCGTTTCTGCGCGGTTTATCCCGCAGCATGTGCACAGTGGTTTGTGGTTTCCATAGGTTTACATGTTACTGTAAACGCAATGGAAACTGCAGCGGACCCGCAGCGGCAAAATCGCTGCGGTTCCGCGGAAAAACCGCAAAGTGTGAACATGGCCTAAGATACATCACACCCTGTCAGGAGTATAACCCTCAGCCAAACACCACATGAGAACACCATACTACCCTTCTTAATGCCACTAATTTGCTGTAAAAAATAAAAATACAGGCCACATTTTACAGTGTGGTATCTCCGTTACACGACTCACATATCTGTTGTCTAAAAATTGTGGCATTTCAGGCCTACAATGAACTTTGTTTGCTGCCTCTTAGCCTAGTTATTGACACAATTTTGCTGTTGGAAAAAAAAAAAATACAGGCCAGATATTTGAAAGTGGGGTATTTGTCGTCACACAGCTCATCTAACTGTGGGCTACAAATTGTGCCATTTGAGGACTCCATTTAATTTCTTTTGCTGTGTCTTAGCCTACTTATTGAAACAATTTTGCTGTAAAACAAAAAAAAAAACAAAAAATTGAGGACAGATAATTTAACCCCTTCATGACCCAGTCTATTTTGACCTAAATGACCTGGCCATTTTTTGCAATTCTGACCAGTGTCCGTTTATGAGGTAACTCAGGAACGCTTCAACGGATCCTAGCAATTCTGAGATAGTTTTTTCGTGAGATATTGGGCTTCATGTTAGTGGTAAATTTAGGTCGATAATTTTTGCATTTGTGAAAAAAAAACGGACATTTGGAAAAAATTTTGACAACTTCACAATTTTCAAATTTTGAATTTTTATTCTGTTAAACTAGAAAGCTATGTGGCACAAAATGGTTAATAAATAACATTTCCCACATGTCTACTTTACATCAGCACAATTTTGAAAACATTTTTTTTTTTTGCTAAGAAGTTATAAAGGTTAAAATTTGACCAGCGATTTCTCATTTTTACAACAAAATTTACAAAGCCATTTTTTTTTTTTTTTACGGACCATCTCACATTTGAAGTCAGTTTGAGGGGTCTATATTGCTGAAAATTCCCAAAAGTGACACCATCCTAAAAACTGCACCCTTCAAGGTGCTCAAAACCACATTCAAGAAGTTTATTAACCCTTCAGGTGCTTCACAGCAGCAGAAGCAACATGAAAGGAAAAAAATTAACATTTAACATTTTAGTCACAAAAATGATCTTTTAGCAACAATTTTTTTTATTTTCCCAAGGGTAAAAGGAGAAACTGGCACCCGAAAGTTGTTGTTCAATTTGTCCTGAGTACATTGAAACCGCATATGAGGGGGGGAACCACTGTTTGGGCACACGACAGGGCTCAGAAGGGGAGGAGTGCCATTTTACTTTTTGAATGTAAAAATTGGAGCTCCCCCACAAGTGACTCCATTTTGGAAACTAGACTCCCCAAGGAACTTATCTAGATGCATAGTGAGCACTTTGAACCCCCGGGTGCTTCAAAAATTGATCCGTAAAAATGAAAGTACTTTTTTTTTTTCCACAAAATATTTTTAGCCTCAATTTTTGCATTTTCACATGGGCAACAGGATAAAATGGATACTAAAATTTGTTGGGCAATTTCTCCTGAGCACATCGATACCTCACATGAGGGGGTAAACCACTGTTTGGGCGCACGACAAGGCACGGAAGGGAAGGAGCGCCATTTGACTTTTTGAATGAAACATTAGCTCCAATCGTTAGCGGACACCATGTCTCATTTAGAGAGCCCCTGTGTGCCTAAACATTTGAGCTCCCCAACAAGTGACCCCATTTTGGAAACTAGACCCCCCCCCCCAAGAAACAGATCTAGATGTGTGGTGAGAACTTTGAACCACCAAGCGATTCACAGAAGTTTATAACGCAGAGCCGTGAAAATAAAAAAAAAAATTTTTTTTTCCTCCAAAATGCTTTTTTAGCCTGCAATTTTTATTTTCACAAGGGTAACAGGAGAAATTGGACCCCAAAAGTTGTTCAGTTTGTCCTGAGAAAGCCGATACCGCACATGTGGGGGGGAACCACTGGTTGGGCACACGTCGGGGCTCAGAAGGGAAGTAGTGACGTTTTGAAATGCAGACTTTGATGGAATGGTCTGCGGGAGTCATGCTATGTTTGGAGAGCCCCTGATGTGCCTAAACATTAAAAAAACCCCACAAGTGACCCCATTTTGGAAACTAGACCCCCAAGGAACTTTTCTAGATGTGTGGTGAGCACTTTGAACCCACAAGTGCTTCACAAAATTTTATAACGCAGAGACGTGAAAATAAAAAAAAAAATCTTTTCCCACAAAAATTATTTTTTAGCCCCACATTTTTTATTTTCCCAATGGTAACAGGAGAAATTAGACCCCCAAAGTTGTTGTGCAATTTTTCCTGAACACGCTTATGCCCCATATGTTTGGGTAAACCACTGATGTGCCTAAACAGTGGAAACCCTCTCAATTCTAACTCCAACACTAACCCCAACACACCCCTAACCCTAATCCCAACCCTAACCCCAACCTTAACCCTAATTCCAACCCTAACCCTAATTCCAATCCTAACCCCAATTCCAACCCTAACCCTAAGCCTATGTGCCCACGATGCGGATTCGCATGAGGATTTTTCCACACAGTTTTTGAAAAATCTGCAGGTAAAACGCACTGCATTTTACCTGCGGATTTACCGCGGATTTCCAGTGTTTTTTGTGCAGATTTCACCTGCAGATTTCTATTGAGGAACAGGTGTGAAACGCAGCGGAATCCGCACAAAGAATGGACATGCTGTGGAAAATACAACGCAGCGTTTCTGCACGGTATTTTCAGTACCACAGGCACAGCGGATTTGGTTTTCCATAGTTTTACAGAGTACTGTAAACCAGATGGAAAACTGCTGCGAATCCGCAGCAGCCAATCTTATGTCATATCTCAATAAGTGTCCGTGCGGTCTCGGATATGTTGGCGAAGCTACCCAACATATGCGAGACCGTATATCACAACATAAGTCTACTATTCATTGCAAAAGGGTTATGCTACCAATACCTGCGCACTACATTGCTCATAATCACAATATTTCACAGTTGCGATATCAGATAATTGAGAGTATACCTCTATGTGGAAATAGAATACTGAAAAAGAGAGAGGGACATTGGGTATACACCCTTCAAACTCTGGAGCCATATGGCCTTAATAGGGACTATGAGGTGTTCTATTAAATTTTTCATTGAATTTCAGTTAGATTATATTCCTCTTCCATGTTGCCTGATGGTTAGTTTGTGATGCGTTCTTTTTTATTAGGATGATATTTTAGCATTCTGTAATACCAGTATCTGTATTTTAGTGCGCATACTTGCATCTAGGTATGGGCAGGCATGTGTATGTACATGTGCGCTGCACGAATGTACGTATTTAACAGTACTGTGATATTGCTTGATAAGGTCAATTTAGTCATTATAATGTTGTTCCATTTTTTTTTTAGATTTAAGTGTAGAGGTCTCATTTTTCGGGTGCAGGTTTGTTCCTTCTGTTTCTTCTAGATCTGTTGGTTCTCTTACTTTAACTTTGTGTAGATTTATGGTGGGCATGACGTGTGTTCATGTTATTATTCATATATACGTGGGTGGGCTTAACTACAGGAGGGAGTCGTATTCTCTTTTACCCATGTTTATTTTGTGTTTCTCCACACTTAATCCACTTATGTTCAATTATTTATCCCCTTTTTCATATAAAAAGTATCTTAGATTCTACTTTAATACATACCACATTGTTCGCCTTCTATATTATTAATCATGCTCCCTGGTGAATACGTACACATATAACTCCCCTTTTCCCCAGAGACTACAGCAGTGTCATTAGATCCCTTCATATATGCCCTATTTCCGGCCCCTTCTTTGTAGCACGCAAGCGCAGGCGCAGTGGCATCTATACACAGCGCACACCCCACTTCCTGTCTTCGGAGTCTTGTTGATACTATAAATAGGTCCACACTGTCACTCGCTGCACCTCAACACTACAGCAGTTCATCCCTGCTCCTAGTCCGCCCTATCATCAGGTATGGTCTCACTTTCTTTGGGCATTTTCTACTAAGCACTGGCTTAACACTGTCGCGTTTGGAGAGCCCCTGTGTGCCTAAACATTGGAGCTCCCCCACAAAGGACCCCATTTTGGAAACTAGACCCCCCAAGGAACTTATCTAGATGCATAGTGAGCACTTTAAACCCCCAGGTGCTTCACAAGTTTATAATGCAGAGCCGTGAAAATAAAAATTAATTCTTTCCTCAAAAATGACTTTTTAGCCCGGAATTATTTATTTTCCCAAGGGTAACAGGTGAAATTGGCCCCCAAATGTTGTTGTCCAGTTTGTCCTGAGTATGCTGATACCCCATATGTGGGGGTAAACCACTGTTTTGGCGCATGGCAGGGCTCGGAAGGGAAGGCACGCCATTTGGCTTTTTGAATGGAAAATTAGCTCCAATCATTAGCTGACACCATGTCGCGTTTGGAGAGCCCCTGTGTGCCTACACAGAGCTCCCCAACAAGTGACCCCATTTTGGAAACTAGACCTCCCAAGGATCTAATCTAGATGTGTGGTGAGCACTTTGAACCCCCAAGTGCTTCACAGAAGTTTATAACGCAGAGCCGTGAAAATAAAAAATCATTTTTCTTTCCTCAAAAATAATTTTTTAGCCTGCAATTTATTTTCCCAAGAGTTACAGGAGAAATTGGACCCCAAAAGTTGTTGTCCAGTTTCTCCTTAGTACGCTGGTACCCCATATGTGGGGGTAAACCACTGTTTGGGCACACGTCCGGGCTCGGAAGGGAAAGAGCACCATTTGACTTTTTCAACGCAAGATTGGCTGGAAGCAATGGTGGCGCCATGTCGCGTTTGGAGACCCCTGATGTGCCTAAACAGTGGAAACCCCTCAATTCTAACTCCAACACTAACCCCAACACACCCCTAACCCTAATCCCAACCCTAACCACAACCCTAACCCCAACACACCCCTAACCCTAGTCTTAGCCTTAGGGTTAGGGTTGGAATTAGCGTTATGTGCCCACGTTGCGGATTTGTGTGCGGATTTTTCGGCACCGTTTTTGAAAAATCTGCAGGTAAAACGCACTGCGCTTTACCTAGGGATTTACCGCGGATTTCCAGTGTTTTTTGTGTGGATTTCACCTGCGGATTCCTATTATGGAGCAGGTGTAAAACGCTGCGGAATCCGCACAAAGAATTGACATGCTGAGGAAAATA